>NC_139577.1:17466852-18774352 GCF_946808225.1 Silurus aristotelis | reverse complement strand
CCTATCAGCCAAAGAAATGACATATTTATCAGAGCGGCATGGTCTCGCAGGCACCAGAGGCACAGTGGCAGCTGACTGGGAGGTCTCTGAGAGTTAACTGAAGCTGTCCTTCCTCTCCCTGCACACTATCGCTCTTCCCTGAGGGCTCTGGTTTATACCATGAAATTGCTTTATACAGAAAACCTTTGATGACATTTGTTCAGGCAGACCAAATGATATAAATTAATGATCAGAATCGTAAATTTTTACATTCACTTGCCATTGCCATATATATATATATATATATATATATATATATATATATATATATATATATATATATATATATATATATATATATATATATCACTGTTATCATGGCTGGATTGTTATAATGTATATTATACATTCTATATAATAATTATTTATTAATTAAACATGCAAGTAAAATTCGTTTGGAAAAGACTGCTCAGAATGCCTTAATGTTTCTGAGATTAACGATGCCCTAGCTGTCATCAGTGCCAGGAGAGAAAGCTGCATGCTATCAGTGGGCCTGCTCTAGCATTGAGTTTCAAAGAAAGGCCTAAGGGGGAAGCTTCTAATATTGTCTCAGATTCCATGTTTTTCACGAAACTACTGATGCGTGTGAGTCAGGAAAGGGAAGAAAAAGAAAAGAAAAAACATCAGATGTATTTTGAACCACTGTTATACCACAACTAAATGATTCCACCTGAAACCACATTGTTGAGAATTTCCTATCAAAAAGTAGATTTCAAACGCTATTTCTTTACATTTTGTTTCTCTCCGAATGTAAAATAAACCATTTGAACAAAATCTGCTTTGTGATAATATATTTGTCATTTCTAAATGGTTTGTACAAATCGTTTGTGTCAACATTCTTAGAAAACGATCTAGGGCCTGGTCCATGTTTTTCTCCTGTCTCACACACATGCAAACACACAGGCATTATTATGTAAGCAGAGCACAAAGGACAGGCATGCAAACAGCTGTGGTGTCAGCGAGGGCTTAAGTGCCAGGGGTGTGTGTATGTGACGCTCGAAACCTTTCCAAAGAGAAGCCACACTACACTACTGCACACAAAAACAAACAGAAACAGAGAGAACAAGAGATAAAGGTGTTCACAAACCTTGTGCCCAGCTTAGCTTCATGCAAAAGGACTGACGTTAGAACATTAGAAGTAGCATTCCTCAAGATAAAAGAATAAATGTTTTTTGGCTGGTTGTTTGCTTGCTTTAATAAATTACTGATTACTCCAGTAATCGGTCAGACTGAATATTTAAATAAGGACAATATTTTAAAAAATAAAAAAATACTATATTATTCTGCCTGCCATGCGATTTATACCATGCTGTGAAAAAAATCTGTAACGGTTTGGTGGGCAGGAGAAGGAAAACAATTCATTATAGACATTCTAAAATAATGTTATTCTGACTGTTGTTGAAACTAATTTGCCAAATTAACATTTTTATTTTGTGTTCATCTGCAGTATAATATGCATAAGCAGTGAGTATCCAAATTGTCACATCGAAGAAAAAAAAAGAAAATCTGGCATTTCCTAGAGCTGAATTCTGCTAATACTAATTAAGATATTTGTGGAAACACAATCACTGATATCCTGATCAGAATTTGAACACTCCATACAGTATAATACAATACAAACTGTTTACCTTCCAGTCAAGCTACATTTGTTTATTTCAGGAATATATTCTTGTAATATATTCCTGAATTTTTTTTTTTTTTTTAAACCAATCTCCTGAAGCGTTCCCACAGGAGCACAGACAATGCCTGTCACCATATTAGTCATCATATTACACCAGGCAGGCACGACTCGGAAAAAAATGCCTCAGATCTCTATTAGCTGGGTAAAATCTTCTCCTGTGTGTAATTGCAATGTTCCACTTCAAAGAGTCCGACAGGAGAGCCTGTGTAGGGGTGAGATATCTTTAAAATACCAATTAAAGGAGCTGAGGGAAATATGACCCTCACTTCGCTGGGTCACATCTCCATTCCTAAAATGGAGTGTATTGAAAATCTCATCCTTACCTTTCAGCCATGGTTCAGAGCTTTTATATCAACATCACTACTTCTGTTATTAATTTCTTCTTGCTTAAGGCTTTATAATGTCACACCATGTTTTATTTCTCGAGACACTAATCCTGTATTCACATTTATATGGAAATTTAGAGCCATATTCATTTGATATGATCAATAAAGTGCTGGTATAAACTGTGCAAAAGTCAATTTGCCCAACTTCTAAAGGGAAAATATTATTAAGTGATTAAATGCAGTCACTGGTTCCGCTTTGACTTGAAATGCATAATGCAGAATGATGAATAGTGAATAATAATACATTGCAAAAAGCAAAATGATCCATATTTTCACAAAAAAACATTGAAAGTGAACATTTAAATAAATGCAACATGTGTTTTGGGTACAGTCAAGATATGACGGAAATAGTGTCAGAACTGGTAAGAAGAGGAAACAGTTAAACTCCCTCTGTGGCACATTTGTCACAGTAGCAGAGCTGATGTTCTCTGGGTTGGTAGCCTGATTTCCATTTGGAGATGAGTCGCTATTTGCCCGCGCTGCCTAGTAACTGTCAGATCTGCAGTGTGATTTATGTAAATTAGCTGGCAGGGGCTTGTGGGTCAGAAGCAATGTGTTGTGAGACCACTGCTGGGCAAGCGAACATCACAGGCAGTGGGGTAGAGCTGCACTAACCAAATCGAACAACAGTAAGAACAGCTGAGTCTATTACTCTGTGTCTTCCGTCCCAAATGGGATGTACTCTACATATGTACTGCGATCATTATCACGCTTTGCAACTTAATTGAGAGTGTATGTGTAATCCTCTTTTATTACACATGCAATTAAACATATTTGTAAAATTGTAACAGATAATCAAGGATTACTTTTATAAGTAAATTAAAAAGAGAAGTAATTATTTAAGATTGAGATCACAGCATTGTTTAAGTACATAAAAAAAACAGCTTTGGAAGCCAAGAATGTCTTGAAATAACACAGTCAGCTGTGTTTCAATTCAGAAAGTCGCTGATTACTCAAGTCTGAATTCATTAAACACCTGACAAGAGAGAAAAACGTGGAACTGACAATTATACCCGGCGTTAGAGGAATGTTGAAAACACCCGATCTTTGTAGCAGAAGAATGGTTTTCCCTTCTATTGATTATCTTTCAAGAGGAAATATACAAGAGTAGAAATTCAGCTGTCATGGTGATAGATTTTTTCGGTATTGCATGTGAGCGGAGATATGTTAAGTTATCAGAAGGATTAACTATTTTCAGAATTGAATGTCAAGCTAATAAAATGTACAATTGTCCAATTACTGAGCAGTGAAGCTTCAAAGAAAAAAAATCTTTTTTAAAATGAATACATAGAACTAGACTAGCAATCCATTGTTTTGGGTCTGAATCAGAGCAGCACATTTTTTATGTACATCAGAGCTGCCATAAGCTTTAAGCCATTCTTATCTCTTCTACACAGCATGGCTTAGGGAAACCTTCAATGGGATCACCAGCTAAACAAACCTGAGCAGAGAAATTCAAGGTGTTTTTCTGTTACATTTTTCTACACATTGGACACGGTAAACGCTATACAATGGTAACCCCCCTACATGTGATATGATAGTATGCAGTATATGTATCTATCCAACCCAGAGCATGCTGTAGCAGTCCTTCATTAGATTAATGATATCCACATTTTCTGTTCAGCAGAGAGCCCTTTGCCAAAACAATCAAGAGACCTCACGCAGGCACTTCCTTAAACAGAGGCAGAGTATCATGACATAATTAGAGCAGTGCAGTGCTTTGTGACTACACATGCACTGATCAGCTTGGTTTTCGGGAACACAACATGAAACGACTTGGTGAAGCCGATCTGCTGGTACTGCTGCAGATGGTCTCAGGGCAATGTGTGCCAATGGGAAATCTAATTGCACTGCATTTAAAAGTATCGGTTTTAATAGCGGGATTCTGGAGTTTCCCGCTGGTGCGTTTTAATTAGCTTGAATACATTAGGCTCCTTTTGGAGCTCTACCTGCCAGGATTGATCACTGAACTGGGACTACATGCCTGCTATTTGCATTCACACACATGGGTACCACACAGTGAGGACACAAACACAAAGATACACACAAACACACACACAGAAACACACATTGCTTTTCTTTTTAAAAAAAGGCATTGGTTCTATTTTAATAACTCATTCAGAACACTGGTGCACTTGTGGGTGTTACATTCTTTAAGTAATTTTTCAAATAGCTGCTTCTCTTCAGCAGGCATTGGGGCATTGGAAGGACAGAAGCCAAGCAGGCAGTAGAAAAAAATACTGTTGAGCTCTAAAAGGAAATCCACTTCTCCATGACACAAAAAAAAAGTGAAACCTGAATGGATGATTGTTCAAATTAGACATAAACAAACCCAAGCACAATGCAGTAACAGGAATTCTGAAGAATGAGAGAGCGCTTGAGAAAGGAGAAACCCCTCTTGCTTTTTTTTTACTTGTTACATCTGTTGACATAAACAAGTGTCTCTCCAGACAGTTGGAATGTGGATGCATTCAACAGCCAAGTCAAATCTGCTTCACAATAAAGACACCTTGTTTTTTTTTCACCTTATCATAAGTTAACAGTTATTGCTGCTGTAGTGTTGCTCCCCAGATTGCTATAAAGCTCACTGCAGACTACACAATGCTAACATGCATTTGGGTAGAATAAAGATAAAGAGAAAAAGTATTAGTATCAGTTGTAAACAAACACACAACAAAAACAGTGTCATAACAGCAAAAATGTCTACGAACAGCAGGGATTTGATGTAACAGGACAGACAGATGTGTTGAGACTAAACCAATACTCTCATTCACTATTAGTAACAGCTTTAATTGGGGCCCGGAGTGTTCCTGGAACTGTGGGTGTATGCCCTGGACAGACCACTAGTCCACTGTAGCACACCATGTACACACACATTTACACCTACAGTATATCTTTTTCAAGGTGAGAGCAAACCAGAGAACTTGAAGGGAAGACATAAAATAGCTGAGCTGAGAAATGAGACATTAATTGCTATTGTTCTGTATTTGCATTTGATTATTGCGTCAAATGTGGTATTCGTACAAAACAGTGCAATTGTCTGCTCATTTGGTAGCTTTGTATTATCTCAATGTCATAATCATTGCTATAGACCCATTATGTAATTTGTGTACTAGTGTTTATGTATCTATGTTTTTTTTTTCCTGTTAAATAATTTGTGCATCCACATTTTAGCATTTTGAGGGATGCAAATAGATAATGCTTCCTGTTAGGCTGATGTAATAAGGTATATGCTGTGCATCATCATCATCATCATCATCTGATCCATCTGATCTGGTCCACTTGAGACCCAAACCTGTTCCATCATCACAATGCCCCTGTGCACAAAAGGGAGTTCCATAAAGATATACAGTGGTGTGAAAAAGTGTTTGTCCTGATTTGTCACACTTTAATGTTTCAGATCATCAAACTAATTTAAATATTAGTAAAAGATCACACAAGTGAACACAACATGCAGTTTTTAAATGAAGGTTTTTATTATTAAGGGAAGACAAAATCCAAAACTACATGGCCCTGTGTGAAAAAGTGTTTGTCCCCTAAACCTAATAACTGGTTGGGCCGCCCTTAGCAGCAACAACTTCAACCAAACATTTGCGATAAATTGCAATGAGTCTGTTACAGCGCTGTGGAGGAATTTTGGACCACTCATCTATGCAGAATTGTTGTAATTCAGCCACATTAGAGAGTTTTCCAGCATGAACCGCCTTTTTAAGGTCATAACACAGCATCTCAATAGGATTCAGGTGAGGACTTTCACAAGGCCACTCCAAAGTCTTCATTTTGTTTTTCTTCAGTTATTTAGAGGTGGACTTGCTGGTGTGTTTTGGATCATTGTCCTGCTGCAGATCCCAAGTTCACTTCAGCTTTAGGTCACGAACAGATGGCCGGACATTCTCCTTCAGGACTTTTTTTGGTAAACGGCAGAATTCATGGTCCTATTTATCACAGCAAGTCTTCCAGTTCCTGAAGCAGCAAAATAACCCCAGACAATCAAACTACCACCACCATATTTTACTGTTGGTATGATCTTTTTTTGAAATGCGGTGTTATTATTACACCAGACGTAATGGGACACACCACTGTAGCCTGCATGAGTTTGAGTGGAAAATCTTCAGTGGCCTGCAACAGATCTCAACAGATCTTAACCCTATTGAACAGCTTTGGGATGAATTGGAACACTGGCTGCAGCTTAGGCCTCCTCACCCACACCAGCAGTACCTAAATGAGCACAAATCTGCACAACCACACTCCAGGATAAATGGAACATCTTTCAGATAAGTAAAAAAAAAAAAATTTCAACAGCAAATAATGACTAAATGTTGAATGAAATTTCACAAAAAACTTACATACAAATCTTATGGTGTTAACAAACTTTTGTTCATCATCTTTTAGCTTATGGTTTCTGCCACTCGCCTTTCACAAAACAGATTATTACTGCAGAACAATGCTGCTTTGCCAATCAGTGTTCACAGGCCCTTATTAATACCAATGGAAAGTACCTGAACAGCTCTTTGGGAGTTTTGTATCTGAAATGTGCCTGTATCAGTCACTGGAAAAGAGCTGACTGTGGTCCAATTTGGGTTATGAGGGTAAAATGAAGAGCTCAAAATGAAAGACTTGCATCAGAAGCCCGAGGGCTCAGTTTGGCATCAATTTCACAGGCACCAGGACGGCAAAAGCTGAAATGGCATTTTTCCTTCTTTCTCTGTTTCTTTGTGAAGCAACTCCTAGGACTTAAAGTGGTATCTAAACAAATCACTATAGTGAGTATTAAAATATATTTAACGCACATGACATGCCCAAATAAGACCAAATTTTTAAACATCATTCACGTGTCTTTCAGGTTACACTACAATTAAACTAAAATAAATTTCATCGTTTCTGATACTGTTATGATACTTATGGAGAAGCAGAAATAAAAATATAAATATTTTACAGCTCAGCTGACCAAAAGCTGCTATCTTATATTCACTGAGTGGTGCTTTAAAGCTCATAATGAATTGAGATCTCATTTGAGCCTTTGATAAAAAAATTATCACAAAAACCTGTATAAAGTATGATGTGGCAGGACTGGGTTTCTATTCACAGACTTCAATAGTTCCACAATAATGGATAGCAGAGGGAAAGAGCAAAAAGAGAGACACATCATTTTCAGAAACTCACAAGCCATGCAGGAGGCTGAAGTGCGTGTGTTTAGAGAGCCAGAGTAATCTGAAACAACTGGGGCTTTTTAATAGCTAATAATCAAAGCAGATGTTCATCTGTGATCAAGCCAAAAAGGAGCGCTTCAAGAGTTTGCATTGTGTAGGTGCTCGCTGACATTTTTTCAGCAGGCTCTTAGCAGGCAGCGAGGTAACATCAGTTCCAAATCTCTAAAACTGAGCAGACTGCAGACAGTCTCACTCTAATACCAATGTAAGGCATCTAAGTGCTTGAAAAGCTGTAAAGTTAAGGGCTGCTAAAAAAATCAGTATGAGTTACGTGTTTTGGGTCCTCGTATACTCACCATTCGATTCAAAGCTTCTAAGTTACAACTGATTCTTTTCGGAATTCCTTTGAATTCATGCCATTAATTAACTATTAACTATTTATTACTTATATAGGAAAAGCATGTAATTGCACAAGTAATGCAATCTATGATTATAGTTTAATATCAGTACGACTGTTACAGTGTAAAAATGCTTTTTGTAGGATAAACCACCAAATAAAAAAAAAAATCAGGCTAATAAAAGAGAAGTGGAAGCTCAGTGGTTCAAAAGGAAGGGTGACATCACCAGGCTGCCACTGCTGGCCCCTCAACTGTTCAGTTGAATATTTATTAAAAGTCATCCTGGATACGGGTGTCTGCCTAATTCTCCAAATATACAAAGGTTTCAATAACTTAGATTTTTGTTTTATATGTGTTTTGTTCTTTTTTTTTTTTTTTTTTTTTATTAGTGATCAATCCCAATCAGTCATATATGAAGTATCTTGAACATTTCTGACACTCGAAAAACTACATAAGTTTAGACAGAAAATAGAAAAATATCAAAGAGGAAATGTGTTTAAGAGCTAAATATTCCAACAATACAGCTCAGACATTTCAAAGTGCCAGCTACTGCAGACACACAGCAAATCTTATTTCTTTTTTATGGGGTGCCATTTTTTTTATTTTAATATAATGGTAAGTTGTGGTTGTATTCATTTATGGATTTGTGTTTTGTATTGCTTTCTCTCAAGTCATTCATAGGAAAATGTGTTTTCCCTACCTTTTATATACATCCCCAATTCAAAAAAAAGGTGGGACATGTTTTAAAATTAGGAATAAAAAAACTTTAATTCATATTAAAAAAGTTTAAGCACGTCAGTCAATGTTCACAGTCACATTGTCACATAATAAAGCAAGTGCAGATACATGTGCTAGTCAGGATGACAACTTTCTGAACTAGCTTGGTTTTCTTCTATATATGCTCATATGAACACATAAGGAAAACATTCCATCATATCCTGCTTGAGGATATAAAAATAAAGTCCAATATCAGCACTGGTAGATATATGAAATTGGCAGATTGAAAACATTTTTATTAAAAACAAAAACGTATAGGTTAATTATATAACAATATTCACATAATGCGGCAAAGATGGGTGCAAGTGCAAAAACTAGAAACTAAACAAGAGTTTATACAAAAGGAACTAGTAGCAATGACAACAATAAACATGACAAGAAACATACTATACATCAACAAAAGCTTTACACACACACACACACACACACACACAAACCCATAGATAGGTGTGTTAATTAGGGGTAAAACATATGTGATCAGTGACATGTGACTAGGTCATGTGAGTGCAAGGGCTAATGGGTAATGAAGTCCATGTGCTGATTTCAGCACAACCAAGAGCAAGATTTTAAAGGTTTTAAAGGGATTTGCTTTGGATTTTGAAATATGAAGTTTGTCTTAATTTAATTCCTATTTACCTCTGGGCAAAATAATGGACCAAGTCATAAATAGCAAAAATGTGAAGCTTTTTAATGGTAATAATAACAAATCATTGATCCAAATATTTGCAAGAACTAAACAAACATATAAAGTTACATAGTAAAGGATAGCTATTTCTTTTTGATTTCCTTAAATTTAAGACTTATGGGTTTACAGAAAGATGAGTCTGTGTTGTTCCATATATATATAACCAAAACACTCTCTCTGTGTCTCTCTGTGTCTCTCTCTCTCTCTCTCTCTCTCTCTCTCTCTCTCTCTCTCTCTCTCTCTCTCTCTCATATATATATATATATATATATATATATATATATATATATATATATATATATATATATATATATATATATATATATATATATAGATGGCATTGGCTGACTAATATCTCACTGTCTCACTTCAGGTCACCATGTTTTCATTTGCAAGGACTCACAATGGGATGATTAAGTCTTATTACTTTCAATGTCATACTCAGCTGATGTCATTTTATGGTTAAACAATGAGGACTGTACCAGACCTTGTTTGCCTGATGCATTTGAATTAAGCTGTGTTTATGTAATATTCTGACATAACAAGTAGGAACACTTCATAATTCAATTCACTTAATGAATCATAAGTTGTCTCTCAACATCAATTACGTACTCTGTGCTCTATATTTACAAACCTCTTTTCAAAATCTATACAGATTTATTTCACACATCCTAGGATAGATGGGATAAACTATATTTGCTAACCAATGTGATGTGGAGGGGGGTGTTTTGTTGTTAGGGTAACCGAGTTTCAGAAAGCAGTGGTTCACTTTTAGCCCGGTGTCCTTTCCTATGCTGCAGAAAAGTGCGTAATGGATCAAAAGTGAGCCCAGGAGACCTGTGTCTGAATCAAACCGTTCAATACATGCCAGCACTGGTTTCTCCGTCTCCATGAAACAAACAAGGCAAGAGTTAGAGGCAGACACCTGATTTAAGGCACTAGCCTAGAATATATTTACAATTTTCATAAAGAATTTATGCTCAGTGCCTTAGAGTTCCTTTGCATTGGCTTTCCTTTGAATTAGGTCATGAGAAAAGCTACAGTGATTAACTCAGTTTTTAGTAGTTTCTGAGGCTGGAAAGATCAACTGTAAGTGTATAGTGCTTGTCTGCTTGATTCAATGTGTTTTTGTATAAGGGGTTAATGTGCTAACATGGTTTTGTCTTCCTGCAACAGTCTTTCTTATTCGTCACTGTCTTGTTAAAGGTTGACTGCCTATTAGTCTTATCCTGGTTCTCTTTCCAACATGCAAAAATAAATAAATATATAAATAAAATAAAGTAAGTAAATAAATAAATAAAGGAGTTACGAATGACAAAGAGCAAGTGTACACAGCAGTGCGTCTGCCCTCTTTAGGACTAATTTAAGACCCTGCTGAATTTGATTAGTGCACTGTGGATTTATAGCACCTGGGATTTTTGTCTAAGTCATTAACATGGAAAGGCACTGAAAGAGGATGCTTTATACAATTAGGGGTGTTTTCTCATACTGCCTGGAGCTTAATCACTTTGCCCACACCTGGGCAGAGTAATGTTTTTTTTTTTTTTTTTTTTTTTTGCATTAAATTACAATGTCCTAAAGAATAACTGAACAAAATTAAATTGTATTAACACCACTGTCGCTACAGCTGAACTGGAACAATAGCGTGTTCAATGGGTTTATGGTGTATGAACACTGCTGTGCTACCTAATTCATTGTTAATAGGTACAACAGGAGCAATAATTTATCTGGTTAAGCTTTTGATCAGTAATACAATATAGAAATTCACAGGAATAGATGTTTAAATCTAGGGCTGGACAGCCATTTCATGCCACTCTGTTCATGTGGAATCCAATTCCAAATGTCTATGAATTACATTTGTGTAAGTGTCAAGTGTCAGCACCACACCTTCGACTACATCTAGTATATACTGATTATATTGGTTTGCTCTTGAAATGCTTCATACATATATATATATATATATATATATATATATATATATATATATATATATATATATATATATATATATATATATATATATATAAGCATAAAAAAAATCACTGTCCATGAAATTCAACTTTTCTTATGAGAACTGCTTTGCATAATACTCAAACCCATTGCTCAATATCATACAGCATTAAACTCTGACACCAGTATAAAGAGATTTACTATACTTTCTTAAAGCGTTGTACATTGTACAATTCTTATGGATAACTTACAGTACATACATTGCTTGTGATGATCTGCTTTTCATATGTCACTACGTGAGAAATATACCCACAGAAGTTAAGATTTCTGCATGTAATGATTTAAACTTGCACATTAAAACTCAAGGTCATTCCCGTGTTTATATAAACTACACTTATATAGACAAAAGTATGACATTTCAGCCATATGTGGTTCTTCCCCAAACTGTTACCACAAAGCTGGAAGCACACAAATCAATAGAATCTTTTTGGATGAGGTAGTATTAAATTTTCCCTTCACTTGAACTTGAAGTCTTAAACCTGTTCCATTATGACATTGGTCCCTGTGCACAAATTGCACAAAGCTACATGAAGATAAGCTTGACATGTATTTGGGTGAAAGATCTTGAGTGGCCTGCTTTAGAGCTCTGACCTTATGCCTATTGAACACATCTGGGATGAACTGAAATGCTGACTGCACCCTAGGCCTTCTCACCCTTCATCAATACTTGACTTTACTAATGGCCCTGTGGCTGAACAAGAGCAAACCTCCACAAACCCACTCCGAAATCTACAGGCATATCTTCCTTTAAAATCAGAGATTATTATTATTTCAGCATCAAAAATCATTCGATAATGTCTTGCCTAAAAATACATTTTGCCTGTTCGCAACACTGTATCACTGAAATAAATTTCATTCTTCACACATACACTTCTGTGCTGATAAATGACAATAAAGCATCTTGAATCATGATTCAATAGCCAAGAACAAATTTATGAATTTATGGATAGCCTATGACAATTACAGATAAATGCATGTACAGCAAAGTGAGAAATAAATGTTGCATGGGGTACTCTTAGTACTGTTAATAAACATACAAAAAATGCTGAAAGAGTGTAGACTCTGTCTCTTATTGACTTTGCTACCGATTCTTCAGCAATGTACCGCCCTTAGCATTAGCCAGTTCATTGTGCATGTTTTCTCTAAAGACTGTGTTGTGTTTGTGCCCTCAGGATGTCCTTGCCTACAACACTCATTCTCTGTGGCTTTAATCCCAGTGATACATGTGCAACCCATAACCTGCCTGGAGTTTTGGCCGTCTGCTCACCATTATTACAGGGAACCTTTAATTGCACTTGACATCCATTTGCCGATTAAGAGTAGCATGCATGCTATTAAAGGAGTCCTCTCTGAGAGCATGGATTGGTCTGGATGCAGAGGGGAGACTGTCTTTATTATTTCATTTGTCACTGTAGGTGGTGCGTTAACAAAGGACACAGGTTGCTCTTATCAGAACCACGTCATGGGACACAGTGAGCTGCTGTAGTGGCACTGTCATAAATCTTCCACACCTACTCGCCTCATCCTCACCCACACACTGACTCACCTATAAGTGGGCACAGATCTCTCTAAAGCACGGTAGACTCAGACGTCACTCAAATCACATTTACACAATAAAAGTAAATAATAAGTGACTAATTATGGCTATTGAATGTCAAAGTATTCACTTTAGATACTTGTGCAATCGCTAATGTTTCTTCATGATTCTGATGTCTTGAAGCTACATTAAGTTGAGCTACATTATTAGATTTAACAGCATTACACAGTTTCTTTTAAAAAGTGTCTTATGTTCAAAAAAGCCAAAAATGAAAGAAGAAAGAATGTACAGATTATTCCGAGTATTCGCAGTAGTTATGTACAGATCAGTCCACATCAGTGCACAGAGGCAGAGGACAAAAAATTATCTAAGCAGCTTGTTATCAGTAGTCTCTTTGGGTGTCAGTTCTACAGTATGTGTGCACACTTTCCTTATCACTTTAAATCGAACATACTGTACATAATTGTTTGGACAGTGACACAATTGTGTAATTTTGCCTCTCTATGTCACCACATAGAGTGAATTTAAAATGAAGCAATCAATATGAAATTAAGGTGTAGACATTCATCTATTATTTAAAATATTGCATTAACAGGTTCGGGGGAAAAAAACCTAACGTGGCCAGGTGTGACCGGTTTCCTTATTATTTCAAAAGGATAGTAGCATTGATTTGATTCAAGTGTTAAAAAATCATTTGGTAGCACTGATGCTTGCCGACACTGATGCTTGCCACCATCTGACCTCAGAGACCTCATCACATCTCGCACTGCGCCACGCTGTCTGAGATCCTCCAGCACTGCTCGACCGGTACCACCTTCTCTCAGAATGAGAGGTAAGTATACTTCAAGGCTCTTCTCTCTTCTGGCACCAAGGTGGTGGAATGAACTTCCCCTAGATATCCGTACAGCGGCGTCCCCTATCTCTTCCTGAAACACTTAAATTAGCACTTTCTAAGTTTGTGTTGTAGAATTCAAGAGTTATATTCATATTAAGTTTGTAATGTTGCGTACCAGTGCAGATTTATTCATTGCTAGAGACTCAAAGCATTTTTATATGTCGCTCTGGATAACGGCGTCTGCTAAATGCCACAAATGTAAATGTAAATGTAGCAGTTCTTGGATCAATATATACCAAATGTGTATAACTGTATGGCAATTATTTTTTTATTCTAATACTTTACTTCAGGTTTAATGTATTTACATCATTTTATACTGATTAATGAAAAAAAAATGTTGTAAACTGTTCTTAAACAGATTTACATTATCATTCTATTTGCATTTCTTTGAATATACTCTATGAAGGTATCCATGGACACTGGATAATCTTGGCTATATGTGGTCATTTCCCAAATTCAGTGGGGGACCGTGCATTTGGTACCTGGACCTTCGGTGTGAACTTACCCGACTTAATCCACCTCCTAAAACCACCACTATCACATTGCGATTATAAAAACCATCAATACTATACAAAAACTCAATATAACAACACGTGACATTACAGAGAGAGAGAGAGACATTTCACATATGGAGGGTGAATACCATTTTACTAACGCAAGAAACCCAATTAAGACTACAAACTTCTACACTACCACCACAACTGTGCACCTACATCATCTGGAGCAGTTCAGAATCAATATTTGTCTAATAACATGACAAAAACATAAAAATGTAAATAAAATACAACCTACTCACCAGAGACACTCATAATTTGCACCGCTCCCCAGAGGCTGTAAGCCAGTGGTACCGCTCGTATTCACTGGTCTGGAAGTGGTGAACAAACTCTTTCCCGGGCAGGGTTGGCCGACCTCTACTCACAATGTCTAGCTTTTCTTGAAAATGAATTTTTAAGTATGTCCAAGACCAAATCAATTTCTCTTCCTCCGTAGGCAATAAAAAACTCTAACTCGGATGTATTAATGTGTGCAGCGCGCTACAGACGTGTTTTGCCAGTTGCACTTGTAACGGTTTCCTTCTGACCAACCAATCACAGGACAGAAAAATGATGACGCTATTTTGTAAGCGAATCTGAAATCTGATTGGTTAAGAAACAGCGCTATTTCTTAAGGAGACTATGGTAAAAACGCCAGCAGTACGGACTTTGAAGGCCCTGGGCAGATTAGTTTGACATGGCAGCACATCGAGGCTGAAATCTGATTGGACAAAAAATCTAACATCCACATACACGTGTAATATACTGTTGGGAATACATTTATGTACAATTTTATATAAATTTATATACAATTTTATGCTACAAATATTAGAATCTAGGTTGTAAATGTAGGTCAGTGTTTCTAATAGTGTTTAGGCCAGCAGAGAAGGCGTTGAAATTGTTACCATATATTTTGCAGGGGGAAATCTATCCAGAATGTATTTGCATGCCCTAGCATTACAAGTTATACTTGAATAAAGTAGCCAAAAACCAAGGCCACTGTGCACCAAGTGAGGTCCTTGAAGACATGTTTGCCAAGGTTGGAGTGGAAAAGCTTAAGTAGCCTGCACAGAACTATGACCTTAGACCCCCTGCTTCATATCAGACCTACTCTAAAGTCTTCCCAAAAGGAGTAAAGTCCATAATGGGTCAGCTGTCCACATACTTTAATCAAAATATAGTATGTACAGAACTACCTGTAGTACCAGTAAATCTTTTACAAATATGTAAATCTAACAAACATATTCCTATTCATTTTTTTTTAAATTAACAATAGTTTATAGATTACATTTTCCTTCAGCATATACAAGCAAGAAGGCAAAATTGATTATCAAAACAAACAAAACTAAAAAAGGAAAATCAAATATCTCATTAATATGAATAGACAGAAATATATGTGATTACCTATAGTCTTAAAACGTTTTGCTCTTAAAAACAGAGTAACCTGGCAGTTTTTATTACAGATTTATTGTTCCAATGGGAGACCTTGCATTACACACAACTCAGGACATAAAAGATGGCGCCAGTTACTTTTCAAAGTGCTTCTTGTTGAGGATGAAATACTACTTACTGTCTTGTGGATATTAAAAATGAAATACAGAGCCATTTCCTGCACAGGTTTAGCCAATACTGATCTGTTCTTGATTAGGACAAGCGGAGCTCAAAGACTTCCCCGATACTTTAATAGAGCAACATGTCACACATCTTAACATTGTCGAATGGACACTAAATGTCTACTTTAGTCATGCAATTATTTTTACTCTGTAATTATGTAATTTTCTGGAAGTCATTAGAATCTGTAATCTACAGAAACCTTGAAATTACATTTTAATTGAGACAGTAATCTTTTTTTCGCAATCTTTCTCTCTCACACACACTTTAAACATTTTAGAATTTCAAATGAAAATCTTTTACACTTGACTAAATATTTAAGAAAACAGACATTATATAATATATCAATATACAGACATTGTAAAAATCAACCTCAAGTATTTTAGAAGAATAAATATTATTCTTTGAAAAGATGTTTCCTTAACTGCTGGGTAAATTATGCTTTTGAAGATTCTAAAATGTTAGTCCAAAATCCTATAACAAAGCTAATCAATTGGGTTCAGATGTGGTGACTGTCAAAACCATAGCATATGATTTACATCATCTCCATACCCTATAAATGGAGTCAGGGTCATCATGGAAGGGATCACTTCCATCAGGATAGAAATGTCTCCCTGTAGTTCTATTTTTCTTGTATTGCCTGCAATTTAATACCATATAGAGACACTTTCTAGAGCAACAATTTCTTGAAGCAAACAAATTCTAAAGGAGATTACAGCTAGCATTGTGGTGGATAAATTGTGGCCACTTGTCTTTACAATATTTGTTTAGTTAATTGATGTTTGGGGGTATTTATTTATGCACAGCTCTTTTAAGACCCTGCCCAAGCATCTTAAAGGGGTTATGGTCTGGACTTTGATATGGCCATTACAAAACCTTGATTTCCTTTGACTTTTGCATTCAGATATCAATTTGCTTGTGTACTTGTACATCATTGTCCTCTTGAATAACTTGAATAACAGCATAAGCTGCAGGACAGATGGCCCTCATATTTGTCTCAAATAAATTCTGCTATAAAGCTATCAGTCTTGATGACATCAGGTTTCCTGTGGATAAAATGTAAGTCCAAATTATTATCCCCCACCACTTGAGTTGACAGTGAGTATGTGTTTGTCCTGATATGCTATGCTATTTTTTTCCTTCCACATATGGTGTAGTGCATGACCAAACATCTCTAACTTGGTCTCTTCAGTCCCAAGCATACGTTCCTAAACTTTTGTAATTTGTTCAGATACAATTTAATTAACTTTTTTGTCATATTCTTCTGCCTAGGCACCCTTCTATGAAAGGTTTACTTGTAAACCTTTTTTTTCTGATTGTGTAGTCATAAACATTAAGATTTGTAATGTGCTTACAAATTATATATCTATTTATATATCTATATATGTTTCCATCTCCCTTTTCTTTGTATATATAAACAGTAAAAAAAATATTGGATTGAATTTGCTAGGATGTTCACTCTTCATTTGCAAACAATCCTTCACACTGTAACCTTGGAGAGGTGTTAATTGTGATGCTTTTTTTTTTTTACCTGATGGTGGCAGCAGACTGTGTAAACAGCTCTTCTGTAGGATCGGACCAGACAGGCTAGCCTTGCTCCCATACACATCAGTAAACTTTGGGCTCCCATGATCCTATCACTGGACCTTGGATCTTGCTGTTTTTTCTTGAAGAACTTTTGTCAGTTACTAACCACTGCAAAATGAGAACACCCCCCTCAAGACCATTTTCAAGATGCTTTTATACAGTCATCTAGTCATCACAGTTTTGCCAGCACCTTTTTTAAAATGGGCATGAACGCGTGCGCTTGCCTACACTTTTGCTTCCAGTACTGAACTTTAAGAAAGGACTGTTCCCTTACTGCCTAATATATTGGACCGGACCCCATAATACATGGCACTGTATTGAGACAATAAATTATACTTATGAAAGATTATGTCAGTGGCTGCATTACACATTAGGTATGTGTGGATGTGCATGTGCATGTGTATGTGCGAGTTTGCGAGTGTGTGTGTGTGTGTGTGTGTGTGTGTGTGTGTGTGTGTGTGTGTGTGTGTGTGTGTGTGTGTCATGGATTCCACAACATGGGAGACCACAAGATGTTCAAAACACTCCTTGCGAGATTCTGACACATGTTGACATGATTGCATCAAGCAGTTTCTACTGATTTTTCAGCTGCAGTTCCATGGTGCAAATCTCTCATTGTACTACATTCCAATGATGTTCAATTATGGTGACTGGGAAGGTCACTGACACTCATGTGGTCAGCAGCAATAGTCAGTTGCTAAAGCATTCAAATGATAATTGATTGGTATTAATAGGCCCAAAGTCAAGAAAACATTCACCAAATTATTACACCACCTTCACCAGTCTGGACTGCTGACACAAATCAGGGTTGATACATGGATTTTGCCGTTGGTGCTGAATTTTGACCCTACCATCTGTGTTCCTCAGCAGAAGTCAAGATTCATCTGACCAGGCTGTTAACTGTTAGTGAGCCTGTACCCACTGCAGCCTCAGCTTCTGTTCTTGACTGAAATGAACTCAACGTGTCTGCTGTTGTTTCCCATCTGCCTTGAGGTTTTACTTGTGAGATGATTTTGTACAGAGTGGTTATATGAGTTACTGTAGCCTTTTTGTCAGCTCAAACTAGTCGTTCTCTATTGTCCTCTCTCAATAACAAGGTGTTACTGTCTTCAGACCTGCCACATACTGAATGTCTTTTCTTTATTGCACCATTCTGAGTAAACTCTAGATACTGGGCTGTAAAAAGTCTGTATTAATTTCCATACAAAAACGTAAGTGCTTATACACATTATTTGCACTTTTACCTGAGAAAATGTACTTTTGAACTTCTGGGAGTGGAAACGAAAATATTTACCTTTTTGTCCAGAACGAGTGTGCTATTATTGTTGCATCACGCTAAAGTTTATTTTGTTCAGTTAGTGGTCAGTGAAATTAATTGAATGTAAATAATATTAGAACATTTGAATGTGCTATACACACAATTAGAAAAGTGTTGTTTATTCCTTTTGCTTATTCCTGCAGCCAGCACAAAGAGATTACTTGAATATCCACTAGCAGGAACACAAAGAGGTCAATAAACACTTGTGATCAGTGCAGTCTTCTCTCACAACTTGCTGTTTTACATTCTCAGTATAGACCAACATCCTAGGCTTTTTTGCTGCATTGTACTCTGCACATAATCCATCGAGGAGATAGTTCTAGTGGGTTGCAAAAGCAACTCAGTCCCCCACTCTCTTTTGCAGAGGTTCAATGGCAGAAAATCCATAGCCTTTCTAAGAGGAGGAATTCCATTAGATAATAGATATGGAATCCATCTCGATTCTCCACCTTATCTTCTCTGAGGGTGAGAAATCAATACATGAGCTTCAACTGAACCACCACAAACAACAATAAATTGATGGCTGTGTGAGAGAGAGGTAGTTGGGGGAACTGCTATAATGGACACAATGATACACGCCTCATTGGAGGTAGTCATAAATTACAGTGTGTTAATTGTGCATACAGTCTACCAAATGTAGTAGGGGAAAGCAAGAGTGACTAAGAACTGTTAAAACGGGCAACAAAGGAAAAAAGAATGGATATAAAGGTAAATTATTTTTTATGAGGAACTATGTGCCATGCAGCATAGAAGCAGACATTTCCTTTCTGGCTCTTTAGTTGCATATTGTGTGTGTGTGTGTGTGTGTGTGTGTGTGTGTGTGTGTGTGTGTGTGTGTGTGTGTGTGTGTGTGTGTGTGGTAGGCTGGGTTTTCAGAGTGTTGTGGTTTCCTGTTGGAACACTGGGACTGCCAGGTGTGCTGTTTGCTGTGGCTGTTACCATGCAACACATTCCTAACAAAGCCGAGAGCAGTGAGCGGATGGAACGATGCCCTTTACAGACTTTTCTCATGTCCCATATCGGTCTAGTCCAGCTTTGCACACAGTCAAAAATGATGAACTGATTAAGTAGCATATTTTGGTCTCTGAAAATGTTTAATATGTAAGACATTTAAAAACCCTCTGATACACTAAATAGAGCAATTTTGTCATTCTACAATACTGTACAATAGTAAACACTACTCTCTTAATTATATACATTTTTTAATTTTTACATTTTGTTTTACATTCCAAACTAATAACAATTGTCATTGTAAGAAGTGCCTTCAGTAAAACTGATTCCAACCACAGTGCAGCATAATGTGCTACAGGAAATCCTTTTTTTTTTAACGGTTATCAAACTGTGTGACTTAGGGCACTGAGTAAAATCTGGACTATATATCTTAGTGAATCGTTTGGTATCTAGCAATATAATTAACATTTGTTTCCATAATTATAGAATGTGTGCTTGTCATCTGTCTATCTCACTGTTTTTCCAAAAATAATGTTAACTGTTTTTTAAACCCTTAATCTCTCTAATGTGGTAACTCTGTTTTAGGGTTCATTATGGAACAATTAAAAAAATCTAAGTCAAAGAATCCTTAAAATCTTTTAATGAATTAGAATAAGTAACATAGTTATGTTTCATATCACAAGAAGCATAAACTATATAGCCAAAAGTGAAATTCACACAGAGTCTGCTGTAGAATTGCAACTTCCCTTCACTGGAACTGAGGTCCCAAATATTCTTCAGTAAGAATTATAAAAACATCTATAGGTTACGTATGTAACCCTGGTTCCCTCTGCATGACCACGCTCTGAACCAAGTGAGTAATCAGTCCAACAGAATTGTGCAACGTCACTGGCAGGGTGATGTCACGACCATGAAGCTATAAAAGCATATGCCATTAAGATGGTGCTGTCTTCGAAAGTAAAGGAAGCATTCGCATGGATGCATGAATTGCGGCACCAAGATGCAGCGTCTCATTCCCTCGGGGAACCAGGGTTACATACGTAACCTAGAGACATACCCCTTCAGGAACTTGAGCTACATCAACAATGTTTGGGAATGAGTGTACAATACCACCAGACTGACCAATCCCTGCCTAGTGTGCATGAGCACAGCTAGGTCGAAGGACAGAGCGTCCAGGAGTGGCACTAATGTCAATGCTATAGAACCTGACAAAGGCCAGTCGGGTGGACCAGCTTGCAAATGTGTTGGAGAGACACTCCAGAGGAAAAGGCCTTAGAGGCTGCCACACTTCGGGTTGAGTAAGCTCTGGCCCCAAACGGAGCAGGGAGACTTACAAGAGGAGTGTATAGTAGCCACAATCCACCTGCTATGGGTACAGGGAGACCAATCTTATACAAACAGTAGCAGACAAACAGCTGGTCTGACTTTCTCCACACGGCAGTTCTGTGGACGTATGTGTGGATGTATTAAGCTTCTCCTGCAGTCTCTGGGGTAGAGAAAGGCACTCGCCATGCCTGGAGTGAACACCAGACAGGAGGGGCTAACAGAAAGGACATGAAAGTCCCCAACACTCTTTAGAGATGAGATGGCCAGTGAAAAAACCAGTCTTGACTGTTAAAAATCTCAAGGACATCTCGGGCAGGGACTCGAAGGGAGGCTTAGACAGGGCCTCCAAGACGGCCAGGTCCCACGAACGCACTCTGGGTCGCAACTGAGGCCTTAGCCTCAGGGTACTGTGGAGGAAATGTTTTACAAACAGGTTTTTTTCCTAGGGACTATTGGCCAGCGGAGCATGATAAGCTGCAATAGCGGACACGTAAAACCATTAGGGTGAAAGGAGAAAACCCTTTCTCGAACTGTTCCTGAAGAAATTCCAGCACTTGGCCAACTGGGCAGTTAACTGGGTCTAACTGTTGACCTCCACACCATATTGTGAACAGGCACCACTTTGGAGAATTTTTGGCACTTCAGGATTGGAAAATGGTCTCTACCACCTCAGTCAAAAGACCAGTGGCTAAGAACTGTGCTCCCTCAGAGGTCACAGATACAGTCTTCACAGCTCATGGGGTGGACATCTCCCAGGGAGGGTGTTTGAGAATGTTTACCAGGGCGGTGAACCATGACTGGCCTGGCCAGCATGGGGCTACCAGGAGGAGATGGACTTCATCCTAGCAAACTCTCTCTAGAACTCCCAGGAGTAGCGCAATGGGGAAAAAGTGTACAGGCACAGTTTAGGCCTGCACCAGCATCCAGTTCAAGAGGAGCTGGGTAAGTGAGGGAAAACCAGAGGGGACAATGCGAGGTCTCTCGAGTTGCAAAAAGATCCACTTATGCTCAGTAAAACCTCCTCTATATCTGCTCCACCACATCCAGGTGGAGCCCCCACTCCACGGGTCTCGGCCTCCTCCTCCCCTGCTCCCTGCTCCCTGGTTAAACCATCCTGGGATGTATACTGCTCTCAGTAAAAAGCAGCTTCATTTGGGCCAACAGGAGGATCTATCATGCCAGCTTGCAAAGCAGGCGAGACCGCAGACTCATTGGTGGTTGATGTTAGAGACCACTGATGTGTTGTCTGTACGGATCAACACATGATGGCCCCTAAGATCTGAGAAAAAAATGCTTTAATGCTAGAAGCACGGCTAGCATCTCCAAGCAGTTGATGTGTCACAAGAGATGGGGCCCTTTCCATAGACCTTGGGTGGAGCAGCCACTCATGACCATCCCCCAACCCTTGAGTGAGGCGTCCATCATTAACGTTACGTGACAACAAGGAGCCCCCAAAACAGGGCCCTCTAACAGGAACCCTGGGTCTCTCCACATGCCTAAGGCTCGCCACATGACCTTAATTGTGTGGAGTGGATTGCCCTTCCAGGAGAACACTTAGGTCCTGAGCCACCACTGCAGGGATCGCATGTATAGTAGGCCAAGTGGCACCACATTGGATGAAGCTGTTCTCAGACCCAGAAGTTTTGGAACTGCTTTACATTGAGTGACTGACCTTCTCTCACTCTCTTGACTGCCATAAGGATTAACTCGATTCAAGCAGAAGACAACTGTGCCCATATAGTGGTCGAATCCCACACCATGTCTAGATAGGGCTACTGAAGAAAAGAAGACTTTTCTTGGCATATAGACTTAACCCCAGTTTCTTCATGTGGGCGAGAATGACATCTTAATGCCAAGTGCTCTGATTGAGCCAATATCAACCAATCGTCGATATAGTTCAGTATGCGATGTCCCAGAGTCTCAGGGGAGCCAGAGCCGCACACTTTGTGAAGGTGCAGGGTGAGAGTGCAAGGCCAAAAGCAATGGCCTGAAGCTGTCCTAGGAGCCTCCTGGGAGCCCCTACAAATTTACCAGGGCTGCCATTAACCAGCCCTAGCAGTCTCTTGGTGGCCCTGAGACCCAGGTCTGTAGCATGATACAGCTCTTTTATTTTGTTGTGCCTACTTTCCAGCCACCAACCTGAACTGCTGGCGTATAGCACAGGGCTTTCAGGGACAATGCAGCACCAGGTTAGAGATAGACGGCCAGTGTCTCTTCAACACGGGGCATTCTCCCATAACTGCACTCTTTCAGCCCCAATACATTAGAGTAGAGAGAAACATTAAAGCTGAAGAGGTGGGCCAAATAAGGGCTGCCCCAAGATGTAGACACTAAAGTGTGCAGATCAGGAAAAAAGGGCAGGCCCCGGCATGGAGGCAGTGCTAGTGGTTGCAGGAAATGCTTGTCCAATTAATTCGACGGATGCTGTTCCTGACTTTCTGCTGGCCATACAATATTGAGCTTGGCTACAGCACGAGTTACTACCTCCAAGAGCTCCTCGAAGTGGACTGGCTGTGAAAGCACCTGTAAGAACTCTGTGAGAAGGTGCTGGATCTGACAGGTGAGGAAGGAGAAAGGGACAAGCGCATCTACAATCCCTCTGACAGGTCCATTTGCAAACCCCATGACGTCAGACAGCGTTTCACCTCAGCAGAAGCGGGACCAAAACCTCAAAGAGGAGCGAGAGCGCAATCCTCGAAGAGCGCTCTGCGGGAGCGGAGCATGTGCAGGGACATACGTCCGCAGTGCAAGCAGTCGGCTCCAAACATGCCCCGCTTCCAGACAAGCTACACAGACTGCCTGCTTTTATATTGCTTTTTCCATTTTCAGATTTATTTATTTTGTATATATTTTTACAGACTTACCGATACTCACCTGCGGCAAAACCAAACACAAACAGAGTGCTTTCTGAACAAACAGACGCTAGCACCGACTCCACAGCATGTGCTTTTATAGCTTCCTGGTCGTGACATCATCCCACCAGTGATGTCGCGCTTTTCCGTTTTCCGTAATCGGGACTGATTACACACGTGGTTCAAAACGTGGCCACGCAGAGGCGTTCCCAAATTATTGTTGATGCAGCTTCGAGTTCCCAAAGGGGAACTTTATTTAGATTGGAGTGGAGAACTCATGTGACCTGCACAGAGTTTTGAACTCAACCCTACTGAACAGTTTTAAAATAAATTGGGGCCTCCTCGACCATCATCAGTGCAAATTGTCACTAATGCTAAATGACATTCGAGTTAAATGGTAATATAATAAAAGCATTCCCAAAACAGTGACTGAGATTATACCGGCTGTTCTAATAGCACATATGGTTGTTATTGATCAGGTGTTCACAAACCTTTGTCAATATTGTGTATGTTCAAGTCTTTTTTCTGTACATGATGTGCTATATTGTATACTGAATATGGGGTATTGGTTAGTTCCCTGGGGATTCTGATGCAATCAGTCATGCTATAATAATACTGGATCTTTAATGGAACTAATATAATTTATTTCTAATGCTGCAGATTCACTCCAGACTTAACATTGCTCCACTAGTGCAGAAGATTTCCTACAAACCCATTGTCTACTTAAAATGAGTGTTGTGGTGTTAATGTCACTCCACTATTGAATTAAGTTACATTTGAATGGAAGTAATGATGGGAAATGAAATAATGTGGCATACCACATGTACTCCTCACGCTGACTGTGTCACTATGTGTCATTATGTTTGAAGAAAAAAAAGCTGAATTAATGGTGAGGAATTACACATTTAGCAATTATGCATCTAATATGAGGTAAAGTGTAATTATATATATATATATATATATATATATATATATATATATATATATATATATATATATATATATATATATATATATACAGTGAGAAAAATAAGTATTTGAACACCCTGCTATTTTGCAAGTTCTCCCACTTAGAAATCATGGAGGGGTCTAAAATTGTCATCGTAGGTGCATGACCACTGTAAAAGATATAATCTAAAAAAAAAAAATCCAGAAATCACAATATATGATTTTTAAACTATTTATTTGTATGATACAGTTGCAAAAAAGTATTTGAACACCTGTCTATCAGCTAGAATTCTGACCCTCAAAAACCTGTTAGTCTGCCTTTAAAATGTCCACTTTTACTACATTTATTATCCTAAATTAGATGCACCTGTTTGAGGTTGTTAGCTGCATAAAGACATCTGTCCACCCCATACAATCAGTAAGAATCCAACTACTAACATGGCCAAGACCAAAGAGCTGTCCAAAGACACTAGAGACAAAATTGTACACCTCCACAAGCAATCATTAGAAAATGGAAGAAGCTAAACATGATTGTCAATCTCCCTCGGACTGGGGCTCCATGCAAGATCTCACCTCGTGGGGTCTCAATGATCCTAAGGAAGGTGAGAAATCAGCCCAGAACTACACGGGAGGAGCTGGTCAATTACCTGAAAAGAGCTGGGACCACTGTTTCCAAGGTTACTGTTGGTAATACACTAAAACGTCATGGTTTGAAATCATGCATGGCACGGAAGGTTCCCCTGCTTAAACCAGCACATGTCCAGGCACGTCTTAAGTTTGCCAATGACCATTTGGATGATCCAGAGGAGTCTTGGGAGAAAGTCATGACCAAAATAGAACTTTTGGGTCATAATTCCACTAAACGTGTTTGGAGGAAGAAGAATGATTAATACCATCCCAAGAACACCATCTCTACTGTGAAGCATGGGGGTGATAGCATCATGCTTTAGGGTGTTTTTTTGCACATGGGACAGGGCGACTGCACTGTATTGAGGAAAGGATGACCTGGGCCATGTATTGCGAGATTTTGGGGAACAACCTCCTTCCCTCAGTTAGAGCATTGAAGATGGGTCGAGGCTGGGTCTTCCAACATGACAATGACCCGAAGCACACAGCCAGGATAACCAAGGAGTGGCTCTGTAAGAAGCATATCAAGCTTCTGGCATGGCCTAGCCATTCTCCAGACCTAAACCCAATAGAGAATCTTTGGAGGGAGCTCAAACTCTGTGTTTCTCAGCGACAGGCCAGAAACCTGACTGATCTAGAGAAGATCTGTGTGGAGGAGTGGGCCAAAATCCCTCCTGCAGTGTGGTATAAAACTACAGGAAATGTTTGACCTCTGTAATTGCAAACAAAGGCTACTGTACCAAATATTAACATTGACTTTCTCAGGTGTTCAAATACTTATTTGCAGCTGTATCATACAAATAAATAGTTTAAAAATCATACATTGTGATTTCTGGATTTTTTTTTTTTAGATTATGTCTCTCACAGTGGACATGCACCTACGATGACAATTTCAGACCCCTCCATGATTTCTAAGTGGGAGAACTTGCAAAATAGCAGGGTGTTCAAATACTTATTTTCCTCACTGTATATATATCTCTTTAGTCAACGAAATGTAGAGGTTGTGGAACATGCACGTGAGTACATAAAATTACATTGTGGTGTGTGACATTCTTGTGAGTCTTAAAAGGAAGTGCAAGCAGAAACAAAAAAAGACATCATATAACAAAAATATTTCCTCAAAATGTCTGTACTCTTTTCTGACATGCTGTTTGTGAGGATTTTATTGGAATAGTGAAGTGATTAAATTTGAATATAGGTTAATTAAGTGCAAACATAATAAAACTGATGTATTTTGTACAGTTTAATGTAGGATTGTATGCTTGTATGATTACAGTAGCAAAATGTTTTGGCTTGTGAAACACAGGAAGAGCCTTATATGGAAGCTGACCTCTCAGCACAAAGGGAAGCTTACTTCTGCTGGATATAAAAAAGCCTAATGTAAGCCAATAATTGTAAGTAAAACCACGAAGAGCGAGCTTTAAGGTAAGAGATTAAGGTACTAGAGTTGCAACCAATTACCAAAAAAAAAAAAGCATGTAATAGACCTGCATATCCACTGTAATAAAATAGCACTGTTTCAAGTTTTGACACATTTTTGTCACATACAGTCACTTTTCTTTAAGTATGCAGAACACCTGGTTGTGCTTTATAAAAGTTATACACCGCATAAAATCTTTAATAGAGGCCTAGACTTGTCATAAAAACAAATTGAAAGGCATTCGCTCTGAGTAAAACCACATACTGATAGCTGTTTACTTGCACTGCATGCTTAGTATTAACAGTGAAATAGCATTTTCTAGTATGCATGGTAGAGTGAGAACTCTCTGCAAAGCGAATCTAATAAACATTGTTAATTCAATTCATAGCATGCACTCAGTGCTATAACATGCTCCACCCCATACACCGGCATGACTGGAAGCCTTTTTGATTAATTACGTTACTGGAGTCTTGTGGAGAATCATATTGATTGCTGAAACAATGCTACTTTCTCTGTGTCAAAAATAATAGAACAAAAGAGATTGTTGTTCTCCATTCATATGTTTTCTCAACTGTTATTTTGTTCAGAACAAAATTTATGAAAGTGTGCATAGAGTCTTCAAATCGTTCCTATTTTGATATGTTGACATTTTAGTGCTTGGAGCCACGGCTCAAGGCGCTCTCGTTTGTTGCCAGTGATATAATGAGCAGCGACCAAAGACTGCATGTGTACAACCACATGCCAAAGCAGGGAGCATGAAGCAGAGACCATATGTGACAGACACAGCCAAATGTTAGCTAAATTGGCTAGTAGAGTTTTTTCCTGATTTTCTGATTTTTTTTTTTTTGTAGGCTTGTTTTTTTTTAAATGAGCTTTCAGGGAGAATAATTTCATGCTTGACAGTTAAGTAGTTGTATCATTCACCAAATAATTAAACTGTTATACACTGCAGTAATGTGAAGCATAATTTTATCGCAGACTACACTTACTTGGAGCCTGGCCAGGATTTGGGTCTTTAATCAGTGATTCTTTTAACTGGTAACAAATGTTTCTGTGATTTTGTCTGGGGCAGGATGTAACAAGTGCATATAAAGGCATTTGTACAAATTATTAATACAGCTTTGTACACATTAAATAGATAGTCTAATGTTTCTAAATAATCCTAATTTTTTAACAATTTAATTCAAAAAGTACAGACAGGCATTTTATATATATATATATATATATATATATATATATATATATATATATATATATATATATATATATATATATATATATATATATATATATATATACAGTGGGGCAAAAAAGTATTTAGTCAGCCACCAATTGTGCAGTTCTGCAAATGTTCTCCCACTTAAAAAGATGAGAGAGGCCTGTAATTTTCATCATAGATACACTTAAACTATGAGAGCCAAAATAAGAAAAAAAAATCCAGAAAATCACATTGTTTGATTTTTAAAGAATTTATTTTGCCAATTATGGTGGACAATAAGTATTTGTTCAATGACAAAAAAGCAAGATGCCAGGAATCTTGCTTTTTTGTCATTGAACAAATACAGGCTCCTCATTGAACAGGCTCCTCTGTCCTTGTTACCTGTATTAATGGCACCAGTTTGAACTCGTTATCAGTATAAAAGACACCCGTCCACAACCTCAAACAGTCAGACTCCAAACTCCACTATGGCCAAGACCAAAGATCTGTCAAAGGACACCAGAAATAAAATTGTACACCTGCACCAGGCTGGGAAGACTGAATCTGCAATAGGTAAGCAGCCTGGTGTGAAGAAATCAACTGTGGAAGCAATTATTAGAAAATGGAAGACATACAAGACCACTGATAATCTCCCTCGATCTGGTTCTCCAAGCAAGATCTCACTTTTCTCTCATCTCATTTTGTCTCTCATAGTTGAAGTGTACCTATGATGAAAATTACAGGCCTCTCTCATCTTTCCAAACTTTATATATATATATATATATATATATATATATATATATATATATATATATATATATATATATATATATATATATATATATATATATATATATATATATATATATATTATATATATATTATATATATATATATATATATATATATATATATATATATATATATATATATATATATATATATATATATATATGAAAATAAAGAAAAATCTTTGAATGAGAAGGTGTGTCCAAACTTTTGGTCTGTACTGTATATATATATATATATATATATATATATATATATATATATATATATATATATATATATATATATATATATATATATATGTGTGTGTGTGTGTGTGTGTGTGTGTGTGTGTGTGTGTGTGTGTGTGTGCGTGCCAAAAGTTTGGAAACCTTTAATCTTTTATCATTATAAGGCACGTGAATATTTACTTTGAACAAACAGATATATAAATGTACACACGTTAAACTTTATTTTCTTTGAATAATTCTCACTTAGCATGAATAACAGCTTTATACTCTCTTGGCTTTCAGACAGTTCTGCTGAAATACTTTGGGGTTTTTTTTGTAAAACTTACCAAATGTGTTCTTTGTTAGTTGGATATTTCTTTCTGACAAGGTGATCCAGTTCATTCCAGAGCAGTTCGATAGGATTTAGGTCTGGTGACTGGGCAGGCCATTCCATTATAGATAACACACCAGACAACTGTTTACTATGTAAATAATGCTTACAGAGCATGGATGTATGCTCCAGGTCTTTTTAAAGTTGGCTCCAATTCACCACAGTCTAGATTTAAATGCAAGGTGGTGTATTCCTTTGAAATAACCATTTTAACATTCCCTGCTCAAAAAACCCCCCAAACCATTAAGCTTTCACCTTCCATGTTTGATTGTGGGAATGGTTTTCCCTTTTACATAAGTTCTTCTGTTAGAGCCAAAAATGTCCAATCTGTCAGCAGAACTTTCTTCCAGTTATTCACTGTCCAATACTTGTGTTTCATATAAACAAAAGGAACATGTATGTGTCTTAAAAATGATAATATAAAAGGTGTTTCCATACTTTTCACAGCCACTGATTGTCTAAAAAACATTTTGATTATGACCTTAGGACATGCAGAAACTTGAATTTTCTATAATTACATACAACATACACAGTAGATCACAGTAGATCAGTACACATCACAGTATCGCTCTTTAGCCTATGAGGAAGGCCGGATGACACTCAGCCAGTAGATGTCAGTCTTCTCTGTAGTATTAGTGCCTTTTCTCAGATGCCTTCACCCTGGAGGGCTGTGGAAAGGCCCAAGGTTTAACACTTGATGTCAGGAGATTATTTAAGTGTGAGATACAAGTCTCTAAGTGAGCCATTAGCGTGGATTGGACTCAAACACAAGCACTAGAGTTCATTACAATGTTATTAAGTACATGTTACACTTGAGGCACAATTTTCAATTACAACATATTACTCAAGTAACATGAAAATCCACTAGTCAGTATGCAGTGATTTATTCCTAACAGCAAACACGGTCATCTTTAAAATAACAGCAGGGCTCCTGCAATAAGGACGAGATAATTGATATTGTATGTGGTAATTCGTTTGCTGAAGGACAATTTGACCAGATAACATATAAAATATATTAGATAAAGTAATATAAAATGTAAAAAATCACAGATTTGACTTCTAGGTGATAAGTAATTTGGTGTGTTTAAGGCTGAACAGGAACTCAAATTAAATATATCCTCTGTCTGTGCCTTTATATAATTTATCTTCTATGATGACGTTAGACCCTTACTGGCAACAGAGTGCGAGTTAATTTCATCCCACACAATAACACAATCTCACAGTCTATTGTGCTCCCCCTCTTTTCCCAGTTTGTGTTGGCGAGAGGCATTAGCATCGCTGTCATTGAATCATCAGAGCCTGAGAGCCACCACTCCTTTGAAGGATTAACTTCATTAGCATGTTTTCATGCCACTTGTCTACTAATTGCCCAGTTGAAGCGCCCACTTGTTGTGCTGGTGAAACATGCCTAGACATCGGAAATTAAAGCTGCACCTTGTGTTTCTGAAAGTTATGTCATGCGTGGACTTCTTCTTCTATGTTGAAAGATTTTTCAGCTTAGTGACCACAACCAATAACCATATTTAAAATATAATATTTAAAATAAGTGGTGCACACAACACTGTGCTCTGCCGTGGTCATGATAATTTTCTAACTTAACATATTTTCCATGACCAGAAAAGAAGCTCAGTTCCACCTCTGTGACCCTATTGAGAGAGACAATTATTCCAAAATTAAACAGAAAAATTGCATTTATATATTTATATAGCAACTAATCTCATGCACATTCTTAGTGAGGGCTTAAAATAAAGTTTGATTGTCTGCTACATTTCTGCTTAGCCTCATGATGTCATGTATGGAGAGATATTTCTCAGTTTCAACCTGCTAGCTCATGCCAGTTCTCCAGTAATATGATCCACATCCAATAGTTTTGAGAAAATGCTGCCTTTTCTCAGACAAGAGCTTTATTTTATTTCTTCGAGAGGTGATTCAGTAGCTCAGCACTGCAGCAAGCTCACAATTACAACAAATAAAAGCATTCATGAATTTATGAATACTGCAACAGGCGAATTTGGGAATATTGTAAGGTTTTGTGTTTTGCAAGTTTGATCTGCTGGGTATACGTTTTCGATGTTTTCTATGTAATAGGATTTCTTCTTCTAGACTTACAGAAGACTGCAGTAATGATTATTTGGCTTAGCTATCAATAAGCAAAGCTTCCAGTAAGTCTTGTTTGCTTTTTTAAAATGTATCTGACAATAGAGTAGTTTGTTTCTCATTATGATTCATTTCCAACAGCTCACATATACAATAGATAATTATTGAAAATCTATGTCTTGTGTGTTTGTTTGTTTGTTTTTGCAAAACAGACCATTTGGGAATTATGCTCACAGTAAACAGCTCCATGCACAAATTATAAATAAGTCAAATTAGTAAAATCCCTGAGGAAAGGTCTGAGAGGCTTCAAAGGTTATATAGATTATATACGTCTTCAGTATTATACATCATCTGTATTATATCAGAATTTATTTTTGTATTACTGTAGGACATGCTTTATATCAATCAATAAGACGTTTGAAGTGCTTATCTCATATGTCATGAATATTCTTCAGCTTTGAGCTACTTAATGTTTGCTATAAGATGTAGGATGGCATTAGGTGACTCCAGGTGCTTTAATTTTTATATGCTTGCTGCTCACCAAGAGTGATTGTGATCATAACCTCAGGTTGCTGTTCTCTGCATCTTGACATTTAGATAAGATGTTTTATATAAATAAATTCCAAAACATTTATAACTAGCAGCCGTCAGCTGTTGCTGTTGTTGTTATTTCATGTTGTGTTCTATAGATGATCTATAATTAACACAAAAGCTGTAAAATCTATATTTGCCATACAGAAACATTATTAAATGTAATAATTCAATAATAATTCACATAAATAAATGCATAAATGTAAACATGGTGTGATGCAACCCTTGGGTAGGATACATAAAATATGGTTTATGAATCATTAATAATAATTTGTATAATTTAAGGTTTCTATGTTGACTCTAATCTACTCTTTGTTAGGGGATAGGAGGGCAAATAAACAAGTCCAAATTCAGTTCTTCATTAGGAAGTTCAAAATGAACCTTAACTCACTATCTGTCCGTTTAGTGCCCATTGCAACCCCCCTCCTGCCCTCCTTCATGCATGGCCTGAGGGAGCAGTTAGCTCTCTCAATGCTCTTGCTCTATTGTGAGCACACATTGATTGCTTCTACCCTCTCCAAAGCCAGCCGAGCCAGTCAGCATGGGGTACAGGCTGTCTGCTTTATCTACCACCACTCACATTTTTCACTGAAATAAAAGAGGGGGAGAGAGAGAGAGAGAGAGTCTACAAGAGAGTTCTTCTCTACTCTCCTATACAACAAATAGTTGGCCAGATGCATCTCTCTCACTGTCTCAATCAAGCGTCTGCTTTCAGTGGCTCTGCTCCAAAGAGGATCAATAGTGTACTTAAACAGATTTCTCTTGTGTCTTGTTGTCAAATATATTGTGCACCTCTGCCTTTCTGCGGTGGGTGATCTCAGAAATCTCAACGGCTCATCTTCTTGTCGTTTATCTGCATTTCCCACCTTGTTTGTTACAGATTTTCTTAATAAGCTCTTCTTCTACCATGTTAATGGTAGTTTGGCAGCATAGCCCATATTTCCTCTGAGGAGGTCCATGAGAGCGATAGTATACTGTGTAAAGCAAATAGGAGCTGTAAATAATCTGTGAAAGCTCGGCCTGTGTGTGAAAGCTTATGTCAGCAGAACTGAAACTCTCTCTCCATCATGTAGCATTGAAGGCCCAACAGCATCAATCATTTCCCCTGTGATTGTCAGGGAATTAGCTGAGCTGGGGTTCACCATAACCGTCGAGTTCACTACACTTCAGTCTGAAAGTCATGTTAGCATGGAGAATACTCTGTGCAATTACTTTTTTTTAATAACTGATGGAAGTACAAGGACAAATACAAGAGTCATAACTGTCATTAGACATTTAGAGTTCATGAAAAAAAAAATGAAAAAAAGAAATCATATTCTAGGAACAATGCATTCTTCAAGGTACATGGTAGCTGAGGCATCCTTTTGCTAATGCAAAATATTCTGTAATAACACCTCACAGCTGCGTGTATGTATAAAATTATCCAGCAATTCAGTCAAGCTGAAGTCACTCCACCTACAGTCCATCCATCTTCTTGGCAGCCATCTGGTCATATTGTTTCAGAATGCAAGAGTTGAGGGCCTACCCATCAACACCAGGGGTTCCGCACCACAACTGGCTTTGAACTAAAGTGGCTGTTCATTGACTGCCTGTGTTTTTTTTCCCCAGACGTGATGAACCCATGCAACTTTGAGCGACATCACAAAAACATGATTAATGGTCCATAACACAGGATATTATGAGCAGTCTGAAATTTATATGACAATAGATGCAGGGTCACTAGCAATCACTAAGCCTTGCTTTGATACTGAGTTTAAGGAAATGTCCATCCTTGGAAAATCTGTAGCACCAGCACCTACATTTGCAAAAAAATCCAGATGTCTGCAACTTCAGCATCTGTTACAGCACTTTTCGCAGTCTCTCCTCTGGGAGGGGGGATTGAAAAACCATATTGCGTGAATTTCAAAATTTATATTCTAATTCACATTTATTTGATTGACCAATCAAAACGTAGAACATTCGATTAAATCATGTGAGTAAAACATTTAGATCAGATAAAGATGTGATGTCTGACATTGCCCATGCTGCCTCTCTTGTCATTCTGACCATCACCATATAAGAACAGGACAGAAATAAAAATGAATGAGTGCCTGTAACCAGTGATGTCATCTGCCAGATTTATCCCTGCCAACTTAGATAACTGCACAGGAGCTAGTGTCCTTGAGACAGAGTGCTCACAGAATAAGCCCAATGCATTAGTGTCAAAGCCTTGCAGTGGAAGAGCTAAGGACACTGTTCAAAAGACACAGCTAATGTTTCTTTGCAAAGGAGCACCGGGCAACGCAGTGAATAAGGGCGCTTATAAAGATAACACTGGAGAGGTCAAAACCTTGTAAATAAACAACGCCTGATTTGCTCGAACGTCAATTGAGTATAGAATGAGCGTTTAAGCTAACACAGAGGCTCATTTGGAATCAGTTGCGCATTCATGTCATCATTTGCATAATACATCCGAGAGGAGCTTTTCTTTTTTTTTCCACCAATAAGGGCTAATGGAAATTTCGGACTATGTTTGGACAGGCTCTGTCGCGGCACGTGCAATGAATGAGTATATGCCATGTTACACTCGTGGACATTTGGACCTGCCCACACTTATAACCCCCCACTTATAACCTGTTGGGGTAGGTGAAGCTCGCAGTGTTGGGTAATGAAGAAGGAGAAGAAGAGATCTAGGAGGACGCAGTGCGTTATTGGTGCGCGAGCTCGCGCTTCTCCCGTCGTTGCGCCGTCGGGAGAGACTCATTGTTCCTTGACGTCACCGCTGAGCGCGAGCCTGCAGCCGCCGCCGCCGCCGCTCTCAAACACGTCTTTGTTATTCAGGGCTTTCTATCGCACAGAGCCGGCGACTCGCAAAATACGGAACCAGGCATTCCTCCTCCTCCTCCGCTACTTTCCTCCTCCTCCTCTTTCCTTCTCCTCTCTTCTCCTGCCTTTTTCGAGGAAGCACGAGGAGGAGGGGAGATCGCGCGCGCTAGCTGATTGCTGCTGTAACGCGATCGTGTTACAGCAGAATAAAAAAAATATATCTATATATAGATATATTTATATATACTGTCATCGGTATAATAGTATAATTAACGCCCTGACGCCCTGTTCAAGTATTGCACATGATAAAATGGGAAAGGCTTAAACACGTATTATATGAAGCATATCATTAAGGACAAGTTATTTTGAAGTCTTTCGAAAAATACAAATAAAAAAAAAAATTGCATTTTGAACATCCGGTTTATTTCATGATGCACGGGCACGCGCCAAAACAAAACAAAACAAAACAAAAACACACACAACAAAAAAACCCTTACATGTTCATTTACACAGAACATTAAGTGTGAGTGTTTTGTTCTTTGACAAAACGTGCACTGAATGAAAAGCATTATGAGAGTAATAATGAAATAATAATAATAATAATAATAATAATAATAATAATAATAATAATAATAATAATAATAATAATAATAATGGGAAGAATAACCTAAAAGGCAATCGCGTTGAATGGGGGATTAGAAAAGCAAAAGCAGGAGAGCGGATCGGTGTTGATCGTGCAGGATCAGTGAGGCGTCAGTGTGAGCAGTGTCCTCATGGTGAACACTCTGGGACGCGTTTTGTCAGCAGCCGGAGCGCGCGCTGGGGTAATAGAATAGCCCGTGTAATTTGACACTTCAACTTGCCGTGCTCTACGCTAGTTGATTCAGGCAGTCGCACTCCGGCGAAAGCCTTGTGCGCCTTTTCTCCCTACTGTGTTTTTTTTTTTTTTTTTTTTTTTTTTGCAAAGACTATAAAGGAGAAAAAAAACCCAAAAGAAATAACCGAAGCGACTTCCGCTGAGGCAGGATTTTTCTTTCCCGGAGACGCGCTCGGATCGCATCTGAAAGTAAGTTGCGAGCCGTTTTCGCACCTCTCGCTCGTGTTCGCAAAGCTTTTATTTTATGCATTGCGTTTGAATGCGTGTGAGTGTGAGAGCAAAAGAGTGTCTGCGAGCGCGCGTGCGTGTGAGTGTGTGTAGCCAGCGAAGCTAGCGCCGACCTCAGCTAACAATGGAGCGAAGGCTTAAAGGATCGCTGAAGTGTAGCGTTTGAATCGTGGCCGGAATCGGCTTGGGTTTGTCGCCTGGCCTAAAGAAAAGCTCCTCTCGCTCTCAGCTCTCACTCGCGATGTGAAACAGCAGTGATCACACACACACACACACACACACACACACACACACACACACACACACACACACACACACACACATATATATATATATATATATATATATATATATATATATATATATATATATATATATATATTTATTATTTTTTATTACTGGCTATTTGGTGTGAATGAGGAACGCGGAATTAGGCTTTTGTGCTGCTCCATTCACTCTTATGATACGAGGATGTTAGGAGCGATCCGCTTTTATTCCTAGAAAAACGTGTTTATTTATTATAGTTTTTTGTTGCAGATGTACACAGGAACACAATCATACGTTTTTGTCGCTGCCGCTTAGCACATTAGGTGAGGCGTTTAGAGTATTCTGGAAAAAAAAAACGTGTGATCCAAAGCCATCCAGGCATGAGTGACTTTAACAGCATGTTCGCGGCATGAATATTACAGTATTGGGTCACTTCCTAATCACTCAGCGGTTTTAGATCATATCTACACCTCCATACCGGACACAGAGCGTGCAATGGGGTATTTCTTGCACCAACTCTGTCCCGAGGCGCTCCGGCAGAACATCACGCTTTTGTCCGCTAACAGAGCGCCGAGGCGAGAAGTTGCATGCTTTATCCTCCTCGCGCTTTAACACTGAGCCTGGCAGGAGAAGATCAGCTCCGATCCGAGTTGAGCTTTAGAAAAAAGAGCGGCCCCTTCCTCCCTTGTTAGTGGCTTTCTGAGGGAATTTAGGGAAACATGACTTTCACCAGCAAGACACGAAAGGGCAAGGTTGACCGAGGTATCCTATTGTTAGCCTCAAGCAACTCCTGATTTCCTGAAGCCCCCCTGATTCCTGTCAGATCACAGTGACTAAAACTAATAAAACAGCCATCATGTTCAAATTGAATAAAAAAAGAATATGCTGTTGTAATGCACAGTATATCATATAACAACTGAGAAGCCATGTCCTGTCAGCTCTGTGCAATGTCTCTCCCTGCTGTTTTAGTGTATTATTTTCATCCAGAATACTTTGTTTCACTCAGGGCGGTACACCATTAGTACAGCCACTTTATTTCTGCCAGACAATAAACTAATCTGAGGCATTGTTTCCATGACTGTGTGTGGATACTGATAATGTAAAAGCTTCCTTTTGCCTCACTTGGGTGCAAAGGTGAAAGGTAATCAGTTTGCTTATTTACTTTTTCTCCTCCGCCGTGACTGTATGATGCACGGGTAGTCTATATTGAAGTGTTCTCAAGCACAGAAGTTGTTTTTCAAGAGTCAAGAATGGTTCTCGACGAACTGCTTTTCAAAGCGTTCACATGCTGTCTCTGTCAGCTTGTATTTCAAAACTCCTGGGAAATCTGAATTGCTCGTGTCAGTGAACGTGCCTGAGTCCGGAACAGGGAACGTGTATAGAGGAGTTAACGTTAGTCACTACCGCAGACAGGGGCCTCAGGTTGAAGATCAGCTTCACCACAAGGCATATCACTACCGCCACATTCGCGCCATTCTCATGTAAGGGTACAGATTAAAAACCATTGGCTGTAGATTGCATAGTCCAGATAGAAGTGCAAGCAGTGTGATTGTGGTTATTAAGTACAATTATATGGAGTTACTGGGTGTGTTGTACAGAGTAACTTAACATTGGCCTTGTATTGGTTAGTTTTGTGTGGCTCATTTGAGTGCTACAGTAGTGATGAAAAAGCAGTGTTCATGTTTTATACATAAAATTAATCAAAGCTGTAATGAAGGGATTCTTAAACCTTTTAAATCCAGGAACGAATAAGTTCGATAGACACCTATGTATAAATTTTTTCCTAATGAATTTAATCCAACAGTTTAAATATTTGTGATCTTAATGTTATGTACAGTACAATTTTATCTAAAGACACCAGCAGAAGACTTTAAATCCAAGTTGAGTATATTTAAACAGGTATAAATTATTGATATTTGTATGAAACTCATTAAGTGCCAAATGACCAATCAAGTTAAATAGAAACTACAGAAACGTGATAATACAATTTACAAAATTTCAAAATTCAATTATGATTTCAAGCACTAACAAAAAAGAGGACTTCTGGGGGTCCCCACAAACCACTTTGAAAATCAGTGTTATAAACAGTTTAGATGTGTATATTAGTAATTAGTAATTGCACATTGATTGGCTAACACACATTATTGTAATGTCCAACTAAGGAGCAAAGTCTGGTTTCTTTTTAAACAAGTGTGTATGACAAAACTGAAGGAAACACAATGTTAAACCCTTCCACTCTGATCTGAGAGTTGGATGAAACCAAGTCTGTTACTGATTTATTGTCCAAATCAGGGTTAAAAGTGTTCACTACTGCTTTACTCACGTTAAACGCTATTTTAATGCCTTATTGCCTCTAGTCACAAGAGACCTGCTAGTCCTTTAAAACTGCTTGAACACTAATCAGTGTTTTGACAGGTTGACATTTAACTGTTCATGCACTATTGTGGGGAGTTGTGAAATACTTGGCTCGTGTTTATCCATCGCAGAGTAGAGAAGCCTACTCGTCACCAGCTGCACACTCCCACTCTCTAACATAAGTCAGACTTTGTGTCTGTTTGCATGTGCTCCACAAGGGATTTGTACAGCAGTTTGTATTCCTATTGACAAGTGAAGTCAGACGTACTTTATAACTCAGTTTCACACGTAAGATTTCTATGACATTGAATAAGGCCTCTTACTGCTTTTAGTCAATAAATATTACAAAAAGAAACCTCCAATTGTTTTAGTCTTTTTTTTCCCTGAAGGCTTCCTTACCTTTTTTTTAAAGCATAATTCCTTTGAACAGCAGGTTTATATGCATGAGCATCTCTTGATTTCTTTGATGTTTGCTGGCAGTTTATTACTTTGCTGAAACCAGAAGAGACTTCTTTGGCATTCAATCAAAAGAGAGTTCACGTCCCTATAAGAACGTGTTGTTGTCAGCTGCCTCCAGCTGTCAGCCTGACAATATGACCACACGAGCTGGGCTGAGCATTAGCTATCTTGTGCCACTCTGAGTGCTTCGCCCTCAGATAGAGACTTCCAAAGCCATGCTGTCACGGCTCATGCATGTTTGATTTGACGTTCTTTGAAAAATGAACGCGGAAGATGTCACAGTGAATGTATCCCATTTCTGTCAGCAAAAGAGCAAGGAATCCGAAACGACACCCAGGTACTCTCGCTCAATATTTGAGCTCGCAACTCGGAAACTGTGGCAAAATGTCCTGCCTCACTCCGAATTTCATCTGATCACAAGCAATTACCTTTCGTTTTTTTTCCGAAGTAGCTCCCTGCGCTTTCCCCTAACTGCTGTGTGTGTCTTGCAAATCCGTCCCGAGTAAAACAAACACAAACTGTTTCCTTTTGACTACGACAAATTCATTGAGCCATGTTCTCCGTGTCAAGCCGTTTGCCCTGCTGCTCTATTCATGTTCACTTAATAGACAGCTGTGAGTCGGAGATCAGGCACAGGGAAATCAAATACTGTATTTTAGGCTAGCGCTGTCTACTGGGAGGATTGATTTAGACTAGCTCTTCATTTGGAGAGAGCTGCAGAGCTTCTAGTGATGGGGTTATGTATAATGTCGATTGCTCTTGATTGGGTAATGTATTGTCCTGCTGAGAAACATAGATGTTAAGTAAATAATGCTAGTTACTAAATCTTTTGTGGTTGTTACTATCTAGTTTTACATACTGTGTTCCTGATAATGTTCATAAAAAATGTGCCAAGATGTTGTGTTTGAATAACTTAAACATTATGAAAATATGCTAAGCAACAAGTAAGATTTAAATGTAAGACTCACTTAGAGATGTTGTTTTTACATTAAATCATTACCAATATAGCCAACAATTTGATGGTTTAAAGTTTCACATGTGAAGAGTTTGAATACTGGCAAATATAGGCAAATTTGAATGTCCTTTCTAAGATTAGAGATGGCTGAAAAACCTTTCAGGCTTTAGAGATTCTATTTAACAGTGGCATCATCCAGCCCATTAATGTTTGGAGGGAAGATAGAATTGAAAGTGTTCCACAATTTATTTTATTCAGCTCTAGAGAAAGTCATGCGTGATTATTTTGTAATGATTTGTTCCTAAGTCTATGTAAATGTTCAATTCCAGGTGAAAAAATGCATGACACAGACTGTTGTTTTTCTTCTTGGTAACTTACATTTGCATGAATTCACTCGCACCACACTCTAAAAGCAACACCTGCTAAACACTTCTCTTTTTATTGAACATACAGAAATGTTTCTTTGGATATTATTCTATGGGAAGCCTTGAGCACGTCACTATGTGTGAGCCTTGATGGGGTGTGAGGAGATTTTCTTCATCACCATGAGCAGTGGAGGTCCAATAACATTCAGTATGGCTTCAAGGGATGCATAGTTTTCTCCCCTCTGACGAAGCAAAATTAAGCAGTATTTGTTTGTTTGTCTGTTTGTTATATACAATTCCATCCAAAATGTTTACCATTTACATCATGACGCCTATCTTGACAATGGCAAATGAAAGCTGCGAGGAAAAGCAGCCACAAGGTGTCACGTAAACCTGACAAATGAATTCTGGTAAATGAAATTCAGTCCACATCCGGTGCAAAATCATTTCTGCTATTACATTAGTGGCTATTTAGTTCCCTGAAAAGGAAAGGAAAAAACCATTTTTATCTGAGACCTCAACTCTTTGCTGCACAAATGAATTTCATGCTTGACAGGTTCAGGGCAGAACTCGTGATGTGACAGCAGTAAACAACTGAGACATATATGTGCATTCTCAGTGCAGTCTCAGCAACAGATAATGAATCTAGTAGTGTGTGTATGTATGTATAAATATATACAAATATGTATTTGTGTGGGTGCGTATGACCAAACTGACATGTGATTGCAAGCACTAATTCGATCGTGCAGCTGTTAATAACTGTCCTGTAAGCTTGGCTTTTGGTGCCCAGTTGGTTCCCTCCCCTCTCCTTCATGCTCCCAGTGCAACTGTACTACTTCACACTCTTATAAGCTCATGTCTTTTAATTTTTTAGCCTGGGCTTTTTAGATAAAGAGCCACATTTGGACCCTCAGTGTGAACATATTTTAAAAATGGAATGTCTGGCAAAGCAGTTTTTGTTGAGCCGGCGCGCAGCCGCGAGCCCATCTAATGCCGAATGCTTGTTATGATCCTCTGGATTGCAATGTTAATTCATACAAATGTTAAAGGAGTGACATATGTGCTTAGCTACGTCAAAACCGGTTTTCTAACAGGAGCGTTTTATTTATTTATTTTAGTGTGTATTTATCAGCAGGCTAGTGTTCCATTGGGGTCGTCCCTCTCATCCCTGTCTTAACAGTGGCTCCAGTCTTAGTATTCCTTTTCATACGGCAAACAGATACCTGATTGTCACTCGGTGACAGAGGAGAGAGCGACTGTGCTCGCTGTGCTCGTTTTCAATCTGAATGCAACTGCTTGTGTTTTCTGAGATATACCACAGGCTGCATAAATCACCACAGATATTTAAACATTGCTTGCAACAGAGAGGCAGGAGTGTGCCAGCTTTTAATGGTAAACTGTAGCTACTTTTGGTAAAGTATGCTGAAATAAGTAGAGTAGATCATATCTTTAGAAAAATTTATATTAAATGTAAAATACACACACTTACATACACATCTGTATTACCTAAATGGGGTCTAACAAATGTAAACTATTTCATAACATTTTTTTATTTATTGAATTTTATTTCATCAATTTGTGCCTATTTAACTGATTACTCAATTGAATCAATATAATAAAAAGTTATTTTAAGTTAATAAAAATATTATTTTATATATTATTTAAAAAAGTACGCATTTGATTATTTTTTATTTATGTAAACTGTTCACAAATGTTAATAATAAACTGCATTATAATAATAATAATAAAAAAAACGACCAGAAATTTCCACTGTACCGGACCGAAATCGAATCGAACCATGAATTAAAAAGCGAGGTACGTACCGAACCGAGAATTTTGTGTACCGTTACACCCCTAATTTATATATACACAAAAATATTTAATGCAACAGCACACTTTCTCTGAAATATCATGAATATTATTTTTATATTAATATTTAATTCTATAATATATTATATCTGGATATGTTTTTTTCTTGTTAATATTAGCCTTTAATATTGTGAAATATTGTTAGAATTTTTTTAACATTTAATGTCAAATGTTTAAAAAATTGTTAAAATGCTTTTTTTTTATAAAAAGAAAGAAAAGAAATGTTTTGGATTGATATTTTGGTGTCATGTATTGCATACACGAGTATACTGTATGATGCTTTTACTGACACTTGGCAACAGTTTTTACATGTTGAAAAGGATCTGTCCCCACTTTTCATTTAAACAAGGAAAACCACAAAACCAAGACCACTCCCTGTGTTTGCTTGACAGGTGTGGCTTAAAACTTAAATGGTTACTGGGCCTATGCTGCTCTGGAAAGATTTACTTTTTGCTTTATAGCAGGGGTATCTGCAAAGCACCAGCACTGCTTAGTATTCTTTTTTTCTTTCTTTTCTTTTTTTTTTATCCCAGCAGAGCAGCAACACACCTGATGCAGCTCATCAGTTGTGTGAAGGCCGAGACCAATTGATTAAACAAGTGGAATCAGGTGTGACTCTTTCTTTGATTTTTATGACAACCTGCAGCCACACTGGCTCTTTGCAGATAAAATTGCAAAGCACTGAGTACATATAGTGCTGTAAGTATGTTTACTTCTATTTATATATATCTATATCTATATCTATATATATATATATATATATATATATATATATATATATATATATATATATATATATATATACTGTGCATTCACTGAACTCCTGTAAACCTGCTCATTCATGCAGTTATCTAATTAATCATGTGGCAGCGGCACAATACGTAAAACCATCCAGATACATGACGGCAGCTTCAGATAGCGTTTATAACAAGCGTCAGAATGGGTGGGAAAAAAGTGATGTTAAATGTGGCTCGATTTTGATCATGATTGTTGGTGGACAGACTGCTTTTTTTTCACATACAATAGTCTCGAGCGTTTACTCCGAATGGTGTTGCAAAAAAGAAACATCAAGTGAGAGAACGGCCAGACTGGATTGAGCTGACAAAAAGGCTACAGTAACTCATAGTGACAAAAATTGTGGTGAGCAGAAAATCATTTCAGAATGCACAAAAAGTAGAACCTTGAAGTGGATGGGCTTCTACGGCAGAAGACCATGTAGGAATCCACTTCTTTTAGCCAATTACAGATGCAGGTACAGACAGACAAAAACTGGACAATCGAAGACTGTAGTCTGGTTTGATTAGTGTTGATTTCTTTTGAAATACACAGATGGTGGGTCAGAATTTGGCACCACCTGAAAATAACAAATAAATCATTAGTTGAATCCCAAAGTGAGTATTATTAGTAATATGTGAGTATTTTAACTGTTCCCATCCATACCTTTATGGCCACAGTTGATCATCTTGTAATGGTTACTTTCAGAATGATACTGCACCGTATCACGAAAAGCAAAAGTCATCTCAAACTAGTTTCATGATCATGAAAGTGAGTTTAGTGTTCTTCAGAGGCCTTTTCAGTAACAAGATCTGAATTCAAATTAACATAATATTGGCATTTAGCAGAACACATTTGGAACGTGGTAGAACAGGAGATTCGCCGCATTAAAGTGCTTCTGAAAAAATTTAATTGTGGACCAGAATCTCACAGAAAAGTTTCCAGCGTTGTGTGAAATCTTTGCCACAAAGGTCAGTGTATAGTACCATGCAAGTACGGCAAGGTGAATATGAAAGTTGTCAGAAAACATTTACACAGCATAAGGAACCTTACTGTGGTTTGAGGGGGGAAAAGTGTTCGTAGCTGCCACAACATTTTCATCCTGCTCAGAATATGGAAACACACTGTATGAAAAATGTGGTGAAGTAGTTCCATTAGATCGATTAAAAATTGTTGTCAAAGCACTGTGAAGAGAACACCGAGGTTAGAGAAGGACCTTCAAAATAATGAAAAACCTTTTAGAGAGCGTATTTATATTTATTTAGCTGAAAAATCCAGATCAGACTGACCAGCTAATCGAGCTGCGTGAACTGGTAGATCATCTTTACTAAAAAACTGAACTTCTTCATTTTCACTACTACTGATATATGCTAGATTTTTTAAAAAAGAAAATAACATTTAGCATCACATTGCTTGAAAAAGCTTGTGAATATGCAGTTGAGAAAGATGGTCCACTAGTTTGAGCAGCTTGGGCTGCGATTAGCAGCTGATCAAACTGAGCTGGATTTCACATTAGGGTTTAATCAGTTTTGGTATCTATTAGTGATAATTAAACAAAAAGTACCAAAAACCATGACCAGGCAAAATAAATGCTTTCATGACAGCCATTAAAATACAGGCTCATCAGTGTAAAATACAGGCTAAAATACCAGGCTTCTCAGTGATAATATTAAAGAATTGTTAAAAGCTGTAACTAAATAGAAGCTGCATTTCTAGTACAAAGGCTTGCAAAGCTTTTTTTGAGCACGCACATGTCCAGAACACGCAGGTTCATGTAATAAAAAACTTGCCGTTGTGTAATCATTGTCTATTGTGATTACCTTTGTGGTGATTGTGTAATAGCTTGGCTTTTAAAGGTTTGCTGGCACCTCATGAGCACAAGCGTATTTAAGGAAATTTTAAGGTTCTAACACTCATAGTAAACAGAAGTGCTGGAATTACCCTGGCTGTGTGTTAAAAGGAATTAGTTATAAGAGTTGCATTTGTTTCTGAACTTCAAGCTAGAAGATAAAAATCTGTACAGTATCACGTTCTCATTGCTAAAAAGAAGACCTCCCAGATTGATGTTTTAACCTTATGTTGTTGTATTCCTCAGTGAGCTTTGGGGTACGTTTCGAACAATTTATTCAGGCTTTTTCTCTCAACTCAAGGTCAAATTGAGAAGCTTTACCAGGTGTATTGGTGTGAGTGTGCTGATGGCATGATGTGTTTCTGTGTGTGTGTTGGGTGCGTGTACTGTCTTTGCATCTGTAGTAAGTGGCCACCAGAGACGCGTGGCACCAGCCAGCTTAAATTTACACTGAAAAAGCCTGATCCAAAATAACAGTCAGATCCTCTTTATGCCCACTCTGGTCCTGCTTATGGAACAGCAAATGCCTTTTTCTTGAGCGTCTGTTCGATATAATTGAATGTTATTGAATCCAGTTTGCTTAGTCCAGCCTTGTATTGGCTTATGAGACTTATGGGTGCGTGGTTGTATTTCTGATTTTTACTGGAATTCATCTGACTTTGGAACGCCGGAATGGGGAAACTCAATCTGGCTTGCCCTGAGGGTTTCTACCGGTTCAGAATCCCCACCCAAATAGCTGCCAACACCCACACAAACATTTTTGTAGGTCTGCTTTCAAGAAAGAGGGTGAACAATGGACCTGCATCACACTACTCCAGCATGCAAACCCCTTTTGTTTATTTGTGTGCTGAAGTGGGATAACTAATGCTGGTGGAAAAGATCTTCATAGGGGCCACAGTCTACTTTGCCCTTAGTTAGCATGAAAGCAATGTTAACAAATAGAGAGAACCAAGTATGGTTATTCGACTTAGCCTATTCCAATGGGCTCTTTCATTAACATAATTACATTAATTAAGAAATCAATAAAGCTCATTTATTTTAAAATGTTTTGATAAATGTGCAATCATTATATGATTTTATTATTATTAATTATCGACAAATTAGGCTGGCAGTATGAGATAAGAGCTCTTTTCTTTGATCAAAACAGTCTACACACAAAAAAATAATGATAGGCAGAAAGACAAAAGGTATGTCGTTATTTTAATCCTTGTTGCTTTTCCTCAAGTCATTGATTTTTGACTTTCCCCCTGTGATGTTCTTGCTTTCAAAATCTGTTTGTAGCTTAAGAAAAATCCCAGACAAATGAACAACAAACGAGTAGTTGCTGTTTTTGTCTGTCAAGGTCAGTTATTCTATTTGCCTGTATATCAAAATAAAATTGGTTTATTTAGGTAAAGGAATAACTGTTTTGTTTGCGTATTGACCCTTTTAATGAGGCGGTGTAGCCTGTGTTGTTAGCTGCAGCTGGTGTCTAAAGAATTAGCACACGTGACTGCCTTCTGGCCATGCTCCATCAGCTCAACACATATTGAGCAATGAGAGTGGCTGGATTTCTGTAAAACCTTTCAAATTTACTCGCCCCTGCCGTGAGGGTCTGTCAGTAAAATAAACTTTAACAAGTAGCATTCCCTGTTTCTTACTTATCTGTCTGTATGTTTTCTTTTCTTGTAAGAATTGGAGAATCTTAATGGTTGTATGTGTGGTGGGGCTCCTCATATTTTGCGCTGTGTGTGTGTGTGTGTGTGTGTGTGTGTGTGTGTGTGTGTGTGTGTGTGTGTGTGGGGGGGGGATTGGCAGCAGCAGTCACGTGAGCAGTAATTGTATTTGTGTTGGGTTCCTTTCAGGCTGTCGCCGTAAATCTGTTTGACTCGTCACTTTGTAAATCATTATGGTGGCTAAAAGCCTTTTTATTTCATTTAAGGGGAGGAGAGTTGTTGCTCTTCTGAGCAATTATATTTTTTTGTTTGCTTGTTCTTTTTTGCTTTTGGTAAATATATTATTAGCAATTCTGCCAGTACCAGTAATTAGCAATGTTTTTTTTACTTTTTTTTTCTCCCACTTTTTTTAATTTATTCATTTATTTTTTTACAACATGTAGTAACTGTACTGCGTTTCTACTTTGTCAGCAACAGGACCGATCACTAAATCACATTCATTATTTGCTCTAGAATGATGCAGCAGTTATATAATCGATTAGATACTAATTTATTTTAACATTAAATAACACACAGGTAATTTGTTCCTGCTTTGGGCTAACTGTCAAGAGTGTGATTTTACTCACCAGACTGGTTCTTGGCTGTCAGAAACATGACAGAGTACATCATGCCCTGGAGTTTAGCTTTGTTTTGTTGTCTGATAAACATCTGAGAGCTTCTCTTCTCTTCTCTTCTCTTCTCTTCTCTTCTCTTCTCTTCTCTTCTCTTCTCTTCTCTTCTCTTCTCTTCTCTTCCTTTTCTCTTCCTTTTCTCTTCTCTTCTCTTGTGCCACTCATGCCTGGCATTTTGAACAGCACCACATATTTATCACCCCATGTTGATGTTCATTGACGCTCACAGCAGTGGCCACTGCGAGAATAAACTGTGTTTTGGTTCAGTCCTGGAACCGAATCAGTGATTTCTTTCACATGTTGCTGCCTGTAGTTCACTTTAAACTGTATTTAAACTGTAATTAAACTGTAAATGAGAAACTTGTGGTAAAAAACTGATTATGATTTGACAGTTTATGCATTTTATGTCTGCTGTTGTTTTATTCAAGTGTTTTGTTTGGTTGACACTGAATGTAAATCTCCTTATTTTTTGAAAGTCAGAGATTCTTTTTTTAACTCCTTTCAGTCAGGATTTATTATCCTGACTCTTTAAGTATACAATCTTACTAATAACACACTGATAATGAGTGCTCACAACCCTTACCATGATAAACATAAAAAAACATCGAAATTTGGTTTTCTCTGAATGGTTTAAGCCACTTAATCTGTAATAATAAAGTAAAAATATCTGTGTTACATAAGTGTTGCTTTGAGTTAGCCACTGTGGCTTGCTTCATTAGAGCATGGTGTGACTTTACTGATTGTGTTGAAGTGATGCTTCCTGGTTCATTGTGCAGTGGAGACCTTGAAGTCTTAAAAAGGGTGAAGGAATTTCTCACGAGAGCATGTCAGACAGAAGTGCAGCTTGATGCGAGCCAAGCTGATCCCTCTATTCAAAACTATTGGCTTTGGAGCTGACACAGTGTTCCTTTTGAAATAAATTCTTGCCTACATTACAAGTGACTTGTAAATCTCTTTTTGACTTCACGAATATGTTTCGGAATTGATCTCCACCCCTGGCAGGAAGGACACCTTTTAATTTTACGTTGTTTTTATAGCATTTACAGTGTATGTTTTCAGCCCATTTCTACCTCATTTGCTTTTAGGACTTAACAGATAATTAATATTAAAAGCACTTTATTACAGAGATTATAAAATTAGAGCGTGCTCAAGTGCTGCATCCCAGTGTGGCCAATGTAGCAGGAGATTTGATTGCCGCCACTTTGCGAATTACTGCACTGTTTGTTTGGTTTCTTATGAGGCATTGAAAAGCAAGAACACAGACAGTCAGATCACTTAGGCCTGTCATTCACAGGTGCAGTCTTTCTCTTATCTTATAACTAATTAAGTCATGGCACTTGTTTGGCAAAAGAGCCAGATCCTGATGGATTATGAAATAATTATAGACAGCGTCCAGAAAGAGGAGCGGCAGGATCAATATTGTATGTTTGCTGAAGCATTTTGCTACGTAGCTAAAATGTAGAATTTCGTGTCTGCTGCATAATGCACGAGCTGAGGAGTCTCTCTCACACAGTTCTGAATGCGTTAGATTATCACTGAATACTGCCAGTATATGTATTCATTTGGCAACTTTTCCATTAAAATATTGTCTGTAATACTGCTACGTTACATGTAAGAATTGACTATTAGTCAATTTCTTGCTAGAAAAGATGAAGTCTTTTGGTTTATATAAGCTTTAAATAGCCGTTTGGATTGTTCTTTGTAATTGATATGATTGTGTTAGTATGTTTTCAGTGATTGAATTTTAATTTCTTTACAGTGCACCAGATAAGCAAGGTCGCTAAACAAAACCAGGGAAAAGGTTGTTTGGTTCCCTCTCAATGCCACAGTAACGGCTACTTCCATTATACCCTGCATTTGACTGTGACTGAAATCAAATAAATAAGCATGACTGGCAGAGTGCCAGGGCTGAGATTACTGGCATAGGGATTGCTGTCAAAAACATTTTGGATGATAATTAGTGGTAGTCTATCAATTCTCATTTTGCTTCCTAAAGCTGCGTTTTATAGAGACATTGCTTTCGACCTGCTTTGTCTAGACGATGTGTAATAAATTGGAGAAAAACACACTTCCAAAAATAAAGTTTTCTAACCCAGTTTTTTTTTTCATTTACTTAATAATTCCTCAGCAAACGATTCAAAGTATGTGTGCTTTCCTAACCTATGATTAATAAGTCACACACCTCCAGAGCGCGTCATGTCTGCCGAAAGTGTACAAGCTTTGGCTGTTGAAGGAGAGACTATTACTGGTTTGTGTAATGAGAGAACAGCACTTTGCCAGAAGGATACATTTAAAATTCATAGCCATGAACACTTCATAAACAGATGTGTTATGTTTGATCATTCTCAGCATATTTCTCCCATGCATTTCAGATATGATTGCCTTATTAACCAAGCTGACCTTTAAATCACACTGCTCGAAAATGTTACAGAATCGCTTCCCTCATAGGCCTCGGTGGACTGCGAAATGTTAGGTATGTGCTGATAGGATCTCAACAAAGTTGACACTGAAGCTGTACAAAAGTGCACTTGCCCATTATCATGAATGAAAGGTCATTCGGTGGTCGGAAGGAACAAATAAGAGGCAATAAAAAATAGGTTTAGATGTCATTTCAAACTGCAGGCCGAATCATTGGTAGAAACGAGGGAGAGCTGGCTCAGAGAAGACCACGATGCCGGGTTTGTCTGACATTTCCGAAAGGGATTCCCTAGGTTTGCTATAAAAACTTTGCCATCGAAGTTAAAAGATTTTTTGTAGTAGCTTTTTTAGTAATACATGATTGCTCTCTTATTCTCAGAGTACCCTCAGATGTCCTTAATGCTAACAATCAATACATTACTTTCGTTTATATTGGCCACCTACCCTAGGCAGATAATTACTGTTGTCCAGCTCATGCTGACCTAATTTAGTTGTGTTAAAAGCTGGAAGAGAACATAATGCTAAATTGTTTTGAGATTCAATAACCCAGTTTGTGGAAGCATATGAAAAGTTCAGCTGACTACCATCTGAATCCCTCTGTCCTCCAGCATGAGGTTGTAATGAAAACTGATTGTTGTACCACATTTGAACAGTTCTGTGTTGAATGTATTTTAAGTCATTTCCTTAAAATCTTCAATCTGTCCTTGAAATAAAGAGATGACCACGATAGAGCTTTTCTTATTCGTTCACCGAGATTAATTTATGTTTCTGTGTCCCCTGAGGTTTGGTGACTTGCTTAGATGGTGAAGGCTTGGTTTTCATTGTCGCTGGGTCTCAGGCTATTGATGTTGTGATGTTGGTGCAGAAAGCACTCACATGTGGACCCTAATTGGGCAAAATGCACCTTAGGACTTTGCACTGAGCCCTTGTGTTGCATTACAGCGAGTAGGAGAGAGACAGACACTGCAGTTTGATTACATTTGTTGTCTGCTGAAGTCATGACCTGTTATTTTGGAAGCATTCATTTTAGAAGCTCTTTCCTGAGGCAAGTTTCTAAAGATCTATTTATTCCTTTCAGTAATTTGGAGTGTAATAGTAAACATCCCACATGTTACAAGCATGAAAATAATTTTAAGAGAGCTAAATTGTTGCTAGTGAAACGTGTGTGTTTGATATTGAAAGTTGGTTCTTCACTTTCTGATCAGTACATTCGAAGTGGAATTTGATGAACCTGCAGATATTTCTATGAGATAACAAGCAAAAGTACTCGCTAAGTGGTCTATCAGGGCGTTTCTAAATTTAGCATGGATTTTGTTTGATTGAGATAATATTTCCTAATTTCTTGAGGAGCTTTATGTCCTGGTGAGTAGCCCTTCAAATTAAGTGAGATCCAAGTGTAAGCCCTCCACCTTCAAGTGAGATCTGATACTTGAGGGAGTGAAGTGTTTTCGATGGAAACCGCATGAATGATTGATAAAAGGAGCCGAGCTGCTTAAAATCTTCCTGCTCCTGCATGATCAATAATTCAAAGCATTTTTGTTGGCCCATGAAATATCAGTCACCAGTTTGAAATCTGAAAATTGATAGTACCTGTAAAAGGAATTAGCAGTTTTTAGGTTTTTTTCTTTAAAAAAAAAAGAAAATTGCACCTGTGGTGAAAGTTATAAATTTTCTCCTCAACAATGTTTTGTGTGTGTGTGTGTGTGTGTGTGAGAGAGAAAGAAACAGGACAGGGAGAGCCCTTCTACACTAAGGCCTCAAGTGATTTCTTATGAATACATTGTTGCAGTTACGGCTAGATTTTGTAATTAACCTTAGCTGAACATTGCGAGTCTCGAAGGAATGTGACATGAAATGTGTCCCTTTAACCTCGTCATGTTGCGCCACATCGCTAAGCACTCCTAACTTTCACATCATTTACTCAGAGGCATAATCATCAGTTCGGTGTGCTTGCTTTTACCTCTAGCAGTACACTGACAGTTTGACCTTTACCTCATGAGGAGCTCTAGACATGTGTGTGGAGCTTCGTACTGATATTTGTGTTTGTTTTGTCTTGTCTCTATGAGTAGTCACCAATACATCGAGTTAAAAAGAGCTCTTTACTTGTCAAACAAAAACACTAGTCTTTTGATCACTAATTATTAGACACATGTGGAACACTTTTCTTTGTGCTACCGTCTAGATTGTTACTCATGCAGTCTATTGACAAGGACTTCTGTTTTTTTTTTTTTTTTTTACTTGGGATCCCCTTACCTCTAGGCTAATAGCAGGTATGCGTCAAGTCCCATTTATTTGCATTAACATGGAAACACAAAGGGATCAGAGAGAGGAAGTTGCCTGTTGTAAACACAATGGCCTTTCCTCTGAGTTCTCCAGATAATGTCCTCAGTGGCCTTGGGGCAGACTCTAGAACATTCCACTGAAGAGCACAGTAATGTCTTCCTGGCCTTTAGCCTGAAATGGCAGAGCGGGGCGTGTTTTTATGTGTGTGTGTGTGTGTGTGTGTGTGTGTGTGTGTGTGTGTGTGTGTGTGTGTGTGTGTATTTGTCTGTGTGTGTGTGTGTGTGTGTGTGTGTGTATGTGCGTGAGGCATAGTCACTGTGAAGGCCGTGGCTGACTGGTGTATACTAACAAGCTGGAATTTTATGTTAGGCTGCTGGGATGTTTGCGTATTTCATGTGTATGTGTCTTTCAGACTCATCCACAGTGAGACAGAGAGGCTGCAGCATGGACAGGGATCTCATGCTGGGTCTGGGAGCGCCTGAGGGATGTGCAGAAAGTGCAGGCGCAAAAGAGCACTTTGAGGAAAACCCTCAGCCCTCCTTTTTCCATGTTGTAGACTTGATTAAGCGTGTGTGTGTGTGTGTGTGTGTGTGTGTGTGTGTGTGTGTGTGTTAACACAATCAGTTTAAAACTCATAGCTAATGCCAGCTAATTACATAAGGATAATATATTTATTTTTCAGCATGTCCGCAATACATATTATTGGTCTCTCAAAATGAGGGGTCCGTAAAGCATGTCCAGTATTATTATTTTTTATATATTTGTTTACCCTTGGGGAAATCACAACCTAACGTCATTCAGCTTTTTACATTCATTATTGAGCATAATTTAATATTTAGAATTATTCCAGACTTCAAAAACTCAAGACAAGTAGCTCTCTAATAAATGTCAGCTTGGGCCTAATGGGTTCAGCTGGTGGAAAGTTAAATTTAAAAAATTTCCTGACCCCAATAAATAACCATTATTTTACACATTTAAATAATAATAGTTGGATTCTGTTGCCAAAAAGGTACTGAGCCATTCAGTGGAATTTGTTTTATAGTTTAAGGAGGTCCCTGGCTGCTATAAATGTGTGAGGGCCCCTGCTCTAGAATATAGAGTTGATCTGTCATTATTAGTATTAACACGTCTTTCACACCTATCAGGAAAGTGTGCAAATTGGCCTTGTGTTATTGAGATCCGGGATTTTTGACTCAAGAGCACATAACAGAAGAGCACTAGAGTTGTTGGCAGTAAACGCAACTGAGCTCATTTACATCGTTTGACGTTAGTGGCGTCACCGACTTTATTATCACGTGCCGGTGATCAGCTCGCCTTGTCACTGCTGAGATATGGTCACACTCTTGTGTCAACAGCTAATATTTATATAATTTGCTTCCTCGCTCGAGCCTGCGGTAACACGTGCATCCGCATGCTATCCGTTAGATTTACAGATGGAGAATAATTTTAATGCTACGGATCGCACTCAAGTGTGATTCATGAAACAGAACTTGAAACAGTGCGCCTGACCTTTCAGAACACGGTCGACGTACTAGTGAGATAATCACCAGACTTCCTTATGTGAAAATCAGTCCAGTTCGTGTTTAGATTGGCCAAACCATTCCTCTGTCACGCCATGTCTCTGTGTTGTTGTAGAAATAAAAATGTGTGAATTGCTTGATTTGTGATGTAAACTCACCCCTTGGAGTTTGGGAAGCTGTCACCCGTAACTTGCAGCATGTGCTGGACTGTTTTAACACTTATCTAAATTGCCTTAGTTGTGATCCAGTGGGATTTTAACGTTCGTCCTTGTCACTCGAGATCTGGAGCATCACTGAGTTTTAGCACGAGTGCTCTACAGCGTTTAGGGAGCAACAAACGGACAGCAGTGAAGTTTATTAGCTTTTAAATTCATACCACTGGTTGTTTTTTCACCGCATCAGGCGCGGGTGTTGGAGACAGAGTGCACTGTGCTTTACATGATAAACAGCCTCAAAAAATCGAGCTGCTGCAAAACTCTAATTTAAAGGCCGATAGGAGCGAGGAGGAGGTAAAGCATTAATGTGCTGCATGCTCACTTCGGCTGTTTACGCCCAGATAATGAGTCAGTCCAGACATCTTTCTACTCACTCTTCACCTGTGCACAGCTCAAAGCACAGAAAATATCGACCTGTTATACGCACATACACATGTATATGCACGCACAGACACACACACATTTATACACATACACACACACACACACACACACACACACACACACACACACACACACACACACACACACACACACACACACACTAGCATGCACTAGGGCTCTTTAAAAGCAGGAACTGAAACCTGCCTAAAATGACTGCCATCACGGTGGCTATTAAAAGGAGCGGTGGTTGGAACTGATAAGCTCAGTTTGCTTATTGCGCAGCCTGAACATTGGGGGCAGAGGATTACTGCCACTTGTGTATATTTCTGCTGATGCATTTTTTTTTATCCTTTTCTGTCAGGTGGTGCATATTAGAATAGCTTGGCTGATGCAGAGCAGGATGGCTTTTAGTGTCCTTATATTTAAAATAAAATCTGCACACCCTCGACACACACACACAAACACACACAGAGTATACACATATTTTTGCTAATACATTTTTTTCCTGATCATAAACATCGTAACGGTAGAACCTAATTTTAATAATGTAATACACTGTTAAAAGCCATTTTCCTGCTTACATATTGCTTTTTTCCCCCCAACCCCATGTGCCATCTCCCCCACCTTTTCCCTCAGTTGGTGCTCTGGAGCCTCGTTGCTGTGTCGTGTCACCATTCCTTATGTTATTTACATAAATGATAAACACGGCGGATGCTGGGGTTGGCCGCGTAATCCACTGGCAGTGTCATTAGGGAGGGAGAGGGAGGAAGGCTATTACAGGGCTGCTTCATCAGCGGGCCTCGCTTAGGCCTTTTATGGAGGTAATGGAAACCTCTCTCATTAAGGTGCCGCTCACTGTCGGTAATTGATCTTGTTGGTCTTTAGTTGAGGAGAGCGGCCCTGAAGTGCCGCCCGTTTGCCGCATTCATTTTTCAGATCCAGCCGGAGACGCTGTGCCCTGCACTCGCCCTGCCACCTCCACTCAGGCCGAGTTTGTAAAGTGTGTCTAGCGAGCCAGATTCATGCTGACCTCAATGAAGTTAACCAGTTTTACCTTTGGGTGAATGTCGCTACAAGAGTTTTAACATTTCAGTGATTGTGGATGCTCTGTTGGACTTTCAAATTTTTTTTTTTGACGTCAAGTGCCCATTGCTGCTCTATTATATTAAATGAAAGGCCACAGATTGTAATGCAGTTTACTGAACCATATCGTACATATTTATAGCAAATGAGCCTATATTTATCTATTAGCTTTAAGTTGTCCGCATTGGCGCCACACTTGTTTCATATAGCCTTGCTGCTGTTTTGGTGTGAGTCGTGGCCGTGTGGTGAGCTGGGAGTTGTCACATGTGAGATGTAATAATAGACTCTGTTGTGCGATCCAAACAGCTTGCTCGCCTTTGTGACTCACTGTGGCTCGGCCTGAGGTCTGGACTTGCATCATCACCATAATCAGTGTCTACTCAGCTGTTGAGCTTGCCCTTGCTTTCTCATTCGTCTTATTTCTCTTTCTCTAGCTCTACCTTGAAGCCATCGAGCCCCATTTAGCAACCTGCAAAACGGCATCTATCTTTACTCTAATCGCATTTGTTGGCTTGGTTTACAATCAACTGAAAATGACGCATTGCATGATTTCGTAGTGAAACCTTTTATTGCGATCCCCCAACAATTATTTTAGACACTCTTATAAATCATAGTGTTTCAGTGGTCTAGTTTTTTGATGCACGCAATTGCCATTACCATTTGGGGCGCCGGTGTAGTTCACCTCAGACAAAAAGCAGTTGGTTTAAACGTGCCAAGTGGGACCACTGTAATGTTTCTGACCTTTTGTTACCATTGACTGATGAGGTATTGGTTCAGGGGAAAAAAGTGAGATATTTCCACCGCCCTCTGTGACAGGCGTATAAATGAACGCATCAAGCAGCAGGATTCTCCAGACAGCACGGTCTTCTATGTTACGAACAAGCTGTCATCAGTACTCATAGAGAATATGGAAGGAAGCTGATTTACTAAGAAAATGTGTTTATTTTTTACGGCTTTGTTTTGTCTCTGGTGAGGTTATGAAGAGTGAGTATGGCAATATCTATTGCTCAGCCTACACTTCATATAACAGCTCAGTACTCTTTAGGTCTTTAAGGTCTTAGACCATGTAATAAGGAGCTCTTGCTATGGCCATCAGTCATCCTGTCCTCGAGAAGACCTCTGACATGTGCCTAAAGTGTTATGCATAACCAGGGCTTCACAAACCGATGTCAAGCCTCCAGTGTGACATTGTTGAGGTTGAGAATGCAGTCTTTGTTTATCACACAGTCACATGCTCAGTCTGGTCTCATCTGCCAATAGACATTTTTTTTTTTTATTGAGCAGATTTTCACACTTGCAGGATGGCCTTCTGATTTGGCCACCGGCTCATGTCTTATTTACTGACAGCCTTAACAATCTGTAACCAAATCAGCATCTCTTACAAGCTCTGTGAGGTGTGCGTGTTGCAGTATGTCATATTATGACCGGATGACTAATGCAGTAAAATGAATCGTTAATCAAGACTGGGGAAGTTTGCTCAGCATGAAGCAAATTACCTGGATTAGCATAGCAAAACTCTGCATAATTTACCTTTACTGCTTGGCGCATCCTCCGGTAGAGAAGGGTCTGTTAATTACCGCTGTTGTAAACAGCCAGTCAGTGTGAAGGGGATAAATGGAACTGAGGGAACGGCAGAGAGAAAATGGAGTCATAATTTTATGAATTTGTCATGTTTGTTTTCATATCGGTGCTCGAATCTCAGAAACTCAGCTCCCTGACAGATCATTCAGCTTGTACATAAAGCATGCGATCCTTCGAATAAATGTACTTCTGGGACAGAATGATGACACAGCTGCGCTCCTTGGGATAGTTTTAATAAGGAAATAAAAAAAAACCATTCAAGACACAGTTAACAACTATGAACTAACTGCAGTGAATTTTGTTTTTCTTTTTATAATGGATCCACGCAAAACAAAAGCAGAAAAATCACATGAAAGACCTACACAATCCGCATTTCATCACAAAACCAACTGTGTCATGTGGCCCTGTGGCAGTTCTCTGATGTGGCACTTCATTGCAGTCACTGAGATCACAGCTTTGCTATTACATCCGAGTTAAACAAATGTGCTTATACAGTAAGCACACAAAGTCTTCGAATTTTGAAATAAATAATGTAATATGTAGAATGGAAATGTTCAAGATATTGATTATACAGATGCTCCCTGATTAGCGATGGTTCGACTTACGATTTATCGCTCTTACGATGACAATAGCGATACGACAAAATTGTCAAAATATTGAAAATTTCGTGCAACAGCCACAGGCAGCAGCGTATGATGTAGGATACATTGGATGTGCAGCTGGGATGAGCGTATCTCTCGCCCTGTGAGATGCCCCACTCTCGCTAGCGGTCGACGGAGTAAAGTTGGCTCAGTGTGTATTTTTTTCTGTTTCAAACGGTTTTAAACAGCAATTTTGTATATTTAAGCATGTCTTTCAAGCGCTTTCAAGTATGTCTCCTGCTTGTAGTGAAAAAAAAGAAGAGGAAAGCCATCAGTTTAGAGCAGAAAATGAAAATTATAAATCAGCAAGAAGCAAGAAAGACTGTCACAGTCCTAGTACCATCTTTGACTTACGATATTTTTGACTTATGATGGGGTCGTCGTAACGTATCTCCATCGTAAGTAGAGGACTACCTGTATAAGATTCTGCAAAAGGATTGTGTCTAGGCTAGCTCGAGTGCACATTACATTAAATAGGCCAATTGTAATGAAAACTGTTGCATTAAATTAGAAAATAATTTTAAATAAAATACTTTTTACCAGCTTATAGTTGCTGCTGTGGGCCTCTTACTCATCCTTTTATCAATTGAAATTTGTTCACAAGTGAGATATGTAAAATTGCATAATGTGTTCCATGATTGTCCCACACAAGTCCACTAATGAAGTGTATCACAATTTGATTAATTTTAAGCAGATTGTCATGCTTATCTGTAAATTAATTAAGGCATTACATTTTCAACACGGCATCCTTCATTCAAAATCACAGCCATGTTCTTTCAACATTTATTGTTCTCCTACAGCGTTACATTATTTCTTCTTAAACAAAAGAACAGATGTTCAGACTAAATGCTTTGCAGCCTGCAACTCCTGCTATATGATGTTTCCACAATCGTCCCTTTAAATCACAAGTTGTCTTCAGGGCTTCTTTTGAGCGTTTGATCTTGAGAGACGTCTCCAAGATTATCCTAAATGTCTTCAGCATGCGAGGCTTCGTAGCATAGATGAGATGGTAATGACAATTAGAAGGGTAAACTGAGTATAATTTTAGGGTCAGCATGTCTCGGGCCTTGCAGTTTAAATGCAGTAGTGTGATTGAAATTACAACAGCCTGGTTTTACTATTGCCTCAGTCTTGTTGCGCTTTAAACACAGATTAGTTCACTGAGGCGCTTCTTTCACAAGGTTTTAGGGGTCATTACTGTTGATTATTTAGAGATTTAGTTGAATAATGGGCAATTTTTTCTTATTAATAATGGACAATAATTTTTTGTAGTTACATAATACAACTACAAATATGTGTTGTTTTTATTTTGTACTCTTCATTTTATTCCACATTTCTGTTATTTTTGTTATGAAAAATAAATTCTCAACAATGACTGTATATACAAAATTATTTCTTTTAATAATGTCCGGCTTTCCCAAAACTAAATACATCAGTATCTGTAGCATTAATGTTTTTTGCTGCAATAAGGAAGTGAAATAATTAGAAAAATATATATTTATTAAAGCTTTATTAAATATTCTATTTTGTTACAGATGATTTGGTACATTTAAGTTAATATAAAAGTTAGCAAAAATGTTTGCATTTATAACAATTACATTTTATAATCACTTACACTAGTTATTATCAGAGGTCTTAGAATAGCAAAAATCATTGGTTAACAAGAGAAAAATACTCAAGGAAAAATAAAGAATCTACTTCAATAAGAGTAAGAAAGTGTCTGTCATTTGCCGAGTATATGATTTTGAGACAATTTCACTGAAAATTTTTATTATTTTTTTTTAATTGTCATTGAATCTATAGCCCTAGAAAGGTTAGAGCAGAAAATACTCTGCTGTACTTGAACAAGCATTTGTTTAACTGGCACCCACATGTACGGAGGAAAGTAAACACATTTCAACTAGGATGAAAAGGAAAATGCCTCGTGGTCAGGTTGAAACTTCAGAATTAAGTTTGGGGTTTGTAGTCTGTGATGAGAGATGAGATGAGCAAGTGGGCTGCCTGCTGAGAGCCGGGAACGCTCCTGTATATTGCGCTTTATGTAAACAAAAAAAGTGTTGTCATCTGTTTGAGAACGCTGTGGTCTTGGCACCAGCCCTTCCACCACTGATAGGTGAACTAAAATATTTTCACAGGATTCGACACTAAAGAAGATGGACCTGAGAGTAGACACAGGTATCATCTAAGCAGCAACAGCATTGTTTCTTTCAAAATATGGCACTCAGATTGTGCCGCATCTCCAGGATTTTATGAGAAACGACCTGTCTATGGGAAACATGCTCCAGACATTTTATCGTCGACATTTATAGCGGAGCATCACTGAAAGTAAAAGATGATGATATAGTTCATTCGAAAGCAAGACAACAGCACTAGGTGGAACACTCGGCCTGTTTGTTTTGGGAAAATAGTGCTCCTTTGCTAATTTCCCATTGATAAGTATCTGACAGCTCATAGTCAGGCACTTTATCTCCGGCTGAAGAAAATGGTTTCTTCAGAGTGCGAATTGATTTTGCAGGAAGCCGGTGCCACACAGCATCTCAAAGAGCTCACTGCGTTTCCTAAATTGCGCCCATTTTGTGGCTTTTTCTATTTGCATGTAAATTATCAATTACTGCTTTTGGCAGGCCTCCGCCGCCATACTTCTGTCTCCAATGAGCGAGTGCTGTTAGGAGGGAGCTGTGTTATTTCACCTTAACAAATCACTTTAGTACTCCCCTTTCCAGCTGCAATTACCAGCCGTTTGCTCTGCTGGCTACATTGATTTTTTTTCCTGCATGTCTGTGCACTTAGGCTGGTTGTTTTTTTGTTGTTGTTTTTTTTAAAATTGAGAATGTATTATGAGGAGGTAAGCTGTAGTTTAATGTTCTTTTCAATTCCAGGATGTCTAATTCAGCGGAGTCAGAATCCTGCAACTCCCCCACTTGAGCCGGATCGTTTGGATCGAGAGCTGAATGAAGGGCACGATTGGTGCGCATTATATCAATGAAATCAGGTGTATTTGTGTATTAAAACCTGAAAATGGAAATTGGCAAGATGTGAAATTACAGGGTGCTGATTTATACAGTACATAGTGGCTTTTAAAATGAAGTGCCAAGTTTTTTACTGGTTAGGTTGCACCAGCTCTGTAGGTACTTCAGAAATGGCTGTAAGAATTGCTAAAACGTGCTAAAACAATACTATTGTGTTTGACAGATACGACAATCTGACACTCGGCAGTCCGTAGTGATTTCAGTAAAAAAAGAAAAAAAGACACAATATCAAATTAATGACATGGTTTAATTACTTCATTTACAATGCAATAAGTGCACATGATGTACAGGAATGGTGCATTGAATACAGTGTATTTCTGCAGGAATGCTTCAACCAGGTTTAAGTCGTTTCAGCCATCTTTAGCTCAGCTTTGCCAAGAATTAATGAATAAACATTAGCATGGCTGTGATTTTGAAAGAAACGTGGCTTATTGAGATATGGTACATTTATAACCTCGGAAAACCGTCCCCAGATAAATGCACGAAGCTAATTGTGCGTGTTAAACATCTTTCCTCACACTTGCACACACTTTAATAACACATGCAAAGGGTGTTAACTTGAGCATGTGTTCTAGTAGATTTTTATGTGTTTTTAAGCTGTTTGTTTTGTAGTTAATATTCAGTGCCAGTGGAATGGTGTAGTTCTTTCAGTGTTGCTCTGTGTGTGTGTGTGTGTGTGTGTGTGTGTGTGTGTGTGTGTGTGTGTGTGTGTGTGCGCGTGCGCGTGCGCGCGCGCGTGCGTGTGTTTGCGCAGTTTTTCTGTCCTGACGTTCGCATCCAAAATGCAATTGCAGATCTGCACCAAATTTTCTACTACATTTATTTCCTCATAAATGTTTGCATATTTCAGTGATTGCATTCTAGCAGACTCAAATATGCAGGAATGGCAGTTTCTCTCTCCTGGAGTGAAGCATGTACTCATTTCACTCACTATAATTGTGTTTCTGTAAAGCGGTCAATTGTTCCACTCGCACAAAGAGCGGCGCAGGTTAATGTCGAAACGATACACGATCCTCTTTCTAAGGTTTGAGATAGAGATTCTTAACTATGCCAGACTATCTATATTTAATATTACTGATTAAAGTTTTTATGCAAAAAAAATTAAATAATAAAATTTAAATAAAATACTGGCTAGAAATTTACATATTAGATATTTTCCTATTTTAAAAATATTTTCAACAAAATTTTATTTGAATGATTTAATTATGTGTAATCAGCAGTGGAATGCAAATTATATAAATAGCTAAATTTTGGGCAGCAACCTTATTCATTGTATATAAACTGGTTAAAATATATGTGGTTCATGTCACATTTTGTATTCTAAGCTTTTTTTTTTTTTACTTGCTTTTAGACTACTTACCAGGGTGTGTGTTAAACTTGCCGGTATCATAACCCATGTAAGATCTAAACTAAACTACTGTTTAACACATGCTAATACTAATCTTTTACATGCATTCATTTATGCATGCAGAGATGATGACTGGAGGGTGGATTACATGCAAATGTCTGTATGAGAATAATCCTGTTCTCCTGCTCTGTTCCCATGTTCCAGGCATAGACTCCGGACCAACTGAACAAACTAACAATTTTCCTTAAACAGACAACTGCTGAACCTCAAATATTTTTATCCAGCGTTTATTCTCAGCTGAATGTGCATAGCTGATGTTGGAATCGGGCTTGATAATATTTTTCCGAACCTGCCCTATTTGTGTACTAGCATATATTTTTGACATAGACTACTAAACACTGGTTTAAGTTGTTCTGGATAAGGACGCCTGCCAAAAGCTGTAAATGTAAATGGAAGGTAAATGTTGTGACTAAGCAGTAGCTAAAAACATACTGGGTGCTATGAGGAAAAGAAATGGCTTGTTGCACAGCACAGTAATGAAGTAGAAATCTAGAAACTCATACTAATTAGACGTTGCTGTATAAAGGTGTAAATGTTCCGCCTTTTCATACATAGTGTTTAAATACACCACTTATGCAAATCATTTTAAGGATTTGAACCTTTCACGTTCGCTTTGCTTGAAGTTTAGTTGGCTGTTAAATAAAGTAGTATATTGTCTGTGAACTGACCATGGCAGTGCAGCTGATTTTTTTCATCTGTGTGTCCTGTGTCTAAACTGAGGCAGTGGGCCATTCAATCCAGTTAACAGCTATCTGAGTCCTGTGACAAGAGCTCATCATTATCACCCCCAGATTCTTCTTACATGGCGCTGCTTGACCTTTCTTATTGGATGGAAATCTATAGCTCTGACTAGCGCCAAGAAACTTAAGAGTCTTCACACTGCCATTATTTATATTTCTGCAAAGTTAATAGTGACTTAATAGGCTTATCCGTCAACGTGCCATGAGTTGCGAGATCGGTAAATTAGATTTGACGATGACACGCACCACCATACATGTTTATGGCGCTTGCGTGCTTATATAAAGTGTCTCCTTCTCTCACTGGCGCTGTCCTTAGTTAGCAGTGAACTGTGAAGGAGCTTAGCCAGGCATTCAGGAAACCTATCACATTAAACTGTGGTAACTGCTATATGTAATGAATTTCGGATTAGGGGCGACAAAGCGGCTCTTCGATAACCTTTTTGGAAGGACACCGTAGAAGAGAGGGAGCCTTGGGGGCATGTGATTCCATGCCATGCCAGCTGCTTGCAGTTAAAGACTTTGCGTTTGTAGCTCGAACCTCCCTGTCCGAGCCTTTAAGAAAATGTGCCCCGCCCAAACCACACAGGACACATCATTAGCACAGAGGTTGTGCATGTGTTTGGGTTAAATGAAGTCAGAGTGCTCAGAAACGCTGCATGAAAGATGCTTGCATTTTGAGCTGAGTGTAACGTGTGCTTTTTCTGGTTGCAGGTGCGCTGGAGGCCAGGGAGAGAAGGAGCTTCCCCACCGACTCTATGAAGGGAAGGGAGGGGGAGGGGGGGGCCACTCACCACACAGCAACTCTGCACTGCGAACAGGTTGGAGTGCATTTCCATTTTTATATAGCTCTAAAACATTGTTATAGACAGGGCGGTGCATTACATTTCATGCTGAGACTCCAATTTGAAAGGCCTCGTTAGGTTATGCGGTGTTGTTTTGCATCCTTTGAGGTCTTTCAAGTGTCTCGTTTTTAATATCTTGCCACAGGGAAATCCCAAATCCTAGCCACGCATTTGTACTGGCTAAATTTCGAACAGATGTTTTGTGAATTGTTGTAACCGTAGCATGATACATTTAGGTAAACATGTGGATCGAGCACCTGATTGGATAAAGCGCTCCATCTGTCCCAGTTCCTCCAAGAACAAATTCTCAAACACAAACAAAATTTCTGATGGTGTTCTGATTAAATTTGTGGCACCCGGCACCACTCCAGAGCTTTCAAACTGTTTTTTGCGTTTGGTGCACTTTTCTGTTCTATTTGCTGTGAAATGATTCAGGAAGTTCGTTTGCAGTGTATCATGAGCATGACAAGTACCGGGTGCATTTGAGTCACCCGGGGGCCTGGAGGTAACATGTGGCCAAGGCGTCTGGTAGTGTTTACGTGCAAAGGGGCTGCTGCCTCCATCTGAATCTGGCTCATGTCTGTGGATGCCGCGGGCCCTCGGGGCCCCAGCACCTGCAGAACGGAACAACAGAGTTAAAATAACAGGGAGGAAGGGGGGAAAGAGAGAGGGGGCGAGAGAGAATCAAATGACAGGGGCTAAGGCTTTGTACTGCACACGTTTTCTTTTCTCTTTGATTTACAGCCAGACCATTTGTTATGACTTGATAAGTTGACATGATAGTCTGTATTGACTGCAGAACAGCCAAGGTGATGTTGTTTCATAAACGTTCATTTCTCTGTTATGGCAATGATTTGTATTTTTTTTTTTTATGTGTGTGCGTGTCTGTGTGTGTGTTTTGCTGTCTGCACCTGGCATCTTTGAAATGACTCTTGAGTGCCTTATGAAATGATTTAAAAAGAATGCATTTAGACAGATTTTCTCTGCATTATATTTCAGAGAGGGATTAAGATTTAGGCCAGGCCAAGACAGGGAGAATATAAATAAATAAATAACCCGATAAGGACAGTTGTGCTTAATCTCGCTCAGTGTAGTGTGAATGCAGAGGAGTGCCACGGCCCGACAAACATCTGCCTCACACACAGCCGAGCAGGATCAGCTAAAGCGATTAATGCGCTAACGTCAGCCTGCAAAGACTGTGCTCGCTACAAAAGCCAGAACGCCAGGCTTTCCTCCCACACTCCACCTGGAGCACTGTCATATACACACACACACACACACACACACACACACACACACACACACACAGAGCGACTCTAGTGGCTGTTGCCACACACTTCACCAGCGCTGCACCACACGCTCTGATACTGATCAAAGCGACGTATAGCTGTGAAGACTGAACAATCTGTTTATGATAACAGATATGCTTATCGCAACGATTTGTTTTCCAAATGTCAGAAGGGTGTTTTTTTTTTGTTTTGTTTTTTTATATATTAATTACAAACTATGTAATAAAAAGTGCTGTTCCTTAGGGCAGAATTGTTATTTTACACTTCCTTTGCACTCAGATGGGGCCTCTTTTGGAGACATGAAATGTTTCTGTTGTAAGCAGTAGGGTACTGTATCCTGCCCAGGCTTTCACAGATAACCTTATTAAAGGGAAGGAGGGGTGATATTTCCTGTGAAGGGGTTTTCTGCTACTTCTTTCTTTTTTTTTTTCTCCTCTCATGCACACAACCTTTTGACTTCCTCCCCTCTCTTTCTCTCTCTTTACTTCTCCCCCACTCTTTTTTTCATTTTGCTTTAATATTAAAACTTTCTCACTATCTAACTATGTATATTGAGTGTGTGGTGTCAAGGGATAGTGGATCTGCTCTTCACATGCATGGGCTCCAGTTTTCTGTCACGCAACACGAGTTTGCATCATTATGTATTAGAAGGATCCATAATAGACTTGTATTTTTCTTTTCTTTATCCTGATCTGAAGGCAATATGAAGATGGAAATTAATTAAATGCAAAACTCGTTACTAGGAGTGTGTCCATTCTCACAGGATTTGCTAACACTACAGGAATTAATGTTAAAATCTTACCCCAGTTGGATTTTGTTCATGTAGTCATTCTTAGTATAAATTGTGTTCATTTGAGACCACTAAGGAAATGGCTTTTACTCTATTTTTCAGGTAAGTGCTGGTTTGCTGGACAGTTGTGTCTGAGTGATTGACAAGGTTCTTTTGCAGGAGACAAAACACTAGCCAGAATTAACATTACATTAAAACCATCACAAAATTATATTTAATTAACAAATATGGTTAAAAGCAATATATGTGTGCAATATTTTCTTTGTTCGCTTAATAACAAACTAATTGTATTATAATGCTGAGTTTGGCATTCAGTCAGTATTTGTACACGTCGGTGTAAGGGAGTCCATTCATCAATACAAGCATTAGTGTTAATGTTCCATTGTTGTTGTTGTTGTTTTTTTTTTTTTTTAAAAGTCTGCCTCTTATGTTAATCGGTTTATTTGCTAAATATAGTTCTAATCAGAGCACAATTAAGCACTTTGCTTTTTGTGCAATTTGGTTTGATTGACTTTTTTACATTGTGCTTAATAAAATCCCCCAAAATGCAAAAAAAAAGAAAAGAAAAAGAAAAGAAAAAAGGTTTATTTGGGGTTCGTGTGAAAACGCGAGACAGAATATCTACTGAAAAAGCTGTTTTATTCATGGGTCAGAAATCGAAATGTAAACATACCTTTAGCTTGGAGCTTGAAATAATGGAAATCAAAAAACATGAAGAACTTGGAGCTGATATTAAATAAATTATACCAAACGAATCAGCACAAATATCTAGAACACATTGTGCTCGAACTTTATGCAGTACTTAACTACTATCTGCTGGGTTTTGCAGTTTGTTGAGTTGAATCAGGGTCAGCATACGAGCAGCAAGAGTTTGTTTGGAAGCAGACCGAGAGTGTGTCTCTCAGGTGGCCGGTTGTTTCGTTCTGCACCCGAGTTTGAAGCAAGTCACTAGGGTTCTGTTCAGATGGATAAAGTAGTGCATATGTGAAAGTGCCCTTTGTCTCCTGTCAACTTACGGCATGCAGTAAAAGTGGGACAGGTGTAGTTGCTCCTAACTATCTCGACAGCTCTCTACTGCAGTTAGCACTCTCTCCTTGCTTGCTTGGATGTCCTTTATTGTGCTTTAGGAGGAAGCTGAGAATGGCATCCCTCAGGATGCTGCATCTGTGCTCTCACTGTGCAGATGACAGCAGCATGTAGAGAGCGAGAGCAGGGAGGCTTGTCTTAAAGGTCTTATAGACGTCAGAGTTTGCAGTAGAACGTGTCCCGAGACTGACCTGAAACTTTGGTGTTACAAAATGTGTCGCTAGCAATCTGTACTTCTTGAAATTTGCTGTTACATAGCGTTTTGGATATTTGTTTTCAAGAACGCTCAGTACAGCTCTAATAGGTTTTGTATAGTTTGTATAGTTCGTTCTTCACACAGTCTTTACAGCCTTCTGGAAGTGACTTATAGTGATCCGTTTTCTATTACTCACGAGTAGGAAATAACGTTTGAGCATTAAATGGACACACACATAAGCCACCCCTAGACGTGAAGTTATACGATTACAAAAGATGTTTTCTGTTGGCCCGTCAGGCAGTTCAGCCATGATGAATGAATGTAATATACTGTGCATCAGGAGTGGACACATTCATTAATGGGCCGACATCGTTTGCGCGATATGCTTAGAATGCTACCAGCGCGCAGCATCTGATTGCGTGTGAGTGATCTAATCTGGTTGTGTTGCCTCTGCCCTCCATACATGTCAGCACGCAGGAAAACAATGTGCTCGTTTGAATAATATCACAAACGCCCTGGTTCCTGGCAGCACCCGGGCCTGAGCTGAGTGAGTGGTGCCAACCCTCAAGGTTTGACTGAAGAGAAATAAATCACGGCCATTCTCACAATTGCGAACCTGTGTGCTATTCATCTGCACAGGATATGCGAATTACTTATCTGAATATGTCTGCAGATAACATCGCAATCTCACAAGGGTTGTTCAGTCAGAGATTGATATTTTCATATTCTCTAAGCACTACAGAGTGCGTTTGGAAGGGGTGGTATAATTGGAGTGTAATTGTGAAATTGAGACTATCAAAGAGATGGGGGTTGGATAGAGATGGGGGCTAGAAGGAGGGTGGTGGTTGAGGGGGTGGTGGCTGGAGAGTGGAGTTCTGTGTTATTTGTGTCCAGCTGAGCTTTAATAAAGCTTGAAGCTTTGAGAATGTACCGTTTTGCTCAGCTACACACATTCTATGAATTTCTCTCACTTATTTATTAATAATAATGGAGGCAGCTAAGAGATCGGTATTACTGTCTGGCACAGAGAGCACTGTTTGATTTACATATATAGTTGCTGAATGGCAAGATCGAGCCCATTATGATTTGGCTTGCTCTTTGGCCTGAATTTATTGCACTTCCAGCTTTTATGTGCGATTCAAAGCAGTCAGCGTGCGGTATATTGAAAGTTTTTTTTTGCTTGTATCAGACATCTGTCATTTTGATGCCTTATATTCCGTGTCCTTTCACTGCTTCACCATTTGTATATTCTGGCTCTCTGTATCACAGACTTGAGCTCTTTATGAACGCCATAAAGACAGACAGGTGTGGCGGGCTGTTCAGTTCCTGCTGTTTGGGACTTGGCTTCTCATCTGATCGGGGCTTCCAGCAGCACCTGCACATGTGGTTGCGTATTTCCGGCACTAGCTGATCCACCGCAAAAAAAAAAAAAAGTCAATTAAGTGGATACAGCACGGGGAAAATATTTTATGGATTCAGTAAGGATGTGTGTGAATGCGCGACAAGAGGGAGGAATGTGGTGTGCGTTATAAACGCAGCAGGAGATTCGCTATCTGAATGGAAATGATTTCATCAGCAGCGAGGCCTCCTCCAGCTCCACTCTGTCCCGAGGAGGGCCGGGTTGAAAAGCAACCAGCTTGCGTTTAAGGCCTGCATATTTGTGTTAATGAATCACAGAGTGAGAGAATGGTGTGTCTAATTAGCAGAAGGTACTGAAAACTAGCTATTAAACATGGTTTCCTCTGATTGCACTGGGAGTAGTGGGATCGTGTGCAGCATTTAGCATCAGGAACATGGGATCCAGGAGCCAGACTGTTCGTGGGAATTTTTTGAATGCTGTGCAGGTTTGATGTAACTTAATGCAGATGTTTCGATGTTTGAGATTAGCACCGGAATGAAACTGTACCGCGTTTTCTTCGAGTGCAGTGAAATGTGAACACGTTTGATGTCAGGTTTTAAGGGTCACAATTGCGACCCTTTTGCACAACTCCGAATGACAGACACAATGCAATCTCTCTGGCATACGCATACACGCAAACCAAACCGATCCCACTGTTTTGAGAAGCAAATAGTTCATGCCAGGATGAGTTGCATGCACTGTTACCCTGTCCAGACCGACATAGCGGAGAGTGAATTATCCTTAGCACCGTGACCTGTTTAATTGATAACGTCTGAGGCTGTCTCCGGGTTATGTAGAAGGCTCGGGCAGCCGCTAGCCCCATCCATCTTGCATACTCATGTCCAACTGTTGGCCTGACTTCTCACTTCAGCTGCAGACAAGCAGTCAGCGTGCGTACATTTTGAAAGAGAGAGAGTGAGGGAGCGAATGAGAGAGAAAGAAAGAGCGACAGAAAGACAGGAGCAACATTTAGACAGCTGCATGCACAGTGTCATGTATCCCTGTCTGTCAGAGGGGGATATTTCTGTCTCCTTAGTGTGGCCCTCCGGCTTCCACGCGCGCCATCTCGATGTCATCACCGTCACCCCGCTGTCTTTGGCTAAAAAGGCCTGCAGTGCGAGCTTGGCCTGCCCAGGCCTAATTGGAGTGAGCCAGAAAGGCAGTTTGACTCATCTAAAATTACTGGGAGCTGTGCACTTAATGGGAAAGCGCAGAGGCATGGTGGTAAGGTCATGATACCACCACATGCAGCAGCATATGAACAATGCGGTGCAACAATGCGATGGCGATTAGAAATATCTTAAACAGATTTGCTACAAGCATATAATTAATTGTACTGTTGCTTGGTATGGCCTCAGTATGACCTCCTGCATAACCCGGAATTGAATGCGGTTGTCAGTTTTGTTGCGGTTTTCTCACCTTAGGGCCGGGCTGCTTTCGTTCCTGACAAATGAATGTTGCTGCATGCTAAGTTGCATTTCTTTTTTACAGTCACGCTGGCATGTTTGAGCACTGGAATACCAGTGATGTCTCAACAGAGGGAGCAAAACCTAAATCAGAGCAGCAGTAGGCATGATATTTTTTTTTGCCAGAGTGCAAACACAATTTTTATTGGAGAAAATAGACTATAGACATGATGGTTGACCAGGTAAAACTTCAGAACACCAAAACTAATCTTGGGTTTTCTTTTTTTTTTTTTTTCCGGGTATTTTTTTACAAACTCAGTGTTAGATTTATGACTTGAATTTCAAGCCATATGCCTAATATATCAAAAGGAATAATCATGTTTGACACTGAAATCTCCAAACTCGTCATTTACCGATAAATACCTTCATAAATTAAATCCCTTCTTCCCAAACCCTCTGGTGACGTGCATGTATGGGATTTGTTTATTATGCTAGAAATTGAAAACTGGAGGGGCGATTTTGTTTTCTAAAGATCGCCTCGTAACCCTCATGACTCAGAAGCTTTCACTGTGAAATGTGATGTGGGTGTTTATGCTTTTTTTTTCGGTTAATATGGCTATCTGTGGGGGAAACCTGACCTGACCGCCCTGTTCTGATGAGGCGAGCGCACGTTGCAGCTGCAGAAACACTCATTTTGAGATGCAGGGACATGCCAGTATTTTCATTCCTCACTCAAGGCATTTCCGAACACTAACAAAGGGAGAATGAGGTGATGAAACAAAAGAGGAAGCAGCTTTCCAAAAGCAGCAAATTATTTTGTGTGCCTGCACTGCTGACCTCACTCCAGCAGGAGCAGTTTGCTACTGCCAACACTTTGGTCCTTTTTTACTTCACTACTTTCACTCTTCGGTCTGTGACATTTGTGTGTAATTAAGCTCATTTGTTGCCGTGTGGGATTTGTAACTGTAGGAGTAAAAAAACTGTAGCCTTCAATTGTTAATTTAGACGTTTTTGGGTAGATCCATCTTACTCATGCTTTAAAGCTGTTTTTTTGAGCAAAATTAAACACAATTTTCCCCTCACCTCAAATGTGTACAATCTGTCAAGACATGTTTGGGGTCTGAAGTTGACTGGAGCTATGAGGTTACAGGAGCTAACCATTTCATAAACTAAATACTCAAATATCACCATCAATCACACTGGGCTCAGAAGGCATTGGCTAACATTTAAAAAAATAATTATACAAATGAAACTTTACAACTGGAGTCATGTAAATGATCAACCCTCTTACACGCATTGGATTTTCTGATAAAACAATGTAAGATAATGTGTGTATTTATGTTTTAGTTTTTTTAATGATAAACTATATGCTGGAGACTTTACTGTTACTGGTACATTAGCATTGTGTCTACAGTACAAATATAAAGAAGCCATGTCTTGAAAGCATGTCTTGAATGCTCAATTCTGTTTTCTCTAAACCATTTCTTATACAATTTAATATATCGCAGAGGTAACGTTATTCTTACTTTTTGTAATATGATACAACAGATCTTTGAAAAGTCAGAGTATAAGCTAGTGCTGAGGTCACCATCTTGAGAATCACCTTTCCACAGGGAATTCGAGTTGTTTTAATCCCTTTTACTCTGTAATGGGCGCCAGCTTGTGGAATGCTACAGCCCGAGCTGGAATCTCGCTCATCTTTTCTGAGATAGACTCAATCTCACCCCATTGACTGCGGTGGGAGGTGCCTGCTATGGCTGACCCTCTGATTCTTTAGACAATTAGATGCCAATAAACTGAATTTAGCTTTGCAAATAAATTAGGCTTGGTAATTGTTAGGTGTGTATAGTCTGCATGGTGGAAGATGGCCCACTGTGTCTCCATGCGTTTCTCTGCCTGGTGTCACACATGTAAAAGTGTCGGTCAGTCCCCTGCCTGTGTGCGTGTCTGTGGTTGTCTGCTCGATTTGGCGCAGTGCTACGGCTTGGCCCAGTGCTGCTGGTTGGTAGTGTTGGCTGCTTGCCTGTTTTTCTGGAGTTTGAATGAAAGGGCCATTGTGAACTTGTGGGCTAGTGTGGTATTTTGCAGCTGCCAAGCTTAGTAATTAAAAATTCCCACATATATGTTTTTAGATCCTGAAACTTCAAAAATCACAAGACGCCGATTTCCGGCAATATATTAGGAATCTATTTAGGTGATAATGATTAGAAATTAGGTCTATCAGGCATTCTGCTGATTTGTTTAGCACTGTTGACAATGTCTAATATTAAATTTAGATTAGCTTTTTTTTGGAGGTGGTTTATTTCAATAAATAATGCGACCTTTGTTTGAAATAATGCAAGCCAGTTAGGTTCTATGCTATAGAGAAAGCATTTGTATGCTTCCTAGGGACATGTGGAAGAGATCACGAGTGTGTCGCCATTTACGCGTTTTCTTTTTGTCAATTGGCGGTTGATTAAAATTCAAACGGAATGCCAGAACAAAGTGTGATACTTAATGCTGCTGATAGCTTTCATTCCTCCTTTGATGACCCTTGTGGCTTTGCTTCTCCTCATCATTATCATATTTGGCTGTGTACTGTAGACCGCTTGCTTTAAAGACTAGTTTTTTTCAAAAAGCCCTACATTATGCTCATATGATCAGTGAGTGTATTTAACTATGCGAGTGAAGGTAAAAAAAAAACCTTACTTTACACACAAAGGAACCTGAGGTAATTAGTTCTTAATATCTGCAGAATGACCATCTCATGCTGAGCTTGATGCAAGAAAATACAATAGAAATAAAGAAAAATACAATAAAGATTATACTAAGAAAAAAAATAAATAGAAAAAACAGGTGCCCATCCCATTTGTGATCAGAGATGTGCGTTTTGCTGGCTGCTCCGCTTAATGGCATCCATCAGAGATTAATCCTGACGTAAGATGATCACGGCATAAGCGGCGTTCTGCAGAGAGCAACTCATCTTTGTCTTTTCTCCATGTGGAAGAAAGACAAAGCCAAAAACAAGCAGAATTTATTTTACCTCTAGAGGCCCCTAAATAAACAACTCGCAAATCAGTGCCTGCTTTTGTTGTGTAATTTTGCCGTTGCACACAGCTCTGTGATAATGTTTTGCAAGCAGAGCTCTTAGCCTCAGTATTAGGTCAGAGGGGAAAAAAAGCGTATGCCCACATTCCATTTTCCTCTCGGGTTATTTATAAAAATACAGTCAGTACGTTAAACCTATCTCGCTCTCAAACTAATTTAGTGTCATGAGATGATGGAATGCCAGGTTTGGCTATGATCTAAAAAATATTCATGTAGTTCTGACAGACCAGGCTCTGCATTATACACTTAAACTCAGAACAGTAACTGAGCTAAAACATGATTTATTTATACTGAGTGACACATCATGTTGAAGCGCATTAAAAAATCTGAAAAAGAAAGTACACACTCTGAGTGCTGATGGTCGGTGGAAGTGTGAAACATCTCAGCCCGATGTTTGTGTGTGTGAGGGAGAGAGAGTAAAAGTGTCTGTGTGGTACCAGTTCACCCCGTTGGCTGCACCTGCACTAATTGTATGTGTGCAGCTGTGATGAGAGTGCAGTGCTCCAGCTGGGAGTGCTTGTTGAGCTGCCACACAAGCCTGGCGAGCTAAACACCCCAGTAAGTCCCTCCTTGACTCAGCTAATGAGTGTGGAGCACAGACAATACAGGCCAATCCAAGAGCCCATCTGAGCACCGGCGCAGTCCAAGAACCGGAGGAGGTCCGCCTTAGATGTCTTTCCATTTGTGTTCAGTCAGTGCGAAAGTGCGGATAATCAAGCGGTGTGTGCCTTTTCTTTCCACTTTCCTTTTCCCCTTTCATCATCTGTATACTTTACACTCATAGATCTCATTGCTCTGCATTTCCACACTATATTTTTGTGCTTTAATGTGAGTAGGGTTAGTCTGAGCAAACCCCTCTCTCTTATTGGCATTATAACTCCAAATTATGACAAGCTAACAGCACTCCGAGACAATGCAAGACAATACCATGCACCATTAGAAATCTGCTTAAATAACCTAACCGAACCAATTAAAGCAGCAGTGGCTCATGTGAAATCTGGAGCGGTAGCAGTCCTTAGGGAATAGCTATGATTCTTTTGCCTGAACATTATTCTCAGTAAGTCCTTAGGTTGAGTAAATCCTGTAGACGCTCTCCAGGGGAAGGGAATAAAACCTGTAGAGGATCTCTGCGGTCGTATTTTTTTCACACACACATCAGTGTTTGATAGAACAATGAATAGCTTTTAATTAATTAAGGAGATACGGCCAATTTCATTTATCTGAAACATCAGCAAATTTATGAAAGGGTTACATTAATCAGGCAGGCTTTATATAATTGTGATGAGTATAATAATATGTAGAGAAACGTGTATTATTGTGTTAACATTTTTATTTATTTATTTATTTTATGAGTGGCTTCATGAAGAAAGACTTGACCTGATGCACTGTATAAAAACTGGAACCACTGACACTTCTCAAATGCCCAGTCCCAAATGAGTAAGAAATACAGTTGCCATAAACAAGGCTATTATTACTCTCAGCATGATCCCATTAGAATATCAGCAGTTTCACTCTATCCAAAGCTGACCTAAAATATTTATATGTAATTACAGACGGGTGGGAATGAAGAGAGCCGCAGTAAAGAAATACAGCTGATATTAACACTGACTGCAGAAATGTAAAAAATAAATAAATACATTTCAAGATACAAGAACAGGGTCGATTTTGCAGCATTCCCTTTTACTCACAGTGATCGTTTTCCATTAACGTACAGTACCATGTGACCTCAAACAGCAAATCTATTGAAATTTTAAAACATCAGCTTGCAGTGCGATTTCTTGTCTTCAAGATATGTGTACTACTGTGTACTGATTATATGATTTTTCAGTTACTGAACAAATGAAATGTATGAAGTAGGTGAACGGGGTGAGTGAGTCATGGCTGCACACGCCGTCTTGCTCAAAACAAGCCGTCTTGCCCGTTGCACATCGCGAGCGTCTTTATCCAGACCAATTTTCTCCTAAGAGGCTTATAAATTATAAGAACAGAAACATTGGCACAACTTATAATTTAACCAGCTGCTAATATTTCTGCTTTCTTGTTAACTTTGCGATTGCTCTTGGCACACAAGCATGACTACATTTTTGTATGCTAAATAGAAATCTTTTTTTTTTTGCACAGGATTTGGGCAAAATTGTATTTCACGAATGTTAACTGCAACTAATCATTACAGCAATGTCTTCTTAGTGATGTAAAATGTAATAAATATGCATATTATTTCATAATGCTTCCATATTGCAGAGTCTCTCATCTTGAAACCTGATATTTCGATGTTTTTTGCTCCTGCTTCATATTAGATATATTAGAAGAGTTGCTCAGGGATGCACTATCAGTAATCAGGACTATAGATTGCTGAATTGTTACACTTAGTAATAAAAAGGCACTGAGCTGATATTTGTATTGAGTTAATATTGGCCGAAAAAGCTGGATTAGTATTAGATCATTACTGACTTTTCTTTTTCTTTTACCTACCGCATATGGTTTCATACACAGCAAGCATTTGATTTCTTCTCTCTGCTATGTAATTGAATTTGAATTAGCATTTAATGAATGTGCAAAATGTTTAATTTAATAAGTAGCACACATGAGGGGCAGATCAGATTGACGCAAGATTGATACCGTTGAATTTTTAATGATGTTGTGTGGGTTGTGTGGGACTTTCAGATTGATTCTTGTGTTTTCACTGATATAAAGCTTTTTTAATCGTCATCATAGACGGCTTGTTTTGGGATACGGAATCAACTTTCTTTTTATACTGTGAAGCTGGCAAAATCTCACACGTTTTCAATAAACTGATATGTTACTGAGAGGGAAACGAAACTGTACATAGAACATGTTTGTCATCAAGTCCTTTGGGAATTTGCGCGTATATATGCGTTCCTGTATATGTGAAATAGATCTGAATTTGTTGGTTGCGCCTGTCTTTGCTCACGCTGGCAACTTATGAAATGCGATATTCTGCCATATTTGCGTTGCTGTGGTATGCCGCTTCCTTTAATCAGGTTAAACCATCTACGCCGTGCTGGCAAACTCTACAGAATTGATGCACGGTTAAATTATTATAATGGTGTTGCTTTGCTTAGGTGTTTACACAGTATGCTTTGTTTCTCCATTCCAGATCAGCTCTATGATTGATGAGGATATAAGAGTGGATTTGCTAAACACTAAACAAAGAAACCTACTGCATCCTCTGGTAAGGTTCTTGATTGATGATCCTTCACTGCTCATTTCTCCTAATGACTCTCACTCCAATCACAGATTTACAATCATGCGTGCTCCTTGCATGGTCGTGATTGCTTTCCAAACCTTCCCTGCTTGTGTAATTGCCGGTGAAAACAGGAATTGTACGGATTGTGTTGTGTAAGGTAATATTTCCTGAGCGCTGCAAATGACAAATTCATTTAGTGTTTTTGAGTAACAGCAGAACACACTGTACAACATGATTCATAATTAGCAGCGGGGACTCTCAAATCGCGCTGCCTCTTTGTTGTTTCTCCTCACAAAGCTAGTGTGGGTTTTTCCACATCGTTATTAATGCCAGCCGAAATTATCGAGATAAGAGATTGACTTTTTTTTTTAATGCTAGCGTCCCATCCCAAACCCTGTCCCTGCCATTGTGTATGGCCGAGGCTGTACTGTATACACGGCATGTGCGCTACGCCAATGAGCGAATCCCCAGACAGATTCTTAGGAAAGAGCGAAGCGACCTGTGAATTACGGGTGCAACCTGTGATTTGTGCCAGAGAAAAGAAAAGGAGAAGCTAGGAAGAACTTCAAGTCATGCATATCAGATTATCCTCTCTCTCCCAGCCCTCTTGCTCGATCTCTCTCTCACTTTACCAAATTTCTCTTCTCAGCCACAACGAGCAAACTTGCACACAATCTAGGCTCTGTGTCTCCAGTCACATGAGAAACAGAGGTGCTGACGAGCTGGAATGCCTGGCTTGGTATTTCCTGATGTTTCATAAACACACACATGCATGCCCACGTAGCACACACACACACACACACACACACACACACACACACACACACACACACACACACACACACTTACACCACACACACAGAGTTTGTTCATTTACACACAGTGGCTCTGACATAATGGCCAAAGTAAGTAGGCTTTCATTCACTTGCACTAGGATTAGGGTTTTGCAGTTGAGTGAACTGTATTTAATCATCAGGTATAATTCACAATGCCGTTTCCGCCTGACGCACCGAGTGTATACTTTACAGTATGATCCTCTTGACTCTGCATACTCAGGGTGTAAATTGCTGATCCTCTCAAACATATATAGAAGATCCCTCTTTGCCTGTTAATCTCTGCTAGGAGAATACTGCGATTTGTCTTTGCAAGTGCGTGCGTGAATTCGCGTTAGACCGTACGTTCATATCCTCGCATGTATATAAAATAATATATATATTTTTTTTTTCAGAGTAAAATGGATAACCTTTTTCCTTGCTTGTACCTACTGCAGTGGGTGATTGCTAAAGATTATAAACCAATTAGCCCGGTAATTATACGTAGCCGACTCCTCACAGGAGAAGAGAATGATTTTGGGATAAAGCATGATTAAATGCTTTGTTAAGTGCTGCATTCATTTATATAAGTCTTGAGTGTAGATGCAGTGTGCAGTCCTAAAAGGTTTGAGATACTAATTAGAGGTCTTTTAGTAGTAATGAAAATGATGCGCTGCCAAGCTATGATCTATCTGTTATCAGTAAAATATTCTTACAGTATAACAATGCGCTCTGCTTAATGCTTAGATCTACAAGCAGGGGAATTTCCAGTAGGCAGAGGGAGAAAAATGGGTTATACAAGATGCAGGTCAGTGGTGTTTGTACCTCACTGTGTGTGTGTGTGTGTGTGTGCGTGTGTGTGTGTGTGTGTGTGTGTGTGTATGAATAATGGAGCCATTCTTTAGGTTTCTGGGAGCTGCTGTTGTACAGTAGTGGTGTGTTTTGGTGGGCTTGCTGCGACAGAGACCTGTAGTCCAAAATTAAAAACACTAGCACTTCCTGTTCAACCAAATCCGGAGTGTCTTGGCTGCGGATGGTGAAATATATCCTGCTCTATATTCGGGAGTGAATTTGTTTGTGTATGCATGTATTGTAGCGTAATAATGCATTCTCTTAAAAAGCACTGATAGGCTTGTGGGACAAGCTTGTGCATGGTTATTAAGTTCTTTTGTTATTAAGTGAGGTAGGCCATTGATTTTGGCCCGTGTACAATAGCAGGAAGCTTGTCACAGAAAAATCATGCGTATTGAAATCATAGTAATTTTATATCAGGCAACATTGTTGATTTAGGATTTGCTTTGTCGACAAACCGTGTTAACCTCAGGAAGAGGAAACGTGGGTGTAAAGTCACCAAGGGCAACCCACGAGTGGCATCACTGAAGGAAACCAACTATGAAAACAAATCGTTTTTTTTTTTTCTTTGGTCCTCTTTTAGAAAGCAAGCAAACAGAAATCTTGTACCGGATCCCCTGGTTTATTTGAGAGTCTGGTTTTCGTTATAAAACACCATCAAATAAGTCTGTGCAGAATAATATGTGCTCGAGACCTGCAACAAAACCTCTCTGGCCATTGGCGACTTTCTTTTTTTGTTTTTTTTTGGATTTTCAGTGCTCACCACATTTCAGGCTTCATTGTTGGCTAAGTGTGTTTGATCAATGGTTAGATGGATAATAAATAACGCGTATGAATTCGCCAAGCTCACTATGGTCTGGTTCCCCTGAGCTCCAGCCATATCCCAGCGTATATACTTTTAACCTTACTCATGCAGACAAATGGCTCTCGAGTCTACCATTCATAAGGGCTTGAGGATGTAGAGCAGAGACAAATAGCATTAGTGGGGGGAGAAAACAGATCCGGGTAGGAGGCAGTCACTGGATCTGTTGCCGCACAAAAGCACGCATCTAAACATGGAGCAATTCGATTCTACTGATCTTGTTTGGGACGAATCATAACATTTACTACGATGTTCAAGGTTTCTTCTATTACCTGTTAGCTGTGGTTGACCTACATGCCACTAAAACATTGAAACTCAGCCTCTTGCTAACTCAAGCAAATGCTACACCATGTATGCTGAAATGGGTGTGTTTTGCAGCTCGGGGGTTGCATGATGCGCAGCTGCCGTTGAGTAACTGCTGTAAATATTCGTGACTTCACAGCAGGCTGAGACATGATCTCATCTGCCGCTGCCAAGGTTTTAACATGTAGGCACAGGCTGCTCAGATTTAAATCACCGTGCATTCAATCGGTTTGTTGAAGGTACTTTTTCGAATGAGGGCTGGAATGAGGTGGACGAACCAAGCCTTGGTTACCGAACACAAACAATGCACTCGTAAATCATCATACAAGGCTTTTCTGATCATTTTATTCCACCATGAACTAGCATTTGATCTCTCTGATACTGCGACACACCTAGTGCAAATTTTTAAGCGGAGTAATTGCACCAGATGTCTTCTAGCAAAATATACAGTGGGACTATGCAAGTATGTTTTCCCCCTAATTATTAATTATAATATCATATCATTCCCTAATTAATATAATTTACTAATTGTTTTTCTAAGCTTACTCATGCAGACTCTGCACTGTAATGTGATTCATCTTGTAATCTTTATATTGATACTGTTTTAACTGAGGTATTGTTCAAGACGTTATTACTCCAACATAGTGCTTTTAGACATTAATAACAAGGAATTTTCCAAAATTGTTAGCCACACAGTGTAAGTGTTTCAATATTTATCTCATATGTGTGTTTAATGCTCCAAACGTGCTTTTGGTACAAAAACGTGTGTTCACAATATGATTGTTATTATTATTTTTGTTGTTGTTGTTGATGTTGTTGTTGTTGTTGTTATTATTGCTTGTTTCACAACCTCTTCTCTGTTTATTTCAAATTGCATTATTTACCCGACAAGCTGCTAGATAGTGTTAATGGGTTACATTAACATAAAAACATTTTTCCCTCTATAATACATTGGTACATTTATGCCATCAATAACTGATTTTAAAACCATTGCCATATTCTCTGCACAAGAACTAAATGCAGTGTGATACACGAGAATCTGTCACGTTTATCTAAAGGGCGTTTAGGAGCTCCCAGTCAGAGTCTAGATAGAAAGCAGTCACACTTGTCCAGATATCAGGTAGTTCTTTCTTACCTTTAGCTAGACACTCGATAAACAGTGAAAGGATGATTGCGTAACTGTCAATAGTTAACTTTGAAAAAGGCTTTCACTGTTATGTTAAGCAAGTTTTATAAGGACAGCCGCACTTCAGGGCTTTTCATTAACTGAGTGGTTGGCCAAGGTTTGAGATTATATCAATAGTGAAAAAACACACCCTAAAATTACCTTTTCAAAGATCAGAAAAAACGTTTGCTACATGAGCATATTATTATTTACAGTATATTTAAAAAAGATGAACTGTAAATGTTAATATGTACATGGAGTAAACTTTTATTTAGCTGTTTTCAAGGGTTTTGGGGGGGGTCGGGTCAATTTAAATACTGTGGAAGTGTATTTAAATGTTTTTTTAAATATATCAATATTGTGTTTTGATTTCTCAGTCATGTCTAATGACTTCAATTAGACAAATTAAATTATTTTCCAGGCTAAATTGAGTCAAGTAAAGCATTTATTTTGCATTACTGATCAGATGTATATACACACACACAGCAGCTAACAATGTCGCTGGCTGAATGAAAACCATTTACAATTTTGAAAGAATGCCATTTCTTTAGAACGCAGTGTGAAACTGTATTATGTCATCATCATTATTACTACTTTTGTGCCATGCTGTGATTTATATTTCCAGCAAATTATAGTGCCCTTGATATCTTTTATGTGATCATTTGTGCCAATTTTGGGGGAAAGTAATTTAATTTTTATAGAGGAAGACACTTATCTTTCACTTGACCTGTATTATTTAAGAACCACTGGTAAATAAATGATGATGGTATTTGCCTGTTCACAGGTGTTAAGGAGGGCGAGCTAGGTGTGTGTGTGTTTGTGTGTGTATGTGTGTGTGTGTTAGATGTGTACCCTGTACTCTGAGCTTGCCCTCATTAGCAGCCCCATGAGCTGGTTTGTGTCAAAGCAGTGCGAGTGTTGTAGTGAGTTGGGCCTGTGTGGGCTCCGGTTCTCACTCGATTACACACTTAATCAAATCGCCTGCTTGTTTATACACTCGGCGCTCCTATGGAAAGAAACACCCCCCCCCCCCCTACTCATTGAGGCTGGGCTGTTAGAGACTCGACCGCTCATTCACCACTTTCCTCTCTCACACAGCTCACTGGAAACACTCTGTCTGTGTTGTGTGTTTGGACTATTTTCGTGCTTTGAAGCGGTGAATTATTCATCTGCAATCCCTTGCTTGGTGAAGTGCATGGTAATCACTTTAGGTGGCAGGGGAGCTGTCTTATTTATTTTTTTTTTCGCTTTTAGAGTGTTATTGGAGTTTGCGTTCTTTTAAATCAGTGGCAGAGAGTTTATAGATACTGCATTACTTTGCTTCACTCTGTGAGTCTGTAGTTGTTTGATGAGACAGGCTACTCTGCATGCTTGGTTAGGTGCATCTCAACCGTCCTGATGTCTTTGCTATCTTATGAGAATGATTTTAATGGCTGCACGATGGCCGCAACACTTCTAATATATGTACCATGCACTAGTAACCAGTCCTCAAAGAGGACATATGGACAATAACTTTGTTTGTTTCATCCCTTTAAACAAAGCTTGAAACATATATATATTTTTTTTTAAACTTTTTTTGCTTCAAGAGCCACCTGATGCAGAAACGACAGGAAAAGAAATGGAATCTGAGCTGTTTTAAAAACAATCCGTTTTCCTGCCAGAAGTGCCGAGATCATCAGAAATGTTGGCGTAACTGAACCCGGCTCATTGTCTCCCGCCAGAGTCACTGCCACCTCCACTGTGTTTGTTTACGCCATGGCTCTGTCTGACTGCCGCAGGAACAGATATGACATCATTTTAGCAGAGCTGTGGGCTGCACGCGAGGCGTGGAGAGGGAACAATTGACCAGGGGCGACGCAGGAAAAGACGACTGACCTGATTGCTCAGCTGGCCAAGCAACTGGGAAGGAAGGCCCAAGGCAGGGTTGTAGATGAAGGGAGGGGAGTGATAGGAGATAATAGCCAACCCCACCCCCACTCCCACCCCCGTTCGTTTTTGCTGTCATGCTGTTCCCTATCCCAGGATGCCATCATGTTTGGCTGGCCTGCTACTGCTCTGCCTCCTGCCTGCATGTTCTGGCTAAAGCAGATTTGTACATGAAAAATGATCTGCAATCACTGCTGCTGTATCAGCTTCCAGATATGGGCTTATGGACTCTCCTGATAGACACCCTTGAAAGAGGCCTTAACCTGGCCTTTTAGGTTTAGTGAAAATACATAGAACCAAGGTGAAACTGTAGGATGAGCAAAGTTCTTGTTGTGTGTAATATAAATTGGCAGCTGTGTATCAGTTGAGCATATGCTGCAATCTGGTTGTTGTTGTAGTATGGTTTATTTCAGTGCACCCATTTGGTAATATATATTAGGCATGCTACTTTCATTAAAATACCACACATAGTTTTTGATTATTAAGGGTACAGCTGCTGCCTAGAAAGCTCTTGTGAATGCGATGGAGCCAATTTACCACTATGTATACATAGACCCACCGACAGCTGGATAGGCCACCATGTATCTGACCTCCCACATGCTCACTTCTCTGTAGAGAAAACAGACTATAATACAATAGCGCTAATTATGGAAACAATTCTGTAGAGACCAGCGGACCCGCAAAGCTGTTTGTTGAAATAAACTCTTTACCTAAAATGTAAATTTGTACAGCATGCATGAGTGAGAATATCATCAAAACAAGTAGATGTTGCATGAATATGACCTGGGAAACAGCTATTTGTTTTTCATTGCTTTGCAGAAAATGTGTGTGTGTATGTACATCATGCTTTGTGATGGCCCTATCTTCTTTTTATAGATTAGTTTTTGGCGCTTATAGCTGACTCCCGCAAGGCAGGGGCTCCATTTCAGTGACAGGCATTCATCTGTTAGTGTCCCCCAGGTCCAGCGCAGCACGACGCTCCGCAGCTCCCAGTAGCCCACACAAAATGGGCGTCAGTCTCAAGAGATTTCACCTCCTCATCCCCTGAAGAAGCCGTGTGGGAGTTTAATTACTCAGACGGCCTCAGACTGAGGCTTCCTCTCTCTCTCTCTCTCTCTCTCTCTCTCATTACCACAAGCTTGTACCTGGTTGTTGCTTCTTTTTTCTTTTCCTCGGGGTGTAGGAAGGTAAGGGGTACGATCTAGATCAGTCAGCAAGGGTGTTGGGATGATGGTACCCTGAAGGATTACTGCCTCCCCAATAAGGATTAAGCACAATTTCAGTGGGATCCCTATGGTTAGCTTGGCCTTTCCTGTCTGCCTTAATGAACTTAATTACTATGAGTCTAGTCCATCCGTGCAGCCTCGATGAGGTGGAACGTCTGAGCTGCTATTTGTCTCCGCACCATGTGCTTAAGCCTCTGATCTGCTGCCACCATGTTGAGCCAGACCATTACTTAAAAAGCTTGATGTGGCATCGTAGTACAAGGCATGAAATGCAATGCTGCTAATGTTGCAGCTCCAGGTAACACTTGATGATGACCGGTATGCCTTTCGTAAAAGCTCAAACAATTTGAGGTAATAACAGGCATTTTCATATAATAAATATATAAAATATAATAAGCCATTAGAGAGCAGTTGTCACAGTGATGTTATCACAGGTAAAAGCACAGGCATGATGCAAATAGTGCGTCATCATTGCTAAATGATCAATTGCATGTAGTGTGAGCTGCATTTATGAGATTTTGAACAATTTTGTAGCGTCTGCCCAAATTTGACAACAAGGACAGAGTTTATAATTTGTTCATTTATTTATTAAAACTTGACACATCGTTGTGCAAAGGTCACAGCTGTGCATATATCATGGATTTAACCACAAGTTATCTTAGCAAATCAGCTTTAAGAACCAAAGCTACCTGTTTTTTTTTTTTTTTCTCTTTTTTAATAAACACAGTCTGTTGTTTTGATTTTGCATTGAGACCATGAGTGTGTCTCTTTTTCTTTTTTTTTCATTATCTGTAGGCTGTTTTTAAGGTTTATTTTACATAACAGATTTTCCAAACACATGAAAAGAAACATTTTCTATGTCATCCTCTGTAGCATTAGCAACCGCCCCCTCAGTAGCCTTTCAGCATGATCTTTCTCTCTCTCTCTCTCTCTCTCTCTCTCTCTCTCTCTCTCTCTCTCTCTCTCTCTCTCTCTCTCTCTCTCTCTCTCTCTCTCTCTCTCTCTCTCTCTCTCCTTCTAAGTGTCTGTCTCTCTCTTTGTGAGGGGGAGACAGATTACCAGGGCTAGTCCTGCACTCATGAGCCTCCTCTGGGTGGCTGGCGTCTACGTCAAGGGGAATTTCTGCAGACATTGTACAGGTTTCTCAGATCATTACCAGCCCCTTTGACTGTGCCTTTGTTCCCGAGCGCACTCAGCCGGTGAGCTGACACGCTGCATTTTGCCAATGCGAACGGCACACACCAAAACAGGACGTCTTGTCTTCTTACGGAGCAGTGCTCTGAGAACACACTCTGTCACTCCTCCTCCTGTGTAAAACCCCTCTCCCCACCCCCACCCTTCACTCTGCCCTCTCCATCTTCTTAAATCTGTTCATCTTCTAACAAAGCATCAGACAGCTTATTATTGAGGTGTGAAAAGAGAGGAGCTTTTGCCTTCCTGCTCGGCTGATATTAATGGTTGGCGCTAAAGCAATGGGGCCATTGAGCGATCTTGCACGTGTTTGCATGTGTTTACAACACTGGGTAGCAAAGGGAGCGTTAAGTACAGGAGCAGAGCGCCTCGGCACTCACACGCTGCTTGCTCGCGGTGATCTTCTCGTGCTACCAATGTGAGGAGCAGTCAAAGTCTTTGTCTTTCTTAAAAAGGGTTTCTTTTGGCCAGTTGTCAGCTGTGGCCTGAATGGAATGGCAACACAGGAGTTTAAGTTTCAGCTTGTACTGGGACTCTGTGCTTTGGGCCCCTGGCAGGGTTCAAAGGTCATACTTGTAAGGCAGGCAGGCAGGAGGAGGACCAATATAGGGGCCCAGCCTCCCACAATATGTCCGTCAGCAGATCCTTTTGTCTGCCTACTTCTTAATCGCTTAAGACCCATCTCTGTAACCAAGGAAATTGTGCCAGGAGAGATGAGTCTGGGTAACAAGGAGCGGGCAGTGGCCGGCATGAGCGGATGTTCTTTTAGGGTTGATAAATTCACAGAGTCAACCAGTGCTGATTATTTTTTCTGCTTCTGGTCTCTTTCAGCAGTTTCTGTCTCTCTTGCTACTCCTAGGGGACCCCAGTGCACTGCTTTGAGTGTATGTGTGTGTGTGTGCGTGCGAGTGAGTGTGTGCATGTGTGAGTGCTTCCATATGTCTAGACAGGAGCAGAACCCCAGGGGCCCCACACGTTTAGACTCAGGATATTAAATGACCTAATGGCCATGTTATTTGTGTAGGATTCATTTAGAGAATCTTGTGTGGAGCATTAAATCATAATGAAGAGGGTATGAATTTTGATCGAAGGTGGGCGGCTGCATCGGGAGCATGCGGGAGCGTGTCTGACTAATGCGTAGCTCAAGCCGCTGCCTAAAATGTCATTTAGCGCTATGGGTTGCGACCTGAACCTGGCATTTCTGCTCTCTCTCTCTCTCTCTCTCTCTCTCTCTCTCTCTCTCTCTCTCTCTCTCTCTCTCTCTCTCTCTCTCTCTCTCTCTCTCTCGGTCTTTTATGTATGCAGACAGAGCTGATCATAACATAGACGAGGCCAGACTCAGAGCAACATGGAACTCTAAAATTATTAACAGAAGTACAACAGCAGACACATTAGCATGTTAAATGTGTAATAAAACTGGGCGATCTGTAAAAGACAAATTACGGTGCTAAATATTCAAAATTACAAAACACCAGGAAAATATTTTAGGATACCAGAAAATTATCTGCACTAATATCTTTTATTATTCATGGGTTTTTTTCTACATAAGAGCAAATTGTTATCTTGGGCACTTAGGTTCTAAAGTAAAGTATTAAATGAAGAAAGTATGCGGATGGATTAAACAGCAGCAGGACGTCAAACATGTTTCAGTTCATTTCTAAGAACAGCAATACACAAGACTCTGTGTTCATTTAACTCAAGGCTCTGCCTCCTCTCTTTTTTAATTGGCTACCACTTTTAAAACCTCCCAGTGGTTTCTTGTTGGATCAGAAAGAGTCTGTGAGAGGGTCTGTATCTGGAAAGACAGAGCTATAACACAATGATTTCAGCAAGCAAAATATCAGTAAAAATATTACTACCAACCAGCTCTAGTCTCTTGCTTAATATTTACACGCTCTACTATCTTACTTTATATTTACACGCGATACTATCTTGTTTTATATTCACACTAGCAAGAACCGGACCGGCTTTGCGACAATCAAACTTTTCGAGATTTTCTACAGTTTCATGCAAATTACAGTAGACGTGACTTGGCAAAGTGACAAATGCAAACACTCGGCTCGGATTATTACTGATGAACGTGGTCTGAGGTATCTTCAGTTCTCAGTGCACAAAAATGGAAAAAAAACTGTCAAACACATACTTATACACAACTTCACATGAAATGTGTTTAGAGACATTAGAAAGAACATGGAAAGAAAGCTACAGAGATCGTTAGTGCCTCTGCTGAGTGTACATAGCTATGCTAATCGTTCGTTGAAAATAGTATGAAGTCTGGAATCTGCCATAAATCCAATGTCCCTTTTTTACATTGAATATTGAATTATTTAGTTTCAGAGTATATAGTTTCCTATTGGAAGTAAAATATTGTTGGGCAGCCATGAAAGACAAACTAGAAAGAAAACGAGCGATAGTGTTAGCATACAGTTCTAATTATTTAAGCACTTTACACCTCTTTCAGCGCTTGTGTTAAACGACTACATCGACCAAAAATCTCATTACAAAATGCAGTCATAGAGCGGCTTGTAGTCAACGATTATATTTATTTAGCTCTCGAAGCCGGCCTTCGCCGTTTTAAGCCCTTTTCACACTTAATAGCCTGTGTCTATTTAAACGCTGACAGGAAGTGCCTTATTAGCTGATCGCGACTCAGCGTTTGCATCTGTGTTCGACATAGTTACTTTAGTTACTTTTACACTGACACAGTTTCAGGTGTTGCACTAGGTGAGAATTCAGAAGCTGCTGGCAAATCTGCAGCTAGTCAGGCGAGTGTAGTGCCAGCAGTAATAGCCGCATGCCACTATCATAACATCAGTGTGCTGACACAAGCTAAAGCTTGCACACAGAGCACACACAGTGCTGTCGTGCTCACTTTCTTGAGGTCCCCCCCCACCCCCATCCCAACCGCCGCACGAGGCCTGTATGCTCCGCTTAGTTCCCTTCTCAATAGCAGACACAAACTTTCGAGCGGCGTAATTGATTCTTGAGATGCAACCGATGTTCTATTCTGCAAATGAACACCCGGGCGATGATTATCTGATCAAAGGCAGCATACCGTGCGAGCCCTGGCAGAGACCAGACCGCATCGCTTTCTGCACGCTGCAACAATTACATTGTGAATGGTGCTGGGTGTTTGTGTACGATCCTGATTATTGTTGGTGTTTCTGTGGCCATGGATTCAAAAAGAGCGACGGAGAGATGGCAAGAGAGGAGGGGAGAGAGAGAGAGAGAGAGAGAGAGAGAGAGAGAGAGAGAGAGAGAGAAAACGGGAGAGAGAACACACCTTGAGGCTTGCGATTTTCGTGCTTTCGTCAGGTTGACCTGCAGTACTCTGCCCTGTAGATATAGACCGTAGAGATTGTGCCCTATTGATCAGTGACCTGTCAACTCATAAACACACGTATTTACTCTCTAAAACAAACCGTAGCTGTCACATCACCTGGTTTTTGTACTTCTGTGCACTTGGAGCAGAAATATCTGCTTTCTATAGTGTGCTTCTAGGAACAGAATTATGCATGTGTGTGCCTAGTGTGCACATGTATCATGTAGATGTGATGCATATGTGTGTGCCTGTGTTTGTGTGTGTGTTTGTGTGTGTTGGGGGTGGTTACAGACGCACTTAAACAGACTAGAGTAGTGGGGGAGACGCAATCAGAAAAGAATGATTACCAGACAGGCCACATGCTCAGTGCAGATATGCAGCTTTAGCAGTATTCCTTTGCTGCACTGTGTCAAGCATATTGATCAGCTTCTTGTAATAGAAAGAGGGGCAGTGTGCAAAATCAATCCTTGCCCCCAGTCTTGTCTCGTTCGCTTTTTTTCTTTCCCTGCCTCGGGTATAACCTGCTGCCATTATCCGTAGCAAGTATAAAACACCTCCAGCTTTTTTCTGCTTCCGTTCCCTAACACCACGCTGACTGTGTGTTGCCACAATAAAGCTATACTTGTGCTCAGTGCTGAATGGTTTGTATTCTTTGTAACCTGTCCACAGACCTGAAAGTATACATAAAACATTTAACACTGCTATTTAATTCCCTCAGACTGCCCTAATCTGCCCCACAGCTATATGATATTAGTGGACAGTTGATTTTAGGCCATCCTGCAGAATAAAATCTGATTATTTTTCTCTCTCGTTATGCAAGTCCTCCTATTTTGTGTGTGTGTGTGTGTGTGTGTGTGTGTGTGTGTGTGTGTGTGTGTGTGTATGTGTGTTTATATTTTGGTGGGGGACCAAATATCCCCACAAGAAAGCTGATTCCCACAATGAAAATGTCTATTTTACGGAGAAAGGGGAAAAAAGTTTCCTATTTTTGCTAATAAGGAGAAGGTTAGGTTTTTTTTACAAGGACAGCAAGACATTTGTGTGTGTGTGTGTGTGTGTGTGTGTGTGTGTGTGTGTGTGTGTGTGTGTGTGTGTGTGTGTGTGTGTGTGTGTGTGTGTGTGTGTGTGTGTGTGTGTGTGTGTGTGTGTGTGTGTGAGAAAGGGAGTGTCTGTTTTTTTTGCCCAGGATTGATTCGGATTATATAAAAAGGTTAATTCTGCCCTTGCAGTCTACTGTCAGAAAACAGAATTCATCTAGGTAATCCAGATGCTTTTCCTCGGATAGTGTGTGTGTCTGTGTGTGTGGAATTGGCTGGTGGTCAGACAGCTCAGGGTGAGCTTTTGTGTTTTTCGTGGAGAGCCTGGTCTTGCCTGGCACTGATCTGCCAGCCAAACACAATGCTCTCGCAACATCTAGCATCCTCTACCAGCAAAGACACACCTTCTGCTAATCATTGCCCATTGTGCGCTGGCATGAGAAAAGGCCTTCAGCTTGCATAATTAAACAATCCCCCTTCTTCTGCTCCTCTGTCCATGGCACAGTCTCAGACAGGCCCGTGGCACACTTATTGTCCTGTGTCTGAGAAAGGAAAAAATTTGATCGACGAGTTCCAAACACCAATTAATGCATCTAAATGGATCTGTGTGTAATACTGCTGTGAATGGAGACTGTCAATACTTATTAGGCAAATTTATTGATTTGATGGTGAAGTAGCAAAGTTTGTGTTCATTATGTCAGATGGAAGAAATCAGCAAGCCTTAAGTAATGGAGATCTTTGAAAGGAATAACACACAGCCGATAGAGTGTGTTTTTCGTGAAATTAACACCCTCCGGGAATAAAACGGCTTGATGGAGTGTTTACCGGCGACGTAATGTGAAGTCAAAATCAGTGTTGTAACTTTAATCAATTTAAAATTGAACTCGAAAAGCCATCAACATAGTTCTTTTGTGATCGTGAGCAGGGAATTGACTGATAATTAGTTGAAAGCCTAGTGGTTTGTCATCCACATTTACAGCAGTTATCATCTTATAATGTAATCTGCCCAGTGGTTAATTTGATGAGGAAACAATTTATCTGACTTCATTACACCAAAATGAGGGCTTGTTGCTATTACGACGGAACACAAGTGAATAAATAGTTTTCATATAGTCTTAATCACGTAGCACAAATTCAGTGCCACGTCACGACAACACACATGGCTTGTGTAATGAACAGGGCTTCGTCGATGTTCTGCTTGCTGTCATGCATGGCTCATTGCACATGCTTCATAGCCAACTGCATGCTTCTTTGTTTCATTTATGTAAATCGAGTGGCATGGGCTGCAGTGTGACCTTATGGCAGTGCGGAACCCCATGACATCAGTCCGAGCGCTTTCCTCCCAAAGTGGCTGCATCTTAATGAGGGCATGCTGCGCCAGACTTGGCCGAGTTCGGCCTTACAGATTTTGGCTTGGAAGCTGGCCTCTGCGGCCTCACATGCTATCTACCCCAGCGGGATCGGAGGGCAGGAGGAAGAGGGGCGTTTCGCTCCTTTGCACTCTCTGTCGCTGTGTCGCTTTTACACACAGACACATGGGGGGTGATGCGTGTGTGCGTCAGTGTCGAGTGGGCCCTCTGTGAGCAGATGCCCGATCTGGAGCGGGTTGGGCTCGGCTTGGCTGTGTTAGTTGCGGATGATGAATGGCGCTCACCTGGTGGTCTCTGTGAGGGCTGGCAGGCTGCGCTGTGGGGGTCTCCCACCAGCCCAGCCCAGGCAGCGTGTGGCATTAATCAAACCTCTCCACCTGCCTCTCTCTCTCTCCTTCTCTCTCTCTCTTTCTTCCTTTTTACATATTCTCGTGCAGGCCTGTCAGTTGGAACAATGGGCCTTTTAGCAGGGCTCTTCGAACTGAGAATGTACAAGGCCTGCATGGATGACACTTTCAAAACTGTGGCTATTTTACAGCTAAACCTGCAAATATCAGCACACTCATGCTCTAGGTGTTTAATGCTGTTATGGAGGGAGAGATGAACCTCTTTCTCTCCTAATGAGCCAGAGGCCAAAGTAAACGTAACTTGTTTAACGAACTTAATATGGTGGGCCTTCGCCCTGCACTGCCGTTTTAACTGCTTTTGGCTGTTTAATACTGGAGTTAGTGACACTTTCTGCTAAGGTCACTGAACACATAATTGGGTACTTAGTGGGGCCCAGCTCTTACCTTAGTAAGGGCTGTTCTGTGTAAGCGTTATTATTTATGTCTACAGGAATGCATTCACGTTTTTTGACCAGAATAATTATTTAAATTAAAAAAATTAAAAAATTCAGAACCTTTTTTCTGTACTGTACACTATAACTCACCCATGTTACACTTCATCATAAATCAGGAGAGAATTATAGGGGGATCGCCCGTTGTTTTGTGAAATGAAACATTAACAACACATCATTATAAATGGTTATTTACTCCGTGTGAAATTGACCACCGATCCCCTTGTGATCTTTTTTGGATCCGATGAACCCCAGTGGCTCATTAAATATACATGCTGTGTATTGACCTAAGCTAGCCAATTAGCTGGGACTGGTTTTCGATTGCTAATAATTGCTTACTGTTTGCAATATTGCAGAATCTCCCTGTATGTGCCCGTGATGTTACTTTTCACTTTTCACACTGCTGTCTGTAGCGTGTGCACCATATATTATACACTTTCTGTTTTGTCTGTTTTAGATAAACCTTGTGTAGTCGAGTGCTACCTGTGTGTGGATACACACATAACGGGTCTTATATTCTGCAAATATAGAATTTGAGTTAGATCTCAATGCCAGATAAACGGATTGTATAGAGGAGGTGTTTTGAAGCGGTCCTTATTTATTTTTAGACTTGTTTAGTGTCAATAAGGAGTTAACTGTCTTTCTCTTGCATCTCAATGTAAATCATGCCAGAAATACCATGAAAAACCTTCAAAGCTGGTCCATGTGCGAATCAATTACTTCAGACAAGAGGAGATCTAAGAAGTGGCTTATTACATACTTTTTTTTTAACCAGATAAACTGCTGCTGCAAACTCATAAATCCTAATGTAGTTGCATGACAAAAACCTATTAGAGCTAGTAAACATTTCGGCTAGGAGTTGCAGATTTTCTTCATTATAATAAAAGGGAATCTCTTGCATGTACTGTTTATTTGGGTGGTGTGTGTGTGTGTGTGTGTGTGTTAGTGTTAGTGTTAGAGAAAGAAGGCATACACATGTGCAGGGGCCCAATGGTGCCTGCATGTGTTTACTGGCCAAAAAGTGGAAAACAAAAATTGGATACAGAGTGTTCCCCTGTCTGCAGATTTGTTGAAACGCTTGGATTTCATTTGGGCTTGGAAAGCTGGCTTTCCTTTCAGGAAGTGTTCTTCCTCTCCCCTCTGTATAAACAGTGGAAAAGGGACTTGAAGAAAATGTCCCAGACTCACTGTTTCCACTGTAAACATGCACTAAGCTCTTTCCACCAAGGCTCCTTTCAGGGAAAAGGCCAAACCAGGCAAAAAAAAAAAAAAAAAGAAACTTTGTTTGGACATTACATCAGTAGCGCTAACAGGTATCTGAGAGTGAAGATGTTTAACTACTCCGAGTTACTTCTCCATGTCCTCAAGTTGAACCATTTGTGGTGACTCTGAATGTGAGAAAGTTCAGTATGAAAGGCCTTTGAGAAATGAACTCTGTTTAAAGTGTGCTTTGACTTTTGTTGTAATTCACCTTATCAGTGTTGCTTAATTCTCCACATCAGTTACGAAGGACGAGGGTTTGTTCAGCGTGACTGTTGCTTGATGACAAAAAGCAACAGTTACATAAAAAATTGGGAATCAAAGTTATGTTAAGGTTAAAACAGTTACAGTTAACTTCTAAACAGTATTATGTTAGTAAGTGTGGGCTCAATTTTTATATTTTACACGAGACAAAATTTTTTACAGAAGAAACTGTTCCACACACATTACATACCTCATGACTATATGAGTGAAAGGATTTTTTCCCCCCAAAACAAATCTAAGTCGAAACAGATATCCCATTTGTCTTTGTTTCCTTTTGGCTGGATCTTGTTTTTTCGCCTGTATTTAAACTTTTTTCCATGCCGTTAAAACACCAGTTTCTCTTGTCAGCCATCTGCCCGATGGCAAACCTCAACCTGTAGTTGTGACTGGAAGAGCCATTTTTTATTGCATTGTATCAGGCATGAAAGAGGTGCTAAGATGGACACTCTGTATCTCTGCCAAGCCAAAAACTAATCTAAATGGAAAACACATTGTCTTCATTATTTTGCAAGTGCTGAAAGAGCCCCGTTGCTATAGTAACAGCCGAGCCGAGGCCGAGGGCTGCTCTGGGGCCAGTGAATGGAGTACAGTGGATGAGCAAAAGAGCCAGATGGCAGAAAAGGCTAGTTAGAGAGACTAAAAGTGCTGCTCGCTTGCATCAATAATTTCAGAGGTGGCATATTTAACATAGACACACAGGAGCTCTGCTCTGCCCAATAGGCCAGCTGCAAGTCAAATGGTAGTGTGTGCCTATGTGTGTGTGAGGCCTGGAGAAGGAGCTTTTCCTACTGTAGGTAGATGAGGGAGTCAATTTGATTAAAAGCAGAGAGGAGGACGTGGATGAAATTGCTCACATCTATAAAGCCATGGCCACCAGACAGATCTGCAGTTTTCCTCTCGAGGACCGGTAATGAATGCCAAGAAAGCTGTTGTTTTCGCAAGGTGGTGCTGGAGACCAGACACACACACACACACACACACACACACACACACACACACACACAAACACACACACGCAAACACCTGGCAGGCTTGCAAAGCTTTCTGAAACATTTATTAAGAAAAATAAAGTCTCTTCTTATCACCAAGCATCTTCCATAAAGCCACCAAATCCCGACAAATCTGTCATATTTCAGCTCATTGGTTGAAGGCCTAAAGGACATTCTTTGCCGTCACAGAGCCAGAGAGCCTAATGGTTTATTCAAAGCAGCAGAACTGTTTATATCATTAAGCCGAGGACATGGCTTGTTGCGGCTCCTATGTTTTGATTTGCTCAGTAATAAATGCAGCGACTTGCTCGAATGATTGCCGCCATTTCGAACAGTAGTCATTCTCATTGTATATGACCTTTCACTGATTTGTTAAAATAGTGTTAGTTATTAAAGCAGGAGCCGCCGGCGGCTGTGTGTAAATGACGTTTTAGGGTAGCTAATGAGGGTGGCTCGGAGAGGCAGCCTGGGTGTCAAGGACACGGTTGTGCTCAGGAGAAGGAGGACAGTAACATGGCCTCTAATGGCTGCACTGCCCTTCGTCATGGTGATTTATGTCACGGTGTAATTGGTTTACCTGCCCGCGTCTGTTGTGAGGCTGTCCGCGTGGCTAAAAACAAATTACCCACCGCTGACCTTTCAGCTACACCATCCCAGCCGAGGAGACGAGAGGAGAGCAGAATGGAGACTGAAAGAACGGCTGTATTATGGCGTTGCCGTTTCTTGGCTTAGATTCGACTCTCTTATTTGGAAAGCTTTGTTTGAGCGAGAACTGCCTTTGGCTGTTTTTGTTTGTGCTTAGTTCATGGCGTGTGAGGTTGTGAAAGCAATAGCGTGTCACTCGGAGAGCCACACGTCTCCAGCTCTATTTGCTCGTTTCTTAGATGAAGGCGGCTGCTGGGTCTGGAGCAGTGCTGTCTGCATCATACAGCTTTGCTTTGCACCACTTATCTGTCAAGAGCAGTGCATGTGGGGGGGTGGGGGGGGGGGTGTAGTGACGACGAGGAGGCGCAGTAATTCCCCACTTCCTGCATGAAGGATACAGTATCCATTTTAGTGACAGCGTAGATGGGCTGCAATTTAAATCTTAATCCACAGGGGCTGAGTGGCAGTCAGCAGGATTGATTCCAGGCTGCCTCGCGAGCGCCGATTCTCTCTGTGATACTGTGACATTTTGCCACCATCCTCCTCACACACATCTTGTGCTCCACTACAGTGCTGTTGATGGATGGTGCACCTCACCTCGTACGGTCAATTCATGGAGCAGGTTCAATGCGAGTAATGGCCTAGAAGCCAGAGTACATTCTTGAAGAATGGAAAAAGCCCTGAAGAAATGTTATTTATTTATGCACCACTGCTATCACTAAAAATATTGTTCCTGTGTTTTACCAACACTCAGTCGTTTACTGTAAGGAAGAATGATCATGATCAACACTCGAGTAAAAAATAAGTGCCATTGCAGTGCGATATAATTGAAATGTCTGGAATTCATATTCAAATAATTATTTTTCTCGGCTTGCAGGGATAATATAAATATATATTTGACTGAAAGACTTTTAAAAGAGTTCCAGAAAAAAAAGATGTGCTACATATTAGTGAGTTTTTGTGTTTTCTTTGTGATGTGGGAAATAATAATAATAAAAAAAAAAAATACCGACAGTATTTTTTTAAACAATGAATATAACCAGGCAGAATTTTGTCGAGGCTGGGCGGTTACATTCCTGCTGACAAATATTTTGTGCCCATGCCTGCTTTCAGGACTTTTTCTGTAAGGGCAAGTCCAGGAACTCTGTGTATGTGAATGAACCTCCTCAGTGTGAACACAGAGCTGTGTTTGTGTTAAGCACCAAGCTCAGCCCTGTGAGTCTGTTACTCTATGCCCGCTGGCGCCCTCGATGCCGGGTGCGGTCTTCGTACAGGGCCCCCTCATGGCAACCCTTCACACATCATCCTTCCACGGAGAGCACAGCGGCTGAGAGTCCCTGTCAAGTTAACGTCTGTCGAGCAGTGCTTGTATTAAGTGTGAGTTTACTCTCAGTCCATTACAGCCTAATCTCATTAGCTTTCCGCCCAATCCAGCAGCAAAAATGAGAGAGCCTTCCTCGCTTCCCTTCTGCCCTTTTGCACTCGAGGTTTGCTGCAGAGTGCACTCAGGCCCTGGAGTAATGGGTGCTGGGAGGTGCGTACATGACTATTGATGAATCCCTTTAATTATTGTAGCAGCGTCATTTGCTGCGAGCTAGGTTAATCAGATTCTCGGGTTTTAGGCCTGGGCACGCAGGCTGTGGCTTAGACTGACAACTTCTATTCATGGATTCTCACTTTTTCCTCTAATTGGTTTTCCTTTCATTTCATTGGAGCTTTCTCACTAATTAGATTTGTTTCATAAAACAGAAGCAAAAGCTGTCACGCCGGCGGTCACCACACTCGGGGCCCTGAAGGGAAAAAAGTGGTAGATTTGCAGCAGTTACACGTTCTTGATGTGTCTCTGCAGGAACGCCAATGTCTCCATGAAGTTTCATCTTCAGTTCTCATTTATCTCTGTCTCTTTTTCAATATATTTTTTTACTTGTGCAGTCTTTGTGCTCTATACATCTATACAGTTACACTTGTCTCTTTGGAGGCCCTGCGTGCTCACGTGTTAGTTTAAGTGAATCAATGTGTAATGAAATCTGCATGCAGCTTGAGTGTGTGTTGTGTTTGTGCAGCGCTTTGGCAGCAGTCATGGACATGTTTTCTCTCTCTGTCCAGTATGGGAGGCAGTGAACTCCTTGGCCAGTACAACGTAAATCTTCCAGAAGCTGATTTTTCAGCACTTTTAGAGCAAGCCTGGCATGAAATGGATGGCTGTGAAATTTCTCAGCTTTACCTGTTCAGCAGCAAGTGCTCTGTGCTGGATCTGTGCCCTGCCGGGTTCGCTTTAAAGTACTCGGTCTACTCAAACCTCTGACTCTGAGCCCTAATGTTTGAAAGCAGCTCCTCTGCTTTGAGATAAAGACCCAGGCCTGAAATACAACCACTTTGATGAACTTTGCAAGAATGTAAATTACAGCGTTTCCAAAAAGCCTGGGCCCGGAATTCCTCCTTTCTGCTGTCACCCTAAATTAGACGTTTTAAAATTTAAGCATCTTTTTAAAAGTAGAACCACATTTTCTGCTGGCCAGGCTTTCAGACTGAAGCCCGCTGCCTCTTTCCTGATAATGCCTGTTGGCAGAGATGCTACACATCTTGAAGTGTTACAAACGTTCTGAAGTCAGTGATCTTTTTGAAAGAGAATAATAATACTTGCACACGCACGGTTCAAAACTCTTCTCTGCAATGTGAATATGACATTTTTCTGATGTATTGGTTTTCATGCTACTACCGACTACTCCACTGCTTCAATATTTTTGGAATCTTTCTTTTCTAATGCTGAGAGACTTTTAGTGGCTGCCTCGATGTGATGTGCATTAAGCTCTATTTTTAGCCTGGAACAGCACATGAGAGATTCACTGGCGGTCATGAGCCTCATTGTGACCTGATTTTTCAAATGTACTGTTCCTCCCTTACATCGATAACCACAGACTAGACAAGGATTTTTTTATTTCTTTATTTATTTTTATGTGGAACTGTAAGCAAAATTCAAAACCCACCTTTATTGATTTGTGTAAATTTGCACAGATGAAAGGAAGCGACGTAATGTGATGAAATGCCAAAGATTGTACCGAGAGGTGTGAGGCATGGGCTGGACTTGAGTCTTATATATGATTGATCGTATGACAAAAAAAAAATAATCCTGATTTCTGTCATACACAGTATTTATCCTGGGTTTACTAAGTGACTTACAGCTAAACAACTGAAAAGAGAGGGCAAATTATTATTATTTTTTTTAGACATTCGACAGACAGGCATAATTAATCACAGTACTTGATAATATAATAATATTATATCTTCAGTTACCGTCCTACATCTAGACCAATTAACTGTCTAACCTAACAGATCTTGGGATCAGTAAACATGGAATTGTCTGGAATGCTAAACATTTATGCCCCCCCCTCTTCAAACACACCAAATACACACACACACACACACACACACACACACACACACACACACACACACACACACACACACACTCTTTGCCAAGTTGAGGTCAGCGTGTTGATAAGAGCATGTAGGTAAATTGTGATTTAGGCTCTCAGTGATTTAGTTGTTGTGTCAGGTCAAGCAGGCTGAGTGCCACAGCAAGGCAGCCAGTTGTTATCTGAACTAGCTGGAGGTTTTCACAGCCTCCCTTTAGTAAATCATAGAGCTCAATCGTACCCACGGCCCTTTTCCCTCAACACATTCGTGGAATGATGGGATTTTCCCTTGGGTATCTGGTTGCACATACCTGCCATTGTAGGGACCTCTGGCACCATGCTGCTGTTCAATATTTATAGCCACCGAATGCTCTCAAATATCAAATTGTTAAACAGCTGCTCTCAATTTTCCCCTATTGGGAAGCGCAGAACACAGGACCACAGGAATAGTCTCCATATAAAACAGCTCATTTGTGTTTCAAATTAGTCTCTTTATTAGCTAATTAATTTATTATAAACAGCTATGTTTTCTTTTTTCATTTAGAAGCTCTTAGTTGGCACATCGGCTGTGTCGATCTAGTAGCACTTTCATCAGCAACTGCTGGTGTAGGATCGACCGTCTCGCGTGAATTACCAAGCTTCAGCTACTGTGAGCTAAAACTCCGAGCTGACCCCGGAGCGGCCGCAGGAGTCACAGCTTGTGCATAAAAATTGCCCGCTGCACTGACGCTAGCTATTTCTGCAGCACGTCCCCTCAGGTGAGAAGTTAAAGTGGATATTATCTGAGCACCACTAGTGGTGCAGCAGCATGAGGCAGGAAACCGGTTGGCTGTTAGTACGTGGGAAATGCTGGCTTGACATTATTTCCAGCTTGGCGAAACTGGCTCAGAGTTAGTGATGTGCATTTCATCCCTGCCTCTCTGGGGCAAGGTCATGTAAACTGAGGTCACTGCATCTCCTGGGGTTGTGTAACTTTACATTCATGGGATTTCCTTGAGCACAGACAAATTTGATTATTTCTCACTATAATGTTGTGTTGAATTAGGAAATAAAATGTATTATTGTTCATATGTTTGGCCTTTGAACACTTCGCACTACACTATCAAACTTTTGCAAATAATTCATGTGGTGTCATTCTGCTTTCCTCTTGTCCAGGCGTTTTCCTTCCTGTTCGGTGTTACTGCCGCTTTGTGGCCTCGTTGTTTTATTTCGGACCAAGTGGTCCTTCTCTCTCTCTCTCTCTCTCTCTTTCTCTCTCTCTCTCTCTCTCTCTCTCTCTCTCTCTCTCTCTCTCTCTCTCTCTCTCTTTTAACCAAGTATTGGCCAGGATTAAGCATTAGCTATGAGCTGAGTGCATAATGTCCAATCTTATCAGTCTCTCTGGGGAAGAGGTGGTCTGTAGCAAAAATAGCAGTAGCAATGTTACCACTGACAGATGCTGTGTAGTAGCCGCTAGTATTATTACCGGCAGCGCTAATAGCTATGTTAGATGTGTATTGAGTGATTGGGTGCACGTTTCTTCTTTTCTTCCTTTACACCAACTCTGAGCTAGTGCCTGTCCAGTATGCCAGGGGATAAAAAAAATGGCACACTCCTAACAGATCCTGTCTGGAAGTCGATGCATTTAAAAGGAGTTAGATGTGAAGGAAAGTCAGCTGCTGGACAATGTGAAATTGAGAGCCAATGGCAGATGGAAAGAGTGAAAAAGAAAGGCGGGAGAAAAAGAGGGTTGAGGGAAGGGGTTGAGAGATAGAGAAAGAATAGGGAAGGTAGAGTGAGTCAAAAGGATGGAGAAATGGAGGAAGGGGAGAGGGAGCGACATTGAGAGAGAGAGAGAGAGAGAGAGAGAGAGAGAGAGAGAGAGAGAGAGAGAGAGAGAGAGAGAGAGAGAGAGAGAGAGAGAGAGAGAGAGAGAGAGAGAGAGAGAGAGAGAGAGAGAGAGAGAGAGAGAGAGATTGTGGGAGGGAAAGAGGCCAGGCTGATGCAGCCATGTTGATTGGCTTGTATGAAAACACATGACTGCAGTGGGGAGCCTCTTGCTCAGGGTGAGTGGCTTTGCTGCAGACCAAACCACATTAGATGAAATGAATCCATTCCTCAGCCTGTTAAAGCAGCATGCTCCCAGGGCTCTGGAGAGAGAGAGAGAGAGAGAGAGAGAGAGAGAGAGAGAGAGAGAGAGAGAGAGAGAGAGAGGGAGAGAGAGAGAGAGAGAGAGAGAGAGAGAGAGAGAGAGAGAGAGAGAGAGAGAGAGAGAGAGAGAGAGAGTGTGGCAGGAGGGAATGGGGAAAGAAGAAAAAAGGGAGAGGCGGGGGCAGGCGAAGGCCAACACACACACACACACACACTCACACACACACACACACACCACACGCACACACACACAGAGTGGCAGAGACTGTTCAGGGGATTATAGCACATTTTGGGACAGGACAATGGCAAGCAGTAGAGTGTCTTTACCCAGCCCAACTCCCCACACACAACAAACACAGCTTTATGTTCAGTGCAGTGGTTTGCTCTGGGACTGGGCATCTGGAGCATAAAAAAAAAAAAAAAACACATCACACATTTAAACCATGTCTCGATCCACTTACCAGATTTTACACTCTGTCATGACATACTAAGCAGAAGTATTTGTAAAATGCTTTAATCATTTTTCAACTTGCTGTGACTTGTACGCTGAGACACTTCTCCTCTCCATCCTTTTTAATTGTTAACCGTGTTCATCACGCGTTCACACCCAGGCATTTAGCTTCACCTATTAGCACTTTTATTTTCTCGGATCCGATTGATCGGCGTGGGAGTCGAGCCTCTCTGACCAACAGGTGCACACAGCCGTAGCCCCTGCTGGCACACTATTTAACACCCTCCTAACCCCTGTACCCAGCATGAGCGGCAACTGATAACAATCACTACAGGATTTACAAAACCAGTGGAGCCTGGTATAGACAGCATTATTATAGAATAGTGCTCGAGAAGTTCAGATCTGTTCTGCGATATGTAATTATGGTCACAGTTTTAAGCCTGGCCTTTGCTCTCTCGTGCGATTGTGCATGCTGGCGTCGTTCTCCCTCAATCCCTGTCCTTAACCCGGGAGAATGGCTGATGATATTTTGAGCGCAGGAGCAAGAAGTCATTTGCAGGCTGAAAATACAGAAGTCAGTCATGCGGTGTGTGTTTGATTATAAAGAGATAATCTCCTTTCTCTCCCTCCGTACCTCTAGCTCTGGCGTGTTCTCAATTCCTCCTTCTATCTCCCCGTGCCTCTGCTCTTCTGCTTCCTCTGTTAAAGCAGAATGGGTTTTACAGCGTAATTTTTTGCCCCACTTCCTGGCTTTTGTTTTCGCTCTGGTGGTATGCGTTATTAGTAGGGCCGCGTCTCTAATATGATTAATCTTCCTTCCGCTTCGAAGGGCTGTTTCATGCCAAGATGGGTCGCTTTTGTAATCCCAGAGTATCACCTCCTCTAATTGTGTACCTTCTTATACGCTTCATATGGCTATATTCAGAGCAGTGTTCAAGTTATCTACATATATTGATGATGTTTTTTTTCTTTGGTGTGTGTACCATGAGTTTAGAATTCTGATTCTATCTGAGAATGTGACTGTGCCCTTTGTATTTGGAATGACTTCATGACTAGGCTGTGCTCATTTCAGGATAATGAAGACATGAGTTTGTTTTCATTGAGGTAGTTGCCGGGTTATATAACCAGTATTTTTCCAGCCCTCCCTGCCTGCCTGAGGGACAGAGTAGAGAGGAGTGAGGGAGGAGCAGAGTACCGGACTCTGGGCTCTGTTCCACGACTGGCCTGCGTCACAGAGCAGGATGCTTGGCAAACGGCGTGACGGTGTTTTGTCGTGTTTTTGTCTTCCTCACAACAAATTTAGCCCAGGACCAGGGGCCAGACACAGACAAGCTTCCCCTAGTTACTTCTCATGTTTTCTCCCTCTGTCTTTAGCTGCTTGTTACTGCATCTCAGCTGGTAACTGGAGGTGAGAGACAGCAGGAATTCAGTAGGAAATGGTTAATCAATAGCCACAAGGTCAACCGGGCATGCAGCAGGTTTGAGAGTGTCCTGTCAGCGAGCAGGAGTAGAGGATTTGTAGCGCTTGTAAAGGCTTAAAGGAACACAGAGAAGCTGTGCACTGATATTAGAGTGACTGCGGCGTTAGAGGGAGACACCTGCTGGAAACGTCCTGTTTCTGCACGTCTCGCATCTCCGAGCGCAACTGCTGCTTTTGGGTTAACTCAGCGTTATTTCCCCAGAGCTGTGTATATCCTGGAATAAATGTGTACTGTTTGCTTACAGTGACCTACTAGACTATTAACAAGGCATGCCTGAAGAAGCAGGTACACACCTGTCACCCTGCTTTAACTTTTATGTCTAGTGGTTCATTAATGAGCCTGTCAGTACACTGATAACTGTTTTCTCTTCAAGATAACCGAATGCAACAGGTTCCAGCACATGCGAAGCGTCTGGATCGCATATACGACACGTGTGAAGCGAGCTTTACCTGGCCGCCACAGAGCTGCACGCTGGGGAATTCTTTTTAGCTGCCTGCCTGTTTGGATTCAGAAAATTTGTAAGAGTGATGGCGATAAGTTGAGCTGATGAGGAATGAAGTCCTGCCTTAACCGCCCCTAGTCTCCTCTGGCACATGAGTTACAGCTCTGAGCGAGGCGCCTTGGATTTATTCAGAGCTGAATAGAACTGTAAATCAGCCAGTAAGGCAGAATTGATAACCTTGAATGGAAGGTATGATACCTTTAACACCATGTAATAGACATGCTGATGGGATGCAGGCCCTTTCTTACGAACAGCACGAGAACACATGCGCTGCATGACTTGTCCGTAACATCTTATTTTCGTGGTTGGCCTACGGTCTTGAAGCTTGCATATCCATGACAGAGCCGGCTGTGGCCTGGTAAATCAAGGACGGGTGAACTTCTGAGCAATGCAAACAGTAAGTTGACTCCAACGGGTATGACCGTGCAGATACGGCTCATCTTAAACAGCGCTGGTGTTTGTATTTCATAGATAATTCCGTATCTTTCTTTCTTCCCTCCACTTTACCACTGCTCCACAGAAAATATGACTGCAGATGCGTTTCATGATTATCCTTGAAATACAAAAAAACGAGCGGGGGAAAAAAAAAGTCACCTGAACACTTAATGTCTTTTAGATCCTTGTTGAGGTGATCGTCACTGAAGTGCTTTCCCTCTCATGCTGACACATTCCTCTCTTTGTCTGTCTAATCCTCAGAGAGAAGATCTTTAATGGCTTCCAGGTAGAGCGAAAGAGACAGCAATCAAGATGAATTCGATTCCTTCGATGGACAGGCATATACAGCAGACCAATGACAGACTGCTGTGTATCAAACAGGTAAGCTGACAACAGCACCAAGCACAATTAACCCAAACAGGCTTCACTTTCACGTGTACACTGAGCTCATCAGCTGCAGTACAAAATAAACAAACAAAAAATCCTATCTAGACTTCGAGTATACCCTGGATTTGTATGTGGTGTCAAAACAGGGTGCAACACTTGTCTTACTTCTGTTGCAGGCCTTCATCAACCCTGCATACAAATATAGCTTGAGCACTGACACATGTGTGCAGTTGGTAGCGGAGCATACACGGCTGCTCGGCCTCTGTGAGCTGCCTTATATGGTGATGTGTTAGCTTTCCAATTGGCTGGGCCTGGGATCGGGTTGCAGAATGGGGGCCGGAGCGGAGATCCTCCAGTGCAGACCCCTTTTTGTTCCTTTTTATTTTCCCACAGGATTTTTCTGAAGATTTGGGTCTAGCACATGATAGCATTTTCCATCATACAGACCCATTTCCAGTACAGAATGAATTCATAAAGTCGCTCGCTACGTATGAGTCATATACCATAAACACACAGGTAGTTGTGACCCAGGGCTATGCTTTGTCATTTTTTTAAACATCGCTAATTGCCTGACAGTGTGTTTGTTATGTGTGCAGGTGTGACGCTTTGTCGCTGTTGACAGCTTTATGAGAGCGCAGTACATGACTCTGTGTGCGCTCCCGAGCGTTTATAGTATCTCAGTTGCGTGCGCGTGTTAACTCGGGTCGGCTTTTGTTACCTCTGCCCTGAATTATACCAGTCGATGGCAGTAAAGGATGCCAGTTAAAATGTTTCACGTGCATAATTCATAACGAAGGACACTACTAGCTTTATTGTGCATGCTAGTTTTGCCAAGAAGAGACAAAAACACCATCGATTGACATTCATTAATCAAATTCTAGTGGCACATTTGGGGTGTGGTGAGTGTGCAGTAAATCAGGTGTGACAGAAGGATCAGTCTGTGTAGGTTGTAGATTGCTGGTGATATGTGTGTATGTATATTTGCATGCAGCCCGATGCACTGTGCTGTTTTGATTTTGGGGTACTGGCTGGAGGCCTGTGTGTGTGTGTGTGTGTGTGTGTGTGTGTGTGTGTGTGTGTGTGTGTGTGTGTGCTTGTGCTTGTGCGTGTGTGCTTGTGCTTGTGCGTGTGCGTGCGAGCTCGGTTTTTTCACTGCAGCAGGTACAGCCTGATCCTGTCTGCCGGTAAACAAGGGCACCTTATCACTCCAGGTCTGTCTTTGAAGCCTGGCTGACTGGGAGGCTGATACTCTGCATCTGATGGGGACTTTCTCCTTTCTTTCTTCTGTCTTTGGCTTGTGACATGCTGCTCTTTGCTGCTTCACACTTTGTCTAATTGTCATAGACATGTACACTGATTCTAGAAACATCGAATTGAAAAATAAGCCAGAATTCGGGACGGTTTAAGCAATGACGTGCCATGCTTAATGCTAACTGTCTAAAATAATCATCAAACATGGTGATAAATCAAACATACCCTGCTCTGGCTTGTTATTCCGAAGCACCTTTAGACATTTTTTGCAACTAATATTGCCTGAAATGAGTGAGATAACAAACTATATTTAGTCTATAAAGACACTGCATTTGAGGATCATCAGGAACATATAGGTATAGAAAAGAGTTTTCTCATTATGGCATAACGGCCCATCAACTGCTATTTTATTATGTACTCCAGATCGTCACTTCCAGCATCCACATTGCTCCTATGTGTTATCTGTTGATATTTTCTTCAAGGTAGCGAGTGTAAAGGAGTAATATTTTCCTTCGCTTCATTGTTGAAGGCCTTTCATTTACACACTCCTTTCCCCACATATCTTTGGTTGTCACAGGGCTCCTGATGCACAGTAAACGCCACATGCCCAGCAGAGAGCAGCTGAAAGCTATCAAACAAAATGAGAGCTGCTTCAGTGACAGCCCCTACGCCCTTACAGTTGCACTTTAAACTAAATTCCTTACCGTGTTTATTCTGGATCTGGCGCACCATTACTTTCAGCTCCTCAGAGCAAAACTCCCTTCTGTTCAGAGTCTATATAACTCTTTATTGTTCACAACACTTCCCTTGGAGCACTTAAAAATGTTATCTCAGATGATCAGAACAATTAATTTCCCCCTTTCCTCTTCAAGACCAAGAACTTTAGCGCTTAAAATTAATTAGGGAAACATGGCAGAGCAGCTCAGTTTTAATTAGAAAGCCTATTCCTATGTTCTGGAGCAGGACTGAATTACTATTCGCATGCAAGCGGAATACAAATGCGTGGTGCTAGTGAGCCATGCTCTGTTTCTAAAGCAGCCAGATGTGTAGTTCACATCCTCATACTGATGAGATGAGTCTTCTCACCTCTCTGATGGGGTAACATTGGAGAAAAAAGCAAAAAAACAACAAAAATAACTATTTGCTTTAGATTAGATATGTCTCTTTATTTCTGTTGTCAGAGAGACAAATGTTAGGAGATATCTCTTATCAGTCCTACCGCGAACTTAAAAGAGCAACACAAGGCTTTGTCATTCTTTGTCACGTGACGCATCGCCGGAGTCCTGCGGTAGAGGGGTCATGTTTGGACAATGTCAGCATGGCAGGGGAAAGGTGGAGGGTTGAGGTTTGGCTGAAGCTCTTGGAACACCTGTGCCATGAGCCGTGCCAACCGCGCTTCAATGCACACATCAGCTCAACGGTGCCACTAAACACACACTTACACACGTTTTTTTTTTCTCCCCTCTTGCCTCGGTCTTCCTTTCAGTTCCCCTCCCCTACTCACCCATTATACATTTCAGAATACCGATTCAACCGCAGAATTGCTCGCCTCAAAACGCAATTTTGTCTGAACCAGCTTTGTGGCAGGAGGAGATTTTTCCCCCAGCCCACACTGCCCTTATGTTGCGCGGGATTTACTCAGCAGGGCTGTACGGCAGCACACACTGGCTCATTGTCACATGAGCTCTTTGTCAATGGACACCAAAGCCGCTCATTCAAATGGCGACCTCTGCTGCCCCCCCTGAGACAATGCTGCTTCCTTGAAGCAAGCGGGGAAGAGGAGGTGCCCGTCAACAAGCATAATGGAAGTTTTCAGAGTGTGCGCGTTCTTCCTCTCGGCACGGCCGAACGGCATTGGGCCATTTCCAAAGTGAGAGCTCAGACGAGGCTGGCTCGTTTGTTTAAATTTCTCATCATGTCTTGTGAGCAGCAGTGTGATAGGGATGGAATGGAAAGGAGGGGCTCACACGAGAAATGGATAAACAATTTCAGGACTCAATAAAAAAAAATCTGTGAATAAAAGAATAAGCCTCTTCTCATTCAGCGCCTCAAAGCTTCCCTCATGTGCATTTCTTTGTTTACCAGCCGGCTTGGCTACTGCTTTCAGTGTTGTGGATCTATTACATCTTAGTGGACAAAAGATGATGAGGAGGGTGGATTAGGACTTACTGGGTTGGTGTGAGCAGGCCTTGAGGAGCACTGAGCTCTTTAGTAATGGGAAAGGGTGTAATGGGGGGGGTGTCCATCCCAGAATGCACAGCTGCATTCAAGCCAGGAGGCTTTGTGTTTAGTGGTTGGGTCTTTACGGGGTCACACAGATGCAGCAGAGGTTAAGCAAAGATGGAGCAGGAGGAGCTGCAACACTCACCAGAGAGAGACTTGGAAATATAAACAAACCTCAATCAAAATGCCTTTTTATCTCGGAATGCTCTGAGGCATCTTTGGAGAGGAATTTTACTTTTCCGTGAAGGTCAGGATGTCCAGTGATCAAAGTAAAGTTTATAAAGAGTACTGCAATTTTACAATACCATTTTTCTCTATACAAAGTGAGTTCTTTTGGGTTCCATGTAGTGATGTGTCTTTGGCCTTGGGAGAAATCTCATCATTATCTCATTTGTGAACAGATGTGCCAACACCTAATTATACTGTGTTTATCTCTTTTCATTGCGGGGACTAGATCAGGACACACGCACTGAATACACTGATGTACTCAGTACTTTTTCTGAATTAAACTCATTGTTGTGTGAGTTTGAATCGCCCTAACCCAGCCCAGATTAACATTTTAGTTATAATTCAATGATGACAAACCTAATAAAATAAAGTCTTACAGGAGGTTTTTGTAACGTAAGTCTAAAAATCTGTCACTGTTTGCAAATGTGTAGAGCAGATTTTGTACTTGTGTATTGTGAAACAGTTTGTACTTGGATTTTACTATGTGCAAATGTGCCGAGCACGTTTTGCAAATACAAACGAAAAACACCCATAAGATGGCATCTCGCGTATCACACTCCTGGCAGCAAACTCTTACATCCTCCCTGAACCAAGTGTAATATGGGTAGAGCCGGTTTTCTAATCGTAACTTAGGCTTCGAGAACATGAAGCACAGACCACAATTGTAACGCGACGTTCGCAAATATGTTGTATGAAATGTAAATTGAACCGATAAGTCAGCAGAGGACAGTTGGGGTAAAAATACTTGCAGACGTTTTAAACAAGTAGTTGATTTAGAAGTGTAATTGTAAACCATGTATATTTTAACTTTTTTTTTAATCAAATTTGTTTTTGTAACAGTGAGTAAGAGGCTTTAGTGTTTTCTAGCCAATCAGAAGAGAAAGATTTGGTTTAACCATAATTGCATGATTAGTCAATGTATAGCTAGTTTAACTAATTAGTATAATGAGCGGTGAACTGTAGCGCTGTACTTATGGGTGCAGTTTGTCAAAAAAAACAGTCCTATTTACCTTGTAATAGATATATGGTAATGCTGTTTAAGGTCAAAGTCAGCGTTATTGTCACCTTTTTTTGTAGATTGCATGGCAATGGATTAAAAACAAAACAGAGTTTCTTTAAGGAACCAAGCAGTGTGTAGTAGACATTGCCGAGGGTAAAGCACAACAGTAAATATGGACAGTAAATGCAGGCAATGATACCACAAGGTACACAGAATCAAACTAAATTAAACAATTTAGATGAATAGAAAGTATATATATGCATCAGCACTGGGATGATGGTGATCTGTACAGGTATAGAAAAAAAAGAACATTCTTTGATGGTGTAATGTATGAATATTTATATAATTTTAATTTTTCTATATGAGTGTTTCTTTGTAAAAATTTTAATATACTGAACAGCTGCTGTGGTGTTTGGATTTAGTGTGTTCGAATAGTAAATTTGTTTTCTCTTGCATTTTCTCCAACAGCACTTACAGAACCCGGCCAATTTTCAGACAGCGGCTACAGAGCTGCTCGACTGGTGTGGAGACCCGCGAGCGTTCCAAAGGCCCTTTGAGCAAAGCCTGATGGGATGTCTGACGGTAAGACATCGGCTGCTCCACTCATGTTGCCCTATCAGGGGCCAGAGACGGAGGTTAAAGCGAAAGTCACGCTTCGCATAGCGCCAGGCTCTCCCCTTTCTCTCTCCTGCTCTCTCTCTCTCTTAGAGTGCCTTTATTCCCTCTCCGATAATCTCTGTCTCACTCCCACTCACTTGCCCTTTTTTCCCTTCTCTGTTTCTCAGTCTTGGTTTTCATTCTCTCTATCTCACCCTGCCCCCTCACTTTCATTCACGCACATAGAGACAGTCCATATCTCTGGGTTTCCCTTGCTCTGTCCTTCTCCCCTTTGCTCTGATAAGACACTGGTACTTAAGCACAGGTCAGGGAGAAGCAGTCAACCCTGCCATCCTCCACTGCAGCTGCTCATCGATTATGGCAGGAGGCCAGTGACCAGCACCTCCAGCTTCACACAGGCCTCCAGTGCAGGCGCTTAGCGCAGCTGTAAAGCCATCCCTCCGATTGATTTCCAGCAGAGACGTTTCTACTCTGCCTGTGATCAATCTCCATTCATCAGATAATGATTTACTAAAAAACATATTGGAAATAATTTACGCCTTATCAACAGCCACGTTCAGCCCGGTGTTTCAAGAGTGTTCTTTTGTCAGAGCAGCTGGGGGTAATGCTGGATGAATCTTCAGCTTATGGCGAGATTACGAGACTTAATGGCAAACTGAAGGAGCATCAAGTAAACGACAAAATAATCTTTATTCTTTAAATAAGTCCTTAAAGCCCCTAAAGCCCTGTTTAAACCAGCCAGCCAGAGAATTCAGCCACTCTTTGAAACCACTTTTAGCCTTTTGCCCTTTGATTAATTACAGTAAATTCTACAATCAAGAGCTTGTCTCAAGAACAAATTCCGTCTGAGATCTCACTCACGTCCCAGATGTCTAGCAAAAAAACAGCAACGCAACGCACGAAGCAGACGAAGTTAACACAAGGAATTTTGTGCGTAGTTCGAGTGACTCTATCATGTATCATCAAAGGCTAAGTGCACAATGTAGATGACACGAGAGATTGCGAGCGAATGTCAAAACAAGTGTGAACCCGAAGTAGAGAGGGAAGATCACTTTAGCTTTGATCTTCTGACAAGACCACCCCTAGCACAGAGATTCGGGATGAGTTCATTCTGATTCACTCCGCTTCTACTTCCTGTATCCTGTATGCATGGCATTGTGTTTATACTGCATAATGAAAGTATTGTCAATTAACTTGTCTCCCGTCTTCTGTAAATATCTGTTATCCACGGCAAACTTGAAAAGCTAGTGAAAGTTTCTGTTAAGTCCTTTGTGTTTTGTTCTGCATGAATTTTAAATATACACAAACAGGTACACACTTATGTGTACACTCTCTCTATGCAGTTTGTGTATATAACATTGCTTTTCTTTTGCCAATTCAATTTGCATGTAGGTGCCTATGGTCTTATTTAGGTGTTTAGTGTTTCGGATTAGCGTTCTGTATCCTCCTTCCCCGCCTTCCAGCACTGTTCTGGGTGTTAGGGAGATGAAAGTGAAGAGCTGATAAGAATGCTGGCCGACAGATGTGGACATGTCTTACACATAGGCCCCTCGGGCGGCAGGTAGCTCGGTGCTGCTGCCGCTCCGTCCTCGACACACTTGTTTCTTCGCACCACATGCACATTCTCCTCACTGCACCAAATGATAGATGACATATTCCGTAGCCTGTCAGTAGCGATACTGACAACTGCTATCTGGAAGCACATTCTTTCACTGTCCTTCTTCATTATCTGTGGCTTTTACTTTTACATTTTTTTTTACTTCAAGTGAAACAATATTTTTTTAACATGAGTGTATGTGTTCAGTCATTGCTTTCAAAACTACGCAAGCAATATTTATATTATAGACAGCATTCATTCTTACATTCATAACTGATTTATCCTGGTGAGGTTTGTGGTTGATTTTCGAGTCTACACCCAGGATTGGATGCTAGCCCGGTTATAGAGATCATGTTTAAGTTATTTAATCCGGAGTGGAGCAAAATGTGGCAAATCAAATGCAGATTTTTGTTGAAAAATATCAGTTTTGAAACAATCCAATTGCTTCTGTCAAGTTATTTCCATTTTTCTTTTGTTTTTATTTTTATATCCGCATAATGCGTTAGTTTCCATGTTGTTTAAATCAACTTAATTTATGTATGATGCAATACATTTCGAAGTAAATAAAAAAAGGGGTCGCCACAGCGGATCCTCCGCACGTTTTGATTTGGCACATGTTTTACGCTGGATGCCCTTCCTAACGCAACCCTCCCCAATTTATCCGGGCTTGGGACCGGCACTAAGAGTGGCTGGGGATGGTTCCCTGACCGGGAATCGAACCCGGGTCGCAGCGGTGGGAGCGCTGCATCTTAACCACTAGACCACCAGGGGACGGGAATACATTTCGAAGTAAATAACCAGCAGTAAATATCCTTGCTTTTTTTATTTATGGAATGTCTTCCCCCCCCTTTACCAGTCCTCTACCGGTCTTGTTGTTGTTTCGATTCCGTCCTATTCTTGCTACATGATAAAACGGTAAACTCCGGATCAGTCTGGTTCAGTGACCTGAAATGTTGCTGGTAAACCGTATAATTTTTGGGGCCAGCGTTCTGAGAAAAGAGATTACGAAGCGAAAGGCTTATGAGAGGGAACATTTCTAAAGCCCGTTCGAATCTGTGCTAGCCTGCGTGGCACCGTGCCTGGTCCTGTACTCTTGGCAGATGCAGTTGCAGACGGGAAATTAAAGTTTGGCAGAAACTCGACATTTCTGCTGTCAGACGCATGGCAAACTACAGGATAAAAAATGTCTCTGGATTTTTATTATAAGAGATGCTGTTCATCAGATCTTAGAGTCCTGTCACCACTGCATTATTTGACTATTAAACCATGAATGAAAAGCTGGCATTCTGGGTTAGGTTGTCATTTTGTCCATGAAACCTGATTTATTTTATTTATTTTTTCCGTTGCAAGTCAAACACAGAAATGAATACGTATATCAGAAGGTTCATTTGAGTTAAATAGAGTTAATAAGTGATTTATTTTGATGGTGAAGCTGATACAGTGGTTTATGATTTACTGTTTTGTTAGCAGTGGTCTCAGCTCAAGTCGCCATATAGTAGCTGACAGTACAGATAGTGGATTGCTGCTAATCAAAGCCAAGTTGGTTTTCTAGACCTAGTTTTTTTTTCTTCTTCATGATCACTTTAAACTTTTTTGTTGTTGTAAAGAAACATCAGTGTTTGTTAAAAAAAAAAAAAAAAAATAATAATAATAATAATAATAATAATTAAAAAAAATTACCTGGTCAGTAAATGACAGACATGTTTTTTAATGTTTTTCTGTTGTTTTGAATGAAACATTTTGTGGAGGCATAATAATTTCTACCACTGTGCGTATTACATTCTACCTTTTGGCCTTGTTCGCTACAGATTTATGCTGAAATGTTATATTTATTTATTTTATTTACTTATGTTGGAGTTTACTGGGCCAAGTTTAGGCTCAGGTGAGAGAACAAACAGGAATGTTTCCAGGGAAACCCATCAGTCCTACAGTGAGAAGAATAACCAATATCCCCTTAACACAGAGTCACATCAGTGGAGGTGGCTGTTTTCTTTTGTGATTCATTATTCATGCAAACAGATATGGTAAATATTTCATGTGTTTGAATGGGGAATAGGGGAAATTGCTCCACTGCGAGTTATTTTAGAGAGATATTTTGTGTAAAAGGATGAGATAAGAAGGGCGAGGGGTGTAATGCTAACACAAACACTCTCCTGGTTTAAGATGTTCTCATGAGGTTCAGGGGTGGGGATTTTCGAAAAGAAGTATAATTGCGCATAATCTTATATTCACTTGTGTGCATTGAACAGTCCCAGTCCTAAGAAACATGTTTAGAAGAGTTCACATAATATCCACTCCGAGGTTTTTGTGTGTGTCGGAGTTTATCTGCAGAGGGAAAAAGTTTTCTTCTCATGCATTGGCACTGACACCGAGACATGTTTTAACACACCCCTGGTCTGTCCCTACAGGTGGTGAGCCGTGTTGCCGCACAGCAGGGTTTTGACTTGGACCTGGGCTACCGGCTCCTGGCTGTGTGTGCAGCCAACCGGGACAAGTTCACCCCAAAGTCAGCAGGTGAGGCCTTTTCCGCTCAGGTTTTAAAAATTTTTTTAATGCACTGCCTCTGCCGTTTCTCTCTCTCTTTCTCACGTCAGGCTGGATGTCCTGCGATATGTCCATTTTTAAATGCAAGCTACATTTTATATATCGCAAACGTGTAGAAACAGGAGACATGTCTGTGCATGCTGTATTACATTTCAGAGTCAGAGCCTTTTCTTGTAAATCACTCTCTCAGTCCACTCAGTCAATTGCTTGCCACATTTTGTACGCTCAGCAGGCTCAGTTGGGGAGGATAGCTGGCTAAATCGTTTTGTATTACTTGCTAGTTTTGAACCACAGCTTCCTTTTCTATTAGTCACCTTTGAAACTTCATCACGGCAAACTACTTGATATGGTCAGTGTGTCTGAATTTGGCTAAATAGTAGTCAGCCTTTCTTCACCTTGATATTTGCCAGTTGCATGAGGAGACAAAACATAAGGTTTTACTTTTAGTCCCAGTGGAAAGTAAGTAATTAAGTGCTTGAAAAAGCCGAACAACCACTTCCATTCCGACACTGCAGTTAAAAGTCAGAATAACTTCCACATGTTATGAAGAAGGCCAGGCTTAAATGAACTGCTACATAAATGTTCAACCCAAATATATAGCCTTGAGTTGGTTGTGTGGATACAAAAGCCAGGGCAGCTGAGCAGCAATGAAAAGGTGACACTGTGTCCTTGTTTAAACACCCCTCCACCACTTGCACTAAAAATCACACTCCAGAAATGGCAGATATCTGAAAATGACATTAAAAAAATAAATAAATTATTGCTTGAGAGTAGTGCTCATTTCTAACCTGACCTGCTCAAAGCCAAAGCCCAAGCTCTCCTGAAGTGTCCTGTTCATGTCCATTTGTCAAAGTGAGCTACGAACAGGCATTGGCGCAACACAGATAGATGGCGAGAGAGCACTTGGGTTGAAGTGTGTGTGTACTTCATTCGGAGAAGGCCTGACATGGCGAGGCTGTGGGGAATGAAGATAAACAGATGTTTCAGAGGAGTGCAGATTACCAGGATTGCTCGGACACTGGGAGCCTCCCAAAAACGAGTGGCTGGTTCTCTTCTGTAGATACTAAGCAGCACTGAGTATAAAGGGAGATAATATTTGACATTTATTGACGTGGATTGCACTCACGTGCCTCATAAATCCGAGAGAAGCTGTGTGGCGACTAGTGGAGTTGTTAGGATCCTTTGTGTCCTCGTAGCAGTGGGGGCATTTGGAAGCATGCTTGGAAGAAAGGGAGGGATGTAGATATGACTGGAGCTTCCCCACTCTCATGGTACAGGCATCCATCTTGGCCCTGTCACAAGGGCGTCTGCCGCTCCAGACAGGGAGACGACAGCACACAGCGGCAATAAACACTCACTCCGCCTGGCCTTTGCATCCTATCCCTATGCTCACATCCTCATTTTCTAAGTCGTACTCTGTCAGTCTGCATTTTTATTTTATTATCTCTGTCCCTCTCATACACACATTAACATACAGAACACACATGGGAACACAGTGTTTTTTGGGTTGTAGGGAGAAAGTGCAGTTCAGGCAAAAAGGCCAGTCACAGGCAGGATGGCGACAGAAGGACGGCCACCCGACACCACACACTCGAGCACTGAGCCATGCTGCTCGATCAATGCACATGCAGACAAAGATCCCCAGCCTGCTCTAACACACTCTACACACGCTGCAGATGACAAGACCATAGCTGTCCATAATTAGACTAATTCAAAAAGCTTCCAATTGACACTTTGCAGAATTGCAGTTGCGGCGCATTTGCCTTTCACCGCGTTCAATCTCTGACGTCCCTCGTTCACTGTACGCCGATTAAAATGTTATCGACAATGTCAATGTCTCCGCCTTCTTTTGGGTGATCTTTGTCACTTTGTCATTTCAAAGCTCACTGAGATACACATCAGATGGCAGCGCATCAGGGGTGTCTGAAAAGTTTGCTCGACGGTGTGATAAGATTGAGAAAGAGTGATGTGAAAAGTGCAAAAGTATACAAGCCTGCCACTGCCTATCTATCAATAATTGATCTGTACATGTGTGTGAGAGAGAGGGAGGGAGAGAGAGAAAGAGAGAGAGAAGCGCTTTGTCAGGGAGAACAGAACGTTGACCTCTCTGTCAGTAGGATTAGCCTCCTGTATTAATCTGTGATTGCCGGAGTGATCTGTCCATGGCGTATGCACGCCTGTGTGTGTGTGTGTGTCTGGATTCCGAGTTGATCTGCTTACGTGCTACAGACAGGCTCCTTACCCTGGCTTTGGTGGGCGCCCCACTGACAGGGCAAGAAGATAATTATTTTGTCTAACATCCAGCAGCAGCACTTTTGTTCATTTTGCTGAACACTTGCAGCACTCCGAGGCTTTTACCTCAACACATCTGAATGATCCTGAAATACAAACCAATGAAGTGATTCATTATTTCGCTCATCTGAGCACCTTTAAAACAGGCATATTTTACCACTGTTGTCTGTCTTTTATTTGATTTTTTTATTTTTTATTTGAACATTGTGCTGTCAGTGGTAGCAGTCAGCTGTCTTGGATCAACAGCTTGTTCTTCCCTTAGAGCATGTCATGCTGACATTTAATAGAAGTACATTAGCATAGCGAGTGACAGCTAATGTGTTTGTCTGGCAGGACGCGTCTCTCATTCGCACAACCCCTTATTCAGGCGGGCCTGCTATTGTTTACACTTTTCTCTACCAATTTCATCTCCGTAGACCCGTCTTTGCTTGCAAGCGAGAGCAAAGATAGCACTCCATTGTTCTTCTTGAGATGTTGCGACAGACTAATTGCAAGGTGCGCTCCTGGTCGAGTGTTTCTTACGTGCCTTTTGACTAGTTTTAGCAAGTGGCATAGAAGACACAGCAACTGCTTTTCCCGAAATGTTAAGAACATAACAGCTCCTCTTCGGCTTCAGTTCATCTGCATTATTCACTGTAGTTGGGTTTAAAAAAAATACAAATAAAAAAGGGACTTATTGGTTTCTAATAAGGGAAGTTTGATGTGCTAATGTTCATAACTTTTTGCACTTTTTGCTTTATTTCCACGGTTATTTCATGAATAGAGAGACATTAAATCCACAGAACCCATCGTTTTTAAACAAAGTATCTGGAAAACATTAAAAAGTGTAAGATCTCATTTTCTTATTTTACTACTATGCATCTGATTTTATTAGATTTTTTTTTTTTGCATCAAATTGGTAATTACACATCAGTCAGTGTAACATCTATGCTAATGCCAAGAGGACATTTTGATTCACTTAATATCTTTCCATAAATTGTTTACTTTCAAACTTTTCTTTTTCCCTTGAGCTTTATGAAGTTCAGATAAATGTAGCTTCCTGTTGAACTCGTAGAATATTCCAAAATATTTCCCAGGGCTGAAAGTGTTTCATGCTCAGGGAATGCTGTTGAAACTAAAATGTAATTTTTTCATAACCTAAAATTGATGACTATGTACATATTATGGAAAAAAAAAAAAAGATTTTAATGGTATAATCAATATTTTAATGCTAAGTCTGGTCTATATTAATTTTTTTAATGATTTAAGTTGTGGATGAGAAATATCTTCAAAGGTTTTTGTAGCGTACACTTTACATCTGTTTCAAATCTAAAAGTTAAAGTCTTTCTATCTTTCATTTATATTACATATTTGTAAATCAAACATCAGTGGGACACAAATGACTCCTCAAGCCGTGGAATCACAGTTTTGTTTATGGCCTGGACCTTATATTTGATCATTGTCAAGACTATGATAGAATCCCAAAGTCACCAGCTGTAAAGTTTTAAGAGGTGCTCTGTTGGCTCTTGGGGCTCTAAATGATGGCTTAACACTTAAAGAGTGGGACCAAGATTGATAGTATCCAGCATGCACCCTGGCTCCTTACAGCAGTTGGGTGAAAAATCATCCTTCTTTTAATTTTCGGCGCCCTCTGTTGCAAAGCGTGAGCTGCCATGTTAATGCACTCAGCCGTCTCCTTGAGCGATGCTTCCCACTTCTCTTTTTAGCAGCACAAAACTTGCACCACACCCGAGCTATTTCACCCCTTAATCACATTTGTTTGTGTACGTTGGGGTAAGAATAGCCTTGTTAGACTGAGCTGATTGCTAAAGAAGACGCAGTGATGAGCGTTTTGATGTTTTTGAATGAACAACTGAATGCATGTGGAAGTTAAAAAGCAGCTCCAAGTCTGCAGCAGTGAGGTGTAACTACCGTCCTCCTGTAGTGAAAATGTAAAGAATGTCAATGCTCTGCATAAGAATTCTGTCAGCATGTTGTAAATCAGCCCAACTGGAAGGCAGCGTCAAGAGAGCACCCAATCTGCCATGCCACCAGTGACAGATCGCTTTTCTCGGCCCTGTCGTATTTTACATGTCACAACCACACACACAGTTTACAGAGCTGATGTGAGTGCAAATACACAGGAAACCCAAGCCCACGGCTGTCCCTGCGGCACACGCTCGCCGCAAACCATTCTTTCTACCTTCTTTATTCAATTCACCACCCAACGATCAGAAATCCACTGCCTGGGTTTCTCTGTGTGGAGCTTTAACTCTAATGATGTGTAATTAGTAAGCTAGAATCTCTTGTGTTAGTAATGTAATCAACCCCTGCGGTGGGGAGAGGAGCAGGCTGAAATAATGAACAGGACTGGTTTTTGCCTCTAACGAGGCCTCTGTTTTGACATGTTCTTGCTCTGTCCAGCTGATGAAATCGCTCAGCAACAGTTAAACTGGAGTTCAGTCCCGATGTTGCACTTGCTGTGAAACTATCACCAGTTCAAGGTTTTAGCGCAATCAAGAAAAAAAAGGGGGAAAAAAATTTGGTCCGGTTTTGAAGGCTTATTTGCATTTGCCCAGATGTGAAGTGGCGACAATATTGTTGGAGACCTGCTCTGACTCATTGCGTTTGCAGTAAGAGTGAGAGGAAGCTCAATTTCCTGTCTGAGCCAGCTTCATCTCCTCACCTCTTTAATGTAGCCTGCAGACCTGACATGTCCTCGCATTTCTATGAATTCTTTCTCCCTGCAGAAATATAATATTTAAGAACTCAGTCTGTGAGGTCGCTCTGGTCCTGATGCTTTAATCTATAACGTCTGAACAGATGATTTCTTTTTAATTGGATGCCATTGATATGCATGATTATAACCGTTTTTTAAGGGGTTTAGCGGTGTCTAAAGCTAAACCAACAATGCAGCACTGTTTAACACTAATTCAACTCTTTATTTCTTATTTAATGGAGAATTTCTAGTGACAGCCAGAGAAAACACAGGACCTGTTTCTCACACTTATAATCAACCCTCATAATCTGAGTAATTAAAAGCAAACAATTTTAACAATCATGTCATGATGTGAGATGGTTCACTCAAGCCAGCCATCAGCCATGGACTTAATGAATCATTGTAATTTAATGTCACTAGTGCAGACAAACCCGCGTAAACTCACACCGATTAGGGAGGATTCCCCTGCCGTGGTAGCGGTAATCACTTTTTTTTTTTTTTTTTTTTTTTTTTTTTTTTAAACAAAGCTCTGACTGGATTGATTCAAGCTTGTTGTTTGGGATTTTTTCCCATCGCTCTCTCTTGTGATGCTTTGGCTATGGGCCAAGACACAGACTGTCTGCCACGTTAGGCACCATCCCCCTTTGCACGTCTGAAATGTGAGCCGCCTGCATATTTCCCTTTTGCTCCCTTCGGGGCAAAGTGGCACGCCGTGCATGTGTATCCTAGAGTGTGTATGTGTGCCTCTGCACTTGTGTGAGTGTGTGTATCTGTCCATCCATCTCGATGTGATGGGGACATTAGGCAACGGTGCAATGGATCACTAAAGAGAGAGAGAGAGTGAGAGAGAGACTGGGGACATCAGTTACACCGCACATCCAAGGTGAGAAAGGATTTGCTTCATTCTGTCTATCTTTCTGTTTCATTCTTTTGCACTCTGTCTTTTTTTTTTTCCATTTCCTTTTAACCCCTTTGAAACTAGAGAGAGCTTCCTGTTCATTTGTGGCTTTGCACTGCAGATGCTTTACAGGCATGCGGTCACTCTTCTTCAGCAGCATGTGTGTGTGTGTGTGTGTGTGTGTGTGTGTGTGTGTGTGCTGTGTGAAGTTTTGAAGAGCTTAACCTGATTCCCTGTGGCCCAGTGTCTCGGAGCATGAAGGAGCCGGTGGCAGGTACAGCAGGAGCCCATTAGCACACAGCTCCATCTGTGATTGGCTTTGCCGTGGAAATCCAGAGACCGCTTCTGAATAATTGATGTGTATCGTGCAGTCACTGGACAGACGAAAGAAGAGAGAAAACAGAGTCGTGGTGCCCTGAGAAACAGACAGACCAAGTGAAAGTGAGGGAGTGGAGCGGGGGAGAGACAGAGAGGCAAACAGGGAGGGAAGAACAGGGAAGAGATCAGAAAGCTTGAAGATTTTTCAGTTGTTTTCCAACCGCTTGAGTCCCGTTTCCAGGCGCTGTGAGGAGAATGGACTGAGGCGAGACAAAGCTTGGCCATCGGTAAGTCTGTTTGTAGTGTATCAGTAATGTCTGGAGACAGAGGTGTGTCTGTTTTTGTGTGTGTGCGCGTGTGGGCGGGTTTCAGAGTGGTACTATATCTGCATCAAGCTGCTGGTATGAGTTTAGCCTCCATGGGGCTCCAGAGGGTTTTCCCACTGTGCCTTTAACTAATGGAACCCGAGTTGTAAAGCGTGACTGGAGATTCCAGTGCTGAGACTGACATGTGCTGTAACAGATGACTAGATTTGACCCACCTCCTGCTCACATACTGAGAGAGAAGGTCCGATTGGGCTTGATTATTTCTTGAAAAGAGCTGACCTACTTGAGGCGGGTTTTTTTTGGCAGTCCTTTAGCAGTTTGACACGAGCCATGCGACAGCTCGGCTCCAACTGCTCGCCCAATTACACAGAGGAGCCCGGGATGCTCTAAGAACTCGACTGCACGTCTATACTCTGTAGCCTAGCAGATGCGTGGTCATTTCTTTACCAAAGAGCAAGTTGTTTTTGAGGCAGCCAGGACCTAAAGGCCATTTTTTCTTTGCACTTACTGTTTGTTTGGATCTTACATGTGACGCACGCATTCTGTCCGCCTTTTGAAAATTTGATTTTGCACATACTTTTTTCAATACACCAGAAAACTACTTGTTACACCCCAAGCAAGTTGAGCTGCTCTGAGTATGAGAGACTTCCTGTATTTCGAAAGTTGAGTAACAGATGTTTTGCCACAAGTGAAATGAAAAGGCAAGGGGGTGGTTATGTTTGCTGATCAGTTTTTTCTGTGCTTGGGGAAACCATAACAGAATGATGCTCGTGTTACACAATGTATGGGAGTTAAAATTTGAAAAGATTTGTAGCAAGGAGAGGAGGGAGGAAGCCAGTCATGACCATGGCCTGGGTCCAGGTTTCTCCTACTAGTTTGAGCTCCAACAACAGTGGTGTTGTAGTTCAGACTGGCAAATGTCTCCTTTGTTGTGCTGTTTGTACTAAGGCAGAGCTGACACAGGGTGTTATTATCTCGGTCATGTACAGTAGGATCTATGATACTTGATAGTTAAATCATTATATATTAAGATTCCATTATCTAAAAAAAAAAATTTGTATATATAGACCAACACTGTGTGCACATACTGCGTTGTAAAACTGTTCAGACTCCATGCATAATTTATTCATTAGCATGTGTTTTTAAGTGTCGTTATTTCTTAATGGCCAAAGAATTGAGTCAGTATAGTTTGGTAGGCATCATGCATCATCATTAGTACAAGCTTCCAGTAAATATATTCAGCATAATGAGATCTTGTCTGGAGAATAATCTTATATCAAATATTATGAATGCCAAATTTGTAACAGATGAAATCATATTATTTTTGGTAGGCTGCTCAGGATTTTTAGACCAATCTAGTGACAGTATTTTTTTTTTATTAAGCTGCATTCACCACAGTTCATTATATGTAATATAATGTAAGAATATATGTAAAAATTTGAAAACATTCAAACTGAACCTGTGAATTGATTTTAAATTTCACATATAAGGCAGTCATGATGTGGACAAGACTTCAGAGACAACAAATAGTATAGTAGTTGCCCATATTTATAGAGTATACATATATGAATATATGTGCACTAATCATTATAATGGCACTAAAAAAGTTGTTTTTAGTAAACCTTTCAAGTTTACAAGTTCTGCTCCAATAATGAAAAGAGCGTAATTGGCAAAAAAAAAAAAAAAAAAAAAAGGCAGTTGAACTATGTGACCTTCTAAAGAAAGACCACCTAATAGAACTGTAAACCGCTGTAAAATCTCATTTATAGAAACAGTTTAGCCGTTGGCATGCAGCACATAAGTCGTACAACAATCTAAGTGTTTTTAGTACTTCTTCCTCATAACATCTAAGGGAGTTTTTCCTCGCCACAGTCGCCATGGCTGCTCATCAGGGATAAATGCACACCATTCACTCTTAAAATTCTGTAAAGCTGCTTTGAGACAATATCTGTTGTGAAAAGCGCTATAGAAATAAACTTGACAAACTTGACATTAGTACTATCAAACTGTGTGAACTCTTTTTAATGTAGTGTTGAATGCGTGTGAATTGTAACAGACAAAAACGGTGAAATGCATTGTGGTTTTCTATATTCAGGATCCCGCTGTTGACATTGCCACGAGTGACATTGCCTCCTTGGTGCGGTGCGGTTAATAGCTCTGCTTTTCTGGAGCTTGTTTGTAGACAGTGATATAATCAGCTCTCACACAGACCATTCACACAGCATGAGCATTTAGCTATACAGGATATTTCTGGGACATAAAAAGTAGTGAATTTAATGCAGTTCATTCAAATTTGCTGAGGTAGAAATTAGCATATGTGCCAATCCTGCCAAATCTCCCTGACTGTGTTTTTCTTTTTGTTATTGTAACCTCTTACATGCAGCTAACTATATATTGAGCTACACGAGTCACAACATCAGACTGAAACACTGTTTTGTGTATTCGGTTGATAGCTATTTTCTTCTTATATTTTTTTACTCCTTTTTTTTTTGTAATTCGTGTCAGTCGCATTATTTTAAGGCCATGCTCTATGCTAACAGTGACATTTCAAAGCTTCCTAGCCAAACCATTGTTACATAGTTGTATGATTATATGTTACTTGAATAAAATGGATTTGCTTTATTATATTAGGATCAGGTCAGTAGTGTACAAGAATCGAGAAATCTGAATCGCTGAATTTTTTTTCGCAGACACTCTTTTTTTTTTTTAGCAGTGCACTCTTAGACGACTGTTAGAAATATCACAGTTGCTAATAGATATGGAATCAGTTTTAAAAGATGCCTTGACTAGAGACTCCAATAATTGTCATGAGGTAAAACAAATAAGCAGAAGTTTTTGATGTACAGTACATTAAATACAAAAGGATGATTATGTGGTTAGCTGGCTATAAGGAAAGTGGTAGTTTAGTGGTAAATCCATTGAACTTCTGATCAGAAGGTTGTCGGTCAAATCCTAGCACCAAACTGCCTTGCGCAAGGCCCCTAACCCTTAACTGCTTAGTTGTCTGAATCCAATCATTTAAAGTGATAAATAAGGGCATGTGCCAAATGCTGTAAATAAAAAGCTAGCATTCTACTAACTAGCTGGTTAGTGAGTATCCTACAGCAAAGCACTTTTTATGATTAGTGTCGATGTACTCAGCCATATGATGTAGTCTTTATACAGTATATATGGATTGCAAGGATTCTATTAACTGGTACTAGGTGAAATATAAGTAATTCACATTCGAGTTACATTTGCTTATTTTGCTCAATTTGGCTGACACGTTTATCTAAAGAGACTTATATTTAGACATTGCACAAATGAACAATTAAGGCTTAAGGGTCATGCTTAAGGACACAAATGTGGCCACTTGGCAGTGATGGGATATAAACCCACACTTTTCTGATTGGTAGCATGAAGCCTTAGCCACTGAGATGCCTCTGCCTGGCTAATAGAAAATTACAAATACGATGATGCCAATATAATCTCAAATACGTATTAGACTTATATTTTATGTGTAGTACTAAAAGAGCTTTTAAATGGTAATAAAAAGAACATATGATTTTATAGCATTTTGCTATGCCTAAGTAATGATTAGGGATGCTGTCTCTTGTTTGAATTAAATTAGAAAAAATCTGATTTTGTAATTTACAACCATTTTAACGAGGTATTTATTTAAATAATTTTGCTGAAGGGATTATAAACTATTTATTAGAAACAAATGTTTGTAAAAAATGTATGCCTATACACATAAAGACGAAAAAGCTTGTATAAAATACATATTTACACTAAAGAACTAATTTTCTGAAATTGATCTATGAAAGTTTTTTTTTCACTCAGCTAGGTTGTTTTGAAACTAGAAGGGGATTTGTCATATTGAAGTTGAGAGAAATATATAAACAGGAAGTGTGTTCAAAAACATGTCTTATGCTGTGCTTATGGACAAGAACTCCCTAGTACAAGAGCTCCAATACTCATTTAGGAGAAAATATATATCATGTCACAGATTTTTCTTCTTTTGTTAAAACCAGTATCAGATTTTTTTAAATGTCAAAAGCAGTTGATGCAGTCCGTATACAAAAAAAACCAAGATCTAAGCTCAGGCATTTGACATGCATTGTGGCTTTGATGTCACAACCATGAACAAATTTACCTATGACTGTACTGTAAAGTGTTAGAATGCTATTGCTGGATGAAGATGTCTCTTTAATTCAATGTTCATACTGTGTAGTCATTAACAGATAAAACATCGGGGAGAGACGAGCTATTTATGGATTGCAGCAGTGACTTTTTGGCACGTCTTTGCTGTGTTCCAGCAGTTCTAGCTGAAAAGTGCTGAGCAAACAGTTTAACAGACCTAAAAACCCTCAGGGACATCAGAAAAGATCAACTTCAGCCACTGCTTTCTTATGTCTCGATGGTTTGAAAGGCTTGGCAGAGATTAACAACCAGAAACAGCATAACATTTAGACATTTCTCTACATCTTCAGTATGTAGAGATATGATAAACATGAGGAATTCAGCTGGCTCTGGTTCATGCTTGCACATTAATTTATATAGACTAGGAAAGGAATGCTACATCTGTAAAAGATTTAATAGAATACATCAAACTCAAAACAAGGCAAATATATGTTTTTAGTTATATGTAGGTCATTTAACACTGGTAATTTGTGATTAGAATGTCTATATATATATATATATATATATATATATATATATATATATATATATATATATATATATTTTGGGCTTTTTTTTATGGCTGATCAAATCCTGCATTCCTGCACACAACTGTTTAAGTGCTGCTTCCAGACTATGACAGTTAGACTAAGACTAATGACTAAGAGCCATTCATGCTTCATCAAGCCACTCATCTGAAAATTGATTTTTTTTGTTAATGTTGCATTGTTTGTGTTGACGTTTTCTTTGCCCCCATGAGTAAAATGTTGAATTTGAACCCTACAGAAACCACCACCTGCAGGAGATGTCAAAGTGACTCAGGTACTCTTCTGTGTTCTAGCTTCATTTGGTTTGTGTGACACATCCAGTGGAGAGCTCGTTCTCTCTCTGTTCCTCTTTCGCTCTCCCCCCGCCATTGTCACCATAGACATTCATTCTGTTTATTGTTTTTTTTGTTTGTTTTGTTTTGTTTTTGTTTTTTTCATCTGTGAGCAGTCACAGGAGCTGAGTCACAGTGACACAGACGCTTTCGATGTGCTTCCTCTCGCGGGGGTGTGTGTGGCTCGTTGGCTGCTAAATAGGCATCCATAACTGTATCACAGAAGCATGTGCTGCTCAGTTATGTTTTTTATCATATTTTCAAAGTGTGCTCTGCACTCACTTAATACTGCAGAACAAGGAAAAGCTTTTTCAGACTGTGCCAGTCATTGCCAATTGCCTCTTTATTTCCTTATTTTATTACATATTACTACGTATGTGTAAGCAATACCTTCATCTGTGTGTCCTTCACTTCTGGGGCTGGCCTCTGTGTTGTTAATGCCTTTTTGTGAGTAATCCTTATTTCATTCATTGCACTTGCTTTTGTAGATACAATACAGTCTGATATGTTTTAGTCAGTTCACTCCGGCAGCTTAAATATTATATCTGCATTGACAGAAATCCTTGTATTTGCACTGTTTTGACTGCACACTAAATAGCCTCAGTGTACGACCTTGGTTAGTAGAGATGTAACAGAATATAAATGTTATCATTGTGCTCTAGAAAGAAGGTGTACAGATAGGAGGTGCACTTTTTTTCTGTCTCATTTAAATGACATCTTTATTTACAACCTGCTCCTGGTTTAGGCTATTAATTGACCAGAATTTTGGTTATACTATAATCAATTAAATAAAATCAAAGGCAGGAATAAACCACAATAATACACCGGTGAGTGTAATTATTATATGACTGTTTCTGTATCGGAATATAGATATGCATATCAATATTTGGAGGACTGAACAACATTATTTGTATATTGATACAAATTGTGGTATTAAATCCTTAGCTCTTGTGTGGTTAAAACTTCAGGATTGCAGTAGGTTTACAGTGTGTACAGCTCACCTGCTGTGTGTGTACAGATGTGTCCTGAGCCTTTACATCAGAGGTAGGGGAGGCCACCATTTGACTCACTAGAATCGGTCAGGGTTTAATAGGTCCCGCAGCATGCATGCAGCCTGCACTCAGGATCAGTTGTAGCTGTAATTGGTATGTAGGCTTCCCTCATAAGGTAGGACCTGCACGGTGTCATTAGATAATAGCAGAGTTCAGGTGGAAGCACACTCCTTCTGCACCTTCATACACTAAATAACATCTCTGTGCAGTTCTCATCCAGATTCCAGAATGATCTTTGTATTTAACAAGATGGAGGGAAGTATTGTGGACGTAAATGGATGCGAGATGTATACTGTATGTTTGTGATATAAATATACATACTGCTTTTGGTGTAATGGGACAGAGGTGGCTTTCTGGTGTGAATTATCCACATAGATATTTGGTGACAGATACTGGTTGCACATATCTAACCACAAAATTACAGTATTTTATTTAAAAATCAAAAGAAAAATCCATATTTTCCCTGTCAGTGATAAGTGTTTTAATAGCCTGGTATTACAGCTTTAAATACTTTGGCAATTCTTTCGAACAGCTTGCACTTTTTGCATAAGAACAGATTGAACATTTTAGACTGAAACAAATATTGTATACGTATTTCATTTCCAAACAACTTAAATAGGATACTAGGCTTCAACTTTTCTTGTACTTATATTTTGTGTATTCACCACATTGTTGTTTGTTTTGTTTGCATTCACTTCTGTACTTATGCACTGTGACATATTACCAACATTACCTGCAATGTGAGTTGTCTGTATATAATAAGACTGTTCAGAAATTATAATAATAATTATAATGATGAGTATTATTATTATTATCATTATTATTATTATATCCATTAGCTGGCAGAGTGAAGGGTTTGAATGATGACAATGTAAGGCAGGAAGTAACCTGTTCTATAGTGTCATGTGGATATGACAAGACAACGCGACATGATGGCCTTTAAACATTCACCAGCATGACAGCCATGCGGATTGAGCAATAATAACCTCACCACGCAGACAGAGACTGAAAAAGCAGAGGAATTAAAGTAGAGCAAAGGAAATGCGATAGAGGATTACAGAAAATGGGGTTAAATATTGTTTCAATTTTGGAAGATACTGATTTGGGTCATGCATTCTGGAATAATAATGCCCATTGTGTAGATCGAGAAGAAATGTAATTGTTTAGAAGATTTAAGACTAAACTAACACACGATCATTCCCTGGGAACAGCTTTACTTTTCAAAATAAAATTGCCCTTTAGACATGCAAACCTTGAGCTAATAATATAACAGAAATCCTTCATCAGAACAAATTAACATGCAGATCGGCCTCGTTGAAGAGTTTCTATCCAAAACATTATCACTTCATAATTCTCACCACTCTTAATAATCAAATCTTCTTTTCCTACAGCCTGCCCCTTCACATGCGGAGATGTAATACATTCAATGAATAAGTAATGGAAAAGACGAGGGCACTGTGCTGTGCTTGGCACAGTGGGCTGCCTGCTTGGGCCAGGCAGAAATCTGCTATCTGATAAGGCCAGACTGTGATTATAGAGTCAAGTGGAGTTCTACACTTTGATGGCTTTGTTCGTTCTGGCCTTTCTCCATTACACCACTGCCTATTTGTTGCAATCTCCATTTTATTAGTGATGGAAAGGCTTTGTCCTACTTAAAAAATCTCATAAAAAGGCGATGGTTAAGACGTGGTGCAGGAATGGGGGGGCAAGACCTATGGGGTGAGCACACATATTTTGAACAGATTTGAGGTCTATTTGTGTTACCAGGGTAACAAACACCACTGGAGACCCGCATGTTAGAGGATTTACCATGATCTGCAGGAGGGATTGATGGGCATCAGTTCTCTTACCCCCAAAATGAAGCTAAAAGGGGATAGATTGAGGGGGAAATGAGACACTAAGAGTGGTCATGTCTGAAATGTCTAGCCTGTTTGCCAGCTTTCTGGTGGGCCACGGACTGTTGTCCACTGGACGACTGAGTGATCTGATATACTAGGATCAGCAGAGCTTGTTTCCTAAGAGCCAGACTATGATTATGACATTTGCATTTACAACGCTTAGCAGATGATCTTATCCAGAGCAACTTACAGAAGTGCACTGATGTCTTTTTTTTAGGAACACATCTTAATGTGCTAATAAGAAAAGTTTACGGCCAAGGAATACTATTAGGAATACTATAGGAATACTATTACATGTTAAACATGTAACATGAAGGGTAATAACATGAAGAGGTACATATATTATTAGTTAATAAGATGTGTAGACTTGGTGCTTGTTAGGATGTGTATCATTTGAATGTAGGTCAGACCTGAAAATGAATTCAGAATTTGAATTCTCTTAGTTTTGCAACATATTTTTCAGTACAGCAATCTGCTCTATGATAATTCAAAGCCCACTGGTCTCTCATGAAAAGCTGTCAGGGTTCCTAAAGTTATCAGTGCTTGTAATGTCATCTTAATTATAGTACATTTTTTCACAGTATTAAATTGTAAATATAATTGAATTGAATTTCTGAACTATAACTTGCACCCAGTGTCAGGGGATGTGTATTCTTGATTTGTACGCTAGATCTTATAACCGTGGCATGTTTTCCTGCTGCTGATTGTTAGCTTTGATATATTTGGTGTACCTTTGAAGTGTCCGAACACCAAAGCTGTAGCACAGAATGGCGCGATGTTGGCTATGAACTAAACCCGGCCATTAACGCTTTTCACAGGACTCACAGATTTGTGGCATTTTGCAGTTGTTGACTCCTTTATGTATTAAATGAAAACTAAACGTAATGAAGGGTGCATTTTCTTTTTATAGCTTTCCAGAATATGGCGTTATACCTAACCCTGCTTCTGCCTCACCAAGGCAATTACTGTACTGTAAATTTTGGAGAAAAAGGGTATTACCGAAAACGGTTGTTTGCATTGGTAGATCACAATCCTTCAACTTGTATTAGATTGTAAGACTTCTGGACATTTTACGCTAGTCTATCATGAGCTGTTGACTGCTGCTGGATAATTTAGTGTTAGTAGAGGCTCAGCACTGGATGATTGGAGCTCGCCTGGCCCAGTGGAAGCCCTGCTGTGTGTCTGCTGCCTCTGCCTCCTTCTGCGTCTGTCTCTGGCTAAAGCGTGCCATTGTGTGCCAACCCTGGCATCCTGTTCTCCATCACCATGCTGCAGACCGACACAAAGCCAGAACACACATACACATTATTCTACTACAGTCTGTAGAGGCAGTACAGTCTAGCTCATCATACCTAGCTTTCGCCCTAACCCACCCACAGCACCATGCTGCTTGCTGTCATTAACTTAACATAGAACCATTGAAAGCGAGAACACTTCTGTTCTGCAGGCTGCCAAAAATGCCAGAAAAGAGTGCCTTAGTACTCCTGTGACAGAGCTATATCGCCCACTGCCAACTCGCCCAACACCCAATCCACAGCTAACATCGGATGGAGCAGGTGTCTGTGGCAGAAAGAGGGAGGGATAGAACAGTACAGGGAGAAGGATGAGAAGAAAATAGAGGCAGAACTGGGTGTGTTTATGGGAGACGTGGTTAAAGCAGAATTACTAACTGGAGGGAATGTCACCACACCGATCAAAACATAGGAGATGTAGTAGGAACAAATAGAAGGCTATTTAAAAACGAAGATGTTTTTGCTTGATGATTGCTGCTAAAGTTGCTCTTGTGTTAAAGCTAAGTACAGATTGTTTTTCTGTGTTTATTTTTTTCCTTTGCACCTAATGCACAGCCTGGATAGCAGTCATGAGTGCTCTTCTCTTTGTTAGGTGTAGGAGGAGTGCTAGCAGGGGACTTCAGAGAGGAATTGGCAGGCAGTGGCTGGCTGTAACCTGTCATATGAGTTCTAAGTTGGTCTTTTGTGAGAAAATAGCAGTTGCCAGCATGCAGAGGTGGTGATTTAGCGCGGAGATAAGCTCTCCATAATGGCAGGGTGGAATAATTCCCATTTAAATAGGTGGGTGATTCCAGCCTCTTGCTCCGAGCCTGCTGCGACGGCTTTTCATGCCTGTCGTGTAGTGAGCCGCACTCGCTTTCAAATACGGCTCTTTGATATGTGTACCGATACACGACCTTACTGTAATTGTATGTTTTATAACCCAGACAGACAAGAGACAGACGTCGGTAGAACAACGAATAACACGAGTTGCTGGAAATGTAATGAATAACGGTGCGCACAAGGGATCGCGTGTCTTTCAAAGAGGTGTGCACACCGTGTGTGATAAAGCCGAGATGTTGGTGAAAATGTGTTCTGTGCACACGGGTCTTTTCTGCTTGTCAGACGCGTGTTTGCTCGTTTACATTCTCCAAGCATTAAAGGCACTGGAGACAGCTGAGCAGTCTTATTAGTCATTACTGGCTGATCGATACAGGGAGGAAAGAGCTAAAGCAGACGTCTGTCTCTGTGCACCAAAGAGAGAGCGAGAGAGAGAGAGACAGAGACAGAGAGAGCATGCACTCAGCTCAGAGAGCGCTGCAGTCTCCCAGACAAGGAGAAAAAGACTCTTTAACACCACCCTTTGTGTCGAAATAAGCACACAGGGCATTTTTTATTCTCTATCCACTGTCTCTGTGGTGGGGTCTAGGGAAGAAAGAGGGCTATTGTTCCAGGGAATAAACTCATTTTGTATTAAAGGAAATATTTCATGCCTCTGCCTCGCACCGTCTTTTTGATGGTGGAGAGAAGACTGCACTGGTGAGGCAGTTCATGGCTGTTATTTATGCTGTATCTGGTAGCTGAGTGGTCCTGTATTGGACAGCATAGATCGCTTATATTTTCTCATTTCCCCCATTTCACTGCACACAGGTGCTGAATAAACACAGAGAGAGAGAGAGAGAGAGAGAGAGAGAGAGAGAGAGAGAGAGAGAGAGCGAGAGAGAGAGAGAGAGAAAGAGCACTTAAAGCACTTATTTGAGTCAGAGATATAGAGAAAGACAAACAGTGAACTGTTGCCGTGACATGATTCAGTATTCCCAGTACCTCGGTCTTCTCTCTCTTCCTCTCCTGCTTTTTCATCCTCCCACCACAAGAAGACAAGAGCAGTCTTTTGTAGTAGGATCACTGCTTACAATGCGCTGCAGATGAAAAGCATATGATCCTGAGAGAGGCCGGAATGACTCGAAATGCTTGGGAAAAATGCAGGACTGCAGAGTCCTCCTGTGGTAAAGGCTTAAACTGCAGCTTGCAATTGAAAGAGGATGTTTTTGTCAGTGAAGGTTAAGGCGAGATGCTGATGTGTTATTGCATTGCAGTCTCGCTGAATTACTGTAGGCATTTTTTCTCCAGCATGGTGTTGCTTGTCATTTATCAAATCCCTTGACTAAAATGTATAATTTATCAACTGTAGGTGAAAATTTTATTTTTGGAAACAGAAATAAACAACTCAAATCAGGGTAGTGAATGTAGATTATATAAATGAAGAACAAAGCACATTGCAAGTCTTATATTCCAATATCATATTATGGTTCATGCGCCTTTCAATCTGTAGACTCATTATCTCTCTTCTCTCTCTCTCTCTCTCTCTCTCTCTCTCTCTCTCTCTCTCTCTCTCTCTCTCTCTCTCTCTCTCTCTCTCTCTCTCTCTCTCTCTCTCTCTCTCTCTCTCTCTCTCTCTCTCTCTCTTTTAGCACTGCTGTCATCCTGGTGCGAGGAGCTCGGTCGGCTCCTCCTGCTGCGGCACCAGAAGAATCGGCAAAACGAACCCCAGGGCAAAGTGCCTATGCAGCCACCCATGAACTCTATGAAGCCCTCGCTCTCCCACGGGTCAGTATTAACACTCTTGAAATCTAGTCTGTCCCTCACTAGACCTTTCTCAAAAACTATAATGACCACTCTCTTATAACATTAAGCTTAATGATGTTCTGTTCATGCTTTAACAATAGATATCCTATTTGACTTCTCTTCAAAATTGATAGCAATATACTTGTAAAATAAGATGTATAATGTTAGTTATACTTAGGGTCTGTTTATGATTAGCATCAGAAAAACTTTTATGGAACTGGGACAGTGGGAACACTATGTTAATGCTAAGGTTCTGCTAAATTTAATCTCAGAACAGCCAGAACCGTACTGTAGGGCCATTGAGCAAGACCTTTAAACCCAACTGAAGAGCAATAATCCTTGGATTGGATTTTGGCTCTTTTCTAAGTTGCTTTGGATACAAGCATCAGATGAATGAATAAATGTAAATAAATGTAAATGACATACGCAAAATCTCTTCACAAACTTGGGGATGGGAGGTGTGTGTGCACAGGTGTGAATGCAAATTATAGTAGGTGGTAAAGCAACAGCAGCTAAAGTCATCTCTTTGTTACCTATTTACAACATCTAGTCACTTTTATTTCACTTTGTTCCTCTTTAAGTGAAATGTAATTAATATATTTGGACACTGCTTACAGTGAACATCTACAATAAATAGAAATGATCTAAATAATATAAGCTAAAGAGGTTTCTTTTTTTATTGAAGGCCTGTTGTTACCACCTCTTGCCTCTACCTCATCTTTTCCAAGACACCCACAGTCAAAGTTTTGTCAGACATGCTGCGTAAACATTGCATCATTGTAAGATGACTTAGATAGCTTGCAAACTCAAAACTCCCCAAGATCAAGAAAACATTTGATGATATCCCACCTTGCTTTAAACGTTTATCTGTGTAAGTCTGTAAAGAACTTGGGGTAGTAGAATTGTTTGTTGATACAATGCCTAAAGGCCTCTGGGGCATCTAAGCAGAAGGGGAACGCTGGCTCAATGAAGTTATGTTTAATAGAACATTCTGTACTCATGACCTGAGCTGTGATTGGTTGCCAAGGAAGTCTCCCTGGTGGATCTTACATCTTTGGTTCCATGAGAAACAATGTTCTCTATTAAATAGGGAATTCTTACTGAAAGTCAAGACCCATACATGGCCTATTGTTGCTCCAGACCCTGCTGCATAGAGCTAGGAAGTTGTTTTTATTTCATGCGGCTGATGGTTTTGCTTTGTTTACAGTGATGGGTCCTTTCCGTACGACTCTGTTCCCTGGCAGCAGAATGCCAGCCAGGCCCCAGGCTCACTGTCAGTAGTGACGACTGTATGGGGGGTGACCAATACATCACAAAGTCAGGTGAGAGGCACAATATACGCTAATGTATCCAGTGCTCCTACTTGAATATCTTTGGTATTCTTTAAATATCAATGGCAACTGAAGGTTTGCTCCTGCTGTCACTAAAATAGGTATTGGGCAACCCCATGGTTAACACCAACAACCCCATGAACCCTGGAGGCAATGGAATTGTGTCTGGCATGTCGGCCAACAACCCAGGGCTGAACTCCCCTCAGTTTCCTGGCCAACAGCAGCAGTTCTCAGCTAAAGGTGGCTCCACCCAAGCCTACATGCAGCAGAGCATGTACGGGCGAGCAGGGCATCCTGGAGCTGGAGGATTCAGTGGGAGGTGAGAGTTGAAAAGACAAATCAGCACACGGGAATGAAACACGTTGGCGGAAAGGATACTACAAAAAAGAGAAGACTCTCCTTGCCCCATTCTGTGAGAAATTCAATAAACGTGGCAATGAAGCTTCCATTAGTGACATTTGATATTTTATTTCAATGCCAAGCCAACACTTAGCTCAGAGATGTTAGTCTTCCAGGAGTTTTCTCAAAAGAGATGATATCACCTTCCCATAGTGCCAAGCTGAGAAAGAGCAAGAGCGAGAATAGTGATTAAGGATGTATCTAGAAATCCAGCAGAGTCAATGATGTCAGTTTTTTAAACAAGCAGAAAGAATTATTTGTTTAATTGCCTTTATAGTTGATGTATAAGCTATTGAAATCTTGCCACAGATACCCAAAATGTATATTAAGAAGATCATTAGGATGGGATATTAAGTTTTTTTGTGTTTGTGTTTGTAGTTACCCTGGTGTTCCGAATGCTCCTGGTGGGATAGGTATGCCCCCTCACACTCGGCCTCCATCCGACTTTACCCAGCCTGCTGCTGCCGCCGCTGCTGCTGCTGTTGCCGCCGCTGCTGCCACCGCAACAGCAACTGCCACGGCAACTGTCGCTGCCCTGCAGGAAACCAATAAGGACATGAACCAGTATGGACAGGTGAGTAATGCACTTTCAGTCAGATTAAAACCATGACATTGATTCCCTTGCCGGCTTATTGACAGATACCCTTAAAAGTACAACAGGTGTGTGACTTGGCGCATATTGTAAGAATAGGATAAAAAATACAGTATAACTAAAAATACATACAGATTGGAAAGTATTTTTGATTTTTGTATGGGCGTAATTGTAATGCTTGTTTTCTCCAGATGTGCTCATCGTTTCAGATGGGCCCTGCACAGGGCTATAACAGCCAGTTTATGAACCAGCCTGGACCCCGTGGCCCACCAGCCATGGCAGGAGGCATGAACCCAGCTGGCATGGGTGCTGGTATGAACAGTTCAAATATCAGTGGCCCACCAATGGGACTGAACCAACCTCGAGCACCAGGAATGGGGCCGTTTGGGGCTCATGGCCAAAGGATGCCTCAGCAAGGATATCCAGGCCCTAGACCTCAGTCCATGCCAATGCAGGGTACAAAGAGGCCCTATCCTGGAGAGGTAATAAATTACACTCCTTTTATGGTTATTATTTGGTGATGATTGGCAGTTTGACCAAAGCTATCATAAAAGTTTTTATAATACATAATATATTATCGATAAATACAACCCAATGCATAATACACTATATACATGAAATGTTGTAAATACCTGCCTATAAGATTCTATGTATTTTTGTATGTATATTGGATTAGATTAGATTAGATTAGATGTAACTTTATTGTAATTGTGCAAGGTACATGTACAGAGCCAATGAAATGCAGTTAGCATCTAACCAGAAGTGCATAAGTGGCTTATTTAAAACAAATAACAGTAAGGTAAATATAAGGTCCATGTGTACAGGGATAAGGGCGATTAATTTACAAAAGGTGCAGTAGGTAATAATATATAGTATATATAGTAATATACAGTGCAAATATTATATATATGTACATATACATATATATATATATATATATATATATATATATATATATATATATATATATATATATATATATATATATATATATATATATATATATGTGTGTCTCAACACACTCCTATAAACTTTCACTTTCACTCTCGCAGACACCTTTCTATCACAAATCACTCCTGCCATTTTTCTCCACCCACTCCACTCTGCCTGCACTCTTTTCTTCACTTCTCTAACACACTCTCTATTAATTTGCACTGTTGATCCCAGGTACCTGACCTCCTCCACTTCTTCTCCCTGCAACCGCACCAATCAACTGCTTTCTCTCTCATTCACACACATGTACTCTCTCTTACTTCTACTGACTTTCATTCCTTATCTCTCCAGCACGTACCTCCACCTCTCCAGGCTCTTCTTAACCTTCTCCCTACTCTCACCACAAATAACAATATTATCGGCAAACATCATAGTCCAGGGAGATTCCTGTCTGACCTCGTCCATCAACCTGTCCATCACCACTAACACGATAGACCAAAAAACTAATAGGGAATTGTTTTTTATGGTAAAATAATGAAATTTGTTAATGAAAATATAATTATTATTCATGAAATGAAGTAAATGGTTAATACAGTACAGTAATGTATACATAAAATATAATTTTTGGGTTGGCGTCTGTTTATCGCAGATTTTCGTATATTGCAGGAGGTTTTGAAACGTAAACGTTAAACGGGGAATTACTGTATACATAATTTTTGCTATTATATTAAACTCCACTTTTTTTTCTAAAGATGTTACACTATATTTTAGAATGTGATTTTGAAAATGTGTGCTCATTCAGCCACAAAGGCATTAATAAAGTTGTAGAAAGTAGGGTGAGGAGGCCCGGGGTGCAGTCAGCGTTCCAATTCTTCCCAAAGGTGTTCAATAGGGTCGAGACCAGACCTTTATAGCAGGCTCTGTATAGACTTAAGATCTTCCACTCCAACCTATGTAAAGCATGCCATCGTGGAGCTAGCTTTGTACATGGGGCATTGTCATGCTGGAACAGGTTTGTGTCTCTTAGTTCAAGTGAAGGGAAATTTAAATTTTACCATATCCACAGATATCCTATACAACTGTGTGCCTCCAACATTGTGGTAACAGTTTGGGTAGGAACCACCTATGGCTGGAAAAATCAGGTGTTTTATAAAAAATACTTTTGCCCATATAGTGTATGTTATCTTCATCTAAATTATTACCAGTATTATTAGTATGCACACGTGTAAAAAACAAAAAAACCCAAAAAAACCCTGATACATTTATTGGTTCATATTAACACTTTTGCCTGTTTAATTTATTAGACCTTGTCGCAATCAGCTCAAATGACCTGAACATAATTATTGCACACTTCTGAAATATGATATACAGTGGTGTGAAAAAGTGTTTGATTTGAAGTGTCCTGATTTCTTATTTCTTTTACATGTTTGTGACACTTTAGGGTTTCAGATCATTAAACTAATTTAAATATTAGTAAAAGATAACACAAGTGAACATAACATGCAGTTTTTAAATGAAGGTTTTTAATTATTGAGGGAAAACTAACATTGCCCTGTGTGAAATTATGTTTCCCCTTCTGTTAAAACTGTGGTTTATCACACCTGAGTTCAATTTCTCCAGCCACACCCAGGCCTGATTACTTTTACACCAGTTCACAATCAAGAAATCTCTTAAATAGGACCTGCCTGACAAAGTGAAGTAGACCAAAAGATCCTCTAAAGCTAGACATCATGCCGAGATCCAAAGAAAGTCAGAAACAAATGAGAAATAAAGTAATTGAGATTTATCAGTCTGAAAAAGGTTATAAAGCGATTTCTAAAGCTTTGGGACTCAGAGAACCACAGAGAAAGTCATTATTTACAAATGACAAAAACATGGAACAGTGGAGAACCTTCCCAGCCGACCAAAATTACCCCAAGAGCACAGCGACGACTCGTCCAAGACCCCACAACAACATCCAAAGAACGGCAAGCCTCGCTTTCCTCAGATTAGTTCAGTGTTCATGACTCCACCATAAGAAAGAGACCAGGCAAAAATGGTCTGCATGGCAGAGTTCCAAGATGACAACCCCTGCTGAGCAAAAAAACCTATAAAGGCTCGTCTTAGTTTTGCCAGAAAACATCTTGATGATCCCCAAGACTTTTGGGAAACACTCTGTGGACTGACGAGACAAAAGTTTAACTTTTTGGAAGGTGTGTGTCCCATTACGTCTGGCGTAAAAGTAACACCGCATTTCAGAAAAAGAAGATCATACCAACAGTAAAATATGGTGGTGGTAGTGTGATGGTCTTGGGCTGTTTTGCTGCTTTAGGACCTGGAAGACTGGAACCATGAATTCTGCTGTTTACCAAAAAGTCCTGAAGGAGAATGTCCAGCCATCTGTTCGTGACCTCAAGCTGAAGTGAACTTGGGTTCTGCAGCAGGACAATGATTCAAAACACACCAGCAAGTCCACCTCTGAATGGCTGAAGAAAAACAAAATGAAGACGGAGTGGCCTAGTCAAAGTCCTGACCTATTGAGATGCTGTGTTATGACCTTAAAAAGGCGGTTCATGCTCGAAAACCCTCCAATGTGGCTGAATTAAAACAATTCTGCATAGATGAGTGGACCAAAATTTCTCCACAGCGCTGTAACAGACTCATTGCAAGTTATCACAAACGCTTGATCGCAGTTGTTGCTGCTAAGGGTGGCCCAACCAGTTATTAGGTTTAGGGGGCAAACACGTTTTCACACAGTATATTATTATCACCACTGTAAATTATGTTGTCTTGTTGATTAGATGTATAAAGGCAGTAAGTTATATTTTTTAAACATTTTTAAATGTTTTAACATTTTAGAAAAACTAAAAGAGTAGAACACAAGTTCATGCTAAGTTTTTATTGCATCTGTCAGTACATGTTTATTTTTTCTTATTTAGACGTTGCATTTAAAAACATTTCCGTAAAAATACGAAGTTCACTAAGTGAGTTATTTTTCACTTTTCAGCCCAACTATGGGGGACAGCAGTTTGGACCTAATGGCCAGTTCCCTAGTCAGCAAGGACAGTACCCAAACCCTAATGCCTCCAGAGCTTTGCCCTCTCCCAGTTATCCTGGGCAGAGGATGCCAGGCCAGCAGGGCACAGGCCAGTACCCGCCTTCAGGAGTACCCATGGGCCAGTACTACAAGGTAAATATCACAAACTGCTCAGTGCAAATCAATATCACTCTTTATCTTACCCAGCTCATCATGTGCTGATCTTTTCTTTAGCAGGAGCCATTTAATGGCCAAAACACCAACTTCTCTGGAGGAAGTTATGGCTATAATCAAGGCAGTGGGGTAAGTAGTTTGTTGGCCCTTTGTTTATATGCAAGCATTTTCACTGTACAGGGTGTTCCATAAGTCCTGCATCATATGAGAAAGTAAAAAAGAAATGGCAAAATAAGACTTTCTTCCTATGATGCTATACTTATGAGACATATGAGACACCCTGGTATGTCTTATCGAGGTAAACTGCAAAAATGAAAGCAAAGGAAATTATTTTGACTACAGTCATACTACAGTTTTTCATGATATTAGATTACCTGAATATTACCCAAATATAAGATTATTAGAGCTATTTCTAGATGATTTTACTCATATCAAATGACATGTATTTGCAGATCATTTTGCTTCTTTCTAAAAAAAAAAAAAGAGAAAAAAAGATTTTTAGATTTTGTTCATTCAATATTTCATTTGACTTCATCACTGTTAAAACATTTTATGATTGAAAATGTATATGCATTTTTCCGCTCATAGCCTCCTCGGCAGGTAGTGAATTATCCTCATTCACCTGTTCCTGGAAATCCCACACCACCGATGACGCCAGGAAGCAGTATCCCTCCATACCTATCGCCCAACCAGGACGTCAAGCCTCCGTTTCCCCCTGATATGAAACCGAATATGACGTCTCTGCCTCCTCCACCGAGTGAGTGTCTCTGACAGCACAGTTTAAAGCTTTTCAGTCAGGCTTTATTAAAACCTCAGCATCAGTCAGCAGTGAAGTGAAGTGTTTGATCCTCTTAACACCTTCAGGTGGTTGAGAGCAAGTCCCACTTCTCATTTATCTCGCCTCAGTCTGCTTCACATCTGCACAGAGTGCATTCATTATACATGCATTTCAGTGGGAAGGTTAAAAATGATGTGACCCTGACAGCAAAGTTCAACTGTGAATAGTGCAGTGGGTGTCGGTTAAAAAGCTAAGTACTCGTGGCATTTGTGCGTGATCTTTTTGTGTGAGCTAATGCTGCGTACTGCTTTTAGCTAACCCCAATGAGGAGCTGCGGCTGACCTTCCCCGTACGTGACGGCGTGGTGCTCGAGCCATTCAGACTGGAGCACAACTTGGCTGTCAGCAACCACGTCTTCCACCTGCGGCCCTCCGTTCATCAAACACTCATGTGGAGGTATGCGAATTACAAATAAATGAATAAACAGCAATAGTAACAACAATAATAATACTCACCATAATCATAGTAAGCATTCATTTATTGATATAGAATTGTTCATGCATGGAATGCATTTGTGTACAGTGCAAAAGTTAATTGAACATACACTTACAAGTGGCATCCACAATGAAAAACAGGATTTTTTACATTAGTGCAAGTAACAAAAATGATCAGTGTTTGGCAGGGGTTCTTAAATGTCTGCTTGAAGGGAACAGCATCAGCACCACAGATTCATAAAGTACATGTATAAACAATATTTATTTTATGAAAATTGCTTAAAGTTGCTTAAATATTAGGTTAATTATCAAAATGTGTAAAAATATTTTGCCTATTTGAGTTTTGGTGTTTTTTTTTTTTTTTATTATTATTTTTTTTATTCCTGACGTTTCGTTCCTGTTTTTAATTTAATTGCTGAAGATTTCATTTGAAGTGAAGGAGAGTGGGTTTAACCGCTTTGCATGTCCTCTTAACAACTTTTTGAACAAGATCTTCTCTTGGGCACTTTTCTGTCAGTGAGCACAAATTTGATCTTTATACTGCGGATGCATGCCTCAAATAACAGACTACTCTAGAGGAAAGTAAGAAGTTTGATTATTATAATTAAAAAAGAGGTTAGTGTGTTAATCAAGAAACTGCTGATTGGTGTTAGGTCTGACCTGGAGCTGCAGTTTAAGTGCTACCACCATGAGGACCGGCAGATGAACACAAACTGGCCAGCTTCAGTGCAGGTCAGCGTTAATGCCACGCCACTCACCATTGAGAGAGGAGACAACAAGACATCCCACAAACCCTTGCACCTGAAGCATGTGTGCCAGCCAGGAAGGAACACCATCCAGATTACGGTCACAGCCTGCTGCTGTGTGAGTACTGCTGCACTTCAGCTAACAGCCTTACTCTGAATAATGTATAGTTTCTCATTGACTGACCCCGTTTAACAGAGCAGCAGTTGTTCAGTGGTTAACACTTTGAACTATTGACCTTAAAGTTGTGAGATTAAAGCCCAAGCCTGCTGGAGGGTCATCATGCTGTGTAGTTAAATTTTATTCTGACTCAGTTATGACTCATATTTGATAAATGTGTCTGCTAAATCAATAAAATTTTGAATATTCTGTAATAGCAGCACTGGGTGGGTTTAACAGCTGAGGTCTGAGTAGGATTCTCCACTGTGTGTGTGTGTGTGTGTGTGTGTGTGTGTGTGTGTGTGTGTGTGTGTGTGTGTGTGTGTGTGTGTGTGTGTGTGTGTGTGTGTGTGTGTGTGTGTGTGTGTGTGTGTGTGTGTGTGTGTGTTTTGTGTCCGTGTGCATTTGGTATCAGTTTCATGGCTTCTGCTGGAAAAGCAAATGGCAAAGGGGAGATATCATTATCCCAGGACACTAATGTAAAAGAGATTGGATGGTGTGGGAGTCTCACTGGTGTGTTAACACATGTCTGCTCTTGTCGCAGTCTCACTTGTTCGTGCTGCAGCTGGTGCACAGGCCATCAGTGAGATCTGTCCTACAGGGCCTGCTCAAGAAGAGGCTCCTGCCAGCAGAACACTGCATTACCAAAAGTAAGTGGACACACTCTACAATGAACCTAATTCTGTATTCAAATGTAAAAAGAAATTGGTTGAGTTGATTTTTAAAGCTGTTGATGATATATACACACAACTTTTAACTAAAACTGATGGTATCGATATAGATATTAAGATAAGATAAGATAAGATATACCTTTATTTATCCCACAGTGGGGAAATTTCCATGTTGATTATTAATATTCAAGATAATTCTTTTTTTTTAAGCAATAAGTAACTAGGGACTAGTGATTAGATCATACCTCAGTGGGTTTTAGGGACTCTGTTTTGGCTTCTGTTTTCCAACAACCATACCTGTGATAAAATCACTTCAACCCTGACCCTTTTATGGCTTATTGATTTATACTGCTATTAATTTCCGTTTGTTGCTTTTTTTGCTTCAGCCGTTCTTCTTCTGCTTACTGATTCTCTTGTTCTTTGCAGTAAAGCGAAACTTTAGCAGTGTAGCAGCGTCCTCTGGGAACGCGACATTGAACGGAGAGGATGGTGTGGAGCAGACAGCCATCAAAGTGTCCCTTAAGTGTCCCATAACATTCCGGCGGATTCAACTTCCAGCCCGGGGGCATGACTGCAAGCATGTGCAGGTAAACTTACATCGCATATGTTGGGCAAATCACACTAACATTACTGTTATGCTTCCATGTTAGTCAGAGTATCCACATCAGCGTGTGAGTCCATGTTCGCACAGGCAAATTAAGCAATATTTCCATACAAATCCATTCAGTTCCATTGTTTGTGTTATGAACGTGACTTAAACTCGGCAATTGTGTTACATTTGGCTTGTAGCTGCACAACAATCTGTTTTTACCGTAATGATACTCAAAACAAATTCAGATGAGCTTTATGTTTGCTGTCTCACTGTGTCATAAAACCTTTGTAATTGTATCGTGCTGCCGATAGAGCCGAGTTTATCTGTCACCAATTGCCATGTTTTATAGACACGATATGCTTCGTTCATTTTAAATAAAGCAAAATGTCACAAGATGTCACTCTGGAGATTCACAGTGTAAATTAGAATGGATAGTTGCTTCTGTTGTGCGAGTGCATAATTTATATATTATATAAATTGCATCTGATTTGTGACTTTGTGATAGGTATTTCATTTGGATGTTCTGCCATGATTTTAGGCTTTTCCCCTCATGAGGGTAGAACAGGTATACTATTTTTCCTGTTACTGATACCACGTGTTATCTGCAGTGTTTTGACCTGGAGTCCTACCTGCAGCTGAACTGTGAGAGAGGGACGTGGAGGTGTCCTGTATGCAAGTAAGTTCCAAAACACTGGGAACTGTAAGACCAAAATTTTTGTCCTTTTTTGCACAACTTTATATTTATACGGCTCTCTCTGTTCCAAGTAAAACCGCGTTACTGGAAGGTCTGGAGGTGGACCAGTACATGTGGGGAATTCTTAATGCCATCCAAAAGTATGTATGAGAAAAAAAAAAAAAAAAAACACTTTCACATTTAGTTTTTTTTTTTGCACTGTCATGAACTATTTATGCTATTACATAACTTTTCTGTGTGCATTCAGTGTTGGTGACCTGTACAAACTATTAGGGTTCTCATAATTCTCTGTTTTGCCTTCCTTAGTTCGGAGTTTGAGGAAGTCACCATTGACCCCACATGTAGTTGGCGGCCGGTGCCCATAAAGTCTGAGCTGCACATAAAGGAGGATCCAGATGGCCCTCTGGCCAAACGCTTTAAAACCATGAGTCCCAGTCAGATGATCATGCCTAACGTGATGGATATGATTGCTCAGCTGGGGCCGGGACCCTCTCCCTACACTTCCCTTCCCCCTCAGCATGGAGGGAACAATACAGAGTACTCTGGCCAAGGTAGCCATCATATGTCCAGCTATTTCAGCATTATTCAAATCTAAATATTATATTGCTCTTAAGTGGAAAGACATAAACAATTTTCCCTGTTAAGCTCAGTTTCTCAGGTACACATATACTTTCATTTTTACAATGACATATCACAGGTATTATGATCACATGAGCCTGATTTTAGTCTAAATAAAATAAAAGTATTGTAAAAGGAATAGCTTGTGAGTATGAAACATGAAGTATGAATCAAAAACAATTTTATTATTGTTTATTGTGACATTCTTGGCTTTATTGCTGAGTGGTGTGTCAAAGTCAGGACCTGCAAGCATGTATAGTGGTTCTGTATGTGTTTCTTTAAATAGTTGTATATACTGCTCCTCATTAAGTTGTGAACAAGAATGGATACATGTAAATAGGTTTTACAGTTTCAGAATTCAAAAATAAAAGAAACAACATTGCCATTGATAACTAGTGAACAGAACCAGGCTAGTTTTTTTTACAAGATTCTTTTCTTTTGGTTTTACTTGTTTTTTTTGCACAGTACAAAGTGTCAGACACCTGCAGGTTTTTAAATGGCTCAGTAAAGTAAAAATTTTTCTCTCTCTGTGCCTCTGGCTAATCATGCCTGAGGTAACAGCTTCCCATTACTCTTCTCTGCTTTTGTTTGTCAGGCAACAGTTACCAAGGCCATGGAAACTTTGACTTTCCGCACAGTAATTCTGGTGGAGGAGCTCCAATAAATGACTTCATGCACGGCCCTCAGCTTTCGCACCCTCCAGATGTACCCAACAACCTCATGGGTCCAGACAAACCTCTGAGCCATGGCATGGCCGACTCGGTAAGACACTTTGGTAGAACCCATCCAGATTTCTGACATCAGCTCGTCTCATTGGTTTGGTCTCTCATCCATAGCCTGGCTGCTTTTATTTAAGTGCTGTTTATATCAAACACTTCAGAGTCTTGTTTGTCATTCAAACACTCAACACTGGACCAAACCCTTTCCTCTGTGTACAGAACGTGTTTGATATTTTAACCAAATAGTCTGAGGGGGCATTTGTTTACAGAGGTATAGATGAGAGAAAACTGGGGATAGTTTCCAGCAATCAATTATAATAATAAAAAAAAAAAAAAAATATATATATATATATATATATATATATATATATATATATATATATATATATATATATATATATATATATATATATATATTAGGGGGAACTATGACAAATAAAAAACCTTGAATCCTAAATCCATAGCGCTAGCGTTAGCCGCTAACGCTAGCACTATTGATTTTATATTTATCTTTTTTTCCATATCTTTGAAAAATTAAATTACATTTAAAACTCAGACTTAGACAGACAGATAGATAGATAGATAGATAGATAGATAGATAGATAGATAGATAGATAGATAGATAGATAGATAGATAGATAGATAGATAGATAGATAGATATAATTATATAGATATATATTTGTCATTTACCATATATCATGTAAAATACATGAATACTGTAATTGTAAGTATTTCATCCTTTTTAGAAAGCAAATTTTTGTCTGCGCTCCATCTGCATTGCTCTACCCTGCATATATCAGGCTGCTCATGCTTTCTAATACCCATGATGCTTTACTGCCTCTCTCTGCTCTCCTTGTAGATGCCTCATCCTGTGAGTGCTGAGCAATCCCATGCTTCAATGCCACCAGGCATGCACGTATCACCCCACCCAAACAGCCAATCTGCACAGCCATTACATCACAGCGGCCCTTCATCTGGGCCGACCCCGCGCCAAGCCCCTCCCCCCCAGCAACAACAGCCTGGCCCCAACAGTCACACGCATGGTGACATGACCTTTAACCCTGGTGCTGAGGGCCAGGTGGGAAGTCAGGGGGCAGCAGACATGCCCGAGCCCTCACTGGAGGTGAGTACGGTTAGCGTGCACTAAAGCATCACTGCATTAGCCATTTCTCCATGCTTTGAAGGGTCACAAGCTGGCAGCATTTTTGGCAAGTCATGGCTGGCTTGCGCGATGTACTCATTTAAAAGGGTAGAAGAAAAAAATTATATTTTTAAAATAGGTTTTAATAACAGTTTTATAGCGGTAGGTCAGGGTATGTAAGCATGTGGTATGTGGTCATGTGGAAGGCAAACTTATGATACCAGATCATTAAAAAAAAAAAAAATTGATGCCAAACATGATGCATTTTTAATATGATAAAAATCAATGTACCATATATATATATATATATATATATATATATATATATGTAGAATATAATTATGTAATAATAATTATTATTATACATATATCTCATTCAGTCTTTAATCTGAATGAGCTATGTTTATATTGTTAGTGCATTAATATAGTATTTCAGTATGTTGTCTGACTAAATTGGCATTGACTCGCCACATTGTCCCTTATTCATGCAATTATCCAATCATCTAATCATAAAACTGCAGCAGCAGGTCAATATCTTCAGTTCAGTGCTCAAATTTATTTAGTCATACAGGTTTAGTCATATTTCACTTGGTTTGAAGGAGAAAATAAACTGGAGAATGAATATAAAGATAAAAAATGTTTTTCTTCATTTCCTCAGATAATAAATTAGAACAATATAGATAGAGTACTTTGTAAATGCACCATTATACACACTCCGCCTGATTTGTAACAATTTCTCTCGCCTCTATGCAGCTGCTGCCCGAGCTGGCCAACCCAGACGAATTACTGTCATATCTGGACCCTCCGGACCTCCCCAGCAACAGCAATGACGATCTGCTCTCTCTCTTTGAAAACAACTGACTTCCCTTTAACCCACCTTTACCTGAGGCACTAATGGTAATGTTCAGCTTTCAGGAGTCCAGCAGAACCCTGACCACCATTTCAGTACATTACAACCGCAAAACACTTGTCCTCCCTCTGCCTCTCTAGTGTAAATATCTCACTCTTTTACGGACGTCCTTTTTCCACACATATATAGCAGCCATGTTGGTTGGCACTAAAGTGATATTTCAATACTAATATGAAAAAAAAAAACTGTGCAGCTATAATCATAAGAATATATGTCACACAGAACTGTAGGTGTGCTCACTAGAAAAGTGTTGTAGCATTTTTTTTATTCAGATTTTTTTTTCCTTTTGTGAAAAGCAAGACCTGAATAGAAGAAAAAAAATACTTCCTGTACTGGCTTATGTGTGTGTCCCCCCCATGAGCTTTTTTAGGTTTGTTCTTCCAAGCTTTACGTCTACAGCTTCCCAAATCTCCATCTAGTGTTTTTGAGTGGATGTCCTCACTGTATGTCAGAAGTCCCTTGGGAAAAAAAAAAAGCACAACATTCAGCGAAACTGCAACCGAAAGACCGAAAAAGGAAAACATCACAGGAACGAAAGGCTGCATCACAGTCACTGAGAGGTTTAGCATAATAGCGACGTGGTACTTCCATCTTACAGACTAATGCCGGGCCTCTGAAGTCCTCTGTAGCTCATGTGGAACGTGTGAACGTGTGATGTGTGGAAATTCCCTCAGATTGGCATATATCATTTTGTTTATCCTATTCACTCATGAGTGTTGTATTCAAATCTGATACAAGTCCCTGAGGGCATTGTGACAATTCGTTTCACTGTTTTATATAGGAACACCAACATATCGATACTGTATGTGTAATGACGTGCATCGATAACCAGCACTGTACCCCCTTCACAAATCTCTCCATCTCAGAGTGCTGTGGAATCAAAGTCAGTGGGCAACGCAATTCATTTTGTAACATAAGAAGTAATGCAATCACTTTTTAAAGAGTAATTTGAGTGTAACAAACATCCGTATCCTCTTGTCAGCTGTCTCTTCTGGGAGTCGTTCCCCATTTAATGCATGAGCTTTGTCCCTCCCAGGCCTGTGATGTCATGAATAACAAAAAAATTCAGTGTGCATACAGTGTGTTCATTGTGCACTCGTGCCAATCCCACGTTGCTTTGGTGACCGAACCAAGTGTAGACTGATTTTCTTACTTTCTTTTTTTTTTTTTTTTTTTTCCTTTTTTCAAAATCAGTGCTTTCAGACATGTCCCTCTGGGTTTTTTATTTTATTTTATTTTTTTTTTACATGAACTATGGTCGTTTGTTATGCGCAATATATTGTTCATGATATAACTTCCTGTTTATCCCCTGTCGGTGTAACTCTTTAAATGTACAGTGTATGTGCGTTTATTGCAAAATGGCCATGTATTACCAAAGTTCTGCATAGTGATCGGAGGAGAGGGCTCAAACCTGTCGTACCAAGCTAATCATCTTCTTTTATGACTGAGCATGTGACAACTTTCATTTCCATCAGTCCATTCACACATCGATTATCACATAGTATTGTATGATACAATGATTTCTATGGTTTTGGTTTTGTCGAGGTTACACGTCTACATAATCTGTTATTTTAATCCCTACAAATCCCCAACATGAAAGAGTCTCAGAAACGATGTTTTCCCCGTATGTGTGCATTCTTGTGTTAGGCCCAAGCGGCCTAGTCAAATAGGAAACCACTTAACACTCAATCAGATTACTGTTTTAACAGTTTTTGTATTATGAGACACAATATAATTTCAGGATAACAGAAACTGCAAATAAATATACATACTCCTCACCTATTTAAAGTTTGTTAATCATGATATCATGTACTGTATGTTTGCTTTAAGATTTGTTTCTTTTTTTTTTTTTAGTTCGCGTTCGAGCAATGCATTCACTTGTTTGAGCTTCACAAAAGCGTTCAGCTGAACACTTCACCATGTATTTTAGTTTTCATTTCCATTTTAAATTATTTTGTATCACAGACTGTCGTTGTTCAGTTATGTATAGGCTCTGTGTTCGTTGATGTTCCTCTGAACAGGCAAATGCGCTTTAGCCCGTAGCTTCAGTTGAATTTTAAATTCACTTGGATGTCTTTTTCTTTTTTAACTGATGCACTGCCACATGTTTTCTTACATTTCTTAATTTGTAGACACCTACAGACAGAAAATGAACTGCGCTCTCCGCTTGCACATTGGTTACACTGCAGGCTGTTGAGTCGAGTCCCTGTTTTCGACCTGTCACTTACTGTAGCTGTTCAGTTAATGTAGAAGGAAGCGAGTGGATATGGCGTCAGTTACAGTGAAATGAATTAGACGCTGATTCAGACACAGGTCTCAGTGGGAAACAGTTTGAATGAATGCCCTAAGCAAGGGACATAAGGGATGCATGTACATATGTAAATGACAAATAGAGACACGTTAACAGAAATGTATTCCTTTTCCCCAGGGGAATGTGCATTGTGTATTTAGAATTTGTAAAGCTTGCAACCTCCTATCAGACTCGAATTGGGTAAAATGAATCTGTGTTCGTTAGCGTCTGTGGAACCTCTTTCCATTATTGTTTGTTTTTGTTTGTTTTTTTTGTTTCACTTATGTAAAATATTTCCAATGCCTCCTAGAAAAGGGGAATTATGGGGGGCAAACAGACACACTTGTTTCACCTTTTGTGTAATTAGCTTCTGTGTATTGCTCCATTACCTGTGTACTCTATAAGGTGCTACAAAAGATGAAGAAAATCCTGGGAAATAATTTGGAGGAGGGGGCACGGGGCCTGGAATGGTTCCAAAAGATTGTATTCAAATTAAATAGTTTGTACAATTTTGATATGATCAGAGGGGGGGAAAGGTACAATCTGAGGTGATTGGCACCTAAAGTGGCAGTTGTCGTTTGTTTTTTGTTTTGTTTTGTTTTGTACATTCTGTGTACAATCATTTCATATTCTAAACTGTTCGGAAGAAAAAAACTAATTGTGATTTTTAGTCTTGCAAAACTGTATGTAGTTAGATGCTGTGACATCCTAATATTTATCTAATAAATATGTATTCAGATGAAACGCTCACTATGTTGTCAGTATGTTTTTCTGGTTACCACTAACTGCTTTCATTCAGCCTTCTGAATCCCAAAATATTTTGAATATATCCCATCTATCTCAATATTACATTTGTAATGTTTGTTAAATTTTCTTACATTTGTAACAAAACATTCTTTGAAATAATGGATAAATTTACATTATCTGTAATTTGACCTGTAACACATTTTGTTTCCATGGATTCTGTCAGGTGTAAAAAATTTAGTGGAAAACCTAATGTAGATTATTATTATGTTATAAGCAGGAGCTAAAGCTGCAAAATGAATATGATCGGTCACGTGACCACAAACAGCTGCCCTCATAGTGCATGGTGACCCTGGGCTCTGACACGTGATACAGAATATGGCCACACGGGGTCGCTGTGAGTTCCTCACCACTCTAAAACGCGCTCACTCTGCGGTCACCGCCGCTTTGTGTTCACAGAGATCTGGAGTTCACCTTCAGCACTGAGTCCCGCTAGTGTTTACAGTTTAATATATATATATATATATATATATATATATATATATATATATATATATATAAAACCGGACACCATGTTACAAATGAAAAACCGATTAAAATATTCTTCTCTCGCCATCGCCGCCGGCAGACTGCTGCCAGGAACCGTGCGGAATCCGATGGTCTTCCTGGACATTGCGGCTGACGACGAGTTTATTGGCAGAATTATAATTGAAGTAAGAATCTACATTAATCATTAACCTGTATAAAGTCACTCTGGCCTTTATCACAAAAATATAATTAGAAATCATAGTATTATATCATAGCATATTATATATTATTATTATTATTATTATTATTATTATTATATTTTCAAGCTGTACGGCTGTGGAAAGGTTTTAGTTGTAAATATTAATATTTTTTACAAGCTTAATGCAGATGTGGTTCCCAAAACAGCAGGTAAGAGCATATGCCTTATTTATCTCTATCTATCTATCTATCTATCTATCTATCTATCTATCTATCTATCTATCTATCTATCTATCTATCTATCTATCTATCTATCTATCTATCTATCTATCTATCTATCTATCTATCTATTAATTAACATTTTTCTTTATTTATTTAAACTATGCAACGGCACTGTTTGGATCTCAGTTCTGATTGTTTCAACGCTGTTGATTGATTTCAGGTGTTTGATTATTTACTCAGCAGATGTGAAAGTAGTTCCGGCTGCGCGGCAAATTATAGGTTTATATCAATGCACTGGTTTTAACGTTATATTGCTTTTATAATAACAATATACAACTTATATAAACCTAATCAAATAAACACACACACACACACACACACACACACACACACACACACACACACACACACATTCATTTGTATGTCACATGATAATTGTAAATTTGACATGACAGGAATGATATGCTTTAGAATATCCAGTTATTGGAACAGAATCAATTTTTGTGTTGAAACAGATTCTCTGCTTTGTGTTGGATCTACACTACACAACATACCTTGGATTTTTTTCAGTGGTGAACAGTAACAAAGTATTTGACAGTTTTCTAGTTTTGATACTTTATCATTTCGAGTCTTTTTAAAGGCTCTGGCATAGAGATATTTTATGCTATTTTATGAGTTGCTCAGTAGCTCCTGGTTTCATAAAGTCAACTGCCTGTAGAAGACTGTAGAAAGGACATTACTCATAATCACACACTCCGGTGCTCATAGTAGTTCCCACTCTCCGGTGTTTTGTATTGTTTTGAGATTTATAATCACACCCTTGAAATCACCCAAATGAGGATGGGTTCCCCTTTTGAGTCTGGTTCCTCTCAAGGTTTCTTCCTCAGTCACCCAGGCTGCTCATTAGGGATAAATACACACTATTCTCTTAAAGTTCTGTAAAGCTGCTTTGAGACAATGTCCGTTGTGAAATATAAACTACAAACTTGAACTTGAAACTTGAACTAGTATTTCATATTGAGAAACTTTCTCCAATACATTTTAGAAAAAAATGTTGTCCCTTTACTATTTTAAAGTGAATACATAAATAGTATGCAGTGATAATTAAATACAGGTAGTCGTCGACTTACAACCTATTCGACTTTACGACCATTCGACTTTACGACCACAACCGCTAGCCGCGGCGTACGTTATTTTTTATTACTTCCGGCATAATTACTCAGTACTGTACATATAGCCTACTCTACTTACGACCAAATAGTGTTACGACCGGTATGTCTGTCCCAATCGTGGTCGTAAGTCGACGACGTAGTAATGTGGTTGTGAGACCACAAACTCACAGTTCTTGCACAGTGTGTCTATAACAATAGAAAGCACTCTCCTTTTAAACGTATGATGCACAGGACAATGGAACTTTGCACAAATAATTACCCCAAAATATTTATTGGGGTAATGTTTATGCAAAGTATTTGTACTTTTACAAAAGCACTTCATCCAGCACATTATTTTTCGGACTGTTCCATATTTTTTTTTACTCTTGCCTTATTTATAGTTTAAGTCCAAATTGAATTACATCGAATTAATTCATGACTGATCTCATCATCGTAACTGAATATGAGATGTTTTTATTTTTCAGAGAACTTCAGAGCGCTGTGTACAGGAAAGCATGGGTTTGGATATAAAGGTTCCATATTCCATAGAATCATTCCTGAGTTCATGTGCCAGGTATTTGTTGAGTCACACAGTCTATTCCAGTTTTGGTCTAACTTTGACGAAGCTTGTGATTTAATAATTCCTTGTGGTTTTACTCTACTCACGCTTCAGGCAGAATAGTAGATACTGCCTTTAGTGTTTTTTGTAGTGTTTAACAGCTTGTATTAGTCATCTGCAGTGTGTGAAATTGGGATGTGTACTTGGGCCTGTTTCACAGTCTTATCGCTTTCATTTCTACAGGGTGGAGATTTCACGAATCACAGTGGCACTGGTGGAAAATCAATATATGGACAGAAATTCAAAGATGAGAATTTTAAGTTGAAACACACTGGACCAGGTGATGATGAATTAAGTTTTTAATTGTAATTTCTTATTTATTTATTTTTTTGCTGCTTCCTGGTTTACATTGATTTATTGCTTTTCACTCATGGAGTATCCGGAAATATAAACATGGATCGATAATGTATTATTTTATTTCACAGACCTAACACAGAACGTAACGTTCTATGCATGCAGAAATAGGTTGGAATGGTAGATACGAATAACTAACATTATATTACTGTACAAAGGAGCCATTGAGACAGGACACATTAATATCAGTACATATAAATTAATTTCTTATGCTATTATTATTTAGAGAAACCAGCTTTCTTGCATGTCTGGTAAGTAACTGGGTGTCTAAATATGACTCGTTTCTCATTCTAATTGCTGATGTAATTTTTTTTTGATGTTGTGTTTTTTTTTTAAAGTTAATCAGTACAGATATGACTATATTTGTGTATATCATGCATGATACTTTAGTGCTTTCTTTCCATTTTTAAATAATATTGCCTATTGTCAGCTATGTACAGATGTTTGTAGCTGTCAGGGAATAGAGTCAAGGCCTGGTTCACTTTTAGATCCCTCCACTAGATGGTGACACAGGACTCAGTAGAAGAAGAAAACGGATTTTGTAATTCCCTGGCAAATGACCTACTTCGAGAGAAAGTCAACATCAGTGTCTCACAGTGCATTTTTGGTGCCAGGGGGTTCCTAAACCAACAGACCCTCCTGATAGATTGATATGGCCAAATAGTGTTAGCTTGTGCAATACTGGCCTGGATGTAATTATAGTAGTGAGGCATAACTTACCCAATCCAGATGTGCCCTCTGCACTGGTATTTTCTGCCCCCACCTTCCCCAGCCCCGGTTCCGATTTTCTTATTCTTGTGGAACTTTTTTTTTTTTTTTGGTTATGATGTGGCCACTAAATCATTTTCAATTGTAAAGCTTTTAGTTACTGTACAATATAATACATGTCAGTAGTGCAGAGCAAGACTGCAGTGTGTAATGTTTGCTCCTCTTGTTCTTCACAGGTGTGCTGTCAATGGCGAACTCTGGGCCGAACACCAATGGATCTCAGTTCTTCATCTGCACTGCCAAAACCGAATGGTACACAGAGAAGCCTGCAATCACATAGGACTAAGCTTTCCTACTGACGCTAGTGTATAAAACATGTTATTGCTCTGTTAATGGTGCTTTCTTTTGCAGCACTTTATTAACTCTGAAGTCTAACATATTATACTGTATGCTTTATGCTTTCTCTCTCTCTCCCTCTCTCTCTCTCTCTCTCTCTCTCTCTTTCTCTCTCTTTCTCTCTCTTTCTCTTACTCTTTCAGGCTTGATGGCAAACATGTTGTGTTTGGTCAAGTGAAAGAGGGCATGGAGACCGTCAGGGTAATGGAGTCATATGGTTTGCACGACGGAGGAACACTTCAGAAGATTGTCATCACAGACTGTGGGGAACTAAAATAATACACGACTTTACACTGTACAGAGCTGACAACTGACTGTTCTCATGTAAGCGATTTATCGCCAGCCAGAAGGTAAATGATTTTAGAGCCAATACATTCAATGCAATTGGATATATTTCTTTATGATTAAAGGGTTGTACTGTTTTATATCTTTCTGACTGAAATAAATAGGACCCACTTCAATGTGTGGGGAAATGAATCTCAGTGTTTTATGCTTGCTAAGTAAGCACTCCTGCTGCATAATGAACATGAACAGGTACTAATCAAACATAAAATCTGTGCATGCATGTTGTTTGTTTGGAAAAACAAATGTAGCTAAATCCACAGAATAAACTGCAGTGTACATGAAACCTATTGTGTGCTTATGGATTTTATTTTTCTATGGCTCTTTCCAGTTGGGGAATCCCTCAGAATATATATATATACTGGCTTTATTAATAAAGTACATTTCCAAAATTCATTTGCATTTTGAAACTTTAGAGTGAGTTGCACTTTTTTATTTCCTGATGTGGACAGTGATGATAACGATAATGCTGTAGAGCATTTTTTATTTATTTTTGCTTTGTTTTTAGTTAAGACTTCCTGTCCCCTACAACAGGATGTGACATAATATGTGTCCATGAAATGTCTCCACCTTAAGGTCAGCTTCTTTTGTATGGAGTGCAAGCTAATCTTTCTGTTACAGTATTTGCCAAAAAGTCTGTATCTTCCATGCCCTGTGCTCTGTGAGTGTTGAGGTGGAGGTGTAGCTTATCACAGTAATGCTTTATGAAAGTAAATTATGAATCTTTGTGGGGAAAAAAAAACAGTCCACTTAAATAAAACCATATGTAAGCTGAGATCACAAGGTTTGTTTGACTTCTCAGGTTACAGTGTTGCCATGGAGACGCTCACATTCCCTGCTCTGTTTAAGTCTACATTGTTGTAAAACAAACTTGATATAATTTGGGCCTCCACCCTTTTGTGAAGTTTTTAGTGATTTGGAATATGTAGTTCAATTACAGAAACTTGGCTCGGAGAGGAACATCTGTCCCCCTGCCAAGCTCCAACTTTCTCATGTAGCACTCACATGTTTACAATCATCACAAGCCATAATGTTGAACGGTAAGAAAAAAAGACATCTGTCTTTTTTACTGTGGACTGTGTGGCAAAAAAATATAAATTTGCTTCAGTGAAACGTACTGAAAGTATGCAGTGACGGAAATTCTCTTCCTGAGCCTTTTCAACAATATATGAACCTGATGTCAGAATGATAACTACTCCTGAGGCTGGATTTAAACCTGGATTTCTGTTACACGAGCATCACCCCACAGGACCATACTCTTAATCATTAATCAAAAGCGTACTGCCTTCCAAGTGAAAGACTGAAGATTTCTCAACTCACGCTGAGAGCCAAAACATATACAGAAACCTTGACACATGCATTAAACAGAAGAAATGAATGCTGTTGTAAATGAATCCAAAAAAAGAGAAGACGCAAAAAATGAATTTAGATTCAATGTTTTAATTCAACAAACCCTAAAAGCACAAAATATTCGATTTTTCTAGCTAACAAATAAGGCACATATCGGAATGCCATTTCATGGACATTAAGCAACAGTTGTTCTCTCTTTAAAAACCTCCTTCATCACGCTGTCGCTCCGTCCAATCCAATATGATTTCAAAATGTTACAGACATCATAAACACGAGATTCTAACTTGTCACATGAGCGAGTCATCAGTACATTCAGTAAATATGTATTCATCTAATATACCCTACAAGTGAATAAAGGCATTTCATTATACAACAATCCGTTACTTGCGAGGTGAACTCTATGAAAGCACGTTTTCCAAAAAATTACATTGAACTAATATTAAATAATAGAATTGCACAAAAGGATACTTAATAAATCTGTTAAAAAATACATGCACATGCAAACTCAGCTACAGTTCTTTGTCTCACACACAGTTAGGCGAAATCTTAATCTCCAAAACAAGATGAAGAAAATTCATATTCATTCTTTGACCTGGTGAATTAACTGGTGACATTAAAACACTCACAGTTTGATACAGTTTGACTTACAGTGGTGTGAGTCAGTTTCTTACATGAAGTGTTAGTTAGCACAATGCTATTGCTTTCCTAGAACTGCTATTCTAAACATCTGTGCAGAGACGCTGTGATTTTATAGCCATATTAAAGCACTTGTGTTTGTACTATGTAAAGTTACTGTATACACTGAAAAGATCTAAAATAACAACAAAAAAAAAAAAGCATTAAATGGCTTGAAAGGGCATTATAATTATGTACCAACCTCTGAATAATATTATGTCATCATCAATATTTCCTTCATAGTGTAGTTCTGTTGCTTTTTATACACACAAAAAAAAAAAAGAAATGAAAATGCAGAAAGACTTTCCATAAATATTTCTATAGGATAAAACCTTAAGATTATTGTAAAACAATGTAAAAACTCCCAGCTCTTTTGTAGCTTAAAAAAAAAAGGCCCCTTTTTTCGCATAAACAATTCGAATATTGCATCATAACATTGAAAAGAGCTAATGACAATGGCTATCGAATATATACAGAAAAGCGAACATACAGTTGTATCTTTGAAAGGGAAAAGAAAAAGACAAAAGAAAAACATTTCCATCTGGTTTCAAATTGCAATAATTTCCACATCTATACTGGTTTCCAAAATACACAGAAGAACAAGTTGACGTTGAGAGTGAGCTATAAAAAGTCAAGTATAACATATTTCAAGACAGACACAATTGCAAAAGCACTTGTAAATGCATGTACATTACCACCTGCAATCGCCTCTCTGGCTGGAAGAGCAAAACGAGCACATCACAGGGTTAAACAAAAAAAACAAAAAACAAACAAACAAACAAAAAAAAAACTAAAAGAAAAGAAAACAAACTGAGGAACCCTAATAACCTAATTCAAATCTTAGCCATAAAAATCTGTACTTCATTAAATCCATTTTTTCAAGGAAGTTGTGCTCCTACACAAAAATGAAAGGGTACATGAGAGCCAATACTACTACAGACAATTTACTTTTGAAAAAAAGAAAATAAAAAAAGAAAAACCCTCTTTAATTTAGTTTTGTGTTGAGTATTTATAAATCAGCAGCGAGCGATTACACTGATGTCTTGGCTTTTTACTGAGGGAAAACAAGACTCTGAAGTATTACGACGACGATTAAAACACAACTCCTTCCAAGCAATATGAGGCTGGAAGTAAAACCTGCATTGTACCAATATAGGCACAGAAGAGCTATTAGCTACAAGATTCCACAGCGAAACTCCATTCATTGACTAATGTAGGAGCTGAAGAATAAGACAGATGAAATTGCAGGACTGGTTTTGCACTGGTTTTGTGACACTGGGATCTTCCTATTTTACTGCTGACTCCTCGGTAGCAGAATGTAGTGATAATTTACCACCAGGCAATCAAATCTAAGGCACCACAAACAGTATTAAATGAAGGGGAAAATATATAATGGTTTCATGTTTTCAGTGCTAATGGGTCCGTTACTTTACCGCCCCATCATTTTCACATCTTAGACCAGCATGAGACATGACATTTACCTTCTGGAATCTCAACATTTCACATCATCTCTTAAAGCATTTTACACCGATCCCTTCAGGCATGGTTTACTTCTTATAAAATCAAACAGTCTATATATATATATATATATATATATATATATATATATATATATATATATATATATATATATATATATATATATATATATATATATATATATATATATATATGAGGTTAGGACTTCTAAAGTTTAGTAAACAATTAGACACATTCTATAAAATTGAGAAATGTATGCTTTATATGTACATCTAGACTTTTAACTTTTGATATTCTGCCTGTAATTTCTGTCTACAAATGACATGTTATACAAAATAAAGCTACATTTAAAGTTATAAAATATGTACTGCCCTTTGATCACACTCAGATGTGATCACTTAGTATTACTTAGTATATAAAGTAATTGCTTAGAAAACAGAGGTAAACTACAGTATAAACTTTCTGTCGTTGAATTTTTTTACGTTCGTCTCCCATGATTAAAACCTTTACATAAACTACATTCCTCAAATACTTCCCAGATATCATGTGTTAAACCAACTGTAACCTAAACCACACCATGTCAGTTTAAGCCCTTTCGAGGCTTTTCGATATAACATACATTGTCCATTTTTTTTCCCCTCAATTCTTTTTCATTACCTCCATTTCATCTAGACTGGCAATTGTTTCCCAAAAAAAAAAATACAAAAGATCACAGATCTGATGGGACTTAATCCATCATTTGTCAATTCTGTCAATAATCTGGAAATGCAGACAAAAGCAAAGCTTTTATACAGCCATGGCATATGAATCTTCAAAAAGAGATGAAATGTTAAAAAACTCGTTTTGTGATATCACTACTGTCCCTAAATGCACTTTATGAAAAGACCAAACATATATATAGTCAAAGAACTTTTTACACCATTATAGACCATAAAAGACATCAGATAAGTATGCATACAACAAAGCTGGTCTGACTGATTTTTTTTTTTTAAACACAGTACTAAGTACTTTTATAGATCCACTAATAAATGCTAATAATACACCGTAATAAACATCCCGCACTTCAGATATTTGAAGACAAACCCAATGTAGGATTGCATAGATACATACTTTAGCAGGCCTTAAAAGTTATGACATACTTCATACGATACCCGATAGGTGTCGATTCTAATACTGATTCTATCCTGTATCCCATAAGGAGCTGTAGCATTCAGACCTGTAATATTGTGAATCTACATGTGCTACCAACTTAGACTTTTGTATGTTGCATTTCTTTGCTGTCCAAAAAAAACTAAACAAACAAAAAAAAATTTAAAACCCTTTCAAAATGTTAACTCTGGTACTTCCTGACATCCTGTTGAATGTTGTAGTGCTTGGTAAGCTATCTTGCATTCCTGTGTATATATATATATATATATATATATATATATATATATAAAATGTGTGTTTGTGTGTGTGTCAAAAGAAAGTTTCTCACAAGATCATGCTATCCTACAGTAGTTTCTAATGGCAAGAGGTGGGGTTAAACAATATGTGCATACAAATCCCAGTTAAGTTGAATCAATTGCACGACGATATAAAAACATTACAAATAAATATGGAACATAAATCCAGGGATGACTAGTACAATAGCCCCTGTTAATTCACAGTTAAATTGGTGTGCTGTTGACCCAAAGAACATTGCAAGGCATACTCGGCCCTGTGTGACTGAACTAATATAATACCTTTACCACTCAGCACATCCACATAGTTCACTTGACAGGGAAAATGATGGCAGTCTGTAAACACGCAGTCAGAGAGCACAAGGTTGAGGTCACCCATTGTGCCCGGTTTGGATATCAATACTGGCAGTGACACCCTTCTAAAACAAATGTTCAATCACCAATTATACACATATCAAAATAAGTGTGGGATTTTTTTTTGCGCTTTTGATACACAAGGCCATAAATTCATTAGCAATATTTACAAAAAAAAACAAACATTTTGGCACATTTTTACTTGGAGCTCTTCGTGGAGAGGGCAGAGGGGAAGATTAGCTGAGGGAGAGCGAGGCAAAAGTGGGCATGGCCCTGCAGATCCTTATTGCACACGGCGGCAGTAGTAGCCCAGGACTTTGCACTTCTCGCACAGATGCTGCGGGTGTTCCTTGCTCTGGTCAGAAACATCCAGGCCATCAGGCTTCTCCAGAGGACGCTGGGAAAAGAGAATACGCCACCATTAATATGCAGCATTTAGTTCAATCCGGTTCCTAAACAATAAATCTTTCTTCACCTCAATACCCGACTTGGGCTGTGGCCTTTTTGAGAAATGGTGATGAGGCCTTGAAGACCATTAAAAATGGAAAAATCATATGGGTTCAGCTTTCAAACCACAATTCCGATCTATCAGTCAGGGCGTGTCAAACATCACTGATCTGATACTGGATATTATATCCTGATCACTGAAACAATTTCAGTGGCTTTGGAAATAATTCCTGGATCCCATCTCTCTTGCATGCTTACTTTTGCAAAAGTTTTACACCAGCACGACAGTTGACAATACTGTCAACAGTGAATACTATTCTTGAAAATTATGCAAAAGACCATGAGAATATGGGTGGGAGCCAGCAGGTTTTGGCTGTTGATCACTAACAACACCTCCACAATCATTTGTTTTCCCACTCATTGCTTCTTTCGAATCTGTTCATGACCCTGTTATTCTTTCCATTGTGTTTCAGCTGTATTTTATAAATGATGGAAATCCAAGCTAACACAGGTCATTGGGAGGAGGCAATGTAGTATTACACTCGAGTGTTTATTCAAGAGTGAAGGGCTTTACGAATGATAATATTAGGGAATATCGGATACTGCTCTGGATTAAGCGTTTGGCTTATGAGCCTAATAACTGGAATGAATTACCTTCGAACAACAAAAGAGCACAGTCAAGCTGCAACATTTTAGGGACTGCAGAATTGCACCTTTGCAATTGTCTGTTAGTCTGTTCATACAAGATATCAGTCGCACTCACAGAGTGAGAGATTAAACTGGAGACTGATGGATGCGGTCCTGAATATCGTTTAAATGGATTTCTGGCACCGTTTCTTTATTCGACTCCAGTGTGGCAAAGGGCAATATTGAGACACTTTCACTTACTTTTGGGAAATATTAATATTATACTGTGGGAAAGCAATACCTCTTCAGCATGGACAAATAAACACAAGATTTATGGGGGAAAAAAAGAGGTGTCTGCCTACTCATAACCATAGAGACAAAACATCTACCCCTGAATCTTCTCTCTCAGTCCACCCTGGCTGTAAAATCTACCTCATTCTTGAGTTCAGGAAATGACCACATTTTTCAGGACATGAGCTTAATGTCCTCACTGAATGAATTTCAGCATGGCAGATGGTGACAATGATGAACTAACATAGCTAAAGCAAGTGAGCACATCTGAAGTATGTAAATAAATGCTGTGTAGTTCTGCTGTGTAGTAGTGCATTTTAAAGTACAACCTATTGACTCTGTCATCGTCTGTAACCTCTTTCTCTTGGTCAGGGTTGCTGTGGATCAGGGGCACTGCAATGAGGTTGAGAGGGCACCCTAAATATGATGTTAGTTGATTACAAGGTACCATGTTTGCATAGATTCATCTGGGGCAATGTAGTGTAGCTAGTGTCTTATTTTGCATGGTAGGAGGAAACCCAGAAAACCCAGAAGAACATGTACATCACATAGACAGTAACCTGAGCTCAGGATTATACTGGGGAGCTGTGAGACTGTAATGCTACCCACTGCACAACCATTGTGCCCAGTTTAACGAGTGTATATATCCATTAATCGATCTTTTAATAAAAGCATGATTCCAATATAATTCATCGAAACACTTCCATTGTATTTCTTTATGTTGATATTAAAACAGTTACCTACTTTAGACTAAGAAACGTAGTGCTGCATTTTCAACCCTGTCAGTTATAATCTCTCTTCTGGGATGACGTGAGTTTCTCTCTGGTGAATCTCTCGATCTATAAATAGGCCTACTCGCTATAATAATAATAATAAAAAAACTGCATTGCATAAGGTATCATGCTACACAAATCACATTTAATTCACAATTGTACTTCAGCTAGTCTGTTGGTGAAAACTCTGACATCTCGTCATCTCAACAAGAGTCTCTTCTACAAAACTACATGTGTAAGCCTCTAAGATGAGATCGCCTTGTGTAGGAACCCTTCTCCCAGAGGCTGCACACCTTCAATGCAAAATAGTGGCAAATATGTTAAGCGGTGATGCTTAAATAGCAAAGAATTTGCCTGCAAGACAAAACTTAACCAAGACAAACTCAATGGAAAGAGCACCCTTTTCCCACGAGTCTCTTTAGACTGATTAGTTTCTCATTATTATTTTTTAAAAGCCACATTTGAGGACAATGACTACAGTCAATGCTTCTATATTTGACCCTTTTAAATCCATACTTTCCAGAAACTTGGACTAAATGTGCAGTAACTGAACAACACTAAGGCCCAGAGTTTGTGTGTCATCTTTGTAGCCATTGAATTCAATTAATACTCTTTACTGAGAATAAACAAGAGTTGTTCTGGTTTTAATCAGACTTCATCTGCTCATTTGAACACAATTTCCTGGAAAAGGAAACACTGAGTTTTTTACTTAGGAGAATGCCTGGGTTCAGTCTCAGGTTTCAAGGTGCCCCAACCACCACAAAAATTCCACCGCACAGAGCAGTGTGTGTGTACGTTATGCAATTATACTTATCAGTCACCACTGGACTCACATGCACACAGGTAATTTGAGATGTTTGCACAGTATATACTCTGGGATGTATGTGAACTATATTGGAAAATGTAGTGAAAGCTGTGTTGCACCTGTTTGTGAGGGTACACGTTGATATGACACTTGATACACTCCTGTCCCATATTGGCCCAGGAGTTTCCACTCATCCACTTCCTTTTGCATTTGGGACACTTGTATTCTCCAAAGCACCTCTTCTTTCCTTGATAAGGTGTCAGACCTTCACCTTTGGGCCGAGCCTGTAATAGAAAAACAGAATATTTAGTTCGACAAGTCGCTTCATTTTCTGATTAAAGCTAAAAGTTTCTATAATCCTGAAGGACTGAAGTGCTGAGTTCAGAGCGACAACTTGTCACCTGATTCATCACCAGACCCTTTGGTATGTGTAATAAAAATGTATTTAAAATGTTGTATAGCTGTCTTGTTATAACATTACTGCTCCCATTCAGACATAAAATACACAAAATACAATTTGGACAAATAGCTTTATAGCAAAATTGTCCACTAAACGCCTAAACAAAAATGGTGTGTATGCTGTGTTTTATAAACTGTTTACGGTATTAGCCAAGGCTTAGATGCTATTATAAATATTTGTTTAATGTGCTCTGAAGGGTTTTTAATTGCGAGACACATTCACAGACGTGGGCATGGTTTTAGCTTGACTGAGTTAATGCTGGCATTGATATCTAGGCCACAACTACTAGAAGGAAAACTCAGATTTTCCCTTGTGTGTCACAAACAAGAGTTTTAGGTCGCTGTTATGGGAGATCGTGAAATGCCAACATCCAACACAAACAAGTTTAGAAAATGCCACAAGTCGGTTTATTTCCTTTTAACAGGACAAAACACAGTGTGCATTACATTTATGGCAAAGCAATATTACAGCCATGCAGACTGCCAAAGCAAAAACTCCCCTACTGTCACTAGTTCATCACTGGCAAACCAAAGCCTTTATAATGCAAACCAGAAGTGTATGCAATACAAACTACAGCCATCATTTCAACTATAGAATCCGAACACTCCACGAATGTGTGCATTCTAAATGCAGATTTTTCAATCACTTCATCACATATAAGATTTTGCTGAATATGATGTGACATCTGTGTATTCGATTCAGCATGTGTGTACTACTTTTAAACAATCTGTCTTTAAAGCAAAGATAAAGAGAAAAGAGACAGAAAATAACCCAATCATTGTCTTCAAATATTTCACCTCACGAGCTCTTTTCAAACAGGTGATAAAAGGAGCCTTCTGAGGCCCTGATCTATTCATGTGAAGCTTATCATATCATATTAGTTCCTCTCTCTGTGGGTGAGAGGTTTCTGTGCCTGAAGCTGATTTCAGATTGTAGTGAGGATGAGAGATGGTGGATATGTTGCACTGGTCCCAGATGAGTTACGGAAGGTGAAATCATTAGCATCTGCTCCAGTGTGCAATGAGCAACATGCGTCACAACAGGCTTGCTGCATGCGACAGAACCCCCCACCATACACACACACACACACACACACACACACACACACACACACACACACACACACACCCCCCAAGCTTAAACAATATGACTCAACCACTGTCAACAGACCATCTCCCTGCTTAGCAGCAGCTGGAAACCATGAGTTTTGTGGCTACATTTCTAAACTTCACAAATGGACTGACGCAAGGCCGATCAAGCATCGCCGTAGGACTGGTGTGGGTGGGGAGCTTTAGGACAGGGGAAAAATAATAAAAAAACCCTAACATAACTGACCTCAGTCCAACTGATTCATACTTTCCATTGTTGTGATTTATTAAGTCTTAGGTGTAACTCCAGCTTAATGGAATGAACACACTAAAAACACTATGCTCTATGCTCTTTAAGCAACATAATGCCCTCTGTTTATGATGTCATGTATAATATGAGCTATAATATCGCTGCACATTTTCTCAATTCAAGTAAACTTAATCAATCGAATACATCATCGATGCTCTTATAGGACACATCTGATGATCTTTTCTTGACAAATCACTCACTTTATTTCCTCTTATTCATTTTAAATTCTCTTTGCAGCAGCATTGCGATGCATCATGGACTGAACCCCTGCTTGCAATATTCTCTTTACAACTGCTGGACTAAATTTGATTTTTTTTTTTTTTTTTTATTTCATTTATAAACATTTTTGGAGAAAGCTGATCTGAATTTGTAATATTTTGTTTCCTGTATGACCAAATATCAGGGAATGTATGAAAGCAGCTGTATTTCAAATAAAAAGAACTCGGATCTTAGTCTACATCTGGTTTATCTAAATGTCTCTTTTACAAGAAATAAAAAAAAGAATAGCAAAGAAGAGAAAGGAAAACCCCACAAGCTTTAATGGTCTATAACACAGTATTGCTCTAAGACATACCAAATTGCCTGTATTTGAAGGCAACATTTTATAATGAATACACAAACTAACGGCTCAGTCTAAATTACAGATTGGTGCCAAGGCCTTTGAATTTTGGTTGCACAGACTGTTTACACAGTTGAACTCAGTGCACTGCTCTAAAAGCAGCATGACCACTTCAGCCTAAATCTCAGCCCTAGAATATTGGACAAAGTAGAAGGATGTCTAAAGACAGTTCAGGCTGTTCCTGTGTTAGCTTGCCTTGAAAGTAGGATATTTACCCAAAATTTTTCACCACAAGGACAGAGGTGCCTATACACATAGATGTTGCAACCACTCTGTCTAACTGTGTTGGAATCAGTATGCTGTAACTATCTTCAAGAAAAACTCATGCTTCTAGGCTGATAGCTGCTTGGAACATTAGAGGCATGTATCCAGTGACTATAAGCTGTTCTGGAGGTAAAATAGGGAATCGAATTAGAGCAGTGTCTCCCCCCTTCCTCAGCCCTCCAGCTGTGTCCCCTAAGGAGGATGGAGGAGGCTGAGATCGAGCAACAGAGCCAACCTCCCTGTAACAGGACAAATACCACAGCACGGCAGTCATCGCTCGCAGCTGGAGAGGGCCCTCCAATCAAACCCTACATGACTGAAGGGAGAAGGAAATCAGAAGCAGATGGGTCCCACACTGGTATAACACAAGAAAACACTAAAACCTCCACATAAAACCACTGATCTGCTTTGAATTAGGTATATACGTTAGCAAACGAGGACCTAAGGAAAGTGCTAACCTGAAACATTGACGATGACCGCAGCCGATTCGGCATATTATCGTTGGAAAAGATCTGTCAGTGATAATGATTGATAACTATGTGGCTTCCATGGCAGAGGAACGCTGGGAACGTTATTTCATGTGACACCAACAAAGCCCTTAAAGCTTCCTTTTTTTTATTATTTTTTTTATTTTTATTGATCTACATATACTGTATGTATGTAAACACTATTGTATTCCGAATCATGGAATGTATCTGTTGTGTTAATCAATACTTAAATAAGAAAAAAATATCAAATCCCCTTTCAGCAGTTTTTAGTACACTGAACTTTATCTTCACTATGAAGGTTGGGGTTTTTTTGTTTTGTTTTGTTTGCTTAATGCATTACTGCTAGTCCTCTTGTGGAATGTTGTGGTTCCAAGCACTGACAACATATTTCATGTGCAACCATGTTTTGCTCATTTCAATAAATATCGAGAGAAATCCAAAAAATCTGCAGATTCCATATGGAAAATATATTTACAACCCTGAAAATTAATAGCACATCCAACTCAGAAATGTAATGTTGTTTACAACTACAACATTTTTCACCCTTCCACACTGTGCCATATGTTAATGTCTTCTAAAAGACATGATTTACTTGAAGCATGTTCTGGAAGCACGGCTGTGCCATTTAAGTGCATTCTTGCTGGAAATAGTAGAAGACCGATTCTCTGGCTGCGCCTGAGCACTTTGTTTTTGTTAGGAAATACATGCCATCTTTTTGAGACACAGGATGGAGAAAAGCCTATACAAATCAGAGGACTGCTTAAGGCTTTCAGTTGCACAATAGATGTGGTGAATTTGGAAAAGGCCAACAGATAAAATCTCTCGAACTAATCACACAAACCACTCTTGGTAACAGCAAACAATAATTTGGAGTTCTTCAATGTGGGCTGAGCACTCACATGAAAATAATTATGTCTGTTAAAAAGAAAGAAACTTTGGTGTACAATTGCACAAATCTTTCACACAACTCTATTATATATTCTTGGAAATAGTTCATGATTACACTTTTTAAAAAATACAAAGGTAACTGCCTATTGTGAAGCATACGTGAAAAATGAAAAAAATGCAATTTAAATGTGTTGTGGTTGTAATTTGTTAGTAGTTGATCTGTTTATAAAAAGGGCATGTGACTTGTACATGTAAACATGGTGGGAGTACCAGTGTGTTCTCAGTAACACAGCTCCATTAGCATCACAGTGCAAAGAGTGGATCAAGCGATGCTCTGTCTACCCTGGATAGAGAGATTCAACCAAGGCCAAGACTTAGTGTGCAGATGGCCTTTCCTGGAGACACACACACAGGAGTGACAGTGTCACCCTCATCAGCTGCGTGTGTGTGTGTGTATGTGTGCTTGTGTGTGTGATTTCCGGCGAGTTCTGCAAAAGGCCTGAGCATTCCAGTCAGGTGCGTGCTAGTGTTATTTATTAATTCCCACAAGGCAGCTTAAATGAAGCCAGTGTTTCCTTAGGTCTTCCCGGGTTCTTTTCTTGTGGGTGCAGCTGTCTCCTTTTCTGCCTCAGAGCGAGAAACTGCATCAGTGAAACTGACGAGGAGGAACAGGTGTGCTGTTAAATGATAAATCTGCACGTACACAATGCCTCAGTGTTAGTGAAATCTGCCCTCCCGAAACCGCGGGAGTCTACGTATTATTAAGCAAGGCCTCTCCTGAGAAGCAAGTTAGGTTGGCACCAACACAGTCTTAGCAGCTGACCTGGGATCAGTACTGCAGCTTCGCTTTTCATGCCATTAGAATAGATGATTCTGGAACTGGGTCCAAATAGGAGAGGAAAAGCTGAGAGAATGCTGAAAAGTAGAGTGTGATGATTAGCTTGCTAAATCTAACCTGACATTAAGTCAACATTTTAATAAATCTAAGTACTTAAACTAAGAACTAAAAAAACTCTTGGATATTAGCTTAACAGTATGAAACCTGAATCTGGGTCTGTATTTTTTTTATCATCTGTAGTAATGAAAGGTGTAAAAATATGTTTCTGCAATGTTAATGTGCAATCATTTTACAGAGAAAACACCATGTATAACTAAACTATTGCTTTTGCTTTCTGCTTATCTAATTGTCTATGCTACGATATTAAAGATGAATGTGAAGTTTATTTGTCTGTTGCACTGTTCCTATGTACTGCTTTTTATTGGTGTCATACACTCACTCCCAGTTTATTCCGGAGGTTTAGTTTAAGGTCAGATAACAATCTGTTTAAGAAATATGTAACAATGCTGAATCTCAACCAGGGAAATGTATTTTCTGTTGTACTGTAAGACTTGGGGATAATTTTGTCCAGTTTCTAACATTTGGTATCCTGGGATTTTCTCATTCTGAGAGGTCACTTAATAATTAAATGCAGCCCAACTGTTGAGCCTTGCACTCGCTTCTAGGTTATTGCAAAGCTGCGCCATGTTTCCAAGTATTCCAGATAGCGCTGGACAGCTTCCTGGTTACTGGCGCAGGCCCTGAGAGTTTGGCTGCTCCCTCTGCCAGCATATGGAAACCATCAGTGTAAACAATGGAGGCCTCGAAGCCTGAGCCCCTGCACCGGCTCCCACGAGACTCCACTGCACACAACACTGGAACAGCAAACCTACCAGATACAACATGCTCAATTACCCCACAGAGAAGAGCAAAAAAGAAAAAAAAAACACACACATACAACTCAACTTCTCCTAATCTGTGTTTGACTTGGCTGAGATATTGAGCAGATTGATTTACAGATATGCGAAAGCACCACGATCAATTTTGGCCTCTTTGAACGGCAGTCACCTTCCCTTATATTTACTTAAACAATTAGTGGCAAAGTGTTCGATTAGACATCCTATCATATAATTGATTTAAGTAGATTTTCGAGCATGTGATCATCAGATAAACAGGGCTTAGGGCATGACTCATGTTCCACTGAATATTATTTTTTGCTCCATTTCATATAAATGCCAGTTATAATTCTAACCCATAATTACATTTTGAACATGTTTTATCTGGTCAGATTCTTATGAACGTGCAGCATCCTGGGCGAGTCTGCTTATTCGCTTCACCACGTCAAGACTGCTGTCAGTGGGAGTTTGCACTTAGTGCATTCCAGACTAATATAGCATGTATGCATGCACAGTGACGGGCGCAGAAAAAGAGGGCACACAGGCCAAGTGCTTTCAGGGTTAGCCACTAACACAGATGAATGAGAAGCTCTCTTTATGCTAAATCAAGCCATGGATAATTCACCTGTTTATTTATGATGATTTATTTATACACTGTGTAAGTCAAGCATCCTTGGCCTCCATTCAATTATGAGCGATGGCCAAATGTGACTTGACACACAAATACATACTGTATGTGCTCTAAAGGAAGATGTCGTCGTACAAAAAAACAGCCATGCATGAGCGCATGCTGGGGTCCATTGCCAGATTCACTTTCTAACACATTAATTCTGAGATAAGCATGCTTATCTTGCTAAATGTAAGCATTAGAATTACACAGTCAGTGAAGCCTGAATTACATACTTGCCCTCTTCTTGAAAATAGAAGGACATAGAATATTGACATGGTTTTGTTTATGTTGGTTTGTATACCGAAACTGAAAATATGTATATGAATAATGCGAAACTTTGCAAACTGGAATAAGAATATTAATCCAGGAGGCAAGCACAGATTTATATTCTCTTAATACGTATGACAGTGGTTTAGAACACTATGAACACAATCCTCGGTGCGCTTGCAGTGAACACTAAATAACATAACACACAATAAATCAACTCATGGAAACCAGCAGGGTGCTAATTTAGAGGCAGGAAAATTGCATTCAGTTATAAAACCAAATAGAGAAGTTTTTATTACCACCAAATTTCTCTCGCAGGACAAGCAGCATCGCCAAAAGCCAAGTTCAGGTTTGATATACTGTGTGAGAAGTATTAAATACATTGAATATAATGAACATTAAATGGTCAGCATGCATACAGGTGTATAGGATACAAAAGTTAAAAAAAACATTCTCTCAGCCGAAATATCGGATTGTTCCAGTACTGCTCTATAGCGTTTATTTCACATAATCATAAGCGTGATTGAAGCATGTGACAAGTCTTCAATGTCTCATAGAAGAAACAAGAAGTGTGACCTTGATATGCCAGATCCACAAACCAGCCACATCTGCATTTATCGCTGGATTACTATTCCTGGTGACCAGCAAACAGATGGCAAACCACTGATATTTTCCAGAAGCTTTACTAAATAAACACTGATCTGTAAACACTTCAAACACAGTCGACGATAAAACAAATATCAGACATTGTGTATTATAAGTCTGAACGCTCAAATGACTGATCAAAAAGGTGCCGGAAAATTTAGACACCTGACAGTAGTGCCATCTGCAAAACAGATCGCAATAATGTGCAGGTAATGCGCTCGGTTTATTACCAGATCGTTTCTATAGTAACAGTTTACTTACAAGGATGTGAAGGATGTGGTAATATTTTAAGCATGATCAATGTACATTTAAAAAAATGTTAGTATTTAACAAATAAATAAATATATGTATATGTATTTGATATAGATATGGTAAAAGCAGATAGGTTTGTATATGATATGATTAAAAAGCATATTGATTTTTTTTTATATTTATGAATAGAGGCTCCTACATTTTTACTTAGTAACAGTCAGGAGGTAAAGCTGTACCTGTAATTTTCATATTGAAATGAGAAGATTGACTTTTTCATTACGATTAACTTGTTTTTGCACTTGTTTTGCAGACATGCCACAAAATTATAGCATATAAAATGTGCTGTAGTATATGAGAGGTAGATGTTGGATTTCTCATCGCAATGTTGTGAGTTCATATCCCAGAAAGCCCCTTAACCCTGAACTGCTCAGTTGTATAATATACATAATTGTAAGTCGCTGTGGATAAGAGCATCTGCCAAATCTTATAAATGTAAATAAGGGGTGGAGATGGATGTAAAGTGTAAAACATTTGAAAACATGCTGTTATATCGCATGCTTCACACCATCAAGTTATTTATTATTTTCCTAAACAACACCCCATTGTGCTTCGTGTTAAAAGTTTCAGCTTCAATTTTATAAACACTACTCTTTATAAAGTCCGTGTCTCTATAGTCCGCTAAGTCATCAGCCTATACTGCCCTGTGTCCAAGACAATCTGGCATTTCTGTTCCAGATATTCATCATATGCAGTCAGAAAGACTATATCTCCAGTGCATTCCTGTGACACCAAAACCTCTCTTGGTGCTGTTGTGAAATTAGTTTCACATTTCGAGCCCTTTAGTTTAGCTAAGACTGAGAGCTGGAAGAATCTACACATAAAGCTTATGCAGGCAGAGCATTTCATGGTGTCAAAATATTTTTCCACTTTGATTAACACACACACAATAGTAATAAACTAGATACAATGATAAACTAGTCTCCAGGGCTGTGGTAACATACTGTCTCACCAGTATTACTGCTGGATCAGGAGTGATATATGAACTCGACATATATTCCTTCCCCCCCAAAAAACACGAGAACAGACTGATTATTTGCCTGCACATTATCTGACACATCTCAGATTATTATATCTCCAAACAGACCTGCTTTTTGTGATCCCTTAGAGGACAGGAATGTAACAGCGAATAAACACTTTCTTCGCAATGGACCTGAGAGAAATACACAATGACTGCTGTTTAGTCTCCCCGCAGACACTGCGTCTAACTACTCTGCGTCAGCTCTTTCTTCTCTTTACAGGAACAAACGTCACCGTGCGGCATGGGATTGGCTGCGCTAAGCTAACACAGCTGATGCACTGTAAGGAATTTTAAGTGAACATCCTCACTGCTATGTCAATCAAGATGAGAAGCAAATAAATACTCCTGTGAAATGTCATGCAACCCATTTTTTTCAACTCAAAGTGAGTCTGTAAAACCGGTCACGGCGCTTTTCTTTTCTTATTGACACTACCCTGCGAGGCAAACACTGAAATGCAACACGGCACGTCATACGTGTAACCACCAGCCTTTGAGATTGCGCGAAATAAATCTGTTATATAATGTGATTTCTCCAAACGTCACATCGAATCTACAATTTTGGAGGCACTCCGATAAATCTAAAGATAAATCTCCACCGCTGTCAGTGGCACAAGCAGGTCAGACTTCTTTTGTCTTATAAAACAAGCACTGGTTATTGTTTGCATGAAACAATAAACGTGCTGTATAAATGAATTTTTTGAAAATCTTTGAATGATTACAGATATTTCTTTACAGAACATTCATCAAAAACGCCTTTCTCTGTGCTTCTGTGCAACGCTGCTGTTATAAGGACTCTCGCTTTGTGCATTATTTAAGCAGACGTTTTATTTGTCATTTCTGACTCCGCACTCAAACAATCTGATTTGTTTCGCCGTGTCTGCATGCCGAAACACGTGCGCATGCAAGTGGCCGCTTGTAAAATATATTGCAAGTTGTGTAACCTAGTTCAGACTGTTAAACAATGGATTGTGCTGTTTTAATCATTTCATGTTGTCAAAATAAGAAAAGGCTGTTGTTACAGGGAAAGGGCCATGAAATGATTGCTGGTTGGCAAGTGCCTAAACCTGGATTCCAGTGTGAACTCACCCAGAGGCACAGAGTAACACCAGACCAAGTATATTCAATACCCAAAATGCAGATTTCTGGCACTTACACTCACAATGCTCACATAATACAATTATTTGGACCAATTGGATTTTCAGCAACTAAGCACGTTTTTTTTTTTTTTTTTTTTTTTTTTTTACAATTACTTGAACTATTTGTGTACTTTTTAGGAAGTTTAGATAAAAAGATTAAATTCAGAATAAAAATATTACTCATTTCGAGCGCCTTAATTGGGGTTGAGAATTTTAAAGAGTAAAAGAAGGTATTTTTGATACATATTGGTCAGGTAATAAATGACAAATGAACGTTTATTAAAAGCCTTTATTAAAAGCCGGATATTTAAATGTTGGTTCTTTGCAGTTCTTCCTAGAGCCCTTGCATTTGAACAGATTTTTTATTTTTTTTTTGTAACACATGCAATTTTTTTTATATTTATGAATAGAGGCTCCTACGTTTTTACTTAGTAACAGTCAGGAGGTAAAGCTGTACCTTTGTGCTTTGCATTTTCATATTAAAATGAGAAGATTGACTTTTTCATTACGATTAACTTGTTTTTGCACTTGTTTTGCAGACATGCCACAAAATTATAGCATATAAAATGTGCTGTAGTATATGAGAGGTAGATGTTGGATTTCTCATCGCAAGGTTGTAAGTTCATATCCCAGAAAGCCCCTTAACCCTGAACTGCTCAGTTGTATAAGCAGTCAGAAAGACTATATCTCCAGTGCATTCCTGTGACACCAAAACCTCTCTTGGTGCTGTTGTGAAATTAGTTTCACATTTCACACATGCAATTGTTGTGTTTTTTCGATATCTAAATATATTTGAGCGATTCTTAGAATAAATCTGAACAGTTCACTAAATTTAGTATCAATTACAACCTAATTCTGACCATTTTTCATGCCTTAATCTAAGTTTCATAAGCAACTGTGTCACCCCTTACAGCAGCCATATCTTTTGCCTTAAGCACTAATTAATATCTGAACATGAGTGGGCTTAAATAGGTGTTGCAGTTAAAAACAGTGTGTGTGGGAGACGTATTTGTGAATAGGTGCATTGTGCTCTTGGGTTTCTACGGAGAAGGTTTTCTCTTCGCCTGGTGTGTAGATAAATGTTTTCGGTGCATCAGGTTTCACTGGAAAAAAAAGATTCGCGTTCGCATCAGCATGGCATGGCCGAATGTCTACAGCGGATTAAGTTGAGTTGAGGCAATTTTAATAGACAAGACCGAACACATTCTCTGAGGCCACTTTCACACCTTAAAAACGCACTGCTAAAGTAAGCAAATGTGTGTAACAGCACATAACAGGGTACGTATAATGTTTGACAGGGACACAGGTATATAACACCAGATTTTATGTTGACCACATGTGTTCATGAGAACCATGACACGACTCTCTTTAAACGCTGGCTACTTCAATAATCACATCAGGGGTGATGACATGCTGTTACAGTTTTTTACATCTTTATTAGAATTTGAACAATCCAGCTCATATGAAAGCTTATAAAAAAAAAAAAAATAGATTGGGGGCGTTTGTAGTTTTCCTTACAACTTTATTTGTACAAAATCCAGCGCAATCTTTTTTTTTTGCTTCCTAGAATTTCACCGAGGTTGCTTAATCAGTCTTTACTAAGCTTTTTTTTTTTTCTTCTTGATTCTGTAGTTGTAGTATGTAGTAGGTCAGCTTGGCTGGTAGCTGTTTGCTCTTGGAAAGTTAAGCACTGCATTAGTCATATCCATGTTCACAATCCCAGCTCCGATTCTACTCCCCATAACAACTCGTGCAGCTGCAAAATGGGATTAAGTTTCCCTGACGATGAATGACAAGAGCAGGTTGACTGCTTTGCAAACAAAAAAGTAGAAGCTACACATATCCACTTTACTTCAATTCAGATGGATGATAAATTGTATCTGTAATCTGTAAAAACCCTGTTGTTTTCTTATATATTCTCACAAGTGTTTTTAATATTGCGTCGTTTATTACTGACACTGCACTGTATGCAGTTTGCTTTGCTCTTTATGTGATGAATCTGCAAACTGTCCATTTCTTTAAATTAGCTTTGATAGTTGCCTGTTGTGTGGTACAAAGCTCTGAAGATGTACATCTCTTTCTGCGAAGATCGAAGCAACAACCTAAATGCAGACTGTCGTTTCAAGAGGAAAAAGTCTTCTGTTATATCTCCAGCGTCCCAGATAAGCCCTATCTGTTTACATTTCAGCCTCTGTTTCTCTCTCTGCTTTTAGATAGCCCCAGCAATGTGTCTCTGTCTACTTCACATAATCTGTACAACTCTCTCTCTCTCTCTCACACACACACACACACACACACACACACACACACACACACACACACACACACACACACACACACACACACACACAAACGATATGGTTTGAGAACTTAGGTAACTGGATGTCTGCAAGACTGAGTTAGAATAGAAGGAAGATCTCAGGTCAGACTGTAAAAACATACCCATAGTACCCTTCCCCCACATTCTCTGCTTGCTCACTTCATTCCCTCCCCCCCCTCCTCCAGTGCTTCCCTGAAGACCTCTTTCCAGCAGCTAGGAGGACTAGACACAGGACGTTTTTGCCCATGACAAGGCCCCCTCTATATAGCTCTCATGCTGAACTGAAAACATCAGTACACTCCCATTTTTTGTCTTGAGTTTTTAATAAATTTCAAGATATGCTACAAATGAACAACAATCAACAGTGGTACTATTTCATAGAGATTTCTTTGAATTATGACATACAGAAATGCCTAATCCTGCATGAAAGCAAAGAGAGTAAAGCTCCCAACAAGCCTAATCCTCCAAAATCTGAAATGATACTACATATTTAAAATTTAATTAGACTGAAGTCTTAAGCAACTACCCCCTAAAAAAATCTCAGTGAACAACAGAAGCTGTCTTTTCTGTTCTCTCAGTCAGACTTAAAAGTGATCTGTATCCTTAGTCAGCAGCCCACAGGGGGAACAATATGCGCTGACTTCCTGACCCCCTTCGTCTGGAGATCTTAAGGCAAACAATGTGATCCTTAATTAACACTGACCATTCCGGGCAGCGCAAGGCTCTTCCCAACAGCTCCAATTGAAGCATACACACAAAGCCTGCTGTGTTTGTGCCTCTGACACCACATACTGTGCCCAGGCTGCAGGGCTCCACAGCATGATCACTGCGATTCGAGCCACAGCAATATTGCCTTTCAGCAGAGAGTGGGAACAGTCGAACCCTTCTTATCTGTGAGTCAAATACGAGAAATGCCCTCTGATTATGTGAAGTACAGTATGTGAAATTCGGAACAGTAATGTTGGTAAAAATGCAGTCTGCTGACGACACACAGTGGATACTGCCACAGGCATGCTGCTGTACACGTTCCTCTACAATCACACTGGGCATGTTTCATTAAACATTTCTCAACGTGGAATACGCTAATAAGTTAAAGAAATGTAATCGTATTTGAAAGTAGGTTTTGTGTGCAGATCATTACATGGAATCAAATTCACTGAACATGAGCATAATATATGAAACAAACCAGATTTTAAATGTCCTACTATAAAACATTAAACACAAAAGAGCCACAAAACTCTCGTTTCTGTTTCATTGGCAGGTTACGTCATTGAGGGCATATGGAAGCTTCTTATTGTTTGTTTTCTTTCATTAGCCTTGGAGCTTAAGAGACATGTCATGACTCGGCCCCCTTGTTAGAAGACAACTCAATCCTATAGTGGATCTGCTATAAAAATAAACATGCATGGAAAAATAATTACAGTGGATTTTATTTATAATTGCACTAAACCCTGTAGGGTCCTGAGCAGAATGATGAGCTGAGAAAGCTCGCTCTCTCTCTCTCTCTCTCTCTCTCTCTCTCTCTCTCTCTCTCTCTCTCTCTCTCGCTCTCTCTCTCTCTCTCTGACTCTCTATCCAAGAAAAACAGACTTTTTGCAGCACCCTCATACAACCGTTGTCTTGTTAATCTTAATTAAGGCATTTTTAAAAGACTGGGAAGGCCAGGCTGACAAAACATTTTTAAGCCCTCATAAATCACAATCTCACACTCTTTAAAGATAAAAAAAACATGCCCCAAAACGAGAAAGAAAAAAAAAAAGCTTTGAGCAAACACGGCTTCCATTTTTAGTTATTTTTTTCCCGCATCTTTACACGTCAGCACTGTATCATTGTGGTCATTCAGTTAGTATCTCGTCCTTCCATTAAAGATGAATGCCAAAGCAAAGGCTGGGTGCGTATCTCTAACTGTGTCAAAGGGAAGTGCTGTGGCTGTTGTATCAGCAAAACCCAGAGGAAGAGTTGTATTCCTGTACTGAACACAAACCATCTGGCAGGAAAGCCTCTTTTCATTTTCTTTTAACTTTGATTTCCTTTTTAAGGAACGGTTCTCAGCATGTCCTCTCTGACACTGACACTACACTTCTGGCTGTTTCCAAATCCTGTCATTCTCTCCTATTTGACGGTAAACATTATTTGATAAAGTACACACTCGCATGCGATTATGTCGGCTCGAATGTCTAACTGTGTAAAGCGTGAGAGGTGTTTTATATAAATTAATAGGATAAAAAAAAAAAAGAAAGTTACACATTTGCAATCCGAATTGGACAAACTGCAGGCTATCATTTTAATAAGAGCGATGTCTGTCTTGTTATGAAAAGCAAGGCCTAACTGAAACATTTGTTTATGTTCTGAATGTTAGTGCACACTTTTAATGATTTTACGATGCTGTGTTGCAGAACGAAGGCAGTTTATCAGGCCCACAGACAGACGGACTGCAAAAAACACATAGCAGCTGGCTTAGACATCAAGGAATGCAAACACATGATTTATTGCAACACTGCACTCAAATTCACAAGGCGGCCAGTCCAATAGTGGTTGTGTGGCTGTAATACAAAACAGAGCTTGTACTTTTTTATTACGACACTGAATGATCACAGCTATTGTTTGTCTGTATTTAAGTGATCAGATCAAAGAAGCAGCTAGACAGAGAACTATGTAAAATATGATAAGTTATGTTATAATGGCAAAAAACTGAAAGTACAGTATATATTTAGCACGTCTGTACAGAGTTATTGTTCTGAGATACTCGTCAGGAAATCTGGCTGTGCCCAGATTACCGGAACTAATTGTTTTCCAACTGTGGTAAAGGGTCATCTGTGATGTAACATACTGCAAACCAAATTGGAAAGAGATTGCATGGATATATGTATATTTGAGGACGCAGTGCAGCATGGGTGCTACAACGCGGCCTTGGTTATTACATCTGTGTTTATGCAATTATCTCAGCAAGAGTCTTGAGCGAAGGTGGCTGCCTCCTCAAAGATCTCTGATTGCCTCTTACATCAGAGTGTTTTGCTTTTACAGATGTGTCTAGTTCTAATGCAAGTTCTGTACAAACAAAGGCTTTCATCTCACAGAAAATTACACAAACCCTAGAATGATATTTGCCATTTGAAAATGCTACAAAATGCACATATTCTCCCCAACAAAAATAACAAACCGCCAAGACTTTATCACCTGGCCCAAGTGTGAACAAAAGGTTCAAACACAACATCACAAAGTTTACACCCATTTGCTGCAGTCTCAATAAACCTGTAATCCTAGAACACACCAGATTAAATGTTTTGCTGTTGCTAGAGAGGAGTGAGATCTCTAAAGCCATATGTTACTAAATGCCACGGCGTGTTAAATCTGCCACAGTTGATCAGCAGAACTGTGAGAACCACTGCACTGAGAGGAAGTGGGCCAGTGCTACATGAGGGAAACATTTGTGATCAAACCTGAGTCTGCGGATTTGACTCAACAATTTGCTGCCAGGAACAGCAGGGTGGTGTAGCAGGAAGCATTGCTACCTCACTGCTCTATGGACCATGCTTCAATCCTGAGCTCGGGTCACTGTATTTGCCGAGTTTTACATGTTGCGTTTGTGTCCTCGTGGGTTTCGTTCAGGCTCTCCAGTTTCCAGTCTATCAAAAACATGCTGAATTGGCTTAACAAAATTGCCCCTGGGTGTGAATATGTGTGCATGTTGCCCTTGGTCTGAAATCCGTTCCAGGGTGAAGCCATACCTCACAGCCAGTGTTCTCAGGATAGGATAAGGATCACCTGTATGCCTCACCAGGATAAAGTGTTTACCGATGATGAACACATGAATGGATTTGACAATTAACAAGGGTGTCCGTATGTACAAATGTTTCAAATCTCATCGATAAGGAACTGAGGGCATATTTAGAGAAACTTCAATACATCAAAAAGTACTTGAATTTGTGAATTAAAGAGCAAAGACACTTTAACAGACACTTGAGTAATCATATGGGCTTGGCCATTATAGTTAGCAATGTACTGAGAGTGTGAGTATGAGACATTCCATGACCACAGACCCGTGGCAGACACAATATAAACCCTTTTTTTCCCCTCACGTCTTCCTTTTAGCACACTTACAGTCAATTCGGTGATACTTTTCCACAAGGTCTAATGTTATAAATGTTAATGTTCTAACCTTGCATGTCCTTGCAACTGATGTATTCTGCTAATGATATGCCGTGCACGTTAGACTCGAACCGAGAACCGCAAGTTCTTGGTCCTTAAATTATTCCAGAAATTGTGTAACATGATCAGGAGATGGCAATAAAGGAAATAATGTCCGAAGAAGTTAAAAACAGATGGGTTAGAATAAATCTGGAAGTCTGATATCTTTGAAATGCAATATGATTATTCTCTCATGTTAATCAAAAACACATGAATGCCATTGATTTCATACAGAAGTTCCTTTATTCCTTCGAGATAATGTATCTTTTGTTGAAACTGTAATCATGGCAATGGAATGTGTATATTTAGCTATGTTTCCAATGTCATTTTTATCCCCATCCTGAATTCTTTGTCTGCTGCGTGTGAGTAGGTGTTTCAGTAACAAGTCACCAGATTGTACGCTGGAACAGTCCAGCGAAAGTCTCTGACCATTGCAAATAGTTGCATTAATTAGCTTTTAAGAATAATGGTATTACAAGACCCTTTACTGTGGTGAAAAAGACAGATTTATAATATTTTGCGCCTACGCAACCTAGGCTTTATGGTAAAGGTTTTTGGCTCCTATAATAAGATCTGGATCTTCTATTGTTTTGCAGTTTTCCTTTACTGCATATACATTCTTCTAAACACAAAATACTCGACCGATGTGCTTTGTTGTTTAATATTATGTTAATGCACGTGGAAAGCGAGACTAGAAGAAGCCATAAAATCCCTGCACTTGAAAAACAATCGAAGCCACCTTGAAGATTTTGGCCTCAGGTTCTCTTCAACAGCTGTGGCCTCAGCTGTTAGAATGTCAATGAGTTTTTTCTGCTGTGTTGCCTGAAGTTCTGAGATCACTTATAAGATGATTTTAGAGCCATATTGTTTCCAAATAATAAGGAGAGACACAATGAAATCGAGAATGCATTTTCAAACAAGTCAGTTTTCATATGTACTTGGTATGATATACACAGCTCATGCACAGTTACTTTTACAAAGCAAAAGCAAAAGCAAAAAAAAAAAACATTGCTCAAACCGAACGCTGCAAACTAAATGGCATAATAGGATCCTGTTTTGACCTAACGCACAACACATTGTATTCCTAACGAGAGCCACACTGATGTTAATGTGAACGGCTGTAAAAATACCTGCTGTGAATTACAATGATTGTGCGACGGACTCGAGCATTGGCAGGAGGCGCGCATTGCAAAGTTCGTAACTCACGAGCCTAGCATACATGCCGAACCAGTCACAGCTCTGCAACCTACATTCCAGCAGTGCACATTTTCCATGCGAAAATCCCAATGGGCAAGTGGCAAAAACTTTACAACGATAACCAGACAGCTCAGGCCTATATCAAAATTTTAGAAGATGCTGACAATAAACAAAATGCTAACGCTGGCCTGCTTAATAACTAACTTTCATTTAGGCAAAGCAGCACTGGTCAACAGTTTTTACTCTTTTAACTAGCATTCCTAATGCCCTGGCCTTCCTTGGCCCCCATCATTTCCCACCCTGGTCGACGTGTGGGACGTTACACACCAGACTGCTTCAACTCGGCACACATGCTTCCTGCCCCCATGCTCCGTTTCTACTCAGCCATGACTTTCACTTATTTCTATCTGACCTGTGCCTCTATACACATCCCCCGTCTTTGTGTCCTTGAGGGAGGGTAGTGTTGGAAATTCATACTTGCCTCGCTCATCTGAAGAGGTAGGTAGTGAGCAAGGATGTAGAGTTTGTGCCAGGAGAAAGTGGGAGAATGTGATTCTCAGACCTGGCCTTAGATCACACAGTTTGCTGTACCCTGTGAAGTCATATCCTCCTGTTTGTACTGGCAAGAAGCCTGTAGTCCTCTGGACACTGACAAACCTGTAGTGGGGACCAGCTTATCCTGGAATTTATTTTCAGTCACAGAAAAATCTACGACCTGCACATATGGAGCAGGGTCAAAACTGCGGTCCTTTTTTAATGAAAAACGCTTGGCAAACCCCTTAGTATTAACTAAACCACTAGAATGTGAAAGTTTTGTTCGGTGTTTGTAGGGTAATGTAACTGGAACAGTGTATTTGCTAATTCAGCAGTGGAGATTGTTCTGTGTGTTGTGTAGTTATGAGAAATGGTAAGTAAATCATATACAGTGAATACTCAAGGGGGAGGTAAACTGCTAGCATTTGAAGTGTGTAGGTGTGGACGCTGCCTGGGGACCGCTGTATCTTCTGTTTCCATTGGCGTTAACCTGAGCGGCTGAAATTTAAAACAGGACAGATCTGGCTCGTGATTTGCACAACGCCCCAACTCCAGGGCCACTACACACACACACAGGATTTCTCAGGAGGATTAAAAAAAGTCAAAGGAAGTGCATACTTAGTCACTGTCTGTACTTCCTGTACTGCAAAGCGGTTCAATCACATTCAATCAGCCATCTGAACAGAATCCTATTTTTTACTCATTGTTCACGTTTTATTGGAACAATGCAAACTAAATATTTTTACGGTGTCCATTTCATTAAATCAACTACAACTGGTACAACTTACTGGTATAACTTGTGAAGTTATTTATGACTTAACAAGTTCTATTACAGATTTGCTTACAAACATCTGTAGTTGCTCGTCCGTTGCTTTTAACACGCAATACTAAATATATGTCAGAGATCTCGCCACTAAATTCACCTTAGAAACCGTCAAAAAGGTAGAGGTATTTTATCATGACACAGGTCTTTTAACAGTCTGCAAGGAACCAATCATCATCTTTCATAAAGAGAGGCTTGCCATTTTAATCCCACATCTGGTGTACATTACCATTCCATGCAGCTCTGACTCAAGCCTGGATCTTACTTAGTACCTCACCCTCTTATTGTGTCCAAAGAGTGATGCTGCTTACTGACAAAACCGTTGCCCACAAATTCTTGTTAAAGAGTAGAGTGGAGGAGAGATGCTCTAAATTATTCAATTATTTAGAAATGTACTGCATTGACTGACACTGACAACAGAGAAATCTAAGTTGCTGTTGTAAAAGCTCAGTTATGGCAAATCTGATATGTAGTCTTGTGCTGTAAGATCAAACAACCATCAAATGGTCTCATTCTTATTAATACAATTAGGCCAAGGTTTAATGTAGGTCACACGGTTCAGATCAGATTCTCTTTAGACACTCTGGAGACTTCTTCAAGTTTTGCTTCGATCAAATTGTTTGTCTCGTTCGCTTTATTGAATTCATATGCATGTGATTACTCTGAATGGAAGTGTGGGTGTTCAGAAACAAGAGCTACTCATGTGAGAGAAAAGTAAACAAGTAAGATTAGATGATACTCAACTAATATATAAAAAATAAGCAGAAAAAGAATCATGTGCTAATATAATTAGGATTATTAAAGGACCAGTGCAGTGACACAAAGCACAATACTGTATGCACTTAATAAATGAAACTGGAGTTGCACAAACTGGACACACATGACTAAAAGAGTTGCCTGTTTCACAAAGTAGGTCAGCGCGTCTCTCTGTTTTTGTCCTTTGCCCACCGAATATGATTACAAGCTTGCAACTTCATAACAGCTTAAACAACACACTTAAAAGGCTGCACAGGTTCATCAAGTAAAAAAATCAGGGTGCGGTTTGCAGTACCCTCTTTTCTAAAGCCTTCAAATGAAATTCAACATTACATATGATATCAGGATTGATAGGATTTACCTGAGGGCAATCCTTGATGTAATGGCCCTTGTTGAAGCAAAGATGGCACAGGTAGTTCGGTGGAGGTCTCTTGCTGGGCTTGCGTGGCTCAGTGGTCAGGGAGAGGTCGGAGAAGTGGTCCGTTAGAGAGTTCAGGCCGTCCACGATGTTGTTCAGAGAGCCATACGGAGAAACACTTTTATATAAGCCAGTATTCAAGGCCTGTATAGAAATAGGAAATAGAGGACACTTGTCAAAATTTACCAGATTTGGATTTTAAAAAAAAAAGCCAATTATCAGGTTGAAAACCTTTCTTTGGAAATATTGTCATATACACCAAGTTTTTGTCTGTCACTGTAAACCGGTCTGATGGCACGATTCATATTAGACACATTATGTCAACAGCCTCATAAAACAGAAGCAGGAAAGGGTAAAAACTATTACATAACTTTGTATAACCACAAACCAGTGTGGGGGGGGAGTACTTAAATTTGCTCAACAACATTACTGCTCTAAATTAAACTTGATCTACTAACTTCCCAAAGCACAGTAAGTATTCGGAATCAAATTAAACACCTCCGAACTCTTTGCCCCTGCAGTCAGTTTGGCTTCTCTAACATCACCCTCATGATCACACCTTTAGCCGGAGGTGTGTTAGAACCACAGTGAGGGCGGGAATGTCTCACACACACAAATGCTAGATGGTGTGGAGGTGAATAAACTGCAGGAGTCATGTCTACTTCTTGACAAAGAGTTTTACGTTAGATCGAAATATGTTATAGCTGATGTCTAACATACTGCTGAAAATACGTACTCGGCAAGTCACAATGAGCGGTGTGCGTTTCGCACAGACGGAAGACATTAACCAGCTCTTGTCTTTTAGCCAAATTCTGTTCACGGGCTAGATAAAGTCAGGATGCATCAGACACACTTTATTAAAGTTTTTTCCCTCATGCTTCTACATCTGCCTGTCATTTTTCTGTTCTGGCTGCTGAAACCCAGCTCATTGTTTTCGTGTCAGTAATCTATAACAAATAAGAGTAACACACACTAACCTCGAATTTATTCAGACATGCGTCGCCAACACTTACATAAGTAACCTCAATCTTCTACTGAAGTTACGATAAATAAAAAGCGTTCTCACCGTTACTTCTATAGCCTGTACAGGCAGTGAGTAAGTATGTGCTTTTCATTAATGAATAAAAGCGGTACTGTATTAACTGTCTCAATATAATATATGAAAATACATTTGTGTGACCGAGCAAAATCTCATAACAAAAATAATCCTTAATTTAAGCATTATGGTATCATATAAATATATCTCTAACTTTTAGCAATAATGCAATAAAATCAAGAGATCAAGATTATGATAAACTTCAGTAGGTATGGAAGTAGCTGGTAGTGAGAGCAGATGGACATCACACACATCAGCTAATGGTGGCGATAACTCTTCTCTGCTCTCTCACTCAGTAGGAGAGCTTCTCAGGGGGTTCTTCCTGCCCTGCTCAACCTTACTTAAACACGCACAAGCACACACACACACACACACACACACACACACACACACATGCTTAAAAGCACCCACATGTACATAAAACCATGCACATATGCACACATATGTACATATGTGCACATACACACGCGCATGCTCAAACCCACACACAGCTGTAGCTGTTACGAGGCCTTTGATTAGGTGAATGCTTTCTCAAGAGTAGAGGTGTTGCTCTGTGCACTTCACTGCTTTTACAGAGCTCAAAAACAGCCCTAAACCCTGCTGACTCTCATCTGGAGCACTTTTTTTTTTTATAGCGAAAGCCACTATTTCCATTAACCAACGAAAACAGTATGAAAACTGACCCAAACCAAATTGACCTGAACACAGAGTAAATGAACACTGACACTGCAGCCATAAAATCTTCTGGTCTTAAGCAGTTGTTTTAACAAAAATTTAGTAGCTGCTCTGTTTAAAACAGAACGCCCATGGGAAGAGAAAATAGGGCCGATTGTAATGTAGGTGAAAGCGAGTGAAGAACTGCAATGTTCACTGTGCATCACCACACAAGCGCCAAGTTGAAAAGAAAACGGATAATAACAATAATAATTTGAAACATTTTTAAACATCTGTTAATTATAACCTCATTATACAGCATTTTAATCATATGATTAAAGTCTCTGGAATCAATTATTTCTCTTGACAAACATTCTTCATCTCGAAAGCATCTTTACAATCCAATGTTTATTCTTGAAACCTGGTCTTTCCCTATGCAGTGCCAACAGCAACAATGCATTACACTCAACTTCTGAGGCCCTGATCTACACTATCTTTGTGCCAAGAGGTGCCTGGATTATAGAGTGGATTAAACAATTTACTCTATAATCAAATTCAAATGCTGTAAAATCTACTTGATCGTTGTTGTTTTTAAATATTGTAACGTAGTGTAATTGTATTTATTATTCTCTTATATTCTATTACACATGAATTTATTCGGCTGTCCGATTCCACCAGGATTATTTTATAGACATATAACAGGCATATCGAAAAAATCTTATTCACACTGACAATATACTATACACATCACATCAGCTCAGCAATTTACACCTCGATTAGACCTTTGTCAGGTTTATCGACAGTGCAAAGCCCAAAACAGTAAATAATGTAGACGTATCCAATGTGAGGTCATTTTGAAACCTTATTGATTAACTTTTATTTTTATATTTTCCTTAAAATAGGTCCTAATCCTGTGGCCATACCCTTATTAAGTGCCTCAAACTGACTTCTTTAGTCTGGGGAGGTATTTAGAGGTTGATGGACATCTCCATAACATGTCATGTTACACTGTAGAAACACGAAGTGAATACATTTACACGAACTTGGGTAAATATGAAACGAATTCAAATTCGTTTTGAAATTTTTTTAGCAAACAAACACCGTTTACTTGAACACAGAGAAAAGCAAGAAAGAAGTCATAAAGAAATCAAATTATTAATAAATCAGTGTCACTCAATAGAAATCTTCATCTTGGGTTCATCTTGAGACCAAAGTTCATTTAGAAGTTTCTTTAAATCGGATGATATTGTGTTTATTGAGACCAGTAATAAATGAAAAGTTAGGAAAACGTTTTGGTTTTTTTTGTTACAATTCTGTCTCCAAATGTAAACCAGCTATTGAGCGACAACTACCAAGTAAGTGATCCTGCTCTAAACACCATGGCGCTGCTTATAGACTCCACAAACTTACACACAAAGTTGGACAGATACGCACTTATTTTGGTGAATTAAATAAAATAATAAAAAGCTATTAAAATGTTTACCTCGTTGCGCTGCAGCTGGAAGAAGCTGTTGAGATAGTTGGAGCTGAGAGAGGAGCTGAGCTCGGCTGCAGGGGTTTTACTGTAGTTCAGATCCGGATGGCCAGAAGTCGCTTCGGGTCGAAAAGCATCGAAAGCGCTGGTCTGGTGCGTGTCTTGTAAAGAGAGATAAACCCAGTTTAAGAGCTGTGCGGGCTGATACACCGAGGTGCTGCTGTCAATGGCAGACAACAGGCTCATCTTTAACTGCGGCTAACTTTTCCCTCCGCCACAGTCACTTGTTTCAGACAACTTCGGTGACTTGCAGGGCTAAGTTTATAACGGCGCGTCCCGGGCTTCTCCACACCCCACAAGTGGAAATGTCGCCCTTCTCTCCGCTCGAATAGCGATATTCCTTCACTGCAATTCCTCTCAGTTACTCGTTAAACTATTCCTCGGACATGTCATTGCAAAAAACACTACACTATTAACGCGCTGTTTGCGGCCCGTTATCTCTCTTTATTTGCACAGCTACAGCTAAGACCTCATTTCATATTCAGGAGTTAACTGTGTGCGTCAGCAGCTCCGTGAGCCAATCAGCGCATGGATTATAATACATGCGCATACAAATGAGACAGGTTTGATCGCTATTGGTTCTGTATTAAAATACTTATTTAATATTTATACTGGCAAGCTGCTGGGGCATGTCAACACACAATGTGAAACAACACAGAAACTGTAGTGCAGAATCTATTAAAAACTGCCATGAGTCATGCACATAAATTTACTGGCATTATGCTTATCGTGATGTCAAAATGTAAAAAAAAAAAAGAAAAAGCTAGACAACGTGTGATTAAAGACAAGATAAAATAAGGATGATTAAACAAATACAAAAAAAAAAGTCATTAATAAAAGCAATTACAAAAACAGCTGATCATTTTGATATTTTATATATATATATATATATATATATATATATATATATATATATATATATATATATATATATATATATATATATATATATATATAAGATTTCTGGAAACATAGCAAGAACAACAAGATCAAGTTTTTGTTACTTTTTTCTCTTTTCCTTGAAAGCTCTTAACGTTAATTACGACATTATAACAGCTCTGGATGCTGACTTTAAGTGTGTAATTTCACATATTCCACTCATCAGAAAAACAGGCCCACATAAAACACAAGGCCCTGTTTATTTAACTCGAGGTGAGAGTTTTAAGCAACTCCTGAGAAAATATATAACTTTCCTTCACCTTTTTAATTCACAAGCAGCCACACTTTTGTTTTACCCAAGCTAGCTTGGAGTATTTCCATTCATGGTAAAAAATAGTATTCAAATTAAAGCTGGTAAAAATATTCTCTCTGTGTAAAATGCCCGATGAGCTCAGTCACTTTAAATATACAATACTGTGTAATTTAAGATGTCTTGCTATCACAGACAAATAAATAAATGCAGCAAGACTATTAATGGATAGCCATCATGCAAACATGCTTAGTAGGCAAATCAAACCAGAGGTTCTATATTTACTATACAATGCTACTATAGTGTTTGGGCATGTATTTATAAAATTAATTAATAGAATTCATTCAAATTTAATTAAATAGAATAAAACTTTTAAAAGGGTATTAATGTGACACCAGTAATGAAAATCCAGTAAGTCAATTGCATGTAGCTCTCCATGCTTTGTTTATACTCCACCTAGTGGCTCGCTAAAGTAAAACGATATCGTTCATGAGAATGCTGTTAGAATATAATATCATTAATGAATTATACCATTCAACTTTATTTGTTATGTATTTATTCATTTCACAAATTTCTCTTATTTATTGACCGCATAATTAAACACTGAACGCAACAACCACAAGACTAACCAGGGATTTTCGAGACAAAAAGTATTGTCAACATTTCCTTAACGTTACTTGTTCAACAACAAGGAACGTTCAGTGTTCAGTCGCTGTGATGTTGCCATGAAAAGATGTCAAAGCAAAGAAACGTCTCCCAATGTATATTAAGATAGTTAAACTAGTACATCATCTATACCAGGGGTCACCAACATGGCGGGCAACACTAGGTCACCCGCAAGGACCACATGAGGATCACAAATAGCTCACCATAGCACCACTTACCAGTGAGCTGCATCTATCTGTTTCCTACCTTGTTAAATCATTGTTGATTATTATTATTGAGAAATCATTAACATGATCAGTGTCTTTACATAGATGAATATCATTAATTATTAATAATAACATATAATTAAAGATAAATTGAGCAAATTTGATCATTCAGAAGTGTGTATGAAACTGGTAGCCCTTCACATTAATCACTACCCAAGAAGTAGCTCTCAGTTTCAAAATGTTTGGTGACCCCTGATCTATACCATGACATTAGGGATTAAATGTTTTTACTTCAATCACTTCAGGAAAAAGGAAAAAAAAAAAAGCAGAATTATTATGCAGGCATTAAACCCATTCGGTGCACTAAATTATCAGTGCATCTGTGTCTTAGTGGACTCTCAACTAAAATCTGATGAAAAACAGACCCCCTCTGGTAGAATGATTTCTTATTTTGGATACACAGTAGTGAAATAATGTTCGAATAACCAACAATCCAAAATTCTCAGTACAAACTGCAAAATAACTACACAAATATATTTATCTGTTTTAAGCTATTTCACAAGTTGTTTGTTGTTGTATAAAACATATGATATTATGTAAAAAAATCTATGCAGCTGTTGCTGGGTGGCCATGACTATTCTGAATGACTTTTCATGTGCAACCTATAACTGTACCCATATTTATAGGCTTTCCCACAGACATTACACTCAAAAGGCTTTTCGTTTGAATGAGTTTTCATGTGTTTGTTTAGTATATAAATCCGCTTGAAGCCCTTTCCGCACTCTCGACACACGTACGGTCTCTCTCCTGTGTGATCTCGCTGGTGCACTCCTAAGTCATATTTGTCGAAAAACCTCTTGCCACACTGGTCACAAGGGAATGCCCTTTCTCCAGCATGTCTGCGCAGATGGATTTTTAGATAAGCCGGTTTGGCGAACATCATGCCACACTGATCACAAGCGTACGGCCTTTTTCTGCCGTGTCCTCTCCTGTGGTCGCTGAGAAGGTCGTACCGTTTGAACTTTTTCCCACAAATGTCACACTGAAATACATCTTCACTGTCAGGTTGTGTGTGCGTTTTCAACGTCCTGCCATCACGGCCCTTGACGCACTGATGTTTCGTATGTTTCTGAGGTTTGTGTGTGCATTTCTTTTTGACTTTAGCAGCATTTCTTGTTTTATTTAAAAACGCAGTTACACGCGTATCGAAGTTTTCTGCGCATTCTTCATCAGTTTCGTCATCTTCCATTTCAATTGGAGGAATCAGACCATGTGGTACGTTATCGTCACACTGACGGGATGCTTCACTCGTTAGAGACGGGTTACAGTCATCATGCTGTTCCTTTTTAACAAATTTGTTCATCTCAGTAGACTCATTCTTTATTTCTTTAAATTGAAGACAGGGCAAATATTCTGACTGAGGTAGATCCGATTCCTGTTTCACCCATACAGGGCAGGTCAGGTCAGAGGGCAGATCTGCAGCTTTTTGTGACGACAAGGTGCAGCCATTCTTAGGTGGCACCCGTTGCGTGTTTTGTTCCGTTTTTTTCCGACGTAGCCTCCGAGCAGATAGCGAACCTGTCTCCATGACTCTAAGGTCAGGACTATAACACTTTTATTCTGATTCCAACTGTACAAGCAAATCATCCGGATATATTTTAAACCTGTGGAGTGGAGAAAAAGCGCAAAAGCATTAAAGAATAAACCATTGCTATGTATAGAAATTCTTTCAGTTCTGTACAGATATCAAAATAAAAGCAATGATGTGAATAACAATATATCTGCCAATGTAAGTCAGTATAAAACAATATACACTATTATATTATAATGAGAAACTATAATAATATAGTAATTATCATTACTATAAAGATTTGCTCTGGTCTCTTAGACAGTTATTTTCCCAAATAAAATACTAAAATCACAGATGGTCAACGGCAGTGACACATTTGCCCAATGCTGCCTTTATAATGGTTTAATGATCATTTATATGAACAAAAATGTAGTATATTTATACTGACCTCAAATGCAAACACAATTTTATCAATGCAGATCAAACCTGTTGACTTAAATGTTGGTTTTAAATGCAATTGTTTTCCCTTAACGGTATAAAGAATGTGTAAACACAATATAATAGATTAGAACGCACCATTAGGATCATGTTCTTGTTTTATTGTGTGCTTTCCTGAGATTTAACATTTTGAGAAACTGACATAATATTACGTCTTTCCAAAAGTGACCTTAAAACCCTTTTTTTTTTTTTGGTCCTTAAGATTAGAGTGGCACTGTAATAACAACACAAAGAACAATAATAATAATAATAATAATAATAATAATAATAATAATAATAATAATAATAATAAGCTTGTCACTGAACAGCAATGATAAAATATTTCAAACAGTACCTGAGTTATTCAGTTATTGATTCAATGAGCTCATGTCTCCTCCAGCAAAGGATATACTTTCTTCACTATTTAAGAAAGCACAAGAATCTTCTCTGATAATTCTACAGGGCCACATATTCTATGTGAATCAATCACTGTCCGGTTTAGTTTTTCCCATCCATCTTGACAATCGTCGCCTTCAGAGACTAGTGAGGTCTGCAGAGCGCATTGTTGGGACCAACCTGCCCTCACACCCTGCATACAGTCTGTTCAGATTTCTTCCCTCTAGCGAAGAATACAGACCGATTTAAAAAAAAAACAAACAAAAAAAAAAAAAAAACGGGGCTACCAGACTCAAAAATAGCTTTTTTTTGTGGCAGCCACAAAGATTCTAAACAACCCTCCCAAATATATACTCTATACATTGTTCTACTACACTCTCTATCTCCTTTCATTTGTGCAATATTATACTCATGCAATATTAGAATTATTATTTTTTCCCTCTCTACCTCTCTTCCGCTTCTTAGCTAATTGGACAATCACTGCACTATTATGTCACTTTCTATCATGGGCCAATGTGTAAGGTCTTCTATGCGTAGTAGTGTCTAGTTGTGTTATGCGTTATTATGGTTGTATTTGTCTTTGTTTGGAAATATTAGATCTATATGCAATATGCTTCTATAACCAACTGAACAATTACTGCACAATTATATCATTTTTTTTTGTCACAGGCCCAAATCTTTTATTCTTGGTCATTTAGTTGTGTTAGATATAATCATGTTTAAATTAGTCGATGCCTTGGTTTACTTTAAACTGGAAACAAATTCATTGTATGCTCAAGCTTAAGGCCTATAAACCTATTGAACCTATTCATTCATTCATTCATTCATTCATTTTCTCCCGCTTATCCGTATTGGGGTCGCGGGGGCAGCAGTCTAAGCAGGCCCCCGCTTTCGACTGCTGCCCAATCCTCACAGCACCGTTCCTTACGGTCCCTCCTGCAGGTGGTGAGCCCACGGGAATAAACCTATTCAATTTAATTTAATTCAATTGATTTTTATTTGTATAGCACTTTTACCAATTAACATTGTCTCAAAACAGCTTTACACAGATAATGTGGTGATAAAAAAATTAATATGTTCTTTATAAGTGTAAATTTGTCCCTGATGAGTGAGCCAGTGGTGACTGTGGCAAAGAAAAACTCCCCGAGATGACATAAAGAAACCTTGAGAGGAATCAGACTCAAGAAGGAACCCATCCTTGTTGCACCGAATGACCATTGATTACAGATAAACAATGTTGCGGGGTACAGTGATGGTAATTATAAGCAAACTGTAGTCCTGAGTCAGTGTAGCAGACTGTTGACATTAACTACAGTCCAAATCCATCGTCAAAGCTCCCGTTCTTACTCCGGAATTTCATGGAACCACCTAAGGATGATATCTGTCATATATATCTACAGCACCACCCTTTTAATATTATTACTTTATTATAACAATATAACTATTTACATGCTAACCCAGCCATTAGGGGGGCACAAGCCAGTGCACTCTTAGTGCCGGTCCCAAGCCCGGGTAAATGGAGAGGGTTGCGTTAGGAAGGGCATCCAGCGTAAAACATGTGCCAAATCAAATATGCGGATCACAAATGAGAATTTCATACCGGATCGGTCGAGGCCCGGGTTAACAACGACTGCCACAGGTATCGTTAGCCGACAGGGTACCGGTGGAAATTGGGCTACTGTTGGCCGAAGGAGGAGGAGGAGAGGAGGAAGACGCCTACGGAGAGAGCAGGGAAAGGAGCAGTGTAGGAGAGTGGAGGTTCGGGTTGGTACTTTAAATGTTGGTACTATGACGGGTAAAGGGAGAGAGGTAGCTGACATGATGCAGAGGAGAAAGGTAGATATGTTGTGTGTTTAGGAGACCAAGTGGAAAGGGAGTAAGGCCAGGAACATTGGAGGTGGGTTTAAACTGTTTTATCATGGTGTGGATGGAAAGAGAAATGGTGTAGGGGTGATTCTGAAGGAAGAGTACAGTAAGAGTGTAGTGGAGGTGAAGAGAGTTTCTGATAGGGTGATGAACGTGAAGGTGGAAGTTGATGGAATGATGATAAATGTCATCAGTGCCTATGCTCCACAAGTGGGCTGTGAGATGGAGGAGAAGGAAAGATTCTGGAGTAAATTAGATGAAGTGGTAGACGGTGTACCTAGGAAAGAACGATTGGTGATTGGGGCAGACTTTAATGGGCATGTAGGTGGAGGGAACAGAGGTGATGAGGAGGTGATGGGTAGGTATGGTTTTAAGGAGAGGAATGTCGAAGGGCAAATGGTGGTAGATTTTGCTAAAAGGATGGAAATGGCAGTGGTGAACACTTATTTTAAGAAGGAGGAGAATCATAGGGTGACGTATAAGAGTGGAGGAAGGTGCACACAGGTGGACTATGTGCTATGCAGGAGATGCAACCTGAAGGAGATTGGAGACTGTAAGGTGTTGGCAGGGGACAGTGTAGCTAGACAGCATCGGATGGTGGTCTGTGATGAGAAAAGTAGGCAGGAGTACAAGGAGATGCGGCAGCAGGTAAAGAGGGATGTGGCGAAAGCCAAGGAAAAGGCATATGAGAAGCTGTATGAGAGGTTGGACACTAAGGAAGGAGAAAAACATTTATACTGATTGGCCAGGCAGAGGGACCGAGCTGGGAAGGATGTACTGCAAATTAGAGCAGTAAAGGATGGAGAGGGAAATGTCTTGACTAGTGAGGAGAGTGTGTTGAGAAGGTGAAGGGAGTATTTTGAGCAGCTGATGAATGAGGAAAATCAGAGAGAGAGAAGGTTGGACGATGTGGAGTTGGTGAAGCAGGATGAAGATAAGATTAGTAAGGAGGAAGTGAAAGCAGCGATTAAGAGGATGAAGAGTGGAAAGTCGGTTGGACCAGATGACATACCGGTAGAAGCGTGGAGATGTTTAGGAGAGATGGCAGTGGAGTTTTTGACCAGGTTGTTTAACAGGATTTTGGAAGGTGAGAAGATGCCTGAGGAATGGAGAAGAAGTGTGCTGATACCGATCTTTAAGCATAAAGGAGATGTGCAGTCTTGCAGTAACTACAGGGGAATTAAGTTGATCAGTCACACCATGAAGTTATGGGAAAGAGTAGTGGAAGCCAGGCTGAGAGAAGAGGTGACAATCTGTGAGCAACAGTATGGTTTCATGCCAAGGAAGAGCACCACAGATGCCTTATTTGCTTTAAGGATGTTGATGGAGAAGTATAGAGAAGAACAGAAGGAATTGCATTGTGTATTTGTGGATTTAGAGAAAGCGTACGACAGAGTGCCAAGAGAGGAGTTGTGGTATTGTATGAGGAAGTCAGGTGTGTCAGAGACTGGTTCAGGGTGAGGGTTGGACTGCATCAAGGATCGGCTCTGAGCCCTTTCCTGTTTGCAGTGGTGATGGACAGGTTGACGGACGAGGTCAGACAGGAGTCTCCCTGGACTATAATGTTTGCGGATGATATTGTAATTTGTGGTAAAAGTGGGGAGCAGGTTGAGAAGAGCCTGGAGAGGTGGAGATATGCGTTGGAGAGAAGGGGAATGAAAGTCAGTAGGAGTAAGACAGAGTACATGTGTGTGAATGAGAGGGAGGGCAGTGGAGTGATGCGGTTGCAGGGAGAAGAGCTGGAAAAGGTGGAGGAGTTCAGGAACCTGGGGTCAACAGTGCAAAGTAATGGAGAGTGTGTTAGAGAAGTAAAGAAAAGAGTGCAGGCAGGGTGGAGTGGGTGGAGAAGAATGACAGGAGTGATTTGTGATAGTAGGGTATCTGCAAGAATGAAAGGGAAAGTTTATAGGACTGTGGTGAGACCTGCGATGTTGTATGGATTAGAGACAGTGGCATTGAGTAAAAGACAGGAGGTGGAGCTGGAGGTGGCAGAGCTGAAGATGTTAAGGTTTTCGTTGGGAGTGACGAGAATGAACAAGATTAGAAATGAGTTTATTAGAGGGACAGCGCATGTAGGATGTTTTGGTGACCAGGTGAGGGAGGCGAGATTGAGATGGTTTGGACATGTGCAAAGGAGGGACATGAATTATATTGGTAGAAGAATGCTGAGGATGGAGCCACCAGGTAGGAGGAAAAGAGGAAGGCCAAGGAGGAGGTTTATGGATGTGGTGAGGGAAGACATGCAGGTAGTTGGTGTGAAAGAGGCAGATGTAGAGGACAGGGTGGTATGGAGACGGATGATCCGCTGTGGCGACCCCTAATGGGAGCAGCCGAAAGAAGAAGAAGAACTATTTACATGCTGTTTTGCACATCTACTTGCTTGCTGCTGTTGCTGTTTTGCACAACCTTTTGACATTTTGTGTATTTACAATTACACTCTTGTTAACAGTTCTCTTTTGCACATTGTATAACACATTACACAGTAAGTTCACTGGCGGCGTTATTTTGCGTATTTTGTCTTGTATTGTCTTTTGTTTTGAACTGTTTATATTGGATTGCACACGATGCACTTTATGTGGTGAGGACAACCTACTTTAATGCTTATCTCTGTGTTCTGTTATGTAGCTCTGTGTTGTTTTATGTAGCACCAGGTTTCTGGAGGAACGTTGTCTCATTTCACTGTGTACTGGTAGAAATGACAATAAAAGATTCGTCTTCTTGATTCTGATAGTTATGCATTTTATGTTTAATATGTGTTACTAGAACTTCTTTCTAATTTGATATGCATTTTAGTTGTGTGTGTTTTGATGGCTTACTCAAAAAAAAAATTATATATATACTGAAATGTTCAAATGAGGAAAGAAATGAGAAAACACACACACACACACACACACACACACACACACACACACACACACACACACACCTTCAATTAAATAACTTCTAATCTTTAGGTTTCAGAGTTAAACCTTAGTCAATAAAAGACCACCTTGGATGGTGATGATCAGAGAAAATACTAAAGCAGATAGTAAAGCCGAATTTAAAAAAAAGTCTGCAAAATGAAATGATTTGTGCAATTTGCCATAAATTTGTTTTAGTGCAATGAGCAAATAGGAGCTGCACATTTACTCTAATGATAAAACACATGGATTGTTTATAATGACTCACCAGGGTTTATACAGGACCAGAAAGCGACCTCTTGTTTACAGTATTCTGTCGGTGAATTTGTCAACAATCTGACTTTGTACCGCCATCTACTGCGGTGGAGGAGACATGACCCGGGTTTGTATGGTGGAGGTGCGGAGGGGCATAAAATGATCTCTGTGAGGGGCCGAATTTAAAATCTGTTAAGATCCTACATAAATATTTCATTTAACCAAACATTAAGTTTGATTACATAAAGTTACACTCATTTATGATTTCATATTATTCCTAAACCAAAAACAAATAGAAAACTTTACTCTGTTATCTGTTTAACGAATGTGATTTTAAGTGAAACTAATAGTACAATGATAAACATTTCAACTTGTACAATAGCATTCACTGCCTGATACTGCTATTCAGTAAAAAACACGAAGCTGGTCTTTATTTTTTAAAGATTTTTCAAATGCAATTTTGTCCCCTTTTTTTCTTCTTCTCATATGGGATGGTGGGCTGAAGTAAAAATGCTGCAAGAAATAGTCTTGAGACTGAACCAGAATTTACTGTTTATTTATTGGGTTCTTACAGACCATGGAATCATTTTAATCACTAGATGAATTCCATTTTCTGTGGTATAAAGAACAAAAGAACTGAGAGAAGAAGATGCAACTGAAATTTCTCACATACTTCTCATCCGATTCAACTCACACAAATTAGGGCATGAAACAGGATTTGGGGTCAGACATAACTTAGAAAAATCAACAGGAAAAGCTGCTTGAACTGATTATTCTTTGTATTAAATTATATTAATTATCAGTTGTTATATATTGTTAATAATTACATGTCAGTAACAAAGAAAATGTCTTTAACCCAATGGTTCTTGAAATAGGCTGCCAAGTTGTATATCTACTGGGTCATTTTAACTATTTTCCATGTATTTATTTCTAATCTATAAAGATTGGTGTGTTTAAAAACAAACAAGATATGAAAATAATTGTTAGGATTAAATATATGCTAACCAATCACAAATATTGAATTCAGACATTTGGTGCTGACTTTCCTGTAACTAGCCTTTGAGGTGGCCTTGAACCAAACATTTTTGAAAACTGCTGCTCTACACAAGAGAACCAGAGCACAGAACTTACTCAGAACTTCCACTCTAAGAACATGAACATGCATGAGGTCTGAGAAATAAACCTTTTGCTCAATCTGATGATGGGATTAAATGTGATTTCAATACTGTTTAGTATTTTAAAGGAGATGTACTTTTTTGTGTTTTCAATATTGCTAGTTTTAGGTGTGATTTGATCAACATCCTGAATTATTTTTGTTTTATAATTTGTCTAATATTTGTACAGTTAGATTGATGTATGTAGCTGCTGTCTGACAAATTAAATCAAAAGACCTTACAATGAAAAATTAAAGATGGCAAGATATATATTTGTTAGTCCTTTATAATGTCCTGTCCTATCATTCCATCTGATTTCTCTTTACAGATGTGCTGTGATCTTCTTTGGTGCTGGATTGTAGTGGGAGATGAGACGGTCTGCTTCTCTCCAGCCAGTAAGCAAAGCACCATGGACAGTGGAAAAGAATGATTTGTGAGTGGCCTCTCCAGCAAACAGCACCTGCAAGGGCTGAAAAAGACAGAACAGATACTAATCTACTGCTACATTACTTGGAACCTAAGACAAAGACAACAAATGTAATTTTATACACTATGTAGACTAATGTTTTGGGACACTCAACTTTCCTTTTCATATGTGGTTCTTCCCCAAACAATTACCACAAAGTTGGAAGAACAAGTGCATAGGATCTCTTTGGATGTGGTCGCAACATTTTACCTTCACTTGAACTACGAGACCCTGTTTCAACAAGAAATTCCCCTGTGTACAAAGCCAGCTCCATGAAGATATGGTTTACATCAGTGGAAGATCTTGAGTGGCCTGCTATAAAGCTCTAACCTCTAGTGGACAATCTTCTCAGAAGACATTATAATAGCAAATGGGGACTTATTGTGAGTGGGATGTTTAAAATGCATATACAAATCTTATGGTCGGGTGTCCACAAACATTTGGTTTACAGAGTGTATCTAATATTTTAAAGTTCTGTTAAAGTTCACTTCATGACAATGCAAACAGAGTTGATACTGCAACAGGCAAGCAATCAGAACACTATTTGCTGCTGAGTGATGTAAAGCAATGAAAAAAAGTGATACTATATACCTTTGCTTTTGAACCAGTCAGTGGAAGAGGCTCGGTGAGGTTATCAATATCTTGACCTGAGCAGCCTTTTGCCACATAAGTGTAAGATCCACAAGTATAGGGATCATGGTACCACTGGGACCGTACAAGCTTCTTTGGTGTAATTGTTGGATTTCCTGCAACATTACAGTAAATGATTATAGATTACAGAGGACTTTGATCTTCCTGATTTCTCAGTAGCATAATGCATTTTCTGTTTTATAAACATTTATGGTGAGGGGAAAAAAAAGGCTGGCAAAGGCAAAAGGTAAAACAGAAACAAACTTGTCAACTGATGCCCCACAACATTAAGGGTGCAAAGGTAATTTTTTTATTTTTGTTTCAAACGAGCACAATCTAGCTGAAAAATAAGTAGAACATAGCAAAAATATTGTTTAAGCCATGGCCTCAGCACAAGTCTATAATGTGTACTTTGGACATTCATCTGGAAAACCTGTTACTGGTCAGGTATGCAGATTTGTATTCTGAAAGGCCTCCTGTTAGTTATTTTAAGACTCCACAATGTCCCTTCACTCTACCCTATCTCATTCTGTTCAGAGATAAAATATATGGCAGAAGCCTGGAAACTCCCCACAAAGACTAAATATTGTATTACAAAAAAGTTTTTCAAGAAACATTACTTTTTGTTTTTCATTGAATTTTGTGGTTTGCTAAAAGCGTGTGTGTGATACGTAACATCCATGATATATGTCTTTAAATACGCCAACCAAGCATATTATGCTTGATCACATTGTACATTATGACATTATAGCATTATGACTGGTGAAGTGATTAACACTGATTATAGATAGATAGACAGATAGATAGATAATCTGTTCATCATGGCACCTGTTGATGTGTTAGAAGCAAAAAAAAATGGGCAAGTGTAAGGATTTGAGCGAGTTGGACAAGGGTCTACATGACTGGGACAGAGCATCGCCAAAACTGCAGCTGTGGTTTGTTCCCAGTCTGCAGTGGTCAATATCTATCAAAAGACATCCAAAGAAGGAACAGTGTTGAACCAGAGACAGAGTCCGATCCAACAGGCGAGCAACCGTAGCTCAAATTGCTGTTAACTTAACAGTGTTAATGCTGGACTGGTCAGGACTGTTTTGGCAGCAAAAGGGGACCAACACAATATTAGGAGGTGGTCATAATGTTATGCCTGATCGGTGGCCATAAAGATATGCCTGGTATGTCTCTCACTTTGCAAGATCATAAACAAATCTCAGTAACTTCTATGTAATGACATATTTTTTTTTTTTACTGTCCAAAACTGACTGCTTTGATGGCTGTAAAGGAGCATGTCATTGGTTGGAGCTATTGAAAGGACAAGGCTCTTAGAAAATGAAACTGTGTTAAATCTGAACAAAAGCAGTACTGATTCTAAAAGAACTGAAGAAATAAGTTTGTGAATGCTTCAAACAAAAACTGGTAATTGTCAGCTGTGAACAATTTAATCCGTTTGATCATTCATTCCGTTTGAATGTGCGTCATACTGGTTTAACAAAATGAGAATTGGGCAGAAACATACTATGAAGAAAATGTAGTACTTCAGTGTTTTAAATCTCTGCAAAAAGTATAATCCTAATCTCTGAAAAAGTAATGATTCATTATGAGCTTAAACACTAAACATGACGTTGACTTAAAGGTTGATTACTGCAAAAAGCAGTCAAAAAATGATAAAATACTACAGCTTGTCATGTAACCATTTTTAAGGCATGAACATCTGTACAAAATGGTGCTGATGTCGGCTTGGGTGATAATGCATGTGGATTGTGCTATTCTCTACCCTTTCAATAAAAACAAAAAGAAGGTGGAACAGTATATTTAAAAAAACGAGCTTAAGACACCAGTTTACACAAGACTAAGACAAATCATATGTGTTTTAATGCTGTGCTCTTTTTAGCATAATCTCCTATAAATATTGAACGATTCATATCATAAATCTGGTCCACTTTTCTTAAAAGTAAGTTCTGTCACTGAACAAATCAGGGAACAAATTTAATGAATGCATCATTTTGAAAAATGAAATCAAAAGATTCAAGTCACTGAGATAAATGGAAATTACCATCACAATTGCAATAGGCGATCAAAAAACATGCCATGCGTGTCTTGCATGGTGTGATGTAATAGAGTTAGGTATTAAATACATAAATGAATTTATAATGAAGTAAACACCCAGCTCCAACAACCTCCTGCAAAATAGCACAATATTAATTTTAGTATGAACAGAGATTAGTTCAGTTATTATTATTACCTGTAAATCTGCGAAGGAGCAGAGTCACCGTGTGCATCACCTCCTCTTCAGGCAGAGTTTCCATATACTCTGATTCATGGCCAGCAATCCACCCACAAAGAATATGGCCATACCTATACCATTAGAGACAGAAATAAACTCCAGCATGCAACATACAGTACTAATAAAGGGTTGCACTGATTTCTCCTTACCTCTCTACAGGTTTCAGTACAGTAAAGCAAGACAACATTCTGATCCAGGCAGTCTTCATATCAGAAACAGGATCCGGAAAATCAGATTCGTCCTCCCATAAAAAAAAGATCGCTTCACTATTTTCATCCCAGAAGGGCTGCTCAAACTCTAAGAAGATTTTATTATTGGTTCCAAAACCCAGTCTGTGGATTGAGTGCAACTTGTGTAGTGGCAGAGGAGGATTCAGAAGAGTGGCATGGTTCCTCTTCATATAGCCTTTAACACAGACAATATAAAACCAAACAAAGCAAAAAACGGAATTCTTATAACAGAGCAAATAATAATCCATCTGACCTTATATGAAAGAAATAATATGGAGAAAAAGATATGAGATATAAAATATACATCAATAAAAGCTAATGAGGTATGCTGTAAGCCACTAAACATACCCAGTGGGATGGTAAGAATGACATGATCTGCTTCAAAAGTCTCTCCGTTAACGCATTCAACTGTAACAGGACACAATCCTTGCTTTGAGCTTGACCGGTTGTGGATGTTATTCCAGTGAATGCACTTGACTGGTTTATTAAATAAGACAATGTCTTTAGGCAGTTCATTCATCATGTGTGTGATTAAGCCTTCATAGCCTCTGCACAAAGGGCACACAAATCCATACAATACATTTAGAATTTAACTGAACCTTCCGCTTTTGCTATTGAGGTTTGGTATAAGCTGCAGATAAGGTAGAAAGTGTCCTTCACCAACTCACCCTGGAAATGTGCAATCCAGCCCTGGAAGGGACTTGTACATGCCAAAGGCTTCAAGGTCCACATCATCCATTGTGTGCGTCCCACTCACACCACACTCAAGCTTCAATAGTGTGCTGATCATAGCCTGTCTGATCTTTTTGGCTTCATCGTCTTTCCATTCTTTATTGCTGATCCGGAGGGCTTCTGTTTTTATGAACTCCCCAACATTTGACATGGGTGCTCTGCTACTGTGGTAGAATTCCTGGCTCTTCTTAAGCAATGTCATGAAAACCTCAACTGCAGGTGCCAGTACCTCAGCCTCAAGCTTCTTGCCTGAGCTGGAAAGCCAGGTAGAAAACAAAGGTGGAAGACCACCGATATCTACGGACTGATTCTCCTCAGACATGCACTCTCCGTCAAGTAATTGGTACTGACAGGCCAAGCGAAACACTGGGTTCTCCTGTGAAGGACCATGGATCCAGTTGGCACCTATTTCTACAATTTTACCATCTGGAGAAAAAAAAAAAAAGATTTGTGAGATATCAATTTAATTTGATTTGAGGTCAGTGTGTGATATTACTTGGAGTTGTATGGCTTAGAAAAAAAAAATATATAAATATAAAATGTATTCTTTTAGTAATAAAACAATCACATTTAACAAACTATTCGTGAGTAATTTATTTCTCTTTTATTACTGCAATTTGTAAAGAATTACATTTTAAATAAAATAATTATACAAAAAATAAATACAGAAAATAAACAAATCAAGTTTATTCATGTTATTCTTGTCATACATTATGGAATCAATATACCGTCTTCCCCTCACTCATCTTTTCTCAATGCTTTTTTAAAGCTTTACCAACAATAACTCACATTTCATTCACGTTATTTTTGTCTCCCTACAGAAAGTTTTGCTCTATCAAACATTTATGTAAAATAACTACTTTTATTCATCAATTTATTATTCGACTTGTCTGGAGCATTAAATAGGCCTAAAAGTTGCTAGAAGCAAAATGTTATTTTAGTAACTGTTTATTAATATACAGGATAAATATTTTTCACAGTCTTATTAACCAATCAGATTGAAGAATTCAACAGCACTGTGGTATAAACCAAAGTTATAAGTTGTTAATCATTGACTAGAACATTTTATTCCTGCAAAGTCTCATGCAGAAACCTTAAACATGCTGATAAGCACATACAATATGTGTAACCTTTATATCCATTTTCCAGAAGAGTACATAGTTCATACAGTCCAGAGTGTAGTTTATGTTCACTTAGTGTACCAACTATAAAACAGGAACTAAAAGCGCTGATCATGCTTTACGTGACAATGTAATTTTTACAATGTCACGTAAATATTATAAACTATACTTTAAAAAAAAAAGATTTGTTACATCACAAAATAAATCCAGTTTGCCACAAAGTTCATACTCCTGCTCAAGTACAGAGAAATTGTTCTGATCTCTGATTATTAAACATTTATAACAATATAGTTGTATATTTATATCGAGCGGGGAACCATTTCCTGACTTTCATTCATCTCAAATCATTTCACAAAACCTTCCTCCTTTAACAGAGCTCTGAAATTTAAACTTAAAACAAGATTGTGTTAAAAAACAGGGTTTATACAAACATTTTAAGGCTTTTTAGACAATGGAATTGGTACTTATTTGTTGCATTTCAATTATATAGAATTTTATTTTATATTTTAATACATATGTTAATAATCAAAAGTAAGGATCATTCTAAATTGTGCTGAAAATACACACATTTTCCAGAAAAAAAAGCACCATTTCTGGCCATTGAGTAACAAAATACTATAATACAGACGCATACACCACTTAGGATCGAACCCGGGGCCCTGGAGCAGCCAAGTGGCAACTAATATCGCAAAACGCAGTCGAAAGGTTAAAAATAATCAAAAAAGGTTAAGGCCTATCACCAGACATGTAAGCCATACATTTTGAAGTCTGTATGAATGTACTATAAAATAAAGATTTGAATAAACATATCTTTACAAGTTAAATTGGAAATGTGCCCTGGGTCACAGTTATTAATTGAAATGGTAGATAGCTAAGCAACATTCACTTTCAGGGGTAGAGATATTCCAAGAATGTACAGTCAATGAGCTTTTGACTTTATTTCTCTACAACTATTGAGAGTTGTCTTTATTGTCTTTTAGATGTCGTTTCCATTGAGAGATATTGTTATGGAAGAAGGGAAATGATGAAGCAAAGAGCTCTGGTTAAGATCTGAAAGACTGAATACAGACAAACAGCCTAGTAAAGAAATAACACACGTGACACAGTGGAATGGAGAAAACACTGAGAGTCTGGTGTTGGACTTATTTGCATTTGGCAGACGCACTTATCCAATGCGACTGAGTTTTTTTTTAGGGTTAACCGTACAGCAGTTTGGTGGCGCTGGGATCTGAAATTATGATCTGCCGAGCAGAAGTCCAACGTCTTAATCACTGAGCTGGAATACTAGAAGTTACCACAGGTTTCCTGTGTTTATTTGCTCTCTATCTTACCCAGGCCGCCAGTCTGAATTCTTCCTCCACTTCTCGACGTTGCTTCAATAATGCGGACTTTTCGGAATCCATGTCTGATTAACTTCTGAGCAGCACCGATTCCTGAAATCCCGCATCCGATAATAAGGACTCTTGCATCGACACCGGAATGGAGAGCCATCTTCGTGTGTGTGTGTGTGTGTGTGTGTTGTATTCAGTACTGCTCTGCAATAAGCTTTCGCTTTGTGACGCTTCTTGGGGGCCAGAAGCATCATTACACCAGATTCTGTGACCATCATATGCTGTGACCCTAGAGGGCGCTGTTGCTAAACTGCATCTTAAAATAGATCATCAGGAGAAGTTCGCCACGCAAACAGCGTACATTCAAACATCAGCGTCCACTGTTCATTAAATGCCGTGCACGCGCTTGGAGAACATTTTGTTGAATGTTGGAGTTTGAACTCATGACCTTCTGATTAGAAGTCCAACAGCTTAACCACTGAGCTACCACCTAAATGAGTTACCACCCAAATGTTCTCTATATTCACTCTGGTGATGTCTAACCCTCTGTTTTATATCCTGAAAATATTTGGGTCTCATGTGAACAGTAACAAACTTACAGCAGGGTTACTAGATTTTATAATACAGGTTATCAAAAACCGCATCTGACTACATGTTTTAAGTACATGTAACATTAAAAAAAACTAAACTTTCTTTCGGCTTCTCCCGTTAGGGGTCGCCCGTATTCATGATCCGCATGTTCGATTTGGCACATGTTCTTGGAGAACAGGCACATGCTGTTCGCCAAGCGCGTTCCAGGTGCACGATATTTAATGAACAGTGGACGCTGATGTTTGAATTTACGCTGTTTGCGTAGCGAACTTCTCCAGATGATTTATTTCGAGCTGCATTTTAGCAACAGCGCCCTCTAGGGTCACAACGTACGATGGTCCCAGAATAAGAGTCGTCTTTAAAAATCGTTATACTGTATATTTGTATACAGGTGTAAAAATACTTCACCCAGACTGCAGACAAATCTACCTGTCAAGAAGTCATTTTCTTCGAATGATCCGCTGTGGCGACCCCTAATAGGAGCAGCCGAAAGAAGAATAAATTTTTTTCTTGCAGTTTATACCAAGCGATACTACAAAAATATCATATCCACTCTATATAGGTTTGCTAACAAAGTTTCAGCAAAAAACAAAACAAAAAATAAAATATCTGACATGCTGATTTTTATAGTTTTTTCAATTATTAATTTATTACTATATCTTTTAGAATAGATGTGCTCTTTAAAAGTAAGAGTCGGCTCCTTAAAATTCTTCACAAAGAGTCGGCTCAAAGATTCAGTGTGGTCGGTAACGATACATCCCTAATAAACCAATAAACTAACAAACCCAGCGATCTACAGAAAGATCTGATTTAAAACAACCATCACATACAAAGTCCCAAATCCTTCCATGTGTTTTGTATGGAAACAATCCAAGACAATTTTTTAATCCCTGAGAAACCAGTTGGTAGTTTGTAGAAACGTTTAATTGACCTTATAAGCAACATCCTATATAAACCACTAGGTGGCACAAATACTGCACTTTAGTAATGAACTAAAAATGAATGTGAGTGAAATATTTAAACTATCCCCCGGCAAAAAGTGACCACGGTGAAGCAAAATGAAACTAAAGCTAGTCAGACTTAATTGCTATGTGGATAATAAGTAATAAAACAACGAAAAAGTGAAATGAAAGTGGATGATTAACTAAGCTATTGCTGCTAACATAATGGAACAATCTGCAAACACCCCATGCTAATAATCACAATGAAGAATTGAACAATTACCTCACATCACCTTAATTTAAATTTGAATGCAAAAGTTATCTAATGGGCCGTGTGTCCTACCTCACTCCTAGTGTTCACAGTATCCTGGGTAGGGTACAGATCTTATAAAGTGGTTACTGAAGATAAATTAATTATACAAATATATACAGTGGTGTGAAAAAGTGTTTGCTTTCTTATTTGTTTGCATGTTTCTCCCGCTTTAATGTTTCAGATCATCAAACAAATGTAAATATTAGTACAAGTGAACACAACATGCAGTTTTTAAATGAAGGTTTTTATTATTGAGGGGAAACAAAATCCAAAACTACCTAGCCCTATGTGAAAAAGTGTTTGCCCCCATGTTAAAACTGTGGGTTATTACACCTGAGGTTCAATTTCTCTAGCCACACCCAGGCCTGATTACTGCTCCACCTGTTCGCAATCAAGAAATCTCTTAAATAGGACCTGCCTGACAAAGTGAAGTAGACCAAAAGATCCTCAAAAGCTAGACATCATGCAGAGATCCAAAGAAATTTAGAAACAAATGAGAAAGAAAGTAATTGAGATTTATCAGTCTGGAAAAGGTTATAAAGCGATTTCTAAAGCTTTGTGACTCCAGCGAACAACAGTGAGAGCCATTATTCACAAATTGCAAAAACATGGAACACTGGAGAACCTTCCCAGGAGTGGCCGGCGGACCAAATTTACCAAAATTAAAGAACAGAGCGACAACTTATCCAAGAGGTCACAAAAGACCCTACAACAACATCCAAAGAACTGCAGGCCTCACTTTCCTCAGTTTTGGTCAGTGTTCATGACTCCACCATAAAAAAGAGACCTGGCAAAAATCGTCCAAGATGAAAACCGCTGCTAAGCAAAAAGAACATAAAGGCTCCTCTCAATTTTGCCAGAAATCATCTTGATGATCCCCAAGACGAACTTGGGTTCTGCAGCAGGACAATGTTCCAAAACACACCAGCAAGTCCACCTCTGAATGACTGAAGAAAAACAAAATGAAGACTTTGGAGTGGCCTAGTCAAAGTCCTGACCTGAATCCTATTGAGATGCTGTGGCATGACCATAAAAAGGCGGTTCATTCTCGAAAACTCTCCAATGTGGCTAAATTACATCAATTCATTGCAAGTTATCGCAAACATTTGGTTGAAGTTGTTGCTGCTAAGGGTGGCCCAACCAGTTAATAGGTTTAGGGGCAAACACTTTTTTCACAGAAGGCCATGTAGTTTTGGATTTTGTTTTCCCTCAATAATAAAAAACCATTTAAAAACTGCATGTTGTGTTCACTTGTGTGATCTTTTACTAATATTTAAATTAGTTTGATGATCTGAAACATTAAAGTGTGACAAATCAGGAAGGGGGCAAACACTTTTTCACACCACCATATTTAAAAAGAAATGTGACGTGTTCTTAATAAGTAATTATTTAAATGAATTGGGGGAAAAAAAGGAATAGAGCATGTTTACATAATGTTTAATTTAATTTTTTTTTTAATTTATTCATCTGTTAAATTACTATATGTTTGGGTTCCGAATAAAGTTAGGGTTGAATAGCAGGTCTCTGAATAGCAGGTCTCTGTCTCCAACCATGCAGATGACTTTGAAAGTTTATACCTTATGCAAACAAAACTTGCTGGATTTTCTCACAATGAAAACAAGGTAAGCCAGTCAGGCTTTCAGTAGACTTAAAAAATTTTTTTTTAGCCTGTCATAGACAAAAATGTTAATTACCAGTTAATATACTGACACGATCTGTCTTGTCTTTAAGGTGTAGTTTCTTGGAGAAGATTTGGTGTTTTGGTGATTTTGTTTTTGTCACAACTAATTCTCAAATCTTGGCATTCAAGTACCAAGTCAAGACTGGTAAGTCCATGTTCAATTACATATCATTAACTTAATTAATTTGTGGTAATCAGTTTTTGGACAACTAATCCAATAAAAATGTAAGAAATAATAATTTGTTTGATGTTTGATGATTTTTGTATAAAGCAGCTTAGGCCTGTCACAACCTATAGAATGTCTCCTGAAATCTGATTGGCTTATCATGGCCAAGTTTATATATTTTTTAAAACCTCATTAATAGAAAGCTCACAGACTACTACAGATTTCCATCTCAACCAGAAATTAACCATCAACCATCGAAACAAGTCCTGAGAAATTGGTGGTACATCGTTTCCCATGATACCACTGTGTTCTGAGTGGCACTCCAGCCAGCAAGCACTGATTACTTGTCTTATTCTCATAAAAACAGCTCCTGGAATAGCTCGTGGGAACTGCTCACAAAACAATGAGTTACTGTGCAGGACTCATTGTGACCATGCAGGAAACAGCAAATTACTTTCTTCTTCTAAAGGAAAACAACTCAATGATCAATGAATTGAGACAATGATATTACTAATGCAGCATAATAATGATAAAATATCTTGCATTTAGAAGTGAGTAGAGCAATAAAAAAGGTTAAAATATTTAACTGATCTGAAAACTAAAAGCGCAATAAAAACAAACAAAAATCAACAAATCAAAATTACAACAGCTAATCGGAAAATACATCAACCTTAAGAGCAGAAAGGGCATGTCCTTGATGAACATCACATGCTCATTTCAGTTCGATTACAGCTTGTGTCAATCTAAAATACCTTAGAAAAAAAGGAACTTGAGGATGTTTACGTAATGGGTACAGGAAATCTGAATTTCTCCTCTTATACTTTTATTTGTGTTGGGCATTTTATCACTAATTCTAACAAAACAGCATTTCAAAATACTTAACGACATTCATATAATTATATTTTACATATACTGTCAACTTTACAAAGCATTATTAGAAAGACGTAAGCATCAAGTTATTCAGAAAAATGTATTGCTCATTCATATAACAGTCACTATGCTAACTGGATTTGCTAACTGAGCTTGTGATTTTATTTCTTAGAGTCAAACTGTTTTTATGTGACTGATGTTACTAAATGTGTTATTGTCATGTTCTATTTTTTTGCTGCCCTGTTTTTAGCACTTGAATATGTTTAAAGTGTCTCATTACGAACTGTGGAATCAAATATATCCAAAAACAAATGTTAATATATATGTTAATAAATAAATATTTTCTAATTATATATATATATATATATATATATATATATATATATATATATATATATATATAAAAAATCACAAAGTCAGAATAAAAATTTGTATAAAAAACAGTTTTATTATATACTAAAAAAAAACAAAAAAAAACAAAAAACAGTGTAATACGTTCAACCAAATACATTCAGTGTAAAGTCATGATATGTAGTTCAATAAATGTAACTAATTCTAACAAAAGAGCATTTCAAAATACTTAAGTGCTTTATAAAGTATTTTTAACAGTAGCATCTATTAATCTTGTGTTACTCCTGAGTATTCTATTGGTACTTGCAAACTACTAAGTATAAAACTTATTGCATCTAGTATTTTCTCAGTCAAAAACAAGTAGAAAAAAAAAAAATCTACACTTTGTCACATACACTCTGCACTTTCAGAAATGTCCTTTAGCTGCTGTTGTATCATTGATTTCAATACACCATACCTAAAAAAAAAAGAGAATGGAATTAGTTGTAGTGAGTTGAATACAGACTGAACTTTCAGGCTTTCATTGAAATTACACAGAGATTTTGTGCATGTTATAACAATGACTTTATACCTTAACAAATACAACTATAGTAAAGATCATCTTTATCATGTGTTTGTGAACAGTAATACAATTTATATTATGTGTGTGATCTGACATACTTTTCAGTCAGTTTTGAAATCTCTCTCTCCTCTTCTTCCTTCAGTTTTGTGACGAAGCTGTTCAATACTGGCATCTCAAACTTAATGTATTGTGCAACCTAGAAAAAATAAAACTTCTGTATTGTGGTAATACATGCGAAATAAAAATACAAAAATACAGCCATGCTAATAGCTTAATCATGAATATATAGATTAATGTAAAAGTATCACAGCCAGGAAAAATACCTTCTCATGGTCAAATTATGACATATTCAATGGCATATAAAACATGTTTCTTAATGAAATATCAAGTTCTCTACAAATATCTCTTAATAATCTGCAGACATTTTGACAGCCAGCATTTAATCACATGCAGAACAGAAGAGAATGATTTTAGTTTAGCTCTTTGCCATGCAACTATTCATTAGCCTGATGAAAGCCTGACATTCACTGTGTAAATATCTTTAGGCCAATGCAAGGTTAGGAATGGGTCTGGATAAAACATTTCCACATTGTTATGGTAAACTTTACTCACCATCCAATTTTATTAGGAACACCTGTACCTGTACATTTATGCAGTTATGAAATCGGAGGATCGTGTGGTGGCAGTAGCACAATGCAAATAATCATTCAGATACAGGTCAAGCGCTTCAGGTAATGCTAGCAGAAAAACATGTCATAGCCTTAGATTCTTGTTCTTGGCTGACAAGAATAGACTCTGATGTGGTCTTCTGCTGTCCAATTAAAGGTTTGCTGTGTTTTTAGATGTTTTTTGCTCACTTTTTTAAGAGCTAAATCACTTTATGCATTGTGTTGCTTCTACACAATTAGCTAATTAGCTAACCACATGAATGTGCAGGTCTACAAGTGGCTGTGTATTTAAATAGGCACAAAATCACCTGCTCTTTGGTTATTTTGGATTATCTGGTATTCTAGAATTCTGCAAAAGCACAATCATATGGGTTTTTCCCTGACTTCCACACATAGATGTACAATTATGATCACTAGACTGCATAATCTTTCTTTCAGCTTCTCCCATTAGGGGTCGCCACAGCGGATCATCCGCATGTTTGATTTGCCACATGTTTTTATGCTGGATGCCCTTCCTAATGCAACCCTCCCCATTTATCCAGGCTTGGGACTGGCACTAAGAGTGGCTGGGGTTGGTTCCCTGACCGGAGATCGAACTCGGGCCGCAGCGGTGAGAGCGCCGCATCCTAACCACTAGACCACCAGGGGACCACTAGAGTACATAAACATGTTTAATCATACAGTAACACAAACAAAAAGACTCACGTCACATGTGACCTCTTCACCAAGATCCTTTTCCATAATAAAAATCTTGGCAATTTTTTCACATGGGCCATGAAGCACACGTGACACCAGGGGATATTCAGTGTCTTTAATCTTTGTCCTTTCTGAAATGTAAATAATATAAAAAATTTAAGACATAAATATACACCGGATTGGTATTAATTAGAAGAAAAAGAGACAAAAGTGAAAGCAACAAAGCAAAAGTTACCTCCTGATTCGTGGACGACATAAAGGGCAAATTCATCTGCTTTATTTTCCACCTGTATATTCATATGTTCAAGTGTATAACAAAAAGATTGTCCTACTCATAAGAGAAGGGTCATTCAGTTAATATTTTCAAAGACCTGTGAAAATATTTATATAAGAAAAAAATATCATACCCGAAATTTATTCAGGAGTAGACTGAGCACTTGTTGCGTTGTCATTGAACTGCTCACTCGAACATTAGTGACTGACCCATAAGCTGGGGTGAAGATCGAGGTCTGAAAATGCAAACAGTAAATTACTGTAGCTATTGCCACATACTGAAAATATAATAAATAATGACTTTTAAAAGCACATACCGACACACAAAGTAAAGTAGCAGTGTTGCATTTACTCCTAAATGCTTATCTTTTCCTGTACATGAGACCTTCATTATTATCCTGCACAAAAAGCCAGCTTATGCTTCTTCTGTTTTAGCAATTCACACCAAACTGTTCTTCAGTATAAGAAAAGTTTGTTGCCCTATTTTTTTTAGTGTCCATCTTGTCATGTAGCTCATAGGAATGTCAGCATTGTTACTCAAATGTTTATTAGTTTACATTTACACTTTTGAGAGCATACCCATTGACAATCACCATTCACCCCTAAGACAAATCATTTAAACATGAAGCTTCCCGTCCAATTTCTCCACATCTGCAGAAAGACCTTTCTGACCAGGCTGATCCCTAACCTTGAGGAGTGCTGAGGAGAAAGGCAGGTGACAGGCCTTTGTGAAGTGCGTGCTGCTGCCAAGGGAACGCCTATACAGGAAAGCACTCTCTCTCAACACCTGCATCCATTCATTATAACTCTCTGACTCACAACACCACGACTTCCCTTTGCACGTGCAGCAACAGTCATTAGTGAGAGCTAAAGGGCCCTTTGCCAGCGACAGGGTGTGATAGTTCCTTAAAAAACTCTGCAGTGCTCAAAATTGCTGATAATACTTCAGACACCCACTGTTTGAGTTTGTTCTCTGATAGAAGTAACCGATTTCCAATAGAGAATGTAAAATTGAAAAATATTAGTAAAACGTCACCTTGTGGTTGTAAAAATGCCCATTTATGGAGAAGCGATGTCTTTTAACCCTTTGTAAGTCTCCTGAGGATCGCTGTTTTGATCTTCTTTGGACGTTCATGAAGCTGGCATCACTTCTTGTTCTCGGAAGTTGAGGAGTTTCATCTTCTGAACTAAGACCATCAGCACCTACAGGAGAGGAAATAAACCTGGTGAACACATGAGCTGTCCTGCTTTGAAATATGCTGATGTGAACTATTTCACCATATATTCTTTGTGAATATTCCAGAATAACACAAGACAACATTAGTTGCAACAGTGACTAGCATGTGTACGTGGTGGAAATGCTCGGTCATGGAGAAATGAGCTAAGAAAAAACAATAAGGCTAAAAATAAACAATACAGAAATATAGACAATACACAATCACTGGCAGTGAGTCACGTACACAAATAGTTATGCATTATTGCCTATGTTGGAGAAAGTACACACGGCACATACTTACTCTATAAATATGTAAGATTATTACAAACACTTTTGTTAAAAGTAAAAGCTTGAAACCAGTTTTATTTGTCTGTTACTGGTGAGCAGAATCTAAACAAAAACCTACTGCTTTTTGCTGGAACAGTAACTTCATTGTTGTTGGACTCAAATGACAAGTGAATGAGGCTCTGTTGGTTTTCATTCCTGTCAGCAAAGTACAGAAGGTTTAGCATACTATCATTTAACAACATAGTTACAGAAGCCTAAACAATCCTGACCAGGCAGTTACTAAAGATGATATACAGTACACAGATATACGTTTTCCCATTTATATCATATAACACATGCATATTTAATAATTACTTATGTTTTACATTTATGTTTTTACATTCAATGAATGTAATACAATATGTCTTCATGAAGTACTTTCAGTAACCATGTCACATGGTCACTGGAGTGCTTAAATCACGTTAGTTAGATTGCAAAAAACCTCTGTATAGTCAGAAATCTTCAATAATAGTGCAGCTCATTCTACATGTTTTAGCAGAACTATATTTCTTTGGGGACATACAATAATCTGCACTGATGACGTCCAAACACAAAAGCTATGAAATCTTTTTTAAATGTTGCGTAGTTCAAATTTTTAGGACAACATGTTGTGTTATAATTATGTGCTTTCTTAATAAACAGGAAGTACACCATCATGTCGAACTCACATGGTGAACATATATTTTATTCTCCTTTGGTCCCCCCCACATACATCACCCCGTGCTCTCCTGCACATTATGGGTAGATATGATATGTACTTACTTTTCAGCTTTTATTCAGACAAGTTTATTCTTTAATACCAAGGTGGGGTAAAAACCTTCACAATGCACATGAAAATGAAAGCTAGAAGTGGGTGTAGATCAGTTCCACCCACCTACAGTCTGTCCCTGGGCTCTCTGCCCTCCATAATCCTACATTGGCAAAATGGAAGCGCTCCTGGTCATCCTGCATCTGCAGGCTGATTGGCCTCCTCAGGCCCCAGGAGATATTGAGTAAACCTTCCATGATCAACTCACCCCGTTCCTGCAGCGACACAAGAAATAATAATAATCGTTAATTCTTCTATTGGACAGAGGAAATCCTGTTGGCTCATAACCAGCCCAGCTCTGTTTCAAGTGTACGTGCTAGAAGGCAGTTAAGGGCCCAGCGTTCCTGTTCTGAGACTCTTGAGCAGTGGAAAGTCACACTGGGAGGCATCCGCTTCAGACAATCTACCTTAGGCTATGCTTTGGAGTATGACTCTGAATCATGACACAGCAGTGCATTAAGTCACGTCCACATTCTTCTGTAATTTTAATAGATAACATGCGTATGGACGATAATCTGGTCTGAACTCGAGTCTAGATGAATATATTAAAATGTAGAGCTACTAATTAAAACATTTTAAACATAAATCACTGTTCATTTAATAAAATGCATCTAGTTGTCATAATAAATTCATGCCAGGCCACAACTATATTGGACACACACAAAGAAATATAAATTTTATTATCTTCTTCCAAGAATCTGCAGTAACAAAACATTTTCTCTCGAAATACCCAGACAACATAGAATCTTATTTAAAGCTATCCAGCTTCAAATGTCCACTTCAGTGGTTTCAGAGATTCATTTCAGGCCATGTACAACTACAAAGCGCAGAATAGCAGCTGAGAGCAAAACGTGTCGTGTGAACACATGTTTAATCCTTTCAGGATCTAGCTGGATAATCCTCCTCCAGTCTGCATGTGAGAAACTATACTTGACATGGCCAAAAAAGCAGATTAAAATTGAACACCCGATATAGCTGCCTTTAACACGCTGGTGTCCTAAATCCTGGCTAGCAACTCTCACTGATACATACAAAAAAATGAATACATTTCTTAATCAGTTTTAAGATAACATAGCTTTTTTAAAACTTATCCCGGTAGCTTAATGACTGTCTAATATGCCTTTATTTCTGGTACACCAAATCAGTGTAATGTTTGAAAGAAATAAGTCACTTAATAAAACAGCCCCAAGTTTACTTAATCTTGTTTGTACAGGATGTTTTGCACAGTACAGTATTAGAAAAAAGGTTTCCGGATTCTGGGCCTGGACTGAATTAGTAACTACAGCTACACTGGGTGTTTGAGCTTATATCCTTCATAAACAGCTAACAAGATTTACAGCCATTAATTACATCCTAAATAGGAATTACTTAACAGAAAATTTATTTAATTTACCTCCATTAATAATTTAGTATACTTCATTACCCTACACTAATCTAGTGTTTAATGTGTATATTGTATTTTATGAGCATTATTGTTTCATTATACGTTTATTACTCATACTCAATTACATTTAGCTGAAAATTCTTTAACTATGCTCATTTAAATTTCGACCCTCCAAGTAGGTGCTTTTTAGTGCCCATTTACATATCTAACATTTAATCACCTGTGTTTCTGTGCATTTAAATCCACAACCATTAGCTTTGCACAGGACCGTCCTATTAGTCTACATTAATATTCATCCTTTAAATCAAGTTTTCCCAAACTATTTAAGCAAATTTTTATGAAGTTTCTGCAACCCCAAGCTTGGTTCATTGTTTTATCCAGGTTTAGAATTTAGCCGTTATACATTAGGTAATTTCATAAGTAACATTTGAACAATTTGAACAATTGAACATTTCAGCCTTCCAGTAACATGTAAAAATTTTATAAACCAACCAAAGGGACCAATGTATACACTAAATGGTGTACACTTGACAATAAGATTCTTTATGCTTTTTGAACATCCCAATCCCCCTTTAGTCCCACATTTTAGGCAGATTTTCCTCTAGAGTTCGGAGTGTGGTTATAGAGATTTGTGCTCATCCATCCACAATACATGAGTAAAGTCTTGTTGTAATGTAGAGTGAGGAGGCCTGGGGTGCAATTTATCCCAAAGTTGTTCAGCAGGGTTGAGGTCAGAGCTTCCACTCCAACCTTTTTAAAACCTCATTGAGCTGGCTTTGTGCACAGGGGCATTCTCATGTTGGAACAGGTTTAGGGTCTCCTAGTTCAAGTGTAGGGAAAGTTTAATACTACTGCATTCAACAAGGGCTCAAAGACAAAAGACATTCAACAAGGGCTCAACAGTGGCAGCTTTGCAGTGCTGGAGCTTGAACATCTTATACTTCATAAAGTAAAGTATACGTGTAGATGCTGCACCTTTAACATTTACTCTCACACTATACCTGTACATTAACTTGAATCTAATTTTACTTCAAGTTTCCAACCATATTTAATTCTTCAAAAACAAGGCTGCTGTACTGCTTTTTCGTTGTAAAATAATCATTCACCACACTAACAACAAAAAAGATGACTAAAAAGTTCAAGCATTTCACAACCATCCCACCTGGCTCCCTTAACATATAAATTGGTGAAGTGGTTGATGTCCTGCTGGCAGCAGACTGAGTTAGGGCAAGTGTGTGTGTTCCCATGTGTGAGCTACGTGGAGGGCCGAGTGCTCTCAGGGCCTCATTGTGTTTGAAATATAAACAATCAGGGCAGCTGCAGCAGTGAAGCATGGTCATCTGCCACGCCACAGCTTCCTCCAACCTCGCAGCCCAGAACACACACACTTCCTCCAGAGAGAGCGAGGTCAGTGCATGGCTATATTTAGTGTCATGAGCCTTGGCTTACACCCAGCAGTGGTATAAAAGGCAGGCTGTGCCTGTATACCAGAGCAGACTCAACTCACAGACTGAGAGCAAGCAGCAGCTCGTTGCCACGGAGCAGTTTCAGGACTAAATCATATCTCACAGGACTGAAGCAGATATATTATAGGTAAGTACTTGCTTTCATTGGGAAATAATGTTTTATGTAAAAAAAAAAAAAAAAAAAATTAAATAAAAATTACACAAAGATTTTGCATTGTTTCCTATGTGTTTAACATTAAAGCAAACAAGAACCTTCAGAAGTAGCTCACAAACTTTATATCTTTCCAGAATGAAGCCAAAAAGACTGCTGTTATCCGTGGCTCCTTTGCCCACAATAACGGAAACATACGAGGATGCCTCACAGACGGGATGCTCCTCACAGTCTATGGATGAATATGTCGACTCCATTAAAAAACTGGCTCAGCCTGCATACGGCCCCGTGCGGGTCGCACGGTCTCTTAGGCCTCGTCTCTTCTCCAAGCCTCTGGACAAACACTCAGGAAGTAACGGCCCACTTCACTTCTCCTACAGGACCCAACGGGCACGTGTAACCGTGCTGGGTCTAGACGAGCTGACACACAGTTTCAGCAGCCACAGAGACCCAGTGGACTGGCTCTTTGCACAGACACAGCTACCTGCACCTCGCGATGAGCTGCGTAGGACTGACAGTGCACCCGCTGCCCTGAGGTTACTGTAATAAACTACACAATATGGAACTGTGTTGCACTTGACTGAGAAACGATTCACTGGAGGATGCTTGGACAGAGACTTAATAATAGCTTAATTTATTTGTGTGTGTGTTTTATATTTATGTTTGTGTTATGCTTTTGAATAAAAGTTGTTTTGGAAAAGAGGTACACTATTTGAAATATTTTATGATGATCTTTTGAATGAATCTAGTTAGAGAAAAGATTAAGCAATTAAACTGAAGTGTTTCTGTATGGTCAAATGGTCATTTTGTAACAGCTTTTTGTAACCAGAAAAAAAAAAAAACACATCAAATTTTATATTGGTTGTATGCTTTATATATTTTTCACAAAGCAACTGTAGAAAAAAAAAAGAAAAAAAAAAAAAATGGCCATAACCCATTTCACTAATTTCTTAGGGTCAATCAGTCATTTAATACACTCTTATTGTTAAGAAACAGTACAATGGCTTGTCAGTGGGTGGTACCCTTCAGGATATCTTAACTTGAAATGTTGTAGGCCTTAACAACACAAAGACTTTAAGGACCATGGCTACACCCTAAGACAAGCTGTTAAAACATTTCCAAGACAATTATATGTTCGAAATGTACAATTCAGTAGTACCAAGCTACACAGATCTGTGACTACACAATCATGCCAAATATGTTTAGATATTATTATTTAGCAGCTTAACTGAAAATACAAATACACTATAATAGATATATTTTCTATTCTTCCACACCCATTTGCTCAAAAACATATTGGCAGCTATTTGTATTCAACCACACCGACTTATGAGCCAAAAAACTTACATCCTAATTTATATTCAATAGTTTACATGAGCTGGTTATAAGGACACATTCTGACCTACAACAAAATCAAGATAATTTTAGAGAGTGTCTATAAGCCACCCTATATAGTATCTGGTATTCCTGGTATGTATGGATGTGCAATATGAACAAACTATGGTAAATATATTTAATCTTATAATAATATTTTACATTTTACATAGAAAATATATAATTTATTTGAAAAGTGCCTAGAAATGTTATCCGTATAAACTTAACAAAAATTTTCATTTGTATATATAAAATCTTTTTATGGACAAAAGTAAAACATTTATAACAATAAAAACTTGTAATATAGTATGTAAAGTATCCTTGCTGTTCTGGTAACATTAAATCATCATGCCTAGAATTTAACAAAACAATATTTTGAAATGCAACTCATGTGAGAATGATTTAACTGTACAGGTTCATACAAGTCGTCCCAAAAATACTGTATTATAGTAAAAGGGTCAAGACTGAAACAAAGATGAACAGTACAAACAATACACAGAGTTTGTCACATTCCTGTGCTTTTCAACTTCGATTTTATATAATGGGCCCAGAATAATGCAAAGTCATGCAACAGAGCTATAACAAAAGGCATGCCATGTTTAAATTGAACACAGATAAATATAAGGATATAAAGAATTGGAAAATAATATTTTGTTCATATTTAATTTTTTATATAAATATATAATATAAATTTTAACAAAATATTTTTTTTCAAATTTCTCTCTCCATTATATACACATACATACATACACACATATATACGTGTGTGCGTCGCACGGTTCGACGCATGCGCAATGTAGCCCCGTGCTCAGTTTCGCGCGAACATACATATAGACAGTAAAAGTTGAGTAAGGAGTGCTGCAGAAATGGCAAGTGGAGGAGATAATAAAGGCTGTACGGAGTTGGCGGATGTGCCCGCGTCGTTTAAAACCGGTGTGTGGGAACATTTTTTATGTTACTTACGATGACAACGGAAATAAAACAGTAGATAGAACTGCGACTGTGTGCAAGCATTGTGCAAAATGCATTCAATATGCTAATGGAAACACTTCTAATATAACAGTTCATTTGAGAAGACTTCACGTCAATGTGTCGATAAGCACAAACAGGAGAGAGCCGGTTAGGAAACAACTTCTACTGTCCGCAGCATTTAAGCAGCCGCTCAGTGATCAGTCGGACAGGGCAATAGCCATATCTAAAGCATTGGGGATTTTTATAGCAAAAGATATGCAACCGTGCAGCGTGATTGAGTGTGAAGGATTTCGCCAGCTGATGAATGTACTCGAGCCGCGGTTTAATATTCCCTCTCGCCGACACTTTTTTTTTTTTGCCAAATAAAGGAAAAGCATGTCATTATCAATGTCTTATCTCTTGCTGTATCAAAATCTCACCTAGCTTTTACCCAGAGATGGTCCCAATAATGTGAATAATATAAGCTAATAAGCTATATATCAAATGCTGAAGGAAATTTCTGGAGTGTTGAAGATTAAAAGAAAAAATAACAAGAACCGTACAGAACCGAAAACCGTGACCCTAAAACCGTGATACGAACCGAACCGTGGGTTTTGTGAACCGTGCCACCCCTAATATATATATTGTATATATATAAATATAGCATTGTGTTCAAATACTTATTTTCCTCACTGTGTATATATATATATATATATATATATATATATATATATATATATATATATATATATATATATATATATATATATATATATATATATATATATATATATGATTTCTAAGTGGGATTTCTAAGTGGGAGAAATTGCAAAATAGCATCGTGTTCAAATACTTATTTTCCTCACTGTATGTATGTATGTATGTGTATATATATATATATATATATATATATATATATATATATATATATATATATATATATATACATACATACACATACATACATACATACATACATACATACATACACACATACATACATATATATACATACAGTGAGGAAAATAAGTATTTGAACACCCTGCTATTTTGCAAGTTCTTCCACTTAGAAATCATGGAGGGGTCTGAAATTGTCATCGTAGGTGTATGTCCACTGTGAGAGACATAATCTAAAAAAAAAAAATCCAGAAATCACAATGTATGATTTTTTACTCTATTTATTTGTATGATACAGCTGCAAATAAGTATTTGAACACCTGAGAAAGTCAATGTTAATATTTGGTACAGTAGCCTTTGTTTGCAATTACAGAGGTCAAACGTTTCCTGTAGTTTTTCACCAGGTTTGCACACACTGCAGAAGGGATTTTGGCCCACTCCTCCACACAGATCTTCTCTAGATCAGTCAGGTTTCTGGCCTGTTGCTGAGAAACAAGGAGTTTGAGCTCCCTCCAAAGATTCTCTATTGGGTTTAGGTCTGAAGACTGGCTAGGCCATGCCAGAACCTTGATATGCTTCTTACAGAGCCACTCCTTGGTTATCCTGGCTGTGTGCTTCGGGTCATTGTCATGTTGGAAGACCCAGCCTCGACCCATTTTCAATGCTTTAACTAAGGGAAGGAGGTTGTTCCCCAAAATCTCGCAATACATGGCCCCGGTCATCCTGTCCTTAATAAATTGCAGTCGCCCTGTCCCATGTGCAGAAAAACACCCCCAAAGCATGATGCTACCACCCCCATGCTTCACAGTAGGGATGGTGTTCTTGGGATGGTACTCATCATTCTTCTTCCTCCAAACACGTTTAGTGGAATTATGACCTAAAAGTTCTATTTTGATCTCATCTGACCACATGACTTTCTCCCATGACTCCTCTAGATCATCCAAATGGTCATTGGCAATCTTAAGACGTGCCTGGACATGTGCTGGTTTAAACAGGGGAACCGTCCGTGCCATGCATGATTTCAAACCATGACGTCTTAGTGTATTACCAACAGTAACCTTGGAAACGGTGGTCCCAGCTCTTTTCAGGTCATTGACCAGCTCCTCCCGTGTAGTTCTGGGCTGATTTCTCACCTTCCTTAGGATCATTGAGACCCCACGAGGTGAGATCTTGCATGGAGCCCCAGTCCGAGGGAGATTGACAGTCATGTTTAGCTTCTTCCATTTTCTAATGATTGCTCCAACAGTGGACCAGCTCTTTGGTCTTGGCCATGTTAGTAGTTGGATTCTTACTGATTGTATGGGGTGGACAGGTGTCTTTAAGCAGCTAACAACCTCAAACAGGTGCATCTAATTTAGGATAATAAATGTAGTGGAGGTGGACATTTTAAAGGCAGACTAACAGGTCTTTGAGGGTCAGAATTCTAGCTGATAGACAGGTGTTCAAATACTTATTTGCAGCTGTATCATACAAATAAAACGTTTAAAAATCATATATTGTGATTTCTGGATTTTTAAAAAAAAATTTTCTAGATAATGTCTCTCACAGTGGACATGCACCTACAATGACATTTTTAAACCCCTCCATGATTTCTAAGTGGGAGAACTTGCAAAATAGCAGGGTGTTCAAATACTTATTTTCCTCACTATATATTGTAATATATATATATATATATATATATATATATATATATATATATATATATTACACACACACACACACACACACACACACACACACACACACACACACACACACACAATGATTTAAAGTAATTAGAGTATGTTAAATTACGTAAATTGTCAGGACACCAAAGGGAACCTTTGCTACGTTTCCAAATGTATGCTTTTACTTGGCGGATGTGTGCATCATGGCGGAAATGTTTCGTGATTAAAAATTATTTTCCGGTGGAGTTTTTACATATTACATATATATATATATATATATATATATATATATATATATATATATATATATATATATATATATATATATATATATATAAAGTAAAGAAAAGACGTTGTGAATAAATGTGTTGCGTTGAAGGTTGTGAGATTAGTGCCGCTAAAACAAAGTAATTTATTAACGCATACCCATTTGACTTGTGTATTTATATATAAAACAAACTGTAATCGCAAACACAAATCTGTCTGTTGGAAAAAAATTTAAACATAAGATTTGGCTCATCTAATAATTTTACTTGAATAATTTATTAGCAATCAACAGGTTCCATCTACTGGTTGAAAGCCCACACTGCAGACTTGTGCAACCCTAATGGCTGTGGTTGGTTCCCTGACCGGGGATCAAACCCGGGGCGCAGCGGTGAGAGCGCCGCATCCTAACCACTAGACCACCAGGGAACCTGTGGCATTTATAAATGATTTGTATTAATGTTCTCAAAATGTTTTAAGAAACCATTCCACATAATAGAACACCATTTTCACCAGCCTGGATTGTACAACCACAATAAAAAATAAAAAAAAACTTATGATGTATGATGTATAATAAAAACAGCTTGGTGAGGAAAAATGAGAAAATCTCAAACCCATAACTTATTCAAAATAGAACATTAAAAACATCAAATATTTAAACAGTAAATCAACAATTTTAAGAAAAAATAAGGTAATTCTGAATTTGTGGCTGTAACAAGTCTCAACAAAAATTGGGACAGGGCCATGTTTACCACCGTGAACTGAGAAGACAAGTTGGAAGAGAAACACCATTCTGAAATTGTTGCACAATTTGTAGACATTTTTGCAGACATATTGGATTATACTAGGGATGCACCGAAATTAAAATTCTTGGCCGAAACCCGAAAAAGGAGGAAAGAAAGGCCGAAAACCGAAACACCGAAAGAAATTATGGCAATTATTATTACCATTGCATTTATGGCTATGACTGTGTACTAAACTTACTAAAATCAAGGCATTTCAATTGCATAAATTAATATTAAAGTCTCAAAGAATTAATCAATTACAAATTATGAAAATATTTATTTATAGCACATTGCAACAATGCACAGGATAAAATTTATTAAAATTTAGTCTTAAATGTTTAATGCACTCATGTGTACATTAAATAATAATGTACAGACCCTCTGGCCTGCTGAAAGGTTGTACAATTAAATATGTTCTTTCATAAAAACAAAGTGCATTCAGAACAAGTGCAACTGCTTAAAGATACAATACAACAATATCACTGCGAAACTTCCTGCCTTTCCAAAAACGTCCACCACAGACGGAGTGCGCGTGCTCAGAGGGGTTTTGCTTTTCTGTGCGTTTGCGTTCCTCTGATATTCAGCATAGCGATCGGATGTTTGGATTTCAAATTAAACCCGACGTGGAGAAAGTTTTTGCAGACGAAATTTCGGAATTACATGTTTTGCAAATCGCTATCCATTGGTCTTTCTCAGATATACTGAAATACGTCCACACCGCAGACATGTTGTTTTAGACATGCACGTGCAGGCAGCGGTTTCTGTTTGCGTCATCACAACAAACTGTTTCGGCCGCATGGCCGCAGGAAGTTTTTTTCCTGCGGCCATTTTCATTTTTAAAAAATCGCTCTCTCGCCAATAGGGGGTGCTGCAGCCCTTGTGGAAGATAAAATTAGCTCTTCGTACCTTTTACAACAACATGAAGATATCAGAAAAAGAGATCGGTGGTCTCTTTCCTGCTCGTGTACCACATCCCTCTCAAAGCGCAGAGAGGTAGGCTATAACGCGTCTTTGTGTGGAAATATAAAACTTTTTTTTTTTTTTTTTTTTTTTAATGGATTCAACTTTATTATATCATGTTAGTTACCAGTATTTCCTGATATTTAGTTCAATGCTTTACAGGCTTTAGTGTGTTGTTTCTTTGTTTGTTTTTATTTTTTTACAACCCCCCAACCACCGCAACACCGCCGGTATTTGGTCCACTACCACCGCGGTGGTAAAAAAAGAAAAAAAAGTGCCATCGTCACAGCCCTATGTTATTTTTTTAAATGTATTCTAAATAGGCCCATAGGCTCATAGGTTTTTTTGTCAAAAAAAAAAAAAATTTATAATAATAAAACTTCACAGCCCCCCCTGTTCAAAATTACTTCCAGCGGCCCTGTTCGGCCGTGTTGTTTCGGTGATCAAAGTCTTTCGACCGAAAACCGAAAATGCACTTTTGGGCCATTTTCGGCCGAAAATTTTCGGTGGCCGAATATTCGGTGCATCCCTAAGTTTATACTACTCCAGTCTTCACAAGTTACACCCAAGTTCACAATTGTTCTTAACTGGAACTGAACGTAGCATTTTTGTTAATTTAGTTTGTAAGTGCCCACAATATTATTTTGTTAACTAAGTTCTATTTATAAATATAAGAACAATAATCATTTTAAGACTATGGACCGGACCAGGCTGAACACTATAAATGCACATTAATAAACATGGTCTTGCTTTACTACTTATCTGACTCCCAAAGGAAAACCTCTTGTTCACGAGAAATTTGGAGTCTTGAGGGCTCTTTAGAACATTCCCACTTCTGTTCTCTTTTCCTCACTCTATTTTTAAAAAGATCCTCACTTTTGATCCGTGCCTGAAGAGATATTAAATAAATGACGTCTACCTTATTTTCATGAGGTTATTGACAGCCCAGACAAAAAGTAAGTATAGACTTATTCATATTTAAGTGTAGAGGCTTGTGCTTACTAACAAAGAGCCTAAGGTTAATGACTTTATTATGAAGTATGATTAACTATTCCGGAGAATCTCACCTACATAAAGATACCTGATGTGATGCTAGAAACTGTTCACAGACGTACAGTTGCTCAATTTAAGCATTATGTACTTAGCTTTAAGATTATGTTTCTTCAACATCTGTGGCCATTAATTACTTTTAATTACAACTTATACAAATCAGTTTATACACATTGCTTAACTCAGGCAAAAGAGTTACAAAGCAGCTGTGTAATAGCAAAAAAATGGTTATGTAATAGGAAATGCAATAAAAAAAAGGAAATTTACTTTGGACAAAGTCAAAAGCATTTGTGGTCAGAATTGTTGTGTTGGGGGTTAAATACAGTGAAGGCATTTACCTCCAATGCACGCACCCACACAACTGGCAGAAAAGTAAGTTGTCATGAACCCAAGGCCGCACCTTATATTGCTCACTTTATTTGCCATCCGGCTCAAACACAAATCCATTTCAAGTGTCATCTTACAGGCACTCAGATTTAATCATTCTGACCTGTGCATGGCTGTTAGTGAGAGATTCAAAATAAATCATAAAGTTTTTTTAAATATTAATCATAATATTTCATAAAGTACAGTTCAGTTAACTTAAATGTATCCTCTGTAAACAGCAGTTCACTGTTGGTTCAGTGGAAAAACACTTTACTTGATTAGCTCACTGATTCTCATTTGTAATCATTCATCCTTCCAACACAACAGCATTTATTATTCACAAAATAGCACATGTAAAGACACAATCATCTCTTTTGTCCACAAAAGCTGAAGCAACAAAAAAAAAAGGCTACATCAAAAACTAGGTCAGTGGCCTAGTTTTCTTTTAAATAAAATATTTGTAAGGAGTCTTTGGCGAGACTGACATTCGCCATACTATCAAAGAATAAATATGCCTGTTTTGTAGAATTCAGATTGCTGTAATCTTTTTCATAACACAATCACAAAGTGCACAGTGTAAATATGTGGACACCTCTCCACCTCCATTTGCATTTCAGACTAGTCCCTCCTTTATAGTTATAATAACCCCCAACCTTCGGGGAAGGCTTTCCTGAGGTTTTATTTGTTTTAGACATTTAATAACAATAGTGTCTTCTTCCAGAGCTACTTGCTGTGTGGAATAATTTCCTTTCTGCCTGAGCATATTGCTGTTAATGATTGAAATATAAACAGCCTTTGGAGAAGAAGAAAAAAAAAAAAAGATACTGCAATTACATGGAAAGGTAATTTCACAATCAATACTCCTTTATTGTTTGGCTGAAAAAAGGCCTCAATACTAACAGTTAGAAACATGTCTGACATGAACTGTTGAAAGACTGTTGAAAGACTTATATTTACTGTGCCAAACCTTTTGACATGTCACAAAATGTAACCATCTGAGTCTTATTATAAGGTCAATAGTAATAGAGAATTGTACAAAACATAATTATGAACTGAAGACAGTGTTTCACTACATTTATGTTCTATAAAACTTTTCTGACTTCTAAGATTTTTCTCAATAAACGTATTTAACTGTATTATTTTAATCGATCTCTCTATCTAATACACGTAGTCCCTAATGTAGCCTGAAAATATTGTAAATCAAGACATGGCTTAGCCTACCTAGGAGTCTTAAAGAATGGTGAGCAGTAAGGGGTAGAATACTGTTATTTGTTTATAATTTAACAAATTACCGTACATAGTTTAGCATAACAGAGCAATTTACAGCACCGTAATGTATTAACTTTACAAACTATATATGTATGTGACAGCTGGCGCGCATCCGGTTCAGTGTTGGCAACAGCAATAAAAAGGAGAGAGACAAGCGCTAAAATTGGGCTTTAAAACGTCAAAAAAAAAAAAAAAAAAAAGGAAAAAATATGCTTTCCAACACAGAGATAACTAAACTCTGTCGACCACTGGAGAGAGTAAGGCATCCAGGCAGTGTCCCAACGTATCGTACCACAATTATACCGTTTGCCTGCCGCACAAAACTTATATACGAGTATGTGAGTTTGTGATACCGTAATTTCCGGACTATTAAGCTCACTCATATTTAAGCCTCACCCACTGAATTTTACAAAGATTTTTATTTTGAACATAAATACGCTGCACCTGTCTATAAGCCGCAGGTGTCTACATTGAAACTAATGAACTTTACACAGGCTTTAATAAAAGACAGTGTCTGTTACACGGCTTGTATCTAAACAGTAGCCTACCAAGAAAGTCATTGTTCACTGTCTTCCTCCTTTATTTCACAACAATTTATCTTTTTCTTTTGGCATCGTCGTGCGTTTAAAAATTACCATCGGTGAAGCTTTTCTCCCGATGCCGTGCAGCTCAGAACACAGGTGAAGTGTGTTTTTTCCTGCCCGGTTGTTTTCAGCGCGACGAATGATTCGCATTTCCTGTTGACAGTCCAAATGAGCGGCAGGTCAAACGTCAGAGGAACATCATCCATATTTATGATGTGGTGCGGCCCGATTCAGTGGGAGCGCATCTGATTTAATATAAAGAGTTTCATTGGTTCACCTGAACCCGTTTTGCAATTTCATTGGTCTAATGTTATGGGGCTCAGTTTTTTGTCTTGAAGCTTGTGAAACTGGGAAAAACCCCGGAAAAATCCATAAATTAGCCGCTTCAATATTTAAGCCGTGGGGTTCAGAGTGGGGAAAAAAGTAGCGGCTTATAGTCTGGAAAATACGGATATTTGGATTTTGGAGTATAATAACAGGGAATGGTTTCAGCTAGACTACCTTCTGAAACTTAGCACATAATACCATTCAAAGCCCTCCATTGAAATCCCACAGAATTTTAAACACAAAACTAAAAGTAAACAATACCTAGACACCTGGATTGAACTTTTAGTTTGCACATACCTCTCGAAGACGAAGCTGAAAACTCTTTCCTTCATGGTAGCAGTTATAGGTTTTTAAAAGGGACAACAGCTCTGACCTTGAGAAAAGGAAAAAAAAAATCACGGGTTCTGATTCTTGGACAGGACATGGGAAATGCTCAAAATAAAGAGTTGCCATTACTTTGAGATGACTTTCTCTTCGTTCACTCTGACAAAGGGGATTTCAGCAGGATTCATGATGGGACGTTTCTGTTATCCACTTAGCTAGAAGAAGTGAGAGAGGGCGCATTTAAGCAAAGCAAAGTAAACACAAAGTCAAAAAGAATTTTCATTTATTTGTAAAACATTGTCCTGGTCTTTAATTTTTTGCAGGTCGATCAAGTGAAAGTAAATGCCAGAGATTTATGACCACTCCTTAAGTGGCATGGCATTTCACAACAATTTGTACGTCTTCTTTCCTAAAAGTTATTGTTTTTTTTTATTTTTTTTTTTTTATATGATATACAAGGTCACCCAAATAAACACAAAAATTTATAGATTAAATGGACATGGATTTTTATATTTAACAACTGACATGTTGTGTAATAGTGTGCAGACTTTTATTACTGAATCAATTGAATAACAATGAAGCTGCTGGGGTGGGTCACAAACCTGTTTTCAAGCCCAACAATTTTAACACAGTTGTAAAAAAAAAAAAAAAAAAAAAAAAAACCACTCAGTAGATCAACTGATTCACTTGCAACACACATGCAAGACACTGCTCAGACTGAAGTAGAAATTAGAAAACAAGTAAAAATAGATTGAGAATCATGGGAGATTGTTTAAATACTACAGACATTTAAGATTACTGTTCTTAGTTAAGAAATGGCTGTGACAAAAAATTTTTTTGACTAGGCAAGATAAGTCAGTATCAAACAGAGGTCTGGCAGTTCCACATTTTTTTATTATCTTAAAAGAACAAAGTTGAGACCTTGAGACCATGACTTATTTTGTGATATGATGAAAGGCATTATTAGGCATACATGCAATTTATCAGGAAGAGAGTCTTACAAATGTCATACAAATGAGCTCTTACATCAGGAGAAATACAGCCTTATAACTTTGAGTTTGTGGGGATGATTTTGACGTCAGGTGAATGTGTGGTGCTTGACTTTTCTTTTCCATATTTCTGATTTTTAATATATTCAATAAAGTACACCAATCCAACCATCATTCCATCTAGCTTTATGTTAAAACCTTATGGTTGTCTAATTTGCTGGATGTGCCTTTTTTTGTTTTGCATAGTCAGGAAACCTGTTGTTTGTGCCGTTTGAGTTGTGTAACATCCAGAATTTTTAGGGCACCTACTCATCCATGTTCTCAACCATATTGCCAAGTATATTCTGGTTATTATTAAAAGGTTCATGTGCCTGTCTGGGAAATCGTGAGCTGGATTCATGAATAAGTTTCAGTTCATATAACAGCAGGGGATGCCATGTCCAAGCATTTGCCTTTGTGAAGACATTTTGATGGTTCACAATTTAATATCACCACAGCTCACAGCGCTACAAAGCTCTTAACATTACATAGTCTCATATTACCTATTATTCAAGAAGCTTAATATAAAAAATTTCAGTGTAGCAGTAAAATATGTGAAAGTTTAACCTGTTTAAGTTTAGCTAATATTAATGATGAATGATTTTTTTTTTTAGTTTACATAAAGCATGAGAGAGAATGATGCTTTTCAACCCAGACATTTCAAACTTCAAGTTGTTAGATTAACTCTAGCACAGAAAGTACATATTATTATAGATAAAAATCTAAATATTAAATGTAAACTTGCTGTTTTAACCTCTCAATCATTACCCTTATTCAGGTGGTTATTTATTGATTAATTCTTTTGAATAATTGATCATTTAAATATTAATGTATCTCTAATCTACAGTGAGGAAAATAAGTATTTGAACACCCTGCTATTTTGCAAGTTCTTCCACTTAGAAATCATGGAGGGGTCTGAAATTGTCATCGTAGGTGCATGTCCACTGTGAGAGACATAATCTAAAAAAAATAAAAATAAAATCCAGAAATCACAATATATGATTTTTAAACTATTTATTTGTATGATACAGCTGCAAATAAGTATTTGAACACCTGTCTATCAGCTAGAATTCTGACCCTCAAAGACCTGTTAGTCTGCCTTTAAAATGTCCACCTCCACTACATTTATTATCCTAAATTAGATGCACCTGTTTGAGGTCGTAAGCTGCATAAAGACATCTGTCCACCCCATACAATCAGTAAGAATCCAACTACTAACATGGCCAAGACCAAAGAGCTGTCCAAAGACACTAGAGACAAAATTGTACACCTCCACAAGGCTGGAAAGGGCTACAGGGAAATTGCCAAGCAGCTTGGTGAAAAAAGGTCCACTGTTGGAGCAATCATTAGAAAATGGAAGAAGCTAAACATGACTGTCAATATCCCTTGGACTGGGGCTCCATGCAAGATCTCACCTCGTGGGGTCTCAATGATCCTAAGGAAGGTGAGAAATCAGCCCAGAACTACACGGGAGGAGCTGGTCAATGACCTGAAAAGAGCTGGGACCACCGTTTCCAAGGTTACTGTTGGTAATACACTAAGACGTCATGGTTTGAAATCATGCATGGCACGGAAGGTTCCCTTGCTTAAACCAGCACATGTCCAGGCACGTCTTAAGTTTGCCAATGACCATTTGGATGATCCAGAGGAGTCATGGGAGAAAGTCATGTGGTCAGATGAGACCAAAATAGAACTTTTGGGTCATAATTCCACTAAACGTGTTTGGAGGAAGAAGAATGATGAGTACCATCCCAAGAACACCATCCCTACTGTGAAGCATGGGGGTGGTAGCATCATGCTTTGGGGGTGTTTTTCTGCACATGGGACAGGGCGACTGCAATTTATTAAGGACAGGATGACCGGGGCCATGTATTGCGAGATTTTGGGGAACAACCTCCTTCCCTTAGTTAAAGCATTGAAAATGGGTCGAGGCTGGGTCTTCCAACATGACGAAGCACACAGCCAGGATAACCAAGGAGTGGCTCTGTAAGAAGCATATCAAGGTTCTGGCGTGGCCTAGCCAGTCTCCAGACCTAAACCCAATAGAGAATCTTTGGAGGGAGCTTAAACTCCGTGTTTCTCAGCGACAGGCCAGAAACCTGACTGATCTAGAGAAGATCTGTGTGGAGGAGTGGGCCAAAATCCCTCCTGCAGTGTGTGCAAACCTGGTGAAAAACTACAGGAAACGTTTGACCTCTGTAATTGCAAACAAAGGCTACTGTACCAAATATTAATATTTACTTTCTCAGGTGTTCAAATACTTATTTGCAGCTGTATCATACAAATAAAGTTAAAAAAAATCATATATTGTGATTTCTGGATTTTTTTTTTTAGATTATGTCTCTCACAGTGGACATGAACCTACGATGACAATTTCAGACCCCTCCATGATTTCTAAGTGGGAGAACTTGCAAAATAGCAGGGTGTTCAAATACTTATTTTCCTCCCTGTAAATGTGACCAAATAATATTTTCCTTATAATACATGGTTATTCAAAAAGAATGAACCAATTTTATTAAGCAATATGATAACTAAACGTGGCAGCCATTCAAAACATAGTCACTGACTCGTTCCATGACAATGCTTGAAAACTGAAGCAATGAGTCATGATATCGGTCCATTTTTCTTTTAATAACACTGTATAATCAAATACCTCTTTGATAATTAAAGGCCTTTTCAGGCGGTCTATGAAAAAAGTCCCATTTCTTATAAATCGCTGTAGTTCAGCTTAGCAGTAAAGGAATTTCCAGGGAGTGTCCAAAGTCCCGGGAAACCCCATTCAGAAGGCTTAAAAGAGGCAACGCAAAGCAAAACACTGGCATTACACAGTCTTAAAATGAAGTCCACAGCACACACTTTCCCTGCTCTTCTGGTGCTGGGAATCTGCATCCAATACATAGGTAAGTTATAAAACCAGAGAATCTACAGGCTTCTTAAAAACTACGATTATATACAAAAAAAAAGTCTTTTGGGATATCTTATAAATATGCATGTAACCAACCAATTTGTAATTAAGAAAAAATGTATTACATTGATATAGTTGTTACATAAAAGACCAAATTGTTGTTTCATTTAAAAATGTAATTGTGGTGTTTCTTTATTGCAGTTCAGACGGTAGAGAGTCAGCATATTCCAAACCGCTGCATTTGTCTAAAGTCCAAGAACGGAGACATGGGTCCATTTTCAGATTTCACGGTCATCTTAAAAAGACCTGGCTGCACAAGAGACGAAATTATGTGAGTAACAAACCAGAGATTCTTCCAAATGTAGCTCAACTTACACATTTAACACTCCTCTGACACTTTATATCTGTGTTCGTAAATATAGTGTGACACTAAAGAAAGGAAACAAACAGGTTTGTCTCAGTCCTCATGGACCTCAAGGCAAAAGACTCCTGAAATGCTGGCACAGGTAAGAGAATGCTAATGAAATATAGTGCTTTGCATTAGTATTCTACCCTATTGAACTTTTCTACATTTTATAATTTTGTTATAACCTGGAAACAGTGTAAAAAAATTTAGGGGTGAATCTTTATGCAATGAATTTTATTTATTTATTTTATTTTTTTTACTGTACATGCAATTTATTTTCAGTGAAACACTGCCTTAATTTTTAATTTTTTTATAGAAAACAAGAGTTGGGCAAGATCGGTAAGATATGCATGGGAAGACTCCGACCACGTCCTCAGAGGAGCAAGCATACCAAATCGAAGTCGATTTAAAAGATACTCAGGAGAGCACGATGGCAACTACTGTAAACTACTGTAAATGATACTCTTGAATAGATTTTTATAAGCTTTATGTAGCAATTTGATTGTTTTACAAACTGCATAAAAAGGGTGGCCCTAGAAATAAAGTCATAAAAAGGTCATGTTATTGCCGGTTTTGTGTAGTATTAATAAGAGAAGGGGATGTATTTTGCACACTGTACATATGTATATATTTTTTGTTAAATGTAATTTTTTTACTAAGCTTTACAATAAATAAATTAAAAAAAGAACAGTCTAATCTTTTTATTATTGCATGCATATATAAGCAGTGGGGGACAGGAACAAAGTAAATGTAATTCGTTACTGTACTTAAGTACAGTACTGTTCTTTTTTTCACTTGACTGAAGCATTTGCATTTTGGGGAAACTTTGACCTTAACTTTACTACATTTCAATGTCAGATATCTTACTTTTTACTCAACTACAGAAAAACTGTTTCTTTTTATTTATGAGTGGATAAAAACTGGTCAAGCACGCAGCAAGCCACGAATCAGTGCAAAGCATGTGCTCCGTTTTATACTTGTTTTGATTGCCGATGGTAGTATCTACTTACCACCAACATACAGTTCCACGTCACTTTAATAGAAAGCAGAACATTTAGAGAAGAATAAATGATGGAAGAAACTCCTAACTTGTCGCGCATATGCATGATTGTTTTTGAAGTAGTTAAAAAGAAGGTTTGGGGCTCATGATGATTTTAAAAGATATCAGTGTTTTCACATAAAGAGAGTCTTGTGACAAAAATGATAACAGGACATTATAGCCATAATAAATCATAATACTTTAGATATTTAAGTACATTTGAGGGCAAAAACTTTTGTACTTTTACTCAAGTGAAAGTTTAAAGGGAGCACATTTACTTTTACTGGAGTAATATTTTATCTAGTGTATCTCTACTTTTACTCAACTACATTGTTTGTGTACTTCATCCACCACTGCTTATAAAAGGTAATAATACTCCAGTCAGAAAACATTTTTGTAAAAAATATTGTGATTCATGAATATATTAACCTCTAGTTGCAGTTTTTTTTAAGGAATCACACACATCCTCACACATAGGGGCAATTAAGAGAAGTCAACTAATTCATTGGCAGGATTTCGGGGGGGAAAAAATTGGGGAAAAACTCACACAGACAGGGAAAGAACTTGCAAAAACATTACAAATTGATCAGAGATTATGTCAATGATACAAATTCTGCAATAATCATATTGCTTTTGTTATTGCTGGCTGTTGTTTTAAAAACCTTTACCCTTTTTAACATCTAACAGCATTTGACAATTATAACTTTTGCAAAGTAAATAACAATGATTGAGATACTTTACACTGAAACTCTATTTGTTATTTCTGTTTTTCCCAGTTAATGAATTCCATTTCAACAACGATTACCATTGATGGGTTAATATTTAACAAAATTATCAATGATTTTATTGTTTTTAAGAGCTGTCTCAGGAATGTCTACTAGAAATCATGTGACATGGTTGTGTCTAAATATGGACAGACAGGAAAAAAAAAAGGCGTGTTATTAAGGAAAAGTAGATATCACGCTCTCTCTCTCTCTCTCCCGGCAAACGGACAAACAGCGACTTCTTCACTGCAGCTGCAACTGAACAAATCATGGCTTTCAGGAGTGTTCAAGGGACTATAACACTACTGCTGTTTCTCCTTTGCTTAAACCTCCTCGTAGGCAGAGGTACTCTATGCACATTTGTAAACACTCTACATACAATACAAACATCGGGCTAATCCTGTTTTCCTTTTGTTGATTCTAGATAAGAAGACAGCAGCAGTAAACATTCGGGAAAAATGTATGTGCCTCAGAGAGACTGATGGTGTACCAATGAGAAGAGTATCGAACTTCAACGTGATTAATTCAGGGCCTCACTGCTATAAAGTGCAAATCATGTAAGTAAATTCTAATTTTAAAAAACAATGCCACATGTTAACAGTGTGTGTGCTGTAGAATAATCAATTTATACATCCATACATACATACATACATACATGTGCTGTTGCATGAATTTTTATAAGCATTTTAGGATAGACAGATGTACTAGATAGGGAAACTGGTAGATATTATATTGCTACAGAGCAAGCTGAAAGGTCAATTTATTTGGATTGTTTTATAGAAATGTCAAATAAATTAGCAGATGCACATATTGGATAAGCATACTAGACAATGAGAAGTTATTTTTCACTGGCCATATCCTCCAGGAGTATTTTGGTTCTTTCACACAGAAGCTTAGACTCTCATGCCAATTTGTATGCATTGTTGTAGATATTGTTCTCTTTTTTTCTATCAAACTACATCTACACGCCTGGTTTAATCTCAATGCCTGTTATGGGATAAGTTGAGGAGAAGTACTTTTCCTTTGGTATGCCTCTGACTTGTGCAGTTCTTTCTCTTAGGAGCTGTTGAGACACGAATAGGCAAAATACTCAATTCCAGACAGTTAAAAGGAAATTTAGATCACATGTGGTATTAGCCAACCCCTTTGGCTCAAAGCTACAAACTAGTAGGGTTTCAATTACATAAACACTATACCACACTGTCACAAAATGCATGTCATAACAGCCCATTGGGTCTTGTCCTTGAGAGAAATAATTTCCTGCTACAGCAGACTGGTGGAAGTGTTTGTAACATCTGCCTGATCTCAATCCTAGTGTCTTCATAGGGAGTAAAGCCGTATGTCTGGCTCCAAATTCCAAACAAGGAGAGAAGCTTCATAACTGCTGGAAGCGGTATGTAACATAACGACATTTTTTTAAAATATATATATATATATATATATATATATATATATATATATATATATATATATATATAGCGAGATTCATCTTGTGTAAATTTTTAGAAATACAGTACACTATCACATTTATAGTAAGTACATGTACTGTACAGTATAACAGTTCTGTAGTAGTTTATTGGTTGGAGTGTTTAATTTCATTGGCTAAATCTGGTGATGTACGTCTTTAACTCCACTTTTTTATTTGATGTCAGAGGACACTTCAACCAATAAACAAGCAGAAATCCTGTTTTTCTGTACTGTAATGCTACTCATTTCTTATGGTATGTAGATTGACAAATAAGGAAATGCTTACTGTACAGTTGCATTCTTTGTTTGTTTCTTTTTTTAATTTGTTATCTTATATTAGTTCTTTTAATTTCTTTTAGTTTCTTTTAGTGTATCAACAACTGAATTGGATCAACACTGTCCTCTAGTGTATCAAGAGGCAAAAAATACTGCAGCCACCCATTTCTCAAAACCTTTTGGATGAAGCCATAGGCGAGGGGTCTTCCCCTTAATTCAAACAGAGTCTAGCTCAGAGATGCCCTAGTTTAAGCATCTTTGCACAATCCTCTTTTCTATTTATTTATTTTTACATATTAAATCATAATATTTATTATGATATATATATTTTATCATATAAACCACAAGAGAGTTTTCAACATTATAATTAAGTATAATGCAACATTTATTTTAAGCCTACTGCCCTCATTCTGGTTTGTATTTTGGTCATTTATAGGATAGATCTTAGGCACCTCTGGTCTACTGCAAGGAGATGTTTTTAATCCAACCTAGCAGATTCAAAATGGAGCTCTTTGCAGTTTAGACTGAACTAAATTCTGAGTTTTATTAAACTTGTAGGTCTGAACATAATGGTGCAGTTTCAGTTACAGAAACCAATTCAATTTCTTTGGAAAACTGTTGGATGAAGAAATGTGCAACGGCAAAGTTCCTGTAAAAATGTCTCCACACAATGACAGTATTTTCTCCATGAACACAACACAGTTAAATCAGGAATATTCATCAACTGCTTAAACTGGAATTTTCTAACTGATAAGCACAAAGATTTATTAATGCCATGTGCCTACCACAACAGATTTTATGGTAACTGTAATGCTCTTGCTTACTACACAAGATGTTGCTTCTGTTGTAGAAGGTGCTACTTGTGGGATTATGCACATTTCTTTGTAGATTAAATGTATTTGTTGCTCTGTTCAGATTTAGCATGCATAATTAAACCATTTAACCCTTTCTGTAGGATCAACTTCAATGAGAGGAAAAAGAAGAAGGTCTGCCTGGCGTCAGGAAAAGTCAAACGGAAACAAAAAAAGCCCAAAACTGCATAACCCTGGTCAAAGAGTCACTTCTGTGTTAACTGTCCTTTTTTTCTAATGCTTTATTTTTGTATCATATACTATTTGTACATCGATTTTTATTCAGTGTGTAACAAAAATAAATGAGTTTTAAAATGTCAACTGAAAATACAGTGGAAAATATGCAGAATAAAATGCCAGATGATCTAGATAAAGAAATACAAGAGCACTATTTCGACCTGAGTAATTATTTATTTACACAACTACGCAATCTAATATTTTAAGGGAACTGGATATTCTGACAGCCCTCATATGTCTATGGCCATTAATGTTAAAATCAGTCAGACTGGTCTGGATATAAACACACCTAAAAAACATCTAACAGACAAAATAGCAAAATGAATCAAAGCACAAATTCAAGCCAGTATTTCAGCGTAAATCTGAGTTCAAACCTATTTTTATTTCGATATCTATTCTAATTTTCCTATTCGAACACTGTGTCAGAAGTTTCAGTGTCCTTCGTTCGGTCATGTAGAGTTTCTGTGCACATTCTGTTTGTGAACATGTTTTTTTTTTCTTCTTGGTTCTGTTTTTTTATGTCCAAGAGCATGCTTATAAATGAATTTGTCTTGCTAAAGTGCCTTTAGGTGTGTGTGTGTTTTGCATTGCAATAGACTGGTATCCCATCCAGGGTGTAGATCTTTCTTTTGCTCAATGTTTCCATGAGATTGTGGTTCTTACCATGAACCTGACCAGGATGAAGTGAGAACCTAAGAACATGCAAACACATTTCTCACCCACAGCATATATTTTTAGTAAGATTTAGTCAGTGTATGATGTGGAAAGAGAAGCTATTTTGCAGAAGTTTTGCAGAACAGATCAGCGACCAAAATCCCTTTTGCTGCAGAATGAAAAAGCTATGCTGATGTAACTGACACGAACGGACTAAGGCCTGGCTGCATAGACAGAAAACTACACGTACATATCAAACTTATACATATAGTTAATAGGTGAATACTCGTCCCGTGCTTAAATCTGAATGATTTCCGGTGTCGGGCTGCTCACCTGGGTGGGGGGGGCAGATCACCGGCACCGGTAATAAACCGGGAAAATCTCACCAACTACCCGCTTTCTCTCTCACACCTGCGTTCACAATCAAAAACATTTCTACTAGGTTTTTTCGAGATTAAATCAAACTCAGCTTACCATCTCATCACACGTTGCCCCCTTCCTCCACCGCCAACAAAGAAATCACGTTGAGATGGGTAGGTCTCTCTGTACGCTGCGTGACGGTCCAAAATCAGAGAGACGCTTCGGTCAAAATAACTTAGAGTAAGTGGCGGCTCGGGGAACCAATCAGAATTAAACATGTGACCAAACTAGCCAATAATATATGCCTGAAGGCGGGTTCTTTTTGGTTGCCACAGAAACGCTTTTCATAATGGCGTACGTTTTTTCCCACCATGTAAAAACTGTATACAAATAAATAATAATAAAAACAATAAAAACAATGCTACTGTGATTGTTAATTAAAACCGACAATGAAAAAAATCTGCTATAAAAAACGCAGTTTTTTAGTCATAATACAGAATACAGCATCCCTTTTGTGCTGATCATGCAGCTACTGCTTCTCTAATCGATGTGTGGTCTTTGTATGAGACCACACACACACACACACGTATGCATGCATATATTGTGTGTGTTGGGTTAAACCCTCCTAAATATGTCCAAACAAACCCGCAGAATCAGTGTGATCATATTTTTCCATATTGTTTGCCACCTGTCTGTGTCTGGCTGTGTGTCTGGCTGCTGTAAATGCATTGGTGTTCCTGCTTCCTGTTTTTAAACTTTGTAAAAACACGTGACAGCACAAGAGCTGACAAAATGTTTGAGGAAGCTGCAGCTTTGAGCTGCCAAGACACTTCCCCAGTGGGAAACCAGCTTTGTCAAAAAAAGGATGCAATTATTTACAATGAGAGCACGAAAGAAAGGACGTCATTTTAAACCGAGTAAAGAAATCATATATATTTTTTATTTCATTTTAAAACCTGAATAATCACTGCTTTACTACTACTGATGTCTGGACAACATACAGAAGCAGGGTTTTCTTTTCTAATCTCCATCTAAGGCTTACTCTGAACCTTGGGGCTGAAGTAACCAATGGTATAATTAAAAGATGGATTTAATCGAGAAAAAAAAAAAAAGCCCTTGAAGCCCCAGTCACAAAATAGCTCTAAACTATAGTGACACCCCACTATATAGAACAAAAATCTGCATTTATATAAAATATTTACATTTACATTGATTTTCTAATATATGTTTTACATAACCAATTATACTATACTACTATCTACTAACAAACATTACCTGTGTCTGGAAAACAGATAAAAGCAGATATTTAACCCAAAAGTTAATATACCAATGAACAATGATTTTCTTAGGTGATTAATATATTCCAGAATTGTAGGATCCTTTTATATGTACCATTTAGTTTTTCCTTTGCAACAGTGGAAAAGGCATGTAAAAATACATGTTGTCAGGTCTTTGTGAGCCGTCTGATAACCTCAAGGGAATTTAAACCTTTCGCCTGTGATAGAAAATAATCTTATCTGATTCTGACTAGCAAAAAGCAGGATGATGAATGGACACTTAGGCTTTTATTGATTTTTGGAGCCTTGATGTAGGCGATACTGTCTTATGACAAAGCTCCCCTAATGGACAACCACAGGGGTGAGGAGTGAACTTGCTTTTAAAGAACTAGTAATCCAAAAATAATCTTCATTTAAATGTATAACACCCATCTTTTCAAAGCATTCCCTAAACCGTTATGAGCATTACAGTTCTGGGGTAAAAAAGCAAACACAGCAGAGGTTGTGTGCTTGCAGTCAGAAACACACTCGACATCACCTTGGTTAATTTTTTATCAAGGATCTGCTATTAAAGCAAAGAAGACAGAGATGACAGTAACATTTACTGATCTTACATGCTTCATGTACATAAGAGTGTTTGAACGTTAGACTTAGGTAAAGTTGGCATTTTGTGACGGCTCCAGCCCCGAAAAGAGAAAAGGATTTAGATTAGAAAACAAAAATGCAATATGTATTCATCAAATACAGTACCACAAAATTATTCAAACCCTTAATGAAAAGATTAAATGAAAAAAAAGCAGTAAATAATTTTTATTTTTTTTTATTCCACATTCATTCATACGAACATTCATTCTTAGTAACTGTTTTATCCTTGTTAGGGTCACTGGGAATCTGAAGCATGTCTCAGCTACACTAACACCATGTGAAAGGAAGACACACTGGATTAGATTCCAGCTAGTGGAAATTTAACATAGCCATTTACTGCCTTGTTTTTTTAAGAGAGAGGAAATGGGAGAACTCAGAGGAAAAGGACATGGAGTGAACATGCAAAGAAACTCCATACCAGCAGTATCCTGAGTTCAGGATCAAACCCTGGAGCTATGAGGCAGAAACACAACCTGCTGAAAAAGCATTCATTTAATTCAAGCAGTTTTATTCCCTCAAAGTGTTTAAGTAGTACAATTCATTCTACAAAACAGCAGATTAAATTCATCGGCGCCCTTACCACTAATATACTGTGATGTCTGCTTTTGAGGGAATAAAAGCACTAACAAGGCTAAAAGCACATTAGTCTTAGTTTAACCCTTCATGCTTAACCTTTTAACTTTATCTATGACTGCCATCCACAATTTATACCACAGAGTTTTCACATACAGAGACTGTTTAATGAAATGCAGTGATTTTGTGTCATTCTCTTATTGGAAAATTTTTCCAACCCTTGTGGCAAATGTAACCAATAGTTTGTGTTAAAGTAACATATAATTTAAAAGAATTTGAGATGAATTTAATCTTCAGAAAAAAGCCCTTGAACCCCTAGTCACAAAATATCCCCAAAGTATCAGTAATACTCCACTATATTTTATATTTTTTAGTCAGGTATCAGATGCTTTGCCTTGTATGCAGTCTCCTTTCACTGTCAAACCGTTAATATTATGTATGACCAACAAGTACTTCTAATCGGAACAAAAATCTGCATTTATTAAAATTATTCATAAACATTTTCCTTGATTTTCTTTCAGTATTATGATAGATGCCATAATTCTGCGTGTCATATTTGGTCAATCAGTTTAAAATAACTAATTCCCTAATTTTCAAAATAAAAGGTATAGTTCATAATTTAAACACACAAGATTGTTGATTATATAGTAAACTGCTATTTTAAATATACACAGCAACTCCAGTTCAATGTTCAGGGTCTTCATTGGAAGCTTTGAAATAACAATACACATGATGTTCATTCAAGTTAATATTCAGAACTTCTTTACACAATGGAACTCATCCATTGACCATCAGGTTCTAGGTCATGGTCTCTTACCAAAGCTCTATTTCTTGAATGTCTAGTTTGGCCAGCTGTAGGAAGAGTCCAGGCTGATCCAAAAATTTTCCATTTGAGAATTATAGATGCAACTGTGGATCATTTAAATCAGTAGAATCTCTCTGTAGTCTTCCTCTGCCTCTCTCTCTCTCTCTCTCTCTCTCTCTCTCTCTCTCTCTCTCTCTCTCTCTCTCTATATATATATATATATATATATATATATATATATATATATATATATATATATATATATATATTTTTTTTTTTCTTTTTCTTTTTTTTTTTTTCTTTCCTTTCAGAATGCATTATTGATCCCTCAGGGAAATTGTTATTTCTTAACAAATCCCAGTGAGGTCAGAAGCTGGGGTCAGACATGTTATAGCACCCCTGGAGCACGAAAGATTATTGCCCTTCCTCATGGCTCCCAAGAGTGGTAGCTTGGCAATAGCAGGGCTTGAACTCCTGACCTTTCAATCAGTAACCCAAAGCCTTAACCACTCAGCTACCACCTAGTTTGTAGAACCATCTCAGAAATTATTGTGTGACTCTAAATACTTATTTCAATATTTTATATTTTGATTACATTTACAAAGGTATTAAAAAAAACTCTTTTCTGCTTTTCTGTTTTCTGCTTTGTCATTATATAGCATATAGATACATGTAAAAACCATTTTAAGCATTAAAGCATAAAAATGCAACATAATAAAATGTGAAAAAAAGTAATTTGGAATCTAAAAAACTTTCTGAATGCACTGTATCTGCATATGAAATCTAAATAATTGTACATTCTTGTGATTTCCCAACAGAGTCTATTAGCAAAAATTCAAATTCCAACATGTACTACTGATAAACTCTTGTCAATGCATGACTCATGAAAACAATTCTTTAAAATATACAGAATGCCTTTCGCCTTCCCACAGCGTTCACCTCACATTCTTATCATCGGTGCTTTATCTGAGGTGGTTTCATCTGGATCTATGTCAAAAACCTCCATCTCAGTTTCATATGCTTTAAAACTCTTTGTAAAGTAAACATTTACTTTGTCACCTTTGCTCATTGAATTGTGAAGGTTTTGTACAGAAAGATCTAGTCCAAGTATGGCCTCAGAACAGTCGAAAGAATTGCTCAGTTTGCTGACATTGGGTGGGTAAGAAGCTCTCCTTCCAGACATGATGTGGAAGAAGGAAAAGGTTTGCTCGGGTTCCTCTGATTCGGTGATGTGCACGCTCAAGTCTCCATCGAGTTCCTTGGATTCTTTGGGTGGACTTGACTTTTTTCTTTTGCTCAAAATAAAGTTCAGCAGTCCTGTCAGCAGCAGCATAGTCCCTAAAGAATGATAAAGACTTAAATCTATTTCCATGACATTAAGCCAATTTCATAATCATAAACACTGTTTTTGCTTATTCTAGGACTCATTAACAATAAGCCTCATATTTAACATCCTTTCAGCATACTAAGTCAAGTCTGACTTTAAATGTCTTACATGGTATACTTAAAATGGTTTATATCTGCTGTCACTTAGAAAAGTTTGGGTTCCCTTGTGAGTATGGAACCTCAAACGTTTTTTTCATTATTTCATCGGAGGCAGTTTTTCCTTCCTACTGTCACTTCTGGTTTGCTCATTAGGAACCCAAATTTATAACGAGACCCCTGTAACAATGCCTATTGTCAAAGGCACCTTAAAAATAACATTTTAATTGTTAAGAAATAAATGAATGAATTAGTAACACTGAAGTTTGAAATGGTTAGTAAATATTCATGGGGTAGTGAAGTAATCAAATGATTTTAATTGATTGTGAAGTAGAATTGTCTAGTAGCATGTCAAAGTGTTAGGATTTGTAGTAGAATTTTAAACGATTAGATATTACTTTCCTGAAGACTTCGGTTTGCCAGTCGGATTTGTGGTAAATCTTTTTTTTTAAGAATCATAACCACAATTCCTGTGGCTTTGATAGTGGATAAATCTACACTGTACCTGGTATGACAGCATGCCAGACTAACACTGGATGCAAAAAACACATCACAGACAAAACGGTGTAGTAGAGGAATTTTTGGAAGCATCCAACATGAGCCATCGTTTTCCAAATCACAAAGAATTTAGAAATAACTGGATACCTGCAGTAAATTGAACATGACATTTTAGACAAAGGCCAATAGCAATAAAATAGAATATTTAGTATAATAATATAGAAACAGAATATATTTGACAATTGTGTTTTTGCTACTGCTAGATGATTTAGGACTTACGGAAGCCATGTTAACAATAAAGCATCAATGATATATATAATTTCAAAAAGCATCATTCCACCTGAGGAGACCCTTTAGAAAACAAAAACAAAAATGTAAGCAATGTAGCGATATAAGTTCACTTTCAAAAGTAGCAAATTTGAACATTTTAAACTTATTAACTAATTAAATGCCTTGTCTATTTTATTCTCATGTCTGAACATAAACCTTTATCAGTTCAGCAATCAAGTTTATTTTATTTCAGGTCAAAAACCTGCAGCTTCCAGCAATCATTCTTTTTTTGTGGATCTCAAATATTTCTCCTGCTGATTCATGCAAAACATTTTAGTTTTTGGTTTTCAAGGCAAGTCCAGACATACAAAATTATATAGGTTTTATGGTATTCCCTTTCAGTTTAAAAATATAGCGTGGTTATAAAAAGTAAGATTTAAATTAATTTTATTTTTAAATAAGGGTATGGCCAAAATGATAAACATCAAACAAGAAGTCTGGTTTATATCTAAAGGTGTTTGTCACAAATTATATTATGTTTTCCCCTGCAATTTTAAATCATAAAACAAGACATTGAATAAAAATAAACTATATAAAGGGTCATAGTATAATGCTGGTTTACTGTTCTTTTTTTTTTGTAATTGTTATAATACAGGCTCCCACCACATTCCACAACCTGAAGGCAAAATTACAAGTTGGTCAGAAACCCAACACCCATTACTCTTCTTATTAATAAGAACATACACATCTAAACATAATACATATACTATAATTTATATAATTATAATTATAGCATCTGGAACATATTGACTGGTTGCAAACAAAAGAAAAACCCCATGAGGAAGTAAAGTGGTTTTGTCATGCTTAAGGGAATGTTATTTTTTAAGACATAAATGGATCCTCTTATCTTCTTAGAGAGAGGATCACTGCAAGGAATGCAAAACAATTCCAGGGTTAATGATGTGATATTTGCAAACAATGCAGAGAAATCATATTTTTATTCACAGTTTTCAAAACAACAATTTGTCTAGGTTTTTATTTGGTATTATAAAATAAAAAAACCTTTGTAAACGATTGCACAATTCCTACAAATTTACAGAAAACACCATATTTATAACAAGAAATACACATGAATGAGTAACATTTGTTAAATCTTAAAATATTTCTAGTTTTGGGTGTACATTATGATAAAACTGCCATTATAGATATATTACTTTTTTGTATAACAATGTGAAATGTGTGGGACAGAACTCCTTGGATTTAATGCAGCTCTATATTTAAAACATAAAAGCTTAATATAGTGTGTTCTCTACCACAATATTCAAAAAACATTTGGAGGAATATATTTCAGAAGAATAGTGTTCATTTCTCCCGTTATGTTCCAGAGACCTAGAAAATATAAATAGAAAATCGATGCCAAGGTGCATTAATGCTGCTCTGATGGTTTGTGGTGACCCAACACCTTATTAAGACAGTTCCCTTTCAGGAACTCGAGCAGATCAATCATTGATGCTATTGCATCATCATGAGTTCTCTGGTCTCCCCACTCCCCAAGACATTTGCAACGCTGCGGGCTGGTTTACCCCGCTGCCTTTCGTCCGGTTCTACAGCCTGGACCGCAGTGCCACTCCTGGCCCCTTTGTCCTTTGACCTAGCTGACCTTATATACACTAGTCAGAGACTGGTCAGTCTGATTAAACAATGTTTCCCAAAGCGTTTTGATGCAGCTTGAGTTCCTGAAAGGCAGTGTCTCTAGGTTACGTATGTAACCCTAGTTCCCTGAGGGAACGAGAAGCTGCGTCTCCAAGCCACACTGCCGGTGTCCCTGCAGCGATTCCTTCTCCCTTACAGAAGCTAGCTCTCCTCACTTCATGTGCGTTTTATACTTCCTGGTCGTGACGTCACCCCGCCGGTGAAGGGCAGCATCCAATTTTTGACTGATTACACACATTATTTTAGAGTGTCAACACTCAGCCCAAAGCGTTTCAACACAGCGTCTCGTTCCCTCAGGGAACTAGGGTTACATACATAACCTAGAGACATTTATGTTGCTTCCGTCTTGAATGTCTCACTTGCTTGGACATATAAACAGCTGTTTATATCACTGTGAAAAACTGACTTGTAACGAGTTTCTGCAAAATGTGGTCATTCTAAATAAAGTAATGAGAATACTTACAGGAGGTAGATGGCCAAGCTATAGAAGTCTGTCTGGTGCAGTGTTTCCACTCCCACAGCACACAACACTGAGAGGAGGACACAGAAAGTGAATACTCAAAACAGTATTTTTTACTTGCTGATATTTATACAGTAATATTATATAGGCAAAATTGTCATGATTGTAATAAATAATACAGGAAAATGCTACTTATACTAAAAAATACTGGATCAAAGTATACGTTTAATTATATGTTATCAAAGGTTAGTTCTTATACATTGCCATTTATATGTGGGAACATATTTCTTATTAACTCTAGATGTCAGATTGACACAGGTATAACAACCTTTTCCTCATCTTTCTAATGTTTAACTACTACAACTAATAATACAAATTATTATAATAAAAGGTGTTTATTTGTAACATGCAAAAAATTGTTGTAACAATTAGACCACCCTGAAATATAAAATAAATGCTGTATAGAAAACGTGTGTATTCATCTACATGGAGTAGCAGGACTGAAAACGAATTAGTTGTAATTAGTTTATAAAGCCATTAGTACTATGTAGGTCTACATTACATAAGGCTCTGCATCAAGTTATAAACTTGGACTTTAGAACAAATCACTTGACTGTATATATAATATGTTGCGCTAGGGGGAGCTATAGGCTATGCTATGGATTACAATAATTAAAATGCCTGTAATCTAGACAGTCTTCTTACTCTAAAACTATTTAATCTCTTGTCATTCTAGAGGATTTAGCTGCAGCACAATGGCTTTCCTTTTTCTCATTATTTCTCCTTTCCTCTTCTTAATAATTTCCCAGAATTTTTAGCTTCTGGTTGTTATATGGACAAAGTAGCTGCCCTCAGTACCACATACCTTTTGATACTTTCTACATATTTTGTTGCAATGTCTCACAGTAGCAGTCTATGCTGCTGTAAACCTCCCAGCACTCTTGATGGTCATCCTGAACCTGGGATCATTACAATCATACTGGTTTGAATTTATATTGTAGGAAATTCTCAAGTAACCTGAAAAGGAAAGTTGATTCAGGGGGGAAGAGATCCAAGGTAGGTGGTCTACTGTTGCCTGAAGGCCAGACATGTCAAGACAAGAAACTGAAGTTGGAATAGATCTAAATGTGAGAATGACTAGTTAAATTCTAGTTAAATTCTAACACTAAAGAGGATAATTTAATAAAAAACTTTCTGCAATCGAATGTTTGAATATTTCTGCCACTTCTGTCCACAGAACTATCTATTTGATCTGTAAAACACTTGGTGACATGTAGCAAATGGCACATAGTGAAGGTACCACAGTCAAGAGGGCAAAGAGTCAAAAGTGGCCCTGTTCTCTTCAACCCCACATTCAGCACCTGACATCAAATCAACATGGCTGCTCAAAGCATTAGAAGAAAACAAAGCAAAAGTATGTTTTTCTTTAAATCAAGTACAGAGTGAAAACCCCTGCATGCTTATAAATGAATGCGCAGTAGGGTCTATATGTTTGGGGTATTTTAAATCTTTCCACTCAGGGGGGTGCGCTCTACCACTATGCCCCTATGTGGCATGGTTGCTGGTAGTGTAGGTGTGGGCTAAAAAAAAGAATCAGGGATAAGGTATTAAAAACAAAAAAGGTCAAAATGGATTTCTCAAAAATTGTATGAAATAGGGACCAATAAAATCTCTGAAAGAACATATGCTCCTGTAAATTAGGCAGCATTCCCTGCTGGCTGCCAGCATTGTTGTAGCACTTTAAGCAGATACTAGCTTTAGATCTATTGACATACAGACATATTATTTCGTCAAATAACAAAACAATAAGCACACAGTTTACAATTTTGAGAAGGTAAATGTACCTCAGTCATCACACTTAGCATGCTAACTTGTTGCTAATAAAAAATAACACTAACCAATCACTAGTGTCTGTGAGCTTATGCATGCAGATAAGAGCATCTCCTTCCGAAGGTGATAATTTGCTATTGTTATGCTGCATTGTATAGGTGTTGTAATTAATCATTTCTATGATGCATCATGACAGTCCGTCACACAGCCACTTTACAAAAAAGTTATACCTGAACTTTACAAAAAAAAAAAAAAAAAAAAGCAGAGGTAACGGCGACGATAAGCCTAGCAAATCTGACTGAGTCTTTTGTAACAATAACAGCATATTATGTTAGCAAGGACTAGCTGGCTGCAAACAAGAGCCATAAAGACGTAGTGCACTATCTATAAGTACTTAAGTACAGTACTTGACAGTTTCATGTTTTAGCATTTACTAGTGTTCATTAGTTATAAACTCACCTGCTGTGTTCTGCAGATTTGTTTAAAGTTTGCTACATTCGGGAAATGTACTTTCTTGGTGCAGCTGACTTAACATGTCTCAAAAGAAGTATCTAATAGCTCACCCTCCCTGGATGGTAGCTATAGTGTGATGGGGTTAGTTAGTAAGTCAAGTCAAGTCAAGTCAAGTCAAGTCAAGTCAAGTCAAGTTTATAGCGCTTTTCACTACGTTGAGACTACATTGTCTCAAAGCAGTTTTACAGATTTTAACAGTTAAGATGAGCGATGTGTATTTATCCATGATGAGCAAGCCATGGCAACTGTGGCAAGGAAAAACTCCCTTAGATAACACTTATGAGTATTCCTTACATATGAGGAATTAACCTTGAGAGGAAACAGACCCAAAAGGGGAACCCATCCTCGTTTGGAGGATATCAAGAGTGTGAAAATAGACTTTAAACAATACAGAAACACTGGAGAGAGAGAACTAACATGAGTAAGTGGGTATTGATTGGTAAGACCAGATTGAAGTGAATAATAGCATGATTCCAAGAACCTGTTTAGTGCAGGAGTCCTACAGAATGTCCTTACCTCGATCCACATGATCTTGTGCTGTGTATTATAAAAACTGGCCCAATGCATTGACCATCAAAGTTTCAAAGGAAAAACTGGTATTCTATGTAAAAACTAACAATTACGTTGAAACACTTTGCATCATCAAGCCTTGGCACATCTTTCCTTTACATGATTCTTTCATAATCATTCATTTATCTTCATTACAGCAACTCAAGTCCTATAAGGTCGGGAGTAAACTGGACTGCATCCAACGTATTATTGATGGAATGCAGAACACAATGTACGTGGCTGTACTGGGAGCTTGTTGCACAGGAAGAATGCGGAAAAGGCTGTAGCTCCACAACTGAAAGGTGTTTGGGGATCAAACTATTCGAAAGTCAAGGTCTGTGGCCCAATTAATTATATTTATGTTAGATTATATGACTGGAAGTTGCAATAAAGCCAAAATGACTTTTGGAAAAACATCCTTACAAAAAAATTTCATTGGATGGAAATTTTTGTCACACATACATTAAGGCACATACAAAATTATATTCCAGTGCTGAGCAATAAACTGTGGACAATTTATATTTGCTTCGAGCTTTGTGTCAGATATATATTTGCTTTTAATCCATTTGTAATATTGAAATGGGTGACATTTAGAGGAAGTGCAGTTCTGGGGCAACAGGTATCATTGGCCCTCACAGCTCCAGCTCCAAAGCTCAACCTTGGTTCAATCATGAATATTGTCTTTTCAGGATACTTCCTGTATTTTCTGCACTGGTTATGCTAAACTGCTAAACTGCTAAACTAAATAATGATGCATGATGCTTGCAATAGACAAGTATCCTTTGTATAGTTTGCCTTGCACCCAATGTTCCTGGGATTGGCTGTGGATCCAATGTGACTCTGACCAGAGTAAAAGGGGGTTACTAATGTTGACGTAAAGAGCATGATTCTACCCCCAGGCTAATGCTAGTTTCAATCCTCTAATCCACTTTGTCTCTTATCACATGACTTGGACACTTTACAATTTGTGAGAATTTGAGGATTTAGTGTTTTTGTGTTTTCTTCATTAATGCACAAAAATATATATATTTTTTGTGTGAGCTATAGTATGATATGTGTAAATATAGCAGACAAAATGAATGATTAATTAAATGCATGTATGATTATCATGAGTATGAATAAGGTGAACAGTAGATTCTCAGACATTCAACAGACAAATGAACGTATTTACTACAGCAGGTGATTTTTTACATTGCACAAAACTTTTTGTGCCCACTTACAACCCTGATATCTACCCCAGATTACAATAATTATATAACAGTGAAATAGATAGACAGAAAATAAGCAATTTATAATTTGTTTTAATAAAAAGGGGGCAAACATTTAAAAGATAAGTCAAAACAGAATAAATTATAGGATAATCTTTGTGACTCGATAATAATGGAGAGAAGTAATAACAGATATTTAATAGATTTTTTTTGTTAAACATACTGATTTATGACTGCTAATGGTCATAAAAAGTTAAGTCAAAAAATGTGTTTCTTTAAGCATATTTGAGATCATTTGGCAAAAACTTTTAAATCATGTCCTCCTCAGGGAACAGTTAAACAATGAACTTTCCTGTGAGATAGTTTTGGGAGACATCCGTTCCTCTTCGTGATTTAAGGAAGCCATTTGCGGTAGTGTTAGGTTTGTAGAGAAGGTGTAATGAAAAGAAAATGACTGTGAAAGAGCAGCATGTGGTAACTATATGTTTAAAGAATGTGAGTATGGTTGTTTAATTGGTCTTACGTTGCCCACAATGGGACCAGTGTGGGTGATAGTATATACTTTTGATAAGAAAATCACAAATCTGCTAAACTGAAAATTACATCTTTTTGGCTTTGAATGATCTGATCTCGTGGACAATTTTAAAACACTCTAAACAGCATGTAATTGCACCCTGCTGAACACATTTAAAAGCAAGCAGATATACCCCATAATTGACTGTTAGAGAAAGCACTTCAATGAAGGGTGATATAACAAACCACTTTTTGCATTCAAATGGATCTATTATTCCATTAATCCTACCTGCAGCTGTAGAGATGCCAAGAATATTGCATCCACACTCCAATACAAACCATATCCTTGAGCCACTCATTGCCAGATCCAAATTTCAACTATTTTTTAGTGTTATTTTAACACTACAAAAGATAAATAGGAGTACTGCTATTCCACAGTTAAAAGGAGGGTAAAGCTATGGCTGTTTATATACGTAGCATAACCATGGTAGCACAGGCTCATGGCTGATAATCTTTCAGCCTTAGGGTGCTGTTAAATGGCTACAAGGGAAAGCTTTTCCCTGTTAATCTGCCTAATAAAATAGCTAAAACATCCACAGTGACCACGCCTGCTGTTTTTACACACATTCCACTTCCTTTAAAGATGAAGGATAAAAGTCTGGAAAAATAGTTGTGGATTACCCATATATATGTAAGCCAGTATTGAGGGTAAAACCACGCTCTTTTGGGGATAACTCATAAATGCGCACACACATACATACAAAAAAATGGAGTAACGTGTTTCCCCTAAATATAAAATCAGTTGTCACTGAGATGTTGAATGATGTGATCTAAGCTATTAATCAAAAAATGCCAGAGTAGCAGTTGTATTTATCCTGAACAGGATGTGCAGTGAGAGACTGTGAATGTGTCTCGCTGATAAGACAGACTAAATGAAATGATTAATGGTAGGTAGTGCAGGTCTGCCATACATACAAACATGTAAAGACACCAGTTCTGACATGAGGCAGACACTCAGACACTGCATCTAGCAGCCTAAAAACGCATGTCAGAGGTCACACATGCATGCCCCTTTCTCCTTCACAGTGTATTATGAAAGATTAAAACCATTACAGCATGATTAGTCCAAAATGGCAACTGTACAATATAAACAATGTAAGTCCAGTTTCGAGAACTTTACTGTCATGCACAAGGTTTCTTCTACAGTAGAATTCTAATTTAGCATGTTCTCATGGATACTGCAGTATATTTCACATAAAAGATGTCGACATGTTCATATTTAACACACTACTGACTAAAGTATTCATACAACATTGTGAAATAATGTGAAAGTTCAGACAGTGTGGTGAAAGAATTCTTTGTCATATTTACATGAAGCGAAATATTGTGCAATGTACAGTATGCACACATTTATATATATATATATATATATATATATATATATATATATATATATATATATATATATATATATATATATATATATATATATATATTATATGTTAATATGGAATCAGTATTAGAAAATTTTACAGTGGTGCAGTGGGTAGCATTGCAGTGTCACCACTCCACTGTTTCTGTTTTGATCCTGAACTTGGGTTACTGACTATGCCGAGTTTCATATGTTCTCTCTATGTTCATATGGATTTCCTCATGTATTAAGTGTATTATAGTGTATTATTATATAGAAGTAAATGGGCTTATACTTTACCTAACATGTGGAAATGCTGTGTACTCAAAAACCTACAAATCTTCGGTGAGTAACCCAGACAAGGCCTCTTGGAAAATGCAGTATGAAGTAAATGTAAAGGCAGTTAAAGCTGTGTTGAATTGGCCTGGAAAAAAAACTACTTCAGTTTATAGTTGGTATCTTGACTCCTGTTGAGAGGAAAAATGTAAATCTCCTTACACACACAAGGCCAGCTTTGTTTCAGCCTGGCTTCTAGTCATGCTTTGTTACTTCAGGTATGTGTGTGTGTGTGTGTGTGTGTGTGTGTGTGTGTGTGTGTGTGTGTGTGTGTGTGTGTGTGTGTGTGTGTGTGTATTTTCCTGACCCAAACAGCAGGCATCTGAACCAGCCATAAACAAGTGCAGAATATTAACTAGATCCACTGATTTCTAAACTGTCCCTTAGTGACCTTGAGCCAGTCCATATTTTTGTACCATCTTCCAACACACCAATCAAGCAATCATGAACAAATTCCAATGAAGAATAGATAGAAGCTGGGAGAAAAATTGGAGGAATATGCAGACTATGTTGTCTCCCAGGATTAGTTTCACAAACAGTTTCTCAACTAGAGCAATGCCAAAGATTTAATCTTCTTTACTTAGTAGGAAAAAGACAACTTCACCATTTCAATTAGTCACACAAGACAGAAAGTCATTCTGTAAGCAATCTATTTTCTATCTATGTTTTATCCTATGAAGTTTGTTTTTAGAAACTCTTGGCAGAGCACACAGGCATCCAGACATTTTGGATTTGCTCTCCTGAATCTGGTTTCATTGTACGTCAGATGAGGTTCATTCACTCTTCTTCCCAGAGCAGGTCTTTGGTCCTCTGCCAACTTAGTGTGTATTTCCTGCTAAAAACCATGTCTGTTCTTTACTGGTATCAGTTTAGTGGACCATCATTTCTGTTCATCTGTAGACAAAAGCAAATTCAGAGGTCTTTGGTATATACTATATATTAAATTTGTTACTGTAATAACAATAATAATAAATTATAGGACATAATACTACAGCCTGTAAAGTGCTATGACAACAGAAAATAAAACATAGAATATTTATCTACAAATCTTTGCTTGTTAATTTTGATCTTTGTAAGTAGGTAAACTGCATACTATTGGATGACACATACACAACTCATAGCTCAAATATGCAGCTATATAGCTCAAATAGCTCAAATATGCAGCAAATATCTCCTGAAGCACTGTTAACTAGATGCAGTAATACAGTAATACTAAATGCAATAATTATCCATTTCGATTGAGTTTTCAGATTTAGAATTAAACTGATCTAACAAATTCAAATAATATATTTTGAAATTACTGACTCATTCTATGCTCTTTGGAAAGAAAATCTCAAATGGTCTGGAAGTATGACACATAGAGCACATGTATTTATGTGAGCTATCTTTTGTGTGGTTGTGATTGGCAATTATCCAGAAGAAACACACGCATTTCCTTCTGCAGAATAGAAGATTGGGACATAAAAAAAAATCCATTCTAATCAATGCAAGTATGTTTTATTATTTGTATAATATCGGCATTGGCGTATACAGGGTGTGTTTTCACAGAATTATTTTTACATATGTTACAATAAATGCATACATTATTAAATATTTTTTTTAGTAATTAAAGTATATAAATAGACTACATGCAGCCAGTCTTTAATAGGAAGTTAGGAGAGCAATTGACATGATGTGATGTGGCATTCACTAAGGTAAGTTAATAGATTTCTAGGACATTATGCATGGTTCTATATGTCTGGTGTACTGTATATTTAATTTAGTCAGGCAGATCAGGGTGTTATCTAGCTAAATGTCAAAATGTTTATCTCTACTTCTTTAACTAATCAAACACTTTGTAAAAAAATATATAATATGCATATCCATCTCATGCAATTGTAATGTATATTGAATATATGAAATATACTAAATGATTTTTAAACAACGTCTGTATTTACTGAGTCTACTTTTTAGATGTGAATGATGATGCATGAAATTGGCGTTTACCTCAACCCCATGGGAAAGTCTTATCTATGATGAGGTGCACATATCGCTTATGACACTGAAGACATTAATCTTACTGCCACACAAGCCACAGAGTTAAATAAAACAGAGTAGTAAGTAGAGGCAGACTGTTAAAGTGCTCTCTGTAAAAGGGGTCATTTACGTTCATTTATGTCCATTTCCACCAGTGGTAATGTAACAGTGCAATTGTTCTAATGACTTCATGTTGAAGCATCTTGCCATAAATTGAAATCTAAAATAAAAATGACTTGTGGTGCAGAATCCATAGCATTCTAAACAAAAGCAAGTTAAAGGACCTCAAAATCTGAACTTTTACTGTGAATAATAATAATAATAATAATAATAATAATAATAATAATAATAATTGTATAGAATCAAACAATATTACATCTTTCTAAATCTGCTTTTATAGTTTCAGCTGCAGGGACATGATTAAGTAGTTTAAAAAAGAAATTCAGTTTTAAAATAAGGTTACGAATGAACTTTTATTATTGTTTATCAAATATTGTCAAAAACCAGTTAAAGTTGCACTTCACATTTACTCTAACCTTTATAGGATTGCATCTGTTTTTATCACAGACAAATCTGTATTTCATTATGATAACAAAAAGTTACATTATGGAAAGATGTGCATTTTGGTATCATAGTAATACCATTATGCTCTGGAGTAAATTATCTGTAAACATTGTCTTTCATGAAAACGTTTTGCTGGCAGAAAATAATCAATGACAGATTGCTGTGATTCTTTGTATTGGGTCATTACCACTCTGAATTCACAGCATTTCTCTAAATGTTTAACTCCACTTATACCACCACAAAATCGTCTGAACATTTATGAACATGTTTTGTATAAACATGTTGAACCATTTATAATAAATGGTTTTGAATAATAATAAATGGAAATACAATAAAATATAGTAAATGTTTCAGGGCACCGACCACGAGCCGGAAGCGGGAGTAGCACTATCATGACGTTAGTTAGAGTTACGAACCATCATGCGGGTTTAGTGACGCCCACGACGGAGTCCAGAGGCCATGTGACACCCACAGCAGGGTCCAGAGGATGAGTGACGCCCACGGCTGGGTTTGGAAGACAAGCCACGCCTTTAACAGAGTCCAGAGGCTGAGTGACACCCTCTGCAAAAGGTTGGAGCAGACCCTGGGGTATGACGGCGCCCTCGGCATGACTCAGGAGCGCAGTGGCACCCCCGGTGGGGGTTCAATGTGCTGAAGCATGATGGTGCTCTTGGTGGAGTTTTGGACCGTGACGTAGCCTCCGTAGGAGCTTAGAGGCGAAACGTCGCCTTCAGAAAGACTTAGAGGTACGACGGCACATCTGGAGGGGTTCAGTAATGACGTTTTGTCCGTGTTGCGGCCCGGCGTTGGTACGACCTCCTTTTCGCAGCCTGGCGGCGGTACGAGGTCTTTTTTGCGGCCAGGCGGCGGTACGACGTGCTCGGCGGAAGTCTGGAGCAGAGAGGCATACTCGGAGGAGCTCTGGGGCAAAGCAACATGCTCGGAGGAGCTCTGGAGTGGAGAGATGGGCTCAGAGGAGCAAGGGAGTGGAGAGACGCGCTCGACGGCATGCTGGAGCCGAGCGGCGTGCTTGACGGTGCACTTGGAGGCGCACTGGGGCTGAGAGCCACGCTCGGAGGTGCACTGGATCTGAGCGGAGCACTCAGAGGAACCCTTGCGCGGAGCAGAGTGCTCGGCGGAGCACAGGAGCGAAGCGGCACCCTCAACAGAGCACAGGGGCGGAGCGGCACCCTCGGCAGAATCTTGAAGTGGAGTGGCAGGTGGAACCCTGACAAAATGGTGTTGAACCATATATTCTAATCAGATTTAACATTGTAGGCAGGGCAATTAAGCTTCTTTAATAAAAGTCTCACCAGTCTCCTTTTTTCTCTCTTTCCTGAAGGGATTAATTTGTTAATTTGTTGCCAAAAAATGACTCTTTTTTTTTATTTTATTTTTTTTATTATGATTTTAGCTCTAGGGTATGTAAAACAGCTGCCTGTAAGTGTCCTTGTGTCCCTATGAGTAAGTTCTTGCTACAGAAAGAATAATGTATTAGTTTGAGCACATTAATAAAAAATAAAAAAAGTTGAATAAAAGCCAGGCTACTCTCCAAAATGTTGTTATAGAAAACTAAGCAAGACCTTTTGATCAGTCGCAATCACACATCCAACAGGGCCATGGCACAATACACCAAAACATTTTTATTTAATTTAATAGCTTTATATAATAGCTAAAGCAATATGATCATGATGTAAGCACCAGCCAAAAACCTAATATACTGTAAAAGCCCCTCACACAGTGAAAGTACAGTAATAGGACTGACCTGAGTTTTTTTTTTAGATATGGAGGATGAATTATGGCAAATGAGCAGTGGCATGGCTGATGACAGGCCTAATGCTGCATGTGGAGTCTTTTAGAGAAGGCAGCTGTCTGGTGTTTAATGCCGAGCCAGACCCACCACAGCACAAAATCACACAAACACAAACCTCCAACCTAGTGCACAGCTGCTTTTAAATTTTCTATACAGATTCTTTATCAGGTCCAGCAGCTCTTCAATCACTAGTCTTCGAAAAAGGTCAAAACCAAAACCCTTTGATGAAGCTATGAACCATTACTATACAAAAGAATGCACTACAGATACCTTTTCTAAAAGTGTGCACCAGATCAAATGGCCACATTTAACCAGGGTCATGGTCCTCTGTCCCTCTGGCAAAAAAAATAAAACCCTAGGCAAGGCATTACTGCTAATTCAGGAAGGAGCAGGCTTCATCATGAATGCCAGGAAAGGCTTTAGTGACAGAAGCAAATCCAAACTGGCCATGTTATTTTATTTGTGAGAAGATAATAATAATAATACGTTCGAAATATGCTTTTCTGCCCCCAAAGGAAGGAAGTGAAATAAAGTAATGAAAAATGTTCATGCTGTTATTTTGCCTAGGAAATAAGAGCTTTTGGCTACTCATAAGTTACAATGAAACATTTCTCATGACATTAGGGAATGGGGATTTCAGGATAGCTTATCTGATGAGTCAGCATTCACTAAAGTGTGGGAATAAACTGAAAGGGAAATGAAAAAAAGTGAGAGTCAAATCTTATAAAGTGACAAGAAAATGTTGATATGTAAATTAATGTACCAGTTTGATGTTGTAGCCAGCAGACGCAGAACAAATCGATTGTTTAAGGACAGCCTGTTTGTAGCAGAGTATTGACACCTGACTCCCGTCATTTGCCTTTGACTTTATGATGGGTAACTTGTTCTCTGGCAGTGAAAGCTTATTTAGGGAAATAGGAGACTGACTGCCTTGGCTGTATTTACTGGAAATATTCTGCAGTTTAATGGATCAAATTAACATCCTAGACACCTCTAAAGTCATGAGTATTTCATTAACAATTAGCAGTATTTACATTTGTCTGAAAAAATCACCCAGTCACAACTAGCATCATGATTGTGGCTTTAAAAAGCAAAACCACAGCAAAAACCGCATTTAAATACCAGCTTATATTTTAAATCTTATACATTTTGCTAATGCATTATACCTCACAATTAAGTTAACAATGCTGCACAAATTCAGAAAACCTGTTTGCTTTTGCTCGGTTCTGAATTACTAGTGCAGTTAAAAAACAGGGATTGAAATCATACTGTTCTACCTGGGCAAATGTGCAAGACATAAACATCATGAAAGCATTCTTTCCACCATACAGTGCAGTTTACTTTCTATGGGTCCAATTTACATTTGAAATCAGAAGCATTTTTTATATTTATATTTTTTTAACTGCATACGTTTTCTGCATACGCTTTCTTTTTTTTTTTAAACATAAACAAACTAATAATTAGGCCATTTAGGTTGTAATTTAAATGGTTTATTTCAAACTAGTGCAAGTTGTCATATCTACAGTATTGTAAATATACATTAAATTGCATATACATAGCAGAGTGGACCTTCAGATAGTTCAAGAGGTTTAAATCCTGCCAATGGGTGTAAATATTATTATAGAAGCCCTGTTGTAGACAGAAGTGTATAAAATATGCACAGCAGATGGATATCTCCAGTATGTGATATATCATATACAATATATATTACGTTTTCTAAGAAAAGTCACTATGTTAAAAAAAAAAAAAAAAAAAAAAAAAAAAAAATATATATATATATATATATATATATATATATATATATATATATATATATAAAACATGATAACATATATCATTAACATACTGCACACATAAATATTAACTTAATTAATATTACTCAATCCAAGAAATAAATTATAAAAATATGCAGTAAATTATGTAATATATTATGTAATTAATACAATAAATGACCTTTAGATCTATTAAGCTATGTTTAAAGATTTTTATTGGAACATGGATATGTTTTACTTTCTTATCTTTGGTAAATGAATATGATTATAAAATACATTATATATGAATTTAAAATACATTATGAAATAAGCAGGTCAAGTATGATTAAACTTAACTATAGTATGACTATTATATGTCTGTATTTTCACAAATTTTTATTTCATTTCGATTTATTAGAGTTTGGATGAACATTCTTAGCTGAAGCATAACATAAATTTACTATTATAACAATATTAAAACTATATTACAATAACTACATTATATTTTATTTTTGTGGATTTTTACCTAAAATCCCTGTACTTTTTTAACCTTAGTTTCAAATTACCTTAGAGTACAGATTTGCAATGCATTTTGAAACATGCTTAAATTGGAACCTGCTCACAACTGATTTGCTTAAAGTAAATCCATGTTGATCTGATGTTTAATCCTTTTTTTTAATGTTTTGTTCCATTCATGTTTAGTCAAGATAACAGTGACAAATTACTTAATCATGTGTTGGAGTTTTTCCAGAGTTGCACTCAAGGACATGGAGAATAGAAGAAGATCTGATGACCAGGTCTGCAGCCACAAGGTTGATTTTTGTCAGGGAAATAAATGAGAGTGAATTAACCTGGTGCAGACAACACTGTCAGCGAAGATAAATGGAATATAAGCTTTTGCCTCTGCTGAATCACACACAATAATCAGTTATTTAGCAATGTTTTTACAGACAAGAAACATGTTTTAGAATATACTGAACAAAGAATCCCCAAAGGAAAATGTCAATGCCTTTTTAATAAAAGCTGAATATCAAATAGCAGCATCAGTCAGAAAAGCCTTGCATCTGTTAACATGATCAAGAGTAGCTGCTGAAATTTCAGCTGGAGGTAAATTAGGGATATAATAATTGGCCAAGATATTCATTAAGTGTGTTTATCTTTTCAAATTTTAAATACATGGAGTGCCTTTAAGAGATTGTTTTTTATTTAAAACAGGTGAGGGAACAAAGGGCTGAAGAGTGATGGATTGAGTATTATGTTAACTGCATGAGTTTGTCAATGATGGAATTATTGCATTTCCCTATGCACAAATCCAACTAGATAAATGAATAATGACTATTTAATGTATATCTTTCTATTCCAAATATTTCATGAAGGTACTACTGCCATGTAACACATTATTTAGTTTGTTTGTTCATTCACTTATTCATCTTTAATAACTGCTTTATCCTGGTCAGGGTTGTGATATATCTGAAACCATTTAGAGACCCTGGGTGCACAATGCAACAGCCAACAGCATCAGGCAATGTTAATATGAGCAGTGAGAATGAGGAACGGTTCTAGGTTACGAATGTAACCCTGGTTGCCTGAAGGAATGAGACGTTCCCTCTGAGAACCAGGGCTAAATACATGCATCACCAATGCTTTGAAAACAAGGGTACAATACTGCCAGACTGACCAATCCCTGTCTAGTGTGAATGGGCACAGCTAGGTCAAAGGAGAGAGGGGCAAGGAGTGGGACTAATGTCAAGACTATAGGACCTGAAAAAGTTCAGTGGGGTAGACCAGACTGCAGCATTGCAAATGTCTTGGAGGGACACTCCAGAAGACTCATAAGAAGAGTGGATAGCATTCACAATCCACCTGCTAAGGTTCTGCATATACGCAGGGAGACCCATCTTATATTCCCCGGGACAGACAAACAGCTGGTTCGACTTTCTCCAAAAGGCAGTTCTGTGGATGTATGTGTCCAGTGCTCACAGCAGACACACCTGGTTAAGCTTCTCCTGGTTGTAAGGCTGAAAAAGAGGAGGATGACTGGTCATGGGATAACCAAGGGCACATTGGGAACATACCCTAGCCTGGGGTAGAGGAGGGCACTGGCTCTACCCCAGAGGAGGCCTCAGCCTCAGGGTACGTGTCACCAGCGGGTTTTTCCCTAGTGACTGCTCAGCAAGCAGAGCATGATAAGCCACAATAGCGAACATGTAAACCTTTAGGGTGGAAGGGAGACCTTCACACCATATAGTGAACAGGCGTCACTTTGCGGCATACAACCTCCTTCGTGGAGGGAGCTCTGGATTGGAGAATGGTCTATACCACCTCGGCTGAGAGACCAGCCCTCAGGGGCCACAGCAACAGCCTCTACAGCTCGGGGTGGGGATTTAAAGCAAAGTGCCCCCTGCCTGAGACAAAAGATCCTGTCTGAGAGGAATCTCCTGGGGAGGTTTTTAAGAAGGTTTTCCAGGTCAGTGAACCATGGCCGGCCTGGCCAGCACAAATCTACCAGGAGTAGATGGACTCCATCCTGACAAACTCTCTCCAGAACTCACGGAAGTTTAACATCGCTTGGCCAGCTGAGAATCAGGAGCAGCGTCCTCTAAATAAATTATATGAGTGCTTCCTGCGACTGAGGTCACTACCTCCGCCCCGCGACCTGCCCCTCTTTCCAGATCTGCACACTGGGGTGTCTATATCCTGAAGCATCCCTTATTCGGGCCACCTCTTCAGTCCCAAAGTCTCCCTCTACTTAAACATAGGGGAACTGAAAAAGTGTGGCTATGGGACTGATTACACACATGGTTCAGAGCATGGTCACGCAGAGGTGTTCCCTAAGCGTTGTTGACGCAGCTTAAGTTCCTGAAGGGGAACAAGTGTGATCAGTGTTTTTGACCATAGTGTGATTGCTGGTGCTAGATATGCTATTTCTGTAACTGCTGATCTATTGGGATTTTCAAACCTAACAGTGTCTATATTACTTAGAATGGTGCAATAAGGAAAATGCAAGTTCAGCAAACATAAGAGTATTTTTAATGAGAAAGGCAAACAAAGAATGGACAGACTTTTTGGAGCTGACAGAAAGGCTACAGTAAATCATATAACAACTGTGCAATAGTAGTGAGCAGAAAAGGATCTCAGAATTCACAACATTTTTAACCAAAAGGTGGATGGGCTATACAGTTTACTTTTATCCCCCAATAACAAAAAGCTGATGCTGCAGTGTGTACAGACTGACAAAAACGTCAATCGAACACTGAAAAAACAGCCTTGTATGTCAAATCTCAATTTCTGATTATAGGCACATGGATGATAGAGCCAGAAATGGTGCCAAAAGCATAAATCTTTAAACCCAAACTGCTTTGTGTCAGCAGTACAGGTTGATAGAAGTGGTGAAATTATTTGGGGAATGGTTTTTTGGCACAATTTGAGCCAATTAAATACAAATAAATTGACACTGAAATGCCACAATCTATTTCATATTGTTTAGTATTGCTGACCAAGTGCATACCTTCAGGCCATAATTTACCCATCATCTAATGGCTACTTCCAGCATGTCACAAAGCAAAAGTCATCTAATACTGTCTTTTATGAACACAATAGTGAGTTGAATGTTATGCAGTGGCCTTTCCAGTCACTGAATCTGAATCTAATTAAACAAATTTGGAATGTAGTTGAACAAGAGATTTCCAAAATCTTGTGGATTTCTTGTCACAAAGAATAAAGGCACAAATAGTTTTTTGTGCACAAAGAGAGGCCTAAACCAGAATTGGTGCAATTTTCCTAATAATATGTACAGTAAGTGTATATGAAATTACTATAATTAATATAATTATAACTATATACCTGTATATACTGTATATATATATATATATATATATATATATATATATATATATATATATATATATATATATATATATATATATATATATATATATGCAAAAAAAAACACTCACTCTATATAAGGATTTGTATTTGTATAAGGATTATATATATATATATATATATATATATATATATATATATATATATATATATATATATATATATATATATATATATAATGTCATTATTTTTAAAGACTAAATTCAGTTGCATCTTTGTAAAGGCAAAGTTGTTCTCAATGACTACATTTGCTAACACGTACACTTACTTTCCCTTTTACTAGTGAGTAAAAAAAAAAAAACAGACATTAGAAAGGTTTTCAAGGAACTCTAGATCTCACTCCCTCTGTCAATGATTACCTTAATACAAACATTTAGAACTTTAAATATATCCTATACTTGTTTTTTCCCCCACATAAAATATCACTTTTCATCAGGATTTGCTATTTTAATGTAATGATGGTTTCTGAGACTAACCAGATTCCCTTTGAGACTGTTATTCCCTTTAAGGCTGAAATTTAGACTAGCAGAACAAATTACATTGGTTCTTAAAAGTGTATATACTGTATGTGTCAGGTATGTTAGTCCGAAATGCATTACAGAAAAACGTGAAACACAGCACAGTATTGCCGCAAAAGTGCCAAAAGGGTTGTGCCTCATAAAGGTTTTGAATGCATTCTTTCTTTCAAAAGAGCACAAGTCAGTTTCAAATCTATTTTTTGCTCAGTGCATTTGGCTCAAAGTGTGAATTTTATTGATTGTGTATGTGTGGAGACAGTCGTACTCAGCAGCTGAGAACTTCCAGCAGCATCACTTTCCCAATATGGTTATTTATAGAGAACAAACGATTCTAAAATCAGGTCCTGCATTCCATCATGATTTATTGATGGTACAGTACTAATACAGAATGCTTAATAAATCACTGATTCATGTATTACTGTTATATACATATAAATAGGCTTACTAACATACTTCAGTTGCATCGTTTGAATACAATTACATTTAAGATACACTGGCCATAACATGTGAACAGGAAGTTTATTAGACTTGGAGCTGAGCATTACATGCAATGATCAGGGGTAATGTAGAGTCTGGAAAGTATCTTATAAAGAGTAAAACAAGTGCTAAGGGTGCTTGCACAAATCTTTGGCAAAGTTCCACGCTTATAAAGTCTCATTCCCAATCTTTTCAATTCAATCCTTTAAATTCAATCCAGCCATGTTATCTAAAATTACATGTGTACATGACAGGCAACCCCAGACAGCAGTAAATTACATTTTGTAAATGTCTTACTATCTTTAATAGAAGAAAGTTTAATAAAGCAAAACTGGAATGGTCAAGTTGTTTAACTTGGCCACACAATATGCAGCAGTCCTCAGTTTCAACATGGTCTCTTGATGCAAATTTGTAAAACTTTGTTTGAGCCAAATCTTATGCAAGTCTAAATATAATGTTTTAATGGCTGCAGCTTTCTTAAACAATCATTCCTAGACAATGAAACTAAATTGTACCAGAATTATTGAGTGAGATTAGCTTGTCAGTAAAAGTGTAACATTACCCAGTGTTAAGATGGCTGTTAGGGGAAAGAAGAGCTCATCGGGCTGTAAAGATCATTAGAGCACTAACCACACCGGTGGTCGGCTAAAACAGAACTGACAAAGTCGTATTTATTGATCACCTCCGCCGGAGCATAGGTGACTATCAGTGACCTCCCAGTTTAACCTCACAGAGGGTGGTAGACTCGAGGGTCATGGCCACAATTTAAACAATATTCTCCCCCACTCTCACTTTCTTTTGCTTCTACTACTGCTGAAAAGTGTTTGGACATTCAGATGTCATAATTGAACTTGTGGTGCCAATGTGCAGTCAGTCAAAAATAAATGTGATACATGAAATGAATGCCTAAATAATAACTCAAGACATTCATTAAGTTTGAAAAACTGTTTCAAGATGGAAAGTGTTCAAAATAAATACTTAGACCACATACACCGAGGAACATTTTTCCCTTTTTATGCACAGCTCTGAACTTAAAAGATGTTCTGGAAAAAAAGCTTTTTTTTGGTAGCTACAAACTGCTGATTAAATTAGTTGTGATGTCTGCTTTTCTAAAGTGTGTTTCTCTTGGAAAGGCTTACACTAGCACAGCTTTGACACTGTTTATAAATTAAAATATACCCATGATATTAATAGTAGGTATTGCTTATGCTCAGACATTAAGTAAACTGTGCTTTAGAAATAGAAACGCATGGTTGCCAAGCAAGACATGGCATACAAAATATTTCAACGATTATATATTTGAAGGGTTTTACTATGGAAAGCATTAGAAACATTTCCACAAATGGCTCGAGTAAGGTTTGCTCAGAGACCTAACAGAGGCTCACTGGCTGCATCTAACCACTGAGCTTCCATATAAACATGGATTATATTTCGGTTTGAGGGCTTGCATATCCTTTCCTGGATCACTGAGAGCATATGATCCTCATAACACTGAGCAAACCGAAAATCTGACACATCCTGCTGTCAGCTGTCATTCTGTATTTGAAGAATTACAAATGGTCGCAACTGAAATGCAACCATGTAAATCAATGAATCACATAATTGCATTACTGACTTTGACATAATTAAAGTTTTCTCAAAAATGTAAACGAACAGAATATTATTCATTCAGCTCTTAATAAAAACCTCCCAGGAAACAACCTACTGGCAATGTCGGATTTCCGGTCCCAGTGTGGCAGTAAACTTTGCCTAAAGGTGTGGAAATTAAGTTTGGGTGAAGCAAAGCACTTATATATTCCAAAGCATTAACATACTGGAACAATATTTGCTTTAGGGTGTGGTCTCATTCTTGTTTCACTATGAATTTCATAGTAGGAGCAACATTTTAACCATCAAATAAAGAAATAGCACAGTGCTGGAAACCAGGAACAACAAAAGCGTCCTCACAAAGATGACTGTAAACCAGTATTCCATAGCAAAAAAGCCACAGAGTTGACCATCTGTGTCTCTGAAAATAATCCAAGACCCTTGTTTGCATTGCTGTTAGAGATTTCCTATTGGTAGTTTATCAACCAATTATGTTTTGAGGAATGCCGAATAAGTAGGGCATAATTTAATCCATATGGTGAATGCTCAGCAGAGAATCACTGACATGCAAACATTCGTTCTAGCATTATAGAGGCAGTAATAATATGAATGGATGAAGTATATACATATGGAGCCAAGAGAAATAAACAGGAGAGCAGGGGCATGTGGAGCTAAGGGTGAACCATGCTGCTACACTGCACATCTTGTACACTTGAGCAACACCAGGCTTAGTAGGATGAAAGGACACTGACCTGAACAGGACAGTCTGAATGTAAGAAAAATAAAGTTAGACAATGCTAACTTACTGTAAGACTGCTGGTGGTTTGCTGTGACTGTGTGGTTATGTCAAAACGACATCAAAGACAGTTAGTTATGTGTAACATGTACTTGCAAATATCCTGATTAATATATGACATTTTTTGAGAGCTCAAGCGTCAATATATCTTTGCATTATGTATAGCATTTATGCATTTATGATTATGGCATATGTGTAATATATATAAGTGTAATATGGCATGTCCAGATATAAGACAAATGCACACACAAAAGTGGCATTAACAAATGCATTAAGCATTGCTTAAGCATAAGTAATCACCCCTTTGTATGTGCCTACCTTTTATAATGTTACAACCTATAACTGAAATGGGTTGAATTGAAATTAGATGCCATGCACATGCACAGAATATGGAAATTAGTTGAGCTGAATTAGTTCATTTGCAATCAGAAATCACATGTGTATGTGGACACCTGAATATTATACCCATATGTGCCATTTGTTGAGCATCCCAATAAAGATTTAGTTTCCCTTTACTTTTATAACAACCTCTCCATTAGACTGCCCACTCAGCCACAAAAGCATTGGTAAGGTCAGGCACTGTTATTGGGTGAAGAATCCTGGCACATAGTCAGCGTTCCAATTTGTCCCAAAGGTGTTCACTGGGGTTGAGGTCAGGGCTCTGTGCAGGCCACATGGGTTTTTCCAGACCAAAACTTGTCTTTATGTACTTTGATTTGTGCTTATTTTCATGCTAAAATAGGTTTGGGCCTCTTATATTCACTGATGGGAAAATGTAATCCTACAGCAAACAAAATATTTTTTTAGACAGATCCAACTTTACAGCAACAGTTTGGCAAAAACCGACATATGGTTGTGAAGGGTAGGTGTCCACATACTTTTTAGTGAGATGTAATGTGATCTCATTATAAATACTGTTCCAAAAAGTTTATTGAACAATCAAAAAAAAAAACCTTTACATTGGTTATGCCATATGGTACCTTAACTGCAACAACAAATAATAACACATTTGTAAAAAGAAAACTCCTACTCCTATATTTTAAATAGACTTGAGATAAATAAGATAAATTAAAGCTGTAGTAATTTCACAGAAGTTATAAATCTCTCACACACACACACACACACACACACACATATATTTATAGCTTTACAGTGGGAATTAAATATACAAAAAGTATAAAAGAATTCTTGCATTGTTCATATTAATGCTTTCCCCCATAAAATTCATCTTGACAAATACTATCTATCCATCTTTCCAGAACATTTGTAAACACATTTTTTACCATACGGCCAAACATTTCTGTGAGAGAACTTACATAAAAACATACATGAAGAATGCTGCTTAGACATATGCAGTGAATGTGATAATCAACCTCACTGAGGGAACGTAAGAACAGAAGAACTACTCAGTCACTAATTGACAGGCCACAATACTTATTTTGCGGCATTATTTCTGGCAAGGGTTCAGTTGTCTTTAGGCTGTGTACTAACATGGTATAGTGTTGTTTTAGTTCCAGTGGCTGGTGTTTCACAATGAGAACTTTTCAAGCTAGATTGTCTACTGGGATTATCTACTCACTTTCTTCTGTTTAAATATTTGAAATGACAACAGTTTAAAGCTCTTGAGGTTATGTGGTAAAATATAAATCATGTCCTCATATTTTAAGAAATAAATGTTATTTTTTGGTAATACCTGATGCTTTAATATTATTGTACTGAGCAAAAAAAAAAGACCACAGTGGTAAGCAACAAGTTTTGGTTATATATAAGATATTAAGTAAACTGAATACGGTGCATAGATGTTCTATACTGCACATATGACAAAATAGTATGAGAAAGTGTCATCAAATGGAGGTAGAGCTACTTAAAATATAACTGGTGTCTATAAATCGATTACACATACAGTATCCAAGGGTTAGAAAAAAAAACAGTAGATACAAGAGCCAGGGGTATATGAAAAAATTGTTGGAAACTGATCTCTTCAAATCACAACACATAGAGCAAAGTGACATTAGTGCTGATAAGGTTTATTTATCCACATGGTTTTTATACGACTATAAAACACCAACCAGCAGACAGACCCATCATGTCTCCCCCATGTACTAAAGTGCTGAAACCTGTGCCTATGATGCACGTTTCCTGGCCCCAAACTCTATGCCCTGAAACCCTATAAGCTCCTGGAGGCCCCTAAACACAACACATAAAACACTTCACTCCTTTGACTGACATCCACGCTGAGAGATGTGAATCTTTTTGATCCCTTAGGTTAAGAAGTCTCTTCATTTTTAAAGGGTTAAAGTTCTGATTGTATAGTGTAGATGGATTTGTCATCATAAGAAATTAAGTAGTGCACTCCGTTTTATAAGCAGAAAAGCTTATAGCATTTTATCTGCATGGTTATCCAAGGAATACATACTGTCAGGGATGCTTAGCAGTTGAGCAAACAGTGATAAACAATGAATGGTGAGATGAACCTTCATGTTTGGGTTTACTGACTGACAGGACTCTAAGTAAAGCTTCTGTCCTCCTGTTCTGGTAAAAGCCACCCTCATTCACAGGGTAGTAAAACAATCAGGTTGTGCCATATCTCCCCCTGATCAGCCAGAAGGGAATGTTAACATCCCTTAATATCACAGCATTCCTCACTCTTTACTGTGGTTTAATCGGGAACCCTGTGGACAGCTAAGAGTGCAATGGTTTACAGAGGAAATTGAAGCCTAACACTGATTAAGGAACCAAATATTTTCTTAGTGCCATTAACAGTCAGGGATTTCATTACTCAAAACTAACACTAATCACTTCCACAAACACCTAAGAAACACACTGAACTGTAACAGCTGACATTCACCAAATTTATGCTTTCAGAATTGCTGGAACTTCATTATGTTCTTTATTTGTGGTAAATATATATGTAATAAAAATAAATATATACATATGTATGCAAAAAAATAAAAATAAATATGTAATAATCCATTTAAATTTAATTAAACATTTTGTACATTTGCACTCGTTTTAAGTTTTTGTTTCCTTACATTGTTTTAATCTCCGAAGATAAATTTGTATCTTAATTTTTTCCTATTATGTTTCTGAGTAGGAAAGGAGCTGCTGAGTCATATGGGATAAGATGTCTCCTTTGCCTCCCAGATAAACTAAACTATTAGCTTTTAAAATTCCCCACAAATCTAAAGAATTATGTTGACTAAATGTGCGTTATCATTTGGAAAGTTAACGAGTTATTAAATGTTATCTTTGCAGCTCTCTTAATTTTTGTTTTAGTCTTAGTTATCAGAATAACTTCCTTATATAAATTTAGTAATTTAGGGTATGATGAACTTGTGGTAAGCTATTTCCATATGGTAAAAATATTTACATTGCACTCTTATACTTGGTTTTGTTTAAGTATAAATTTATTTTGACTTTAATACCAATAGATTTTTGCCTCTGTAATTTTGAGTGAGTATGCTTATTACTTAAATAAAGTTTTTCCTCAATCTTTCCACTCCTGTCAATTTCTGAGTTAAGTGCTATTATAGTCTGCTTCTGAAGCGAAAATGGTTTATACTCTTTTTTTTCCGCATATGCGAGATGTCAAAACTTTCTGACATAACCTTTGCCACCATGGAATGTTAATAGATCTTTCGATATATTTGTTTAAATTTGTAAACACCTTTAGCATGTTCCATCTTCATTCCACCAGCTGCACAAATAAGAATTGGTCGACCCAAAGGGAATATGTGTTTCAATTCTTGTGCAAGCGCGTTTCAATTCTTGTGCAAGTGCAGTGTCAATGACTAAAGAGTCTTGGACCAGCCGGGAGTTCACTTTCAATATGTATTCTGGGAAGCACTTCCTAAAAAAAAGTCGGATGTTAATTTAGTATGTTTTTCATACGACAATGATTAGGGTATGTTTTACTTGGATAGAGTCCTGGCATTAATAGATAGAGTACCAGAGATTTACTGTATCTGTTATATTTAGGAAGAACTCTTTTTTCATGGATATCTGTGCTATTTATAGCACTGTTTAGCCCAGGATGATGATTTCTCAAACATTCAGAAAGAAACTTAGTTATAGACTAGGAATTGCTGTGCTAAGACTGTTTTACTCTTCAAAAGAGACTATAGAGTGAAACAGGAAACCATATGAATCACAATTTAACACCTGAGCTTATTATATGAGCACAGTTCAACTCGGCAAAGTGATAAAACCTGAGTGAGTAAACCATGACCATTTTCCTGTTTCTGTGTTTTACTCCACAAGCCTTGTTTGTGCAAATGTGGGTTTTTAATGCCCAAAGAGCTGTTGTGGAATGTAAGGTTAAACTGACCTTTCATGTGGTCACTCACTTATTTTATGGCTTTATGTGTCTTGTAATGATCATAAACTCTTCCCCTGCCACTTTCCCTCTCTTTCCAGGAGTGCTTATCTCCCCACGGACCCATGATAAGTGTCGTTTTTGAAGAGGCACACATAAACAATGAGCTTCACAAAGTGCAGATCTGTGGTCTGTCACCAGGCATCATGCTTTATCTAAAAGACTGATCCTGAAAATAGGCCGACTAAGCTCATAGCTGCTCAGCAGAGCCTACTCTCTAGCGCGAGAAAGCGTGCTGAGGTTATTTTGCTCCCACAAGCCCAGAACAGCAGGGAATCAGACAAGCAGATAGACGCAAACAGCTACACAAGTTCCAGCCTAGAAAACAGCTGCACAGTAAAGAGTTCATTACTGAAGGAGATTGGAGCATTTCACTCTTAAAAAGAACAGCATCAGCATGGAATAAGGATCAAAAGATATGGACTTTTTTATTGTTTATAAGTATCAAACCACTTTTCCGAAGTATATAGATTTGGTTTACCACCATCAATCATCAAAAACATCCTTTTAAAACATCCATTTAAATTACAGTGCTTGGGAGATGTGCTATTGTCTCTATAACAGAAAACTGACATTGTTTAGTAAATATAACTTGCTCCAGATTAAATAACTTTTGCCAAATCACGGTTGCGTTATTGAAAACAGCTCCTTCAGTATTACATCCACACAACACGCGGTAAGCGAAGATGCATACTGAATGCAATCCCTGACTCTCGTCTTAACACCTGGGCCGAGGTCACTGAGAGATACTTCTTGTGCTTCCTGTGGCATTCTATTACGTTTTTAGAAGCAATCCAAGGTGCTGGAGGTGATCCTCAGTACAGATGGTTTTGATAAGTTTCTCACTATGCCAGTCCTCAATATAAAGCATTCTCCATCATCGCTGGCTGATTGTGTTACAGATTACTGGCAAAGAAATGCCGAAATGACATTGCTGTGGCCACTTCCACCATCCGCTGCACAGCTTGCTGGTTCTCACCATGCTGTAATTCATACCACATGGAGCTACAGCCTGCCTGTGTCCTTCCCTGATAAAAGCAGAATTCTGTTTCATTTAGAGCATTGCCAAGCCGTTCTCTTTTGTTCCCCAGTAAATCGCATTGTGACACCAGGCAGCCTGTGGTGGGGAAAAAAGATGTAGGAGTGCGCACAAGGGCTGTGACCCTCAGCAAACAGGTTTATTCCTCGTTTTGAGTTAATGAGATTCAAGTCAGAAGACAACAGCTGAAAACCCAGGCTTTCACAGGCATGAGTTTCAAAGACAGGCCCATTACTATAAACAGCAGATTATTTTCCCAGCAGGCCTCCTGGACTATTATAATTTGTTTTAATGAGGCTGAATTCGAAATAAATGGCTTTTCCTTACATTTGTCTGAAATAAAAGCAGGAGAGTGAAAGAAAATGCCAAAAAGGAAGAAAGCCTTATTTTACATTCACCCATAGAGCCCCAAAAATGCACATCTAGCCTGCTGCTACAATGACAGCTTTTGTGCTGTAAGTCAAGGGTTAACAGAATTCTGTCAGTATCCGGAGACGACCCTTCTCCATCCAGTGAAGTGGTCTCCAAGCATTTCATTCTTGTGTTCGTCTTTCAGGGCTAACAAGAAGGCCCCTTTTTGTGTGCAACAGGCCAACAACGGCACCCTTTTTAACAAAACCTTGCCGACCAGACGGATTTCCCCAGCTCTCTAAACATCCAAAGGCTAAAATCTATTATCTGTTTGTACTTTTTTTTTTTTTTTTACCACGAAAGCACTGGGAAAGGGGAGAATTATTTTGACGAACAGACATTCATTGCAAATTCCTCCACAGAAAACGTGTCTGCCAACAACATTGACTTTGCATTTGCACCCTAACCGTGCAAACCATATATTTTGTATTTCTCACAACGGCTTGCTTTTCTTTGTGCTGTCTTGTCAACGCTGCATAATTCAAGCTTGCATTGCTATATCAGGTCAAGGATCTTCGTTCCTCTGGTCAGAGCTCTTGCTGTGTGAGAGGAGTGGGCACTGTCAACACCTTCTGTCTGCCAATTGGCATCATCATCTTTTCACACTATGGCTACATGACAAGATTTTTAAAGGCTTAGACAATATGATCTTACTGTTGGATTTGTTTGGCACGATATAGACACAGATACATAGAAATTGTAATAAACAAATATATATTTTTTCTAAATACAATATATTAAACATTTAATTAAATATTTTTGTTCCCCATATTCATTCTGAGTGAATAATTTAAATAATTAATTTACTAATTTATTTGTTGATTTATTGATGATATATTTGATTTATTATTATTATTAAACAAAAAATATTGTTAGAGTACATAATAAACTGAACACATTAGGTTTACAGTAAATAAATTTGATATATGGAAATTAAACAATTAATTAATTAATTTATTTATTGAACTAAATATACTATATTTTATAGCCCCGAGTAAGCTGTAAGGCTTAATTTGCTATTGAGCTGTATATATTGAGGCTGTGGGTATTTGGTGGTGCCTGGTTGTCTTGTTCGTTTGGTTTATGACCTCCAGATCGGAAATGTTGCCAGGTCTGGTCCCTGTGCCTGCGCAGCGGAGGGGCAAGTTGAAAAGTGCACATATTTAAGCCTCCCCCTTTCTTCTACAATAGCTACATCAAAGAGCACATGCAGGGATGCAAATTGGTGTTAAGTGGGGGACCTCCTGCGGATGCGTGCCCTCTCCATCATGATAAGAACATGAGGAAATCTGGATGGGATTTTATGGAGGCCACCACGCTGGAGCAGGGCTTCAACCATGCCAGATTGCTGATTCATGCCAAAGTGCATTCTCGCATACCTAAAATACACAGCTGCCTAAACATCAGAGTCGTGTCACTATAGTCAAATTGGGGGAATAGTGTATTCATATATATATATATATATATATATATATATATATATATATATATATATATATATATATATATATATATATATATATATATATATATAAAAGGGCTATCAATTGATTCAATTAATTAATTGCATGATTGTTTTATTGTTGAACATAATCTCATATTTTATTTGTTCTAAATGTACCTTAAGTTAATACTTCTCAAGTTTTGAATACTCTAATCCACATGGGTATGGACAATTATTGATGCTTTATGCAAATGTATGTTTACTATTAGTGACTCCAACCTCAACATAGAGAATAATCTAGAATAAAATGAAATCTGTTTCAAAGCTCGGCAGATTTTGGTGCTTGAATTTAGTCTTGCCGCATCAGTAAAACAAATGTTAAGTGAATAAAAATAATTTTTCTTAAGTTTTATTAAATTTTTTTATCTGAGTAGAGAACTGATATCATGGTGTGTACAAAGTGTGTTGTGGCGACTCTTTCATATTTATTTATTAAATTTTTTATAAGAAATTGTCAATGCATTAATAACGCATTATATATATATATATATATATATATATATATATATATATATATATATATATATATATATATATATATATATATATATATAATGCATTGACAATTTCTTATAAAAAATTTAATAAATAAATATGAAAGAGTCGCCACAACACACTTTGTACACACCATGATATCAGTTCTCTACTCAGATAAAAAAATTAAATAAAACTTAATATTATATATATATATATATATATATATATATATATATATATATATATATATATATATATATATATATATATATATATATATAAAATGGCAGTGATGTTTGTTTGTACAGATTTTTTTACACACAGTTATGGTCAATATTTTTCTAATCTTGTTTTCTACAGCAATATAGTCATAATAATAATTACAATGTTCAAATACAATGACTGCAGATTAAACTAAAGAAATCTGTGAAATCTGAGAGAATGGAATGTCCCTAAACAAATATGATTTTTGAAAAGTAAGTAGTGGAATCATTTGTCCAAACAAAAATTTAATCTGATGGCTTTTTTTGTTTTCCAAACTTATAATAACAATCTGTTGAAAAATTATAGAATAACATACTAAGAAATGTGTGTATACACCGTATACAGGCAATAACATATAAGTGCTGATGGAACCTCATGCATCTTCCTAACCAAACCAAAATAGTGACAAAAAAAGGAAAAAGACATTGCGAAGACACAGTGGAGTTAATTGAGAACAGAGCGTGGCCATGAGCGGTTAATCAAACACAGCTCTGGAAACACTGGAGACAACCTCTGCTTACCCTCATTCCTCTCTCCTTTCTTTGTCTAGGGTTCGTCAGAGTGAGATTTTATATCTCTGTCTCGCGCTCTCTGTGGAGTCAGGATGGCCTGGCATTTGGGGTAACCAGAGTGCTTGGCTTCACGGTAGAGGAATAAGCTGAGAAACTACCACAACATTGCAACAATACCATATTTGAAAATGCAGAAGCCTGTTGTGTATGCAGAATTAGGAACCACACAAAGCTGGCGCAAAAACAATCAATTCAATTTAAACAGTGAAGCCATTTTGGGTAAACTGGTCTCACCAAGATGGCTGTTAGAAATCTCCACAATGCATTATGACGGCAAGTACCTAAGAATGGAGTGGTGTCCTCGGACCCCACCACACACAGAAAAGGCCTATAGATTGTATCTAAATGCAACAACAAGTGTATCCTCTAACTAACTAAGAAATAAGTTCTAAAAACATACAAACAACTAAAGTTCACTGTAAACATATAAAAAAAGTTTCTGTTTTAAATTTCTTTGCATGTACATTAAATTCAATTATAACACTACTATAATTACAGGATAGTTGTATAAAACCAAACTGGGGGAAAAAAGGGGGTGGGGGGTGGGGGTGGGTGAGCATTCTTATCAACAATCTTGATGGACAGCTACTGCCTGGACACAGATGCACCTACAACACACCCATAAACTCTTTTATTCTTTAAGATGATGCCAAGTAGTGCTTTAAAGTGTTAACAGATGCCAATTTATGAAGCACACAGAACTAAAGCCTGAGTGTGATGGACAGCAAAGAGAAAAGAAGGAGTGACAGACAGCAACACACAACTCTGGAAAAAGACTCTGTAATGTACTCTGAGAGAAAGAGCTTTACTTATACACTTTCACTGACACATGAAGAGCCTATCAACTGTGTCAACAAGGCCTGTCAGCGGGATCAGTCGTGTTGTTTTACCTGTGATCTTTACTGAAATGAATTTAAGCCGATCTTGAAACCTCTAAGGCTTTAATTACAGATTTAATTAATGCTTGCTTGATGGTGTCTTACGAGCAAGAGACATTTTTCTCACTTTCTCACATTTTACCACTAATCTTTAGATGTCAATCAACCTATTTGTATAGTTCGTTTTACATTTAAAATGCAAAAAAGCACAACGTTTTGTAAGTAATAAAGAAACAAGGCATCATTTTACAAGCAGCCATTAAAGCAACATAAGTAGCAGTAAAAAGTAAAAGCTATAATAAGAATAATGAAAAGAAATGTTTTACAATGTCCTTATTATACTTTATGCTGATAAACATTAAGATAAAATCAGTGTTTGACTTCCTCTAAATTGCCAGCCTCTGGGTTCCTTTGCTGGATCATAATTATCTACAGTTACACGAAAGAAAAAGGATAAAAGACACATTTCCTCTAATGCTGTGCCAGATGAGGGAGCCTACTTACAGATTAAAGCATCTAAGAGTATTGCACGTTTGAACCAGGAAACAACTCAAACCTGTGAGTCAAATGGTTTTAAGTGACAGCTGCTTGTGATTTTTTTTTTTTTTTTTTTTTTTTTTTGCTTTGCTTTAGATAAGGAGAATTAAATAGCCATGTTGTTTATTACTCCTTGTAATTCAGGAAAGCAACTTAACTGCTGTCCACCATTTTGTGACACCCGGTCTATGTGTGTGTGTGTGTGTGTGTGTGTGTGTGTGTGTGTGTGTGTGTGTGTGTGTGTGTGTGTGTGTGTCATACTTAACCTGTAATGCATGGCTGCTTTCCCTCTCAGAGCTGAATGACATTTAACAAGCTTTCCTAAACCAAAGTCGCACCGGTGTTGTCCACAAAAATCCCAATCTGAAAGAGTTAATGGATAATGTTAGGAGGAGGAATTCTGTGGTCTGATTTTGTGCCTGAGGTGGTCTCTTGTGGTGCTGGTTTTAAATTTCTGCAACAAACTATAGTCCGAACATTGTCTGAACAGTTAAACTGTTTATGCCTCAGAAGCAAAATGTTTGTGTTCCTTGTCTGACCACTGTTTCTCTTTTCTGCGTAGAACAGAGAATGATCTCAGCCCACAAGAATCCCACCTTCTCTCTGAAGCAGATCATTGCCTAGCTGAGAAATGAGTATGACAAATAAATGAATCTGAGCTGAACTTTGATGAACTCTTCACAGCTTCTAATTTGTTAATACAATTAACATTTGTTCAGAATAACCTTTGCGGTATCAAATTATTTATAGCAGTTTTACCATTCAAGGCCACAGAAAAGGAAGGAGGATGTTGTTCTCTTACAGCAGGATACCACACTTAATGACTGGAGCTGACTGACATCCATTCCAATGAACTGGTCAGTGTTTTCGCTAGGCCTTCGGGGACTGATACTACTGACTGATTTATTCAAGCGAACATTAAGCCCTGTTTTACGTTCAAAAAAGGCACTCAAAACACAGTGCATCTATACCATGCTGACTGCTACTGTCAACAGATCAGTCTACACTTAGCATGTTGTCAGCACACCGATGTAAGCACTGTTTATGTCAACACTCAATTTCTTTGATTTCAGCAACAAATACATCAAAGCCTATAGGAAGTGAGCTTATCATTATAAGTTGACAGGACACACACGAAAAAGCAGAATTCAATTACACATAACACATCCTGCAGTTGAAAGAGTTGCAGTTGAACTAGAAATTATATTTCTGGCTACTATTTCATAGAATTTTTGCAGGAAAAAAAAAAACTTACATTTTTGCTGTGACTGTGTGGTCATGTGAACAAAACCAGAAAACACATTTCAGCATTTTGTGCACTAAAATTGATATGTGAATGCAAGTAAATATGTGACATCATGCAAATGCTCTGCTAAATAAAACCACATAACCTTACTGTAGAAAATTAAACAACGAAAATAAACATTATTTGAACCGTGTCCAAACGAGACAAAAACATTGTGCATGAAATAGCAAAATGCCCGCAATACATGCAAAAAATGTGTAAAACACAACGTGTAAGTTACTTTTGTTTACTTTCGTAAATCTTTGCTGTAAATTTCCACAGCTTACCTTCTGTTTTTATGTTAAGATATGAGAGTTACTTGTGAAGTCCTCTTCCCAGCAAGCACCAGGGCCTCTTAGGTCTTTCGGAATTTCCAGGAATTCTTATTTCACAACAGAGGATGCTGACCAATGATCTCAGAAAAAGGTCGGAGAAGAAATTGCATTAGTATTCCAGCTCTTTAAAAGAATGAGCTGTTCTAAAAGTAAAATATAACATTTGAAAGATTTGGGAATTGTTCTTGAAGCTCTATACCCAGGAATCATTTTAAACTGTTGGATTCCTAATCAACCAACAACTTTCTTTTTCTAGATGTAGCTTTCACTTGTTGTCTGCTTCCAATAAGAAGCCCAGTCATTCTAATCCCCCCATGCGTTACTGAATTTGAGATCTTGTGCAACTATGCATTGTCTTGTGCTTTCACTATTTCAACCATAAAAGAACCTTTTTCCTCCATCAGTGCAGTGCTGTACCATCTGTTGATCGGCCCATCTGGTAGCCCATGTAGGAAACGCTTGTGTCACACCAAAGGAGGTAAAGGAAGAAGCACAAAGGCGCAGTTCTCACCACTGCAGGTCCACAATAAGACAGCAGCAGTCATCCCCGCTGGGGCTGATACTTCAGTGCCGCCCTCTCCCCGGGGTTAGCCTTACATGTTGGCCTTTATCTGAGTCCAGAAGACTTCCCTCTTATTATGAGTGCAACCATTCAGATGCTGCTGCACCACTGAGCCAAGCTGTGACATGCGGTTGTCTTCGTATATATAAAGCATTATATATGTTTGAATATAGTTTTTCCTCACTAAAAATGTGCTACAGGTTGTAAGCAGACCAAATAAATCTGACCATGTTCCAATCACATTTTATATTGAAGTCAATTCTTTGCAAAAGTGTGGATTTATAAGTCAGACATGAACTCGTGTGGTGAAACAGTTGTGAATGATTAGGGTGAACCATAAATCTTTCTTCTCCTCTCTGGTTTAATGTATATGCAGAAAAGCGAAAGTGTAACAAATCCTGCAAAGAAAAACAGATCTACTGTATTAAACATCCCACTGTTCTTTCCGCTAGAGCTTTAAAACAATGCCACACAAAATGATAAATTAGCAACAGCCAAGTATTCAAAAGTTTAGACAACAACAATTAATACAAAACAAAGTTAGGAATTCATTCATGTCTGGTAAACATTGTACTCCTGAATAATTAACTTCTTGTGTTCTACTATAAACTGTCTTCTACTGCAGGAGGTTATGTAACTACAGTTGGCATTGGATCCAAAAAGCCTGTTGCTGGCATTATATACACATATCAATGCCTGTTGCACAATGTTCAAGACTAACACTTTTTACTTTGCTGTATTAACAGAATGCAGATTTTTATTTTCTTCTTAATGTCACTGAAATGCCTTAGAGAATAGGGAATTTGAAATGCTTTAATAGAGGATTTACTCACATAGTTGTACAGAATGTTTCGATTTGCACTGTACCATGAATTTTCTTGTTAAGACAGAACACTAATAACAGGTTCCAAATTGTTCTGCCAAAATAGCTTGCAGAAACACCGATCAATTAAGCAGTGCTTTGAGAAATCCAAATATTTGCTATGAAGTAAGTTAATTATGTGTCCATATTATTCATGCAAAATATTTAATATATAATATATTCTATAATTCAATTCTTAAATAGTGGATACAAATAGCAAAGTAACACAACGGTGGTTTCAGTCTGTAAACAACAATAGAACTTATCTCACTTATCCTTCTTATCTAACATAAAGATATGAGATTAGGTCAAATTCTTGACACATTCATTTGCAATTCTATAAGATGTACCATGGCATCTTATTTGGTGAGCTTAAGTGGCTTCAACATCAATTTAAATCATTTCAACTTAATGATTTGGTATAGTATTTTCTACCATCTGATACATACAACAAAACAAAAAAAACAGAAAATATCTATTACTGAATCACACCTCAGCTAAGACAAAATACCTCTTTATATTCACCATTACATTCAGAACAAAGCAAAAGAAAATAGTCCTTACCCTTTCAGAGAACTGCGACATCTCCCACATGACAGAAACATTTTTACACAGAGTAACTTAGTAACTCAGTCAGACTCTCACATCATCTGCTATTCATGGTGACCGCAACAGTTTAATGCACAATCCAATAACATTCCAGACTCAACATATGGACTGTCTACTTTCTATCTGTATTTAATCCATACAAGGTGGTGTGAGACAGTATTGCTAAAATCTTACTGAAATGTCATACATCAATAATTGCATGAATCCTGAAAGAAATATACAGATGGTTTTAAGTTACTGTTATATTTCTCACATTTTTCAAATGTAGTGTTTTTATTTTCACATTAAATTTTTATTTACACATGATGCATTTTCTCCCTATGTGATATTCTCTTTCCCCAGTTCATTTCTTTTCTTTTTTATCCATATGTGTATTTTTATAAATTTTTATAGCCATCTTTTTTTTACATTTAATTTTGTTATGTGACTTTTCCCTTCATATTACATATTCCATATATTTTCATGATTTTCATGATTTATTTATATTCTCATTTCACATGTGGTTTTATTTTTTCATGGTTGGTCACATTTTTCACTTTATGTCACATATTTACTTGAATTTCAGGTGTTTTCTGATGTTTTGCACAGTCTCACATGTGAGAAACCTATGCTCATATGGAATGTGCTGTGATTTTTTTTTACTCCTTTCAGCACACATACAGTCTGAATTAGCTTTATAAATCCAATAAAGAAAAAGTGTGAGCCGAGACACATTTTAACTAAACGGTCATGTTTTTAATTTCAGGTGATGTTCCAGTGGATATAAACTGCACACTGATGTACAGAAATGGCACAGGGGGTAAGCGCAGACTAAGATGTAAAAGTTATTAGGATTGTAAAGGTGGAATGATAGTGTTTTGTTTGTCTTAGTAATCAAAGGCCACTTTGATCTGTGCCACATACAATACCTTCTGGAAGACTAACACGGCCATTCTCTCATGCATGTGATTTTCTGAAGAGGATCGGCTGCACAAATATGGCCTTTTCTTGGGCTGTGAGATAAGTAAATATGTGTGGTGCTTTTAGTTCTTTCAGTTTACTCTTGATCTCTGGTTTAATTGATTTCACTCCCCCAAAAATCATCACTCTCAAACTGTAGTTGCCATAGAACCAAACAGCAACAGCAGTTGTCATGTGCATGATCCCACACAATGTCTCAACAGTTACATAAGGCCACAAGAAGAATCTGCATGCATGAGAGGATCACATTAAGCAATCAATAAACCTCAAATAAAATAACAAAAATGATTAAAGAAGGCAGTGGGGGTACAATTAAAAAGGCACAACAAACTAAAAATAAACATATGTGCATGTTTCCACTGTCATCATAATTATTTATTACTTCCTTTGTCCTAATGATCAAAATTAAACCCTGTAATATTGAACCCTATGGCAGGCATGTACTGTCCACTGTGTGAATGTTCAACTTTAACTTGTGCCTTTCAACTTTCGGCCATCAGCATCCCTGCCCCCTTTGAGCACCCTCATCAGAACTTAACTGCAGTCGGACCCTCATTTCCATCTCAGTCAGAAAGCTGGTCGATGATTACAGCGCAAAGTGTACAGGACAAACGGCTTCCTGTGGGGAACCTATTACAGAGGCAGATTCCCACATTTAGCCTTGTGAATCACTCAAAATACAATCCATACTCATCTGCTAATGGAAGGGCCAAGATATAAATATGTGTAAGGAGGAGTGACATTCATACACAATTTTAAAAACCTAAATGAATCCGTGTGACAGATATAGCTATAGATATAGTGAGTAAATTACCAAATTACCAAATTAATTCTCTTTCAATTGAAATCAGTTCTAATCTGTAATCAACTACAATGCCACACACTATGAGCAATTACAATTGTTTAGTCATCTACTGTACATGTAGTTAAAAATGGTACTGCATGTGGCCTAAACTGAAAGGTTTAAGACACACGCTATGTTTGTATAAGCTATGTTTGTGGGACTTTTTTTTCTCTCTCTTATTGTTGTAAGTTTAGTTTGTACTTGCGTGTGATATTGACTTACAAAATATTAACAAACTAGCATTCAACCCCCATGACCCTGACCAGGCAGTTATTAAAAATGAATGAATAAACAATATAAAGGGCTCATGTTAATTTATCGGTTCTGAGAGCTTCATATGTGACCACTCAGCATCCCGTGTGAACCTTTCTGGCAAGCTTTCTTTAAAAAAACAAACATACAAAAGAAATCCCTGCATTACAAGACAGATTGTCTTTTTTTAAAGAATGAAACATCATTGCCAACTACAGGAATTGCCAATCATTTGAAAAAAAATGAAAAAACACCAAAAACTTCACAATGAAAAGCACTGACTGGAGAAAGACCTTTTTCGCTTCCTGTTCTTGATTGCTTGCACTGCAATTTATTCCAGAATATATATTAGTGTTTTTTTTGTTTTATCTAGACACATGTATCTAGTTTTGAATCAGTATATGGAAATTAGATTGACATATATTGAATCCTCAGATAGAAAAGTGACATGCATTTGATTACCTCATTTTTTATTGCAAACAGGAAAGCTATAATATAAACTCTTTGTTTATTTTGTCAGGTTCTCACAGTGGGCACAAGGGGGGGGGGGGGGTAAATTTTGAAGTAACCTGGGCTGGCTGCCCTGTGATTCGAGAGGAGCTCCATCATTCTGCAGGATCTCAGGGGGCTTGGATTCAGCAGGGCTTGGCAATATCCCAGCAGACCATGCCAGTGTCACAGATAACACCTTCATCTCTTACACTCCCTTTGGCCCTGTGTTTACTTATCTCAGGGGTGCTGCTCAGCAAGACTCATCTTCATATGCAGGACTTACAGGGACAGGGGGTAATCAAAGACTGACCTCACACTTCAACGTAAATGGCATTTCCCTCATTACAAGTAGATGATAGCCAGAACAGTTAATGAGCTTTAATCCAGAAAGTCCTGATAAATATCACATTACCATAATGATGGTTCTTCAAAGTCATTTGAAATGCATTGCTGATCTAAAAGACCTTGAAAGTGTAACAAAAAAAAAGTTGTCATGCCACTGAAAGTCTAAACCATAAACCAAAACTATATACAGTTGGTGGATCGAGTGTATTGTCCAAATGAAATGGTTTCCATCTCCACATGATGTCAAATCTAACTGCCTCTCTACAAAGTAAACTCAGTTTATTTTAATCACAAAGCAAATTTCTTACATTAAAACATTACTTGTCATTGAAAGAGTAAAGGAATTTGCTGTTTGAAAATAAAGCAGTGCCTGCAGATCAGACCTGTTTATTATGTGTATTAGCTTTCAAAGTTATGTTTGAATAACAAATGAAGTTTTGAAAGAGTTATGATTTTTCATCATCTCCATCAAAATACTCATTAGGGTGACTGCCAGGCTATCATTCATATCATTCTTACATTTCAGATAAATAATGCATAAATGAAAGATTGGGCTGAGTATTCCAAGGTGTCTATTAGAAGTGGTTAGACGTGCTTGGGGTTGTTTTACATGGGACCCTTGATAGCCATGCAGCACAAGATTGACATTGTTTGCAATGAAGCAAAATGGAAAACAACTAGAAATGAAATCTTTGCATGTAAGTTTATGGTGTGCTCTGGTGTGATAACAGACAGTTTCTTTTGTCTGGGTCAGCATATGGCCAAGCTTTATTCATCAGCAGCATTGTTGATCAGCCAGCTTTCAAGATCAATTCCCAGACAAGAGAAAGCACACAGTGTGCTGCACCAGAACTGTGAGCCTCGTATCTCGCTCAGTCACACTTCTTTAATAACTGGCATCTGATTCATTAGTCCTAATGCTTTTCTACTCATTGTTATGCCTCCTCTACCCATTCTTTTTCCATTGTAACTCGCTCTCGTTAGCCAGAGCCAACTGGGAACTGGACTGTAGAATCTCAGAGCGGGTGTGAACTCTCCCACTACTGCTACCTTGTAAAACGACATCTGCATTCAGCCTTGCTTTTGAAGAAAGAAAAGCTAATAACTCATAGTACTTTAAAGGCAATGAAGTGAAGTTAAACCATCAGTAAATACAAATGAAAGAGAAGTGAAAAATTTTTTTAGAAAGACACAAATTTCAGGAAAAATAGTCAATCAAACAAAAACTCATTAAGGTGCATACTGTATCTATCAAACTGTAATCAGTTCAGTTGTCCACTTTAGACAGATTTGGCTATAAATCTGACTGTGCTCGCCTCATCAACCTCTAAAAGCCTGTAATTCGTGCAAGCACTTCGAGTCTGAGTAATGAATGATCTGCATGAAATGCTGTCTTTTTCTTTGGGCAAGGCACCGTTGTGTTGTTCTGGTCTCTTTTCTCCTCTTTGGCTTTAATTTAGGTGAATGACTTGGCATGCTCAAGTTATACTCCTGGAAACGGAGCTCACATCTGCGTCCTGTTATGCAGCACATCCTAATACCCCTACTACCCCATTCTACCTCATCACAGATTAGGCTGGAGAACTTAATGGAAAGTTCTAGCCCAGTGAAAACATAATTGCTGTTTTTAAAAAGAAACCACAGGATTTTTCTTTTACACTTGTGTTTGCAGAAACATGTCCGGACACTGACATGGTTTTAGCATTGATAGTTAAGAGGGCTTTAGATTTGGGGAGGCACAATTTTAAGTAACAAGTCTTATTAATGGACATGTAGGGGGTATTAACCTTCCTGGTTTATTTATAAACCTGTAAAGGATAAAAAATAAATCTATTTGGGATGCAGTGCATGCAGATGCAAAGTGAACGTGTAAGAAAAAACTGTTGTGATAGGAAGAAGATAAATGATCCCAGTCAGGAACATAAAGAAAAAAAGACATTAAATGAGACTAAAATGTAACGTCACGTTTCAGTATAGGTAAGCAAAATCAATAACACTTAGCACAGCAAGAAGATTTTTTTAATAGTGTGTATGGGGAGCCAGGAGGCGGTAAATCACGGAGTGTACGCCCACTCTGTCGGTGTAAAGGGGCAGGAGAGGGGTGTTGAGGAGTGAGTTTAACACGCGCACGCATCCGCTGATCTCCACAGTGCGGGATTCTGCAGAGCGCTTCTCTTCTTCACGCGCAACATGGATGCGAAAGTGGTCTTAGTGGCAGTTCTGGTAACGGTGACTATCTACGGATCTGTTTCAGACGGTAAGTGGTAGAATTCTTATTGATAGAAACTTATGTACAAATGCTTATTAGTTTGCTATAAGCTTTTTTTTTGCCTCTATACTTTATTTTATAGATTTACTGTATTTTAGCTGCTGAGGCTGATGTGCGTAATTGTGGTTCATCTGTACAATTAGTGTCAGTGTTACATTTACATTGAAAATCGTTTCAATGTATATACTTTATTATGAAATCCTTCTTGTGCTATCAATCAGAAGATGCACGAGTTAAAGTTTTTACTTTTACTTTTCATCTGACTCTAAAAAGTTGTTTTCGGTGCAACTTTTTTTTTTTTGTCCATGAATCATCCCGCATCTATTTCCAATGCCTCCAGCGTGCTGAGACACAGCCTGACATGCAACATGTGGCTGATTAATGTGTGTATTTGTCACTGCCTTTGTTTTCCTTTAATTACCCACAAATGAGAGAGCAGAACAAAAAAAAGGCGGTGAGGGAGAAAGTAAGAGATAGCGCCAGTCTGCACTTCAGTGGAACAAAAGCGCAGGGGCTCTATCCATCTGTCTTTAGCATAACAATGCTGATAGATTACCTGGCACGGCGTTTGCATATTTTAGAGGTTGAAAATGGTCAGAGCGCAGGTACTTCTCACCCCGAGAAACTGGACGAGGGGGCAATGTCCGTTTGGGCTACGTGCGACTTGCAGTACTGCTCGAGCACGTAGCCAAAAAATTCTATTAAATTAAAAAAAAAAAGGAAAATGAGAAATAAAAATGCTATTGTTCGCTTCACACCTGCAGTGTTTGTATAAAGATAAAACACTGCAAGAGTTCATTTAACACCCTTAAGTGTCCACATATAGCGCCAGAGGTTTGGATGCGTAATGGCGCAATACTTCCTTTCCACTGATGCATACGTGTACAAGCTTATTAAAGCTCCAGATTTTCTATTTTCTCTTAAAGCTCAGCTCCATTATTTACTTTAATATTACTGCTAAATATTACGAAACGCTGTATTCAATCAACACCTTGTAATTCTGACACAATTCACGCACATTTCCGCGTGTGAAATGGCTGTAATTGGAATGATTTTAACCTGTCAATGTTTATCCCCATCGTCCCCCTGCTACAGTGTCCAATCACACATTTTCCTATTTGTGGGAGAAAAAAATCCATTCCTATAGCACGTGGATTGGACAATAAACATGTACACATCAAATCCAGAGCGCCCAAAGGCTGTTTAATTATTTACTTCCTAACGATGTTCTTTTTTCTTTTTATATATATATATAACAACTTGGTTGTTTTCCTTGTTTTAATGTCTTCCAGCAGTGAAGAACCTATAACCATAGGACTTAACGATTTAGCAATTGAAGTCTTACCTTGAAACAATCCTGAGAACCTCACAGGAATGGTGCAATATGATATTTTTTAATGATTTAACCTGGGGATCTGCAATGAACATTTTTAAACCTCATTATGTGTTTCTGTGATTGAGCACATCTGTTTTGGATCACACTTAAAAGCAAAAAGCCAAATACCTCTGCAAAGCTCAGTAATAAGTGTTGCAGGTCTCAAAACACGACTGAGGGAGAGAAAAACAATAAAATAGAAAACGTAACCGGAAATAAGGAATATTATAGAACCGAACCGAACGTTAAAATGTAGGTGATATAAATTAGTAGTATTCTTTTCAGAAAGAAAAGTGCATTTAAAATATTTAACTTGTGAACAGTAATTATAGTTTGTTTTACTGTCACTTTGAAATCCATTTCAGTGCAGCAGCTGTCACTAGAGATTCATGTCAGTGAATGAATGTCAACAGGTGCCTGCATTATATTTAATCTAAATTTATAGCTGGATGTCCTATAAAACTTATTGAAAACACCTGATAACACCTGGTATAAAATATCCCTCACAACAAATGTTACTTACATTTAAAAATACGTTGGGTTTTAAATTTTTTTTTTATTCTGTTTTAATTACACTGGATTACACAAATTCAAAGTGGCAGACCTTCACATATGTTCCACAATGTAAGGAATCAGGAACTGACTTAACCAATTTGGGAATGTTCATTTGCAGCTGGAGCACAAAAGTGTTGAAATATTTGTTGTGATTGAGCTGTGTTTTCTGTTTTTCTACTTTTTTTTTATTATTATTAATATTTTTTGTACTGAAGACTGAAATTTAAAGAAGTTATTTTTTATGTCGTTTTTTTATTGAACCCTGTACAGCCAAGCCTATCAGCCTGGTCGAGAGGTGTTGGTGCCGTTCTACAGTCAGCACAGTTTCACAGAGGAACATCCGTGAGCTGAAGTTCGTCCACACACCCAACTGTCCTTTCCAAGTCATGTGAGTATCAACCACAGTGTCTCTCATACACCCACTGGTCCCGATGCAGCACTGCTTCTTGGGGGGTGTCCTACGAAACCCTTAGACTTATCATTTCACACCATCAATCTCCTGCTGCTGAAGGAGCAGTGAATGGAGATGGAATAGGCTTCCCTTGTCGGGCATTATGCTGTGGGTCACGCTCTCACAATTACACACATGCAGAGGAAATGCTACAGGGGGGTGGGCTACTAGACTTCGAAGTAGATTTGTTTTATACAGGAAGATGTCACAGGGTTCCACTTGAAGAACTTTTTCATTCATTGTGCCTGAAAATCCTTTTCACATGTCATATCCTTGCATGCTGATGAGAATTTTCCAGAAGTCGACAGAAAACATAATACACTTAAAACTAGCGAGTTAAGGATTTAAGCTCATTATTTGGACGTTGCTCATAGTTACCAAACAAACAGGCAACAATGTCAAATACAACTGTAATATATTATGACATTTATTCAATCCATAACTTAGAAAAAAAAACATTTTATAGCATTTGAACCAAGTAAGCAATGCAAGGTTTCAAAAAGCCAGCTGTGCACACATGGAATACATGGACAAACATACAGACCTATGTAATTGACACAGGGCTTATCATTAAGACCCTGGAGGACACATCATAAGCAACACTCTAAGCTCAGGGATCTTCTATACCATAAAACTGTCCTGATGCGTGAAACTGGAACATTATATGCTGCACTTTTTTGTTGGCCTTCACTTGCTGTGAAGTAATTACTACCTGCTGTCCAGAGACCTGACACTCAGAACTCTTGTTAGCAAAATCCAGATAGACAGGAAAGTACCAGGCCTCGATACACTCCAGTATCAGTAGAAAATAGCAACAGTGTTAACTACAGCTTTTGTTAAAAGTCAACAGCGTGATGATACACAGTGTGACAGGGATAAATAATAAGATAATTAATCATTAATTATTGTGCAACCAGTAAACTCTGGTAGAAATTTATGTTATCAGTAGACAGGAATGTCTCAAATTCATGAACTATATATATATGAAGAGAGAGAGAGAGAGAGAGAGAGAGAGAGAGAGAGAGAGAGAGAGAGAGAGAGAGATTCTGACAAAGCTTTGGTAGACCATGCTGAAGACAAAGAAAAACAATAACAGACAATAAAAGCCTGTCACAGTATATCACTTTCTAGAAGAGAAAAATAACTGCTTCAGTGAGCGTCAGTGAGCTTTTCTGCTTCTTTAGCCCTTCTTCATGTGTGCTTTTGTATAGCGAGTGCTGACTATGGCATATCTATTGTGTTGCTTTCCAAGCTTCTTTACAACGAACCTAGATCTTTAATGCCTTTTAAGGACATGTAATAATTACATGGATGAATGGTAAAAATGAATATGTATCATTGAACAAGTGTAATTTAATTATTTTCTACTCTGTTCCCCTCACAGTGCCAAACTGAAGAGCAACAAAGAGGTGTGCCTTAATCCTGAGACCAAATGGCTACAGCAGTACCTTGAGAAAGCCCTTGAAAAGTAAGCAGAAAATCTTTAACCTGACCAGAGAACTGTGATACTGTGTTCTTGGGTTTTTCTAACATACTGCAAATCAGACTTATCAAACATTATCCACATGTGATTAATCAGATCAATAAAAAACACCTTTCTTTTTGCCCCCAAATATAAAGTAAACATAGTATAGATATTAAAACAGGTAACTGAAGATGCAGTGGTATTTCTCACATTTCCACAAATGTCCTTGTCCATGTGCTTTTTAGTCATGAACTCTGGCTTCCTACTTCAAAAGCAGCTGTGAAATATGTATACCTTTGGTTGCTGAACATAATTTTAATGCTTACCATCCGCTGTCTACAGTCCTAATGCAAAACATGCTCTCCTGCTATGGCCTGGTTCAAGGAAAATCCACATTTATATAAATTTTTTCACTTACCACAGATATTGTTGATCAGACAAGACATGCTTGATGTCCAGATTTACTGGTTTTCTGACTTTATTGGTTTTCTGGGAATTACTGTATGAACATAACTAGCAAGACGAGGGTTACCATTTGAATAATATTCCAAGCCAAAGAATAGTATCTGATATAAAAAAAAAAGGTGTAGTATACTTTATACAACCTGGAGTTATAGATAGTTAATATTTAGTTTATTATGATATACTGTTATATATATGAAATATAACAAGTAGACACAGTTTTACATATACAGTAGTCCTGTGCTACTATTTCAGGTGATAATTATGTAAAATGTTATTTTATTTCAGAGGTTTGCATAATGCTGTTTGGTAGCTGAACATCAAAAGAAGCAAAACTACAACATAAAAACACAAAAAGAAAACATTTGAGTTATTGTACAACATTAAATATCCTTAGACCTAGACTCGGTACACACTACATTCTAATAAAGCCTTATTATACTGTAGTTTGGTAGTGAGAATTTTAGGTAAAAAATAATGTCTGCATCCAAAGATTTTAAATGTGTCCACTATGCTTAAATTTGATGTAAACACAAAAAAAAAAAAGGCGTGAACAGTCAAGTCTACACAACAATACATTCACAGTTTTCAGTGGACAATAGACACAAGAGGTTTTGAATAGCTGCTTGGTGCTAATGAGCTCACACTGTGCAATCAGGAACAGTGTTCAGTCAGACAGAGGGGAAGTTGTACATCTGCCTTAAATAAAGGAAACTGAAGATGGCACACTTCTGATATATGAGATGTATAAGATGTACCACATTTGTACATTAGAAGTTTGACTACTGAATTGTGGGTCACAGGTGAAATAGTTTGCTCACTATAAGGCATAGTGGTGTCTCGTGGGAAAGACCCAGACTTTTTGCTAACTATGTAGTTACAAGTAAAGCTCCCTGTAAAAGCCATTGATGTGTCTGCCGCACTGCATGGCAAACATCACCGGCTCCGTGTTCTAAGTGCTTTCCCTGTTCACAGTTTGACAGACTGTAAAATGGTCCTGTTTCCCTTCATTGTCACACTGCTTCAGCACTCAATATTAACAAATGACTATTAAAATCATGGTGCTGCTCACAACCTAGATTGCCTCCTTAGGTCTTGTAATTTTGTTAGGATACAGTAAATAATCGATGTACATACTACTTCATTGTCATACTCACTTTTTTCTTTTTTTTTCCAGAATGAAGAAGGCCAAACAACAGGCCAACTAAGGAAGCAGCTGGATGGCAAGCCCGTTTGTGAGCCACCACCACAGATATGTACCTGTACCGTATACTGCTCTGGCATGCTTGCTGAACCAGCACTTAACCTGCATACCTTGCTTCCCTCTCAATTATTTGTCACACCATCATCACCAACTCTGACACCGCTATAGGCACCTCCTGTATTAGCACAATGTGCAATTATATATATATATGTATGAGTGTGTTTTTATACGTATGAGATGTATATACAATGTTTTTTTATATATCGACTTTAAACAGTAAAGACATATTTTTGGAGTTGTGTTTGCTCCTTGCCTGTCTGTTACGGAGTTAGGTAGCATTGAATGTAGTACTGAAGATTTTGGAGCAAACATCCCAAACTCTGCAAACTCACAACTATTTTTACACTATATCACTATAAGAGTAAAAGGAAAGTGGGAATCACACACTGGTGCAGAGCTGAGCCCCAATGGCAGCATACCTGATGGGAGAACAAATAGATAGGGAGTTGACTTTCTCTACCCAATTAATAACCTTTTTTAATGAACACATAATCTTAAAAATATTGTAACACTGCATATTGCATGTGAATGTAATATTATATGTATATATACACGAAAAGTGAAGCGTCGCTTGTGTTTTTGTTCTCTAACTAACAGGGTTTTTATTTTTATACAAAAGTAAACCAAAAAGCCTTGACCTCACATCAACCTAAGCAGTCTGAATTCCTTTAGGGAACTAAGTTCCTTAGAAGTAGTCTGTGAGGGAAAAAATTGAAAGGAATGCTTTTTTTTCCCTACTTTCTATCATTGTGTAAGCAAAGAATCATCTGGAATTACAAATGAACTTAATTGAGCAGCCAGTGTGTGGAAGGCATATAACTTAAAATAGATTTATATGCAAGCAGAATTAATTTGAAGTAACTCAAATTATTTAAAATTAAACAGAATGAATGCATTTTGATGCACCTGAAATTACATATAATAAAAAACTATTGTCAACCCAGATTTAGAGAAGTTTTCACCATCTTTCAAAAAAAACTAGATTTATCTTGCAATTGTGACTTAAAAAATTATCTCTCCTTTGCATTTATTAGAAAGAAAAGTTGCAGGTGAGTGAAAAAAATTACAATCTCATTAATGCAAATAATTTTCACTCGGTCGGCACACAATTTTACTTAACTGCCAATTAACGTCATGCCGCCTTTATCTTGAATTTGATCTTTTATCTTGTAATTTAAAGATTTTATGTCACAAATCACAACTGCCACCTTTAGTACTCCAGGAGAATGCTTTAGTCTGAAAAGGATAGTGTGCCTGCCATGACAGTTAGGGGTAGGAGGTAGGCTAATAAGTGGAAACATATAATTAGCTTACTACTGTAGGATATAACTTGCAATTGCAGGATAAAAGTCTCAGTTGTGTGATATGAATTCTTTGCGAGATAAGAAGTTGCAATTGTGTAATATTGACTCACAATTATGAGATAAATCTACACAGAAAGATAATTTGCTTTCCAGATTAGAATACCGATGTGCACAATAAAAAGAGATGAATACAAAAAAAAGAGGTAGTGGTAGTAGAAAGAATATATCTATCAATAATGGTATAATAATGCACTTTAAAATGACTGTGTAAAACAGAAACTAATCTATAATGAGGAATGACACCCACAGCTGAAGGTTAGCTTTTCTATAGTTAAGGAAAAAAATTTGAATGGACAAATTTATATTTCCCTTTTGGGAAAACGAGTCTTTTAAACATTTATTTTAATAATCAACACAGCTATTCAAAACAGAAAAATATTGTTCCACCACATTAGTCTGTACAGCTATTCTGACTGTTAAAAAAACATTCAGTGCCCTATTAAACTAGACTGTCAGACACCTCTCGAGAAAATTATCGTATGAAATTTGTCTGTAACAACTGCCAAACTGATCCTGTCAAGCGATTTAAAACAGCCATTAAAACAGCCAGGCTACTTTTACACAAGCAGCCTGAAGGCATACAGGACAGGAAACATAATGCCCAATCAGCATTAGAGAGGAAGGCTGTAGGCGGTGTTGTGGGGGTTAGGCCACCAGTTACACTTCATTTCATAAAGTGAAAAAGTCAAATAAAACAAAGCCAAATGATTAATGACTAATTTGTATCCTTCCACACTGGGTAAGATCATACCTATTAAGAAAAGTACTTATGCTTATACATGAAATTCGAAGCAGTGAGCTTTAGAACGAGCTGATTAACTCACTTAGTGGGCATTAACAATGCATTTCTGTTGCACCAGTGAACAGCATGAATTATGCGACGTGAATTCAGGAGCAATTTCACTTGAATAAAGCACCACTGAGCGATAATATATACAGAATGTGAAAAAGAAAAAAGTCAGTAAATCCCGCCCTATTATAGAAGTTAATTACATACTAGACAAAAATACTAACAATGGGAGAATAAATGGTTATAGGGAGTGTCTTAAAATGGGAATGAAAATGAAAATGTAGCAGTTGAGAGCACATTCAGATAATACATTAAAATCCTAACTTACATCTTGGGCATTTGTTAGTTTTTTTTGTAAATGGTGAGATGAGTGTTTTAATTACTCACTTTATACAAACATTAAGGTGCACCCATCAACATGTCATTGAGATCAATGATAATGTGTACATTTCCCCTCACAACTCCCATATAATGTGAAGGACATTACTTTATAGACGGCAGCTTATTCTATTACATAATTTGTATCTGTACCTATGTTTACTTTCATTTTAAAAAATTGATTTTTTTTAAATAAATCATTTCATATTTACAAATTTTGTCTGAAATATTAATTTTATGCACAGTGCTGGACATGCTGTCAATCACATAGCCAGTGTTTACATTGCAGCATTTTCCTATACCACCAAGTCATACATCTTTCAACAACAACACTGGTTAGAATGATCTAAAAGCTAACATGCAAGTTTTTTTTAATCAGTTGCAGTTTACACATTAGAATGGACAACATTGTACTCCATTATAATTTGGATACCAAGCCTTAGTATGTCATGTGTTCTAGTTTGAATCCTAATGCAATATTATGGCAAACTAACATGCAACTTTTTATTCAGGCTCTGTCTCACTCAATTTACTTCAGCAAACATTCAACAGCTTTGCCATTTTTTAGGCATGGTTTGGCCCTCTCGATGCCCCATTTCCATGAACTCATCTGTGTAATGGTTCCGAATATTATGAATAAAATCAATATTGTGTTGTATTACAACACTACATGACTATAACACTACTTATATCTATTGAAGTTGGGTGAATGGTGAGTAAAAAGTAAATGAAACTGAAAGTATCATGCTTTATAGAATAATTATTCAGAAAGACTTTTTGTCTGTGTGCAATGAACTAAAAACTTTGAAAAGATAATATAATTAATTTGGCCATATCCGGCTATGCTTTGTACATGCTTTTAGATTAATGCTTTTTTTATTCATTCTCTTTTCGCATACTATTGCCAAGGTAGTTACTACAAATCTAAAACTGTTTGGAATTAATCACCCGGTAATGAAATGTTTCAAGAATGCTGGGTTGGATTTCAAATGAGCTGGAGAGCCCAGGGGAAATTACAACATATGGTAAGGCTGCAACACTTCAGAAAACACTTTATGTTTTCTAAACATTCTCATTCAGACAAAATTCATTTCAGAAAAATGTCCTTGTTACACAACTTGACAAATCCCACATCTCTCACATTGCCTCATTTCAATGTTACCTTGAAGTTCCTGCAATCTAATTCAAATACATTATATATTATAAGATCAATATATAATATATATTTGACACTCTCTCTCTCTCTCTCTCTCTCTCTCTCTCTCTCTCTCTCTCTCTCTCTCTCTCTCTCTCTGTATATGTGTGTGTGTGTGTGTGTGTGTGTGTGTGTGTGTGTGTGTGTGTGTGTGTGTGTGTGTGTGTGCCTGTTTCGAGCACTGGGACGTTGGCGCACTAGATGTGGGTCTAGGGGAGTCATTAACCCATAATCAAAGAATGCTGCTCAAAATTGCTTTATGCAGGGCTAGAGCGTGTACACGTATACAAGATGTTTAAAAGAAATGGTCACACTGTAATGATATAAAATGTTGATGAATTGATGTAATTCCATTTGATTCCGTTTAAATGTGTTTATTCTAACTTGCTTCAAGCTATATATGACTCATATCTAATCTTTAAGTAAATCTCCTTTAATTATGCCTCTAAGGAGCGGAACAGAACAAGGACTGCTGTGCTTTTTCAGCACAATATCACTAACATTTTTTGCGAGTTAGCATGTGGTTATTTAGCTTGTTGCCATATTGCAAACATGTGGTTAAATCCGGGGGGAGTTTGTGCGACACAGTTAGTATCTTCTGGATAATTGTGCCACATTTACAAAAAGGGTCCTGTATCTGATGACCTTGCACAATACTGAAAGTTCACATACTTTCTGTGAAAATGATTGCAAAATAGTCATGCTTGAAGGTTGCACTGATTGTGCAAAGTTAAAAGGGTCATTTTATGCCTTTAATTGTGCTCCCAACCAGGCGAAACATAAATCTGTTTTAAAACAAAATCTGGACAGATGTTTTAGAAAACCTGTAACAATCAATTTTTTAGGAGGATGAACAGAGCAAGAGTGCATAACAACAGATGTAGAAATGACTTTATATAAAGGCCTTTAGGATTTGAATGGTCACAGAAAATGTCCCCCAAATGCTGCTCTTGCTTTAATGCTTTAATATGAGAAGGAGGTTATTAGAGTGAATGAACATCCAAAGATTATTTATGAAAAGACTTGAACAAGGGCCCACACAGTAGGCATCATGAGGTTTAGTTCCAAAGCAAAGTCTTTTTCCACAATTTAGCCACAAATGGAGTGACCCTTTCTATTCAGAATCATTCAATTTTTTCCTATGTGATGAGGATTTTTTTTAACCAAGAGGAAGCAGCGACCAGTGCAGAATTGATGTGCTTTGGACAGACAACTAACGAATAAAGACACTTATATTTATATCTGTCATAAAAATACTAACGGATAAATAAGTTAGATTTTTTTAGATACCGATGTGCATTAATTCCTGCTGTTTCTTCCTGTGTGTGCATACATTCCTTTGGCTAATCCTTTTTATAACAACACTTTAGAGTGATTCAGGATGCACAGCGTGTAGGCTCCACATTTCTCACATCTCATGAAGTGTAAAGAACTCTAGGTTTAGACTGAACAAATTTCCTGTGGGCACAAGCAAGTGGCGTCTAAGTTCATATGAAGTAATTGTGCTCTTATTTGTGTGCATGATGCTTTTCAACATGATCTAAATGCAATATGATTTCTAAGGAGTACTATTCAAAAATCAGTTTCCAACGAGAATGAACAGCATTTGTTGATAGCGACCTATACTCTTTGTGATAGAACTTACCTCTGATATGCCCTGAGGAATTTTAGCAGTATCAGATCAATCAGATAAAATTTTACTAAGCAGTTCACTGGTTTCCCCCGACCTCCAAAAACCATACCAGTAGGTGGATGAGGTTCACTAAATTGCCCCTAGATGTTAACAAATGTGCACCTGGTGCTCTATGATGAACTGAAGTCCCCCCTAATGTGTACAATTTACAGGCTGAAAATTCTGACAAACCTCCCACACGATGGTCTGATGTTGGACTGAAAGTGCTCAAAACCTCAAAACAGAGAATGTGTGTTAACAATTGAGTTTTATTCCTCCTCTGTAGCGAATAATCAACAAAAGGCTTCAACACAAAAAAGAAACAAGACACAAATGAATGATAAATAAATTGCCAGGGGAACATATGTTGCTTTGTTATAATGATTTGGCTGCATAAACCAGTGTCAAGTTGTCTTCATTTTGATTAATCGGGAGTAGAAAAATTTGAGTGAGCCAAGGGCTTATTTGCATAGGGTACATTATGTGTGCAGAGATCCTTTTAAGCAACTCTTTGAGTCATTCCATATTCTTTTTCAAGGACATTTAACAGCTGTGAGTAGCTACAGCCTTGCGATTTCTGTTTGAATCATAGACTGTGGGTTAATCTTCGGCAAAGAGCTTTGAATCTACTTCTAAAAAACCCCACTGATGACTAGACATGTTTAATGGGCTGACAAGACAAAAATAGTCTGGCCACATGAAGTCCATTATGTTTATAAGCTGAATGGATTACATTATTTAAAAATCTTTTATGTAATAGCAAAAATGAGAGTTATCGGTGATAAAGGTTCCTTTCTTTTTCAGTTTCAGCATGTAAATGATGCATGTCTAAGTAAGACTGAATATCCACCAGTATAATAGTAATACATACAATAGTTACAATATATGGATACTAAATATTAATTAATGCATTTAGTTGAAATTTTACATTTATATTACTGTTGGCAGTACTATAAAAAATATTGCACACCCATTAAAATAACCAAAACTATACATGCCTTTTACATATCATAGAGCATGTTTAATATGACAGGTTCGACAGCAGGATAAGTACAACAACAATGACAAACAAAAATACTAAAATGTCTTTGATCTAATGATTTAAAAAGGCTGAACTCCTCTTTCACGTTTCATGTATTGTTGCGCCATGTCCTTCAATCAATTAAAGTGTTACACTTTGAGGATTTCCAAGAAATGACAGTCTCAACCCCCCTTTTTGCTTTAAAGTAAAAATTATTTTTCTCTCTTTTACGTCATTCGGTTTCGGGACTGTTGTTCACGCGCTATGGCGCATCTCGACAAAAGCAGTGTTACAGTTTCCCACTGCAGAAGCAGACAAGAACAGACTGACATTACACAACCAGACTGACGTAGTAGACTAATCTGCAATTGTGCAGATGCCAAAAAAAACAACACAAAACAGTAAATGACAGTGGGAAGTTTAAAATATCAAGCTTTAAAATCTTATCAAATGTTGCAGTTTAACTGACATGCTGAATTGGCTTATAAAGTAAATAAAAACCAGCCATGAACAACTGCTCATTAAGCCTCCAGCATTCTAAATCCCTGTGTAAGATATGTAAGATAAAAACAAAACACTGACAATAAAATAATATCTCAAGGACAACTAGCCTAAAAAAATATATTTTGTCACTTAAAAATAAGCTGGGCTTTGCATATTCATTTGGGACCCTGTCTCTTTGTAAAAATATTTTTTAAAGGCCTTAAAACATGATTATATAGGAATGATCTATATATGCACATAATGTTGACCAGTCTTCCCATAATTCACTGCCATGGATTTTCATAATTATGTATGTCCAACTGAACCTAAAAGCTAAAACACAGGTCATGCTCTTCTCTTTTAACTGTGTAGAAACTGCAGCTGGAATCCTCCATGGGCAATAAATCTATCAACATCCACAAACCTTCACTAGTTAAACACAGAAGCCAGCCACAGCTACAAAGTGCCAAAGAAGTTTGTGGGCACAATCAACCTAGCCAAACAGTCTCAGGGCCCACCAAATATCCAACCAGGAGAGATATACATGAAACTGATGCCAGGTCAAAGTTCATATGCCATTTAACTAAGGTTAACCAAGTAATCCACAGACACATGAATCAAGATCTTCCTTAATTCTGAAACACCCTGAAGCGTACCAAAAACATCCTGCAGTACATTCTCAGAAAAACAGCTACTATATTGTGTAAATAGTAAATCAAAGTGAGTGTTCATATTCTAACAAACAACATATGCACGATGAACTTACACTTGAAGGGGCAAGAAAATAAACTTCAAATTGTTTCTCTATGTCATCAAAAGTCAGTGTGCTCTGGGGAAATTCTTATTGCACAACGTCAACGTTCTGAGGGAGTTTCATGAGAAGATTTAAACCAAACCTTTAGCCAAAGCCAAACCACCATGTCAGATTTGACCTCATGATTGAGAAGAACCACACTGACCAGATAAGATCAGACAGTATACAATTTAAGGAATAAAGTATAATGTATTAATAATGAACGGCCTCAGCCATTTATCATTCATATAATCAGAAGAAAATTTAAAGCAGTTGAATTGTGTGACATGACCCTGGCTTAGATTCAGCTCGCGTTTACTATCACAGTTAAATCATAAAGGTTTTCAAACATATAAGTCTACACTTTGTATAAACCGCAGCCATAACCAAATCAGGAGTCAGCATGCAATTATTTACTTCTGAGCGCTCAGACCAGACCATCAGGGTTGCAAGTGATTCATGTTGACCAACACTATGACAAGCAACAGTCCACAACATTCCAGAGACCATTTCTGCTGGTTCTGAATACTAGGGTATATATATATAAATATTAATATATATATATATATATATATATATATATATATATATATATATATATAAATATATACACACACACACACACACACACACACCGAACAAAAATATAAACGTAACACTTGTTTTTGCTCCCATATTTCATGAGATGAACTCAAACGCTTTCTATGTACACAAAAGGCTTATTACTCTCAAATATTGATCTTTGTTAGTGAGCACTTCTCCCTTGCCGAGATAATCCATCCACCTCACAGGTGTGATCATTTAGAGTGGCCTTTTATTGTGGCCAGCCTAAAGCACACCTGTGCAATAATTATGCTGTCTAATCAGCATCTTGATATGCCACACCTGTGAGGTGGATGTTTATATTTCAGCATATTTGTTAAGCCTGCTGTACATGCTGTATTGTTCACTTCCATGTTAATTGGGATAAAAACTTGAAAATTATCCCTGATTAAATATTTTATTCGATTGACAGCCATTATATATATATATATATATATATATATATATATATATATATATATATATATATATATATATATATATATATATATATATATATATATATATATATATACACATGTACAGTAATCCCCTGTTTTTCTCATTGGTTACCTCCCTGCGATAAACCACAATAAGCGGACGCCACCCCAAAATAATAATTATTTTATGTATACAGTACTGTACTGTATTAACATTTTACTTCATTTTATGTTTATTAATAAATTTCATTATTTCAACATAAAACTCCATAAAAACAATTCCATATACGTTTTTTGGTCTATCCTGCTATCTGCTAGAAATGAAGAAAATCAGCGAAACAATCTAATATACCCACAATTTCCCAGGGATGAAGAGTCTACATTTCACCTTTACAAGAAAAGAAGTGGCAGAGCTGTGAGGTGCTCCTTCACCTTTAAATCTTTTTTCTTTGCAAACAGGTCTGTATTGGATACAAATGTTTCAGATTTTTTATTGTGAATTAACAAATTAGAACCATTCAATGCTAATTGAATAGTCTATTGGAGAAATACAACTTGCTAATAATATAACTTTATGCCTTTACAAATGCAAAATTCAGATTTCTTTCAGATGATGAAATTAGCTAAACATTTCCATGTTTATGTTTATGACATATTGCAGAAACAGGCCAAGAGGTTTAGTTACTCTTTGAATAAAATATCATGATAACAATAAATAGCAGTCACATTGGTTGTCAGTGGACAGGTGAGTTTGAGTATAGCCTGGTTTAGAAAGGCAAAAAAGTCTCTTGCTTTTATACAGAGGTCAGAAATACAAAACAAACACAAAAAAAACATCGTCCAAAATACCTTAACGATGACATGGGCCACATAATCAATCTTTTCAATTGTGGTGAGCAGAAAAGTGACTCAAAATGCATGTTGAACCTTGAGGAGTATGGGGTTCAAACACAGAAGATTCTGGAACAGGAATGCAAGTCTACAAATCCCTAGAGAACAGCAGTTTATGAAATACTCAAACCAGCCTGTCTGGCACCAATAACCATGTCGCAGTAAAAGTCACTGAGATCGCATTTTTCCCAATGTTAGATGTGAACATTAACTGAAATACTTGACCTGTACCTGTACATGATTTTATGCATTGTGCTGCTGAAACATGATTGGTTGAATAGATAGTTGTATGACTGACCAGGTTTACAGAGCTTCCTATTCAAATGGTCGATGAATGTATGCTAACGATATATTTGATCAACTATGAAGTATTTTCTTGTATGCTACCTGAAAATTCAGTCAAGTCGCTTACTATCCAAGTTACAATCAGTGTCCAAGTTTTATACATGATATTGCGATTCTTTCTTTTCCTTTTTTTTATTTTTTTTAATAATGTGTCCTTTCATCAATCTGTCTCCTTTTTTCCAGTTCTCTTACCATTTTCCTTCTTTTTCTTTGCTCTTTACCAAATACCACTTATTGTATCTCTCATTAATGTATCTCTAAAACATTATTTATAATTTTATATAGTGTACTTATTTAAAAAAAAGAGGAGTTACCTCCATGGGCTATATCTAGGTGCATACTATGATGTAATATGTTTTTATTTTGGGGAAAGGTGAGGGAAATTCCAAGCGTGGGTGTTGAGTCCAGTGTGAGATCTGTTAAGCTAAATATATATACAGTATATATATATATATATATATATATATATATATATATATATATATATATATATATATATATATATATATATATATATATATATATATATACAGTGAGGAAAATAAGTATTTGAACACTCTGCTATTTTGCAAGTTCTCCCACTTAGAAATCATGGAGGGGTCTAAAATTGTCATCCTCTCAGTGCATGTCCACTGTGAGAGACATAATCTAAAAAAAAAAATCCAGAAATCACAATGTATGATTTTTAAACTATTTATTTGTATGATACAGCTGCAAATAAGTATTTGAACACCTGTCTATCAGCTAGAATTCTGACCCTCAAAGACCTGTTAGTCTGCCTTTAAAATGTCCACCTCCACTACATTTATTATCCTAAATTAGATGCACCTGTTTGAGGTCGTTAGCTGCATAAAGACATCTGTCCACCCCATACAATCAGTAAGAATCCAATTACTAACATGGCCAAGACCAAAGAGCTGTCCAAAGACACTAGAGACAAAATTGTACACCTCCACAAGGCTGGAAAGGGCTACGGGGAAATTGCCATGCAGCTTGGTGAAAAAAGGTCCACTGTTGGAGCAATCATTAGAAAATGGAAGAAGCTAAACATGACTGTCAATCTCCCTCGGACTGGGGCTCCTTGCAAGATCTCACCTCGTGGGGTCTCAATGATCCTAAGGAAGGTGAGAAATCAGCCCAGAACTACACGGGAGTAGCTGGTCAATGACCTTAAAAGAGCTGGGACCACCGTTTCCAAGGTTACTGTTGGTAATACACTAAGACGTCATGGTTTGAAATCATGCATGGCACAGAAGGTTCCCTTGCTTAAACCAGCACATGTCCAGGCACGTCTTAAGTTTGCCAATGACTATTTGGATGATCCAGAGGAGTCATGGGAGAAAGTCATGTGGTCAGATGAGACCAAAATAGAACTTTTGGGTCATAATTCCACTAAACGTGTTTGGAGGAAGAACAATGATGAGTACCATCCCAAGAACACCATCCCTACTGTGAAGCATGGGGGTGGTAGCATGATGCTTTGGGGGTGTTTTTCTGCACATGGGACAGGGCGACTGCACTGTATTAAGGAGAGGATGACCAGGGCCATGTTTTGCGAGATTTGGGGGAACAACCTTCTTCCCTCAGTTAGAGCATTGAAGATGGGTCGAGGCTGGGTCTTCCAACATGACAATGACCCGAAGCACACAGCCAGGATAACCAAGGAGTGGCTCTGTAAAAAGCATATCAAGGTTCTGGCGTGGCCTAGACCCAATAGAGAATCTCAAACTCCGTGTTTCTCAGCGACAGGCCAGAAACCTGACTGATCCAGAGAAGATCTGTGTGGAGGAGTGGGCCAAAATCCCTCCTGCAGTGTGTGCAAACCTGGTGAAAAACTACAGGAAATGTTTGACCTCTGTAATTGCAAACAAAGGCTACTGTACCAAATATTAACATTGACTTTCTCAGGTGTTCAAATACTTATTTGCAGCTGTATCATACAAATAAATAGTAAAAAAAATCATACATTGTGATTTCTGGATTTTTATTTTTTAGATTATGTCTCTCACAGTGGACATGCACCTACGATGACAATTTCAGACCCCTCCATGATTTCTAAGTGGGAGAACTTGCAAAATAGCAGGGTTTTCAAATACTTATTTTCCTCACTGTATATATATATATATATATATATATATATATATATATATATATATATATATATATATATATATATATATATATATATATATATATATATATACAGTGGGTACGGAAAGTATTCAGACCCCCTTAAATTTTAATTTTAATATATATATATATACATACATACACACACACACACACACACACACACACACACACACACACACACACACACACACACTTTTTTTTTTTTAACACACATTATTGTTTTGAAATATACTTTGCAAACTGAAGTTCTGAAGTAATTAAATTGTGAAAATGGACATTGCAATTTTTTAAGATGTTTGCTTAGCTCAACAGATAGTCCAGAATCTGTATCAAAGACACTGTGCACTTTATGAAAATTTATGTCACATATGAAAATGTATAATTGATTCCAGTTCTGCTTAAAAAAAAGAAAAGAAAAACAATTTTAATAATGTGTATGTTTTGTTGAATAAGAAACTGTTGCTTTAAAATTGTCAATGAAACATAGCTACATCAGTTTTTTTTGGTCAGCTTTTACTAAGTCTGAAAGATACACAAGTTACACAAGTTTTTCTTATGTTTTTTTCCCCTTGGTCATAATAAGATCTATTTTACCATCTCAAACTACTGGCATATGTGTACACGTGTCTTTAAACCTTAAACAAAGTCACATGACGGCATGTCACACAGTATTTGCAATTTGGATTGTATTATACAGTAATACCATTCATCTTCCCTTTACATTTTCTTGTCTCATATAAATGATTCTTATGTACACTTATATGCATGATGGTAAAAGACAAACAACTCCTAGAATCTCTTATCCAGCAGTGAGGTTAATCTGATTCTTTTTAAGAGTCTGAACTCTATCCCTGCTAGTTTTCAATCTCTCACCAGATTGGGTTCCTTCAGTTTCTTTGTTCTTCTCAATCTCCTTCTCCACTCAAAGTTTTCCATATGTCTGACAGTCAAGCTGATTAATGGGTATGTGGCTAAGCACAACTCAAGTTTTAAGGTGCTGCTCATGGCTATTCTGTTACATTAGCTGAAATGCTGAAGAGGAGAAACACTACATGCACACTACCTAAGAAATCACAATTTCATCAGAGCAGTTTCTGAGCTCCTGGATTAACTACTGATTGTGTATTAGTCCAAAAAGCCAAGAAAGCTATGTAAGTCTCATTCACACATGGCTCAGCTAAAGTTATTTGCAGTCGGCATACATGACTTTCAGCAGAGACCTCCTTTTCACCTGTGGACTGGTTCTTCTGGGCAATTTACAGTCTAAAAGTGCAATGTTTAACATTGTATTCAATAGCAGCTGGAACTCAATCTTGACCTGACTCAGCTTGTCAGCTTGCATGAACCACAGGCAGCCCCTGAGCAAGCCATGACAGTTACCCTTGTGAGTCAAATAGGACTGGGGGCCAAATGGAGCTGGTCATGAAAGAATGCACTGTGACACAATAAAAGTATTTAATGACAGATTTTAAGGAGCTTTATGGTCCATCAGCTATACTATATGCCTGGGCGCTATGGCCTACGCCACATGCCTGCTGAATCACTAATGACATTTGGGTGGGATCCTTTGATACTGTATCACGTCTGTTGCACACAGGCAATCTGTTAGCTATTTTGCTGTCTGCAATGAAACACTTGCCTTTGTCTGCACCTTAATCTCTCTGTGGCAGCTCTCTGCCAATCTGGTTTATGTATAGAGCCATGGTTAGCATTGTCCAAGTTGATGGACACGTGTAAATCAACCTTGCAATATTAACCCTGGACAAAAAAGTCCAGGTTTCATACTTTAGAATCCACTGAACTCTGGCAAGAGAAAAATATTCAGACCCCTAACTGAGAGCATGAAAGCTTTTGGAGGTTCTAGTTAGCCGGAATGCCAGTGCTTTATTCATGTTTATGTTCTTTGTCATCAAAACTTGATAGAAATAAAGAGATCAGACATGATATATGACTTCAGAAACATGCTGACAGGAAACATATCTCACTGCTTGCTGGGTTAAAGACCCCATTCTCACATCAAAGAGTGTGATGGAGCTACCTACTGTAATCTGACTTAAAGACCATATGTCCTGTATTGGAATGTCTTTCTAAATGGGCCACATCCAAGAGTGTTTACATTAACAACAGGATAATGCATGGGCTGCTGTAAGCTATCAGTAGCCTTAATCGTGGTTATTCATTTATTTAGTTTTTGTAAGCAAATATTGGTTACTTAAATGGTTCTCCAGAGAACTAAGAGAGTAGCTGTATGAAATGAAATTGGAAGCTGACTAAATATAAGGCAAGTTTGTTTGGATTGCTATAGTGTGTTATGAAGGAAGGTTATCATCTCACCATTAACAGCAGGAGGTCAGGATTAATGTATATTTATCTTGTTCCTTAGCCACTGGAAGCTCAATGGATGTTATTAATAACCACAATATTTTTTAATGGGATGGGAGCTACTCATCATGCTGCTTCAGAAAGCTAATCATGGTGTATTACCATTTTTATTAGAGTAGTAACTCCTTATTAAGTAGTGTTTCAAGAAAACTAAACCCAACTATAAAGCAAATTGGGTGATTTTGTAATAGGTATTGAATGGTGCCCTTTATAACTTAACACAGAGTCTCAAACCTATGCCCTGCAAATCAATTTAACCTAGCTTTTAAAAAGGTTGTGTCTTCTGCCTACATTCAATTGTTGGGTATACATAAGAGTTAAACAAAAATAGATATTCATTTGAGGGTAATTTGTGAGTAGTGTATTCACTCTCAAAGTCAAATGTAATTTTTTGTTTCTTTTACAAGATGTGGTCTTGACATGATACTAAGAAAACATGGATTCCATTTGATTCAGTCATAAAATAAATCACACTGCAGATGTCTTGCAGTAAGTCTATTTGCAAAATGCTTGTGACTAGCTTTATATCACTCTTAAACATTTTTAAATAAAACAAATCACATGAGCAATTAGTTGTCCTATAGCTAAAAGATCCATCTGTTCTTTTGTCAGATGGAGCTTTTTATCACAGATCTAGAAATTGGTAGGAAGTTTATCTGCTTTTCATGGTACTCAGAAACATTGCGGAGGCAGTTTGATGTATAGCCCTGACGAGTGCTCCTGACCTTTGGCTCTGGGCGACTGAGTTTCTAAAAACACTAGCGTTTAGGGATTTCACACACTTAGCAAGCTGTTCTGACCAGGGGCTTGTTTTCCTAAGCGGGAGATTTTCTTGAAAGAGCTCTATGCTGTTTTGGAGGTGTGAAAGATAATAAAAGCTAGCTTAAATGCAGCTTATTGGGACTTCCACATTTTAACTGAGTTATATATTTGGACTATCTAATTTTCTGTCTAAACAGTAATGCTTAATCAGATACAGCTCAATCAATAACAGTAATACCAAAAATGTAGGTGATGGAGGTCAGCCTGGAGGCAACATGGTAAAGACCAGCAGAGCAGCACTAATAAATCTTTGTTTTAAAAGCAGCATTAAGAAGGTCACTGCAGGTTAGGATAAACATATATGATTGGCAAGTAACATTTTTACAGGTACGTGTTCTTTTAACAAGAAAAATGCAAAAATGTTTCTCGCATTCATGTTGGTTTTGGATCTTTGTATAGGTTACTGTCAAAATGACTTATGGATAAAGAGAGCAAACCGCAACCAGTATAGCCATTTATTCTCACAAAGAGTCCATTCTGTTTTCCATGTAAACAATGATCAATTTATTTGGGGAAATGTATCTTGTATATTGTTTTCTTTGGCAGATTTTACTCCTTTGGGGTTGGATGAGAATATGATATATTTGGATGGTCAGTTTTTGACATGGCCTTTACCAGCTTTCAGATAGAAGACAATGTTTTTTCTTCTCTTTAAAAATGTCTTAGGCTAATAACCTTCCAGATGATAACATTTAAGGATGCTATTATTTATAGCCGTAGACTCTGAAGTTCAAATACAAGTGTACACTTGTCGGCCACTTTATTAAAAACACATGTACCCCTTGCTCAGCCACTCAATTATCCAATCACCCAGATTTCACCAAACAAATGTCTCCAGAGTTACACAGAATGGTGTTAAAAACAAAAAACATCCAGTGAGTGGCAGCTCTGTGGGCCAAAATGGCTTGTTGAAAAGAAAGGTCAGAGAAGTGCTCAACATGTCAAAACTTGAGGGGGATGGTCAATAACAACAGAAGAGCACGTCTGATTTCACTCCTGTTATCCAGGGCAAGAAATGTAAGTCTACAATGAGCACAAACATAAACTGGGCAGATGAAGAGCGTGAGAGAAAAACATTTTTTAGTCTTATTTCTTTCATCATTTTGTATTACTTCTAGAGACTATTGTGCAATCAGCAGTTTTTGAAATGCTCAAATCAGCCCATCTGTTACCAACATCTATGCCTCTATGGTCAAAATAAATTTATCACATTTTTCCAATTTCTTATTCTTGAACATTAAATGAAGCTCTTATCTGCATGATTATAAACATTGCACCATTGTCATTAAACTGGTTGATTCACACAATCACGCAAATTAACTGTTCAAACGTTTCTTTTAAAGTGGCTGGTGAGTAAATGCACACGATATGGACAAAAGTTTGTGGAAACCTGACAATGATTTGTATGAACATCCCCTTCCACATTTATATAATATAATAATAACCTCCATTCTTCTGAGAAGATGTACAAAAACATTAAGAAATATATAGTTGTGTAGGTTTGTGCTCATTCAGTTGATACCCCACTAATGTATCATGAGGAGGCCTGGGGTGCAGACAGAATTGCAATTCATCTCAAAGGTGTTCAATAGGGTTGATGTCAGAGCTCTATAGCAGGGCATTCAATATTTTCTACTACAACCCATGTAAAGCAGATCTTCACTTGTGTGCAGGGACATTGTCATCCTGGAACAGGATCTGGTTTTCTATAAGACCAACTTTGGGGTAACAGTTAGGGGAAAGATCATATGGCTGGAAACGTCAGATGTCCCAATACTTATGATGACCCAATACGTCAAGTGTATTTATTCTACGCAGATAAAAGGAAATCATTGAAAATAATACAGGCTATTTATTTACATAAATTAAGTTTTAAATCAGTATTGCATTAAAATTTTTAATTCATTTTTACCATCACATTTGTTTTTTACTTTATAGACATAAAGTAATTTGGGGATGAGCAGTGATGTGATTTAACCCCTTAAACTGCTGTAGTATTTATTTATTCATTTTATATTATTCACTGACTTCGGTGAAACTAATCAGAGAGGTATGTATGTTCATAACAGGAATGTAAATCTGGATCCGTCTAAAATCTTGGGCGTTTTAGAGATTAATCATAGGGATATGATACCACAGGATTTACTGCCTTCTCTGTCTTCTTAGGTGGTATGCACAATTTTACAGTGCAACTGTACCTTATTCAGACAAACAAAACATCCGATCTGAAAAACAATAGAACTAACCACATGTGCCACATATTTCATCCATGCTTCAAAAAGGTAAAGACCCTTCTTTAAAGTGCAAGTGAACAAACACAAAGGTCACTGTACTAAGAGTGGAACAAATCCTAAAACCCTCCTGTATAGACCTTTTTGCAAGAGGTGCTCAATCCCTTGTGGCAAAACATATGATTGTCTCATGTGTAAGACATCAGCGGTGGTTGGAAAATCTATAAAGGAAACTTGTCTTCAACATATATCACGTCTCACTGACATGACCAGCTCACCTCTCTCAGGTTGAGTCGAAAAGTACTATAGTATTTTATACCACTGAAAGGCTTTCCAAAGAGCAATTCTTGGACCAGGAGAGAAATAACAGTACTAGTGGGATTTAAAACATGGGATACAACCCAACCCAGACAGCATTGTGCTTATTTTTCAACGCTTATTTTAACTCTGTATTATAATCACATAATCTGATTGTTAGAGCTTTTATTAGCGCATGAGCGAGATTCACCCACTACGCTGAGGGGAAACTGGAAATTATGTAGGGGTAGCGTTTCTCACAGGGGAAGAAAATAAAATAAATATTTCTAAACGTTTTATAAACTAGCTAAATTATTTCTACTATAAACTATATATATACAGTACAGACCAAAAGTTTGGACACACCTTCTCATTCAAAGAGTTTTCTTTATTTTCATGACTATGAAAATTGTAGATTCACACTAGAGGCATCAAAACTATGAATTAACACATGTGGAATTATATATGGAATTATATACATGACAAAAAATGTCATATTGTAGGTTCTTCAAAGTAGCCACCTTTTGCTTTGATTACTGCTTTGCACACTCTTGGCATTCTCTTGATAACTACTTTGAAGAACCTACAATATGACATATTTTCAGTTCACTTTTTTGTTATGTATTTAATTCCACATGTGTTAATTCATAGTTTTGATGCCTTCAGTGTGACTCTACAATTTTCATAGTCATGAAAATAAAGAAAACTCTTTGAATGAGCAGGTGTGTCCAAACATTTGGTCTGTACTGTATATATAATATATATAAACTTTTGGTCTGCACTTATATATAATATATATAAACTTTTGGTCTGTACTGTATATATACTATATATACAGTGAGGAAAATAAGTATTTGAACACTCTGCTATTTTGCAAGTTCTCCCACTTAGAAATCATGGAGGGGTTTGAAATTGTCATTGTAGGTGCATGTCCACTGTGAGAGACATAATCTAAAAAGAAAATCCAGAAATCACAATATATGATTTTTAAACTATTTATTTGTATGAAACAGCTGCAGATAAGTATTTGAACACCTGTCTATCAGCTAGAATTCTGACCCTCAAAGACCTATTAGTCTGCCTTTAAAATGTCCACCTCCACTACATTTATTATCCTAAATTAGATGCACCTGTTTGAGGTCGTTAGCTGCATAAAGACACCTGTCCACCCCATACAATCAGTAATAATCCAACTACTAACATGGCCAAGACCAAAGAGCTGTCCAAAGACACTAGAGACAAAATTGTACACCTCCACAAGGCTGGAAAGGGCTACGGGGAAATTGCCAAGCAGCTTGGTGAATAAAGGTCCACTGTTGGAGCAATCATTAGAAAATGGAAGAAGCTAAACATGACTGTCAATCTCCCTCGGACTGGGACTCCATGCAAGATCTTACTTCGTGGGGTCTCAATGATCCTAAGGAATGTGAGAAATCAGCCCAGAACTACACGGGAAGAGCTGGTCAATGACCTGAAAAGAGCTGGGACCACCGTTTCCAAGGTTACTGTTGGTAATACACTAAGACGTCATGGTTTGAAATCATGCATGGCACGGACGGTTCCCCTGTCTAAACCAGCACATGGCCAGGCACGTCTTAAGTTTGCCAATGACCATTTGGATGATCCAGAGGAGTCATGGGAGAAAGTCATGTGGTCAGATGAGACCAAAATAGAACTTTTAGGTCATAATTCCACTAAACGTGTTTGGAGGAAGAAGAATGATGAGTACCATCCCAAGAACACCATCCCTACTGTGAAGCATGGGGGTGGTAGCATCATGCTTTGGGGGTGTTTTTCTGCACATGGGACAGGGCGACTGCCCTGTATTAAGGAGAGGTTGACCGGGGCCATGTATTGCGAGATTTTGGGGAACAACCTCCTTCCCTCAGTTAGAGCACTGAAGATGGGTCGAGGCTGGGTCTTCCAACATGACAATGACCCGAAGCACACAGCCAGGATAACCAAGGAGTGGCTCTGTAAGAAGCATATCAAGGTTCTGGCGTGGCCTAGCCAGTCTCGAGACCTAAACCCAATAGAGAATTCTTGGAGGGAGCTCAAACTCCGTGTTTCTCAGGCCAGAAACCTGACTGATCTAGAAAAGGTCTGTGTGGAGGAGTGGGCCAAAATCCCTCCTGCAGTGTGTGCAAACCTGGTGAAAAACTACAGGAAACGTTTGACCTCTGTAATTGCAAACAAAGGCTACTGTACCAAATATTAACATTGACTTTCTCAGTTGTTCAAATACTTATTTGCAGCTGTATCATACAAATAAATAGTTAAAAAATCATATATTGTGATTTCTGGATTTATTTTTTTAGATTATGTCTCTCACAGTGTACATGCACCTACGATGACAATTTCAGACCCCTCCATGATTTCTAAGTGGGAGAACTAGCAAAATAGCAGGGTGTTCAAATACTTATTTTCCTCACTATATATATATATATATATATATATATATATATATATATATATATATATATATATATATATATATATATATATATATATATATATATATATAAACTATTTCTAGATGTGGCAGTTATCGGGAGCCTACATGTTTGAGTCATGAGTCAGTGGGAAACTTTCAGAGACTCGCAGATACTCTGAGAGTTTTGCAACTCTTAGAGTCAGTATTTTTAATAGATATAGTAGATAATATGTCTTAACTATTAAGGCTTCATTAGAAACAGTATTAAAACCTATTCACTTTGATGAAATCAGATTGGGTGTATTTCTTTGACATCACACATCTGGACGAGTGCTGAAGAACCAGAAGTCTACAAGCTGAAGAAGGTGCTTCAGACAGATGGTAATGTTTTATTAGATAAAATCATATCTCCTGCATCAACATCAACTATATAGTTTATAGATATAATAGTTTATGTCTTTCTAAATAACTACACAGTAGTGATTAATTGTTAAGAGTCCTCTATTTCTTTTTTTAAGAAAAACAAAACAAAAAGAAAACAGTATAATTCACATGTACATATATCTTAAATATTTCTGTTGCATAATTCTTTGTCCCTTTCATGCTTTAAGAAAAAGTCCTGTTATGTAAAAGAATCAAAACAAGTTTTTTATAATCTCTAGTGAAAGAATAAATCATTCTTAAACTAACCTTTCGGCAAGATGTTTAACCTTTGGCTAAACATTTTGGACGAAAGTGCATTACACCCGGTTATATTTAACGAAACAAAAATTGTAGTTGAACCAAAAGAGCTTAGTTATAAGGAACTAGAAAGCAGGTATCAGAGGTTCACGATCAATATATACACATGCAAATAAATTAAAAATGAATAGGGGTGTATGCTGAAATACATGGATAATAATTTTCAGGGGGAATTAGAATAATGAAATCATTATTTGTGTATCCATTATGCAACCACATCTACATGAGAAAATATGAAAAAGAAAAAGCAGCATCTGGAAACATTTAATGCAGAGAGCAGCATGATCACAGTGCACAAGTTAGAGGTGTGCATCAGGACTAAAAAAGGCTCAGCAGTGTGAGTTTTATACTTTTATATGAGTCTGACCAGGCGCAGCATGATGAAAAGCAGAAATTGGTTATGAAGCCTGTGGGATAAAAAAAAAAAACACAAGCGCATACACCATTACTTTTTGCAAATTCACCTACAGTGGACAAAATTTAGGTTCCTATACCTAAATTTATATTGTGTATACGTATATGATATAAAATGTCTGCACACCTCAAGGTTTTATAAATATAAACACAGGAATAACAATGACATAAATATCAAACAAGTTGAATCTTTGATGTGATCTTTCAACACATAACAAATCCTGAGAAAAAAAAATAAAATGTAGTAATTGGGAACATAAAAAGATTAAAACAAAAAAATACAACATCCTGATTGCACAAGTCGGCACACCCTTTCCAAATTCAGAGTTAACCAGTCACATTTTAAATTAGGCCTGTAGTGATTCTGATTTAAACCAGGTAAAAGTGAGATGTATTCTGTAGTATTGTTTAAATGTTCGCGGTTGCATTCTAATGTACTAAAGTTGCCAAAGAAACTGCGAGACTTAACTGTTAAATGGTACTAATTAGGAGAGGGATATAAATGAACACTGTCAAAACTATCATCAATGAGAGGAGAAAATGTGGCAACACAGGGACATTGCAAAGATCAGGATGACCCTCCAAAGGTGATTAGAGTATGAGGAAAAAACTTAGTAGTGATGCTACCAAAAGGACCAAAAGCAACACTGAAGGAACTACAGGATTTTCCGGCAGGTACTGGTCACTCCTTGCGTGTGACTACAATCTCCTGTATTCAGCACAAGTCTGGGCTGTGTTGTAGGGTGGCAAGACGGAAGCTGTTTCTTACAAAGAGAATATTCAAGTCCATCTGAATTATTCCCCAAATCATGTGGAAAATGTGTTATGGTCTAACAAGACAAAAGTTGGCCATAATTCTAAAAGGTTTGTTTGGCTCCAAATATCAATATGTCAAAGTCCTGGCTTGGCCCGAACGGAGCCCAGACCACAATCCCATTACAAACCTATTGAATGACCTAAAAAGAGTTGTACACAGGAGATCCCCTCAAAATAAAAACATGATGTGATAAAAAACATGATGTGATAAAATTTCTAAGTCTAGATGTGTAAAGTTAATTGAGACTAATTCACAAAGACTTGATGCAATGCAAAGAGTGCTTCCACAAAGTATTAGTTGGAAGGGGTGTGCAGACTTATGCAATCAGAGTGCTGTAGGTTGTTTGTATTTAAATTATTTATAATATTTATTTTTTTATTTATATTTATATTTTTGTATTTATGCTACTTAAACCTACAACTTTATACTGGTGTGTAGACCTTTTATGTCCACTGTAGACAAATTATATAAATTTTACACTCTTACATCGAGCACTCACAACACTGAATTAGAAAGGAAAATATTTGTAATGCAGTGATTACATGAATGTGGCATTTACATTTATGTTGCTAGCATACAGGCTCAAATATTGACCTGCTGTCCGACAAAGCTTTTGCTATGATTTAAATATTTTTTTATTATTTCTATATATTGTATGCAACATAAATTAATATTGATTGTGCCATTCACACATTTCCTTTTCCTACTGGTTATGTGTATATGCATTCATGAACCATTAACTGTTATACATAAATGAACAATTAAATTACATAGCGATCATATACCTAAAAATGATATAGTAGTAATAATATATGGTGACATGAAACTCAAAGTGAAGACTGATATTATTACCAAAAAGAGGAAACAGCACCAGTTAGAAAATCAGCCACACATTGTTTCTAGTGACCTTTCTTCACCTGACTGGCATCAGTGCCAGGTGCTGACTGATAACACCTTGGTCACTTCCCAGTAAAAACAGGAGATGCTATGAAACAGATCCAAGAACATACCATTCTACAGTGCCAAGCCAATCCTTCCCTTCCAGCAAGCAAAAATAGACTATAGTTAATTCAAGTTTAAATATACTTTGTCTTTACATGTTTTCAAAGCAGTTGTTTGTTAAATTTTTATACGTTCTATCAAAACTGGAAACACTGCCAGGCAGTATGTAGGATATGTAATTATCTAGTAGAAATTACTGTCAAATTTGTTGAACTTGTCTTAAATGCTGCCCTAAACAATGTATTCTTATAATACAATATGGTCAGCAAGGGTTATCTTCTTGTTATGTCATGACAATGGATGTTACATAACCCCAATGTTGTTTGTTTGACTCCTGAGCAACTATTAATTATGTTTTCAGACATTTGGTTTATGTCAGTGCTTGCTTCACTCATGCATTTTTTTATGAATCTTTAGTTCAATAAACCTTCTGGAATTTTTTTAAATTATTTATGTATTTATTTATTATTAAATATAGATTATTATTTAATTTATTTTTTTTGGGAACACACCAGCATCCCAACTTCTTATTGCACAACTGTCTTTCTAGCTTCTGGAATATAAACAAGAACATTGCATTTTTGCCTGAGGCTATTACACAGGTTATAACAAAACAATTAATGATATGTTTGCTCAAACCACAAAAATTGTGTGGCTTCAGTGTACCAAATCATCTTGAAGAATGCTACACACACACACACACACACACACACACACACACACACACACACACACACACACACACACACACACACGCGTAAACAAATCCCCATGAAAGTGTTACAGTAATAACGTGTGGTATGATCATCTTGCTTAAAATCACAATTAACATACGTATATGGATTACAAATTGCAAAAGAAACATTATGAACTGTCAGAAAGAATCTTGCTGAAAACTGCTGTGCCAGAGAAGTAGATTATTATACTGTAGCTATAACCTAAATTTTTCATTCGTATATATAAAACACAAAGGTTAATTTTGCTATTTTTACATTCATTCAACATTCTAACCCTAACATTCTCATCTTTACCTTATTCATACCATAAAAGTAGGACAGAATGTTCTTTTTTGGGGCCTGTATAAAATTAGAAAAATTTCGCAGCCCACTTTATATGTAATGGGAAAAATGTGAAAACAGGTGGATTTGATAATAATGGTGGCAAGTTGAGCAGGTCTTAACTTTTAACAGACCTCTTGGGCAAATATACAACAATGTTTTTATACATTTTTATACAATCACAAATACAGCAAAGAATAAGAGGTGCATTTTTTTCATAAGACTTTGATCCTGTCAGATGCAGGTTTAACCTCAACATGGCAAGCAGTCAAATCTGGACCCTGTGAGTGTGAACAAGTGGTTGGATATGAAGCTTAAAAGACAAAGATGGGCCTCATTCATTAACATGACTGTGAGTCATGGTTCAATGCATTTACATGGTTCATTCACTCGTCCTTAGTAACTGCCTGGTCAAGGTCACGGTTTAAATTAAGCTACTGGGTTAAATCTTGGGAAGGTTCGTTAGAATATTATGGGCAGATACAATCCACAATAATAATTTGATGAAAAAGAACAATAATAATAGAAGACACATTCCTGCATACACTGAATGTTGAGATTGATTTAGGTGATGTCTGGATTCACAGATTCGGACAGCTGGCATTTTTAATATTTCCCTCAGTGTTTTTCAGTATTTCTGGGGCAGAAAATTAATAAAACATTTTATACAATGTGCACTGTTTAAATCTAATCACAGATATAGACAGAAAAATCTGCAGCACTAAGTATATCCCAATACACAAAAATAATGAACAAAAACTTAAAACAAAGACAGAATTGCAATGAAAGAAAAATATAAGTAAAACCACTACTGTAGTTCACCATTTGGGTATAGAAATATGCACTTATGTCAAGATAATTATAAAATAATGAGCATCAACCAATTCCCAACGAGGTATTAAGTACTGAATAAGCTTACATATACAGTAGGCTAAATGCCATTCTAACAGGGACAAATGCTTCTCAACTGCAGTGTCTGTTTTTAACGGGCCATGGAGGGCATGTTACTTTGTTGTTCTACAATCTATAGAGACAGAATAGACATTAGACTCTAAGTGTGTGCCAATCTTTCACTGTAAATTACATGTCTACATTTCAGAGCATGCACTCTTAGGCCTGTAGGAAACATAAACTACTTTTGAGCAGGCTTATTCCCTGTCCAATTGGTACAAAGCCTAGTATATGTGAACGATCTGGCTCTGGAACACATCGAAAAAATCGTCTGTCGGGGCCTGATGTTGATCTACTTCAGTAAAAAAAAAACAAAAAAAAAAAACTCCCCACTCTGTACCTCTTCAGCCTCATGCAGACACTGGAACAAATGAATGGTTCCAGCAGCTGACACTGAAAAAAAGACTGGAAGATTAATGGTACCCCATGAGCACAAGGCTCAGTCAACAAATTCCGTGTCCTTTCACTGGCCCTGACCGACCTCTTGGGACCAAGACATGGTGTGTCCCCTGAACCTGAAGCCTAATCAAGCATTTCTGTTCCTTCCCACTGGGCACTGTATAATAAAGAAATTTCAGTGGTGTTTTAGGATATCTGCACACACAAAGATATTTGAAGCAGTTATAAATGCTGTAATACACCAAATGCATTGACACAAAAGAAACATTAGGTATCCAGAACAAATCTTAAACACAGAAAATTGAGAAATAGATGCTATACATTCTAAAGTGAGTAATTCAAAGTGTTACAGCAAAGTAAATGTTGAAATTGTTACTTGAAAGTTTGTAACCCAGCCATTAGGGGGGCACAAGCCAGTGTACTCTTAGTGCCGGTCCCAAGCCCGGGTAAATGGGGAGGGTTGCGTTAGGAAGGGCATCCAGCATAAAACATGTGCCAAATCAAATATGCGGATCACAAATGAGAATTTCATACCGGATCGGTCGAGGCCCGGGTTAACAACGACCGCCACAGGTATCGTTAGCCGACAGGGTACCGGTGGAAATTGGGCTACTGTTGGCCGAAGGAGGAGAAGGAGAGGAGGAAGGCGTCTACAGAGACGGCAGGAAAAGGAGCAGTGTAGGAGAGTAGAGGTTCGGGTTGGTACTTTAAATGTTGGTACTATGACGGGTAAAGGGAGAGAGATAGCTGATATGATGGAGAGGAGAAAGGTAGATGTGTTGTGTGTTCAGGAGACCAAGTGGAAAGGGAGTAAGGCCAGGAACATTGGAGGTGGGTTTAAACTGTTTTATCATGGTGTGGATGGGAAGAGAAATGGTGTAGGGGTGATTCTGAAGGAAGCGTACAGAAAGAGTGTAGTGGAGGTGAAGAGAGTTTCTGATAGGGTGATGATCGTGAAGGTGGAAGTTGAAGGGATGATGATAAATGTCATCAGTGCCTATGCTCCACAAGTTGGCTGTGAGATGGAGGAGAAAGAAAGATTCTGGAGTGAATTAGATGAAGTGGTAGATGGTGTACCTAGGAAAGAACGATTGGTGATTGTGGCAGACTTTAATGGGCATGTAGGTGAAGGGAACAGAGGTGATGAGGAGGTGATGGGTAGGTATGGTTTTTAAGGAGAGGAATGTGGAAGGGCAGATGGTGGTAGATTTTGCTAAAAGGATGGAAATGGCAGTGGTGAACACGTATTTTAAGAAGAAGGAGGATCATAGGGTGACGTATAAGAGTGGAGGAAGGTGCACACAGGTGGATTATGTTCTGTGTAGGAGATGCAACCTGAAGGAGATTGGAGACTGTAAGGTGTTGGCGGGGGACAGTGTAGCTAGACAGCATCGGATGGTGGTCTGTAGGATGGTTTTGGAGGCGAAGAAGAAGAGGAGGAAAGTAAGGTTTGAAAGAAGAATAAGATGGTGGAAACTGAAGGAGGAAGAGTGTAGTGTGAGGTTCAGGGAAGAGGTCAGACAGGGGCTTGGTGGTGGTGAAGAGGTGCCGGATGATTGGGCAACTACTGCAGGAGTGATGAGGGAGGCAGCTAGAAAAGTACTTGGTGTGACATCTGGAAATAGAAAGCAAGACAAGGAGACGTGGTGGTGGAATGAGGAAGTGCAGGAGAGCATTAGGGGAAAGAGGTTGGCAAAACAGAAGTGGGATCGACAGAGTGATGAGAAAAGTAGGCAGGAGTACAAGGAGATGCGGCAGCAGGTTAAAAGGGATGTGGCGAAAGCCAAGGAAAAGGCATATGAGGAACTGTATAAGAGGTTGGACACTAAGGAAGGAGAAAAGGATTTATACCGATTGGCCAAGCAGAGGGAACGAGCTGGGAAGGATGTACTGCAAGTTAGAGCAATAAAGGATGGAGAGGGAAATGTGTTGACTAGTGAGGAGAGTGTGTTGAGAAGATGGAGGGAGTATTTTGAGCAGCTGATGAATGAGGAAAATCAGAGAGAGAGAAGGTTGGAGGATGTGGAGTTGGTGAAGCAGGATGTAGATAGGATTAGTAAGGAGGAAGTGAGAGCAGCGATTAAGAGGATGAAGAATGGAAAGTCGGTTGGACCAGATGACATACCGGTAGAAGCGTGGAGATGTTTAGGAGAGATGGCAGTGGAGTTTTTAACCAGATTGTTTAACAGGATTCTGGAAGGGGAGAGGATGCCTGAGGAATGGAGAAGGAGTGTGCTGGTACCGATCTTTAAGCATAAGGGAGATGTGCAGACCTGCAGTAACTACAGGGGAATTAAGTTGATCAGTCACACAATGAAGTTATGGGAAAGAGTAGTGGAAGCCAGGCTGAGAGAAGAGGTGACCATCTGTGAGCAACAGTATGGTTTCATGCCGAGGAAGAGCACCACAGATGCCTTATTTGCTTTGAGGATGTTGATGGAGAAGTATAGAGAAGGACAGAAGGAGCTGCATTGTGTATTTGTGGATTTAGAGAAAGCGTACGACAGGGTGCCGAGAGAGGAGTTGTGGTATTGTATGAGGAAGTCAGGTGTGTCAGAGAAGTACGTGAGGGTGGTGCAGGACATGTATGAGGACAGTGTGACGGCAGTAAAGTGTGCAGTAGGTACGACAGACTGGTTCAGGGTGAAGGTTGGACTGCATCAAGGATCGGCCCTGAGCCCTTTCCTGTTTGCAGTGGTGATGGACAGGTTGACGGACGAGGTCAGACAGGAGTCTCCCTGGACTATGATGTTTGCAGATGATATTGTGATTTGTGGTGAGAGTAGAGAGCAGGTTAAGAAGAGCCTGGAGAGGTGGAGATATGCGCTGGAGAGAAGGGGAATGAAAGTCAGTAGGAGTAAGACAGAGTACATGTGTGTGAATGAGAGGGAGGGCAGTGGAGTGATGCGGTTGCAGGGAGAAGAGGTGGAGAAGGTGGAGGAGTTCAGGTACCTGGGGTCAACAGTGCAAAGTAATGGAGAGTGTGTTAGGGAAGTAAAGAAAAGAGTGCAGGCAGGGTGGAGTGGGTGGAGAAGAGTGACAGGAGTGATTTGTGATAGAAGAGTATCTGCAAGAATGAAAGGGAAAGTTTATAGGACTGTGGTGAGACCTGCGATGTTGTATGGATTAGAGACAGTGGCATTGAGTAAAAGACAGGAGGTGGAGCTGGAGGTAGCAGAGCTGAAGATGTTGAGGTTTTCGTTGGGAGTGACGAGGATGGACAAGATTAGAAATGAGTTTATTAGAGGGACAGCACATGTAGGATGTTTTGGTGACAAGGTGAGGGAGGCGAGATTGAGATGGTTTGGACATGTGCAGAGAAGGGACATGAATTATATTGGTAGAAAAATGCTGAAGATGGAGCCACCAGGTAGGAGGAAAAGAGGAAGGCCAAGGAGGAGGTTCATGGATGTGGTGAGGGAAGACATGCAGGTAGTTGGTGTAAAAGAGGCAGATATAGAGGACAGGGTGGTATGGAGACGGATGATCCGCTGTGGCGACCCCTAATGGGAGCAGCCAAAAGAAGAAGAAGAAGAAGACGAAGAAGAAGAAGTTACTTGAAAGTTTGTCTGTAAAAAAAATGGAAACAGAGCCCTGAACAAATTAACTGCACATTTGTTAAACTTTGCTGCATCAGGTTCTTTTTCCCAAACAACACAATCACTACTCAGTAAAAGAGGATGTGAAAGTAGGAGCACTAAACCCCGGCTAACCCAGCGTTGTTGCCTGCTGAACCTCACACAACCCTGCTTCCTGCCCCTAAGTGGGATCTTTATGGAGACATCGTGCTTTTGCTGATTCAGTCACCAGACTTGTAAAGGACAATGCCACACACGACTGTCTCATTAGAGATAATAGACTACTATGATGTTGGCAAGGAACCAGGTGCACATTTCTATAAAGCAAAAGCAATTTAACCTAACAACACCTTTTTTTCATTCCTGTATCTTAGTATAAAATTAAAATTATCACCATAAATATAATAATAATTGTTGTAATTAGTTGGATTTGGCATTATGAAACATTACAGTTCTACCTATGGAAAGAGTAACATCCACCTATAAGAACTATTCATTCTATAAGAAATTGCTTTAAGTAAAAATTCTTGTGGGCAGCTCATTGGAACAGCAGGTAGTGTTGCCGGCTTCCAGCTACTGAGCTCCGGTGACTGTCTGTGTGCGGTTTTGGTGCATGTTCTCCCAGGCTATATGTAAGTTTCCATCTACTTCTCAAGCATGCTGGTGGATTGGCAACATTAAATCACCCCTAGATGTGAATGTATGAACGTTGTCCTGCAATGGACTGGTGTTCTATACAGGATGTATCACCTCGTCACCTAGCCCAGTTTACAAATATGAAAATTTGAAATCCTGAATTGTATTTTATTTCAATGCATTTATTTACTTTTTATTAATAAAAACAATTCCAAACCAAACCGTGCACTGACTTTAAACGTACCAACAGAAATTCTAGATATATTAAATATTAGATAGAAATATTCTAATATATAAATATCAGAATATATTATTCTAATATATATATATATATATATATATATATATATATATATATATATATATATATATATATATACAGTGGGTACGGAAAGTATTCAGACCCCCTTAAATTGTTCACTCTTTGTTGTATTGCAGCCATTTGCTAAAATCATTTAGGTTCATTCTTCTTCCTCATGAATGTACACACAGCACCCCATACTGACAGAAAAACACAGAATTGTTGACATTGTTGCAGATTTATTAAAAAAGAAAAACTGAAATATCACATGGTCCTAAGTATTCAGACCCTTTGCTCAGTATTTAGTAGAAGCCCCCTTTTGATCTAATACAGCCAGGAGTCTTTTTGGGAAAGATGCAACAAGTCTTTCACACCTGGATTTGGGGATCCTCTGCCATTCCTCCTTGCAGATCCTCTCCAGTTCTGTCAGGTTGGATGGTAAACGTTGGTGGACAGCCATTTTTAGGTCTCTCCATAGATGCTCAATTGGGTTTAAGTCAGGGCTCTGGCTGGGCCATTCAAGAACAGTCACGGAGTTGTTGTGAAGCCACTCCTTCGTTATTTAAGCTGTGTGCTTAGGGTCATTGTCTTGTTGGAAGGTAAACCTTCGGCCCAGTCTGAGGTCCAGAGCACTCTGGAGAAGGTTTTTGTCCAGGATATCCCTGTACTTGGCCGCATTCATCTTTCCCTCGATTGCAACCAGTCGTCCTGTCCCTGCAGCTGAAAAACACCCCCACAGCATGATGCTGCCACCACCATGCTTCACTGTTGGGACTGTATTGGACAGGTGATGAGCAGTGCCTGGTTTTCTCCACACATACCGCTTAGAATTAAGGCCAAAAAGTTCTATTTTGGTCTCATCAGACCAGAGAATCTTATTTCTCACCATCTTGGAGTCCTTCAGGTGTTTTTTTAGCAAACTCCATGCGGGCTTTCATGTGTCTTACACTGAGGAGAGGCTTCCGTCGGGCCACTCTGCCATAAAGCCCAGACTGGTGGAGGGCTGCAGTGATGGTTGACTTTCTACAACTTTCTCCCATCTCCCGACTGCATCTCTGGAGCTCAGCCACAGTGATCTTTGGGTTCTTCTTTACCTCTCTCACCAAGGCTCTTCTCCCCCGATAGCTCAGTTTGGCCGGACGGCCAGCTCTAGGAAGGGTTCTGGTCGTCCCAAACGTCTTCCATTTGAGGATTATGGAGGCCACTGTGCTCTTAGGGACCTTAAGTGCAGCAGAAATCTTTTTGTAACCTTGGCCAGATCTGTGCCTTGCCACAATTCTGTCTCTGAGCTCTTCAGGCAGTTCCTTTGACCTCATGATTCTCATTTGCTCTGACATGCATTGTGATCTGGAAGGTCTTATATAGACAGGTGTGTGGCTTTCCTAATCATGTCCAATCAGTATAATAAAACACAACTGGACTCAAATGAAGGTGTAGAACCATCTCAAGGATGATCAGAAGAAATGGAAAGCACCTGAGTTAAATATTTGAGTGTCACAGCAAAGGGTCTGAATACTTGGGACCATGTGATATTTCAGTTTTTCTTTTTTAATAAATCTGCAACAATGTCAACAATTCTGTGTTTTGGTTACTTATTTAATACTTATTTGCAGCTGTATCATACAAATAAATAGTTAAAAAATCATACATTGTGATTTCTGGATTTTTTTTTTTTTTAGATTATGTCTCTCATAGTGGACATGCACCTATGATGACAATTTCAGACCCCTCCATGATTTCTAAGTGGGAGAACTTGCAAAATAGCATGGTGTTCAAATACTTATTTTCCTCACTGTATATAAATATATATATATATATATATATATATATATATATATATATATATATATATATATATATATATATATATATATATATATACTTTATTCTATATACACATCTATATAAACCATAATTCTATGGATTTTAAATGATCCATCAAAGAGCTTCAGACTTTCTGTGTTGCAGGTAATACAAAGATTTTAAGGCCCAGAATGCTAAAAATACTTTATTCAGGTTGAGATTTCTTGATATTTTTAAAAGGCTACAGTTACTTACTGTGGTCAAATTAAGAGATAAAAATGTATTATCATATATCAACAGTAAACTTCAGGTTTCAACAATAAAACTGCAGAGATGTGTGCTTATGTAAATGTAGTACAATTATTGCCTAGGAATCAAAATATTAGTTCTTGTTTATATGGAGTAAAACACATTTGGATATATCAGAGCTTTCCTGTTTATTATAGAACGCCAGGGCATTTGTTAGAATGCCTACAGATGTCTTTGCCAAAAATAATACAAAATACAAACTGAGGAGAAAAAATGTGAACTGGACATAGTGTAATCCCTTTTCATCAGCAGGAATTCAGCGACTTTTCTGAACAATGATCATCTCTGCATTTGAAACGATGGAGGCTGCTGCAAACAAATTGACCTGGGGGGAATAATATGTTATCATATTATATGCTACCATTGGGCTCCAGTGGTCTTATTTATAAAAAATATCTTTAAAGAAACTAATAATGAACTCAAGCTAAATGCTGGATAAGCCTAAATCTTCCTTTACATGGCAAAAGCAAAAGATTATTCATGATTAATCACTATATCTTGTCAGTCCAGCAGAAAATTCGATTTAATAACAAATGGCTCGCAAGGATGTAAGATTGTTACTTAATACTGTCAAAACTGAATTCTCATAAAAGGAGATGAAAACATCACAAGGGAGAGAAACAATAAATAAAAATGATTTCCTGGAGGAACAATGTGTGCCTACTGGGTCTGTCTAAGGTCTGGAAAACACAAATTTATCTTAAAGATGTTGACCTGTTTTATGAGAAGGTTCAGGATGCGACTTCACCTTCTCACTCTAGGTCTCCAAACACTTGGAATGAGTTAGGACCATATGCTCCTCATATTTCTGAATCTAAAAAGGCTAATATCTCCAAAATCTTAAACCACAGAACACCACATTTCCCTTGGGGCTACACTTACACTTTTATGATTTATAATTTAATTAGACTCATGCACATTTAATCTCATTTTGCCCAATTTCTTCCGTGAATGAAGATGTATTCAGCAGGAAAATTACAAATCATGCTGCGACTTACTGTGCTAAGGAACACTTCTCTTCCATTAGGATTTTAAAGAACTTGTCAGCCAATATCATTGCCTTTTAAATGGAACAAAGAGCTCTCTATTTTTACTAAGAGCTGAAGCATGTAGTCTGCTAAGTGTCAACAAGGCTTCATATAGCAGATTAGGACATGTTGTGTTGTGGCTGTTCCCTCATTTCTTTGGCTATTATTCAGCCAGGAGCAATCTTTTTTTCCCCACTGGTAACTCTACTGCTCATAGTCAAGTAACAGAGTGGGATTGACCACACCACTGATGCACACACAGCATATTTTAACACGCACTCATACATGGCTACAGACACCACATTTGACTGCCTGAGGTAGATGTCTAGTCATTGGGCTAATCGTTATTTAGACTACAGCTGCTTTAAATCATGTTATATGAAGTTTCATACTCTACTGGGACATAGAGCAGTGAGGAAACAATAACATGGCTATGATTTGATAAGTGTTACATAGCTCTGGAAGTCATATGTTATATTTTAAATACTGCTGAGGTGAAGACATATGGTGGCACCAATCCAATGAGCTGAGCAGTGGTACGCTGTTTGTACAGTATAGTATCCAAATCATCTAAACACTAGCAAGAGAAAAAAAGACAAGTCTAAAGAGAGGATGTACAGCTGCAGAGAAGGTAAGCAGCCACAAAATCTTCCTTCTCCATTAGCAGTATTGACAGGAATGCTAGCAAAGAGAAGGAGCAAATGCAGCCTTGCTTTTATCAAATGGCTTGCAGGTGTATATTTAACATAGCACTGGATGGGGAATGGACAAGACGATTCCAAGCCAGATATGTTGCAAAGACCCAAGCCATTAATCATGGTCAAAGGCATGCCTAACTGTTCACCTGAACCATATGCAAAAGCATACTGAGGTAGCTGGAGGTAAAATGTGATTACAACCATATTGAGATTACTACTGTAGCAACCAGCATCAGAATTGGGGATGTAAGAGAAAGCATGTTATTTTACATTATAAGGTCAAAGGTATGTGAGTACCAGACCATCCCTCCCATATATTTTTTTTTGTTTTTTTTGTTATTACAGCCTCCACTTTTCTAGGAATGCTTCACACTAGGTTTTTATACACTGATGTGGGGCATTGAGAACTAGTGTTTAGTTTACAGGCAAGTTCATCTCAGAAATGTTCATTGAAGTGGAGGGCTCTGTGAAGACCACTCAATTTTGTCCACTCCAGCCTTCATTGGCTTCAGTTTGTGCACAGAAGCATTTTAATGCAAACAGCATTAAAAAGGCAATTTACACAAATGTGTGTTTGTGGTAAGACTTTGTGGGGAAGACCCACATATTGGTTTAATGGTCAAGTGGGAGCATTACTGTGTGATTTCTCGTAATAAATAGTTCAAACCTTACAACCCAGAGATAGATTGGTGTAACATCCTGGGTGCGTTTTCATCTTATGACCAAAGTTCCTGTGAGAGACTCTGCACTTCACCAGAATAAAGTGTTTACTGAATGTTTAAGGGTGTTGAAACCTAGCACAGGTACCAGTACCATCTTAGAAAAAAAGGTACTTTGGAGGGTTTTGGATAGTTATGATTATGGTACTACAAGCTTTTTAAACAAAAAAACAATGAAGTCAGTCATTTCTGATGTACTTCAAAACTCAAAATAGTTACTGAATCTCTAAAACATTTCTGAAATGATGAACGGCTCCAATATGAGTCCTTTAAGAGTTCCCTTAAGATTTAACCTTTCTCTTTTTTTCATAGTAATATACTATAGTAGTATGCAGCACTCACTGCAGATGAGGCAAAGGCTGTAAAATACATATGAAGTACATTCCACCTGCATGAAACTGAGTTCATGAGTCATATTTATGCCAGCTTGTAAAAGAAACCGTCAGCTTCACACATGTAAACATTTACCTCCTCTCAAACATTATGCCTGTAATCCTGCACTCTGTGTGCTTTTATAAATCCACATCACACGTTATGTAAAAAAATTAAGTTTCTGTGGTAAGTAGGTAGACCATTGCAAATGTTATTGCCTGCAACTGATATGGGAGACAGACTAAAAAAACACTCTCAACACAGATCTGGAGTGCTAAAGAGTGGAAATATTAGTCTCTGAGGAGCATTGCTGTGGTATATTTGGTACAGCTGTGTAAAAGTACCTTAACCAAGTGGACACTGAGCAGTCTTTACTTTCACAAGAACATATGCCCATAAATAGCATGTAAAATCTAGCACAATGCGTTATTATGAAAAAGAAAGTACAAAATGTTTAACAAAAGTTAACAACATCGAAATATAAGAAACTAAGACTAAGAAATATAATGCAGAATTTATTTTATTTATTTATTTTTCATATAACAGACAAAATACCTTCTGGACTAATTCACTATTGATTCCTATGTTTATTTAAGAAAAACGCTTTTCGCATGACTGCTCTAACAACACTAGAGAACATTACCATCATCTGAACCATATCAGTTAGCACGCAGCCTGCAGAAACTTGCCCTCTAGCTGGCACCTCAAGTTTGTTCCCACCTTTTGTACATGGTTTCCTAATCTATTTTACATTTGTATGTGTATATCTTCATTTTTATCTGTATGTGCAAAATAAATATTATGATCAACCCTCCAGATTCAAAGCAATTTATATAGGGAAAATGTGTAATGCAGGTAAGATTAGGAAACAAAATATAATGCTGCTGATGCAAAGACAACAAAAAAGTACAAACAGCATGTAGAGCTGTGACGTAGGCTGAACTTGAGCAATAATAGCTGATTTTACACTAAGATTTAAAGCAGGCTATCACTTGAATCGTGCATAAACTACGGGTGTATAAATCATCTTAGAACAGAAAGATTACTCAATTTCCGGTAAACAAGAGATTTCTGCAAAAGAAAGTTAATTTTAACAAAAGCATCATTATCAGCAGATGGAGATTTCAAAATGCATCGTACAGCTGTTTTAGTTTTGGATTCATGAGAACAATCTGAATATGACTTTATTTGTGTCTTAATTTTTATAGTGGGTTTTAGATTGGCTAGTCTCAGTTCTGGATTTAGAACGAATTGTGAACTGCAGTTCTGGCTCTAGTCTTCTGAGGTCAATGAAATTGAGGTATCGATATGTATGGAGTGTTAGGACACAGATTAATCAGTAAGAGGCCCCGGCATTAAGTAATCCTAACTCTGATATGACTTCACTTCAGGGGTTAAAACTACAAATCGGCGGAAAGAGCTGACAGGGTAATTAATAGCATCACTGGAGAGTCTAAGGCAAGTTAAACTAAAGATACACACACACACTGTGAAGAAACTACCGAACACTGATCTCAAAAATGTGCATATGTTTATCGAGCAAAGGTCATGCAGATCCCATGATGATAAAATTAATAATAAAACCTCATAATAATTGTATAGACAAGCACTCACTCACTCACTTAACTAACATACTCTCTCTCTCTCTCTCTCTCTCTCTCTCTCTCTCTCTCTCTCTCTCTCTCTCTCTCTCTCTCTCTCTCTTTTTCTCTCTCTCTCTTTCTCTCTCTCTCTCTCTCTCTCTCTCTCTCTCTCTCTCTCTCAGTAACTACTTTATATTTGGTGAATCCAGAGCCTGCCCCATTAACATTGGACATGAACATCAGACACTTTTAATAATGTATTTAGATGCACATTACAGACCTCTTTTGCAAGAAAAGAAAAAAAAACGAAAAAAAACCCAGATAGAATCACCACATGTACCTTGCAGTGTGATTTTTAGTACATGAGTCATTTAAAAACATACATATTTGTAAAACATACTATATATCAAGAAACATGAACACGTCTCATTACTTCCATGCTTATTCTGTGCACATTTAAAACCATTCTCTATAAAAGTCAAATTGGCATCCAGTGAAAGAAACTGTATAGCGAAAATATTCACAAGAGAGGTCACGATGAGTTTAGTTAAAGAATAGAAAATTCACTAAATGCTTCCTCCACTGTGTTAATTCCAATTCACAAATGTATATATATATATATAAAAACATTTATATACACATAATTATAAATATAATATAAAAATCATATACAGTGAGGAAAATAAGTATTTGAACACCCTGCTATTTTGCAAGTTCTCCCACTTAGAAATCATGGAGGGGTCTGAAATTGTCATCATAGTTGCATGTCCACTGTGAGAGACATAATTAAAAAAAAAAATCCAGAAATCACAATGTATGATTTTTTAACTATTTATTTGTATCATACAGCTGCAAATAAGTATTAGAACACCTGAGAAAGTCAGTGTTAATATTTGGTACAGTAGCCTTTGTTTGCAATTACAGAGGTCAAATGTTTCCTGTAGTTTTTCACCAGGTTTGCACACACTGCAGGAGGGATTTTGGCCCACTCCTCCACACAGATCTTCTCTAGATCAGTCAGGTTTCTGGCCTGTCGCTGAGAAACACGGAGTTTGAGCTCCCTCCAAAGATTCTCTATTGGGTTTAGGTCTGAAGACTGGCTAGGCCACGCCAGAACCTTGATATGCTTCTTACAAAGACCACTCCTTGGTTATCCTGGCTGTGTGCTTCGGGTCATTGTCATGTTGGAAGACCCAGCCTCGACCTATCTTCAATGCTCTAACTGAGGGAAGGAGGTTGTTCCCCAAAATCTCGCAATACATGGCCCTGGTCATCCTCTCCTTAATACAGTGCGATCGCCCTGTCCCATGTGCAGAAAAACACCCCCAAAGCATGATGCTACCACCCCCATGCTTCACAGTAGGGATGGTGTTCTTGGGATGGTACTCATCATTCTTCTTTCTCCAAACACGTTTAGTGGAATTATGACCCAAAAGTTCTATTTTGGTCTCATCTGACCACATGACTTTCTCCCATGACTCCTCTGGAGCATCCAAATGGTCATTGGCAAACTTAAGACGTGCCTGGACATGTGCTGGTTTAAGCAGGGGAACCTTCCGTGCCATGCATGATTTCAAACCATGACGTCTTAGTGTATTACCAACAGTAACCTTGGAAATGGTGGTCCCAGCTCTTTTCAGGTCATTGACCAGCTGCTCCCATGTAGTTCTGGGCTGATTTCTCACCTTCCTTAGGATCATTGAGACCCCACGAGGTGAGATCTTGCATTGAGCCCCAGTCCGAGGGCGATTGACAGTCATGTTTAGCTTCTTCCATTTTCTAATGATTGCTCCAACAGTGGACCTTTTTTCACCAAGCTGCTTGCCAATTTCCCGTAGCCCTTTCCAGCCTTGTGGAGGTGTACAATTTTGTCTCTAGTGTCTTTGGACAGCTCTTTGGTCTTGGCCATGTTAGTAGTTGGATTCTTACTGATTGTATGGGGTGGACAGATGTCTTTATGCAGCTAACGACCTCAAACAGGTGCATCTAATTTAGGATAATAAATGTAGTGGAGGTTGACATTTTAAAGGCAGACTAACAGGTCTTTGAGGGTCAGAATTCTAGCTGATAGACAGGTGTTCAAATACTTATTAGCAGCTGTATCATACAAATAAATAGTTATATAAATATATATATATAAATATATATATATATATATATATATATATATATATATATATATATATATATATATATATATATATATATATATATATATATATATATAAAAACCGAAGTGGCCTTATTTAACTTGAAATGGTTCTTTTCAATGTGCAACTGAATAATAATAATTTATCATGTATTAAGAATTCAATTTCTCACTTAATCCGCCTCCACATTTTATTTAAACCTTAGTTGTTTGTTTTATTATACGGAAAATTATATATTACTCCTATTTCCTATTTGTATTACAACTTAAATGTTTTTACCCTTTTATTTATTATTTCTAATTTCTATTTTATGCAACAGAGTGTACGCAAAATTGCATTTCACTGCTTATTGTGTTGTGTATGGTTGTGTGTAATTAGAAATTTTAGTCTATTAGCAAAATTCTTGCAGTAATTTTGATAAGGCACTTACAGGAAAGGTTTTGCTGAAGGATCCTGAGGGACAGGGAGTCAGAATGAGGAATTATGTAAACTGTGTGTATACTGAAGTTTACTGTCACTGGCTGAACATAGAGCAGCTGTAAGCCACCACAGCAGCTCACGTCTGCCATCTACTGGTGGTTTATACAGTAACTTGGACTGCATGTTACGTTTCAGACCAGTCCTGAAGACAAGGGGATGTTTTAATTGTGACGTAACAATACTACTACAAATCTGATATCAGGAATATCAGATTGTGTGGAACAAGATTCTCTGGTCTGATAAAACCAAGATTGAACTGTTTGGCCTCAATTCTAATGTCATGTTTGGTGGAAACCACCACTCTGGGCAACTGTCCAGGGTGTAGGGAAAGCTGAACAGAGCAAAGTAAGATAAGATAGATAAGATAAGATGAGTAAGTAGTTACACTATCAGACACATAGGTAATATTGCACAGTTTTAAATTATTGTTATTGCACATGTGTTGCTTCAAAAAAATTTGTTATTGTTATTATTGCACAGTAAAATCTGTGTAAATTTTGGTCACTAGTTTACTGGAGCAGCTCTGATTGTAATGTGTATTAGCAGCAGGGAGAAAAGACCTTCTGTATCGCTCTTTCAGACCCTTAGGATGTAACAGTCTGTGCTCAGGACTGAAGGTTCACCTTCCTACATGACAACGACCCTAAGTACACAGCCAAGACAACACAGGAACAGCTTAGGAATAACTATATGAATGTCCTGGAGAGCCCTCACCTGGATGTCAACTAATGGGCCCCAGCAAACCTGACTCAGCTTTAGAGGATTTGTCATGAAGAATGGTACAAAATCCCTCAATCTAGATGTGCAAAGTTTAAATTATACCCCAAAAAGACTTGAGGCTGTCATTTCTTTTTGTTATATAAATCTTTTTTACAGACATTTACTTCATTATGAGGTGCTGAGTGTAGGTTCATGAGGGAAACATTTCAATTTGAACGATTGTGGTATTAAAGTACAACATAATTCTTCCTCTTCTTCTTCTTCTTCTTCTTCTCCTTCTTCTTTTTCTTCTTCTTCTCCTCCTTCTTCTTCTTCTTCTTCTTTTTCTTCTTCTTCTTCTTCTTTTTCTTCCTTCTTCTTTTTCTTCTTCCCCTTCTTCTTCTTCTTCTTCTTCTTCTTCTTCTTCTTCTTCTTCTTCCCCTTCTTTTTCTTCTTCCCCTTCTTCTTCTTCTTCTTCCCCTTCTTTTTCTTCTTCTTCTCCTTCTTCTTCTTCTTCTTCCCCTTCTTCTTCTTCTTCTTCCCCTTCTCTTCTTTTTTTTCTTCTTCTTCTTATTTTTCTTCTTCTTCCTCTTTCCCTTCTTCTTCTTTTTCTTCTTCTTCCTCTTCCCCTTCTTCTTTTTCTTCTTCTTCCCCTTCTTCTTTTTCTTCTTCTTCTTCTTCTTCTTCTTCTTTTTCTTCTTCTCTTCTTTTTCTTCTTCTTTTCTTTTTCTTCTTCTTCTTTTTGTTCTTCTTTTTGTTCTTCTTTTTGTTCTTCTTTTTGTTCTTCTTTTTGTTCTTCTTTTTGTTCTTCTTCACACAAAACATCGCACAAAATCCCAATTTGAACGATTGTGGTATCAGAGTGCAACATTCTTCTTCTCCCATTAGGGGTCGCCACAGCGGATCATCCAGAGTGCAACATAATTGAAAATTCGGAATTAAGAGGAGAAAAAAAAAAAAAAAAAAAATATATATATATATATATATATATATATATATATATATATATATATATATATATATATATATATATATATATATATATTTACAATTTTCAGGCAATCATGATAACGTGTTTATTTGACGTCTGTGCTTGTTTATGTTATATAATCCAGGAAAAGCACAGATAGGTTGTAATGAATGCTGGATAAAAGATAAATGAATTAAAAAAAGAGAAAAGATACGATTACTTTAAGGATGAATGTTGTGACGGACACAGTGGCTGCATTATCGCTTTGTAATGCCCTACTGATATAACGATTATATTTATTATCGTATATTTATAATTTATAACGAATATATTTTATTTATATAATATATGTGTCTGACCCTTGAAATAAGAAAATAGAGCCGAATTAAATTAAATAATTTCAGTGAAATAATTATGTGACAAATAAACATAAATGAGCGAAAGTGATGTTTACAAGCATGTAGCTATGTACGTTTTATACAGGGCCTGTTTAAATCTGCAGTATTTGAGCTTAAAAGGAAAACAGTAAAAGAAAATAAAGTGAAAAGGTGTCGTAAAGACGGACAGAGACTGAACTTTTACTTTGACAATGTCCTGGCCGTGGATAGTAGTGATCTGCTATGTCTATGTTCCCAGGACTTTACGTGGTTAGTTGTGTAACTAGCCTCTGTGCTTTGAGTAGTACACTTGTACAGAGAGCGAATTTCAATGGATAAAACTGTAAACGAATAAATTATTGAACAGAAGCAGATCGTTTGGAAGGTTTGTTCTTGCTTGGATATAATTATTGTATAGATGATTTGGTATAGACACATTTTGAGTGATCTAGACGAGTGTTATTAATAGCTAGTTCTCAGACAGCTAGCAGTAACAGTCCTGGTGGCTAGCAGACAATAGGAGACTGAGTGTGTAGCGCTCGAATTGTGATTTTAATGTAAACCTGGACACACTTTTGTCACATTCTAGTTAGCAAATGGTCAGGAAATGGTTATATAATGTAAATAGTTAGCTTAATACATAAGCATATTTATTTACACTCTCAAACTCAACACCTTGCTGGTAGTCTGGTTATGACCAGTTCTGCTTGAAGAAGTTGGAAATGGTCTCTGTCCATTTTCTCCCTGCTGACATCAGTAAAACAGCCTTCAGGTTGTGTGTGTGTGTCAAATCTGATGTTCCTATTTCTGTTTGCAGCTACATTAATATGCCTATAGACTGTAATGAGGACCCAGACTGTCCTGCATTGTCCAGTCCAGTGAGTGTCCTGAGACCAGCCGGGAAAGAGGACAATGGGTCCAACAGGACATCGAGTGGACTCTCAATCCCAGAGGGTGGCCAGGAAGAACCGGCCGCTGCAACCTGCCCTGGTAACGCCGAGCCTGAAAACTCCAGGAAATCACAGCTCCTGCTTCATATTAACCGCCAGGAGATCCAGGCAGTGGCTCAGAACGATCAAGCAGCAGAGCTCCAGGGTTTGGGAGTGGATGTGTATGACCAAGATGTTCTGGAGCAAGGAGTCCTACAGCAGGTGGACCGAGCCTTTCAGGAGGCCAATCAGGCCACGGCGAGGGCCGATGCGGAGAAAGAATACGAATCTGTCCTGGATGATGTCAGGTATGGACGATGTGTAAAAATAAGAATTTATTTTTTTCCTCTTTTTGCCACATATACTTCAAAGCTGCCCTGGAGACTAATGTCCTAGTTGGGATCTGTACCACCTCCTAAAAACATTCTGATAGGTTGATTGATTGTGCAAAATGATCTGTAGATGCATGTGCGTGTGCTTAATGCACATGTGATGCATCCTCCGGGATGAAGTCCCACTTTACCTTCAGTGTTCCTGAGGCTCTGCATCCATTGGGTCCAGGATAAAATGTTAACTAAGCACCAAAATCAGCATTAGATTGGATTTTATTTAAGGCAGATAGAAAAAAACATATGTAAAACAAAAACACTGCATTACCTTTGAATCAATACTATTTACTAAATAGGCACTTTCTCCCTTCATATGATGCTCTTTAGAAGAACTGAAGTCAGTCTGCTTTGAATGAGCTGAGAGAAAGTGAACACACTTTTTCATCTTGGAAGTTCACTCGCCCTTGAATACTCTCTCGATTCAGCAACATATAGGATTTCATGTAATTGGTTAAAGTCTGCAAAGAGAGGAATTTTGTGTAGTAACAGAAACCTGGTATTAGTCCACCTTTTTTTGGCTTTGCCTTAATTCATGTAACTGGCCATGCTTAATATTTACACTTTGCGTATAAACCAGTAACATCAAGGCCATGGTGATTTTGTCCCATGATATATAATTATTAACTGGTTGGACCTGACTTTATGTGGCCTCGTAATATTATAATGTAATCCGCAAGGTTTTATTTTACTACATATGTATCAAAGATGTTTCCTTTTTTTTTTTGTTGTATTGCATCTCATTAGGTCATGCACAAGTGCACTAAAACACATCAACAAGATATTGGAGCAGCTCACCCCTTATGCTGCCTCCAGCAAGGACATCAGCCGGAAAATCGACTCTGTCAAAAGGCAAAAGGAGAACAAGGTAATTAAGTTTTTATCACTTTCCGCCAAAAGTCATGACCACGTGTAATCTATCACACTGGGACATTTTCGCTCCAGCAACAATGTAGAAGGTTCGATATCTGTATCAGCATGTTGTGTACGTTGTGGAATCTTTTCTATTGTTTATTTATTTTTATCCTTTATAGGAGAAGCAGTTAAAAAAGATCCGAGCCAAGCAGAGGAGGTTACAGGCCTTTCTGAGTGGAGAGGATATTCAGAAGCTCGAAGCAGAGTTATTGATTGAGGATGACACAGGTGAGAATGAAATACAGCTGGACTATGCCCTATGCTTATTAGAAGAGCATTAAGGTACAGAACTGTATGCTTTCAGTCAGTTTTCTGGATAAAATAATAACCAGGGCCAGTATATGTAAAGCAACATAACCTATAATATTGGTTAAACATTTTATTTCACCATTTGGGTCTAAGGGAGCAATATGCATGAAAAACTCAAACGATTGAGTGTTTCAGAGTTGACACTAGCGAAAGGTGGCAGCAGTGAGACAGATTAGACGGGCGCACGCTTACTTTCACACTCAGAAAACGTACTTCCCTTGAGAGATCTCATAAGGATGATTCTTCATGATATCCTTTTTGTCCTTATTAATACATGACCATTTCACACTCATCACATTTGGCTGCTCTGTTCACTCCATCTCAAGAGGTAAAAGGCTCTATGTGGACTTTAAATCTGAATAAACACACAGATCAGTTTTAAAGTGATTTGGATTCTCAGCTGATTATCTTGCATTTACTCAAACCAAACCTCAAATCATTGGTTTTATTTTATATGCTTTTAAGATTGCTGGGCTGTCCCATTACCAGTAATGAGCAGGCAAAAGGAATACTGATATAAATATGTATGTAAGAGTTTAATACAGTCAGTTGTTATATGCAGAAAAAATAAACATACTATAGCTATATATATATATATAAATGCTGCGAGCCATGACACGTTTTGGGATCCCCGTTTATTTTTACACACGCTTCTGTCATGCATAAAAAGAAGGGAGACAAAACATTTACTTATCCTGATTAGTTGGTTTTACCCCACACCTATTACATATGTTTTAATTTAGTCTTTGATGGGAGGAGTCTGATTCCACTACCAATCTCACATTCAAATCATCACAGAGGTGTTATGAAACAAGGATCATGCAGTTTCAGTTATTTGGGGGTGATCAATGTCTGATTTGACATAGCACTACAGGTTTTCTTTCAATAAGTTCATATACAGACTATTACAATAATACTGCAAACGAACATGTGATAAGAAAGAAGCTTTTAATGAATCCAACCATGTGACAGATTGAAGTAAAAAATTTTATGATCTGTGACTGATACAGGAGCACCTTGACAGCAGGGATTTAAATATTTAACAATATCTGGGAGATTCTTAAAATGTATATTCTGTTCGAATTGAATTCTTTAAAACAATTTTTGATTGTTTTTCGTTGCTTCAAAGTTGAGATGTGCACAGGCAGTTTAGCCGATTTAATTCGCTTTGCCGGCATGCGAAATGCAAATCCTGTCTGCAGTGTGGCATTTCTGCAAAATTATTTTCTGTTATTTTGTTTTTTCATTCTTTAAAATGTTATGGCAATTGTTTTACGACTACCTGGTCCCCCCCCATATACATATATACACACATACATGCACACGCACACACACACACACACATGCACACGTGCACACACACGACTATCAGTCGTCTTTAGGCAAGGCTTGACATTTTGGATTTGACTATGTAACTGATCAGATTTCTCACAAATACCAAGTTTCACAAGTATGTTTTTCTTAAATTTAAAGCTTGGTGTAGTTTCTTTGTAGTCTGTTGATCAATCAATCGTCATTAAGATTTAGGCTTCAGAATAGAAAATGTTTTTCTTTTCTTTTGGATGGTTATGTAGATTACATTGAATTTTGATTAGAAATCAGAACAGAAAGGTCCCACAGTATTAGTTCTGCATATAAGAACTAATGCAAAGATCTGCATCTGCAGCCATTTCTTTACTTGCAATGCCAACGATACAATAATAAAGTTTCTTCCACGCTTTCTACCTTCCACTTTCCTTCATTTGAAAAAACTTGAGAGAAACAATGAATAACATAGAGATGAGGATTTGAGTGGGGTGTAAAGTCAGTGTTAACTCTTGTGTCTGTGTGGGTTTGTGTGTGTGTCAGAGGCAGGCCCATCCACAGCTGGTAGCATGCTCATGCCCGCTCAGGAGACGGAATGGGAAGAGCTCATCCGCACGGGTCAGATGACACCTTTTGGAACGCGCATCCCCCAAAAGCAAGAGAAGAAGGAACCACGCAAAGTGATGCTCAGTGAAAACTCTGGATTCGATAAGTATCTCGATGACCAGGCTTTGATGGCAGAGAAAAGAAAGAAACCAACCCCGAAGAAGAAGAAGAGTAAAGTTTCCAGTTCATCTGCAAACATTCCAAATAACAAGGCTTCTTCCTCCAAGCAAGAAAGGAAACTGCAAAAACGGATGCAAAAACTCCAAAGGACCGTCTTAAGGGCTCACCCTAAAGCAAGACCCAACACAGAGAAAGAACATCCCCAGACCAGCCGAAAGGGCTACCGAGAAGACGGCACAGACAGTGAGGGCTCCGTGTATGTTCCTAGTGACGAGCTAATGGATCCTGAGGAAACTGAGCGAGACGATGAGTTTTGGCAGGATGAAAAGGAAGAATATGAACTAAAGCCTTATAAGAAGAAGGAAGCTAAAACCAAGAAGACCACGAAAGAGGATGAGAGCGACGAATACCTCCCAAGCAGTTCTGAGGACGAGGATGCTGAGAAAAAAGTCAAGGTGAAGAAATTCAAAGATGATGGGGATATCGAATACTACAGGAAAAGAATTAGGTAAGGCCAAATTGCCCAGTCAGTGCAAATGGTTTCGAAAGTTCATTGTTTGTCGCAACCAAAAATATATTGTTAAACAAAAAAAATTCACGTGACCATCATTTACTTATTATGAGTGCTGGAATTGATTATCTGGCAGCTGTCCCTCAAGGAAAACTCCATTCATAGTCTTTTTTATTAGAATATGGATGTATTTAGTCTGCAATGTGAAAATATATGCTAATGTGAAAACTGATGGTACCAAACCTAACAAGATTTAGAATTCATTTTTATAGTAAGAAATTGAGTTGGCACAGTGACTGTTTTCTGTACTTTTTTCTTGCACTGTGATTTGGAAGTGAATGCAGATACACATTGGCAGTTTGTTGGCGCTACAGTGGGGAGTGAAGGAGGAAAGGGGGGGAAAAAACGTAATTAACTGAACCAATGCTTAGTCTTGACTTAATTACAAGTGCAGTCTCGGAAGCCCCAGATAAAGGGAACAGTTTCATTGTGGAGTGACAGGGCCAGGTCCAAATGAAGATGGATTTTTTTTCCCTTTCACTCCTTTCTCTGCACCTTTCTTTGGGAGCTCAAACTCCTAATTGTCTGTATCAATCTTAATTTGCTTCGATGATGACACTGCCACTAACTGCCGTATCCCTGCAGCCAGAAGTGGTTCAATTAAAGCTGCCCGGCAAGAATGATGGCGAGGGAGCTAACTAAGGCAGTGCTGTGCGCTCTCTCTCGCTCGCTCTCGCTCGCTCTCGCTCGCTCTCTCGCTCTCTCTCGCTCTCTCTCTCTCTCTCTCTCTCTCTCTCTCTCTCTCTCTCTCTCTCTCTCTCTCTCTCTCTCTCTCTCTCTCTCTCTCTCTCTCTCTCTCTCTCTCTCTCTCTCTCTCTCTCTCTCTCTCCTCTCTCTCCTCTCTCTCTCTCTCTCTCTCTCTCTCTCTCTCTCTCTCTCTCTCTCTCTGACTCTCTCTGACTGAGAAAATTAAAACTACCTGCCCATACAGTACTTCACCATTTTAAGATTGTGAGCAGTCAAATTGTTTTAGTTGTGTCAGACTCATTTGGCTAATCAAAACCCAGATTGGACATTATGTCAAATCAGCACGAGAGCTATTTTCAGTAATGCGGTGACTGTTCTCCTGCAGGAATTGGAAGCAGCAGAGACTTCAAGAGAAAGAGCAGAAGAGGCAAGCAGGAGAGGACGAGTCTGATGAGAGTGACGCTGAGTTTGATGAAGGTTTTAAGATGCCAGGATTTCTCTTGAAGAAACTCTTCAAGTGAGCAAATTGGAGTTACCCATCAAATGCATATATATATATATATATATATATATATATATATATATATATATATATATATATATATATATATAATTGTTTTTTTTTATTATTTTTTTTATAGGCTGATTTGTTGCTTTTGGAATTAGTCAGACCATCAGCACTTGAGAGGCATGATTGTTTTTATTTATTTATTTATTTTTAATTACTTTTATTCGAAAGAGTTTTGTGCAAGCTCTGTAAAGAATATTAGTTCATGGAAAGCAAGATCCCTTGTAGATAGATTCATGGTTGTGTATGTTTAGAGTTTAGACTTACAACAGGAAGCCTCTGTTATTGTATTGTTTTACAACAAATCAATTGGGCAACACTTACAGGCCATTTATTTAGAATCAATAGAGATAATGGCCCTATGATTAATTGATCAGGTGCAGTGTTTGTGTTGTGCTGGCCTAGCGTTTTGTCCTACATGCCTGCTTTTGTTGTCCAGGTATCAGCAGACAGGTGTCAGGTGGATGTGGGAACTGCACTGCCAGCAGGCAGGAGGCATTCTGGGAGATGAGATGGGCCTTGGCAAGACCATCCAAGTAATAGCTTTCCTGGCAGGACTGAGCTACAGCAAGTTGAAGACGCGTGGCTCCAATTACAGGCAAGAGACCCCACATGTTCAAATCCTTTAAATGCTCCTGTGGTCTCTCTCTTTCTTTCCCTTTTCCTCTCTCTCTCTCTCTCTCTCTCTCTCTCTCTCTCTCTCTCTCTCTCTCTCTCTCTCTCTCTCTCTCTCTCTCACACACACACACACACACACACACACACACACACACACACACACACACACACACACACACACACACACACACACACACACACACACACACACACACACACACACACACACACACACACACACTGGTGTCCAGAATAGTCACACTTAGGACCTAGCAAAATAAATTGAATTATTTGTAATCCTAACTCTTAAATGTCTATTCTCCCAGGCTTTCTTTTTAAAGCTTATATTAGTGCACACTATCTTTTGCCACACCCACTCTTCACCCCATCCGTCCAAACCGGAAAGTCTTGATTGCAATGAATATTTCAGCAGCTGGATTGCTGGTGAAGAGAGGTTTGGTGTGAATTATTAAAGACGTTTCAATTATGATATCCCTCTAATTCTCTTAGTGGCGACATCAAAGGAAGAACAAGGACGTGAAATGAGAGTAAGTGTAGGGGAGGGGCAGGGAGGGAAATTAAACATGAAACACATAATTAAATACGTTTAAAGCAGTGCCTTTTTGTTTTTCAGTGCCGTACTTGCTTAGGGTGGGGGCCTCCTTCCTGGTCAATACTACCAAGTCTGGCGTCGTCCATCCGCAAATTGATTGTTTTGCAAACTCAATTACGGTTCAATATCAATGGCTGCCGTGATCCGGAATATCATATCATATGCTATAAGGCTCCTAGAGCCATTTAGTGCATTTTGTCGATTCATCTCCATTGGCGAGCACACAAAGGGAACATTATGTTGGCCTAGCTTCAGCTTTCGAGTTCATGACCTTCTCATTTAGTTTAAATGTGCTGCAGAATAACTTTTTTCTCACCATTTGCTGGAAAATGTAGACCTCTCAGGGTTTTCTGTATGATCTTTAGCCTTTAAATAAAAACTTACGACTTATAAGAAACTTATAAGAAACGTCCTTTACTATATGCTTTAAATTAACTCCCAAGGTGTCTTTATTTGACTATTCTTTGTGGTTGTATACAGTGTTATTATCATCTCCACATAATAAATCTTCCCTACTGCTAATTTTTCTATATATCATTTTGGACATATGTTCCATTTTTATGAAAATCACCATAACCACAAAAATGATACCTCTCTCTCTCTCTCTCTCTCTCTGTAAATATTTCTGATTGCTTTGTCTCCATCTGTGCAGGTATGCTGGATTGGGGCCCACAGTCATTGTATGCCCAGCTACAGTCATGCATCAGTGGGTGAAGGAGTTCCATACCTGGTGGCCTCCATTCCGCGTAGCAGTTCTTCATGAAACGGGCTCCTTTACTAAAAAGAAGGTGCGTCATAAAGTATTATCCAAAGGTATTGCTATGACTTCCTAAACATATATGGTGGTGATGCGGTTTGCAAAATGGGTCACATGCTGATTTTGGAATTGAAATTGAATCATCCCTATTTATCATAATTATTGTTTGGGCTGAAAAGCAGCCTCACTTATATTTTTGTTTTCGTTTACTTCAAAGTCATGCTTTAGCCAATTCCATCCAATTATCGAGCGATCCAAACAGGTAGGGTGAAGGCTAACACCTAGTCACTGTGTCTTTTCTGTATGTCAAAAAAGCAGCTGAACACATTAAAAACATTAACTGCACTGCTCTGCATACATGAGCGCCCAGACACCCAAAATTAGCTAGGGTTGATCTGTTTGTTCGGAGAGAGTAATGCCATCCATCTCATCCAGACGCAACGGCCAATTTTGCTCACTTGGCTCTTGGCCATGGATGGCTATGGCATTGTTGAAATGATGTGGAGCAGCCGATTATCTGTTGCACCAGTCAAGAGCCCATATTCCATCTGACTATTGGATAAACACATCTGCCAAATGAATATATGTAAATGTAATGTGAGCAATTTAACCCCTCACAGTTACAACGCAATATCAGCTCTCATTATGGGTTGTTTGTTTTATATCACATATTAAAAAAAGCGTCTCAGAAGTGTTTTTTCAGGTTGGTAAACTTTCCCACACCAAAGCCTAACACGACAACAAGACTGAGATGAAGCAGTGCAGCTTTGATTTACTGTATTTATGCCAGCATGGTATTTTTTCTTCCTTAAACAGATATCCTAGTGTGGAGTAGATCTGGCTCCAAGGAAATGTTAAATTAATTAAAGCTAAGGTAGCTGGTGCTGCTATAGGGCTGCTGTGAGGTGTTTACTCTGAATGCTCTTCTTTACTCTCCCCTTCTCCCTGCCTGACACTGTGATTAATGGGGGGCTGTTGCCTGGCAATCCACGCTTTGCCCTCTAGGAGGAGGATTGGTCTCAGGAGTTGGGGGGGTGGAGAGAGGAGGGGTTTTAGTTCTGCTGCATTTGTGCCTAATGACTGAGTTTTCATGCTCAGGCTAACACCGCCTCAGAACAGATGTACCTTATTAATTGGCTGCAAAGTGAAAAAGGGGAAAAACAAGGGGTTACATGGCTGCTGCGCTTTTAATTGGAATTCACTTGAGGCTTTTGGTGTAAAGCGTGGAGGTGGACATGGGCTCCAGTACTTTATAAAGACTTGTGCACGTGACCTCCAATAAATGTAACTAACTAAAACGGAGTCCTAATCATAAATGTTTTGTCATGTTTTTCAGGAGAAACTCATCCCTGAGATTGCCGCTTGCCACGGGATTCTCATTACGTCTTACTCGTATATACGCATTATGCAGGATTACATTCAGAAATACGACTGGCATTACGTCATCCTGGACGAGGGCCACAAAATCAGGAACCCGAATGCAGGCGTCACTGTCGCATGCAAGCAGGTATCTGGGCTTTCATTTTGCTGGGTATAAACCGTAAAGCCATACCTTTAGAGCATAAATTAGGTGACGGCGGTATATAAGCTTATATAAAGTGATGTACGAGTGTATATAAAGTGTATATCATTGCAAATATGTAGTTCCGATTAAAGCGTCTGGAATATCAGCTTACCTTGCATGGATATCTTATTTTACAGCCATCTACTTTTTTAATTAATTTATGTGTGATGTACCATTATGGATTACTGTATTAAAAAGTCCATTGGAAATTCCACATTATTTCGATTGAGTATTGAACGTACTGAAGCTAATGGCTCTTCTAGGACTAATGTATCATGAAAAGTTTTGATTGTCAAATAATTTTCTCATTATTAACTGCATGCTTAAGCCATCGAGGCTCCAAAAATATTCTCAGTCCACAAATTTGCTTCTACATTCTGTTTTTGCAAAAGAATTTTCATATTTTAGCTTGAACTAATTTTTCTCTCCCCATCCCCCAGTTCCGGACTCCTCATCGGTTCATCCTGTCTGGCTCACCCATGCAGAATAACTTGAAGGAACTTTGGTCCCTTTTTGACTTTGTGTTCCCAGGGAAACTAGGGACACTTCCTGTATTCATGGAGCAGTTCTCAGTGCCTATCACCATGGGAGGATATTCTAACGCCTCTCCAGTGCAGGTGAGGCTGATCTGATGTGCACTAAAACAGTATGTTTTAAACTTGTGCTTATACATGTACATAAGCATAAACTTGAACTTTGAAAGCTCATTCCTCTAACATGAATGTGTTTATAATGCAAAAGAATGATCTATAACAGGACTTCAGACTGGTAGTGTAACTCAAAGAGCAGCTTGTAATTCGTCTCACAAATTTTGACATTGCATTTGGCCTTTTTTTTTTTTTTTATAACGGCCTATTTTTAAAAAATATATATATATTTAATCTTTTTTTAATTACATTTTCATTTTAATTTTTATATATATATATATATATATATATATATATATATATATATATATATATATATATATATATATATATTTACAAGTTGCTTACTCATACATTATTTTTATAATTCATTTATACAAAAGTTGACTTATTTAGCCAATAAACCGTAAAAATTGCTGTGTAAAAACAAACAATAAAATAAAAAAATAAATGGTATCAATGAACCTACTAATAAGTAAGCTATTTTCTCACAGTTATGTATCCATATGTCACAACTGATATTTTTACTGAGTTAATCAGCGATGAGAGGTGTACATGATGCCTGGAGCATTTTCCATAAGCTCCATTACTGTAGCATATGCTATCCCACCCTAGGCAAGCTCTCATTCGTCTAATCGCACTGTTCTCCCCTTAGTCTTTTCTTCTTTCCTCTCCGTGGCACTCTCTTTTGTTTTCTCGAGTGGGCTCTAATCCAGGCTTATTGTGTGCCCTGCAGTGTTGTGGGCCGACTGCTGGTTTCCTTTTGATCTGCGGATCCCTTTAAATTACTGCTAAATGGCATTTGGCCTAACACTGGATCAGGAGAACATTATTGATAAAAGCGTTTGGGCCCCCTCTGGAGTCCAGCAGCACTCTTATGAATCTTTAATGTGTCAATCTGCTGAAAGGAAGAAAGGAGGGGGCTGCTGCTGCTGACATGCCTCAGGACACACTGCTCTGCTAGCATTTCATAAAGTGTGTACTTGTTTTGCCGTTATTTAAAGTGAATATGTTCTGCGTCCAAGAAAAGGCAATTGAATTAAAGACCAGTTCAGAGAAGAAAAAAAAACTTGTAGTGAACCTCAGTCAGTCCTGCCATAAGGTATGAACATCAAGGCCCAAATCCAAACATAAACTGCATCAACCATTTCAGGTAGTTGTTGATATATTTTGCTCCGTTTGTCTTCTCAGGTGCAGACAGCCTATAAATGTGCCTGTGTCTTGCGGGACACCATCAGTCCATACCTGCTGAGGAGGATGAAGGCTGATGTAAAGACCAATCTCTCATTACCAGACAAAAATGAGCAGGTCTGCACACAAACCGTGTTGAAATCTTACACATGTACATATGACAAAGTTTGGCTGTTTGGGTGGAACGGAACACTTTGAAAGATAATGCAGAGATAAATCTGAACTTCAGTAAGTAATTGTTGCTATTTATGTAATGCTGTGTTTTTCTCAGGTACTGTTCTGTAGATTAACTGAAGAACAGCGGCAAGTCTATCAGAACTTTTTGGATTCCAAAGAGGTGTATAAGATTCTGAATGGTGATACGCAGGTAACTAACTAACTAACTAACTATCTATCTATCTATCTATCTATCTATCTATCTATCTATCTATCTATCTATCTATCTATCTATCTATCTATCTATCTATCTATCTATCTATCTATCTATCTATCTATTGTGAGCTCAACAACTATAATACTGTTTACTGTCTATGCTATGATAAAAATATTTTTTCCACATAAGCTATTCATCACAGAGCTCTAAATGTTAGTGGAAGTAAAAGCTGTGCAACTTTAGTGCAGTTTACAAATCCCCCTTTTTGTGGTAACTGTAGTCCATTAACCCACATTTATAATGCAACAATGAACACTGAAGTAAGAGACTTTAGCCTGCTCAATGACCCTTATTAAATCAATTGAATTTATTAAAGTCTTCATAGTTGTGTTTGACAAGGAATCAAGTTTTCCTGTTTTGTTGTTCAATAATTCTGAGGCAAAATCTTATTTTCATGGTACAGATTTTCTCTGGCTTGATATCCTTGAGGAAGATTTGTAACCACCCAGACCTGTTCACCGGAGGGCCACGCATGCTGAGGGGCATACCTGAGGAGGAACTAACTGAGGAGGAGCACTTTGGCTACTGGAAGCGCTCGGGCAAGCTAATAGTGGTGGAGTCTCTGCTCAAGTTGTGGTTTAAACAGGGACATAGAGTCTTGCTCTTCACTCAGTCCAGACAGGTCAGTGCATCAAGGAATACATAAAAAACTGACTAAGGAGACAGCAGAGAAAGGTGCAGGACGAAAGATCAAATTATAAATTGTTTCGAAAATATAAAAAACTCTACATTATTTAAGGCTCTATATTAATTAAAAACTATAATAAAATGAATTTAGATGTGTGTGTGTGTGTGTGTGCACGCACGTGTCAAGTTTATTTCTATAGTGCTTTTCACAACAGACAGCTTTACAGAATTTAACAGTTATGGTGAACGAGGTGTATTTATCCCTGATGAGCAGCCATGGCGACTGTGGCAAGGAAAAACTCCCTTAGATGTTATGAGGAAGAAACCTTGAAAGGAACCAGACTCAAAAGGGGAACCCATCCTCATTTATCAAGAGTGTGATTATAGTCTTTAAAACAATACAAAACACTTGAGAGTGAGCACTAACATGAGCACTGGAATGTAAGATTATGAGTAATGTCCTTACTACAGTCTTATACAGATTGCGTGTGTCTGTAAAATTTCAGTAGTACAGGAACAGAATGTTTTTTCCCTGCCAACTGTCTAACACTAACACCGCAACTTTCAAATAGTTAAACAGCACTGATTTCATTGCAGATTAATTGTTAGTGGACTAAAAAGATGACATAATTAAAAAGCTTTTTTAAAATTCCTTTAAGATCACCCATTTATTGTCTGCTCCTGCAGCCATGACCTTACTCAAAAACATGTGAATAAAGCCTGTATATGATGAATAAGCTGCACTTGCCGTGCCTCAAGAAGAAGCAGCTAAAGCACCAATAAAGTTATTATGTCATTTTCCCCTCTAACAGAATTCATTATGAGCTCTTATTGCATTGTAGGGTGTCTGTCAGGACCCAGCTGTCTTTGTTCAATAGAAATGAGATTTGGCTTCAGAGAGAACCTAAAACCCACACAGTTGGTACTTCTGTACATGTAATATTAATCTCCCTTAATCCTATTAGCACTAATCCTGTTCTCAATGCTCTGTCTGAAACCATTTCTCCCACACACACAGATGCTGGAGATCCTAGAGGTGTATGTCAAGGAAAATGGATACACCTTCCTCAAAATGGATGGCACCACCACCATCGGGTCTAGGCAGCCGCTCATAGCACAGTACAATGAGGTGAGCGATTATTGATTGCTTGTACTTAATGTCATTTTCTATGCTATCTTGTATTATGTTTTAAATTGTGATTGATGTATTAAGTGAAAATAAAAATAAATAAAAATACTCTCTTTTTTCTTCTTCTTCAGAATAAGGATATATTTATTTTCCTATTGACGACCAGAGTTGGAGGATTAGGTGTCAATCTGACCGGTGCAAACAGAGTCATTATCTATGATCCGGACTGGAACCCTAGCACAGACACTCAGGTTTGCCAAAATTGTGCATGCTTGCAAGCGCATCGATATACCCACCATCGCATCGATATACCCACCATCGCATCGATATACCCACCATCGCATCGATATACCCACCATCGCATATACTCACCTTTTCCGTTACAGCTGATTGAATGTTTTCAGTAGGAGCTCTGATTAAACAGTGTCTCAAGACTGTACTTGTGTCTTGTCTTTAGGCCCGTGAACGTGCTTGGAGAATAGGGCAGAAACAGCAGGTGACTGTTTACAGACTGCTCACTGCAGGGACCATTGAAGAGAAGATTTACCACAGGTTAGTACTTAAGAAAGCTGTGTAAGTCTTTTCTGCTGGGTTTAAGCCTGTTGTTGTTTTTCTTAAAAAAAAAGGTCAGAATATAAAGTGCTATGATATGAGTCATTATTGAAATGATTGGACTGTGGGTCTAACCTGTGTTGTAAGAAATGTTGCTTAAAATCTCTTACGATGCTTCTTTTGTCTAACTTCATAGACAAATCTTTAAACAGTTTCTCACAAATCGAGTGCTTAAGGATCCGAAGCAGCGACGTTTTTTCAAGTCCAATGACATTTACGAGCTCTTCACACTTAGCAATCCTGACGGCTCCCAGGGAACTGAGACCAGTGCAATATTTGCAGGTATTAATGAAATGATTCAAAAATGTAAAAACTCACAGATTGTGATACGCAATTTTATTTTGAATGTAGCACGTTTTGAAAACATCTGAAAAATGTGACATTATTTATTATCTGTATTTCTTTTACCATATGTATCCTATGTATCAATTTGTGAATTGTCAGTTATTATGTTTTGAAAACAAAATGTGGTTCTGCTACTTCTTTTCAGGTACTGGCTCAGATGTTCAGATTCCGAAGAAACATAAGGCGTCGCATCATTTACCATCAAACCTCAAACAGGTGTCACCAAGTCCAGAGAGAACCCAGTCATCTTTACTGTGTAAAGAAAATGCTTCACCTCAACCTTTTAATGGAAACACTCCAACTCTCAGTGGCCTATCCAACAAGGAAAGTGACCCTTTAAACATTATATCCACATCACACTCTGCTGATGGTTCATTAACAAATGGTCATCAGCAGGATCCTTTTATTGCCAACACTCCTCAAAAACACAGGGAAAAGAAGAAGCACTGTGGCATGACGGACGCAGCGAGCCGGCCATCAGATAAACAAAAACACAGGGAAAAGAAAAAGCACTGTGGCATGACGGACGCAGCGAGCCGGCCATCAGATAAACAAAAACACAAGCATAAAAAGCGAAAGCACAGTAAGGATGCTCGGTTTGAGGGTCATCGGATCTCTCACCTGGTGAAAAAGAGGAGATACAAAAAAGAAGACAGTGAGCAACAGAAGGAAACAAAGGACGGGCAGAGGAATGACGATTATGTTCTCGCCAAACTTTTCAAGAAGTCTGGTATCCACAGTGTTATGAAACATGACACAATCATGGAGGCATCAAACCCAGACTATGTCCTGGTGGAATCTGAGGCCAATCGGGTAGCTAAAGATGCCCTTAAAGCACTGAAAGTGTCAAGACAGTACTACAGGCTGCCATCCAGAGCATCTGCACCAGCCACACCAGCTCCTGTCAGGTAAGTTAGGTTTAACCTCTTCAGAATCATCTAACTTTCCTGTTCTGTTCTTTTTATTGATTTCCCTCAAAAGCAGCTTATTTACAGTCTATTCTAGGTAGTTGAACTAGGTATCTTAGAGCAAGGACAACCTGTGTTAGGACAGATATATATTACTTATTCTGTGTTTCTCTTTTAGGAAACGATTTGGACACAAGAAGAACTCGCTTCTCAACCAGCCCTTGGACACAACTCAAAAAACTGTAGTGAAATGCAAGGTAAAAAAAAAAAAATCTTGTAAACACTTTGTGTTAATTATTTAATCTAGATCAATCTAATCGGTTGTATATTTATTTAGGATGCAGAGTTGATAAAGAAAGCAGGCATCAAGAAACCAGGATCTGCTGCTCACTTTAGTGGAGAGCGACTGGCGGAAGATGCACTTTCTACCTCCCTCTCCTCTTCCTCTCTGCTAGCCAGAATGAGGGTCAGAAATCACGTTAGCTTACCTCCAAGCCAAGAAGAAGAAGAGGATGATAATGATCAAAGAACACAGTATTCCATTCCACATGCTTCCACTACTGAGCATGATGAACTGCTAGTGGACTTGAGGAACTTTGTGGCCTTCCAGGGTCAGGTTGATGGCCAAGCTCGCACTCAGGAGATCCTGGGTTATTTCACTCCGAGGTTAACCTCCACACAGACGCCAGTGTTCAGAGAATTGCTTAGGAACATCTGTGACTTCCACAGGCTCCCTGAACAAGAGGGGATTTGGAAACTCAAACCTGAGTACAGATGAAATGAAGGCAAACGAGAGCATTCTTTTATAATAGATTTAGTAAAGACAATGCTTACCATATATGATATAACTCTACACTGGGATAAATGCAATACTTTTTCATGGTTCATGTATATATGTTGATGTCATTTAGCATGTTTAATACTGTTACGTTTTGGTTTTTTTTTTTTTGTATTTTAATTGTTTGTGTTAAACCTGAGATTTACTTGACAATATTCTCTTTATAACTGACAATTAACAAATGTCATTCAGGGAGACAAACTTAAGCGGCAACTGTGACAGTAAAAAAAATATATTTTTTTTATTTTATTGTATTGCATTTGCATAATTTTAATTTTAATATATTGTGGTCTGCTAATGTTTTGTATTGATATGTACAAATGATTCAATCAGTACTGTTTATCTGCTTATTGGTTATATGGAACTATTTCTGGTGCTACCTTCCAATTGGATCTGTTAGTGTGAATAAATAATCTATTTATTTGTAAGTGTATATGGATGATCAAGACAGTAAGGCATTATGCAATTCAACATGAATATGAGCCAAATGGGTCCAATTAGAGGTAGTTTTATAGTTCACCTTTTTAATTTGTTTTACTTGAATTCAGTGAAAAATCCTCCAAATTCATCTTTCTCATATGGCTATATGGTTATTAAATTGTAGAGGAGTTTATTTGTTATTTCAGCAGCCTGACACTAGATTTAATTTGGAATAATCATTAAATGTGGCGTATTTTCAAGATGACACTGTTATCATTGGCAATTTTAAATATTATTCCAGTATGCAATTTTATTGTGTATATGATGACCTTCTGGGTAACTCAATGGCTAAACTGTCGACGTGTTAAGGGTTATTGACTGGTATACTGGCATTTTCTGTATATCTCACCCCCACTGGGGTGAGACAGCTGGAGCATATATCTGCGTTTCTATAGTATTTAACCTTTGGTAACCAAATATGCAGTATGGTTTATATAATTCGACTAAATTATTCTTGGATTTGTGTAAGAGCAAAGAGTGGCTAAAGTAAGAACCTAGAGTGGCTTCAGCTCACGCTGACCGTGGTGCTGAAAACTGAACTTACACTCCACTCCGCCCAGAAACGTATAGTAATTAATAAAGTGCATTAATTCTCCATTTATTCGCTCTAATGCAAACTTCATTTCCCTAATGACCTGGATGGCTATTCTAATGATTTTGAGGTTATACACAGAAAAATATCAAGAATTTAATAGACCAATGTATATAAATGACTTAAAGATAAAAAATTAAAAAAAGAATGATTCGATACTATATGTTAATAATACACTAGGGGCTTTTGTAGTATATATTGAAAATCGGGTTTGGGGTATAATTAAAAAAAAAAAAAGGTGTGGTATTCGAATGCAAAATTAAATATCGTTAATAATAATAATGATGTAAACGAGTGCTTGCATCTTTTTAATATTAATAATTATGATAATTATTGGAACAAGTTTTAGTCGTAGTGTATTAGTAGTACTATTTTTTTTATTAAGAATTTACAAGTAGTAATTTAACATTCTGACATCGAATTAAAGAGATAAACAACTTAATTTGTTAGGAAATGTATATTTTCTGTAAACTAAACCTACACCTATAAGCCTGCCACTTTAAAGTTGTACAGTTTTTCTATTTCTAGTTTTCTTCTGCTTTTTTACCGAGGTCATAATAACAACTTTATTTTCAGCTGTGCATAAATTAATTACACGCATTTAATAACCAAAATATCATTATATTCCCCTCCTTTAATATCGTAAACGCTTTACGCCAGGGAAGCGCTTCATCGTGCACGGGGGCCGTAACGGGCTATTATCCTTGGGTAATGCTATTAGAGAACCAATTATGCGCCATTACATTTCCTCTTTTTGCCGTTTATGTGATTTCATCCAATCCCGCCCTCGACTGCAAAATTTCAGCTGCTACTCGGAGCCTCATTTTCCGCGAGCGGAGGAGCGGCCTGTGTCCCGCGCGCGTCTTAAAAGTAATTGAAAGGGTCCCGGTGCACGTCATTTACGCGCGCGAGGCAAATCAATCCTCGGACCCCTTGCTGTGAACAAAATCAAACTGTGGACGTCCGGCCGCTCGACGAGCGCATCACCGCGCAAAGCGGACTCCTTAACCCATATAACGAGCAATTATTGCGCTGACAGCCAATTTAAAATCCAAAAAACAGTCATCTGGATTTTTTAATATAAAAAGCAACTGTGTGCAAAATAAAATAAAAAAAAAATGCACTGAGTGCGCGAGAGTTTATGGTGTGGGAATAACAAGGCGCAACGCCGGGTGACGGGTTGAAGTGAGCTTGAGGCGCGAGAGCGTGAGTGCGCGCGCGCGCGCGCTCCCTGGAACGGGAGAGACGCTGCAGAGAATGTGACGTTCGGCACCACGTGACCGTGTCACTGGGCGCGCGTGCATGGTGCCCCCCGTCCCAAACCAGTCAGCGCAGAAGTCACAGCAAGACATAATCGGGTTAAAGTCCGAGTACGCGTGAGGTTATAAAGGCGACTTGGTGAAAGCGTACACATTCCGCGGACTGCCGTAAAGACACGTGGCCACTTGATCCTAATGTCCAATAGCGAGAGAGAGAAAGTGAGTAGTTCAGGGAGAGAGAGAGAGAAAGTGTAGGAGTGGAAGTGCCGGATATCTGAAGCTGAACAAGAGGAACTCGTATTCTCATCCACAAACCCTGATCGCACAACATCTCCCACAGCAGGTACGAACATTGAGGTTTTTTTATTCATTGCGATGTGCATGCAAACTTTAAACATCTGTTTTAAGAGCTTTCAAATAATAACAAATTATTATTATTATAATATTATATTATATGTGTTGTTTTTATATTATTTTTGTTATTATTGTTATTATTGTTATTATTATTATTATTATTATTATTATCATTATTGTTGTTATAATTATTATTTTTGTTGTTGTTGTTTATCACCGCACAAGCAGGTGGAATACTTTGTGGCTGGATTTCTTCGATCTCAGTGCAGCAGGATGTTTTACTTCCACTGTCCCCCACAGCTGGATGGGGAGTGCTGCAGGACTAATACCTGTGAGTTGTTGTTTTTTCTTTTTACCTGGATCAAATCTGAAAAGACAATTGTATTAATGTTTTATCAGTGTTAACACGTTGTTCTTCTATTCACCTGCATGTGTTTTATATATATTTAAAAATCAGAAAAATGAATACATAAAGAATATTTATTCGATTTCAACCTTTCAAATAAACATTAACTTAAACTTCCGCATCAAAATTCATTCAGGTCAATATTAAAATATTATATGCCGTATTATAAAATGTTAACGCGAAGCCTGGAAATTTGTTATAGAAATATGAGTTGTGCCGTGGCCCAGAGAACAATTTGCTTAACATATTAAATTCAGTACACAAAAGTAGTCAACATTGCCTTTAACACGTTTCCCACAAACTGAAACGCTTTTGCCCTCCAGTCCAGACCCTGTTTAGTGCCGTCTGCTTGGCCACAGATGGTCAATGTCATGCTTTTTAATCTTTTTCACATTTTATTTCATTTCAATCTGTGTGTTAGTTATAAGACCCCAGACTGAGGAGGACAAAATAAACATATGCAATTTGTTCGTACATTTTTTCGAATGCAGTAAAAATATGTCAAGGAATTTTTTTTTTTATCAATTTTTTACATGATATATTTCAGTGAACTCAAACGGCTTTGGGAATCATGCCTCTGGAGATTTCGATGACGGCTTTCTCAGAAGAAAACAACGCAGAAACAGAACAACCTTCACTTTACAACAGGTAGCGTAATGAGTCCAGGTTGGATATTAAGCACTTTAGATGTATTAATATCCTCCGAAGATACGATACGGGTGAATATACTTAAAAAAATAAACGAATTAATAAATTATACTCAAGACACTGTGTCAGCTTTCTCTCTAATCCCGGAGTTCTTGACTAATGGAAAGCAGATGTGGATAAAAAGATAACTGGCTGCTCTGCCTCAAGACAAGTCAATATCTTGATTATGATTCATGAAACATTTTTTTTATATATATTTTGCAGTTAGAAGCCCTGGAAGCAGTTTTTGCTCAAACTCACTATCCGGATGTGTTCACAAGAGAAGAACTGGCTATGAAGATTAATCTGACAGAGGCCCGTGTCCAGGTAAAAACCTGCTCTCAGTTGTTATGGGACAACACGAGTCATATCAGAGCTCTGTGATAGTTTGGTTGTTGGGAAATTATACACTAGTGCCGGGAATAAACTTTATTATGGAATTATTGCACTCTCAGAAATACAGTACTGCATCTTTCCTTTTCTCTGGGGTGGTCCTGATCTCTTTTCGACCTTTAATATGTACGTTTTCCCTGGAAACCTGGATAGAGTGTATTAAAAGTGCATATATTTGTTTTAGGGTAAAGCTTTGAAGGTCTTTTAAAGAAAAGAAAAAACATACTATATCCTTAAAAACACCACTGAAGAGACAATGAAGAAGTAGCTTATTTATTGATTTATTTATTGTATTTTATTATTTATTTTTTACTAAGTGTTTATGATGTCAAATATATAAAGCCCATATTGTTCTTTTAGCACGTTTGTCCAGACAGTAAATTAAAGCTCTCCGTCATTTGCCGGCGCACTTTAATAACATCAACATAATGGGCAATATTAGATTAAGTTGATTAATCGGTCATTCATAATTAACTAGTGATAATGTCCTACACTAATTTGTCCTCGTCTCCAAGGTATGGAAATTACTTAAGTGTTTTGTCTTTACATTAGGAAAAAAAAAGAGAAGTTTTTAAGCGGAATTGCTTGGATTGGAGTGAAAAGCAAAACACAAATGTTGTTGTTGTTGTTGTTTATTTTTAATAATTTTCTTGGTGTCTTGTTGAGGTCCTGCACATCTGGAATCTTTCCTCCACTCGTGTTTTGCGGCCTCGGCACACATATTCTGTTTGTTATCAATTCGTCTAGGTGTAATTAAATCCACGTATACCCGTATGTAATTTCCTGCGTTCCACATTTGCTATTGGCTTTCCAAGATCTAATTGTAGGAGATGGAATAGTTGGCCTTGTGTTCCCCAGGGTCATTTTACTATCGCTTAAACCCGGCGACGCCAAAGCCATAATGGCGTTCGCTGCTGTAAATTAGGGACTGTAAACAAATTATTGCCTCTCTAATCGGATTACCAGATTCGCATTATTAAATCTGAACATGAATCAGCTGCAGCATGCGGGGATATTAAGCTTACATTATTATTAGGAAATAAATTTTCTTTTTGTTGTATAGGGTTGCAGGCGACCCCTCCTCCGCCTCCTCCTCCTCCTTTGGAAAGTGTCAATTGGTTTTGGTTGCACTAAGACCAAACTGCAAATTGAGATTAATGGTGCAATTATGGAGCATGCAGTGTTAGGGGATCATGACTCTTAGCTGGAAGGTGCAAGGGTGAGATAATGTTGCCACAATTGCATTCTGAATATTGTTGTCCTGCCAGTAAAACGTTGCTTCCTATTATACTGAATGAATGCTCAGTGTGTAGGGCTTTTGTGTTTGCTGACATCATTGTACCTTTGCACAATGCTGGCCAGGCATTCGAGATATGACTCCATTATAACCCCTTTCCTATTCAAATATGATTAATGCGTTCGAGAGCGCAGCCTTAATCGAATCTGATGTTGTCAAACAATCACTAAATAGGGAAATAAACGACTTCATCACAGTTCCCTCTTAGAAGCAGGGAGACTGTCAGTAGGAAGTCATTAAAAAATGATAATGAAAAATTGCTCAATTAACTGTTGTTATAGGCAATGACCTTCATTCAATTAAGATACAAGAACTTGGGTGCATATGCTCGGCAGTTGTGTTCATGAAGTTAGAACTGAGTCACCATCAACTCTTATAAGGCTGACACTTAAAGGGCTATGACAGCAATCATAAGTACTCTCAGAAAATGTAGAACCATTACGTGTTCTACAGTTGTTCCTCTGGGAAAACGCTTAATTTTTCTATGTAGAAATCTACAGCAGAGTGCATTGCTTTCAGAAAGGGTTCCAAGTAGAACAGTTTGAGCTGAGCAGTATACTCTAAATAGCATTTATTTCTATATGTGTATTAAACATTATATGCAGTGTTTTATAATTTTTTTGCTACAAAAGCAGTGTGTTTCCAGCGAGAAAATTATCATTAGGAAGTCATTAGGAAAAAAGTTATTTTAATAAACTATTTATGAGTTGCTTAGTAGCTCCTGGTTCCATAATCTCAAATGACTGAAAGTAATGTCCTTTGTACAGTCTTATACAATCTTACATTCCGGTGCTCATGTTAGTTCTTACTCTCCAGTGTTCTGTATTGTTTAAAGATTATAATCACACTAAGGATGGGTTCCCCGTTTTACTCTGGTTCCTCTTAAGGTTTCTTCCTCATAACATTTAAGGGAGCTTTTCCTTGCCACAGTCGCCATGGCTGCTCATCAGGGATAAATACACATCATTCACCTTTACTCTTAAATTCTTTAAAGCTGCTTTGAGACGATGTCTGTTGTGAAAAGCGCTATAGAAATAAACTTGACTTGACCAATGTTGTCTGTCCAGGTGTGGTTTCAGAACCGAAGAGCAAAGTGGAGAAAAACAGAGAGAGGCAGCTCGGATCAAGAGGGCGCAAAAGAGCAAATTAGTGAAGGAACTCCTTCTGCTAGATCTCTCAACCAGTCTCCTGTTGATCAAAGCAGAAACAAAAAAGAACCTCTCGAAGCACAACAAAAGTATGTGGATTATTTCATATAAAGTATATAATGTTATTTCTTATGCACAACAAATAATGTTACTGATTGGCACACGATGTTTGACTCTATGTGCTCTTTCTCCTGCACAGCGTTAACAGAGCAGTTGGTGCTGGAGGGCCCTTTTTCCCATCCTGTTTGCCTGGGACTCTTATCAACACTGCAACTTATGCCCAAGCTTTGTCTCAAGTGGCAACTTTGAAAGGTATGATTTCAAATGGTTCTTCACATTATGACAAATGCAGTTAATATTATATAATATGTAACGCAATACATTTGTATGCAAAAGGGATATGCCGCAATTTTGCAGATAGACTAATAAAGATATGACTAATTAAAAATAACGATTGAAAGTTAACATTGCACAAATAGTGTGCAATAATCACACTGTATATTAGATCACATTATTTATGTTATGATGTTTATTATGTCTTTGATTCCTAAAATCATTTGCATAAGTTATTGAATATATATCATTTAGTCTGCCACAAATTCTTACATTTTGGTTATTTATTTGTCAAGTAAAATACTGATAATTTCCTAAATGCAAATCATTATTGCTTAGTGTAGATTGTGTAATTCTTTGCTTTGATTTTTATATATCTGCTAATACATTTTTACCTGTGAGATTTTTGTCCTATATATATTGTATAATGTGTACTGTATCTACACCTCTGACATGCATGTTTGTATTACAGCAGGAAGCCCTCTGTGTTCTTGTTGTGTGCCTGACCCTATGGGCCTCTCCTTCCTACCTCCCTATGGGTGCCAGAGTAACCGGACGGCCAGCGTTGCAGCTCTGCGCATGAAGGCCAGAGAACACTCCGAGGCTCTGCTGCAGTCAGCCAACCTACTTGGGGCAGTACCTGGGCCAGGAGCAAGAGTTTCTGTTGGTCTCACTCAAAGCACCAATGCAGCGGGAGGAGAAGATCCAAGTCCTGCCTCTGGTTCCTCAAAGATTTCAACCCAAGGAACTACGCCTGAGAAGCAGCTGCATTGCCCAAAGGAGAATCCGGATAAGAAATAAAGGAGTAATTTTTGCCTACACAGCACGTTTCCCCCTCCCGGACATAAGGAATTACAGTCTTATAATGAATGCCTGCTGCCTAGTTCTTATTTCACATGCAGTCAAAAGCATCAGGGCAAGGTGTTCAGTGATATTTACTATTGTATTATAATTTGAGTGTGGGTGCATAAAGCTATTTATTCAATTGTTGTTTATCTATCATTGTTACATTTTGCCTATTATTCTGAATGATATATCGCCTATATACCTTTGGCACTGTAAATGGTTTTAATGGTGGAGAGACTGTTTGTGGGATGAATTTACCCTGGCTGCCAATGTGAATTCATATATTTTTCCAGCCACTTTGATGTAGGACTTATACTGCCTTGTAAACTGTGAAGTCAGGTGATGTAAGAAATTGCATTGTGTGAAGGACAATTTTTTTTTCAAAAAAAAAAAAAAAAAAAATTATATATATACCATGCGCTAATATAAATGACCTAATGTAAAATAACATGCAAGTGTATATCTTTTGTGTTTTCTTGATCTGGTAAAAGCAATTTCATCTTACTGCTCATGGGATGTGACACTCTTGTTGTCATCACATCTGCAAGGCAATGACAGTCTGTGAGTGTTCTCACTCTAGTCCTGTTTTGACATGCTCTTTAAAACAATTAAACATGTAGACATTCATGTACGTTGTCTGTTGCCTATTGCACACACCATCTGGCTGTGATCAATTATTAATTGAGTTCCTTGTATATGAAAGGTAGCGCTGAAAAACGGAAGCAAGGTTTGGTCTTATTATTTATTTAGTTAACGGTAAACCACAGACTCATTCACATTTGATGCACAGACTCTTTACTAAGTAGATGCATATAAGGTTGGTGTAATATAAAGGCTACAGTTGTAGTTGTAATGTAAAGGATTCATTGTTCATGAGATGCCTTTTATGCTGTCAGACCATCAGAGTACCTTCGTTTGAAGCTGACATGCTCATGTTTATACTTGCAAATATTTTAATTTAGCTATTTCTGACATTAAGAATATACAGTAAATTCCAAGGTTATCAAGAAAATGATTCTTATAAAAATATTTAATTTAGGAAAATTAAATAAAGCAGTCATGTGTCCATGAATCCCTGTAGAGATTTCCTCCTTCTTCAGCATCATGGTTGATAAAAGTTGCTTGCATTGACCACTTTTCTCTAAAAGTAACACATTGGACACATGAATGAATGAATTCATTAAAAGTGTTCCGATGCTTTTAATTGGTTGACTATAAAGAAAAAACCTACATGTTTAAGTCTACTCATTTGGAGGCCAGTCGGAGGTCTGATGATGTTCAGCTAACTTTAGGTTTATTTGTTCTAACATTTTTAATTTTGCATGTAGTTGATCTGCAGTTATACTATTCTATACATATATACATTGTTAAGGGCAATTTGGTAATTCTCTTCTAATTACTCTTATAGGTTTTCAAGATAGAAGTCAGTTTTAACATTCATAGTCACAGTGAGAGTCAGTGAAAGTTTCCGAATTGTTACAAATCAGTAAAATTAGTATGTTTCCTAATTGTGCAATCCTTTTATATAGTATCATCAGTTATAATCAGCAGACAATCATCATTTTCTTCACCGAATTCCATCAAAAATCACTAATTAAGGGCCTGACAATGAATGTACAACACTTAATAGGACTGCATCTGAAAAGGACTTAAACTGATTAAATTCATGTCCTTGAGGATTTTCATTAAATTACTTTTGATAGTCAATAACGCAATTAAGTACACTACACACACATTAGCATGAATAATTGATATGGAATTATGTATCATCACAAAGTACTGTCTTAATAATTCATGACGCAACACCCTACTGACATGGCAGAGCTCAATAATGTCAAAAGAACTGTATGCTGCCAGACTATGCATGTGTTTCTCTGGAAAGTACATTTTTTTGTCTGTTTTAAAATTAAATGTGGAAAATAGGATTTGAATTTGAGTTCTTGGTTTACTTTCTGAATATTCAGCACATACAGCACCTTTTGAAGTCATTTCTAATGCCACAGTTCTTAAAATGATATACATTTTGCAGACATTGGGATATAAATAAGAAAGACAAATGTAGCTCTGAATGAATGACACAGTACATGTATACTTAGATATTTAGTTGCATGAATAATAGAATGATTCGTTTTTTGCTTGGGTGTCCTTCATAGAAATGACACTTGTTTTAGAAAGTGATAGAAAAATATCAAATGAATCAATTTTGATAATTGTTCAACCTGAAAATAATGGAATAAATATGAAGATAAAACACCTTTATTCTTCATACAGAGCCATTCTTTTTTAGTAACCTGTTCATTTAATATTGTTTGTAGCAATTCAGTTCCGTTTTTGTATATTTGCATTATCTGTATACCAGGTTTACTACATTTCTGACTTGTTCAGTGTCAAAGTTACACACATAAATTCAGAATAAAGACATCTTATTACGGTTGTTTTTGGTTCACACAATACAGACAGACATTAAATCATGCATCATTTAGCACTGCACTTATTTAATTTGCATTTATTTAATTTTGAACACATCACATTGTGATGTATTATAATTTCATATTTATTTCTAATATTGTTTTGATTCTGTGTATTTTTATATTGTACACAGACCTTAACTGTGAATTTTAAATATTACATACAGTATTAATTCTAAAATGATATTTATATATATATTATGAGGAACTTAGAAAATCAGTTTGTTAAATTGAGATGCATTAGATAAAAAGGTTCATAATAATTTTGTTTTTGGAAATTTTGATTATATTTTATTGAGAATATTTAATAGTCTTTTTTATGTATGCAAATGAGTTAAATCTATAATCCATAAAGCCTCTAATGTTGTTTCTTAAAGGGTAAAGATCCCACATGTGAGCTTTTTCTTATTAGTATAGGCTCCAAGTAAAACCTTTAACTAGCAGAATAACCCTTGTAAAAGCCTTTAAGTGTACTAAGTTAACAGTATCTTAATTAGCTCTCAGCTGACAACTTGACATTTTCCCTTTGCATCAACTGACATTTGTTTTGGAAGCCTGTATTTAAGAAAAGCGTGGGGAAAATGAGCTATTTGTTAATAATAATCTGCTTGCAAATGAGTAATTGCACTGTCGAAACAAATGAGTTCCACAGAGTTAAGAACTCAAAAGTTGTACGTTTGAAGAGAGGTTTTAGTAATATTTGCATGTTCGTGTAGATTATTGATAATTCAGTGACATTACATACATTTCAACATTCTCTTAAATCGTTCTCAAAAGCATTGTTATATTAAATTAGCTGGAGAGTAGCCAAAACCTAGAAGAAAAAAAAAAACATAAAAATCACTTGGTTTAAATTCTGTTTTGTCAGTCTTAATGAGTTTTTTGTTTCATTAATGATGTATTGTCACTGACGCTATAGCCAAACTCTGGAGCTCTAGCAGTTTTGAGATGTAGGTCTGCTGCACATGGTATGATAAAGTCATTTGTGTGTACCACAACAGCCCGTTCCTGCATTAGAAGATCAATAACTCAATCAATTGGGCTTGTTTGTGGTAAAGAAAAATATATTTGTTAATGCATCTGAAAATGCTCTAAAATGTCTCTGTGCTTTCCTCAGAAATAAAAAAATAAAATAATGTACGATCTCCAACCTTTTTAAATGCATCTCATAACAAGGGATATTTCTGTTTGTAATTGCTCAACATGATAATAAGCTCAACATGAAATACTTTACATGCATGTACTAACAAAGAGGTTTCTCAGTAATTTTAAATGAATTTAGTTTTTAAATTGACACCAGCCTATTATAAATTATGCAAACATGCCATAAAGAATTCATCACTAAAGGTTTGTGCATATTTATTAATTTATTTATGCATAAAATTATTTATTAGAATATAAACTTGCACTATTGACTAGAAAATGTCGTTATGGCAAGTGATCCTAAAGGGTACAATACTGTGTCTGTCCACTAGAGTGGTCCATTGGGCAGATTCTGTGACATTCAGTACTCAGACGAATCCCGCAGTAACAGATGAAGAATGAATATTGAAGGAATTTCAACGCTGAAGAAAATGTTTCAAATTTAATATCATAATTAATCGAATGTAATGTCATGTTTGTTTTAGAATGAGTGTTGCATGTTTGTTATAGAATGAGTGTACTGTATTGCAAAACCCAATGCTGAAAGAATTAAGTTTTTTTACTTTTCAATAAATTGATAAAAAAGATGGCTTTGATTTTTTTTTTTTTGTGACAGTATCACAATTACATGGCAACCAAACATTATGAGAGAGATATTAATTTACTCATCATCAAATAAACTCTAAATCACAATATAAAGCTTCATTCAACTTTGAAAAAAAAAGGAATTGCTAAAAAATAAAATGTGGACCAATATTGTGTAAAATATGATATAAACCTAATAACTGAACAAATTGTATTTTTTATTTGGTTTATACAGTGCCAAGTGTCAAACAGCTTAAATTTCAGAATATGTACAGACTTTTGCTGAAATACAGCAACATCTAAATGTATAAAAGAACATTAAACCAATAATGTTCAGAGAAATTCTATTTGGAAGGAATTTATTACATTTCACACAAATAAAGACAACAAACTGCTAATTGTGAAACATTCACACTGGTATCCATACAAGATGAATTGTGTGTAAATTTTGCAATGAAATTCTTGCAATTGTGAGAAACTATTAAAAACCAGAAAGCAATGACATCTGAATCCGAAACAATTAAAAAAGCTAATTGGTTTGTTTGTTTGTTTGCTTGCTTGTTTTGCTTTGTAGATGTATTAAATAACATAACACAGAAAAATATTGAAACATTACTAACATTCATTCATTCATTCATTCATTTTCTCCCGCTTATCCGTAATTCGGGTCGCGGGGGCAGCAGTCTAAGCAGGCCCCCGCCTTCGACTGCTGCCCAATCCTCACAGCACCTTCCCTTACGGTCCCTCCTGCAGGTGGTGAGCCCACGGGAAGGCATTACTAACATGTGATTATTAAAGTCTCTGAACATTTATCCTTTTTTAGCCTTCGGTTTTACCTGTGAAGTGTATGGGAGGAAAGCAAAACATTTTGAAGTTAAAAATAGAGAAAACATTTATCAGAGCAATTGTACAAATATTGAGAGTGACCTCATCCATAACGTCAAACACTGACATCATCAACAACCTGTGAAGAGGTGAAGGCATCACAATCCACATTCGGAGGGAAACTTAAAGATCAGAAATATAGAGACTTTACCACAAGATGCAAGGCAGAGAACCAGACTTCAGAAAGAAGTAGAAAGATGAGCCATAAAACTAAAAACTAAGAAAATACACTGCCAACACAAGAAATGACTTAAATAGGGGAAAACGCAGAAGGTGCAAGTCAATCAGCAGACCATAGTAAAATACAGCATCATTTTCCCTCCTAGAGAGGACACTAAAACAATTATTGAAATAGGTATCACAAGTTTGGAAAAGCATAAAAAAGTAGAAAACAACAATGTGGTGATGTCCCAAATCTGATGCAATTATTGCAATAAAAATGGATAGGAAAATGTATCTAATTTCTGCATTAACTTTTTATACTTTTGTTGATCTAAAAATGTGTTCATGTAGTTTAAAACATCTAGGGAAAATAGAAGCTGATATCCTTAACTTTTGTCTCATACTTATCAGCTGATCAAACCCATCTCTTCAGTCTACAGCGAAAATGCATGGTCTTGATGTTCCAACAGTTTCGGAGGAAACTGTTTATGTGTCACATGAGCGTGCCTTTTTTTTTTTTTAAGACTGTGGAGATTTGGGAGATATTTTCATGTAAATATACATTTCTTCTAAAATGGAATGCATATCTCCTTTGTATAGTTGTGTTTTTCTTAAAGCACAACTGCCAATAAATTCTGCAGCTTAAAACCAAACCTTAAAATCATTCTTTTTCAAAGAGCTTATTATTATTGCATTTAATGAATCATTGAACAAGTTCTTATTCACAATGATAGATATACATTTATCCATGTGTACACCAGTCAGGTATTCTCCACTGCAAAGTCTTCTAATTCACTCATTGTTATGATGTGTGTTTTCCTCGGAGTCATTCTAACATTTTCGTTGTGCAAAATTTCCCTGGCGGTTTGTTCATGTGTCCTATACATCGGTCTGTTGTGCTGCTGGACATTCCTGTTACATTCTGGTTCACAAATCTCCTGCTCACTTTGTTTGTGATTTGCTTTCAACTGGTTTTGTCCTTCTGTGAGAGCGACCGGTGCTGACATGTGGGATGATGATCTTACAGACGATGAGACAGAAACAGGCATAGGAAGAAAACCAGGGTACACCACATACTGGGGACTTAACACCTCCACAGATGCTGGCTGTGACGAGGTGCTCTGGGATCTCTGGCGTACATTGAGCTGGAGATATTTTCCTGTCTCTGGATCAAAAAAAGTCTTGGTCTTGACCTGCACTGGCATGTCCACCATGAAGATTTGCCCTGAGTTCGGGTCTTGTAACAGTCTTCTTTGGGTCATTGGAAACGAATGAGCCACAATGCTAGGTGCAGGAGGGGCATAATTTGGTTCAGCATGATATTGTGATATCGAAGGTGAGGACTGAACTGACTGAGGTGTGGACGAATGCACCATAGGTGAAGATGGCAAGCTCGAGACAGTTCGGATGGACTTGCTCTCAGTTTGTACTGGAGTCTCAGAGTTTATCTTGTCCTCTACCTTTTTGATTCTCCTGGTAGTGAGTCTTTTAGCACGACGAAGGGCTTTATCTGTTTTAGGAGGAACAGTAGGTGGCTTACATGCTGGTCTCATGTCACTACATGCAGATTCAGGTCTCTCATAGCAGGCTGATTCTGGTCTTTCATAACATGAAGATTCTGGCCTTGCATAGGTATGTCTAATATGTTCTGTACCAAAACTTTTACTGACTGAAAGCACTTCTGAACTAGCAGCTAGACCCTCCACAGATGTTGTAATGTTGAGTGATTGGGATTCATCCTCTTCAGGCATGTGGCTTCTTCTGTTATAGCTCCTTGGTTCTTTCCGTTCTATTAACCCTGGGGACAGCACTTTGTTTTGAGCTTGGATTTCTTTTGCCCTTGGGAGTTGATGTGAAGTTATTGATTGCTCATGAAAAACTGGAGAATTTGCAGACTCTTTTGGATCATTCTCATGACTGTATTCTGCTTTGTCTTTTTCTGAACCCCAACAGCTGCCAACTGGGGAGCCAATTCTGAATTCTTCAGAGAATGATCTACAGAAGTGTGGCCTAACAGTTTTAGTAACCGAGGAAGGTTTGGCCGTGTTATCTTTCACGCTGAACATGAAGTGCTTCCCAACGGCTGGAGAAGAAGTGCAAGAGCGCAAAGGCGCTGTTGCATTCATTTCAGTCAACTCTTTCTTTGAAGCTTTTATGTGGCTTAATGAATGTGGTTCATGATTGTTTTTCGGTTTTGTCTCACTTTCCATAGCATTTACAATGTAGTATTGTAGCTCCTCTTCATTTTTCACTTCCTCTTTAATTTTGTTTTCTACATCTTTATTTCCATCATTAAGTTTTATTATGATTGACGCTTGTGGTAAGGATTGAAACTTATTTACTTGTGGATAAACACTCTTTTCCAGCATGTTCGCATTAGCTGGCTGTTTTAACTGGGGGTCGTTTTTGCTTTTAGACTGTGATCGTACAGGATGAGTAGCTTGATCCACTTCATGGCTTCTGGAATATCCATCGTTTTGTGTAAACAAAGCTTTCTTAGTGTTTGATTGCATGTTTTTAGTTAATGTTTTTTCTTTTGTGCTTTCAGTATCTTTTATAGCAAATGCTCTATCATCCAAGCTTTTAGCCAATGATCCAAGGTTTGGATGCACTAAGCTCTCACCTTTGTGTGAGGACTGATTGTGCCCTGCAAGTATATCATCTGATATTTTGTATGTTTGTCGTTCCTGAACTTGTAAAGGTGTTGCTCTTGTATTCGAATTCTCAGACTTCTTATTTACAGGCAGCTGTTTTCTTTGCTCTGTATCACCCACAGGCATGGAAAAATTTACTTTCTGTGGCATTGCAGGTGATAAATTATACTTTCGATACGTGTTCATTTTTTGAAGTAAATCCTTTTCAGTAATTGTGTCCTCTTCAGCAGAGATAACTCTCAGCCGAGCATAATCAGCTAAAGCTGAGATTTCTGGCCTAGTCATTTTCTTTTCCTTCTGTGTAACTTCAGTCTCAGTGAAAGTTTCTTCTTTTTTTGTGGTCACTGTATCATAATTTTGGCTGTTTTTATTAGAGTGAAGCATGTCAATTCCATCATATCTACTTCCTTGACTTTCTGGAAGAGCCTCTTTCCTTGGATGGCTCACATTACTAAGATCTTTTTCGTCTCCTAAAACCTTTCCACTGTTTTCTTGAAATAGCTTTATGCCAGCCTTGTGTTCTATTTCTCCAGTATTTTTTTGAGTGTTGTCAATTATAAGTTTTTTAAAGTGCTCATCATTTTTGTCTTGTGGCTGAGCTTTTTCCTCTTTTAGATTTTCTTCACTCATAATGGATTCACACTTTGAATCTTTGTAACCTTTAATTAAAGATGATGCTGTCTTTGGACCTTTACTTAATGATGTTATTTCACTTGTTACGAGTTCTCTCACTTTCCATTGTGCTGGTTCCCCTTTCCATTTCTCATTTGCAAGTCCTTCTAACCCATCCTCTCTCATGCTTGAAGTAGATGATGCTTTTGTTCCTGTAAATTTTGCAGGTGTTGCGGTTTGATCATTTTCACTTGCATTATTAAGTGTGATGGCACCTCTGGTTTTTACAGCATCTGCCTTTATTTGGTTCTCTTTCACATTTTTATATATTTCTTTATCTACCTTTGGACCATCTGACACCTCAGCATGAAAAGCATGTTTGATTTTATTCTGATTACAATTACTATTCTCTTGGGTCTGTTCATTAGTGAAGGGGGGAATTTCTTTCTGTAAAACAGTCACCTTACTGGCTTTTACTTCATTGCTTGCCATAAATTTGATGTGTTCAGGTTCTGGGAAGTCACTGTTGGTGCAGACTAACTCTTTTTTATTGTTTTGTAAAGCTTTGTTGTCTCCAGTTTCTTTGCTTACTTTCTCTTGTTGGAGAGCATCTTTTTCTAATTCTTCTTGTGTCCTGTATTGCAATGTGGAGCTTTTTGTATGAACTGTTTGATTAACTGTATTCTTACTGTTCTGAACCAAAGATGCTCTTGTGTCTTGGGTTTTAATCCTGTTCTGATCATTTGTCAAGGTTTTGAAGAGAAGAGAACTGGCTTGGAGTAAATCAGTTGTGTGATTGAGTGACTCTACGTTGAGTGATCCAGCTCTATGTAGTGTTTCATTTTTACATTTCACTTGTACCATCTCAGTGTTTTTATCTCCGTCATTATCTTTCTTTTCTTTCTCCATTTTCTGTACTTTCTTTGCAACTTGCTGGCTTTCCTTCACTGGAACATTTCCATTTCCCACAGTCTGCTTTGCTGACTGACTATCTACAATGTCTTCACAAACTGATACAAATGTTGACATGAGGATATCTTGTTTTGCTGAAACATCCTCTTCATTGTTTCTCTCAGAGTGCACAACTCCATTGTCTCTTTGTGTGCTTCCTTCATTAACTGACTGATGCTCTTGTTTTGAGTGAGTAAAACATAGCTCATGGTTTTCCTCACCGTTCCTTAAATGTTTAGGGGAAGCTTCTGGAGACTTCAGCTTTCTAGATTCAGGAGAATGTTTTTTTGTGAAATCAGCTGATGTCAACATTTTTTCAGCAGGCCTATAGTCAATATCCATTGTATTATTCTGTATTTTTTGTAAAGAGTTATCAGTACTTTCTTCCTTTTCATCTCCTTGCTTTTTATTCTGCTCTTTTTGGTCTGACTCCAGATGAATTGTATCTCCATTAGGAACCACATATTTGGCAAAGAGACTCTCATAAGATGAACTAATATTGTCCACCTCTGTTGATCTATAATAATCAAGTTTGTCTTTGCTTGCAGTAGAATCACATTTTCTTACCACAGTTTCTTGTTCTGCCACATTGTTTTTTACAAGCAATCTTACCTCTTTACTATCCCCTTTACTTTCAAGGAAATCACTTTCTTTATTTTTATTGCTGAATGTTTCTTTGTCTTCTTTGACTGTGTGCTCTATTGAAAGCTGTTTTTCACTTTTTTCTTGTTTTTCTGGACCAGTTGTAATAGAAGCATCAGACAAGCTTGAAACGGAAATACTAAAGATTATAGGTTCGTCCTCCGAAACAGCTTCTGATGTGCTTGAAACACATATACTGTATATTACAGGCTCATCCTTGGGTGAACCTTCTTCCTTACTTGCAATGTGAATTACATGGCTTTCAGATACTGGATTTATAATGGCAGCACTTTTGTCTGGAGTAGGCTGGCTAACGAGTTGTTGATCTTGACCGTTTATTGAGATGACTGGACTGGAAAGCTTCTCTTCGGATGTTTCCCATTTAATGCCGGTGGAGTTGAACCCATCACTACTATATGTTCTTCTCTTATCACTGGACTGTTTATTTTCCATAGGTGTAGAATCAGTATATTCATGAAAGACTTTTGCCTTTTGCTTATAATGTTCATTGTCTGGGGTTCTTTCAATTTCTTGTTGTAGTTGTTGATCATTGTTTTCGATTACTTCTTTATTACTTATTATCTGCTGATTTTGGTTTTCACGTTTGAGTTTTAAATTTAATTGAGACAGAGTTTCTTGGACCTCACCGTTTTCTTCACAGTCTAGTTTTGTTTTTTCTGGTTCTTGCTGAAGAGAATATTTGTTCTCCTCTGAAGAATCAAGATTGATACTTTCTGCATTACTTAGGCTTAAAGTTGTTTGAAATCCTAATTCTTTGCCAGAACTTGCATTTTGCGATGGCTTTAATGTATCGACATTAAGATCAGTATTCTGAGGTTGGTGAAAAAAAGCATCTTCAGTTGTTTTCACTGTTTGGATAGCCTCTGTCTGAATGTCTTGTTTATCAAACCATGATTCTTTTTCTATAGGCTTAGAAGAACCCAGACAACTAGGCTTTGGTGAAATTTCAAAAAGCACCATTTGATTGTCACTAATTTCACTATCTCCACTTTGAAGATGTTCTTCTTCTTTTTCACTGTTTGTCATTTGTTCATCAGGTAAAGCAGCTTTTGATTTTATCATATTCGTGGTCTCCTCAACAGTAACTGCTTCATCTTTTGTCCAGTCTGATTGAGTTTTGTTCCGTCTTGTACACATTTCAGGCTGACTTGCATTTGGAGTTGTATTGTCTTCACTTGTGGATGTTTCTTCCAAGTCATAGCATTTCATAGAATCTGTTTTACTATCAGTAGTAAGTTTATCTTCATTGACATTTGATGACTGTTCTTTTGTTTTGTTAATGGAGCATTCATGGGTTATTGCTTTCTCTGAAATGTTGTACAATGAAAAAGGTTTGTTGTTGGTTGCTGCTTTTACAAAGACCTCATGTTTTGGACTGCCATTCTCTTTTAATGTTGAATACTCAGTGATATTTGACGTGCATTTCGTAGGCAAAACAGATGAGATCTTATTTTCCTTCTTGGTAATAGATTCGTTATAACAGAAAACCTCTAGAGTTGGAGACCTTGAGAAACATTTGTCCAGAATTGTTCCATTTGCAACATCACTATTATTTGTACACTGCTCCTTCTCATTGTTATTGCTAGGCTTGTTAATTTGAAATTCTTTGGATTGAACAGCATTTTGAACAAATTTCTGGTCCTCGTCTGTAATCTTTTCCTCTTGAGGTTTCATGGTTTGTATCTTTATCCCTTCTTTCTCATTAGCAGTGTTCTTTTTCTCAGAATGTATATCTCTTTTAGGTAATTCGACTTTTTTGGTGTTAAGAGATTCATATTTTGGCTCACATTTGCCTTGATTTTTTTGTTCTTTGGTTAAAGAGACACTTGAATAAGTAATGTCCTGAAAAAGATGATTTAGTTTTTCTGCAGTAATTTCTTTCTTTGGTGATAGAACTTCCTGGGTGATTTGTCCTTTTCTGCTGTTTGTAGCTGTACTTTGCTTTATTTGATTTCTTAATGGAATAACATTTTTAGCAAGGCCTTTTTCTTTTATTGCTGATATCTCCTTCTGCGCATGTGCTTTTAATTTTGAAGTAAGTATCTCTTGTTTGGTTTGCCCTTTTTCTTTGTATGAAAGTGCCCTTAGTGTCATCTTTTCATTCTCATTATTTATAAATATGTCTTTTCCTGGCCTCTCTTTCACATCATTTGGAATATGTGACTCCTTTCTGACATAGCCATATGATATATTTTTATGTTTGCAGTGGGAAACTCCATCTTGCAGTGCATGTGACTGAACTTTAGATGGTTCGGTTTTAGCCGCTATGTCCTCGGATACGTCAGATGTAACTGGAGAAGTTAGATTTTCTAATTTAGTTGAGTCACCAACTCTGCCATTCAATATGTGTTTATTTTCTCTGATTCTTTTTGCTTGTTGGTTGTCTCTGACAGAGAGAATGTCATTGATGTTAAATCTGTCCCCTCTTGCCTGTGAAGTGTTATCATTTTGCGAAGTTCTTTGAGTATTTGGTATGTTAAAATCTGTATTCATATCACCTTGCTTGTGATATATCTGACTGGGGGCAATAGAATAGGTTGGCTTGTGCTCCTCAGTTTTGGCTCTGTCCTCTGTTATCCAATTTCTTTGGCTTATTCTTGCTAAATGTGCTGCACGTTGCTGCTGAATACAAGATGCCTTTGATAGAGAGTGTACATAATTTGATTCTTCTGGCTGTTCTGCTTTTATTTCAGATTGCTGCAGTTGGCTTGACATACACTTAGCAGTTGTTGCAATATGCCACTGTTTGTTTGACTCATATTTGTATGGCTGATAGGCAACAGAGCCTTCGTTATAATGATATTTCTCTTCCATTGATTGCAAAAACTGTATTCTCTGATTATAATCACTTTCAGTCTCTATATCCATTGCAGGATGTTTCATCTCTTTTTGAAGACATAGTTTTTCATGTGTTGTAATTTCTGGTGTCCTTGTAAAGTTATGTTCATGCAGTTTTTGAGACATTGCATGTGTATTTGCATGGCAATCTTTTACCTGCTTGTTTGAGAAATGTTTATCAACATATGACTGGAAGAAATTATTTGTGTCATTAAACTGTTTGTCTTTTGAAATAGAACTCATATTTATCTTCTCATTCAGTTTATTTATGCACGTCTCCTTTTTTATAGTGTAGCTCTCACTGGTTGCAGGTAAATATTGGTTAGCCGTAGCTTTCCTCTGTTTGTCCATTTCTATCATTGCAGCTATTTCTCCTTTAAATGGCATTGCATCTTTCAACCCATTATTATTAACCATTTCCTTAGTCACCATATTTATGGGTCCTGTTCTTTTCCAAGAAAGATTTTTTTCAGTCACCTGATTATTCATATATCCAGAACTTGAGTTTCCTACAATGTTCCTCTCCTCAAAGTTCAGATGACCTGCATCTTCTCTCCTATACAAAGATTGTTTTGCTGCCATTTCAACCGACAGATGTGCTGGATGTTTGGAAAAGATGTTTTCCGTTTCCTGTATTCCTTTTTTCCTAATGCTGCCATTATTGTGACACACTGGGCTCCGACCACTATTAGAAAGTCCTGAATTTCTTGATAACTTATAATGCTCACTCTCTCTGTTAGTAAGCAGATCAGGATGGTTTGGTGTACTCAGATAAGGTATATTGCATTTTGCAGTGTCATATTGAGACACTAAGGTCATATTGTCATGTGATTTATCAGCGTATTGGTTGAGCTCTGCTGTTTGCACTAAGGAAAGCTCATAATTTGATTCGACTTGGTTACAAAGCTCCCAAGCGACAGGAGCTAAAGAATGCTCCTGATTGGACACTTTTGATCCTGATGCTTCAGAAAGTCTGGATTCACAACCTTCAAGTTTTGATGGATGCTTATTCATATCTGCTGTCTCTAAACCTTTAAATTTTGAAGGACTGTATGTGCTTTTTACTCGTTTTCTGTTGTCCTTTAGGTTGAACAATAGACTTGATGCTTTGGCTTTGTAGCTATCACGCAGTTGTTTGGCTTCAGACTGTGGTTTCAGGTCACTGTCAGACTCAGAAATCAAAGGAGTATGTGCAAATTGAAGAACTTCTGATGTTTCTGTTTCTTGTCTCCCAGGAATTACAGGTGTCAGAAGCTGAGTAATGTTGAATGGGGTTATCCTACTGGATATTTCACTGCTGCCTACTTTTCCTACTTTGTGTTGAATTTCATATGCATGTCTACTGTGATAAAGCAAGCTAGAATCCGGCCTGTGCACTTTCTCATTGGTGGGTGAAACTGTTGATGGCCTGTTGCTTGGCAGTTTGTTTTTCACACAGTTATTTTTCCATGGAGGGCAGTTAGATGACACTTCAGACTCACATCTCTTCTCAATGGCTGAGGCTTTTTGGATTACCGTGGACCGAGAGCGCTGAGAGGCTGCAACATCCTCAATTTTTCTTCGGGTAAAATGTCTGCCTTCTACTGGAGAGTTCGCAATCCTGTGTGTGGCTGTGAGCTCTTTGTACAGAGCAGAATCATACCACCTAGGACATTCAGTGGCTGACACAAGCCGTGATGGATCCCCCCTTTCAAAAGGGAATCTGTTATAATCCTTCCATAACTGGAAAGGACTCAATTCACTGTGGAAGAAAGTGTTAGTGGTGTTTAGTGCCTTGAACTTAGTTTTTGTGGAGGTCGCTGTGTTCATCTGGGCCACTGAGTGAAAGTAATTTCCATAAGACTGTAAAGAGCCTGACTTAAAATTTGAATGGTAACCAGAGGAAAACTCTGACAGTTCTTTCTGAATACTTAGCAGAGCTGATTTGTCCCATGACTCGCTATTAAGGTCTGGGTATTTGTCCTTTACAGTGTCAGGAGCCCCACTTTCAGAGTAACTCTCACCTGAACTGAAGGCCTTAATGAGCGATGAAACTCTGGAAGTGCTTCTTTTCTGTTGCCATGTCGTCTCCATAGAGCCATTGCTTATATAAGACAAACCTTCATCTCTGAAAACATGCGCTTGTGCTATATCCACATAGGAATGCTGGAATGTCGAGGCCACCTCAGATTTTCTTTTTGTCTCCTTATACTGAATACCATGAGCAAAGGATTCATGGCAGTCTGCCCTTGAATCTTTCTTTTGGTGGGCTTCTGTAACACAGGCTTTGTGCTGATCAGCAGGGGAGGAAACCTCCAAGTCATTGTAGATGGCATCCTCTCCAATGCACAAACTCCTGAAGGCTCGATCTGTGAGGCTGCTCACCTCCCGGTCAGTATCATCGATAAAACTTCCCACACTCGATGTGTCACTGATGCCATCTGAGCACTTGCGAGGGCCATGTGTGCTTCCCCGCCGGTTTGCTTGGCGTTTCTCCAGAGAGCTCATTTCAAATACTTACTCACATGAGTAGGACACAGATCCTTGTATCGGTCTCTCAGATTGCCTACTTATGAAGTCTTGCTTTCAAGCAGTCCACCTTTCAAAAGGTGAACAGCTTGTGGTTCTTTTCTGCAACAGAGGTAGAAAAAAGTGTCAAAAGAGTGGCATAAAAACAACATGAAACACACCACTGATAAAAAAAAAAAAAAAAAAAAAGATATTCAAATATTAAATCATTTCTCAGAGCATTTTGAAATTTGATGGAAGCAAAAATGTGTTACAGGGCTCAAAAACATTGTTGTTAAGCTGCAGCATGAGTCTCAATAATGACCTTCATGACATGTGGTTAATAGAGACACGCTGTTGCTATGCACAAGAAAGAGTGTAACTTACATCACATGAATTATTTTTAGAGTAGCAAGATGCTTTCCATTTTCACATTAGGCACACATGCTATATGTCAATGTAAATATTTTAACTAATACTGAAGTTAATAAAATATATTCAAATTCATAATAATGCACAATGTAATTAATTATCTATCAAATTCTTCTATTTTCAGTTGATTTTGCATAATAACACCCATTAAGCAACATTTTTTTTTTATTTAGTTTATTAGGAATATCTAAATGCATTGCCAGAGCTAAATGATAAAAAAAAACTACCTTCCCCTTTACTTTTATTCTCTTCATTATTTTTTTTATGTGGTATTCAGTAAGAATCCATAATGAAATTATGGCATATTTTATATAAGATTTACAGGATATTTTGCTCGAAATATCTATATAGAATATAATCAAATATGTCATTATTATTTTCTATTAATTTTGCAGCTGCCGCACAGTCCTGATACATGACCCAGAATAACTCCTTTAAAATCCTCTTTTATCACTTGGCTCAGACTGCCAATCAGGATCAAGCACCATCATATCATATTAAGTTACATTTGCATTCAGTTAAACTATATACAGTAATAATTAGGAAAAAAATTAAAAGACTTAAACAAATCTTATATACTGCATGTTATATGAACTATTTTGTATGCTGTTACAGAAATGTAAAATTTCAAATAAAAATTATGCTTATGCTTCCCGACAAAAACAAAACAAAACTCATGTTATGTATCCAATCGGCCAATGAACCAATCATAGCACAAAAATGTCCTTTTCATATGTACTTGCTTGTACATTGGGTATATTTTTTACTTTTCTAATTTCTCTAATAGAAAATGAGATCTGGAAGCCATGCTTTATTGAGAAGATATGTCTATTATTTAATCACTATATGTAAAATAAATAAAATAAAGTTTGTGCTTTATGATAGAAAAATTCATTATAAAATCTGTTTTAGAATTCTTCATGGTGTTTAAATGGCTAATACATGTTCTGATTATTATCAATAAATATATGTATCATACACCAATATTGAATGCAAAAAAGCAACAAACCCATAAAAAAGTTGATATTTTTTTACATTGCTTACCGTTTGGCCTTTGTTTCCATGTTGTAATAGTAAAATAGTTTCCAAGACTAGAACACAACCAGCAAAAATCCAGATAATTTTAAGTCCACAATTTTGCAGTAATGCCCTTCAGTTTAATTTTTTCACTTCACACTGTGGCAACTTTTTTTACCTTTCATTCCAGAAAAAAGAGAAGCAAAGCCCACTTACGATTAAGAACCCTGCATGGCTGTAGCCTTGACTCAGTGATAGAAAATACACTGAAATAGCAGTGACTTCAGAGAGCGAGACACAGAGTTGAGTGAGTAACACAGGGTGAAGGCTGACCGGTTGGTGTCAAGTGACAAAGTAATGAAATAAACATGCTTCTCAGCTACTATTATACACATACCTTTCCATTTTACTTAGTTCTGACATTAAAATTTGTAAACCCAATGAAGTGGAAATGATGTTTAGATCCAAATAAATATCCTGTTCGAGTTGTTGTTGTGGTTAGCAGGTGTTTCAGTTTGGACACATTTGCCCTGGGGGTAAAAATAGCCTGTTGATTCAATCACTCTTTTTTTTCTAAGACAGCAAAGTGCTATAGACTTCTTAACAAAAATTTCATAAAGAGGTTTGTAAATTTGTTTATTCATTTATATTGCAAAATACCAAATGAAAATAACCTAAATAAGTTAGTCAATTATTTGGCCAGCACATAATAATAATAATAATAATAATAATAATAATAATAATAATAATAATAATAATAATAATAATAATAATAATAAAAATAATAATAATATTTGTATTAATCTTTCTATTAATCAAATAATTTATCTCAGAGTACTAAAAGAGCCACAATCCTCTTTAAGCCATCTCTCTCTAACCCCGTTATTTACAAATGGCCCCCAACATTAAGCCTGTCTTGCTTTACGCCCAGTCACTGCTATAATAGGAGATGGGTAAAGAGAAAACTTTCCCAGGAGGCATGGCTGCAGTCGAATGCTGGCTACTTGTGAGTGATAGACACTCACACATGGACAGTGAGAACAGCAGGGTTGGCCATTATTCACCACAGCCGTCCTCCCTGCTCTTTACTGCACTGCTTTCTGTAAAAGCAGTAGCTCCCCCACTGTCTCCTCTAACTCAGTGCTCTCCGTGCCTCTGGATCGCCCTAGGGCTGTTTCACATTGACAAAAACAGAACATAGCATTCTTTATTTTCAATGGAAAAGATACACCAAGTTAACATTTTGTCAGAATGAAAGGTTTTTTTTTTTTTAGCATGAATGAACTGGGAGATGGATTTACATATATACAGTTGTTTGGGACCTTTGCATAGGATTTTTATTACCTTGTTTTGTCAATGAAAGCTCCACCCTGACATTTTACCCTCTTTTTTAATCTGAGTATGATGTCATGTGCTTCATTAATAGTTGCACAATACTATCTAATTCAAAAGGCTTGACATTGGCTCTTTCAAAAAAGAAAAGATTTATATGACTGTAAAATCACCAGTGTATTAGTTATATATCAAAGACAGTCTGGTGAAAGGACCGAAAATGTCAATGAGTTCATTATACAGTAGAGAAAAGGTGCTGTTTTCAAATTTTTTTAACAATGTGTATAATTATACAGACTCATACAGTAAAGTTATATAAATAATGATAGTTACCAGCTAGGGATTTCATGTTGTCTATGAAGCATAGCTAAGAGTACTATGTAGTTACAGCAGAGAAAATCACAACTGACTACTATTAATATTATCTATATTTATTATTTTTTATTGTAGTTATTAGTAAGATGAATTGAATGCACTAAATGAATAACTCGGGAATAACACACTTCTGTAGACAAATTATTAATGTACCCATTTACTGTTTAATGTTTATAAAATTTCTCTATAATAAGAGGAGGTGTATAATTTATTTTAACAGATAAAGGCCCAGTCCACAAAAAATAATCTGAGAAAACTTTCATTAAAATATTCACTACCACAAAGAACAGGCACAAATATTTAATCTTGTTTCATGCTGTTTTTTTCTATTCTTTGTTTTGACTTGAAATTGTATATATTCAAAAAAGAGAAAAGATCATTGAGCAGGACAATTATTGCTGTAATGTAAAATCTGTAAAGCATTTGGGTGCTGATTTGTAGTATATTACTGGCAGCCACTTATTGTATTTTACAGGACTACTAACGTAATCAACACTTACAGTATAATGCTGTGATTACCAGATGTAGTATGCTACATTAATATCATATTATTTTATAATATTAAACTGTGTTATTTACAGCAATGCCCTGCTTTTCACAGATGAAAACTGTAGTTACTGCTTTTCTTACTGTACTGTTAGTCATTAATATTTAAAAATAGCATAGTTTTGTAATAGTAGAAGAAATAGAAAATAGATAACAACATACAATTATACTAGCTGTTTTAATGATGTCTGAAAAGCATCATGAACATTTATTTATTTATTTATTTATTTATTTATTTATTTATTTATTTATTTAATAATTGTAAGAAAATGTCCAGAGCTGGATGTACAAATATGAAATATAAAATATCAGGTACAGGGTGAGAACAATGTAAACAGTTTGCTTGGGACTTAGCATAGGTTACTGTTTTAACCAAGGTCGAACTATTTGGGGATAAAAAGCAAAAACACAAATGAAAATCTCCCCCCCAAAAAAAAAAAAAAAAAAAAAGATTGACATGTCTTCTCACACACTAAGGTCCATTAATCTTTGCAAAAAGCAAAAAAAAAAAGCCCTTTAATCTTTTTTTTCCTCAGACAGAAAAATATTTTATCTATCTTAAAATGCAGTGCCATCCAGTTAAGCAAACTCTCGAAAAGCTAACCAAAGCTCACAAAGGTTTAAACACACACAACGGAATTGTCTTATAAAAACAAATAAAACATCTACAAGTTGAAATTATGTGTGAAAGAAAAACAGTCCCAGAATGCAATGTGTTCTACATTATGATGATGATATGAAAAAAACAAACAAACACCATCTTAGAGTTTTAAAGAAATACAGTAAAAAAAAACTTCCATGAAAGTGTTATAGAATATATTTTAATCTAGTCTTAAGGAATATGGTATATGCTTTACCTCCCATACCAGTAATTCTTTATTTAAAATGCATCTGTAAGGTCAAAACACAACTGCAGTCAGTTTAATTGTAACATCGTTATCGTTTCATCACCACTTAACAAATGTATCATAACAAATGTTGGGGGAATTTGTAGATTTATCCAGCAGTTACTGTGGCTGTTTATTACTCCTCCTGCACAGCATCATGCAGTATTTGATAGTTAGGGACTTCTGCAGAGTTTACTGTATGCCTTGGACACTGCGAAATTCTACCAACACCATGTGTTGAAAGAGATTTGTTGCATTGTAATTGCATTGTGTGAGAATTTAATAACTATGATGCCACTTTAATGGAATTACCAACATGAAAACATTTTGCTATTGACCAAATAGTCAATATAAGTGGTTTTTTTCCTTCCCTCTATTTTCTTGCAGAAAATCACAGTTGCACAGGCACTCCACCAAGATTCTTGTAATCTGTACTTTTCCCGAACTAAACAACCCACTACAGTGGCTGAGCACTGCTTCTCGTGACTTTATGAAATGCTAATAATTATCACAGTTCATAACAAGTATTTAAGTCATCCCACATTTACTGCATTTACATATCTGCAGAGCTCATCTGCCAAAAGCCGCAGAGACAGATTAATGCTGGCTGTTTCAAATAAAGCCAGTGTTACTAACAAATATTGATTACATCAGGGATATCAGTCTGTGCATGACTTGCTAATCAAACCCCGCCTTCTCTTAAATAAAGCTTTAGCTAAATTACTTTCCCCCCGGAGATCGGAATTATGTCTTCCTGCATTAAAGTATTGCAGTGACTGAAATAAATATCAGCAGCTATTCTACCATTCTTTGTTTCACTTTATTCTGCATCTGCTGGACCTGATCACTATATCTCATCAATTGTCTTGGCTGCCTGATCACATAAATTCAGTGTTTCTAGACTCCTGGTTCTCACTCTTTTCCGGGCTGGATCGCTGTGATCCAATCTATGCAATGATATGGTATCATATGGTTAAAAACTCTATACTATATTGAAGTATGATAGTGATGGAGTAGTTACAGATTGGATTGCACAAGCACTTCTCTACCTCCTTTTTTTTTTACAACTGGTATTTTTTAACTTTTTTTCCCACTATTATTAGCTATAAGTAAATGGGATTTCTTTTTCTTTTTTCTTTCTTATGTCTCCAGATTTTTGTTCGTATCATTGTCTAAGTTGCTCAGTCAAGATCTAAAACTAGATGCATATTTCTGTAAAGCTGATGTGTCTGTTGTGCCTGTTGTGCTATAGTAATACAACTGTACTAATTTACTTCCAATGTTCTGTATGGTTAAAGTGTACTATGCTACTTTATTTGAAATAATATGATTATTTTATAAAAAAAAACATACATTAATACATGAGCATGAATTTTGCAAATAAAGTTATATACTTTTACATCTAAAATTTAATACAATATCCAATACATCAGTAGATTGGATTTGTACGCCTGTCGAAAGTGAATAGAACAAAGCTCTAACCACTGCACCACCTAACCATAAAAGCCATCTTTTGAATCATCTTAGAATAAAACAATATAATTGGAGCAATGGATGTTGCAAGGATTTTCACCCAAACAATCTCCACAAGACATTTTTGCTAGAGTATGACAATACTATATTCATTTGCCTTTCACACAACTACCATTATAATTTCAAAACCAATTGAGTGAGAATAATTTGCCCTAATGGCAGAGCCAATAAACAAGTAAACTGAGTGATTTAATGGGAGACGCTTTTTGTTGCTGTGAGAGAGGCCCACATGAGTTTAACAAGAGCAAAGTGCACCCACAGGATGACACATATCCTGAATGTATGAAAGTGTGTTTGCTTTGATTTCCCCTGATCCTCAACTTCCAAATAAAAGCTACAACAAGTGTCCCTGGAGACTAGTCCAGTGCTTAACCATCTTCAACCTTGGCTGGACTGCTTCGAGTGTGGTGATGAGGTTTGTGAAGCATATTGAGATATAGCTGAGATAAGACGCCCATCTGTGATTTTGTTGTATCTCCCGCTGACTTGTGTATTACATTAACAAGTCGTTTACTCATTGACGGAAAGCCTCTCGCCATGAGCTCTTTTAATCTGCATTCATATGAAATGCTAGATTTCACTGCAGGCATCTGATCTGCAGGTGGCCAATGTCTTAGGCTTTAATTGAATAAGTGAAAGAATCAATTGGTGTGTCTTATTATATTTACAAGTGATGACTTGATCGTAAATTTTAACTACTTATAATATTTTTTCTTTGTCCATTAATGCTTCATACTCGTGTGTCTATATACTAAGACTTCTTCGTTCTTGTTAGTGCTAACCAGATGGTGTCACTGTGGAGTCCATCTGTAATATTACTAGAGAATAATTACAGTGATGTGTCTCTCTCTCTCTCTCTCTCTCTCTCTCTCTCTCTCTCTCTCTCTCTCTCTCACTCTCTCTCTCTCTCTCTCTCTCTCTCTCACACACACACACACACACACACACACACACACACACACACACACACACACACACAGAGACCACACACACACACACACACACACACACACACACACACACACACACACACACACACACACACAGACCACACACACACACACACACACACACACACACACACACACACACACACACACACAAATAGACCACGCGCACACACACACACACACACACACACACACACACACACACACGCACACACACACACACACACAGAATGAAATTCTTGTTTCTAGTTTCTTTGAACTACTTGTTCAACATCCACATCATTTAGTGACTTGTGCACATCATAAAAACATTGCTTTGATCAAATTGCAAACGCTTTGGTACATTCATTTAATTGATTGTGTACAATTGTCTGCTGTTTTCTACAGTATCAGTTTTTATGTCGTGTTGAATATTGAGAACTTTCATTTGACAATAGAGCAAAACAAAGAATTGTAATTTCTGAAAATAGATGAACAACTTAGAAACAAACAAACACTTGTATAGTACAGTAAAAGTGTGAATCCTGTCTGCTCTCTGGCAATCATTATTAATCAAATACGCAAACAAATTAATAAATTTGTGCTGCTGAAATTCATAGCTGTCATACAGAAAAATTTTAATTTTGTGCATTTTCAATCACTGTAACCCAAACCATAGATTATATTAGGAAATACTAAAACTGTGCAGCATCATACTGACACCATGACTAAACATTGTGATGATCTTGTTTGTAAAAAATGACAAAAGGACTTGTTATTCTGATGGCAATGACATGTTCATTAACATAAATACTTACTTTTGAAAGATGAACTAAGGATTTTGAGAAAAGTACAGGCTTTTGCAAGAAATCCAATGTGTTGTGCTGTTTATACAAATAGTTTTGAGAATGCACTGGTTTGCAAATATTAAGGATGATTCCAGAAATGTTCCAAAGCAATAGTAAGTGTTTAAACTGACTATACTATATTCAATCTTATTATTCTTTTTAAAACATATTCATCAGTAAGAGCTGTCTTTTATTTCATAATTCTTTTTATATAATAACCTACATTCTTACAAATCCGATAAAGAATATCACAGGGAATTAGAATATATTCAGTCTTGTTGTTTGGACATGACATTCCGTGTGATTTAAAATCTCAACACATCCCTAACAGTTTCCTACACTGCAGAATGGCTTATCAAATGCCTGTGAAATGATCAACATGGGAAAACCTTTGGGTTATGAGTAACTTTCCGGGCTGCTAAATTCTTCCCTCCTGGCAGACATGATCCTCAAATGAGGCATGTCTTGTATTTTCTTGCTCAACCTCAATGCTTTAGAATTTTGCTCTGCTTTTAAAGAACCTGCCTGAAAAATAAATATATATATATATATATATATATATATATATATATATATATATATATATATATATATATATATATATATATATATATATATATATATATCAAATATAATTTCTTACTGTGTCTCTATACATAAGCATGTTGTGTGATTCCCCTTGGCAGCACTCCACCATCATGGAAAGCGCCAACTCAGCACATTGCAATGCCCAATAAATAGTCATGCGTCTAACCACACTGACTGGTAGACAACCACTATAGGCATAGAAGAGAGGAAGAAAGCCAGAAAAAGCCAGTGCATTCCTCATTCACCAGAATACAAGTGCTTCCATAAATCCTACTTAATGTCAGCGGTGTAATGAACATCATTCTGAGCCTTACCACACTGTTGAACCTTACTGCGCACGAATGACCGACTATTAAGGGTTAAGCGTGTACACTTGTGGTTCCCTTCAACAACAAAAAAAATAAAAATAAATAAATGATTATGCAGCCCACTGTCTTCAGTCATTATTCAGGCACTACTGAGAACCTGGAAATGTATGCTGCTTCCCAAACTCCTCTCAGGAAATGACATTTCCTACAGACACTATACTGGAGAGGGGAGTGATTAAGGGAGAGAGGGAAAGAGAGACCCAGAGAAAAGAAAGAGTGAGGAAGAGGGGTGTTTCTAACCGGGAACAGAGCTTTCACTGTTCCGTACTATACACACACAGAAACACACACTCAGAGAAACAGAAAAGGAGAGAGAAAGAGCAGAAACCTTACACACATTTGCTTTCTCTAGGTGTTTAGCTGAGTGTATGGAGCATTCTGGTCTGAAAAATGAAACTCTCATCTGTTGTGATTGTTCTCCTCACTAGGGCTTTGATTGGAGGTAAGCTTGTTTGTTTGCATTTTGCCCTTTCTTGCAAAATAAAAGAAACTTACAATTTTCTATGAGAGTGAGAATGATGAATGATAATGAGAGAAGGAAACAACATCTGTAACCAAGTATGACAAACTTTAGTGTCTTTGTGAAACTTAGTGACTGCATTGGATCACTTGGATGAAATAACTTTCTTAGTGCTAGTAAAGCAGTTCAGTGATGTAGTTTAAACCATGCTAGAAACCTATTTACCCTTTATTTGTCTTTTAGAACTACAGAAATATCACTGAGTGTCATAGAGTACTGTCAAACTTTCAGCATGTTAGTGATTTAAACTTTGCAGGTCAATCCAAAACGATCCTTCAGCTTTTGTAAAAAATTTCTTGTGAAATGAAACCAGTCTTGCATGTTAAAATGGTGGTCTTGTGTGATGTGGTTTTTGTACTAAAAACATTCCCATGGCTAACGAATTATGGATCTCAGTACTGCAGACCAAACATTTAATGCAACAAAAATTTCCAACAGCTGCATTCAATCTTCTCAATGTGTTCTCTGCTCTCTAGTTCAAGAAGGCAGGCAAATGTTTTCCACCTGTAGTTTTCTTCTTTTTGGAGCGTGCTGAGACTGGACACATGCAGAATGTTTTTGTAGGCCTTTGGACAAGAAAAAAAAAAAAAAAAAAAAACTAATGAATTCTTTACTATAAATTAATTTGTATTTATTTATTGTAAGACATAAGTGCAGTCTAAATCCACACACACCAACCTCTCTACCAGATCTATTAGATGTTTTCAATGATATTCACAGATTTTATTAAGCCTTGTCTTCTTAATGTTCGAGCAGCAATCACTGTAATCATTATGCATTCAAATGTGGGAAAATAAGTAGGACTGCGCATTCCCATATGTCATAACCATTTCCTAATCAGTGCTAATTATTGCATATTTATCTTTGTGGTGCCAGGATTAAGTATTTATATTGTGCTTTGCTACAGCACTAAAATCAAGATGAGAGAATTTAAAGCTCTCTTTTAAGCACAATGTTTTTTTGTTTTTTTTTAGCATCTCATCTTACTTTGCTTCTTTATCTCTTAAGAGTTGATTGAGGCTCTGAATGTGACAGTGACCCCTGGACCGGTCACTATGTGTCTGGAGGGAGAAAATATTACCATGTCATGCCTGGTTTCTCAAAGAAAAAGGAGCAACAGCGTGCTGGTTCTGCGCTGGCTCTACTTCCCAAAGCCTGAGGATGAGCGACTGGTGGTGAAAATGAATTTCAAGAAGGCTAAGTATTACGGGAACTACAGCCTAAGCTTTTCACAGACCAAATTTTACCTGTGGGAGGAAGTGGAAGGACAGATATACAGCCTGCTGATCTTCAATGTGTCCAGGGAAGACCGAGGCAACTACAGCTGTAAAGTGCAAGAGATACGCAAACAAAGGAACAAGTGGAGGGCCTCGTCAAATGGCACAGGGACCATGGAGCTACGAGGTAACAGCAATGTTTTTTTTAGTGATAATATTATTACGCATACAATCAGGTTATTATCTGTCTTAAATAATTGAGATTTCCTAGGTGTTCCAAGTGCCACCTTAAATTATTCTTGTAATAAATATTATGTGTTTGTTTTGTGATTGTAAACTCACATAACATAAAATTATTTAAACTCATCATTGCATTCTCTTTAGAATCTGGTGTAATACAATGGCAATAATTCAAGCCTAAAAAAAAATAATTGTGTCATATTTTTTCTAATTAATTTCTGGATATGAAGAACAGGACATTTCGTTACTGATAGTTTCTTTTGTAAGCTTTACCACATATTAGCATCAGTAAATAAGTTGGCTTCAGGATTGCACTTTTTTTTTCTGTGTATACATCATTTAGTCTTGAAATAGGTTCTGTGCCTATACAAACAGAGTATTGGGCTGTATATGTGTGGGATTTGGACATGTTCTAATGTCAGAGCAGGGGATATTGGCAAGCATGCACCAAAAACATTTACTCTGGCTGCTTTAGTTTTCCTCTGCTGCTCCAGGGGTATAAATGAGAGGTCCGATATGTGCTAAAAGCATAAAAGATTAAACATTTAGTTAATAAGAAGTGATTTTCTAGTTATGGTTAACAAAAGAGGCAGCTGGTTATTATTTTTATTACTGTTATTATTTTTATTATCGTTATTATTAATATTATTATTATTATTATTATTATTATTATTATTTGTATTATTTGTATTATTTGTATTATTATCATTAGTAGTAGTATTTTAATTATAATATTATAATGGTGTCTTTGTTGAACATGCCATTGCATTTCTTTCTTTTCTTTTGAGATAATACTAATTTTTATTATGCAAATTAAGTCATTATCCAGGCAGTTCATCTGGCAGGTCTGCATAGAATATGAAAATAACTTCTTCATAGAAGACAAATTTTATTTCATGGATTGAAGCAAGAAGAATGCTCTAGACTATTCATGCAGTTTTGTCAAAGCTCCATATAGTTACACTGTCAAGTATACAAGCAGCAGACATTTTCTTGTTTTGTTGGTAACACATTTAAACAACCACAGATTCCTCACATGCACAGAACTGTGAAAGACAAAAACAAAGAACAAACACTGAGAAGTAATAAGGAAGGATACAGAGCTCATGGTTGACTCCAGAATGGTCAATTTGCGATGTTTATGAACAACAAAAAAAAACAAAAACTGACAAGATTTTTAAAAACAGATCTGAGTTACAGCACAGGGCACAAATATTCTACTCAAACTGAGTACAAGTTCCTGCACTTCAGAAACAAAATCAAAGCACAAGCAAATCTTGTTTTTTATTAACATTCTCCATGTTTCTACTTTAGATCTGAATACACATTTTTAAAGAATGTGCTTTCATTACTTTTCTGCAGAGCTAGTGGAAAAACAACTTAAATGCAGCATTTAGACAGGCTTTACAGCTCCTCTTGAAACAGCGAATACAGATCACATGTGAACTCGTGCACCCGAGCAGAACCCTGTAATTAATGCAGGTCTGGTCCTCATCTGAGTGCAAGCCAGTGTTAATGAACAGCACATGAGCAGTGAAGAAAGATGCACACCTAGTTCTATTAGAGCCCAGAGCAGAGGAAGAGAGGTATAAAGCAGGGCCAGAAGCCAATAAATGCTTTATCAGGACTTAAAAAGAATGGCTTATCTTTTTTTTTTTTACTCTTTCCTTTCTTCTTTCTTCTACTTTTTACATGTTATAATGGTAATGAAGTCGATATGATCATCGACTTTCTTATTTCCTCCATTTTTTTTGTTATAATCGTAACAAAGTTGATTTGATTAAACTTTCATTTAATTACAAAATAATAGAGGTATAAAGACCCTTTTTTCTATTTTTACAGAGAAAATATATATTAAATATATAAAATGGATCTGATTTAAAAAATAATGACAAACCAAGCTTCACAATACACTATTAGTGCATCCTTTAAAATATTTTTTCCTTCAAATTGAAATAAAAATTACTTAGATAAAAAAAGGTAATGAAATAAATGTATACTATATATATTTAAAATATATTATAGGCAATTATTAAAATCCCAGACTTGAAATGTGCCTAAAGCAGATTTGAAATATTTGTAATTGCCCATGGCCTGATCTTGCTGGAGACTCATCAAGCACAAATCTGCAATCTTGCTAAAAATACAAATTCGTTTGAGAAAAGGAGTGGTTAAAACAAGAACAGAGGGCAGAAGTGATATTAACTCTCATTCGTTACTATTTTTCAAAAGCATGTGCCTAAGTGTTTTATTTCTCTCATATTTAAATATTTTGTTTGATGAATTTAGGAAAGATACAGTGCTGTATAAATGTTGTAAAATGTCTGCAGTTGTTTTCTTAATGTTAATAAGAAATGCAGCTTGTCATGTTTCGGTAAACCAAACCCTACAGCAAGCATTCCTATGTCTAGAAACTTAAAGCACTGACACCACAGACTCCTTCCCAAAATGTTAAACAAACATCTCTTCACAAAAATATTCTTTCAAATAGAAAAAAGTGCTTTTTCAAATATTTGTGTTTGTGGATATTGTCTTCTATACATATCACTGTGTACAACCTATTAAAATAAGGGCATTATTGAAAATCTCACAGCTGGCACTACTGTAAATATTATTTGATATACAAACCATGGATTTTATAAAATGAAAAAGTAGGATATAGAAATAAATAGTGCTAAATCAACTTAATGAACTGAATTTTAATGAAACTTACACAAATTTTCTATAGTTTATTTAATTTCAATTCAATTCTATTCATTTTTATTTGTATAGCGCTTTTAACAATGAACATTGTCTCAAAGCAGCTTTGATAATGTGCTGATAAAAAATGAATATGTTCTTTATAAGTAAGTTTGTCCCTGATGAGCAAGTTTATAAAAGGCTTCTAATCACTTCAACATAATCTGTCTAAAAAAGTGGAAGAAAAATAAATGCAGTCTGTTAAAAATAATACTTAGGTTACTAAAGATTCTGAAGAACCCTATTGTGTCTGGTTGAGTTTGATAATAAATGTGCTTCGACATGTCCCAAGATTAGAAATAATCTCTGTAAATGCATATTTACAATCATATATCATTAAAATGATTGTGGTTTGGTGTGAGAGTGGGCTTTTTATTTTATTGCACATTGGAGGCAACTTTAGGGAGTTTAATCTGACCAAAAGCAATGTGTTACAGGGAGGTGCGGCTCTCTTTATATTTATTAAACCTGTTTCTCCCTTTATGATTGCAGTGCATTATGTAGGAGTCCCCGAGAGCACCGATAACATCTGGCGCTGGTTTCAAGGTATAGAGTGATTTCTAATTTTAAATAAACAGTCATCGTAAAAACATACAGTATTGTATGCATTACAGTCTGGACCATATCTCCACTATCAGAAAGCATTAATTGACAATTCCTCCTAGTCTCTATAATGGAAAAAGGACACACAAAATCTCTAAAAAGCAACTCTTCTTTGGCCCAGTTTTTTTGGCCAGCCCTTTCCCATGAGAGCACTCTCCACCCTTATATGAAAGCACTTGCAGGATTTCAGGGGAACACAGAGTGCTCTCTCCGGTTTCCTATCCTTTTCAACAAAAGCACAGTATTGCACATTCATTCCGTATAAAACCACAATAAATGCAGTTAGAGACTCACAATTTATAAACAGTAACTGACGTGTGATTTCAGCATATAAAACATGCATAAAGGTATAATTGATTGTTATGATTCTACATAGTGAAGTTTGAAAGAGTTCTGTATTTAAACTGTTTCACAAAACAATAACAAGTCAAAAGCATTTAATTTGTACTAAATAAAAAGAGGATAAGATGCCACTTTGTTTAATGAATAAGATTAGATCAGATATTTTCTGCTTTTGCTGAGATTCTTCGCTGCTCGGCACCGTATCGGTCTTATCATTCATAAAAACATTTTGGAACGCTTGTTTTTGAGCATGCTCTCACTGTGTTTGCTTTCATCATAGATTGTTTTGTGTGATTTTTCAGATCTTTATCTGTGTGCAGTGCTGATCTGCTCTGTCGGACTCATTTCTACATTGCTTTTCATCGTTAAAATTACATGTCAATGCATGCAGCATAAGCGAAGACGGAAAGGTGAGGAGGCTTTATTACTGTCATTTAGCAGATAGAGTTCATCTGGTTCAATATCTTCCAACTAAAAACTAAACTGTACAAGGGAAAATGTAGATTCCTCAATTTAAATAACAAAATTAACTATAAAAAATTATGTTAAGAATTGCTTAACATTGACTAAATACTATGATGGTTTAATCATTATTTTTATTTCCTTTTTTTAATCTATTCAGCCAGATTTTATTTGGTGAAATCCCCAGAAAACAGGTAAGGCTTTACTTCATGACTATTTATCTTATCCATGTAACTAATGCTGTATTATAGATGTTTTAAAACTTTAAATGTAAATGCTCTGTAGCTCTGGAGAGACAGTGACCAGCATTGCCAGCTCAACTCCTGGAATGCACAGGAAAGAGAAAAGGCATAAAGCACCACCCATCACTTCACAACCACCAGGGATACCAGTGAAAGGTATGACTTCCAGACGAAACCCTGCAGATCCTAAAATAACAAGTTGGAGCCCTAAACTCTGGTTGCTTCAAAACATTAAAGCCTTAAGCATTAAGTGATACAGTGTTTAATCATACACTAATTGAACTACTTTGACCTTAACCCTTTGGCATGAACTTTAGTATTATCACATTATCACATATACAGTAACTAATCTGTGACTTGTTTTATTGCAGCAGCAGTGAAGTGATTTACTGTGTGTTAAATGTTTGGTTAAGCCTCATGGCATCACGTCATCATGCAAAGAGAAAATGTTGACTGAGGTTAAACTATGAACATCTGGAATAAATTCAAAGAATGATTTATATCTGTCAGCATTCATTTTCATTTAGTGGTTATCTACTGAATTTGGAAATGCAGTCTTTGTTATAATCTGTAATTTATTCAATTTGTAATTTACATTTTTATCCTTTTGCAGCTCCTGTTCCACGTAAACCACGTAGGACCAAACTTTTAAAAGTCCAACCTAGAAAATCAAACATGGTGAGATTTGTTGTTGTTGTATCAGTCAGTCATTCATATAATATAGCAACAAAAGGAATCATGCACTATTAATCGTTTTTATGAGGAATAATAATTGTAATAATTTCTGTGCATAATCCTTTTTTTTTTCACAAATCACATAATATTTGATTTCTAAAAACCTTGTATTTTTTAATCTTTATGTCAATTAAATTATTGCCCACAATATGCAAGGGAGAAATTATTGTTTTTTGGTTGTTGGTATTGCTGATATCACCATTTTCATGACTTGTAATCGCATTTACCTTTATTGCTTTTTGAAACAGAATTATTTATTTAGCAAGCTTGATTCTCATTGCATTGCCTTTTACGAAAATTATTACAGAGTACAGAGTAAAAAGCTACGGAAAATGAGAATTATTTTGAGATAATTAATCCCATCTTTAAAAGAGCTTATATTTCATATTGTACCTGGTCTAACTGGCAGGGTACTTTAAATAAATATGTGGTAATGTGCTCTTGTAAAAAAAAAAAAAAATTAATTAAATGTGACTATAGGTACTTATTTGAGCAGTTTTATGAACACTATGGAACATGAAAAAATTTTATTACTACTTTTATTTTATTTGTGTTGCACTTATTCACAACAGAGGGAACAGAACGCTTACTACTTTTAATTCTTACTATGTATTTTCTCCTGGTTGGAAAAGAAACAAGAGAAAGTGAACAAAATAAAATAAAATGTACAAACTACTGTATATCTATCTATCTATCTATCTATCTATCTATCTATCTATCTATCTATCTATCTATCTATCTATCTATCTATCTATCTATCTATCTATCTATCTATCTATCTATCTATCTACATATAAACATTGTGCAAAAATATACAACTTTATCGCTACAGATTTGTGACAAAAGTAAAACTTTTTCGTCCAAGGACATAAGCAACCTTTTTTACAGACAAAACCAATCCTAAAGTTGGATCTGTAATTTCATGTTGATGTGTCCAAGCATTCCCAGATTACCGAATGCAATTCCAGACCCTGACCACATACAGTAGTCTTTACCACACTGAAACGCCCTGCTTTTTTTCTCTCTGTATGTCTGTCTGTCTGCCTCTCTCTCTCTCTCTCTCTCTCTCTCTCTCTCTCTCTCTCTCTCTCTCTCTCTCTCTCTCTCTCTCTCTCTCTCTCTCTCACTGTGCTCTTCCTGTTCCAAAGCCACGGGTGGCAGATGACAGCCTGACATACGCAGAGCTGGAACTGGTCAAGCGAGTGCCCGAGGTTAAAAGAAGCAGCTCAGGATCTGCACAGCTGGAGACCAGTGCAAACTGCACAGGAACTGTATACGCCCAAATCCTCTTTGTGGAAAAGCAAGTGTAAATTCAGCTGAAACTCTTTTGTATTGGAATTATTTATGATATAGCATTTGGGATTGTTTACATGCATTATTTTCTTGGCATAAAGGCAGAAGTCTGAGCATCTGTCATTTGTACATTCACAATGTTTTATACTTGGGTACATTCCCAAATTACATGTGTGCAAATTATCTTTTTTTTGTTTTATTTGTTTTTTTAAATTGAGAGAAGATATTGCTTCACAGTTGGATTTAATCCAATACTGATATTTAATTCTGATGTTATAATTATGTTTTTTAAAATAAGCAATGTAATAAAATAATAAAATATGTAATTTCATTGTAACAACATTTTTTTTTTTCAATTCATCAGGGTCCTGTAAAGATTAGAATGATTTGCAAGTTATAGATTCATAAATAGGAAGCAATTCTACATCACATAAAACATCAAGCCTCACACAGGGACTAATGCAACCCGCAGACCATTTAAGTAATTCAACCCTCAACATATACAAGCTGCATGTTTGTTAGTATACTCTGGGGCTGATGTATCGTTATTTCTGCCCCTCCTACATGATTGAATTCTGTCTATAGTGAGGATGAAAGGTAAAAAAAACAAATCTCAAGTTGTGAATTACAGCGCCATGTGTATGGCTTCATTGTCAGGGCTCTATGTTTGGGATGAGATGATTACGAGAGTGTCTCCTCTGCACAGCTCCGAAGGCAGTGACTATGATGAACCCTCTAATGGTTACATTTATTTAAATTATACTGATTGTGATCATGGTTAATAATTAGCTTTACAGTGCATTATAATTGGGTTAGACTACAAGATGGTTCTGCCTTGATGCTATAATTTATTTGATTTAATTATTCAGAAGTGCCCAAATGGTTTGACATTTTAATATCATAAAACCACTGACGTATTAAAACCGAGATCACATTGTCTATTGAGAAGGTCATTTAAATCTCTCCGTGAGATATATGATGATTATTTTCCAGTCTATTAAGCTCCTCCACTTAGCACAATTAGCCACTCGCACAAAGGTTAAAGAGAGCGACCCTCCTCCTCTCTCTCTCTCTCTCTCTCTCTCTCTCTCTCTCTCTCTCTCTCTCTCTCTCTCTCTCTCTCTCTCTTTTCTCTCTCTTTCTCTCTCTTGGCTGTGGTCATAGTGCATATTAATGAGCAGCTACACTGGTAGACTAGCAGAGAGGCCTGGGCAGGATGAGACAATAAGCCTAAGGATTAGTCTGTAGCACAACTCATCACACGATGAGTTCAACAGCTGTCACAAAAAGAATGGTGACCTTGTGGTTAATTTTCAGAGAATAAGGTGAAGATGGGGCCAACTGTGAAGTTATCCCATGTGGAAATTGCAGGACAGAGACTGGAGCCGAGCAGAGCAACCACAAAGCAGAACAAACCACAAACTAGAAAAATACTTACATGTAACAACAAATTAAACAAAAAAAACAAAAAAAACTTAATCTGCACTCAAATCTGTTGAGTTGCTCTAAACAACAGCCTCTTTTAAGTTCACTCCAGATGCCTAGAAATTGTTTGCCTTTTCACGGTGTAAAATCGAAAGCTTCTCATGGATGGAATTTGATTCTATCATTGTGTGAAACTTGACATAATAATGACATCTTTTTTTTCATAATGCTAGATTGAAAAAATAAAACACAGCTATGAAACCAAATGCTCGCAATAATCTATACCTCCCACATCCACCTTAATGTATACTATTGAACAGACACACGCCCTAAATCATCAGGAATTTAAGCTTCCATAGCGATTTAGCTCCCACTATCCTTCTCGGGACGTTTCAGGCTGCTTAATGACAACCATTAGGAGGATGCAATCTCAAAAGGTTGGGAGTAAAGCAACAATTAACCCTCTTCCTGAGGGAGGTACATGGAGGATGGCCTAATGGGAGCATCGTCAGCTCCAAATAATCTTGGCGCTCTTCTTAAACAACGCCGACGAGGAACAGAATATAAGTGCAAATGGGGAAAATCCAAAGTATTACACAATTTCAAACTCCACGCCTACATTATAGAACAGAGATCAAAGGAAAAGTAATATAATGAGTACATTGCAACATCAATCCCAGTGCAATTACAGGCTAGTCTGAGTTTGTATCTTCAAATGTTTTGTTTGGATTGGATGGATGGATATTTTATTCAGTTAGTATCTTGGTCAGGGTTGCTGTGAATCCAAGGAATACTGATTGTTAAACAGGAATACCATACACATCCATACACACTTTTATACATCTAACTTACATAAATTTATTTCTATAAACAATCCTACACTTGATAACGGAAGAATCAGGAAGAAACCTATGAACAGAGAGTAACCTGAGCTCAGGATCTGAACATGTGACCCTAGAACTGTAAGAGCTGTTAGAGCTGTAAGAATTAAATATTTTGTGTCATTTTGTTGTTGTTGATGTAAAGCTGTAGACTTTATTGTATATGGTAAAGCTGTGGACCCTTTATATTTTTGTATAAATAATACATCTTTTATTAATCAATTTAAATAATTTTTTATACAAGTATTTTAAGGTAGGTTGTTAATATAATTATGTGATATAATTTATATAACTTTATTAAAGTTTTTCTCAGTTGCTTTGAAGCGTTTCTAGAATTATTCCTAATATCCTGAATTATCTCTAATAATCACAAACCAGTAAGTGCATTCTCAAAACAATTTGTACAAACAGCACAATACATTGGATTTCTTGCAAGACCATGTACTTTTCTCAAAATCTTTGGTTCATCTCTCAAAAGTTAGTATTTGTGTCAATGAACATGTCATTGCCATTAGAATAACAAGTCCTTATGTCATTGTTTACAAACAAGATCATCACAATGTTTAGTCATGGTGTCAGTATGATGCTGCAGTTTTAGTATTTCCTAATATAATCTATGGTTTGGGTTACAGTGATTGAAAATGCAACAAGGCTAAATTTCTTCTGTATGACAGCTATGAATTTCAGCAGCACAAATGTAATTTGATTGCAGATTTGAATTATATTGATTGCATGAGACCGAACAGGATTCATACTTTTACTGTACTGTAAAAGAAAATGTAATTCTGTGTTTTGCTCTGTCTGTCGCCAATTGAAGGTTCACAAGATACACCTTTGACCTGTTTTAGAGAACTAGTTGATCATTGGTTAATCTGATGTCACTCACTCACCTTCATAAGTGAAATTCAAGATTCATCTGCACAATTCATCAACTCAAGACACATTTACAAAAGAAAAGTTTAATAGAAATTTAAGATTGACAAATTATTACAACTGGTTTAACCATTCAATGACTTATGCCATGAACTGATGCTGAGATGTTTCGGGGGTTAAGACTATTCAGGTGAAAACAGTATAATATATTTTAATTAACACGACATAAACAACTGATAATGTACAGTCGGAAACAGCAGACAATTGTAAACAATCAATTAAATGACAGTACCAAAGCATTCGCAATTTAATCAAAGCAACAAGAATTGTTTTTATGATGTGCACAAGTAACTAAATGAGGTGGAGGTTGAACAAGGAGTTTCGAGAATTTCATTTCTGATCTGAGAAATTTTCCAAAGCAACTGAGAAAAACTGTAAGACAGAACAGAAGAGTTAAAAAGGGTTGCCTGAGAAAAGGCGATTCAATCTCAGATTAAATGTTTTGCTGCTGCTTAGAGACACACTTATAATATCTATATCCAAAAGGCTGCATAATCATGCTCTTTTTTATTTAATACCGAAAACACATATAAAAATGTGTAACTGATAAACAGTTATACTGATCAGTAACAAAAGGAAATCTGTGAGTTTGCAGATCTCGTGTGAGAATTTATGAGCATTCATCACAAAAGTGCTGGCTAAACATTCTTGTAGACCACAAAATAAATAGGGAAAATAAAATCCCAAACACTTTAGCCTTTTAGTGGCAGAGGGAACACTCGCATGCTGGGGTGATTGAGTCACTCTTGTTCTGTTTAAGCTGCTCGTATAAAAAAAGCAACTTAATTATCACCAGACACAAGAAAACTAACGCCAAAGCAACTGTCGCACAAAATGCTTTGCATTGTATTCACATATATTTACATGCTAAACACTGCACACAATAGATTGTTGTTACTGTGCACAGTCAGGATTTGAATGCAGACTGTGAGCAGAAGCCAGCTGCTCAATGATACAAACAAATACGCCTATAGAAAAAAATTATCACATGAGCCATGATGGCATACGAAAGACAAAATAAAAAAGTATAAAAGAAAAATAATCTACAGCTAATAGATGCCTAGACACAACTGGGAATAAAATTCCAACAGGCCAATGTTTCTAAAATAAACATCACTTGGCTTCATTTAGGAAAAGGAGGGGAAACAGACCATACAAAAAAATGATCTGTACTGTGGAACAAATTAAAAAAAATAAAAAATAAAAAATGCACACACATAAACACTCATGCATATGCTCACACACATCTGCAGCATCCTTCATTTCTTAAATAAGCAGTGTTTTGTTTCTTGCTCTAGCAAGAATGCCATGGTGAGTCCAAGAAAACAAGAAACTATGCGTCATCCCTCAAACACAGCAGGCGCTGTGCAGATCTCTGGAGTCAGCAGTGGTGCAGAAGTCCCAGATGAACGTTGTGCTTCAGTCTTCATAGGTCCAGCTGTACACCCTGCCCCAGGCATCACCTACCAGTAGTGTACCATGAGTCCTGCCATTACATACACATACATAAACACACACAAAGAGATAGGGATAGATTTGATGAAATGTAATAGAATAAAGACAAACTAATTGTATGTACTAATTGTATGCTTTTATTTCTGAAAATTTGTGCCTTATTAAAATACAACATTTTAGTTGTTATTATTAATATTTATATTATTGTAATTTTAATTTCTAATAAAACATTTTAATTACTTAAATATATGATTATAAAAACATAATAAAAAGACGCATGCTAATATAATAATATCATTAAAAGTCTTTACAGCCTAGATGTCATTTCAGAAGATTTTTCCTGAGGTTATGGCTTGCTCATTAGCGATCTAAATCAACATCCAGACATCTGTAAAAAAGCTTGTGTAGCATCTACTGTTAAAATGAAATAGAATTATTGTACTACCAATTCACACTAAAAGCTTATTTTAATTTCTCAAATTTCACTATGGACATCCATCCATCCATCCATCCATCCATCCATCCGCCCGCCCGCCCGTCCGTCCATCCATCCATCCATCCATCCATCCATCCATCCATCCATCCATCTAACCATCAATCCATCCATCCATCTATCCATCTATTGGTCTATGTCTATATAGACACCAACTTGCTATAATAAACACCCTTTCTAGAACAATTCAATAAATCATTCCTTCAGGACCTAAAATGTGTAAACATCTGTGACTTTATACCTGGAAATGGCCAGTGCAGTGACAGCAGGATTGTTTTTATATCTACGACGAGAGATGATCTGAGTCCGGTTCAGTTCTCGGCACAACACCAGGTGTCTCTCCCACCTTATTGTGGCGCGCTCTGAGAGAAGCATACAAAAAACCGAAGAGAGAGAAACAAGTCGCCGCTTTTATTAATGGTCAGCATGTTGTTAAATTGAGAAAAATACATCTAATATAAAGTGTTCACTGTTACAAAGAGTTCCCCCAATTTAATTTGTGTGTTGTGATACTTATACGCTCTGACGCTGTGCTGTAACCAATGTGCACCAAATTGGATTTGGGTATTATTGCTTTCTAAATTGCATGCCTACATCAGCGAAATTGCTCATCAGTGTTTACCGGCTGTATGTTTAATAACTTTGCCCCATAATTCCTTGCAGCTAGCCCTAATGGCTTGCATGGAAGAGTGCACAATTATGAACTTTTCTCTGAATCCCTCAAAGTCAAACTTCCAGCTGAGTCTTAGCCATGACACTTAAATAGTAGCCACAGTGTAATTCGATTTGAATGTTGGAATAGTGCCTCATGTACTGTTCCCTCTATTTCATTTCAAGCATTACTTGACATGGAAAAAAAAGAGCAAATACTGTTTCATTTCCCAATACTACGGGACAATTTTTGTTATATTGTTTCCATACAACGGCACATTAGATGCTTTATGGAAGCTTATGGTTGAAATAGTCTTATAACTAACCAATCTAATCCAACACAGCTCGAGGCAACCAAGAACGAGAAAATCCAGGCTCTTGTTCGACGTTGCTGTTAAGGTGAAGTGTATTAGTGTTACCTGTGTCCTCTGCAGACGGGGATACAGCATCCCCCGGAGACACTGAACGCTTTTCATGTCCAGGTAATTGTACCTTTGTATATTCAGTCTTCCATATCTGCAAGAGAGCCACACAGCTAATGAAGAAAAAAAAAATCAAAAGCAATAGAAGCCATAATCATAAATCAAATTGGGGGGCCATTGATGTAGCACAGGTCTGTGCTCCAATTTGATGCCTAATTTAGAAACCATTTTGATTTAATAACTGCTCTTAGCTCATCTAAAGTGAGCATATGTTACTATCACTGCTTCCCTGGGAATCCAGATCCCAGCCGGCAAGGCATTTTTCAATACCACAGTCATCATATTTGAATATTTCGCAGCTGAATTGCCTTACTATTAAACAGACAAAGCCTTTGAGGAATGATTTATTACCTATACACAGGATTTACTTGTATGAGAACTATTTCCTATTATTGCTCATTTTCTTATTATTGCTCATTTAAAATAATGATACACTCTAAAAATTGGTAATGCCTAAAGCAGAAAAATGTATATCCTCAGTAAGAGTGGTTTAAATTGTAGAGCACTCACCCTAACAATACCATCCGCACAGCCAGTGATAATGACATTGCGTGGGTCCCACTCATACTTCTGTGTGAAGCAGCAGCACAGGATACTGCCCTCCGGCCCATACGGGGTGTTTACAGATGCAAGCAGCTGGCCTTTCATTGTCCACAGGTATAGATTTGTCCCTGAACATGACACAATCTCACCCTGAAGGACAGACAGAAAATAGTGGACTGTAATGTAATCATGTATGGCTATGGCTATGTAGGCTTGAGCTGTTCACATTATAAAGGGAAGTTATAATTATATATACATAATTTTTTTATTTCTTGACCTATGCATAACTTTCTGTGTGTGTGTGTGTGTGTGTGTGTGTGTGTGTGTGTGTGTGTACAGGTTTACTGTTATGATTATTATTTTTCAAAAATGTGTCGGTCCTTTCAAATGTATTATTTACATCAGCTTCCCTCTATAATGTCAACAGCTATTTTTTTTTTTTTTTTTTTTTTTTTTTTTTTTTTTTTACCAGTATGAGGTTTTTCAACCAGAAACATGAGGAGCTTTACCTGAGAGGCTATTGGGAAACAATTAAATTTTAAATGTTAAGATGTTATTCACTTACAAAAATGTGCTAATGCACCAATAATAATAATAACAATAATAAACATATACATTTACTATTTTACTATTTACTAAGTTTTTTTTCATCTTCAAGAGAATGAATAATAATTGAAAGAAAAATTGTATTAATTCTTTTTTTTTTTTACTAATCAAAAGTGTAAAAGTTAGACGACTATGAGGCTTTAGCCACAGTGAGGAGGGAAGGATGTGGCCTCCCCTTCCTCACCATACTGGACGTTTCTGGCAGCAGGCCACAGAGTTCAAAAAGCATCGCTGCACATCACTCAGCACAGACAACGAGCCACCCCGCACTGTGGCCTGAGTCTGCCACAATATTTCCCAGTGCAAAAGGCAAACAGTTAAATAAATATAAGAAGAAAATGATGACAGATGGAGGTGGTGTAAGAGAACAGAAAGGGGCAGATGGGAGGATAAGATAAGCAGTGAGAAAAACCCCTGGGCAAACTCCATGTACTTTATGTAAACCTACAGTGAGATCGTTGATGGCTAAGGCAGTGACACTGGACGAGTGTGCAGGGAGCTGAGTGATGTAGTTGAGCTCCTCCAGGTCCCATAAGATGCATGTCTGGTCCTGAGAGCCGCTAATGATCACACTGTGTGACTCAGACACTACTAGACAGGTCACTGTGTCTGTGTGTCCATAGAGGGCCTGTGAGTTAGTAAAAAAAAAAAAAAAAAAAAACATTCAGTCAAATGAGAGAAATAATGAGAGAATAATAATATCTTTAAATAATAACTATCTATAGCAGGGTTTGCTTACTAACAGACTGTGGACTAAATACTGATAAATTGTTCACCAAAATACATTAAAGTACTTTCACGGAGCATTGTGCAGAGCCTCTATTCTGGATTGTTGCAGCCAATCACAGGCATTTTAAGGTAGCTCATCGATCCAGAGATTAGCTTCAGGACATTAGTTCAGAAAGTAATAGTTCTCTAAAAGGTTTTTCCTCTTCATCTGACTCAATTAAAACAAGTAGACGATGAAAACAGGATGTGTGAAGATGACTGGAAAGTGAAAAAATGTGCTTATTCTCTGCATGTGAAATAAAAAAGTGAAATGTCTGATGTGAAAAAAACTGATGTGAAATGTCGCAATGGCACAAAACATAACCAGCATTGTAGTGTCTTATTTATACAAATTATTGAAGCTAAAGCATTTTTTTTTATTGAAGCTAAAGCATTAATAAGGTCATATCCTCACTCAGTCATGTTAGTTCCTTATCCAGTCTTTTGTAAGCAAGAAATTTTACAAAGGCATTTCATTGTTACTTGAATACACCTATCTATAGACAGTAAACAACCTGTCGTGAGTAATTAATGAGTTTAAGAGAAATATTAACACTTTATGCTTGGTGTTTTTAATGGATTATTTTTAGACAGACTACAGACTATCATTTTCTTCCATTTGCTTTCACTTTATTTTAAATAGAAAAGTTTATTAATATTTCGTTTTTTAGTACATGATCTATAAACTAGTCCATAGTTACAATGGTCGTTTTCAAATCAAGCCAGTTTTTTTTTATCTAATGATGGTATCAAGAGGAAATAGAAATAAACAAAAAGAGTGTTTTTCATTTTATTTTTCATGGAATCAACAAGTCTTTATGAATAAAGAGGTGCCTGACCTGTTTGAGTTTCATGTACTTGAGCTTGTCCTTAATGATGGAAACCTCCCACACACACACCACTGTGCTGCTCCCAGCTGTGAGGATGATATTACTGTTGTGACAGGCAGCACATACGGCCTCTCCCCAGTCTGACAAATTTTCCCACACTGCAAAGTCCTGATATACAAAATACAAGGCAAGATCCACTTTCAGAAAGTCAGTCATCTGGATGATGCACTAATAAGTAAGTGAATAATTGAATGATGTGTATAAACACCTTCGCTGTTGTGTAATTGCCAAATGAGCATGTGTTGTCATAGTAACCCCAGCAGAAGTAAGTGTTCCAGAGAGGAGGCATGAGCAACTTGTTCTTCTCCATAACCAAAATATCCTTCTCAACACAAACGATTTGATTGACAGGGCCATGCATCAGCTCTAAGCAAGCACACATAAAGGAATCGATATGTTTATAACAGCTCACTGATAAAGGTACAGTATGTAACACTTTGTGCAGTCGTAAAAATCTCCTGATATCTAAACTCTGTATATTCTGCATTCTTTCTGAGGTATATCAATTCGAGGCTGCAATGTTACATGTATAGGAATCTAATCTAAACACACATAAATAGAGACTCAGAGTTATTGATCACACTGATGAAATGAAATGAGAGGATGAGAAGATGAGTTACAGAGAGAATAAGAGAGAGAGAGAGAGAGAGAGAGAGAGAGAGAGAGAGAGAGAGAGAAATAGAGAGAGAGAGAGAGAGAGAGAGAGAGAGAGAGAGAGAGAGAGAGAGAGAGAGAGAGAGAGGGGGAGATAGAGAGTTTTCATCTCATTTTCCAAACAGAGCCTTTTGGGATATTCAGATTATTAAATAAGCCTCAGTGGCAGCATCATCAAGATGCGTCTAACAAATAGAATAAGCTGCTGCCCCTCTGCCTGAGAAAATTAGCCCATGAACAGTCTAGCCAGCATCTTCTTTCCTGCAGCTCCGATCGCTCCCAGCGGACATGGCCCCATCTTGTAAAAAAATAATTGAGGGTGGGATAAAATAATAAGGTGGCTAAGAATGATTAAATAAGGGTGTTTCTGCACCATAGTGCTCCATGTTTCTTCTGTCAAAGTCACAAATTACATGAGCAGCTCGGTACCTTTTAAGGGCTGAACTGATGGCTTCAGTTTGTCCAGTTTGAAGAAAAATGGGGTGATGAGATTGGCTCCAGTCGTCTCTTTGCCTGTAGAGCTCTTGTGTACATTGCGGCTGGGGTGAGGCTTCGTAAAAAGCTGCAAATAAATCAGTTACGATCTTAGTAATTGGTGCGTTTGTGTAAATAAACTCATCCGGAGCCATGGAAACTTTAATAGATTCATTATTGCTGTTAAATCAACATTTGATTTTAATTCATTTAAAACTTATGAATTACTCAATTTAAACTACATACATTTTATACATTTAAAAGTGTACTTTAAATCTTGTACTCAGTAATGAGTAAGGTGTGGCAAATAACTAGATTATTAAAGGTGGGACAATATGTGTGTAATATATGTGTTCATCTTGTCATAAATTTAAAGTGCTCTAAATGTTAATCAGGTTGTTACTGAGCACCTGTCTGGGAATTTGACCAAAGTTGCTGACGTAGCCAAGAACTGTGCTTTTCTTTAATGGGTCCTTCATGCTCTCAGCATCGTGCTTGTCTGTGTAGAAGTAAGGGTGAAAGGTATTGAGAGCCTCAATCGCGGCTGGACCCTGCTGTTTATACCCAAAAATCAGATCGATCCACAGGTGGAGATTTGCACTCACATAGTCACTCTCTAGAGCCTGGTAATAAAAAAATAAACAAACAAACAAACATTATATATATATATATATATATATGAGTGGCTACATCTAAAAACACTAAAATCAATATAAAGACTGAATTGTAATCCTAAGTATACAATAATAACTTTTGCTGACTAATGGCAAGGCCTTCAATAACCATACTACAACTTTAAATTAGTTTAAAAATATATTTGGAGGAAAAGGCTTACACAATAGGCACTTGGATACATGGACAATTATAAAGGCGGGAAATTAAAATGTGATTGCATTTGAACTGCGATTACATTCAGAACATTCGATCTTTAAAATCACAGAAATAATTAAGGTCTGAAAACCTCATTTTGTATGTACTTATATTTGTTTGCCTTCTTGCATTTTGGCAAAACTTAAAAAAGGGCATGAGGGCCAAAGCAGCTCTAATAAGGCTATTCTTAATATGAGAAAAAAATAAAGCCAACCAGTGGTAACAGCCAACTATAACAACAGATCTCAGCGGTGGAAGTTTTCTATATTGTCTTTAGTTAATTTGCATATGGGGGAAAAACAAGCAGACAAAATAGCTCATTTTGTGTGAACTGGAAAAACGATACAAATATTGCTCAGTAGATTGGGAGCTGATAAAGCCTGGCCCTTATATGCCTTTAGGCAATGCAAGGAGAGAGGGAAAGCATTCATTCCAATAAGCTGCAAGCTACAGTAATGGAGTTATGAGAGACTGCAGATATTGTGGTTGCTCTGAATTGGCCCTGTTATCATGTAATGACAATGGCGTTAAGTAGAGTAATGGGGCTTCCTTGATGAACTCAACAAGTGCCTATTATCTCTGGAACAGCACAAAGCAGACCGGAGCCAGACACATTTAACTCTTTCCAAATGCATCCAGCAGGAAATAAACGCCAAAAGGTAGTTATACAAACAATAATGCCATATAGTGGTGTTGTTTTTGTTCGACTAAGAATGCACACTGGTGACAACCTCTACAAGCAGAAAGGAGACGGCACTGAGGGCTACAAGCTGTTCTGTGACTCTACTATGACAGGCTTATCAGTCTACTGAGCAAGGCTACTAACTTCTCTGTGCATGCGAATAAACTCCTGAGGATCTCCTTTAGCCCACGGTGGCAACACAATATCCCCCAGAAGTGTTCCATCCTGCATGCAACCTGAAATAAAAATATAAGAGAGTATGAAATTATTTTACGTAAGATGAAAGTTCTATCACAAATATAGTATTATTGAAATAGAATCTGGGATTTGTTTTTTATTTGGTTCTGGTGATGATCATATTGGTATAGAAAGCTCTCATATAGTTTTACTTATAGCTATTAGCCTGTGTGACTGGTACATTCAGCTGAACGGGTTAATCTAAACCTAAAAAAATCTAAAAACAAGTAATCCCAAATAATATCACCTTAATCTAAAGTATCTAACTGGATGTCACTGAAAAGTAAATGGTTCTATTGAATAGGCTGAATAGCATTGCATAGATAATGTTTATAGAAAAAATAAAATCTGCATCGTTGGAGCAGAAATGTATTTAGGGCCTTGATTACAAAAGCTTTAAAAAGATAGATTTTATTTTAAACCAGATATGTATTTTACATATACAGTAATTTGTTTCTATGCCAAACAAAGGCAAAGTCTAAACAAACTTAAAAGTGATCAAGAAGATGAGGAAGTCTTGTTGGTATTTAGGATAACACCCTCACTGTATAGTTTATATTTTATATATATAAACCAGCGAAGGTAGAGGTGACATTTTGTAAACTCGGAGAATGTGTGGGCCGCAGTACTCGCAGAATTGAAGTGTTCTCACTCATATAAGATGTACTCCTCTTAATATTTTCCCAGAACACAGTTTGCAGTCTGCTTTGCTTTGATTATAATTTTTTAAATATGTGCAGGTCAGTGTTATTTCATACCTTCCAAACAATCAAGCAGCAATGTACACTAGGCTTTTGTGAATAGTAGTGTGTGTTATTGGATACTGTAATAAATAAAAGAGCTATTGAGCATGGGCATGGTATCGGGCCAAAACCTCAAAAAATATGTATAAGGTGTATATCCCGGCTGTACTTCACTCCTACACCTCACATACATATGCTTAAGATCTTATAGTCTCACCAAACTCAAAATTGTTGGAGTTGATAAGGAAGTCTGGCAGGTAGAAGAATTCTGGAATGAGCTCTCTCACATCGCACATGTTGTCTTTGGAGGCCGACTCCCACTCCTTCTGGATGCTGTGGAACATTCTCTCAGGAACATCAAACGAGCCGCCCTGCACAGTCCCACATCGACAGCACCATCAAAAAACAGCCATTACATCGTAGCCAAGCCAGAAACAACTAAGCAGCACTGAGCAGTGAGCCCACCATGGTGGGAAAAAAACAGTACTGCATCTGAAAGCAAGTTTTCTGCAATGCTTCAGAACAATGGGTGTCTAGAAAGATACAGTCTTAAAACAAACACGACAAATTCATCAGAATTGACGGAGGCTTTTCCGTGAGTCGTAATTCCTTGTGGAAATGTATGTAATTTGCAATAAAAAGATTATCCTCATTGAATGAAAGCAATAAATACTGTACACAGTAAACGCAGTTAGTGTCCCAAATCTTGTTATGATTATTACTGTACAGAAGAAAGCTGTTCATGTGCGGAAAATATCGCCACAGCGCGTCACCCTAATATTTGTATTGTGTTATGCCGAATATTAAATATGCATGACATTTTATTTTAATCAATTGATTCCTGCCCTATAAATAAGATATTTCTTAAATAACCAAATGTAGTTTTGTTTGCTTGTGATATGAGCAAATTTATTTGCATATATATTAAAATTCTCACTTTAATTCACTTTTGCAAAACAATACCGTTCTTACAATTCCCCAAAAAAAAAAAAAAAGAATAGCGCACCATTCATTTAGGAAGCTTATTTGTGAAATTGCATTTCATAATAAAGTACACACACCACGAAGCTGTAGCTTTTCGCTTCATTTTCGATAGAAACAATTTGGTCAATACTGCAACTTACTGACAAATGTCACATACAGGTCCCAAGAGGGTCAGAAAAGAATATTATGGGGAAGACTTCGCATACCTGGAGAGAGAGGAAGGTCTGGGTGAAAGGCTCCATTCTCACAAGGTAAGACGCCACGATGATGGCAGAGGAATAGTGTGTGCAGTAATGACATTGTGCAGACAGCTCACCTGCAAAAGCCACAAGCATCATTTCCAGCATGCATCATAATTACTGTTATAATCAGTTCATAATGAAATTACATTTCAAAGAGAGCAAGTCTGCCGAATAGTTGCAAGTCATTTAGCTGGTAAACAATGATTGAAATGAAATTTTACCGTCATTACTGTCTACTTCATTATATCTCTGGATAAATTTCTCTCTCCTTTTCTCATTTTGAGCACCCACTGGTTTGGACAAATCCCTGAATGATGTCAGGGATGACAAATCCAGTGTCTAACAAGCAGAAGAAAGCAATTGTAAAACAAACAAAAACCTAGCAAGGAACAAATGAATGAAGAAATGAATGGGTAAATGTATGTACCTCTGATTCATAGTCAGCAAGGATCCATGGGAACACTGGATACTGCATCAAATCATTGTACGTGCGTCCAGCGAGTGTGTTCAAATGCATGAGGTATTCAAAGTTGCTTATCTCTCCTCTCTGTTTAAACAATGAGGTCGGCACACTTCATGGAGCAGAACAACACATAACTCTCAGGAATACTTTACTGCAATTTGAGATAAACTGCACACACATTACCTGCCATTTAGCAATAACTGTCTTCTCAGGTGCTGCTGGTTTTCTGTACCAAAAACAAAACAAAATAATCAATAAGAAAAACTCTTACGCTCAGTAACTGTAATTTGATTATTTTATGAAAATAAATCCACATTTTTTTTATCGACAAATGATTCATCTTATGATGAGAACATTCTTATTAGAGTTGCATAGCATCCATCCCAGAGACACGGAAAAACACAGAGTTTCAGTGTTACGGAGGAACAAGAGCAGCCTGGAAAAAGGTACACATCCTGACAGTTCATAGAAACCTGCCCTGAAGTATCAAATGGTGCCATCTATGGGAGTTTTTGACACAATCAACTGGTGACTATTTAAAAAAAAATAGAAATAAAAAATAGAGACAGTATCTTATTAAAAAAAAGAACTAACTCCAGGACAGTAAATTAACTGAATAAGTATAAGTAATTATGATCTTTTACAGCCTATACACTCTTTACACTATATAATAAATTCTGCACTATTTTTATATGAGATGAAAGTATAAATGTGACCTGATACTGGAAACTAATCAGTTCAAAAGCATTATTGAACGTAAGTGTATATATACTGGAACATTCAAATGCTAATGCAGCATTTCTTTTCCTTTCTCTTTGGTGACTGTGGCTAGTAAAAGGACAATAAATGCTCTGCACCTCGAGTAAGTGTTGCTTAGCAGCAAAGTTAAACAGGACAAAGCTGCTTTTGCTGTTCTGCCATGTTTGAGTGAGGAGGCAGTTTTTTTTTTTATCTAAAGCTTGTCTGAAAATTCTATACACACTCTATTAGCTGGATATGTGAAGCTAATTTAAAACCCACGAGTAAAAGAAACACCTAAATATTGATTCTCTGAGATGAGGTGAACTAATGCTGGACAAGAATGGCTGATTGACTGAAATACAAACAAAGATTAAGAGCAGACCAATTCTTACTTTTCCACATTTCCACAGAAATCGGTAAGTATTGAAAAATTCTATACTTTTTGGTTAACGCTAAAAGTCGTTGAGAACTGTTAAGAATATATTTGAGCAAAGTATCATAAACTAGTGTAGTGTAATTATGCTTCTATTCATGATATCTAGAAAAGAGAGAGAAATCTGAAAACCTTTACTTTCTATACTTTGTCACTGAATGTTTTATTATAACACTATATGGTATAATCATTATCACTGTATAATCATCAGTCATCACTGAGTATCTACTGAACGTATAGTAAATTCCAGCACATTCCTTATCCCTCAAGCTAGAATACCTAAAATGATCTACTTTAAAATGGTGTTAAAGGCCCTATTACACTCAATATATCAAGGAAGTGTGTAAACATATAAACGAAATCCGATATTCAGCTCGGTTGAATTGCCAAAATGTAACACATGAAGATAAATCATACTATTGGTCAGCACTCCATAATTGCACATGTTTGGATGCAAAGGCCTCAGACAGAAAATGGAATAAAAACAAGCTAAACCAGATTAGCCTTGTATCTATATGCACTTGAATATGATTAATGAGTCATGAAAGGGCCCGAAGGGCTTACAATGCAGCCACTCTTCTTCTTTAATAGGGAGGTGTGAGGCGCATGGGTTTTAAATCACTTCCCCGAGTGTCATTTATCAAAGCACTGATTTGACTCTATCCACACAACCACTCAGCCTGTAAAAGTCACCCTGGATCAATCAGCTGTAACACAAACAGTTCCCACCCTCACCAGCAACGATTTCTCCCCCCTGCAACCCAGATTTTACATTCATTGCTCTTGTCCTCATTGCTATCTGGTATTAGCCTCAATTACAGTGCAGTATGATTTTAAGAGATCCCTTAAGGGTGAGACGGGTAAGTGAGCTGCAGTGTAAACATTACATTCTTTTCATTCCCCAAAAGACCCTTCATTCCCCCAAAACTGCCTCAGGGCCTACACGATACCACCACCACCCCTATGTAAATAATCGAGATGCTGTGCCATTAAGCTGTGCATGTTTAGTTAAAGATATTAGATCTTGGAATAACAATTACACAGATCAGGTTACAACTTAATCAGGTTGATTCCAAAGTAGAAAAAAAGGCTTAACCATAATCTGTGTTTACAGAGCACTATGGCTAAAGGGAAGAAGGGTGGATCAAAAGGCAAAAAAATTACCCTGAAAATGGCCAAGAAAGCACTCAGGGTGACCCCCGAGGGAAAACGACGTCTTGATCTCAGCAACATGGGTATTGACACCTTTCCAAAATGTCTCCTAAAACTGACTGACCTAGAGGAGGTGGACCTAAGTCGCAATCAGCTGAGAAAAATCCCAGATTTCATTGGCCAGCTCATTGGCGTGCTCTGGCTTGACCTTCACAGCAACTACATCGAGCAACTGCCAGAAGGCATCGGACAGCTTGAGACTCTGTGCCACCTCAACCTGTGCAACAACAGCCTGGACTCAAATGGTTTACCCGCTGACATCGGCAGTCTGAAAAACCTGCAGACGCTCAACCTGGGTATGAACCGGCTCTCAGCTCTACCGCCCACTATGGCTTCTCTGACCAACCTGAGAGAGCTCGGTTTGTTTGACAACATGCTCACTGTGCTCCCTGAATGCATCCACCTGCTTCCCAATCTAAAGAAAATCAACACCAAACGCAATCCCATGACATATGCTCAGAGAGATGCCAAAGACACAAGACCAACCGAAGATGTGTATTTGGTGAGAGAGGAAGATCTGTGTAAACTGTGTCTAGAGAAATGTAAGGAAGAAAGAAAGAGAAAGGAAAGAAAACAGCTTTCAGATCAGTCTCTCAGGAAAGGTAGATTTTCAGGGCTGATCACACCAAACTCAGTGGCACGAAGCAATCAGGAGCTGTGGCACTAGACTTTCTGCTGGTCTCCTTACTAATATACTGTAGTGAATGTAATCATTTACAGATGAATTGTATTAATAGTTATGCACAAGTAAACTGTTTTGACCTGAGTTTAATATCAGTCTGAGGACAACAAAACATGATATTTATAAAGAAAAAGATGTTAAGATGTAGACAATATATTATGAAATTAAGGGAATGATTTAATAGTCACATAATATAACATAAGCATTTTAATTCTGTTGGTAGCAGTAACCGTTGTGTTTCAGCAGATTGTTTGGGGGATTGAGGATTGACAGCATTTCTGTCACTCATTAACTCTGTGCATATAGTGTCTTTCCCAGAAGCCTTTAGACACGAGCTGTCTCCTCAAAATGTGTTTAAAAAAGGCAGTATTGGGAGAGAGGGACACTTACCTAACGTTATGCATGGCCTCCGTCACCCCTCTTCCCTTTAATGAAGGCACCACTGAGCATAACCTAGGAAATGAACACGAGAGATCAATCTGGTTTTGCCCTGTCTAACCTCATGAACTCACTGACTCATTGACACACTCACATTTTCCTTTACCTTTTAAAAGCACTGACATGGTCTTTGTTCACGAACACCAAAAACATTGAAGTGCCATTTCTCATGAAGATTTCAATTGCATTTTCCTAAAGCGTTAAAGAAAAAAATTACTAAAATATTGTGAACAATCTGAACACTGCAGATCTGTGAGAAACAGCAGAACTGATTTTGCTTAACAAAGATGCTCAAAGAGGTTTGGTTTACAAGAGCATTAAATCTGACCTCAAGAAGAAAACGCATAAAATGAGCCTCTTTAATGTCCTCGTATGACCAGCGTCTGCAGGCTGGGTTCACTGAACTCTGCTCCTTCTTCAGCATCCCGCAGATAAACGAGTCTCTCACGCTGAAGCTCGGAGAAAAAGTCAAAAATGAAAACAATGGCTAATAATAAACTCATTCATAATTCGAACTGAAATAACCTGAAACAGCAGCACATTTATGTTGCACATATAGTATGCTGTTATTATAATAGCTTTTAACTGTCGAGTTCACTTAACCGTAAACCTGCAATTGTGTGGAGATTTGTTTTGCACACCCACAATTCAACATGAAGAAACCTTTAATACATACAAAATTATTCATTTTTTTGCAGATGTTTCTGTTCAAACTTCTTTAAAATCTTAAAGAAAAAGTTCAAACATTGTGTAAGTCATTAAACAGTTTAACCACGCATATGCAAATAAATGAACTACAGCATGACGATGTGGAGGTGCAACGTTTGGAGCATGCTAATAAGTCGAATATATCGAATAATAACATCAGCTATAAACTTTTGACTTGCACTCAAGTAATAATTAGGTCATTTTTGCAACATGGTTTGTAGAAGTATTCTAGAGAAAAAAAAGAAAGCAAAACAGAGCCAGTAATGCTGAGTAAGGCATTACAGAAGCAGTAATAGGAGTAAAAGGAGAGCTTTACCTGGTGGGATGGTGGTTTCCACAGCACACATTCCCACTGGAGGTGAGTATAAAGCCCTCACACACATAGAGATTTGCTTTTCCAAACAATAACACTCCCTCCAGTAGAACATGGCCACTGACAACTGCTATACAATGCTTTACTCCAATCTGTGAAACACAGGAGAAACACAGCACTTAAGTCTTTAGGAAAGTTCCCCACTGTGGAAGGAATAAAGGTATATATTAGAATAGTATATGCTTCCACAAGTTTGAGATATTTTAAACCACACTTTGAGGATTATTTTGAATTTCAGAAGAAAGAACACACTGTATTGATAGAGCAAATGTGAGTACCTCAATTAAGCAAGCTGTTAAACTGTCGGGTTGGGCAAGTAATAGTGTATGGACTGTTGTTGTTTTTTTTATCTAAGAAAGGCATGAGTGCACTGAATGAATGAATAATGTAAATGTGAACACCGCTTTTACACTCGCTGTTTAATTGATGAGGATAAAGTCTGCAGCGCTTGCCTCTAAACTCTTGCTCTAGGGCGAAGATGTCAAACAGGCACAGCCCTCTCCCTGATTGATCGCTGTTACCACTTCATTATCTGCAACAACATGGTGCCGAAACAAAGCAAGAGAACTAAAAGCATGGGTGACTAGTGTGTTTGGGAAAAAGAGGTCGTTGCAGTGCAGGCATTGTCCTGTGATTATGCACAGCTAATTTTATTGTCTCCCTTCATTTCACACTATTTGCACCTGGCCTCAGCAGCGGCTACACAGCTCCAGGCCCTCGGGACGTGGGTCTCCAAAACATATGGGGCTCTGCTGCAGTAGCAGCCGCTCCTCAATTAATACAAATCAAATCAGAAGATATCCTCTCCATGCCAGCACTGCCCCCCTCAGTGCCAAGCAGAGGGCCCGTCTGTTTATTACTAGAATTAATCAATGACGTACACAGAATAGCAAAACACTAATTGATTAAAGCCTAGTTACACAATACACCTGGTGGATAGTCTCAGAAACAAAAAAGAATCAATTCTGATCTGTGATGTAATTCTGTATTTCTGAATATGTAAAGGTTTTATGTTAATGTCCAGCTTAAAGTGATAGAGTGCTATGACCATGAAAAAAAAAGAGATTCAAGCAAACCATCACATCATATTTGTTTGTGTGTCTGTTTTTTTCTATGTCCATGTATTTATTTTTAGGTCAACTTTTTTTTGATACATTTATTAAAAGTTTATTGCTAACTTTCAATATCTGAATTTTTGGGTCGTTAGCAGATCATGTAGATTAATAAGCATTGAACAAACTATTCATCTGACAAACAGCACAGCAGGATTCGACATCCTTAAATAAAATCGTGAGGTCTAACATCACCCCCTACAGCTCCTTATTAATACTTCTGTCAAGAGCTCACTCCTCATGTTACCCTGTCAGTGGGAACACTCGGCTTCATGCGTGTGGGCGTAATGATGCTCACACAAATGCACTAAATAAAGTGGAGCTTCTTTACACTTGGGACTGAAACGCTAAATAGAGGTCAGGTGCAGTGTGTGTTGGCGGCTCTCACCTCCTCATTGGGAGCCAGCTGCTGTATTATGAGCTGTGACTCCACACATTCCTCAGAAATATCTTCAGTGGGACTTGAGACCTCAGTCAGTGTGGGGAAGAAGGTTAGATGCTCACAGTCCAGGCTAGGCTCCTGCTCAGTGTCCCTGCTAGACTCACTCAGAATCCTGAGCTCTGATATACAGAGAGAGAGAGAGAGAGAGAGAGAGAGAGAGAGAGAGAGAGAGAGAGAGAGAGAGAGAGAGAGAGAGAGAGAACAAGAGAAAGAGATCTTCACTTAAAAAAATATTTTACAAATAAAATTATGCTCTAGAATACTAAGAACATTGAGCCTAGTTGACCAAAGTACGACAGGATAAAATAAATTAGTAATGTAATATATAGCTTTGCTAAATAAATTAAAAAAACTATCTTTCTGTCACATAGCTTCTATTCCTTATAGGTGAGCTCCAAAACAGAGCAGGAAAGAATAATTTTGCAGATGAGGAATATTTAACATTATTATAGCAAATCAGTTACACTACACTGTTAGATTTCACTTCTATCATTTGTTAAAAAAAATTATGCTGGGAAGGGATTAAGTAATACCCATTCTCTCATAACTCATATGTCCATTCTTGACCTTTATAACTGCCTCCAGACTCCTAATATACTCTGAACAGCTTTTGGATCCTCAGTTATTATTTTTAGCTCCATATTTTGAAAGCATCTTGTAAAACCACATTTAATAAGATATTTCTGTTATTTTGGCAGAGATTTTTGTTATTTTAATTCCATGGTTCTAATATTTGCATCTGTTCGCACATACTAACTCTTGTGAATAAGATCTCCAAGCTGTCGGTTTTCGAGGCTTATCTGTTTCTAATAACTAGTATTAAAAAAATACAATGACAATCTTACAATTAGTCTGAGACCCCTATGGCCTGGGTCAGTGGGATGTGCATTGCTAATCCATGAACAAAACATGGAGGGTAAATATATCCTGATACCTGGATCTGCGCTGGCAGTTTCGGCCACACCCCTGCTACCGTCTACAGGGTTGTATTTCATGTCCTGCTCTGGCATTAGAGAAGGAAGCTGTAACAGGAATAAAATTGTCGTAGATAAAGGCATGTTATATACTGTACTTACAGCCAAATACAGCTCTAAGGAATAACACTTGAATCATTCCTGCTGTCATTAATAACCCCTGACCTTTTTTGAGCGCCTCGCTGCCTTCCTGCGAATGCGCAGTCTGATGCGGTTGGGCCCCTCAGCTGCGTTCTGCACCCAGCCTTGGTTGATAAAGACTCCTGGACCGGGGCCAAATAACCCCCTCTCACGAAGCAAGTCTTCCTCTATCCTCAGCCACCGAGCAGCCATTAGCTCATTCTCATAGTGAAGTGCCTACACAGGACACAACAACCCAATTATCAAAGATTCCCAAAATGAAGCATAGTGATTTAAATATTGTCCCCAAGTATACAATAACATACAGTACATGCTCATGCAGTGAGATCTAATCCATGTCATTTGAAATGTTATTCATTGTAGTTATTGCAAGATAAATTCTTACAAACCTGCATGTAATTCTTCTTTAAGGTCTCGAACATCTCTTTACCAACCTTTCTATGGATTTCCAAGTCTGCTAAAAATGTCTTTGAAAAAACATAGGAATTATAAGGACAATAAATTACACATCCAGGAAGCTATTTTGCATGTTTGCACTTAACAATTGCATTTCATAAACTGCATTCATCATGCAAACAAGCTAGTGGCTACTGAAACCTACAATAACCCCGGCTCCAAATGCAATCATGTATTCTCAGTGTGTTGTAATTAAGTTAAAGTATAATATCAGCACAGTGTGAAGTGGCCGCTGGCCCTGTGCCACAACATGTGCCCAGCTGATATATTACACTGATTGGCATTAGCCCTTCAGGAGGCCTGTGTACAATATCATTAATGCATACAAGCTAATATTTACTTAAAGAGTCATCAAGTTAATCATCACAGTGGTCTGCTCTGCAAGAAACTACAAGACCTCATTGTAAAGTCTGACTCAGGAAGCGAGTTAAGTTCCCCTCAGAGAGGAGTACTGAACCCTGCATGCTTCGCTGCTTAACCTGATACAATGATGCATCCTTTAGGCAAAGTCAATGAAGTACAAGCAACAACTCTGAAAACAGTGGTTTCTTTGGCACCAGATTTCAGTAATTTTAAATGTTGAATAAATATATAAATAAAAATCTAAAAAAAAAGCAATACACATTGTTGACAATAAACATTGTTACATTATTCATTTTATATATATATATATATATATATATATATATATATATATATATATATATATATATATATATATACATACATACATACAGTATATATATAATTTTATTTCTTTCTTTTTATTTTATTTTTTTCATTATTAATATAATTTTTTTTAGAGCATTAAATCACTTAAAAAAAAACTTAAGAGCATTAAATCACTAACATCAAACCTTTAAACAACCCAATTACTAGTCACAAAATTAGAAGAAAAGAACAATCACAGCGTTGTTCCAGATGGACAGCAGGATTTGGGAGCGTTACCAAGTTAAATTCACAGCAGCAATTATAGCTTCATTTTCACGGATAAACACTGAATCATCGAATCGTAGTCCTTTATTTAGAGAATAGTAAGTAATATATAGCATTAATTACCCTATTTACCAAACACGAAAACTTATTGGCCTATTAAACGTGCCACATTAAATAGCAACCCCTCTGCAATTATCATCATACTGATTTACATTTTAATTATTTTTCAGGAAAAAAAACAACATCACCTTGATAACATAACATAATGTCAGCTTCATTCTGAGACATTGCTGAATGTGTAATAAACTTAAGTTGATTATTAGACCATGTTAATTATCTTTCTGTTAGGAATTATGGTATAATTATGCTGCTAGGAAATTTCTGACATTAATTGAGAGAAAAGTAGGAGCTGCGCTGGAAGAAGGAAGTGACATCATGCTTTGATGATAATCTCTTCTTTCCTTTAGACTCGCAATGATTAAATAAATGTGAAGAAATTATTCAGAAACGTATACAGATGCTAGGTTAAATTTAGATGCTTGGTGATTTAAGTCAAATCAAAACATACAACTTTTTTAAAAGATAGATCTGTTACCAAAGTGTTACAAAAAGTGTATTTCATATATATAATTCATATAACTTTTCTTGTTCTTTTAATGCCAGCATGACATAAAAAAAAAGAACAGGAAATAACTAAATCTCCAAATTCTTTACTGTAGCTTTTCTGAAAGGAACAATTCATCAAAACAGTTGATAGTCTGTCAGGAGTTGATATGATAAAGTATAACACAAAATGAATAATGTTTTCATCAGATTGTGACTGCCTATAATTACCACCCCTGTTTTTGAGGTGGAGACGGAGACGCCAGCAGTTGCACAGAAACGGTAATTTCATGCCTTGTGCCTGAGTAATATCTCTGTGCATCCTTTTCCAGATGGCGACGTCTTCGACGGTGGGGACTAATGATGTGGGTTGAGTTTCAGAGGGAAAAAACAACAATAACATCTTTAACCTTCACCAGCAAACGCGATGTTCTACCAAGTGGTCCCGGGGAAAGAATTAACAAATATCAATTACATTGCCTGCTGAGGTGTACTCAGCTGTAATGATCCAAATTGATTTCGAAGACGGATTGAGACAGTGCCACAGGCTAGGTTTAGACCGCTGAGTGTGGCGACTTTGGCAAGATGGTAAGGCTAAGCAGTGTCAATGGGCTAAGCACCTGTGAACAAGCTTTCACTTCATACAGTGTATATGCTCATTTAAGTAACGCAAGTGGTCCACAAAGTGTCTAGAAAACGTTAGACCAGATAATAGATCACATTAAAAAGAGATAAACTTGTGCATCATACCTCCACATTAGAGTCCTTTCCAGGTGCCCTCTGAAATAAGCGACTGCTAAGAATACTTGTTTTTCTCTGACCAAGATTCAGACTCTTCTTCTGTGAGTCTGAAAAGAAACGTCTTAATCTGAGCATTTGAGTAGCTTTACTGCTCTGTAGAGTACATCATTGTCATAAGAGTACCTCAAAAAGTTTTGCCTTACTCTTATTTATCTAAAAGCAGAGGAAAACCTCTAAAAGCATCTTAATAAAGACAACAGAGTAAAAATAAACACTAACCTATAAAAGCCTGCCAGGATTTCATGGCTATCTCCTCCCATAGAGGACTCACATCATTCATGGAGACCAGGGCCTCCTTTCCTGCTTGCTTTGCAGAAAGGTCAATCTTATAGGCCTCTTCTAGTGAGTGTCTTCTCTCCTGCATGACTAAATCCCAAGTGCTTTCTACAAGCTTCAACAGCTCTGACTCCACTGCACAAGTATGAATAAAAAGAAAACAGAAAACTTGCATATAAATCCACAAGTAAGAATAAAAAGTAAACAAATACCTTACATATAAATATAAAATGACTCATCTGGGCAGAAAGCACTTGACCTTTAAAAGAAAAAGTCCAACTCACCCTCTGCTGAATTAGGAATGTCAACTGCAGACCTCGTTTGGTTGTTTTTGAGAGGCAAAAGATTTCGCCAGATATTTCGGGATGGTTTTTTATGCATTTCACATCCGAAGCCTTCAGGAAAACTGAAAGAGAAGAACTCTACTGTTAACACTGATTATGTATGATATATATATATATATATATATATATATATATATATATATATATACAGTATATACACATATTTCCCCACAGAAATATATATAATAAATGAATAGAATAAATAGAAATTTCTATTGTATCTCAATAGAAACGAAATAAAAATGTGTGCCTTTGTTAATATGTTGACATAAAAGTTCTGTGATAAAACATTCATGATAAGCTGGTATTACACCACCTTGTTTATTATTTCACTATACCAGCCAGCAAATGTCACTGTGCTTTAAACCTTAATTAATATTATCAGTGTTATAGACTGTTATATAATAATTGTAGTATATGATACAACTGTTATTGTTTTTTTCACAATTTTGTTAATATATTATTTAGATTTTTTGTGATAAGCCTAACAAAGAAATTGCCTGACCTTCCGGAACGGATGAGCAGAAGGCAGTGCAGCAGGCAGCTGATAAAGTGGACACTAGCATTGTAGGTGGCCATGATGATATTCCAATGCTGTTGCAGCACACTGAGAGTCCTTAGAATAAGCTCTTTCTCAGCTGGGGTCTGCCTGGGACGGGACAAAAAGTACAGCAAGGACCTATTCAAGCTCTTGTATAGGACAGAGATGGTGTCCTCACGTTGAGGCTGCCTTCTCTCCATTGCCTGCCAGAGAAAGATAGACTTCATAAAACACTGGAACAGTCTGCAAAAATCAGAAACCAGGTCAGCATCAGATAGCATACGCACCACAGATATCTGCTCTACTATAAAATCCAGCAGATTTTCTGGATCCACCAAAAACATGCCATTATAGAGTTTCTTCACCAGCATCTTGCTGAAGAACGCGACGTTCTCCGACAGTATGGTAAACATCCCCTCTGGGCTGTTTTTAGATGGATCTGAAAGTAAAATCCAAATAAAGTGCTTTGAAGAGCAGCACATGTTCTATATATTGACAAGTCATGAATTTATAAAAAAAAACCACAACATAAAAAGCAATAAGCAGAAATATTAAAATGATATTATTATAAAAGTTTGCATAAGAGAAGAGAAGAGAAGTATTTTCTTCAAACAGATCTCTTATCATTAATAAAATATTACCATCTCTGGCTACATGTGTAGACTGGCCCCCTTCCTGGCCTGTTACATGGATAATATCCATCAGAAACTCTAACAGCTCACTCTGAAAGCTTTGTTTCTGCTCCTGACACACGTTGTCTGGAGAGAACTGAAAGTACACCAGTACAACAGTGAAACAAACATAAAACCACAAGCAGTTTGACATTTACAAGACAACACACCATTTGCTAAGACAGTCTCTAGTGCTTGCAATCATAATGTCACGTTAGAGGGTTTTGCAAGACACACCACTTTCCACAGGAGTGCAAATGTGCATTCTGTGCACTTCCCTTAAAACTGGGCAAAGAGTGGCACCTTATGGACAAAAGAGTTTACACACTGAGCTAAAAACTAGAATTAGATCATTGTACATATTTGCTCAGTGAATTGGAATAAAATTCCTATTAATTACAAAAAAGGTTTTTTCAATATTCAATGTACTAAATAAAAAACAAAAAATAAAATAGTTTATTATTAATTTGAATTCTTGAATAATAAACTATTACTATAACTAATAATAAAGTATGAGTCAATGTGTGATTCTGATAGCTGTCTATGATTACCTCTAGAAGCTGGATAAAAGGGTGATTCTGGTCTTTGGCAGGGATGTTTATGAGGCTATCCATCAACAAGATGCGGATGAAGTCACACACCTGCTTCCTTGCAGGGTGAGACAGGCGAGATGCTGATGTATCCACAGCATCCTCACTGCTCTGAGGACCTGCAGCACTCTGTGTATACAAATAATATAGTCTATAAATCCATTACCTTAATTAGTTACATTATCTCATAACGCTTGTTTTATGACATCCTAGCTCAATGTGTAAAAAGCAGGTAAGGTACAGAGGCCTTGTGTCTTACCTCAGTGATTTCAGTGGGGAAAAGTGCACTAGCCAGGGAGCTAAGAAAGTCTGGGGCGGCCCACAGAGCATCTCGTGGAAAGTTACTGTGGACCAAACAAAGGAACTGCATCACACTTCCTGGGTACTGCACATCCCAGTTATCTTCATTTCCTGTTATTGGCTTTTTAGAGAAATGAAAGCATACAAAAAGTAAGTATTTGTAAAGTATGTAGAATATACTTTTCAATGCAGTGTGCATTTAGTCAATAAAAAAGCACTGGTCTTTCATACATTACAAATGATCATCTTGACCAATTCAATAAGGACACAGGCTGCCTCTGTGCACAGTTGGACTCCCTGTTCATTAGCAGATCTGTCAATCACACTCTGGAGCATGCTGTCAAGATCCACCTGGATTCAGAACGGAGATTTAAAAATAGGTTTTATCATATAATTTTCTCAAAACAATGTACAATTATGTAAAATGTCCTGTGGCCCATTCTAACAGTGTACAACAAAAGTATGTGGATATCTGACACATATAAATGTGTGGATCATCTCCAACTGTTGCCACAAAGTTTTACCACTCTACATGTGGCATTTTAATTGTCCTACACTGAAACTAAAAGGCTCAAACATGTTCCAGAATGCCAATGTCTCTGTGTGAAAGTAGAACTCTATGAAGACAAGATTTTCCAAGACTGGAGTGGAAGATCTCCATGCAGAACCCTGACCTCAACACTACTGAACACTAAAATGCTGATTACATCCTGGGCCTCCGCACCCTACATCAGTGTTTAACCTAATTTAAGTGGTTGGAAAAATGAATCCCACAGCTATGTGCCAAAATCTAGTTAAAAGTCTTTCCAGAAAAGTGAAGGATAATACAACAGAAAAATGGTGGATTAAATATTGAATATATTTATAACGTTTGGCCATATAATCGTTTTTTTTTTTTTTTTTTTTTCATTACATTAATGTATGTGTATATCACATTAAAACCACCAAAAAATAATTTACCTGTCCATCAGGTACATGAAAGTCTGATTTTCCAAACAGCAGTGCAGCAAAAGCTCCATATATCTGTGGAAGGCTAATATGATTGAGCAGTAGTCTGGACAGCACAGTAAAGCCTGGAAACATGCCACTCAAGCATTCATATGACCAGGAGCACATGCTCAATTTATCTGTGGAAAATTATGACACATTTATGACACATTAGCATAGACACATGACACAATTATGACACAATTATAACACATTAGCATAGAACAGAACTTGCTAAACTCATTATTTGCATTAAATGTTACTGTACCTATGGTGCCTAGCAGTGCATGCATCTTTTCCACTAGTGTTCCTGAAGATACAGCTTCTTTAAACTTGGCTCGTATGTTCTGATGTGACAGAAAGTAGACAAGCATCTTTAGAACCAATAGCACTGTGCTGGAGTGGATGTGCCCCTGTAGGAACAGGAGGAACCAATCTGACCCCAGTATGGAGAACACTTCTTCTTGCTCACTGCAAGAGACACAAGCACATTATACAAACAAGGTTTACTTATAAATATGATGTTAACAAGTCCTTGATGCTGCTACACTCACTTGTTAGAAAGAGGCGTGTCAGAGACGATTAGCGAAGACAGCACCTCAAGCAACTGGTTCCTGATCCAGATGGTTCTTCCAGGTGTTTGGCTCAAGGCTAGACAGAAGTTCAGACAAATCATTACCGAAAGAAAAACATGTTGACTTCTATACTGAACAAGACATTCTTGGAAATGCAATGATATAATGACATGTAAGATTTACTTCTTGTGGCACTTACTATGAGATTGATCTTCACAAATGATAGAGGGAAAAATTGTCTTCTCATTTACAGTTTGGGGCAACAAGGTGTAAATTAAGAAGAGTCCAAGCCTGGAAGAACATTAAAAACAACGTCAGCCTAAAATGTGACATTTTTCAGGTGTATTTTATAGAAAATTTGTGTGTAAAATTATTTTCTAATCATGTTGATATCCTTTTGTAGGATGTCTTATGTTTTGTCCTAATCCTTATTCTTAGTAATTAATATGAAACAACTGGGTTTTACAAAATTTTACATAAAAAAGGCAAAAACATGCAAATGAATTATGCCTCCAAACCTTTTATACAATTTTGCAGGGACTCATTTTAACGTATACCATGTTTATTTATACCATATACGTTTACACACTCAGATAACACAGAATCAGATTTTTCTCCGAACTAATAAGATTCTTACGAATATCACAAATCTTGTTTAAATGCACTTGCAAATGAATTATAAATTAATAATTAGTATAAGTATAAAGCCAAATATTATTTAGTACTGCAAATGTTTAGAATTTGAAATAAACAGTGTTGTTACAGTTGCTCTGATAATCTGCAATAAAACAGCAGAGAAATATATTTCAAAGCTGATTATCTGCATTCTACACATTTTCGTTCTATTTAAAAGTACACACAAAAAATTTAAGCCTTCAAACAAACTCTTTTCATGCCTGTGAATGTCTTCAGGGTTGAAGTGTTTTTGTAACAGGCATGTGATGATGGTGCAAATGACAGTGACTTTTTTGTGTGTCACGGTGGAATCCTGCAGCAAGAAAAGGAGCTTGGTCATCAGATTGAGACTGTGTACGGCCTCTGCATTTTTTGAATCTCTGCTGGAAAACATTTACAAATCAAGTCATATGAGGAGGTTTAATCACGTCAAGCAAGGAGCCTTGGCACAGTGCTACACCAGGCTTCCTGTTTATCAGTAACGCATGAGAGGAAAAGCAGAAGTGAAACAATACTCTGTGTGCTACAAATCAATATATATTTACATTTACATCTCAGGGTAGCATACCTTAATGAATTCAGGATATCAACAAAATGGTTTAAAACAGATAGATCAAGACTTTCTGGAGCCTTTTGCCAGACCTATGGAAAAATATCATTCAGAAGAGGTTTTTCAATTTGAGTGAAAAATGTTTAAATAGTTCATAAATATCCAAACTCACAAATTCTAAGAAAGATAAATCTAAAGATACCTCAAAGTTACAGAGAATGCCCTGAAGAGCAGCAAGGTCATGCACATACATGCTCCCTGTTCCCAGCTCTACAGTACCCACTATGGCCAAAATCAGCTGGAAAGTCCTGCAGCTAATGAGGTGAGCTTTCATTTTTAGGAGAAAGGCAAAGAGCTGCAAGAGAACAAACTGACTATTACAAAACAAAACAAAATATAGGTTACATACTGGATAATAAATATATTTGTCATTAATTAAAAATAAAAGCCTGTGCAACTTATCGTACTTCGAGTACTTTCAATCAAACAATCAAATAATAATAATTATTTTTTAGTATTTTGCATATCAGGATTATACTGTAGCTAACTACGGCACAAGCTGTTTTTGGGGAGACCAAAGTAATAAAATCCTATAACAACAAATCTCTCTAGCATTAATGGATAATTTACTACAAAATCTGCTATAAAAAAATAAATAGAAGCATGCTCAAAACTATTTTTTAAACATGGATTTTTAAATATTAAATATTTCCATAAGGCTGTACAAACTCTATATTCTCTATTCATTTAGGGAAGTCCCTTCACACTCATGTGGTACCTTATAGCCTCTGATGCGTTTCATCTCTTGTTTGATCACTGCATTTGTGTCTAATACTGATAGCAGAACTTTGACAGCTGCATACAGCGAACTATCATCCGTCGCCATTGCAACCAGGCTGAGAACAACCGCAGGCCCTCCGATGTACTGAAGACTGCTGGATGCTGTCTTTGACGTAAACGTCCTCACGCCTGCCAAGCAAGATAATAAAATTAAAGAAAAGTAAAATCATGAACTTGCAACTGAATGTCATTGAGGATCATATTAGCAAGAACTAACAGTTTACACTCTCACCAAAACATCCAACCAGAGCAGCCCCAATAGTTCTAGCAGTTCCACTGAGGTGCTGACTGATATTTCGAGCCAGAAAGACAGGAGTGGAGTTATCCCTTGATGGAATGCCCATCTATTAAGTTAATACATCATATTTCTGTTATTAATAAATCTTCATATATTATACTACATATAACAATACTATGTATTGTTCACATAGCAGCACCTCTTTAGCAATCAGACGGCAATCCACCTCGTTGTACTGATCTCTGATCTCTGCTACAGTAGTGACAGTAGCCACTGCTGGGTTTATCCCAAACGAGATCCTCTCGGGAGAAACTAACCTCACTGGTGAAAACTCAAATTTCCCATCAGCTAATAAAAAACATGATCACATAAGCCATTATATATTTTCATCACCACAGTGACACATGAAAACTATTTTATTAATGAAAATGTAATCTTACATTTAAAGAAAAAATTTTAGCAAATATTACTAAAAGCTTTTTCACTTTTTACTGACCTTGAGCATTGAGTGCAAGGTAGCTGCCCAGGTACCTAGTGCCTTGTGCATACATGATCTCTACAGAATCAGAGCTCAGGACTTCCTCAAAAAAATATGTAGGACCGACACGCCAGATCAAAGCTGCATGCTGCTTCCATATAGGGGGGGTGCCAATAATTCCACACACATCAATGACCGCTGAGGCATCCATTGCAACACATGAGCCCGGGAATGGCTGAATATACCGCATCTATCAAAAGAAAGACCGGACTAAATTCAGTATTGAATCGAATAATACATTTAAAAAAGACAACAGAATAAATGTTACTACATTATTAAATACAAACCTTTGCTGCCCCAATCATTTCTCCATTCATATAAGCAGTCACTCTGCAGCTCTTTTTGATGTCTTTGGCCATAGTAACAACAAGGTGATGCCATAAACCTGGCATCAGCTGTTTGGAGCACTTGAAGCGTACAGTTGTTGGCAAGGCAGTCGGTGTTTCTGGCATTGGCTCCATCATGTCTGTTATCCAAACACATTATGAGCATAATTGAATGACTTGAATAGTAAGACTTTAATAACTATGCATTTGTTGCTAATGGTCACAATAAGGTTAGAAAGTCACCTAAGAATTGGTAAGCCTCCTCCTCAGTGGTAATCACCAGGCAGCCATCAGAGGAGGAGATGCTGACTGATAGACAGCTGAATTGCTGCTCGGCACGTGACATGTGGCGCACCACTGTAAGCAAACGCACCGGGTGAGAGTCACAGGCTGAGCTGAATCTGCTGATCAGAAACCAGCAGGTGAAAGACAGACCTGCAGTGGGAGGAAAACCCCGGCAGTCTAAGAATCAAAACACAAAAGAGTTGATCACTGGATGTCCTGTTTGTCTGCTACTGATGACATGATAATGTACTGTAAAATCTAAACCTAATATATTAAATAAACGTTTCAGATATATACATATTTCTTAAAATTCTAGATAAAGACCTTGGACCAGAGCTGTGTTACATAAAGCTATGCAAACATAATAAAGATATGCAAAATTCAGAAGACTTGATATATGACAGTAAATAGACAGTAAATAGACAACATATCTCACCACCGCCAATGCCGCCATATGAAATGGAGTCGGCACTTACACCTTTAACTGTGGCAAGAGATGGCAGAAACAGACACCTGGACATATAGGAAAACCATGATTATTATTAAACATAGCTTAGCTCGTTTATTTGTTTAAAACTACAAAACAACCAATAATTTTAGATAGAAGGGTGCTAGAACCCACCCATATCCACTGTCGGTCATGTCAAATTCTACAAATGATGGTGAGACTGACACTTTATAAGGCCGGAAGCTCCGTGGTGACGTTATTGAAACAAGACTAATAATCTGGTGAAGAGAAACAGGTGATGCAGTGTTCAGTAAGCTAAAGCTTCTTTTAAGCGTTCGTCTGTCCTTTTTAGAACTTTTCTTTTCACCCTCTGCAACATCTTCAGTGCCTTGGTTAGCACAGGGTCCTGGAATAAAAAAAAAATATCTAAGTAAAATACAAAACTGTTCTCTGACCTAAAATGCTTGCTAAGTCTGCATAATAAAACAAGAACTAGTGATAATGGGAAGTCTTTATTAACATGTACCATCAGAAAGAGAATTTAGGAGTGGTGGGTGATCCTCAAAAACAGGGAAGGAAGTACACTTTTCACTACTACATGTTTGGCGAACTTGTAAACACAGGAACTGTCTGGAAAAAGAACAAATATGGTGAATAAATTAGTTGCATATTTTTTTCATTATTTGAATATAAATTTATCAAACAAAATCAGTCAAACGACTCAACAAGAAATCTAACCACTGAACATTCTGTACTTTCCGAATCATTTTAAAACCAACCTGAGGGACTTTTTGTCTATAGATTGAGAGGCAAGTTTTTCCAGAATGCGCACCACTGGCAGATGCAGTGAGTGTGTGCTGTTACTGAGGATGTCCCTACAGTGAGTCAGCAGGGTTTCCAGCAGGCCGGACTCGCACATGATCTGCCTGTTCTGCTCAGACTTTACTAGAGACTGCACATGATGAGCCACAGCTAACTGAAGCTCAAGAGACAGCTGTAGGAAAAAAAAAATCACTGTACAACTTCAAATGCGTTTATTCTCAAGTAGGGCGGAGTGGGTATATTTGCCAAATTTGCATTATGTGCTTTAGTCTAAAAACACAGTCTTGTCATTCTGACCTCATTAAACTAGATCCAGTACATGTAGCCTGTGGTTTTCCAGAAGGTTTTTATAAAGAATAAAATTACTAACCTGAGGGTTACTGGGGCAGTAGATACGAGGCAACAGAGTCATGATGACCTTAACTGCTCCAGGGTGCAGAATTGAATGATCACATGAAAACCTGAACAGAGATCAGTTTCTCAAACTTCACAATCTTTTCACTAATGCCTAAAAATTGACAATTACACAAAAATCTTAAAAATACAGGGGAATAAAGTTGATCAGTCACAACATGAAGTTATGGAAAAGAGTAGTGGAAGCCAAGCATAGGGAAGAGGTGACCATCAGTGATCAACAGTATGGTTTCATGCCGAGGAAGAGCACCACAGACGCAATATTTGCTTTGAAAATGTTGATGGAGAAGTATAGTGTGTCATAGAAGTATGTGAGGGTGGTTGCAGGAAAAAGAGGTGGTGAAGTTTGAGGAGTTCAGGTACCTGGGGACAACAGTGCAAAGTTATGGAAAATTTTTGTTAGAGAAGTGAAGAAAAGAATGCAGGCAAGGTGGAGTGGGTGGAGAAGAGTGGCAGGAGTTATTTGTGATAGAAGAGTATCTGCAAGAGTGAAAGGGAAAGTTTATAGGTCTGTGGTGAGACCTGCGATGTTGTATGGTTTAGAGACAGTGGCATTGACTAAAAGACAAAAGGTCGAGCTGGAGGTAGCAGCGCTGAAGATGTTGAGATTTTTATTGAGAGTTACGAGGATGGACAGGATTAGAAATGAATTTATTAGAGAAACATCGCATGTAGACTGGTTTGGATGGTTTGAAGATGTGCAGAGGAGGGACATATGGTATATCGGTAGGAGAATGCTGAGGATGGAACCACCAGGAAGGAGAAAAAGAGGAAGACCAAGCAGGAGGTTTATGGATTTGGTGAGGGAAGACATGCAGGTAGGTTTGGTTGGTTTAAAAGAGGCAGATGTAGGGGACAGGGGGATATGGAAATGGATAATCTGATAATGGGAGAAGCCGATAGAAGAAGAAGAAGAAGAAGAAGAAGAAGAAGAAGAAGAAGAAGAAGAAAAAGAAGAAGAAGACTTAGGTTATGCTGTGTTGCCTGCTATGCTTTTAGGCATAGAGCGATAATATTTCTTTCAGCTTGCATAACATTATTATATATAGTGTGTAGATTAGCATAATGTGTGTAGCAACAAAACAATTACAACCTAGCAAGTTTAGTTGGATTGTAGTTAAACTAGCATTTATTGATTTGGTTACCTTTAATTGGAGTGATGGCATAAAAAACTTCTGTGATTGTACTGAAAAAGTCTTGAACTGAGTTCAGTAAGGGGAATCTCCAGTGCAGCTTAAAAGACTAATTTAAAAGACATATATTATAAGGATAAAGATGTTGTATGTATCTTATGGCTACAATTAGCCAAGGAGTTTTGTGGTTCTTGGTTGTGAGAGTTTTATAAATTGTGAACAATGATGTGTATTTAGTTGTGCAATAAATGCATTTAGGGTGATATTTATACATGTATAATGCTCTTATAAATGTATCCGAATTTGTGGACTGCTCTGAGAATATGTTCTCACTCATCCAGTGATGGTAGATGAAGCAGAGAGGAGCTTTTCAAAACTGAATCTAATCAATGGTGGAGACGTTTGGTCATGGTGTGTTTCACCCAGTACTTCATTCAAGCTGGAACCACCATTGCCAGTTGGTGGTATCTACTGAACATACAGTTCACCTTTAGTTCAACATCAAGCAAAACATTTTGAGAAGAATAAATGATAAAATAAGCTCTTGACACTAACTGGCTACAACACCCATGTCCTTATTTGCTCGTTTTTTTTCCGTCATTGAAAATAAGATTTTGGGCTCATGATAATTTTAACAGATATCAATCAGTGTTTAACTTATTAATATCATTCTATGAATAGATTGGTGTGCTGAGAGTAACATTACAGTATTTTCACATAAACTTTGTTGATTGAGCAAAGAGTCTTGTGTTAAAAATGATAATAGGAACATTATAGCCATAATAAATTATAGTACTTGGATACTTAAGTATATTAGGAGGCAAATACTTTTGTACTTTTAATCAAGTGAAAGTTTAAAGGGAGCACATTTAATTTTACTGGAGTAATATTTTACCTACTGTATCTCTACTGTATCTCTTTTTCTCAAGTACATGTTTTGTATACTTCGTCCACCACCCAAAAAATTAACCTTACATTAACATTTGGTGTCACTGTTTTGTAGCTGGCTAGAGTTTTGTTAAGTAGTAACAGACCTGATGTAGCATATTTGTGCTGTTAGTGAAAACATTCATAGATTGCAAGATAAAGAGGGTAAAGAAATCTTCACCAACACACTATAGTAATTAACCATGCTTGTTTGTTCTCTGTTGGTTTTGAGACAAGGTCACAAACTGCATAAATCTCTACTGTGACAATTTAAATAAACTTTTCATACATTTTATAGAATTTCATTGTAAATGATTCTTACAAATCTTACTGTGTTTATGAATGTGTTATGATGGCTAAACACAAAATGTAACCTAATGAGAAGTAACATATTTTTGGTCTCACAAGGTCACTGTATGAAAGGCAAATGTGTCATGTTAATAAAACCTCCTTGGCAGCCAGAATTGCTTTGTCAGACTGGTTGCTGGCAGCGACGTTAGCCATCTGGGAAAACACTACAGCCACACAAAAATGGCACTCTGCCTAATATTTAAATCCTACAACCTTGTAATTTTCTGATGAGCAAATTATAAAAGAAATGAATAGCCCTTACCTCCCTGACTCTGCAGTTACAGACGATATAGACAGAGCTGCTTTTCTGATTCGCCCCTGAAAATCATCCTCTCCTGAATTGTGGCTCGTGACCTCCTGCTGATTCCCCTCACTCTCTGTAGACTCCTTTAGGTCAGCACACAAGTCTTTAGTCAAGCTCATACCAGTCCCAAACTTCTCCAGAAAGTCCAGTACTCTTAGGCAGTCCAGCAGTGGTGCAGAAAGAGGACATTCAGAACATTTAGTCAGCTTCAGAAAATCCTGGAAGGTCCTGTACTCCTTGCTTGCATCAGAATCCAGTGGTGCATTCCCAAGAAAGCAGCCAATCTGCAGAAGGGCCTCTGCCAGCCTTTCATAAAGGTGGGTGATGTGGAAGAAGTGAGCGTTGACAGGATGCAGGTGCACAGCCATGGCCATGGTGTGCAGTGTAAGCAGCAGCAGCTCCATCAGACCTTGGTGACTAAGAGACGCCCAGACGCCTACCGGCTGCTGCAGCAGAGAACCTTCCATGTCAACTAGCATGGAGAGCAGACTGGTGAAGCCACCAGCTGTGCGGAAAGCATTCCAGCTGTTTGGATTTTCAAGTACTTTCAGGATTGACTGGGAGTAAGAAAGAGAAATTCGGATATCAGTCTTGGAATCATTAGTGTAGCAATTATTGTAACTCATGTTTGTTTTTCTAATGGGTGGGTCAAATGCTGAAACTGAGATGTGTTTAAAATGCACCAACAAATTATTTGTATGATTTCAAATAATGGAAGGTTTAGGGTTATCCAGTTTACTCTGCTAATATATCAAAGAGCTATTAAGCCATAAAACAAAGCCAAAACCAATTGGCACTGGTACAAGTAATATGAATGACTGTAATATGTTTTGCACAATGGTCACGATAAATTGAAATGTTATCTATCTTTACTCAGTTACACTATAATAGTCAAACTATTCTAGTAGTATTCTTGTGCTTGTAATCTAAAATATGGACATACACTAACTGGTTAATTTGGTTACACCTAATTGGATTGCTTTCACATTCCCTGATCTAATATTGCTCATTATTTTCAGTGTGTCACACTGCTGAGCTGCAGTCCTAATCAAATCCAGCTCGAGTTAACAGTGAAATGCATATTAGCAAATCAATCTGAATTTAGCTATAATGCAATCAGCATCCCAAAGGCTAGAGTAATAAATTCTCACACCTATTACGCATTAAACGCGTTATAATTAAAAATCAAATCTAAGTCTGGATGCAGTCCCTAAACTTTGAGTTGAATTCTGGACAAAGATACACTCTCTCTCTCTCTCTCTCTCTCTCTCTCTCTCTCTCTCTCTCGATAGATAGATAGATAGACAGACAGACAGACAGACAGACAGACAGACAGACAGACAGACAGATAGATAGATAGATAGATAGATAGATAGATAGATAGATAGATAGATAGATAGACAAATCTCCACAAGCACACTCGAAAATCTAGTAGAACATGTCTCAGTAGAGTAGAGGGAATTATAGGAAAATTGGGACTAAATATGGAATGCGAGGTTTAAAAAACACACTATACAGTACTCATGACCAGGTGTCCACAACTTTTGCCAATATATTGTATACATACTGTACATACCTATATATATTTACACATATTAGAAATGCAAGAATAAATGTGAATAAATTCTGAAGAATAATTTGACCATAATAGCCATACATGCAGCAGATCTAGTTTAAGTTGCAGTTCAGTCTCTGTGGAAGAACAAAGGGCTCCTATTGCAGTGCTCATATACTCCTCTGGGTTCGTCTCAGACAACTGTTCCAGAATACACAGAGTTGGGCTGCGGTACATTTCATCATCCAGGAAGATCTTTATGTAGGGAATCATTCCAGAGTCCCGTATAAACACTGATGCAGTGAAGAGAAGTAAAATATTAAATGATTAATTTGCATGTATATAGTATGAACTTAATGAATTTACTTTCATTGTCCCATATTTCAACAAGTGACAACAATTTATGTCTTCATACATGGTTAGGTTTGTGTTCTAGTCTTATGTCTGTCCGTGACCTGTCCATGTTTCTTCAATTCATTGTATCCCTGTTTTGTATTAGAGTGTCTAAGTACACTTTGCCGTGAGGTCCCATCATGTATGTTGGTAGTCTAAATGCTGTATTTTTAATCCTCATTCTATGAACTCTCTGGTTTATACCTTTCATATTTTCCTTTACTGTATATTATAGAATGTTGATTGTAGAAACTCTGCCAAACTGTATTTTGTCCCCCACCAAGAACACTGTCATGGATTCCTTGATAATAATAGTAGTGTTTGCTGAAGCTCACTTCTTTCATCCACATGATACATTCAAAAATAAAAATGGCCACTATTTTTTGACTGTGCTATTTAAAATATGCATATGATTCTAACCTAATAACATTAGAAAATATATGCCAGGATACCTGTATTTCTGATGGATCTCATTGCCAGAGCAGCAACAACATTTAACATGTTTGTGGTGAGCTGACGCTCACTGTCTTCCATTCTCAGCTCACGTTTATTCACTGTAGACAAAGGAAATAGCATATTTTAAAAGAACTGAGAATTTACGATTGTACAGAGTTACCTATGTGTTGCATGTGGTTCACCTGAAATGCCAGCCTTTCTCAGTATCTTAGCCCGGCGTCTGAGTTCCACCAACAGCAGATCCATCAACCCACCATCACTCAGCACGTCAGACAGCAAGCTACTGCTTATCACCATGCTGTGAAAACACTCCAGAGCAGCCATGCTAAAGGCCTGAGATGATCCCTCCTTTAGCACAGCCTGCACTTTGCGCAACGTATCATGAGGGATGTAGGAAAGCTTAAAAACCACAGTCTCTAGAAGCGTGAAAAAGAAGCTGTGCACAGTGGCTGGCTTCTGCCATGTACTATCAGCCAGCTGGGCCAGACTCTGCAGTGTCCACTCCAGCAGGAAAAAGTTGGCCGTGTCCCAAGACCAAATCATGTGGATGGTGCACAGGATTTGACTGCAGGTAAGTGCGCTGCCTGAACGCAAGAAGGAGGACTGAAGGATCTGAAACGCTCTGAGATTCTTCACTGCTTTTCCTAGAAATATGAAATTATACAATTACTTTCTGAAAAATTCTAAAGCCTAATTGTTAATAATGAAAGTCTTTGTGTAGCCCTGTATCAGAGAATGACACAAAAGCACACATGTTACAACATGGTTGCCTTTGCTTTCAAAAGAAGTAATGCAATTATATAAATGCAATTTTAGCACAGTCACAAAGTGATTTACATCTACCAAGAGAGTGTCATGACATTACAAATACCTTTGGGCTGTAATACACAGGAAACTTTGTGGTGAAATCAAATAACACTCTTAGAGATTGATTGAAATGGTATTATTCAGTACATGATGTATATGAAAAACATCCTGAAGGTCTGTTATAAAAAAGTGTGTATAATCTGGTCAAAAGTCTAAAAAATATTGGTTTTCTCACCACATAAAATTCACAGATTTTTAGGGTAAATAAATATATTAGAGGAGGGCTAAGGAAATGTAATTTAATTCTTAATTAAAATCACATCAGAGCCAAAGAGAATCAGGTTTATATAAGTGGGGCAGGTTCGATTTCTCTCTGGAGTGAGCTGTTCTGCTTCGTGATGAATGATTAACTGTGGTATGGATGAGGAGAGTGAATGCGGGGCAACCTAAGTAGGTTAGTAAGGAGGGTTCTACTTCATCATGTTGGACATAATTTTCTTTGCCTTTCTGTTAATCAAAGGTGATAGTGCGGAGATGCAGCATATTTAGGATCTGTGCCGATGTACCTGTGATTAAAGGTGGGTCAAATTTAAAGCCTGGTGGTTGCGGATTATTGACACAGATGGCCACTTTTAACTCAACCTTGCCAAATAAAGTGAAAGAAGCAATGAGACCCAGGAGGTCTTTTACTGGAGAAAAGTCCTCCTCTGATGTTTCCTCCTCACACCTGCAAAAGAAGAAAAAGCAAAAAATATATGTATATATGATGTGATTTTCTAAAGAAACTTTGTCTAATGTGTTAATAAACTGTGATGTTTAAAATACCATATTTAAGTATACTTATAAGGATACAAAAAACTGATTTAAATTAAAATAAACCTAATAATGTTTGGCAAATCCTAGTTGGGTACCATTAATAATGTTCAGATTAATAATTAACCATAGTGTTTTGTTAGTGCCCTGTGATTGTGCACATGGCCTGAAAAATAGTCATGTCCTGTCGATATATAAGGTCTCCCTTGGCTTGCAGTAACCTCACTTAGAATGATTTGTCGCTCAGAGTCAGAAAGAAGGCCAACATAATGCGATTGAATTCAATTTACCAATGATCTTATTAGGACCTCCTTTATTATTTAACACAGTGGTATTCAGTGAAACTGGTCAAAGAAAGTGAGAGACACTGGTGGAGTGACTTTCCTGGATGTAAACAAACCCAAATCAAACTGCAATATGTACAAAATGACATCTTTAAATCTATTGGGTTTTTCCCACATACTGATAAGTTTTGTAATTTTTTGCAAAAAATGTTGTATGATATTAAAAGAGAAATGATGCATACCTTGCCATGATAGCTTGGAGGACTGTGTAGCCATCATTGTTCTCAAACTCCTCAAAAAGTGCAGGGTTGTTTGTGTACGAGTCCTTAACAAAGGTGAACACATTTACAGCAACCTCAGCTAGAATCAGTCCATGAACCTGCTCGCTCATTTGCAGCAAATTCTGGATGCAGATCTTCATACAGTTCTTGGCTACACAGGAAAATAATGGGTAACTCTATAACTACATGATTATATTATTACTATAATATTATATTACTATATCGATTATATATTGTCAATTTAGGGTAGGGTTTGTATTCATATGTAAAAATATCGTAGTAATTTGCTAATATTCTAACACAAACTCCCGTCAAAATATTAAATTAGCATCGGATAGAATTTGGACGCATATGATCACAATCAAGTTTAATTTAATCAGTGGAGTTGAATATTTTTCTAGACCTCTGCAAGAGGTTTGGAAAACTTTTAATCTAATAAGATGCTTGGAGCACACAGACAGATGAAACTATGCAAATCTACAGTATAAAAACCGACATGTTTAGAGAGATGTGAGGATGGAAATAAAAAACCGAGTACCCAAAGACACAACAAATGAAAATGTGTGGGTGTTTTAACAATTCAGCATGCACACACTCTGCCCTGACTATAAATTCAAAGTCCTAGCCTATATATGCTTGTAGCTCTTACTATATATATATATATATATATATATATATATATATATATATATATATATATATATATATATATATATATAAAACATATATTCAGTTTTAAGAATCTCTCTTAAAAGTTGAAAATCCTGACAATTCACCATATCGAGCGAGTGAATGAATGAATGAATGATGGAAGGAATGAAGACCTTTGTCTGCTGAAATAAGTAGAACAGTTAGGTGGATCATATCTTAAAAATGTTTTATATTAAATGTAAAACACACAACACACACACATCTGTATTACTAGAATAAATCCATCTGTATTAATAGTATAAATCAAATTAATTCAAGATTAAATATGATAAAAAAGTATATTCAATTAATTTGATTTATTCAATTTTATTTAAATAAAATATTTGAAAATGTTATTTTATATATAATTTAACCAAGCAGGCATTTAATTCAAATTTTTTATGTAAACTGTTGAAATTGTAATGATTACAAATATATAGGGGAGCAGTGCCGACCTTGTAATGCTGGAACTGTGTTTGGAACCTGTGCAGCTGATACAGCCCTGAGCACACGGGAGGCCTGTCTTCTCCATGAGGAGCTACACTGATCCCACAGGGAGGTGAGGGCAATGATCACACACTGCAGCTCCTCGGTTTCCACCATCTGTTCCACAAAGCGCACATGTCTGCACAGCTGCAGGATCACCTGAAGTACACAACACATACATGCATAGCTCATATTTTGTATTACAAAATACACAGTGTGACTGACATCACAATTTAAGGACTGATTTACCTGAATTAATAGGTCCTGGAATGAACAGTTGTCATTATTGCTGGGTTGTTTGTCAGGAAGGGCTACAAACAGATAGAAGCACTTCACTAAAGCCGCAGCTAGTCCAGTGATAATTGCTGCATTCACTCCCTGTAGAAACCATAACTATTATCACTTATGCTGATTAACTAATAAATAACACTTTGGACATCAGTTTCAGTTTGATGTTAATGAAATCAAGCTGTGGATGAAAAAAATCTTAAATGTGTACATCACTTAAAGAAAGACCCAATGAATCACCATTCATATTACATGACCTCATTACTAAAAACTGTTTACATGCTGTTTTTGCACATTTTGTTTAAATTTTTGTTAATTACAATGTTCACTTTACTCTTTTACACACCGCAGTATAAAATATACAACAGGTTTACTGGTGGCGCTATTTTGTGTTTTGTGTATTTGTCTTGCACTGTCCTGTATTGTCTTGCACTGTCCTGTATTGTCTTGCACTGTCTTTTGTTGTCTTTGCACTGTTTGCACCAGGCTGCACTCGATGCACTTAATGTGCTGAGGACACTTACTAGTCCTTAGCCCTGTGTTTACTGTGATGTAGCTCATGTTGTTTTATGTAGCACCAGGGTTCAGGTAGAATGTTGTTTTATTTCACTGTGTACTGCATCAGCTATATATGGTTAAACTCCCTAGATGATCCAAAATAAGCTACTTCCAAAAAAGGAATAATGATGAAGTGAAGGAAACTTGTCATATGCTGGTTAGTCATGTGGCATGGCTTATTATGACGAAATTCAAGTTGAAAAATGTTCAATGTTTCAATGATTAGCTTATTGTGAGCTACATTACAGCAACATTTATGTGTACATATGAATTCATATTTAGCACATATTAAAATGTATGTGTACTTACAGCATCAATGGTAGACAAAAAAGATGTGGCCTTCAGCAGCAGCCACCCTTTACTGCCATGTTCTGCTATTTGGAAAAACTGCTGCAACTCATATCGTGCTTCCTCTATTGGATACAAAAATAAAAATGATATATTGAGTAAATGCATTTTATTGCTCTATTATAGTTAAGTGCAAAAGTGTAAGATTTTAGCTTCACAAGGCCATAACACTAGTTTATATTTTGTATCATTTTCCCTCATTAGCTGATCGTTAAGCTATTTACAGACTGAATTAGCTGCTTTAAGCAGACGAAGAAGCCTTTATTTGTAGCACATATTTTGCAATTCCGTTTGTGTCACATATTCTAGCTTCTTATGAAGTTGACAGAGGAGATAGTACAGGTTTAACTATGATACGGTAGGCATGGAGCAGAGAATGTGAAGGGAAGTGGGTTAAGGGAAGTGGTCGTTCAGTGGTTTAGACGTTAAACTTCAGATACAAAGGTTGTTAGTACAGATACCAGCACCAACAAGCTGCCTCTTAATTGCTCAATTGTATAAATTAGATAATTGCAAGTCACTCTGGATCAGGTCATCTACCAAATCACATAAATGTAAATGTAGCCCAACAGTGGCACATCGGAAATGCTAAAGGATGAACCCTTAAGCTCCAGACCAGTAACCAAAGGTCTTAACCTTTGAGCCGTTAGATGAATTAAAAATGCAAATCACGCTCCAATTTCTTACCAATTTGACAAACATATATTTAAAAAAGAGATGCAGCTATCTTCTGGGTAAACTGTGCACTTCTAATATGCTATAATCAGCGTCAAGCCCACCCACTTAACACAGTTTATCAGTGCCAACTCCACTGAAGGAAGCATCTTAAGGGTACCTGCAGGTTTTCTGGACACTCTCTGCTGTATGTGGAACACCAGCGTCTCTGTGACATGAGTAGCCAAAATCTGGAGATCCACGTCCTCAGTGGCTTTACTGCATTCACACACCTTCAAGACAACAGAGACACTTACACTGATATTTCTGAGAATGTCTGAAACAGCATATGAACAGATATTGTAACGTCAAAGTAACAATTAGTACTTTCTTTGATGCTTATATTTAAAAATCTTTAAAACTTTAATAATGAACTGAAAGACAGATTACCCAGAAATCTAATAATGGTAAGCAGTTCTCTGACAATATAGAATTATTTTACTGTTAATTATAATGAATTGCCAAAATAATATACTGCTCTTTATAACGAATATACAAATTTGTGCATTATGATAAAACAATTCTATTTTTATTATTAATTACAATTATAAAAACATTATAAATGTCACACTCAAACGCTTTGAGTAAAGTTCAGGATCATAAAACTAAATCATAAATCTACTGCGTTTTAACTATTCAGTAAAACATAGCCTAGCTCATTCAGAGTATGTTTTTTTTTTGTTTGTTTTTTTTTATAAGAGTACAGAAGATGCATTCAAACTGTGTTCAGTGCACTTTCATTAACACAGATGGACCTTTCATTTCTCTATTATATGAACACCTTCCGTCTACACATGACTTCTCCAAAAGAATTGTTCTTTCAGTGGTGCTTAAAGCCCACACACATGCTCTGTGTAGAATGTGGTTCTGCTAATGTCCAGTAAGTCCCATAACTATGCTCACATGGCACACTGTTAAAAGTCTTTTTCTAAAAATCTACATCAGCACTGCTCAAAAGACCATTTACACAAATCTAGACAGAGGAAATATTAGTTTGATCTGAGTGGAATTCTAAGGTAAGGCTTATTACATTCAGTCATTTCTGTACTGTACTTTGACAAATTAAATATGTTGTTAATGAGGTTGTGTTGATTTCAAAGTGTTAAAAGATTCCATTATTTCCTTATTCTCTATTAAGACAGAGTTCTTGACTAATAAGATTTCCTTCTCTATCTCTAAGTGAGTTTGTTACCTTAATAAATATGGGCAGAAGGAATAGGAGCTGCTCCTCTCTCTTTTCTGTTGTTGCACTGGCCAGCTCTTGAAGTTTTTCTTGGAGAGCTGTGGCTGCATCCAGTCCTCCGCCTGAGTCGTCCTTGTGCCCAGGTCCTATCCAAGGCTCATCTAGCTTCAGCTCTGTCTCCGCACTTTCCCCTGAAGAACTCAATTCTCCAGTCTCCTTATTGATCCTCTCCATATCTTAAATGGCTTTCGTTACTAAACAGGTCAAAACAAACAGCCCTTTTTGTTTATTGCTTCCTGTTTAAATCCAGAGGAGGCTTTGAGAAATACCTGGAAATTATTCAGTCCCTCCAGAGAACAGTACAAAAGCATTATTGCACAACCTAACAGTGCAGGCACTGTTGTTTGTTAATCCTCATTTCACAAGATGATAATTAATCCTGTGATGTTGCATGCTTTTAGTGCAGAAGAAAGAATAATTTGCAAGATATATGCAGCAGCTACAGAGAACTCCTCAGCTGTGGTTAATGCCAAACCTTAACACATCATGCGTAAAATCACGGGTAATAATATATGTGCATGCAGGAAATGTATGCCTTTTATAGTCACTCTTAAGTTCCTTGTTTAAAGTTTCTTTTAGTTCTACCTCCGCATGCCACCACTGAACAGGTAGGGTAGGGTTTTTATACCAAAAGCACATGCCTCATTCCACACAGTATGAATTAGACAGATAACATGCACATGACAGGAGGAAGCTCTACAATGTACTGGCTTACTATATAAATCATTTGCAAATCTTTTTTTTTTTTTAACCAAAGAGTTTTAATGGTTTCTCTAACTTACCTGTGGCTTGGTGAGAGGCATCACCTTTTGCCTTCAGCATGTGGGAACAGTCTAACTTACCAAGAAGCCAGCTGAGACATGCCTGTCAGAAACCTCCCTCTTATCTGCCAGTTAATAATCTGCACTGGGGGGCTGAACTTTGCACAAAGAAGCACTCTTACATCAGCTGCACATGTCATGTGCTTCACTTCCTACACAGGGAGAAAAATGAGAAGTGAAGGTCTTGTGTGTTTGTCTTGACTTGACTAGTTTTTAAGCTTGAATAAAGATTCCTTACTATCAAATAATCCATATTTAATATATAACCTTATGTATTTATAGTTCCCAATCTTGAAAATGCTTTTGAAACTGAAGCCTAAAAATACTCAACTGCACAATCTGTATGCAGATTCATTCATGAAAGGGGGGGGGGAGGTGTTAAAAAGGAGGGGGTATCATTTGGGGAAATGAGCAGCTTACAATTTATCATTTTGTAGTACTGACATCATGTGGTTTGCAGAGGAATCACAAAGATGGGAAAAGGATGCAAAAATAAATGAAAGAACAGGAACAAAAAAGCTATTGTATAAAATCATTTTTGTTGTTGTCTGGCAGCCCAGTCTCACAGCATTTTGTGATATAGTTACAAAATATAATCTATTGATTCGTGACACAAAGTGACCTCTTTTTTCGGGTCAAGTTCGTAACTATATGACGAAATGGCGTGAGACTCTGCTGGCGTCTGGCTACTTATTATAATGTTAAAACATGCTGATTAGCTGATTCAAAAAAGTGAATAATCAAAACAATTATTGTTGTCGCTAGTACACATTGATTTATTTTAATTTTATGAATTTGTTGGGTTTCATTTTGCTTAAGAGACGCAAAATAAAATATATAGGTACATTTGTAATGTCATAGGCACCAAAAATCTGCAAAAATTAATGGGTAAAAAGAGATTTTATAGGTAACATGCTATTCAGTTCTTTTTACACTTTATATGTACAGTACATTTGACTTTTTCCAGTTATGTGCTAAATGTAAACGTTATTATTTTTTCCCCCCCATATTTTTCTCAATCTACTTTCAAATAGTGTGGTGTGTATTTTGTTTGTTATTCAATTGTATCTATTAGAACTTGGTATTTCAGTCATATTTTTGAATATTTTTTTATATTTTGTATTTATTTTGTATTTATCTTTTTTTTGTCTGCAGCTGTTCAGCTCTGCATATCCTGTGAGAAATAACATTCAATTAAATGTATTAATCAATATAATTATATATTTCCACTGAGTATGTTCCAGTTTGGAAACTGAACTCTGTTTGTTTTTCATCGGAAGTAATTCTACATTATCCCAAGCCATATACACTTGTCCATTGTACTACATCCACTATGCAGTCTACTGAGTACATTATTCATGCTGGGATTTATGTGAATGAGGTTTTAAACCACAATGAATGACTAAATTGTGTATATGATCAGGGGAAAGGTTCATCTAATAATCCTGCTTAGTTCATAACACAGTCTAATATGGTCTAGCTGGCAAACAACTACCAACTATCAGCTGGAGAAGTCTCTGTTATGTTATGTTATGTTATGTTATGTTATGTTATGTTATGTTATGTCAAAATCAAATTACAGAATAGCAAAATAGAGGAAAATAATTGGAAAATCTCAAACATTTATAGATTTTTGTAGTGAATGAATATATCCACTTACCAGCAAGCAAACTCAAAGCAAGTCAAGAAATTTTTTATTGTCATTTCTACCAGATATAGCTGATGCAGTACACAGTGAAATGAGACAATGTTCATCCAGAACCCTGGTGCTACATAAAACAACATAGAGCTACATAACAAAACACAGAGTTAAGGACTAAAGTTAGTGTCCTCACCACATAAAGTGCAATATGTGTAACCGAGTGCAAACAGTGCAGACAATAACCAGTGCAAACAGACAACACAAGACAGTGTGGGACAGACACACAAAATACAAAATAGTGCCGACCAGTAAACCTATTGTATAGTATGATTATACAGTAGTGTGCAAAAGAGGACTATAAACAAGAGAGTATTTGTAAACATAAACACAATGTAGTGCAAAAACAGCAGTAGCAGCAGTTGAGAGGTTTGTTTATTCACTCATTTTCTAAATGAACCATTTTTGTGAATAAGTATGTCCAAATAGAGAAAGCTAAAGTGTTTAAGATATTAATGTAGTCGGTTTTCTTCGGCCTGTATTTTGAAGTTGAACCGAATAATAGTCATGACGATCGCTCGTCACGTGAACACCAGAATCCAGTCAGACGCGAGAGGCGCGGCTCTGTGTCGGTTCAGTTTTGGACGGGGCTACAGCGGGGATTCGACTCACTGTACTGATTCGGTTTGTTTGCTCGGTGTGGAATTAGCGCTTCATTACACCGACTAAGGAGCTTTTTTCTAATTATTTTTTCCGTCGAAGTCTGCAGAGTGTGTGGAAGATGAGTATATTGTAGGTAATGGTTGTAATTGTCGCACAATGCCGCTGGTGACTGGAGGAAGCGGTGTGTTTGAGGCAGTACAGCGGGGAGACGATGAACAGGTAGCGCTGCTGATTGACCAGGACCCAAACCTCCTGCAGCTTAGAGGTCTGACTTCCACATACACTCCTGCAGCGCCCCTGCTTGTTTTTTTTTTTTTTTATAATTAATGAATTACTTACTCACATTTATTTATTGTTTCATGCACCGTGTTTTCTTATAAAAACAATAGCGAAAAGGCCAGGGTGTACATTATTTTGTTTTTCACACTGTAATACCTTCATATAGCATTTTAGGTGACTTATAGGTTGATTTGAAATTTGCACTAGAAGTATAATAATAATAATGAAATTTTACGTAAAGCTGTTATGAACAAATATTTTGGTGTTATAAAAGTAAGTCAGTGTTTTATTCTCAGGTTGGGGTGGATTTACTGCTCTCCATTTTGCGGCCCTTCACGGGAATCGGCCAATAGCTGAACTCCTCCTGAACAGAGGGGCAGACCCCAACATACCCTGTAATGCCGGGCAAACCCCCTTCCACTTTGCCTGCCGGTAAGTCCCTTCTTCTCAACATCCCCCTATTTCACATTGCTCATTATTATATACTTTTTACACATTTACAGAGCATCTGGTGCAGTATATGTAAAATGATTTCCCCTCCTGTAACAGACATGGTAACGTAAACATCATGCACACAATGTTGCAGCATGGGGCAGACCTGCGCATTGTTGATCAGCAGGGGAGAACATCACTGCATCATGCAGTCAGTGGAGGAAGCATGTGAGTAACTCGATCTTCTGTATAATCTGATTTAAGACATTATGCTGATCTGGTGTGTAATCTGTCTCGTGTTCTGCATTAGCGTATCTCCTGCGGGGTTCAAAGCAAGCAGAGTGGCTTTGCAGGAACTAGGGGTGTTTATCATATCGATTATTGACTAATATTAAATATCTCATTGCGCTGACTCTCTTTCTCACTGTTGTCTGATGATCAGTGTTGCCATGCAGTACCTCTGGGAGACAAGCATGTTCCGATTCTCAGATGCTGACCACTTCTTAATCACTCCACTACACGTGGCGGCGTCCACCGGGAATGCTGATGTGGTCCGGTATCTGCTACGAGAAAATGTGAGCTGGTGAATTGGGTTGGAGGATGCATTATTATTTATAATTATAGTCCAATATATCAATTTATTAAGCAATGTGAGTGTTTATATATTTAACATTTATAAAATTTTTCAACTCGAGTTATTATTTATTTAATAATAATAATAATAATAATAATAATATAAATAATAATGCAGTACGAATACAGTACAACACATCAACAACAACAATGATAATGTCAAAGGGAACATTGAAAAGTTTAACTCAGTTTGAATTTGGATCCGACCACAAAGTTTTAGATTTATAAAATATTTTTAAATAAATAAATATATATATATATATATATATATATATATATATATATATATATATATATATATATATAAAAGGAAGGAAATATTGAATAAATATTTAGGATATTGTACTATCTGTAGGTCTCTATTTAAATCGAAGCCGATGTGTGATCTTGAGCAAGTTACAGTAATTTCTGGACTATTAAGCGCACCCAAATATAAGCCTCACCCACTGAATTTGACAGATTTTAATTTTGAACATAAATACGCTGCACCTGTCTATAAGCCGCAGGTGTCTACATTGAAACTAATGAACTTTACACAGGCTTTAATAAAAGACAGTGTCTGTTACACTGCTTGTATCTAAACAGTAGCCTACCAAGAAAGTCATTGTTCACTGTCTTCCTCCTTCCTTTCACAACTATTTCTCTCGGGAGTTTTTCTTTTGGCATCGTCGTGCGTTTAAAAATCACCATCGGTGAATCTTTTCTCCCGATGCCGTGCAGCTCAGAACACAGGTGAAGTGCGTTTTTTTCATGTCCGGTTGTTTTCAGCGTGACGAATGATTCGCATTTCCTGTAGACAGTCCGAGTGAGCGGCAGATCAAATGTCAGAGGAACATCATCTATATTTATGATGTGGTGCAGCCCGATTCAGTGGGAGCGCGATTTAATTGTATATAAAGAATTTCATTGGTTCACTTGAACTTATTCAGCAATTTCATTGGTCTAATGTTATGGGGCTCAGTTTTTTGGCATGAATCTTGGGAAACCGGGAAAAACCCAGGAAAAATCCATAAATTAGCCGCTTCATTGTTTAAGCCGCAGGGTTCAAAGCGTAGGAAAAAAGTAGCGGCTTATAGTCCGGAAAATACGGTAAATGCTTTGTACAAAAAGTGGTTCATTATATTTTGCACGAACTTATGGAGTTAATGCTAGCTCGTGTGCACTCTGTCATTAAAGCAAATCACGACTATACCAAATCCTAAAAAAATAAGATTTGTATGTAAATATAATATATTCCGTTAAAAATGATGAAAAAAAGCATTTGCAGTAGTGCTCTGAGATTTTTAATAAATAGTGAAAAAGCGGCAGGCAATGCATTTTTTGATACAATGTATATGAGTACATTGTTTGAGTTTTGGGGAAAAAAAGATATTTGTTATCCCATTCAGCTATATAAAGTATATTAGAAATATTTTTACACAATTATTCCCAATTCACCCACAAGTCACACGATTTAACAAATTGTAGGCAGCTAATGCAAGAACCCTATAGTCCTCTTGGTATACAGTAGGATTTAAAAGTCTGAGAATATTAGAATGTCAGAATATTGTTTATAGATTTATTACTAAATGTACACAGATTGTAAGATCATTTGCAGGATAAAAAAGAGGGAGTCTAATCTAGAGAGATTTGTGGAAGATTTGATAGATAACCCAAACATCTCTCCAAAGCAGTTAGTTTGCATTATTACTGTGGAAGTTAAAGAATATGTTTTGTGTAGACCTTCTGGTGAGTCACTGTAGTGAAGTGGAGCAGACAGAGATGGTCTTAATTGGCTTTAGGACAATACAATCTTAACCTAATTACTGTAAGTCTATAATCATTGAAACACACTTATTTGTTTAGAAAATGCAGGCTCACGTTTAATGTTAATACAAATGTAATGGAACATTTAACACGTTTTTCTCCTTCACCAGAGATGTTCAGCAGATGCAGTTGACCACCAGGGGGCGACAGCACTGCACGTGGCTGCTGAGAAAGGCGCTATCGAAGTGTGCTGGTCACTTCTGCGCAGCACAGAGCTGCACATTTTACACATGAAAAACCACTCCGGCCTCACACCTTTAGACCTCTGCAGTCGTGGAACGACCTTTAGGTGTGTTCGCCACCACTTTATTGTTCATGTTTAACTGAGCAGAGCTATAAGACGCAAAATCACATGCACATCCGCAATTATTAGAATCTTTTTTTTCTGTGTTCCAGACATCAGCAGCTCACCAAAATGTTAGTGAGATTTATCAATAAACCAAAGAATCAGAAGCCCAGAGAATCCTATGGTATCTTTTATCTGTTGTCTCTAAACACAGCATATTTAAATGTAAGTATAGGAGATTTCCTGCCCTAATGGCTGTTGTGGGTTTATTTTTGTATTTTTTAATGCAGTGATGTACAACTGGACATTTCTTTTGCCGAGTATCAGCGGGGCAGTGGTGCTGCTCATAGCGGCGATTTTGGGAGACAAAGGAGGCGTGTTTTGTGTGCTGTTCTTTCCCCTGCTGGCAAAAGTCACCTTGTCTCAGTACCACAGAATGAGTGACTATCAGAGGTTAGAGGGATGTTGCTATCTTATGTCATTTAACTACTTCATCACGGTTTATTTGGAGAGTTATTTTGTTTCTTTGTTCTTCTCTTTTCACTTCTAGGTTACCCAATCCTATCTATCTTGGAACTTTGACTGCAGGAATAATACATACTGTGATCTGCTTTTACTATAGAATTCTGCCTAATATCCTACCCTGGTAAAAGCTGATATTATGTACTGCATAAAATGTGTTTGATTGTTTTGATACACACTATACTAAGGTTGCCCTTAACCTACTACATATTTGGCCAGCTTATGCACTCTTAAATGTTTCAGTTCTTCATTTTTCTATGGTTCTCTGGCTCTTCTGGAAGCTCCTAACACAGGATCCCGGCCAGCTGCATGCAGCTGATGCAGATCCTCGATTCTCCAGCATAGCAGACTTGGTGGGGTCTAATCAGAGTCTTACACGGTTCTGTATTAACTGTGAGGTGAGAAATCTCCATAGCAGACACATTTTTTTTGCTTTGTTTTTAAATAGTTGTCTTGATTGGAAATCACAAAATGGATATTACATGCATAGTGGGCATCTTTATATATATGGGAAACAAATACATCATAGCTTCATGCAACTTTATTAATAACTTTATTGCATACTCAACATAATTGCTATATCTTTGTAAAAAAAAAAAATATATAAAAATTTAATAAATAATAAACAACACCATAGACACCCAGACTCGTCACCTCCCAACATTGCCCTCCAGTTTAAAAGTAGTGTCAGGTGTGACATGCTCGCTATTGTTTCCTATTAAAGTCCGTCGTCAACCGTTTGACATCTCCAATCCAGGTGTGAGAATAATTTCAAAATTGTCTTGCCAAATGAGTTCTTAAATGCTTTTTGAAAATTTTCTATTTTGCAAGACATTTTGCTTGTGTTAATTTCCCGTATGTGTGAAGACTTTGACACCCAAAATAATTTGTATAATTTATTAAGATTTATTACATAGATTTTTGCTTTCCTATACATCATGCTAGCTGTTCCAAGTGGCCAACTGCAAACACTGTCATCTGTGTGACCTTTGTGTGAGGGATTACGATCACCACTGCCTCTTCCTAAATCGCTGCGTGGGCCAGAACAACCACCGTGTCTTCTTACTCTTCATCCTGACCATGTTAGTGGCACAGGTCTTCTTCATCATCACTGCTGGGTATTATCTTCACTGGAGGTCAGAGGTGGAGGAGAGCTGGAGCTCAGTAGCAACGAAAGAAGCTTGGGTGCTCTTGCTTCTTGTAATCAATGCACTCACTTTCCTGTGGGAGACCTGGCTTCTCTCTGAGCAGTGTAAAACCATCTCCACTGGAACCACCACGTACTTCAGGCAAGGTCGGCAAAAGAAGACTTCTTTTAGCAAGCGTGTGGCCACAGTACTTTTGTTTCTGGTTGAAGGGAAGAATTTTAGCAGCCAAAATCAAAATGCTGTTGACATTTAGTTGTAAGGCAGTTTACTTTCTATACAGACAGTTGCTTTACAGTAAGATTTATTACGTCATTAAGAGTGAGGAATACCTGCTGTTTCTTGAAGTTTTATTGGTGTTTAAACTTTTTTAACGGGTCAAGCATCACTTTGTGCTTCTAACAGAGGAGATATTTTACCTTCTCACTGTTCGATCCACACAGTTTTAATGTTGACATTCATTTTATACTTTTTTTTTTTTAATGGACTGTTTATTCAAATATCATGCCCTTTTTTTTTTTATAATTGAATGCAATATATGGTATTTGGTTTGCATAGCCAGGTTTCAAGTGCTCTAAACAAAATGAACAGTATGGTTGTACAAAGTACTATGGTTTAATTGGGTATACTGAGCTTATACCTTCACTCAACTATGCAGTAAATCAGTGGGATCGTTATGGGAACATTACTGGTCAGACTTTATTTGCATGGTGGCTCATGCAACACCCAGTACCGAGAGTACCATGCTCATTGTGACTATTAAAGTGTGCACTAAGTGTATATTGGGGGTGTAATCCAGAGGCATTATAAGTATCTGTTTCATGCTACCAGTGTTTCCAATGTGTATCTGTTTTCATATTTAAGATTTATACCCAATATGCTCATGGCCTTTTTTTTTTTTACACGTCAATTAAAAAAAAAAACAGTGGTAGAAATATCAGCACTGTCAGCAGGTCGTAAATAAATGCTGTAAAATGCATAGCACAACATGACAGTTAAAAACCTTATGCTTGCCTGGCTTTTTGTTGTGTTCTGCATGCACATTATTAGTCTCACCTACTCTAGGAGCCGTGTGTAGTGTGTGACTCCTTTTTATTTTTGTATTTATTATCATATCTGTGTTTTCTGTGTTTTTCTTTGTGTTCAAACTTAATAATGTATTTGTATTTGTTGGCGTGTGTGTGTGTGTGTCTGTGTCTGCGCCCTGCTGCATCATACAATCAACTAGTGAGCCAATCAATTTGTAGCTGTACAAAATATAAAACCCAGCATATAAAGGTCAGGTTGATATTCACATCAAAGTTCGCTGGAGGTGGAGGGGCACAATCTCAGTATTGTGGATCACCTGGGATTTTTTTGCACAACAGTCTCCATAGAATAGTGTGAAAAACATCAAACATCCAGTGAGCGACAGTTCTATGAGCAGAAACGCCTTGCTGATGATAGACCAAAGTAAAGTCTGTTATGGAAGGCTACAGTGACTCAATAACTATTTACCACATTGTTAAGCAGAAAAGCATCTAAGAGTGCATAATGTGAAACATTCAAGCAGATGGTTGAGATACAGCAAAAGATACTCCATTTCTTTCAGTCACGAAAAGGAATCAGAGGCTACAGTGGATCTTTTCTTGCTGTGGACAGTTTTAGCAAATTGTTTACTACAATTCTATTAATTTTTATTTGTATAGCTGCACGTTTTTATATTTACACTACATTGGGCTCTTTTAGTAAACTGTTGCCTCAGATATCTGTTCTTGGCTAATGCATAAGTGTCTACAAACACACAAAGTAATATAGAACAATATTTAACATAACCCAAAAAACAGTTTGATCCATCTTACTCTATACAGTATTTGAAAAATAGAGTTAGTAGCTGGATGACAAATACCGAGGTTAGTATCAATGAGAACAAAGGCAGCATATTTGATTTAACTGTTAAATTTAGTAAGTCTTTTGCGATGTTGAGAACGTTCTTTTGCTGCTTGCAGCAATGTATTAGCTCTGCTAGAGCACTTGAATTTGTTTCATCATAAATCAGCTGCATAGTCTGCGGTTGCTCTGATCTTAATCTGTCACTGATTTTCTTCTGCTAATGCCAGTTAGCAAAGGTACATGAATCTGCAGGCCTAGTCACTGTTGTATCCACCCTCATCCCTCGCTCTTTGTCATGTCAGTGCAGATTTAGGAGGAAATGCAATTTAGCAGCTAATCTCCCAGCACGACTTCAGAGCAATGGCCTGAGATTGTTGTAGAGAAGCCATCATTATGATCCCATTTAAAAGCCAATTGAAATGTAGATGAATCAGGATTTGGGTCTGGGTAAAATTGTGGTAGTTTTGCCATGTGAAAAAAATGCATGGTGCCCTGTACCCTTCTCAATCTAGGTTACTGTCTTTTTTCCCCCTCACTTGCTGTTCCCATGTCTGTTTCAGTTTTCTCCAGGTTTTCAGGTTTCCTCAGACTTTTCAAGGACAAGCCAGTAGTTTATCCTTTATATGTGGTAAAAGGTGGAAATGTGTATCTATACTGTGTGTGTGAACATGGTGGGCTGTGATCGACTGGAAACCCATCCAGCGTGTATTCACACCTTCGGCCCAGGTCTATAAGCTTTGGATCCACAGTGACCCTAACAAGTATAATCAGTGTGAGGTCTTGGTGAAACATCGCACAGCCTCACTCTCTTTGAATTCCAATGTCACAAAGTAACACTATAGTTATAATTCAAACAGCAAGTTTATCAGGCAGGTAGGTTCCAACATGTAAATGCGCTGCAGGAGTTTTTGTGATGATTCGTGTCAGCCAACTACAATAAAAGGTTTCAAATTTCTCTTTTAAGAAGTGTAATGTGTACAATTTTAACAGACCTGAAGACTTCTGTACTGGAAGCACTGCATATATAGTAATGAGCTAAAAATATGATGTCGTTAGCATGTTTGTGGAAGTAGAATCAAGTGACTTTTAGAAAATTATCTTTTCGTCATTCGAAAAACCCCGATATTCTGGTCTGGACGGTTAAAAAGATATTTGTCTAGAATATGTTTGGTGATATTTAAGTTTTATTAAGTTTGAAAAATGTAATAATTTTCAGTTTGTGTACCCTGTAGTTCGATGTTTTACACATTAACATGCAACACGTCATCATTGGGGAGAAGATATTTCTTAAGAAAGCAAGGAACAGAAAGAACCAAACCTCATGTAAACACACTGCATACTGGCTAATATCACTAGTTAATAATGCCCTCTTTAAATTGCATTCACAATCATTTTGGTTTAAGATGGCAGTTTTGAAACTCAAAATCTAAAGAAATACATTGTATTTGATCAAGAACATGCATGAACTCGAAAACAGTATGCTTAAATGCTAGTGTAACAGGGCAAGTTGTATGAATTGATTAGCTACATGACTGGCAAGCAAGTATAGATGTCTGGTTTTCCTCATATGACAAATATTGGATGTCCACATCATTTGGTTTTTGTCATGTTTTCAAAGCCTGAGGTACCACAGAAATTAGATTGTTCTTTCCTTTTGGAGCAGATGTGTAATTGACAGCTATCACAATGTGAGGAGCTAAAGGTTTTTATGCTTGTGAACATTTGAATCAACCATGTATGAACCAAGAAAGAAAAATGGATAAAGTGCACTTGAGTGGTGTCGGATGGCTAATCTTAAATAGAGCTAATATTCTAATTAATTTGCTAGATTACAGTTATAGGTGTAATAAACAACATTGGCTAAACTATAGTAAAGACATTGACATTATACAGATAATATACTGGGCTATTATCTACTTAGCCACTCATTAGAAATTAATACAAACACATGTCCATGCCAAGAGCGTTAGCTAATGTTCACAGCTAACATCAGAATAAATGGGGAAAAAAGTAACCTCTGTGCCCTCGAGCCTGGCAAGGTTGGTAGTACCAGCAGAGCTGGTTTGAGTAATTCAGAAAAGGCAAATCTCCAGAGATTTCCAAAACCTCTCTAGAGTTTACAAAGAGTGGTGCAAAAACAAAATAGTGAGTGGCTAATGATAGTGATGATAGTGATCTCGATGGGCAAAAATACCTTGTTCGTGAGAGTTCAGAGGAAAGTAGGCAGATTGTTGTGAGTTGCCAGGAAAGGATATAGTATCTTACATAATTCATATTTAGAAACATGAGCAGGAAAGTATCTGAGCATGCACAAAACCTACCAACATACAAACCTTGAGGTGGACAGGCCTTCATATTAGTAGTTCATATATTTGGGTTCCAAACGTGTTAACAAAGAACAGGAATCTAATCACAGGCACAGACTAAACTGGACCCTAGATAAGAAAATAAATCACCTGGTCTTTTTTAGTATTCAGCTTTACATTTTCTGGGAGACTATGATGTGTCTATTATAGTTTCATATACCTGCTCTTGGCGATTTTTTTTACTCATGAACTCAGATGTGGTCTTCTCATCCACCACATGGTTTGTGTCTCATGCATTCTGAAGTGCTTTTCAGCTCATCAAAGTTAAACAATGCTTATTTGAGTTACTGTAGACCTCCTGTCAGGCCAGACCAGACCAGTTTGATCAATCTTCTCTGATCTTTTGATTTGACCTTGGTTTGTGGTTGAATAATAGAAAAGTGAATGAAATGGTACATTTACTGTAGATCACTCTGCAGCTATGATACAATTCATTACACTCACATTTGTGCATATATAAAATATGGAACCAAGGAACAGGTGCAACCAATCAACAGTATAGCATAAGTATTGATGACAACAGGAAACTGTGACCATATAAGGAAAACGACAGATGGCACTGGGTCAGAAGGGCAGGAATCTGTACAGAAGTGATTGTACACATATATTTTCTGTTGTTTTGTATTCATCACATGATATGACTCGAGTCCATTGTCTGTTGTAAAACCCCTATATGGAAAACAGTGAGGGAAATTTTGATGCTATTTATACTAAGCTAAGCAATTTCACTTCTGTGTTGACCAGACTACACTTCCTGAGAGACATTTTGAATGTAGCAAGCACCATCATGTATTTTATTTTGTATGTCAAACGTCATTCTCATATTTCTCAATAGTCAGCTTTCTGTCACGTGATATGTGCAGTGGGAGATGTTTCTACAAAGCGTTTTATTTTTTAGAATAGGTTAAGCACTTGGTAACATTCTAGAATCTGTTTCCCAGGGCTACTTGGATTTTGGTGACATGTATTCTGATTTTTATTACCTAACTGTATGGACAACTGACTGCAGTATTTACGTAAGTGTTTGTTTTCAGTACCTGCATGGTGAAAGCAGGCATTAGCTATTGAATGTGCGTGAAGCTGGACCAGGCTCAGTGATGAACAGTACCAAGTATCATCAATTGAAGACAAAATGGAAGCGTCTAGGTAATGACCCACATGCTCCCACATTGTTTAACTTTATCTGAGCTAATAGAGTACAGTCTATGGCTTAAGACTGTTACTTTTTATCCATTTACATTTATGGCATTTAGCAGATGCCCTTGTCCAGAGCGATGTACAAAAGAGCTTTGAATCTCTATCAATGAAAAAATCTACACTTGATTGCTAGATTATAAACTTAAGATAATTCCGCCTACAACTCAGCTAAGAGGACTTTTAATATGTATTTATAAAAGACAAAGCAAACCTGGAAAAGTGTTTAGTTTAAGTGTTTCAGGAAGTTTCAGGAAGTAGGAAGGTGGTACCAGTCGAGTAGTGCTAGAAGAACCCCATTCATATCCTGTGTGTATGTGATTCTAAATGAATTTTAACTCTGTTGAATGTCACGCATAGTGAAATATAAAAATAATAGCAACATACTTTTTTTTGTGAACATTAATAATAAAACATATAGATTTAATCTGGAAAATGTACTACATTTAATTCATGTAAATTTTGCACAATTTAAAAATTTATTTAATCAATGTTCAAGCTATTTAAAGATTTATGCAGCATATAGCTGTATAGTAAAAAGGAAAAGAACTACAATAAGTAAATGTAGTTGGATAACAAGTGTTACACTATACAGAATACACTATACAAGCTAGACACCATGGTACAGATGACAGAACAGAATTGCCTAAATTTATCACAGTATATCTATATTCTGTATTTAACTAACCATCAGATATTTGCTTGTATAATACATTAAATGTGACTTGTCTACTATGTGGATAATATCTGTTGACCTTCGGTTGCTTGATTGACAATAAGCGCTTTATAGCTTTTCCTAAAATGAAGTTTTTAATTGGACTCAGACCTCTAATTAATTGTCACAGTGGCATTAATTATATTAAAATATTTCATCTCTAGAAAGTAAATGTTTGGAAAAGCAGATTAATGGTGTTGGGTTTAATAGACTGTAAGACGACGCATTTATTAGAGATTTATTAGAGTAAGTGTGCATTTTCAGTTCGGACTTGTGACTAATGCAGACAGATTACAAGTAGAACAGGGAATTGTGAAAAGAACAGGAGAAGTAGGCTTGATACACAAACACACACACACACACACACACACACACACACACACACACAAACAACCTCATCTGATCAGCAGTTCCTGCATATGCCAACTAATACAGACTATGAAGCTAATTTAGAGGAAGGAAGCAGGAGGAAAATGGTAAAGACCCCTTCTGTTTCTTCTCCACTGAATTATTGACAGTAATCATCGAGGCATTTAATGGCCAGGCCAGAGTGGAATTCATTTGGGTGGTGGTGGGGATAAATAATTCATCATGGGTAAGGGCAGATCTGAGTGTGTGCAAGAGGTCCCTCTACTCCAGCTGCCTCTGCATAATGAGAGTGGGAGGGGCTCAGGAAACGTAGAAGAGGGGGGGGGTAGAAGAGAGAAAGAGAGAGAGAGAGAGATGCTGGCTAGAGTCGGTGGATGAGGTGCAACAGGGCGAGGCAGTGGAGGAGAGACTAGTGAAGATCCAAACATGTGGATGGGAGAGCTCAGTGCTGTCCAGCGATGAGCACTATGCTAAGCCCCAAGATCAGACATACGAGGCGAGGTAAGCACTGCACTGCTTCTCTTGGTCCACCCCCATCCCCTACTCCTCTACACTTTGCACTACTTCCTGTGCTTTCAGCATCCGTTTTTTCATCTCATATCTCTTACTTCCCTTGTACAGTATGGCTCGGTCTAGATAATACTGTTCGGTTGCTTAGTAAAATGTTGTCATTTGATTAGTACAAATGTTGACCTAAATGATTTTCCGTTCCATGTCTCTCGCCTCATTGAGTAAATGAAGGTTCACACTCTTTATGAGCTGACTTAAATGTGAAGCATGCATGACAGAGGCATAGTATGAATTAATGATGCAGCGTGATATTTCTGACACATGCTCTTGTCAGAATATAATTCTGACAAGATAATAATGACTTGATATTGTGATATGTGTGGTATATCATTTAAGATGCATGCTTGGCTCTGCTGCAAAGTTTTTTAATGATTGTATTGCAGATCCTATTCTTAGTGCTGTGGTACATTGATGTTTCAACACTCAGGCACAAAGGTTTTACACATAATAACTCATTAGAGCTGAAAGTCAATATTATCTCCTTTATGAGTGCTTGAACTTGTTAAAGAGTAATAATCACTTGAGATTGATGCTCACAGAATAGCAAAATACGTTCAGAAATCTTAAGATCATTTACAATGACTGGTCAAGTGTACATTTGTATAGTGCATGGTCCTGCGCTGAGCAATTGTCTCCCTTGAAAGCAGGTTAAAGGCGTGGTGCTTGTCTGTTTCAGCACTAATGCATTCTGGCTGTAAAAAGCTATTTGTGGATTGATTCCCCCCTGCCTGCTGTGCAACATAATACAGGCGCAGGGAGCTGAACCACACTGCTTTCTTGCTTACCTCTGCCTCTGTGATCCTGCATATGGAACATGTCATGTTTGATGAGGGTTCTGGCTTCACCTGCCATGTTAGATGCTCCGACAGCATGTTTTTCTAATGTTGAGCGAAGAGCTGATTTCATTTTCTTTTTGCCCTACAGTGATTTATTACAGTTGAGCGTGTGTGTGTGTGTCAGACTCTTGTATTTTGCGTTTATTTGTGACTGAATACAGGCAATTTCATATGACTACTGTATGTTTGCTTATAATAATAGTAAACTTCTTTTTTAATAGTACTATTGAATTTTTGTTAGACCTCTCTTAATATGTTTTAATAAGATGTTGACTAACTACTTAACTAACTGTAAAGGGATTGCTTTTTTTTTTTTTTGGAAAGATAGGGAAGCCATATTTCCATTTTTTTTTCATTCTACAGCAGTGAGTATTTATTCAGTTGTGGTATATTGCCCAAGCACTTTGATTAATTGCTGTAAAACACATGTGGATGAGTGCCATCACAAATGGAGGCTCTTTCATCTACTGATGAATTTGAATGTGGAGTCATTCAGACACCAGATTTACTCACTATATTCTCTCCGAATTATTTGACTTTTTAACACTAGCTCTTACCATTAAAAACATGCTGTGTAATGTAACCACATATTCATTTATGTGCGTGTCTGAGATAAGATTTAGTGCCTATCGTGACTGCTGGACCACCATGAAAGAGCTTCACCTCCTCAGAGTTTTTTGCTAGAAAATGCATGAGTCATATGCATTTCCGAGCATGCCCATTCCCTGATAGAAATTGAGAGGCATTTCTTTTGCTTTGCTTCAGCATTTTTGTCACTGTGATCATCATGAACCTGAACTGACTATGAGGCTTATTATGCTTCAATGCTAGCCAGAATGTGTGGAAGAAGGAACAAGAGCCATAAGAACCAATCCCAGTACCATGCAGTATTCATTATCATGCTGTTCTTAATGCCATCCTGAAGGTGTCCTCATAAAATGATAATAAGCCATACTCCAAACTTTTTCCTTTTTTCAGATTTTCCCCTCTGATAACACCATTTCCAGTTCTGGTCTACACACAGCCTGATCAGTACAGGAATAAATTACTTGTTAAATTAATACTTAAAATATTAATATCATATTAAAGTCAGGGAGAGACAAAGAGGATAGTGTGAGGTCAGACACAAAAATGAATTCCCATAGTGCTAAAATGGGCATACATAAAATATGCAAACGTCTCATCAGTCTTCGCTTATTTTTAAATCATTTAGCAATGAGCAGACAAGTGGGTTAATAGAAGAATGTAGGACAATGCATCCAACTTCTCCTCTGCAAACCATTAAATCCTTTACATTTAGCCTTCAATTTGTATTGTTAACAATGTGTCTGGAAATTTGTGTTTTAAGGAGGGAATGGTTTTAGAAGCCCCCCCCCCCTTCCTCCTCCCTCTCTCCTCTTTGCTCCCCATGGTCTGAGTAGCCTACACTAACACTGATGAGGCTTCCATTACCCACAGTGATTTAATAAGATTCTGGCAGTGTCTGCTATTCTCCTTCAGGTAAATGGACTCAGGGAATGGATTGTCCATTATGGCCAGAGACCACAAGACACAACTGTGACTTCGCAAATAGGATGCGTACGAGGGCTAAAACGGGAAAATCGCACGGCTGGATCTAAGAGTGACAGAGCGCTTTTTCTTTTTTGTAATGATGAAATAAGAAACCTGATAGGATTCTGAAGTGTTCCTAGTGCTGTTGAGTCCTTGGTGAAGAATATTTATTGAAGACATTTATTTTGTTACCCTTAAGCAAATAATGATGTGAAGGATGTACATGCTTTGTCTCAACTGGTCATCTACTGTTTTTTATATTTCATATGAAACATATACAGTATAGCTTCAAAGTATTATATATAATTATATTCAAAAGTGGGCTGTTAATCATCACACTTTAATAATCGAGTTAAGGTTTAAAGCTTTTGAGAAAATACATATTCTTGCTAATGGTAAAAAAATAACATGCATTGCTGAATACACCAATCAGGCATACAATTATGACCACCTGACTAATATTGTGTTAGTCACCCTTTGCTGACAAAATAGTCCTGACCCATTGAGCATTAACAGCATTAATTTCAGCAATTTGAGCTACAGGAGCTCATCTGTTGAATCAGACCACACGTCAGCCTTCACTCCCCACGTGCATCCGTGAGCCTTGGTCACCCATGACCTGTCACCAGTTTACCACTGTTCCTTTCTTGGAAAACTTTTAATAGATACTGACCACTGCAGACCAGGAACAGCACACAAGAGCTGCAGTTTTGGAGATGCTCTGACCCAGTTCTCTAGACATTACAATTAGCCCTTGTCAAACTTGCTCAGATTCTTACCCTTGCTAATTTTTCCTGCTTCTAACACATAAAATCTGAGGACAACATTTTTATTTATTTTTATGTATATCCTACCCACTAACAGGTGCCATGATGAAGAGATAATCAGTGAAATTAACTAACCAGTCATAACGCTATTATGCCTGATCAGTGTATCTTTGCAATTTGTCTGACATTTCTTTATTTGTTGCTAAAATATAAATGAATGCACATAAAAATAACCTGATGACTGCTTATTATTTTTTTTGATGTGTCTGGGTGTGTGTACATACAGCCAGGTCTAAGAGCATGGTGATGGGGGAGCTGACACGAGCCTCGAGCCGGCCGTCCTCCCCTTGCCTCCAGGAGAAAGCACTGAAGTCTGGCTGGCTAAAGAAACAGCGTAGCATCATGAAGAATTGGCAGCTGCGCTGGTTTGTGTTAAGAACTGACCAACTTTACTTCTACAAAGACGAAGAGGAAACCAAGCCACAGGTAGCTATTAAAAAGGCTACACTAACAGTGTTATAGACTCAAAACCAGAGTGCACTTGCACATTTTTCTTCTGTACTACTAATGTGTTTTTTTTTTGTTGGGTGCCTTAGCTATTGTAAGAGCTAACTGCTTTGCTTTAAGATTTTATTTGGTGTAGGCTAGAATCATGCGAATATGTCAATACTGTCATACTTCATACTGTCAATCGATGAAAATATTTAATCGGGATTAATAGCATGATTATAGCATAGTATTAGTAACTTAACATTAACATCAACAAATCAACATGGGCATGGACAAATATGGATATATGGATGCTTTATGCAAATGTATCTTTGTTATCAGTGAAACCATACTCAAAATATTCTTGTAAATTTTTTAAACTAATTTTGTTTGAAATTAGGTAAATCATCAGGACACCAAACGGAACCTTTTCTATCTTTCCGCACAGACAGTTTGAATTGCTATCCTTTTTCATATGTATTTATTTAAATTTTTTATAAAAATGGTCAAACAATAATGCATTAATCGCATGTTAATAAAATTAGTGCAGTGAACATTATTTTGCATTAACGCGTTCTTCTCGTTAGGGGTCGCCACAGCGGATCCCATTATCTTCATGCGACCTTGTCCTCTGCATCCCCCTCTTTCAAATTCACCACTTTCATATCTTTCCTCACTATATCCAAAAACCTCCTCCTTTGCCTATTTCTTTTCCTCCTGCCTGGCGGTTCCATCCTCAGCATTCTTCTACCGATATACCCAATGACCTTTCTCTGCACATGTCCAAACCATCTCAATTGGGCCTCTCGCACTTTGTCTCCAAAACGTCCTTCTAATAAAATAATTTCTAATTCTGTCCATCCTCCTCACTCCCAATCTTAGTCTCAGCATTTTCAGCTCTGCAACCTCCAGCTCCACCTCCTGTCTTTTACTCAATGCCACTGTCCTCATACATTTTCTGCACCATCCTCACATACTTCTCTGACACAACTGACTTCCTCATACAGTACCACAACTTCTCTCTCGGCAACCTGTGGTACGTTTTCTCCAAATCCACAAACACACAATGCAACTCCTTCTGACCGTCTCTATACTTCTCCATCTGCATTCTCAAAGCAAATATTGCGTCTGTAATGCTCTTCCTCAGCATGAAACCATACTGTTGCTCACAGATAGTCCCCTCTTCCCTCAGCCTGGCTTCCACTACTCTTTTCCATAACTTCCTTGTGTAACTGATCAACTTAATTCCCCTGTAGTGACTGCAGGTCTGCACAGCTCCCTTATGCGTAAAGATCGGTATCAGCACACTCCTTCTCCATTCTTCAAGCATCCTTTCACCTTCCAGAATCTTGTTAAACAATCTAGTTTAAAATTCTACTGTCATCTTTTCTAAACATCTCCACGTTTCTACTGGTATGTCATCTGGTCCAACCAACTTTCCACTCTTCATCCTCTTAATTGCTGCTCTCACTTCCTCCTCCCCACTTCCTGCTTCACCATCTCCACACCATCCAACCTTCTCTCTCTCATTTTCCTCGTTCATCAGCTGCTTAAAATACTCCCTCCATTTTTTAAACACACTCTCCTCACCAGTCAACACATTTCCAACTGCATCCTTTATTGCTCTAACTTGCAGCACATCCTTCCCAGCTCGGTCCCTCTGCCTGGCCAATTCAACTTCTCATACAGCTCCTCATATGCCTTTTCCTTGGCTTTTGCCACATCCCTCATCACCTGCTGCCACATCTCCATGTACTCCTGCCTACTTTTCTCATCTCTCTGCTGATCTCAATTGTTTCGCCAACTTCTTTCTCCTTATACTTTCCTGTACTTCCTAAATCCACCACCATGTCCTCCTTGAAATTAACAGGTTCATTTTGACAGCCCTATATTTTATTCCATATATTTTTTATGGAATTGCACTGACCTCTCGCTTCATTACATGTGTATTCGGAGGCTTTGATTTCAGAAAATCAGTATGTTACTTAGAAATACTATACTATAATAATACAAATAATAATCACAAATAAGCACATACACTTTTAAGTAAATTTGACCTTTGAATAGGATAAATTAATACATGCACCAAAGGACTTGCAAATAATAATGCAACAGAAAAGTTTACTGGATGGTGGCAGTGTGTTCAGCTGTCATGTGACTGAGCTTTAGAAGTTAGTGAAAATGCGGTGGCTGGCTTTATTTTGCAGCAAACACTCACCATCATCTGTTCATACCTTTTCAATGTACTGTACAATGTGAGCTTGTAAGTGGGTGGCAATTAACAAACCTTTCCACATGACCAAATCTAGAGAATTGGAAACAAATTGCTTAAAGGTATTAGGAAATCATGGCACTAAGTGAATCATAGATGAATTATAATGAAATGTAATAATGACTAATAAAATGTATAAAGTTTTGTTAATTAATACTCTGATTTAAAGTATTAATAAAGATAATTTATAATTAAGCAGTGCAAATTCAGCTATTTATACATTTAACCAGGAAGCATAAAGTCTTGAGGTAAAAATGTTGAGGAAAATAATGTGTTTGTGACAGCTGTTGTTTGACCATTTTTATTAAAAGTACAAATAATTAAATATAAAAAAGGCTAAATTAAAACCTTCAACGCAACACACATACGTCTGTTTATTTTACCCAGATCTAAAAACAAATAAATAAACATGATATAAAAAATCACTAAACATTTGTTTTATTGATGTGCCAAGTTTCAAATCAGCTCTAAAATCCGCCATGATTCACACATCCGCCAATTAACCCTCTGAGGTCGACAAAACGCACCGGCGCGTTTTGTGCCATTGTTTTCCTCGTAACGTGGAAACCAGCTTACTGTAGTCTGTCATTTTTTATCATACAGAAAGAGCAATATATCATTAAAATCTGTAACGGGTCTACTTTAATTTGTATACACTCATAATTACAACAAAATGCTGTGCTTTTGTAAAATAAAGAAAACACACAGACTGCGCTCTCTGCCATCTCTGTCTCTTTCTTCACAGAGACACATAAAACAACCTGAATCTCTGTAAATATTCGCCTCACAGACTAAATAAATATATGAATAGAAGGCTTGAAATGTCTACTTTAACAATACAATATTCTCTGTTTATGTAATCCGTATGAAAGCGAGGAGGGGTACAGTTTCTCCAGTATGAACCCATTATCTGTATACCATAATTACTTTAAAACATTTACAAGAATATTTTTCCTTCATGATCTATGTTAAATATTGTTTCACTAAAAATAAACATACATTTGTATAAGGCATCAAAATTTGTCCATCCCATGTTGATTGGAGATTGGAGAATTTTTTTAAGTATTCATTTAAGGTACATTCAGAACAGATAAAAATGTGCAAAAGTTGCTATTTATCGTAAGTTAGCTCACAACAATCATGCGATTAAATATTCTTTTAAAATCTTGAATCTTTTAAAACATGAGTATCTGTACTTCTGCTTAAGTAAAGAATGTGTGTACTTTTGCCAGCTCTTTTAATTATGAATATAATTTAATTAGATGTTTGTTAGTCATATAGTTACTCATATATAACTCATTTAATTGGTGATTATACAGTGATGCTTGAAATGCTTTTAGAGTCTTCTTTATTTCTGCATAAATGGAACCTAATCACATGAATGAGACAAAAATAATATACATGGTCATTTATTAATTGAGAAAAATGAGCCAATATTACATATCTGTAAATGAAATAAAATGGGAACAGCAGTTAATTTAAAAGTCAAATTAGAGTCCATCTGTTTTCAATCAGTGGGATTTTCAAGTGCCACTGTATGATTCAGTTCATTAACTATTTGAATCATTTTCTAAGTATTAGTGCTTTGATTAATTCATCACTACAGAAGCATTAATTATGTATCAATATTTGTCTCATCATTTAACTTATTCTCAAATATCTCCTGTTTTAGTGTAAAATGTTACCTAGATCCTGACCCATTATGTGAAGAGTATATTTCTTTTCCCTCTTTTGTTCCAAAATTGTGTTTCCGTCAATCTTCTGTTAACTCTTTTCTTTACTGAGGATGAGGTAATGGCTGGCTTAAGGAGGTTTGGATAATGCAGCATATAAAGTGCCTTCTTTACTTAGGACATTTCTTGGATCAATTAAATACAATACACTTAGAAAAACTGGATGATGGGGGCATGACCACATCTTGTACCGCACGGCCCGGGAAGCCACTCTCTCACACCCTTGACCTGTGCTTCTGCTCGAAAGCCTCATAAGTCACACACTGTTTAGCATATATAGAGTGGATGACCTTTGGACTGCAGATACTGTAGTAGGAGTGTGCCGACTGAGGGGGTGAGACATCAGTCGACCTATATAAAACTAATGCTGTTTTTTTTAAGTTCACACTTGGAACATTTTTTCTCATGTGCCAGGTTCCTTTTCCCAAATCCAATTTCTGCTGTAGAATAGTGCTCAGCTCAGTTACATTGATAAATTGGTATTTTAGCCTTATCAATGCCTACATGCTAATATTTGAACTGGCTGCAGCTGTATTATAAAAAGGGCAGTTTGGTTTAGTAAGCAGTTTTCTGTTGCACAGTTCTATAGCTATTGAAGTGACTATGTGAGGTTTAAATCCTTAGGATGAGGTTCAGAGTTGGAGGTGAATAATTTTTAATGGGAAAGTGGCTTAATTGTGCATGTCTCAGCAAATAAAATAAAATAGAGCCTAACAAGCTAACACCGAGCGCTCTACTCCCTCTGCATTTTATCAGGACTGTTATGTCATAGGTACATCGTTCTTTTAGTAATTACCATCAGAATCAATTTTCCATTTAAAATGTCCTCATGGAGAACTAATCTATAATAATCCAAGGAAAATAGCTATTAATTCCACCAGTATTGGAATGAATATTGTGTGTGTGAGAGAGAGGGGATCTGATCTGGGAGGGGTGTGTGTGAATTTTATCCTTGAACTGGCCTATATATCCTGTTATGTTGTTTTTGTTTTTCAGGGCTGCATCCCATTACATGGCTGCCAGGTCAACGAGCTAAGTGCCAATCCTGATGAGCCTGGACGGCATCTTTTTGAAATAGTTCCAGGTGCGTTGGAGCGAAGCAATCTGGTTGCTTAAGAAATGCTGTTTGAAGTGCTTGTGTGATTGCCCTCCAGTTCACCTTTAATATAAGCAGTAAAGAATTTAGGAAAAAAGAGCTTCCAGTCAGGGCAGTGTACTGAACAGGGCTCCCAAGTATTGCAGCAGATGATAGACTGCTTCCTCATTAATGTATTATTCACTACTCAGCAACTAAAGAATCACCTGTGTCACACTGATGGCTATTAGTCTTTTAGGGCACCAGTAGCTATGAGCTGATTATACACTCCTGGGCAAAAAATAGGCAGCTTTTATTGGACTAAATCACTGGTCAGAAATATTAGCAAAAATTAAATAATTGCAATCCCAAAACCCTTCTGTGCTATTATGTGTGTTTAGTATTGTTGCAGTAAAGTGTTTGGTGAAAAGCTAGAAACAGGTCTTCATATACAAAAAGTTTTGGGTAATGATTTAAAAAAAAAAAAAAAAAGTTAATGGTAATGATTTAAATGTTTGATGTGAAATTCAGTTTAATACATGACTTTTTTAGGAGACCAGCCATGTTTGGTTATCTGTCAAACCTGAAGCGGTTTATCAAGGGCCTGATCACAAGCTCACGAATTGAACTAGGTTTTATATAGCAGAGAAAGGTCTACAGTATTTGTTAAATACTTGCTCATTTCCTTATCAATGATTTGATGTTGAAACGATAAATTTTTTTTACACTATTACTTGACAACAAGATTGTCATATTATGTAATCTTTACAAGACTACTTGCATTTTTTAGACTTACTATAATATGATGTACTATCAGCTATTATGTAGCTCAATAAACATACCATCTCAGGGAGAAAAAACCCGAGAAAGTCAACATTTCCCAACCCTCCCCCTTCTGTGTTTCAGCTACAGGTGCACACCAGTACTTTCCCATGAAATTACATCTGCTGACACAGATTCTGTTTATGTCTTCTGTGAACCACCACACACTTTGATTCATCTGTTTTACACACTGTGAAATGTTAGGAAACCATTTTAAGATTTTTGATCATCTTTGGTAATTGGTAGTTTGCTATTGCAAAGAATCGGCCAATATTACAGGCTTGTGTAAGATGCATCTTTTGCTTAGTCTGTGGTCTGGAAGTGGTGAGCTTATGGCATTTACATATGTCCTCAGTTTGTTATTGTCAATGGATCAGATTTGATAAATAAGAATGAAAATATTATAAAATAGTATTGCAGAAAATTCACGATTGCCTTAAATATCATTTTAGAATCTTTTTAATTTAGATACTTTAATCTATCTATCTATCTATCTATCTATCTATCTATCTATCTATCTATCTATCTATCTATCTATCTATCTATCTATCTATCTATCTAGAGAGAGAGAGAGAGAGAGAGAGAGAGAGAGAGAGAGAGAAAGAGATATATATATATATATATATAGTGTATAAAACTGCTATGTCATTACTCTGTCATTTCATCAGGTCTGAACTGGTCACAGTGCATTCGAATTATGCAGATTGCACAGTCACTTGCCACACTTTGTTGGAACATGTAATGCTTTGCCTGTTTATTGGGATGCTTTCCTGCAGTGCCTAGCAACATGTGGATTGATGCAAAGTGCTCCACCTTTTTGTCGTAACTAGCTGATGAGGGAATTCTTTCATTTACACCAAGTAAACTTCGCAAGCTGGCGTTATATCCATCCCAATGCAGGGTTAAAACGGCTGCTGTTAAAGTACACGTGTGGCCACACTTCAAACAATATCCTAAACTGTGGGCGTGCAGATTTTATATTTTATATATCATTTTATATGCAATTATATGTTTGTTCACAGGAACAATGAAACAGCAAGTATGGATGTCCACACACCACTTTTATAATGTTTTTTGTGATTAAGCGGAATCAATATGAATCATTATAGTTATTTTCCCAAATTTTTACCAATCAACATGACACAGTATCTAAAAAAACCAAGCAAACTCTAAATTCTAATGAATCACATTTGACATTGAGATTCAGATTCAAAAGAAAATTATTCATCAGGGTTCATTGACCCAAAAAAGATTGTTGTTTCTGTATGATTTTTGCTGGCATTAAGAGGGAAAATAAAGCAACAGTACTCAAAGTGCTTACAAAGCATTCACAGGATCTTATTGTAAAAAAAAAAAAAAAAAAAGTAGTACAAAGGAATTTCCAAAACATTAGCTGTAAGAAAACTGTCAAGGCCATCATTAACAGGTGGGGAAAATAAGGGCAAGAATTGGACATAACTCCAAAACAGGGTAAAGGATAAGAAGAAAACCTATTAAGGAGACTGAAGAGAGACTACAGCAACATTAAAGGAGCCACATCTGGAAAAGTACTGGTCACTCCCTGCATTTGACAACAATCTCTTGTATTCTTAACATGTCTGTGCTATGGGGTAGGGTGGCTAGACAGAAGCTTTTTTTTAAGGAAATAAACATCCTAAACTTCCAAATTTGGCTAAAACCAAAAATCATTATGTGTTACATGAGACAAGATCATTTAGAGCATATTTTTAAAAGGCACAAAATAAATCTAATGTGTTCTCTGTCACATAAAGAACATCATATACAGGAATGCATGGTGATGGTAGCATTAAGCTTTGATGCTGCATTTCTTTAGGTGGGACTGGGGATTTGGCCATGATTGAGAGATTTATGGGTAACTCCAAATGCCCATTTATTTTGGCACAGAACTTTAAGGCCTGTCTTAGAGAGCTGATGATGAAGAAAAATGTTACCTTCCAGCACAATAATGAGCCAAAGCACAAATCCAAGTCAACAAAGTAATGGCTACAGAAGAATAAGATCAATGATTTAAAACAGCTCAATCAGAGAGATAAAAAGGGCTGTGCACAGTAGATTCCCTCACACTGTAATGGATCTCAAGCAAAACTGGCAAATCAAGAAGTTAATCTCTTAGATTTTTATTCAAAAAGAGATAGTCGTATATTATGGGGTGTACACATTTTTGCAGTCCCTCTTTAAAACAGGTCTATTTGTTTTTCACTTGATGTTTTTGTTTGCTATTTCACACTAAATATGGACATGTATCTAACAAAATTGACCTCAGTTTAATTCTTGTCAAACGTATCATTTTAACAGGTATGCATACGATTTTTATGTCCATAGTTTAAAAGGCATTTAACGATTGCCTATTGACATATGAATTATATTTACAGTGCATTCCATGAATTTTTGACATGGCTGTCAATACATGTGTTTACCTGCTGGGTTGATTTGTAAGTCTCAGCGCAGCCAAAAACAAAAGCTTGTTGACTGGGGTCATTTATCAGATTGTAAAATGATTCCAAAATGATATGGATTCTCAAACCTTTCATTTTATAGGGAATGTTTGTCAGTTGGGGAAATAACCAGTCAATGTGCACAATGTGTCATATAGTGGCTGGTGTATGTGCGAGTAGCATCCACATATTGGTTGTCATTCATCCTAGATTATCCAAAGCCAGATAAGCACTTGTCTGGATTTTCTTTCTGTAACAGACTATAAAATATAAAGTGCAGTGTTTTCACCAATTCACCAATTTCCTTTGGAAACATTTTCATATTTGAGGTTTAATTAAAGGAGATGAGGCAGCTTCATTGTGTCTTAACTTCATATTCATTTCCCATCCTTTCTGATTAACACCAAAATCCAAACTATGACAGTATTGTAATTTATCATTTTACTGGCATTCAGTCAATAAAAGAGCTACATTTATGCATTTTTGCACAGTTGCTTCATTTTTAAAGCTTCATGTTTAAATGTGTTTAAATGTCGGGCTCTTTTTGCTGCACATGCACTAAATGTCAGACAGACAAACAATAGCTCCATTAATGAGTGTTCTTGACACAAAAGCAGAAGTGGAGTGAGGCTGCACAGTGGAGGTCTGAACTGAGCATGTGCTTGTGGCTGACAGTCATTTGGGGAACTCATGTCGGGTTTGCAGTACCTTAATGTACTTATTGGAAGCTCAAATAGCACCAACCCCACAACAGTCCATATACATATACACACACCCCTCCCTTAGTTTGAGTACTGTGTAATCAAAGCATCAGTGTAACACATAATCGGTGTGTGGTCTCTAAAAATGCCTTCAAAGAGACGTATGCTTAATTAATAAGCTGTTTAGTTTAATTGCAGAAAAAGAGACGGGCAACGAGCAGAGATATGTGCATCAGGCTGGCAGAAATATTAACCCACTTCCATGTAAAGACACCTCTACACACACACAAAGACACACACATTGATTAGCCCTTTCTGTTTGGAGTTCTGTTTGTGTTTGGAGGGCAGGAGGGAGTGGGGGGTTGCAGTGTTTGGCAAAGATGTGTTTGGTGGTGGCGTGTCTCATGAGGGTGAGTGAGGGCAAGCCAGAGCTCCACTCCCAGTCTGGAGGGGCTCTGCATGTATGTGTGTGTGTGTGTGTGTGTGTGTGTGTGTGTGTGTGTGTGTGTGTGTGTGTGTGCGTGCGTGCGTGCACGGGTTTGAATCTGTGTCTGCCAGAGTGAGGTGCCAGCAGAAAGAAAAAGTAGGGGAAAAAAGAACAAGAAAACTTATTTTTGAATGAATGAATGAATGAATGAAGCAAATGAAGGACTTGTTTTTCAGGTTTTTGGCTATAATGCTACTACTTTTTTGGCACTCTTGCTCTCTTTCTCTCTCGTGCTCATTTTTCCTTTCGTGCACTTAAGTGCCCCTGGCACATACCTGTGTAAAGGATTCACCTTCCGGGAGGGCCATGGGTGGAACTGACATGGCATTTGTGTAGCCGAGCCCTCGGCGGCTGCTGTGTGCCAACATGGGGCTCAGCTGCTGCAGAGTGCAGGAACACCACGCTGCTCAGCTCAAGGGTAAGCTTTCTTTCCTCCAACTTCTTACTCAGGATCTGCGTGCACTCCTGCATCCTTTGTCTTTATCTAAGAAAAAGGAGACTATGCCAGTGGACATAATTTCTCTTTGGGAATACTGCCAACACCTTTGTTAGGATTTTTTTTGGATCAGTGGTTCATTCATTCTGCTGCAAATAACTGTGAAAGATTTTGAGGGCTGCTGGTGGTAAAGACTGGAACATCTGGACTGGCAAATGTGTGCGCAAAAAAAAAAAATCCAGGAAGCTGTGGCTTCACTCATGAGCTATTTTTATAAGTATTTTTTGGACTTTGTAAGAAGCATAAGGGCTGCTGGTGAGACAGTCTTGCATGAATGTGTCCCTGTAATTTGACATGAAGTGTGCTGAAAGGTGTTCTGCTTCTCTCTGATCTGACACTGGCATTTTAACCCTTTACTTCCCAATTTCTCCCAAAGAGAATGTCACTTTTTTTTGTTTTTGTTTTCTATAATGTGGCTCTTTTCTTTTTTTTTAATCACTGGTTTGTGTTTATAGTAAACCGAATACACACATAACCTTGCATGCACAAATATGTTGCATGTAGAAATGTTCAGTGTGGTTGTAAAATAGAGTCAGTGAGTTTAACATGCACTCACTAACATCAGTTGAGGCTCATACAGTGCCTCAAGCCACTGCTTGTGGGTGGAAACAAAGTGGAGGTAAATAAATAATTGCCATGCAGGGGATATAGGAGAGTTATGGCAGTTTCCCACAGTCTCTTTGTAAATGTTATCAAAGCTCTCTGAGGTAACCTAACAGTCTGGATGCAGAAATGGAGCACTGCTGAGTTTTCACTTTTTTGTCTAGATATTTGATAGCCACAGTGAAAAGGGGAAGCCTCTTAGATCAGACCAGAAAAATCAGGAAGACTACCAAGACTTATTAATACAAAAAAAGTAGCAAATGTCTATGCAGATTTTTTTTTTTTTTTTTTAACCTCTGTCAGTACTTCAGTCTTTAAAATGTTTTCTATAGTGAATGTTAGTGATTTTAACCCTTTTATGTTTATTTGATCAGGTTTTATCTTTATTATATATAAATAAAGAGAGAAAAAGAGAGATTGCTAAACCTCAAAAAATCAGGCCATAATGCAGTAGCAAACAGAAATGAATAGGATACAGAGAATGAATATCTGTTACTGCATACTGTAGTCCTCCAGAAAAGAGCTGTTTTTATTGTAGCATGTGACCGCAGCTGCTTAACACATCAAACACGTCGCTTCCTACAGACAACATCGACACAAAATATTTCAGCTTCGATTCATTTTAAGGTTTAGTTTAAAGAATTTAGTGCCTTTGAGGAGAGAAGCGTGATTGTTGATTTTATTAAAATCACTCCCTTTTAAATTACTGGTTTGATCTAGACTCCAATTTCTCATCTTTTCCTGAGTGTAGGGAGGGAAAGGCAGAATTTCACCTCATCAAAAGCCTGCGTGTCTTTGGTGAATTGCATCCAAGATTTATTTTTTTTTTTTTCTTAAGCCTGAGGGGCCAGAGTGCTGGATCTCCACTCTTACTGCTGGTCACAAAAAAGCCCTCTGCCTTAGGGCAGTCTGTCTTTTTATGTGGTGTGTGTGTGTGTGTGTGTGTGTGTGTGTGTGTGTGTGTGTGTGTGTGTGTGTGTGTGTGTGTGTGTGTGTGTGTGTGTGTGTGTGTGTGTGTGAGTGAGCATCTGGGAGCTATTGATTGAATCTTATTATAAGTATAATTTTACTGTAATTCTACTGTAACTCTTTCTGTACCTTACATTCAGAAAAAGCATTGGTGTGGTTAATGTAATATGTTGCAAATGCTAATGGGCAAAGTGGAAGAACAATTATTTGTAGTAGTTAAGCATATGCGAGAATGGCATTCTCATTATAGGGGGCATTTTAAAGCAGTGTAAATATTTGGCTCTGATCCAGAGAACAAACCATGTGCAGATTTGTTTTGCGCCTACTATATTACATGATGGACATAAAGCTCTGACACTGTTTAGTGCTAACAATCCTCTGGAATGTTAACAATGCCCATCACAGCTTGGGCCTCCCCCTTATAAACAGTCCACCACCATGACCTTCCGTCACAAGGCGAAAAAAATGCCGGCTGTCATAGTAAAAGCATTGTCCACTGAGGACACATTGCATGCAGGCTGGGAAAGTGTTTTGACCCAGTGTTGAGCTGTACATGTTAAAGCATGGCCATGTGAACCTTCGGGTTATCAGCACTGTTGTGGAGAACAGATACGGAAGCTGCAGTTTTTCTCATGGGAGTCGAGAATGATTAAAAAAAAAAACAAGGAGTAAAGAATATGAGGTCAGGCAGTTAATGGTGTATGTGTTGATTCAGATGACCATGCACACCCACTGCAAACTGCTTAAATGACAAGTACATTAACATTTTTTTGCAGTAAAACAGGCACAAGACTAATGTGTTCTATAGGGGTTTTTGTGAAGCCAGGGTCTATTTAAACTCAAACTTGTTTTTACTTTTGTCACTATGAATCTACCCTGGTGTTTTTCTGCCAAAAGACATTATTTCTGCACCTTCCGTTTTTTTCACTCATATATCAGTAAGCTCTAAAAACAGAGCAGAGATAGCATGCAGTTTCATCAGGGAGTAGTTTAGATGTCAGCTTGCATACCTCTTTCAAAACTGACACAAACCAAGCCTTTTGCCCCATAAAGCAGGCACCTAGAGCAGCTAATGGAATCAAGCATTTACAAACTGTGAACTTCTCAAAAGAAAAAAAGAAGGAAAGAAAGACAGACAGACAGACAGACTTGACCTGATCTAATCACAAAACCTGATATGAACTTATGCTTTAATTGTTTTGAATATAGGAGCCACTCCTTCTACTTTGAGTCCATCTAGTGGTTAGTAATTAAATTACAACTATATTATAAGTGACTCTAACATCCAATTTACAAAAGACATTGTCTGGTCTGGTTACAGTTACACAAGTTGTCATTTAGCTATTTCAGTAATTATATAAGTGGCTCTGTTTTCTTCTAATATTGAATAATAATAAAAAGAAATCAGCATTTTTAGTGATCAATCATGTATATAATGGCTTACCTAAACCTTATATTCTATGCTTAAACATATCTAGCATATTAAATGAAGACTAATAATCACATATTCACATATCCATCCCAGCATCTGTATTTTGTCTTTAGAAATACTACATGAATTAAACCAGTCATAATGAATAAATCCTTGGTGAATTGATGAATAGAGTAAATAAACAATAAAGTGCTGTGAACTCTCGTGAACTCTCTCGCTCTCTTTCTCTCTGTAGGTGGTACAGGAGAGAGGGACCGATCAGCTCCGAGCCATGATGCCTTCCTGCTTATGGCAAACTCCCAAAATGACATGGAGGACTGGGTCAAAGCCATCAGACGAGTCATCTGGGCACCTTTTGGCGGAGGTAGCACAATCAGCATGTTAGTCAATAGAAAAAAAACATCATGTACCAACCTACACACTTTTGTATTCCAATCCTTTCGGCTATACAGGACGATGAATCATTTGTTGATTCACTGATTTCGTCACTGGTGCACAAGCTTACACAAATGACAGCTCAACACATGGCTGCTGCCAGAATCTCTTTATTTTTAGGCATTATGTTACAGGGTTGCCGTTGGGGGTTATTTTATACTTCCTGTGTACAAATAAAATTGTCCAAGAATGTTCTTTTTTTTTTCCTTTTTTTAAAAGTTAACAATGTGGCACATGCCAGATGTGTGCTTAGTGGATTCCACAGGGAAGTGCTAATATTAAAACAGGATTTAGCTCTATCGGTCTTAATCCTTTAAATCCAGTATCTTAGAAAAGAGCTTTTAAAAGTTCCATTATAAAAGTAGCCTGTTAAGATATACTTTGTACGGCTTCATGCCCGCAGGAATCAACATTTTTTAGAGCTTCTTGTAGGATCGGTGTGTGAAGAGGATAATCTTATTTTCTGTATTAGACTGGTATTTGATTAAATAGATAGACCTTTTCAGAATTAGTCGTCACTTATTAGAGACTGTGTATGAATATAGATGACATAAATACAGCAAACCCTTTTTCTATTTCACTTTTTCTATTTTCTAAAGCTATTTAAACTTGCTGGACCAATCACAGGCAAGATGATACATGTCTGTGGGCCTGTGTTTCATTTTCTCTTGAAAACTCCACTATCTTTAAGCTTGGATTACAACATGTAAATATAGCCATAACATACAGTACATTTGCAAGGGCTTATACTGATTTTGTGAGTGACATGGACATCTGAATGTACCCAGTAATGTATCTATTGCCTGAGCTAAGTCAACTGCTGTGTAGAACTGATTTGTGTAAGCATCACAGTTGCAGAGGTAGGCCACATCAGATACACTGCTAAATCTTAAGTGCTTAAAATACTAACTACTGTATCATTTATGCATGTGCTGAATCTATTTATTTAATTTATAATCGAGCTCATTTTTAAAAGGCATACTACATTTGCGTATGTTGTGAAAGGAATCTTTGGACAGCATCTGGAGGACACGGTCCAGTATGAACGAAAGTTTGGGACGCGGCTGGCTCCTCTGCTGGTGGAACAGTGTGTGGACTTCATACGCGAACAAGGTTTGAAGGAAGAGGGCCTCTTCCGCATGCCAGGACAAGCGAACTTAGTCAAAGAGCTCCAGGATGCTTTTGACTGTGGTGACAAACCTATGTTTGACAGGTATGATTAGGTCCTGCTAAAGATGTACAATCTTATACCATTCATTGTTCAACTTTTACTCTGTGTTCAGTGTTTGAGTTGTTTTTCAGTAGATTAGGCAGCTTAATGATGAATGAACAGAGTCTACTCAAAAGCTCTAGAACATAATATATATTAAAAGGTTTTCATTCCATCCAAGCAGGAGCTGCACATATTAGTTAATTGAAAATGAAGATCGGTTTATTTAAACAGGTGGAATGAGATGTTGTTCTCCTTCGCTGAACTGAAACCGGCTCCTATACTGTCCTTTTGCAGATATGATCGAAATTGCAATTAGATGCAGTTCTTATTTCATACCACATATATTAAATTTTTTAATAACTGGAATTACTTTACAGTTATTATTTTATAAAAAAAAAAAAAAAAGGAAGCATCTGCATTTGACCCTAAAAAAGCCACAAATGGCTTGAATCTTACCTGACAAGCACTTGCATCATAGCTCCATATCTGTAATTACGGGTAACTAACACACTGCTGCAGATCAGATCACAGAAATTGATCCTTCTCATCATAATGTTAACAGTGATTTTTTTCCTTTGGCAGGACTGAAGTGTTTAGTTCTCAGGAACAGTGCAAGTTTTAATCAGTTGAGACTTACCACCCAATACCGTATATCTTCAAATCCATAACTTTTCTGACCACTTAACCTTGTCTAGGTCATGAAATGAACTTCTGGCTGTCCAAGAGTTCATGGTTTTTCCAGAACTCTTAAATAAGAACTTTTGAGTTTGAGACTCCCAAGTGGCATAACAGAAATTTTTTTTGCCCTAGAAATATTTCCTGAAAATGACACAGACCTCTCCTTGGCCAGGAGGGCAAAATAGTACAGCAAAATTGGCCAGAGAGGGATGGTATTACTCTCTCCCCTGTCAGTCACAGCAACACTGTGAGCTCATGTATGAGAAAAAAAGGGCAGTCTGGACTTTATCCTGTGAGTGTGTTATGCTGACCTGTGATGTAGCATGAGCAGCAATTTAAAAAAGGGGTGTCTGGGGGAGGTTCACATGTCTAGGAAAAAAACTCTCTTGCCCGACTGCAACCCCTGAACATACATCAAGCTATTGAGTGTTGAGGGCTTACTAGTGGGTGGGAGCTGGCCACATTAGAGAAAACATGAAAATTTTTTTTTGAAAATGACAAAAAAAAAAAAAAAAAAAAAAAAAAAAAAAAAAAAAACCACCAATAATAATAATAATAATACAATTAAAATAACCTGTTTCACATGCTTAGACTTGGACTGTACTAGAGTATATTAGACCAACAGATCTGTCTGTGACTGTCATGTTCTCTGTGTATGTTTCTCTGTATTAATATCTTCTTTGCATTGTTATCCTAATGACTAATACAAATTCAGCCCAGGAATTAAACAGCTTAATATCACCTGCATTGTGTTGCCCACACAGACATTTGTAATGTTTTGCAGTAATACTGATGTTCACACGGTGGCATCTCTGCTGAAGCTGTACCTCAGAGAGCTGCCTGAACCCGTCATCCCCTTCAGCAAATATGAGGACTTTCTCACCTGTGCCCAGCTACTGCTCAAAGATGACGAAGTGGTGAGACGTGGTCTTTAATTTTTAACGTTGCAGTTTCCCTTTTATTCACCCTACACTTTCATTCATTCCTGTTCATAAATGTAATGTATAATTCATGCACAAGTGTAATTGAAACCCTAATGTGCCCTTATAATCCTGTTTAAGGGCCTCAGTGAGCTGGCAAAGCAGGTGAACACACTTCCTCAGGCCAATTACAATCTGCTGAAGTACATTTGCAAGTAAGTCAACAAAGTTAGACAAGTTAACTATGGTTAGCATTCAAATATAAGACCTTTTGAGCGCTGCAGTATTTGATTTATTTTTTATTACCTTATTTATTTTAGATTCCTCGATGAAGTTCAGTCTCATGCAAATGAAAATAAAATGAGTGTACAGAACCTTGCAACAGTATTTGGACCAAATATCCTCAGAGCGAAAATGGAAGATCCTGTTTCAATGATGGAGGGTATGGCAAACAATGTTTTGATCACCTTTGCTGTTGAGCGTATCGGAATGGATAGGCAGAATGGTTTAAATAAACTCTAATAAACTCATTTCTAATCCTGTCCATCCTCGTCACTCCCAATGAAAACCTCAACATCTTCAGCTCTGCTACCTCCAGCTTCACCTCCTGTCTTTTACTCACTGCCACTGTCTCTAAACCATACAACATTGCAGGTCTCACCACAGTCCTATAAACTTTACCCTCCACCTCTCCAGGCTCTTCTCAACCTGCTCCCTACTCTCACCACAAATTTCTAAATGTAAAATTATATTTGGTGTTGTAAAATTGTTGGTTTGTGTTATTCATTTACATTATACAATTATAGCAACATGTTCTTATCCACTTCAAGCATGCATCTGGCTTCTTTTGAAAGGTTTACTCTATCAACAATATGTAGTGGGGGTCCAGCATAGCGGTCTCCGTGTTAGTTGTTTCATTATAAATAAAGAAATTGCCTGACCTCGCTATTGTTTACTTATAACATTGCATACTTAAAATGTTGGTAAAACAATAAAAACTTAAAATTTTTGGGTCTGTTTTAGGAACCTCTCAGGTGCAACACCTCATGACGGTGCTGATCAGCGAGCACGAGAGACTGTATGGCGGTACGGAGATTGAGACGTTCTCAAAGCAGAGCAAGACACCTGCTCAGGGCCAGCGCAGCATGGCGGCTTGGTGTTCAGAAGAGGAAATACAGCACTGTCCCTCTTCAAGCCAGACCTCTAGCATTACTGACCACAAGATGGGCAGTGCCACATCTCTGGAGATAAACACGACCATGCCCAACAATGCAAAGCAGGCACCTCAGGGAAAAACAGGGCAAGCAGTCAGCCCAAGCAAACAGGCCAAATCTCTTCCTTCGTGGAAATGCTCTTTTAAAAGCGGCAGCTCCCGGGCTCAGCTGCCTAAGATCGGAGGTTCATCTGTGGACGTATCGAACAGTGGGAACTGGCTGATGAATGGCCTGTCATCTCTGAGAAGCCATCGACGCACATCTTCAGGAGAGCGTGTGGGCAAGGACTCTGTGTTGTCTCACCGACTTTCCACTTATGACAACGTTACTGCATCTAGTATAAGTGTTCCCAGTGTGGCAAGCTCGCCCTGGTCCACTTCCTCCTGTGAGATATCAGTGGTGAACTCAATGAGCAGCGAGCCGTCTGCACTAAGTTCGGACAAGGACAAGTGGGTGGAACGGAAGGACATTACAGAAAGTAGTGATGCTCTGGAAATGTGTGTAAGCAGCGCAGGATGTAGTGAGTATGGAAATATGGATGATAACGTGGATGAATCAACAGACCTTGATGAAAATTCACAAGCACTTAATGCCCTTATAACCGAACTGAAGGGTGAGCTGAAGAAACAAAAAATTAATTATGAAGCCCGATTACGGAGGTAGGTAAAAAAAAAAAAAAAAAAAAAAGGCTTAGATTTATTTATTTATTTATATATAGTGTGTGTGTGTGTGTGTGTGTGTGTGTGTGTGTGTGTAGGAGAAATCAATTTAGTTTTCAATATTATTACTCAAAAATGGAAAATCTGTGAATCCGTAAGTATTTACCTCCACTTTTCTAAAACCTTTATAGTATGAGTCAAATAGCATCATGAAGACTATTAATCTATCAAAACAAATATATGAACAATAAAGTCAATGACTGGTGACATTTATTATATGGTAAAAAGTATGTGAACACCTAATCATCACATCCACATTTGGTTCTGGAAAGACTCAAGCTCCCGAAACTTGTTTCAACATGACAATTCTCCTGTAAACAATGCAAGGTCTATAAAAGTGTGGGTTGCCAAGTTTGGAGTAAACAAAGTGCACAGAGCTCTGACCGTAATCCTACTTTTGGAAGGAAGTGGAACTGTGCGCCAGGCCTCCTCAACCTATATCAGTGCTCAAACCCATTAGTGCGCATGTGACTGAATGATGAAATTCCATCAGCCAACTTTCAAAACCTAGTGGAAAGCCTTCACGGAAGGTTTGGGATTATTATAATACAACAAAAGGGAATGAAATGTAATAAGCAAATATGGGTGAGATGATCAGGGGCCAAAACTTCATTTCAGTTCCAGGATGTAAGCACACAAACTGTAGAAGTGTTCAAGGGGATAATACTTACTCAGGTTCTACTTCTATAAATCTTTCCTAAAAAGGGAGTTCTCTGTTGTAGGATGCTATAAAACATTTGGTTCCTTCATCTTAGGTTTCATAGAGAAACAGACAAACTAATATTCATATATTCACAGTTTCCTGTAATTTAGTTAAAAGTTGAGTGAATAGCAGTTTTAAAAAGTAAAAATATAAAATAAAATTCTATGTTTTTCAAGCAATCACTATTTTACATTTTTAAATGATAAAATTGGGTGCGTCTCATCACATTATCCAGGACACAATGGTGTGTGGTGCCTTGATTGTAAATAAGTATAATTGCCGAAAAACACGTTTGGATGATTTTGACTTCTCTTTTTCATCATATTTCGTTCTAACAGGCTGGAAGAGAACAGCGCATTGCTAGCTCAGCACGTTGAGAGGTTAGAGGAGGAGTTAGACAAAGACAGGAAGAAGTACAGAATGTTGGAAATTAAACTGCGGAACTCGGAGCGAGCCCGTGAGGATGCAGAGAACCGGAACAGACTACTGCAGAGCGAGATGGAGGAGTTCTTCTCCACTTTAGGAGATCTAACAATGGGGACAAGGACAAACAAAATGTAACAAATTAATATTCAATTTCTTTACTCATGTATCATGGGTATTCAGAGGCAATTTCAAGCTGTTTCATTTGCAGCAACTTGACCAAGTTTTAGGATATGTTTCAATTATTATTTCCATCACCGGCACCTCAACTGCTTCACTACAAGTATGCACAGATGATACCAAAGCATGATATCCCTGATTGTTTGCAGTTGATGTAATGATGGTTGTCTACTTTCAGTGCTTTTCATACGACAGATTCTTTCCATAATAGTGCCTTTTGTGTTGATGCATGGGACTGGGAAAATACGGCTTAACCACAGATGACGCATTACATTTCATCTCAAAGCTCCACATTTTCCTCACAGGATCTTTACAAGTTTGTTTGTCCCGTCTTTAAGAAATAGATGATGGCAAATTAATTTTTTGATGGCAAATGAATTTTTTCATGAAAAAATGAAAAAAAATGATGGCAAATGGTTACCGGTTTAGTCAATGACTGTTACACCTCCCACCTCATTCTGCAAATCCCTTTATCTTGACATGAAATGCAGGTCGCTAAAGGAAAAAAAAAAGGATGGTGGCAAGACCAACCAATAAACTCTAATGGTTTGTATATTTATTCTTTTAAATCAATTTAACATCAATTAGGTTGCCACAGTTAAGAGGATTATTGCTATATAAATTATTTCTCAGGTGTTTGACACAAAAAAAAACCCCACTGAATAAATGGTAGATATTAATGTGTATGACTTGTATAAGTAAAATGTAACTGTGCCCTCCCCTCATGAAAGTGCCAAAATCGAAGTTGTTCAGCTTTCATATTGTGAGAGTTATTTGACATCAAGTATGAAAGAAAGTAAAGGTTACATAATAAAGTTATCACGGTCTACATCGTTACTGATCATTTGCATTCAGGAACGTATGCATTGTTTCTATAGTATGTTTTGGCAGATACAAATGCAAAATATCCCATCGTACACTTGCACCAAATCTTTAACACATTCATGAAGCGAAAGTGAAAGGATCACGAGCACGCATTATTTTTGACTTGTGTTTATTTGCAGTGGTTACAACACTGGTGAATGCCAGTGCACTCTAATGATGTGGTACACACTGATGACTTTTACGTAGAACTGCAGGGGGGAAGCATTCCACAGCAACCATCATCAGTAATCTATGATCTTACAGTTGATGATGTCGAATGCATTTCAAATTTAGATCCCGTTAGCAGTCCATGTAGTTTCCAAAAAAGTTTAAAGCTGTATAGATTATATTTAGTAGCTAGTGTAAGATTTCCATAAATGTGGTAAGCATCCAGATCACATGGGAATATGTAATGTAGTGGGCTCATATATAACGTTCACAGAGGATGATCAGAAAAAGAAATAAAAGTTCATGACCCACAACATAAGCCCAAAAAGAAAAACTGAATTGCAGGATTCTCATTACTTATAGGGCAGTAAAATAGTGTTCTATATCAGCGGCCCCCAACCTTTTTTGCGCCACGGACCGGATTAATGTCAGACAATATTTTCATGGCCTTTAAGGTGTGGCGGATAAATACAACTAAATAAAAATGATACGAGCGGCATAAAAACTGGTATTTTCTAAATCTAATAATAAACGTGAATCCACTGTGTTGTTTTTTTATTCATTTTGCTCGCATGGGGGTTTAATTTTAGCGGTAATGTATTATGTGTTACCGGCCGGAGCAGCCCCTTTAAGAAGGTAGCGGATGGAGGTAAGGCATGTGATCGAGGCATCTTGACATGCATCGGGAGTGAGTTATAGACAGATGTGGTGGAGAGATTCTGGTAATTTTCCAAAATAAAACATCGTTCAGAATCAGATAATTAATACATGAGGGTCATGGTCAAATCATTCACCTGTTTAAATATTACATGGCATACACACTTCATACACATAATTCATACAAGCCCATATGCTCACAGCTTTCAATGAATTGACGATGGCTTAATAAATAAATAAATAAATAAATAAATAAATCCAACAAATGATAAAATTCACATGAAAAATCTAAACTGTGAACTAAGAAATGTTAAGCATGAGGTAGTTCAAATTCTACTGAAGCTGATCCTGCTCTGTCCCCTGTTAACATTGTACCTAGTATTATAATAATAGTAACAGCTTTCTGTGCAAATTCCAATTTATTTCCAGGGTTAACTACATGCTACGATTTCCAATGAGTCAATTAGGGTTTTATTACAGCCATAAGAGCACTTAAAATTACTAATTATGGAAACCCAAAACCTACTTTTTCTGACAAAACTTCTGTTTCTTTTTTCCTTCCTTTTTTTATTTTTATTTTTAAGAATGCTGACAAAAAGATCTGTTTCAACCAACATTAATTAACCATTCATTCTTTGTCAGCAACTTATTTTTACACATTTAAATTAAAATCTTTGGGGGAAGAAGAAATAAAGCCCCACATGGCACAAACAGACACAACTCAAACTTTCAGCAATTAGTGTAAAACCCTCCTGTAATGCAGTACACAAGCAGCTAATGCAACTCATACACACACACACACACACACACACTAAACATTTATTATTACAGCACTGCTTACTACAGATCTTTCCATCGTTTCCAAAAATATAAATAAAAATACCTATAAAGGATGTTGAATATTTTTTGTTACATTTCACAAAAAAAATAATAAAAAATTATAAAATCAGCTGATGTCATGAACTATAAACAGATTTTACATACGGAAATGAGAATACTTTCCTTGATTAGCAATGACCTACTCCACATTCAATGCAGGACAGCATTTCAAGTATAACAGAACTACCTTTAATACTGTTTAAATTAGATTAAATGCTAAATTAAAGTTCAGATCAGGCTATACCAAAATTGGAAAATAATGATTTGGAAAAAACGAGTCATTTATTGCCACAATCAACCAGAAAAATGGACATTTATAAAACTGCAGCAAAAACTAGTGAGCCATGCAGCTTTATTAAATAACCTTTATACGGTATATACGAAGTAGTTCGGATGCCATAAACGATTACTTGCTCAAATAAAAGGAATATTCAGGGGTCTGAGCTTTAGAAACCACCAAGTAGATAAAACCATCTTAAAACAATGGAAATGAAATAGCTATTCTACACTGATAGCAATTTCTGCACTATTGAATATTTTACGTCCACTATCTAAATTGTCAAAATGCTATAAGGAAGCTTGTAAACCCAGATATATCGACTCAAACATAAACCCCTCACGCACATAAAAAGTGAAATCAAACAAATAAAAAAATATATTTACAATTTCGTCTTTACATTCTACACCAGTATGTTCTTTCAAATGAAGAATTAGGTGAGTACAGTTAAAAGCACTCACATTTAGTAGTTAGGGGCTGCTGGAGCTTATCGATGGGAAAATGAAATAATCATATTGCGGAATTTAGAGAGGAAGCGAATAATTCCTACCTACACACTCGTTAATTTGCATGTGTATTTACATTGCCTCTGCATTGCAAACCTTCTTTACCCAATAAAAATATAGATAAAAAAAAGAAAAAAAAAAAAAATAGACGAGAAGTAAGAAAAGCAAAAGTGACTGGCTTAAATCTGATACCATGCGACACACAGCGATGCTCCAGGGGAAGGTGATAGTCATCTGCAGCAGCTCAGTGCTCCGGCTGTGGCCTCCAGACTGCTGTCTGTGTCTGACGCCATGGTGGGCTCTGTAGACATGGAGGACACATCGTTGATGGAGGAAGAGGAGGAAGCCTGAGGCGAGCCGTTGACTACTGCTCCACCTGTGCTATGAGAAACACACATCAGTCAGATATCATTACATGCAGCCTACATACTATTAATACTAAATTTACTGTATGAATTCCGTGTTCTTCAATACTAAGTTTACTAAGGCAATTTAATAATAAAAATCTATTTATAACAAGGTGTTATATTTTCTCCACATCATCATTGCAGCACCTGAATTGTTACCCAGTGATACAGACTCTGATGTGATGAATGCACTACTCAATATTCCAAAAATTTACTTCTTCTTAGTTTATGGTTCTCCAGCTCATTTGTTGTAACAGTAGCTTTAAACAAAGTGCAGTAGTTACTTACATTCCTCTCCTTGAATTAATTAGGGCTACAGTGGAGGTCATTTTTTCTGCTTAGCATCTTTACAGCTACAAGTAAATTTTTTGTATTCATTGCATGAAAAACCTATGTTGTCAAAAGCCAATAGGAAATAACAATATTCCTGTTGCTGTTATTTCCACCCAAATATCGCTGTGTGTAGAATGTTTTTCCCGCACTTTGCTGATGTGTGCGATTAGCCATTATCTTCTAATGCAGCCTTCTATATGCACAATATTTCACCAGATTTCCTGTATTAATATTTTTACAGAGCCCAGTTCACAGGCTGCTTTTGTTTGAATGCATTTAATAATTGCTCTAAGATTGATGTAAACTTCAGAATCTAAACACAAGGCTTAAATTACACACGTTGGTATAAAAGTATTTTTTTTTTGGTTTACAGGAGAAGTCAGTGTAACTAACCTAGAGGAGGGGGTTGGCCACGGATCACACCGTTCTTCGTCCTGTCCTCCCAGTCCAGCACTTCCTTATAAATCAGCTCTGATGCAAAACAATATAGACATAGATAGAGGGAACTAGTCAGCCACACAGTCACGTCATGGAAGCGAGCAAACTGCAAGTTGCCAAAGAATACAATGCCATGTGTGACAAAATATCTGTCTTTCTAAATTAAGTAACACACATAAGCCAATAAACATGCCTGAGGGAGTCATTAACACATTCAAATGACTTCATCAGACAGGCTTCTGGCAAGTGCAAATGATATTCATACTGATCTTCTGGTACTTTCCCCAGCATCGAATTTCATAGAACTTTCAAATGCAAAAAAGGAATAGAGGCTGATGGCACCTTTCCACTCTTCCACTGTGTGCTCCCTTTCCTCCAACTGCTTGTCAGTGATCACTGGAGGCGGCTGATAAAAAGAAAAAAAAAAACAGCAAGAGTCCACACTTTGGTAACAGTAACTAGTCATCTTCAATAATCATTTTATCCTGGTCAGGGTGGACACCTGAAGCTATGAGGCATCTACTGTATGTTACTCACTGTTTCACCGAGTGGTTATAGTAGATAAAACATTTGTGAAAATCTAACAAATTTCGGATTCCTCTGTATTTTCTCTTTATTCAAAAATGACAAGTGGTAATACATACTAAATATAATAAATAATAAATCCTAATAAATAGCATTATTGTAGTGGAATATCTGGGGGAGAAAAAAAACATTTTCTTATAATATCACTCTTCAATAGAGAGCAATGACGTGTGTGCAAATGCGTGTGAACTCACAGCCTCAACCTCAGCTGGATCATACCACACATTTATGTAGGGGTGCTGGAGAGCTTCATCTACTGAGATGCGCTTGGAAGCATCTATAACTAGCATTTTAGAAAGCAGGTCTCGGGCCTGGCTTGCTAAAAAACACGGGGATAAACATTCAGTCAGTCAGTGCCTTCTCTTTTTCTTATTCACACGGTAATTTCAAGCAACAGCAACTGTTCTAAAAATGCATAATATCTTTCAGTACTTCACAAATATGTAAAAACCTGTCCCAAATAAAAAATTTTTTTTACCTTTGAGCTTGTTGTGATCTGAATCAGCAGGGAAAAGAACATCAGGGAAAAGCTTCTCAAAGCTGTATCCGGCATAGCGAGGCCGGTTCTCCACATACGTCCTTACAGACTGATTGAGTTTCATCAGGAACTCTTGGGATGGGGTCCCCAGCTGCTCAATGACTTTGTTCCACTGATCAATATCTTTACATCACATGGTTAAACAAAACACTGCAGTGCGCACAGGAAAGAAATGGAGTGTTGAAAAGGAGCCAACACGCTAGGGACATACATGAAGGAATGACTGTAAATGAAGTATGCAAACATTTCTGCCTGCAAATTCAATTATAAATAATAAGTTCACCCAAGCTATTATAAGTTATAAATCGATCTTATTTGGGTTGTGATAATGGAACTTTTTGAATTCCTAAGCTCTCTGTGTGAATGTGTTTTCGTAAATCAAAAAAAGTAATAAAACACAATGAATGATGGGTAAGGATACGATCAGTGCCAGGAAACAACACACTACCTCTGACCATTTCAGCCATGATACAGCCAACAGACCAGACATCAACTGAAAAGATGAAATTAAAATAAAATCAGCATGCAACACATAACTGAAAACAGACAGACTCAAGACAGGAAATGGGGAAAGGAAAAAAAATTGCTAGGGTGAAAATAATGAAGATGCAACTACTCTCAAAATAGTGAACAAAATAACACAGAAAAAATGTAATACCCATAATCAGCTTTTATCCAATGTTAAAAAGGCTCACAAATTAGCAACGTATTCATAATACCGCACAAAGTTTTAAAGCATGAAAAACTACAACATATTTAGGATAGTGGTAGAATTCCATTTCATCTGTGTAATAAATACAATGGTTTTTTTTTTTTCTTAGTGAGACTCCAATTAAATAACACAGTGTTCTTGACATGAGGGTCATGATAAACCAGTCTTGAATTCCCCACCTCATCAGAACCCATTACACTAGTCACTCTGACCCCAAATGGAAACTCCCAGATGGAAAATAACAACTTACTAAACGTATTATGGTTTCAGGGTCATCAATATATAATTTGCTTCACCAGCTGTACACAAAGTACACGAAAGTACACAGAATAAATAAATGTTAGTTTTACACGTATACTAGTTGAATTAGCTGAAAACATAGAAGTTCTGTATTTCTGTCTTTCAATTAAATTATAATAAAAAAACTTTTTACCCGGGTTTGTACGTCTTTTCTTCTAAAACATACTCAAAACTGTAAAGCATGCAAGGATACAGTCCCTTCCTGGGAAAAGGATTTTGTGACGAACCATTTCTGCCAAAATACAGCCGACTGACCAAATGTCCACTAATTGTTTGTAGCAGAAAGAAAGAGAGAAGGAGGTTAAAAAGCAAATCTGTGTGAAGTCGTAGCTGTTAGTTATATGGTTTCATTCACAACAAATGAGACTTTCTGGAACGATTAAAGCTGATTCAGAACTCATTATGTGTTGTTTTAGCAAACCAACAGCATACTTTACCATGAATGTTAAAAACATGAGAGTGCATGATGAGAGGCAAGGCGAGAATGATGCTTGCAGCTAAGCATTTGCAATAAATGCCAGTCAGGCATTCAAAAGCTTGTCAGCAGTACTCACCGTTGGCCTGATATCCCATTCCCAGGATGACTTCAGGGGCTCTGTAGTAGCGGGTCACCACATATGGTGTCATCAGCAAACCAGTGGCTGCTGTCCGGGCCAAGCCAAAGTCCAGGATCTTAAGGGTACAGTCTGACTTGACTACTATGTTACTAGGTTTCAGGTCCTGTCATGTTAAAGAAAAACACATTGGGACTTTCAGGATTGAATGGTTAAAAAAAAAAAAAACTACTGCAAAACAAAAGTAAAGTGCACACAGCAATTGTTGAGCTACAATAGACTAACTTTTGGAACCAACCAGTTGCACATTTTGGTTACATTTACTGTAAAATCACTGTACAATTTGATAGTCCTGTCTCCCCACTTTCAGTTAAACCCCAGTCAGTCACTATGATTTTTCAAACTGATGCTCATGCTACACCAAAGGACAGCTGAACATACTCAGAGAAAAGCTCTCTGCCACATCCTTACCACACAGACAGCAGGGTCATTTATGCTCTTTAAGACTGCTCCTGGGATTTTCATGCACAACAGTCTCTAGAGGAGACTAGGCAGATAGATTTGACCTGGTCTAAATACTCTAACAGCCACTATTTACCACTCTGGAATGCACAAATCTTAAGGTGGATAGGCTGCACAAGCAAAAGACCACAACGGAACTGGAACCTGATGCCACAGTGGGCACAGGGTCACCAAAACTAGCACACAATTCATTGGTTGTTGGTGTTGGTGGTATAATGGTGTGGAGCCCTTAATTCTTTTTGAGAAATGTTTGAATTACCTAAGTATTGTTGCTAACCACATGCATTCAGGTAAGGACACAGTTTAGGTATAATAATTTAGAAACAATGTCTCCAGCAAATCTTCGGTCTGATACAGGAAACATTACGTTGCTGTGAATATGTGGAGTTTTGCACTGCTCTTCCACCACATAACGGGGTGATGCATAAAGGTATGTGTTTATAATAATGCATTGTGAACAACAGACCGAGTAAAATGCAAATAATTCATTTCTTATTTGCTTAAAAATCATTTGCCTTTGTTTGTTGAGGGAATCAGGCCTTATGGGGTATTTCATATTAATTGTTTCATGCCCAGGAAACTGATTAGAATCCATTCTGGGTGGCTCATACATAACTCATTTCTAATTACCTAATTTCTAATTACTAAATTACTTGCAGTTTAAAATGTATGGAAGTTTTATTTGGCAAGAAAAATGAATGACCTTGCTGTGCTATTATCAGCAGTTATTAGTAAACATTTTCTATTACAAATACTTGAGATAAACAGACGTAATTATTCTCATAAAAAAAAAAAATAAAAAAATAAAAAAAAAAACGAATCGATCGGTGCTCCCTGTTTGTATGTGATAGATGAGAAGTGTTCACTCAGGACGGATCACTTCTCTCCTTGATTCCTCTCAGCACGTTCCTGCCTCGCCAGCGCAATGCAGTCAGCGACAGCAGCAGCAGCAAGCAGGACGAGCTCGAGCTTTTTTGTCTTATGCTCCGAGGATGCTGCCCCTCCCCCCTCCCTCACCTTAACTGATTATTACGCTTTTTGCCATCAGTGCATCGCTGGCTCCGTATGTCTGTTTCTTTTTAAGAAATAGAGCACAGACCCTGTGGATGATCCCTGCCGCATGGAGGTGTTTAATTCCACACAGCATCTGGTACAGCAGATAGGACAGCCGCTCATGGTCAAGCTCCATCTGAATGACTTGGCAAAGGTTGGCATCCATCAGCTCCATTACAAGGTAACTATCGGTGGGTTGGTAGGGAAAAAAGAGGGAGTGGCAAAAGAGGGCGGAAAGGGGGAAGGGGGTGCAAGAGACAAGAGAGAGGAGGAGGAGTGTGTGCACATGTTTGCACGTTCGTGCGTGTGTTTCAGTGAGAGAGAGAGAGAGAGAGAGAGAGAGAGAGAGAGAGAGAGAGAGAGAGAGAGAGAGAGAGAAAATTTGGGGTCGATTAGGCAATGGTCCAGTTTTCTCTCATCTGCAGTGTACTAAACAAGGAAAAGCTGTTTGAGGATCTACACAATACCTACTCATTTATGAACAATGTCAGCATTCTGCAGTATACTCACACATCTTGAAATTCTTCAAATGTTTTTTGTGGTGTAAAAACATTTAAAAGGCCGATAATCTGGAAATGTAAAGATGATACATAATTCAACATTAAGGACATAATATACAAAACAATAGTATAGCAGCCATTAAGCATTATATTGAACCACTTCCTGAAACTCACTCACGTTTTTATGGTTGACGTACTTCATTAGCACCAGCTCTCTGTATGCTCGCTTGGCATGTGTCTGATTCTGAAAGGGCCGGCTGAGTTTCTTAATAGCTACATTTCTTTCAAGATGTTGGTCATATGCAGAACTAAGAAATAAAAGGACAAATAAGGCAAATTCAAACACATGGTCAATCATTTGTGCTGTTCTGCTGCGTAACTGCTAATGGATATTCAGGAGTGAGAACGTACCAGACAATTCCCTGTGCCCCTGAGCCGATAGGTCTCAGGTTCTGATAACGTTTCAGAACTGTGAATGTTGAATCACCCACATCTATACTGTAGAATTCCTTCTCTCTTTTGTTTTTATTCATGATGACGTCCTGGCAAAATTAGATCTGCGCATTCATACAACACCTATTTCACAAACAATAAAATATTGTGCATTATGTATCTTAGAAACATTTTTGTTTTACATTTTGTGCAAAACAGATGCAGTCATGCCCATTCCAAGAGGGATGCAAAGCCATTGCTTCGGTTTTATAGCCAGAAATCCAGCATCTTAAATAATCATTCAACAGAAAACAGAACAACCTGAGGATGCTGAGATAAACAATCACTATTCATTATTTAAATGCTTCCCATTCATATACATATGTGTAAATTAAGCTCAGTGGTAAAGGCATAAGAATCTTGATCAGAAGGTCACAAGTTCAAATGCCAAGCTGCCATTTCTGGGCCCTTGAGCAAGACCCTTACCCTCAACTGCTCATAACGGCATCTGCCAAATGGCATACATAAACATTTAAAAATTCAGCTTTCAATGATACTGTATTTCTTCCAAGAGATCTTCATTTGATTATACAGACCTAATGCATTTCTAAACAGATCTCAACCATCAAAAACCATAAGAAAGATGTCAAATCAGGCAGGAGATTCACAATAAGAACAGTATGCAGAAATTTAATAAGCTTTGATTGGACAAACCAAATAACATGCACACACACCACAGTCCAACTACAAACATCTGCCTTTTCCTACTTAAATCACTGACCAGCACAATACACAATAACTGAGCCTAAACAGTTGTTGTTGTGTAAATATAAGCAGGATCGGGTCGATCTAGCAGGTGCAAATACCGTCTTCAGATGCAAAACCGGTTTAATGAGCTGATCGATAAATCGACATGAGATTTGAGACGTACTAAGCTGGAGAGCTACAACCTGGATAAGACTTTCCCCCACTCCATTCATGCCCGTCAGTCCTTAGACTGATAAGAAGAGATTTTTTTTATTGCCATTTTGTTTGCACGTTCTAAACAATGATGCCGAATTACGGTTTATTATTTACACTGAACTGAAGTGAACAGTAAGATGCTGGAAGGGCAGCTGGCTGAATGGCACCTCGAGCTGATTAACAGCTAGTCTAGCTAGCCTGACAACAAACCACTGCATTTACCGTAAGCTCTCCTGAGAAGATATCTTCTATTATCTATAGTATGTTGTATAGTATAAACAAATTGTATTTCTGTTGAAATAAAAGGTTGTCGCGGTTTTGAGTGGGAAGAAGCTGAAATCAGCTGTGTGTTGGATGTAGCACACCCTCCCCCACAGCTAAACAATACCGCCTGGAAACCGTTTAAAACGCTCACCTACCTGCCGGCAATTCAGCTCCACGTATTCCTTTTTATATTAATATCCCGGGATCATGTAAAAAGTGTGAACGCGAAGCTTATAACGTGCACGGTTCGCGAGTATTTGGTTATTCGGCTGAAAAAAGCATGACCGAAACGCATACACACCACTTCCTAGCACTGACAGGCCTCGCATGCAGCGCACGCGACATTGCGCTCTACGTCACCGAGTCTCTGCGTTTCCGTGGCATCACGCGCTCCTGACTCACTGCCAAGCCGCCTGTCAATCCCATACAGTACAGAGCGCTCTGATCGCATTCAGACCACTCCAGTTATTCTCTTTTTAAAGATTTTATAGAATTTAATAAAAAAAAATCGATTGCATGTATGTATTACTTATTTGTAATACTTTAATATGTATTACTTTTTTTCCATTCATTGAAAACTCAAATATCTCATTTAGCTCATATTCAGAACCTTGGATACGCCCAAAATGAGCCGTGATTTTATTCGATTCGATTCGATTAATTCAGATTCAACTGTTTTTGTTACTGGGCAAAGTACATATACAGAGCCAATGAAATGCAGTTAGCAGATGAAGCAGTGAAATATAAACAGAAAGTGTATACAGTAAATACAATGGACAGCCAGAGGAAAAAAGCTATTTTTCAGTTCAACACCTAAACAAAGTTCACGTGTTAAAAATGTAATTGTTTGGATATGATTCAGAAAGGTACTCACCTGTGTGTATTTGTCTTCTCCCCTCCCAAGCCCCTTGATTTACAATGCATGTAAGACCAATTACCAAGCCATGTAGTAGAGCAAAATATATACTATATATAAAACTATATAACTATATACTCTGTGATCAAGCTGTGTTGAGACAAAGAGCTACTCAAGGGTATAAAATCGTTTCTAAAAGATAAAATGTTCCCATTAACCGACTGAGCTCTATCAATATAACATTTAAGAAGTTTAGAATCACTTTTCCTTAAACCGTCTGACCATGAGGTGACTAAGAAACCAATCGCCATTAAACAGGGCTACAGAGGTCCACTGCAGACCTTGGAGAAGCAGTCAGAATGACAATAGTCTCAGAAATACTGTGTATTTTGGTCTGTATGGGAGTGTCTACACAGTGGCCAATTTATGAGTGAAAGGCACGTGGTTGGCATTTGAATTAATACAAAATCATGAGGGGAAAAAATTGTTTTTGAGCTAAACTCCAAGTGGTACATCTGTAATACTCAACTTGCTAATACGATCCCTACTATGAAGCAGAGCAATGGTAAAGTCTCCTCATCCCATGGCAAAAAGGCAGTTTATAACATTTGGCAGAGGTAGAGCAGATATATTTCAAGAACAATGAGAAGACAAGTTAGAATCTATATTCAAGAATCTGTTTAAATGATATAGGGATAATTGTAAAGGAAAAATGGCTCATCAACAGAGAATATTTAATCTAATATCATATTTAGAAGAGAGAGTTAAAAGATTTATACTAATATAATTAAAAGCTTTCAAATAGTATGTGAACATAATTAAAGCTTTACCTAACACATTTAATATATTCTTGGACTTCTCTAAAAAACAAACAAACATGCCAGTAATATCCCTCTCCCTCTCTTCATACAAAAAAGACATCTATACACATATTACCCAGTCACTAAGTTGTCAGCAAAACAATATACAGAAGGCTGTAGTCAGAGATCCTTAGACTCGCTTTAATCCAATTGAGTTCTTATGGTGGCAGTCTAACTATAGTGGCAGTAAAAACAGTGCCAAAACTGTGTAGTCACAGTCATTCTACACACCACAGGATACTGACATCAATACGCTTTTATTCAGCATACAAATGTTTGTAAATTGCACTATTTTACAGGTAAAATGAGAGCAAAGTGTAGAAAATGTAGTAGTCCCACACCTGTACGTTGTGTGTTCTTAGTAACAGAAGGTAAACGAAGCAAGCTGAAACAAGTGGATTAGCGACCGAAGTCCTGTTTCCCAAACATCAACAAGGGAACTTTAACAGACATGGAATTAAACAAGGTAAAATGATTTCAAATGTATTGCTTCAACATTGTAAGTCGTTTTAACAATTAAGTAGTCTACAGTAAACAAAAAAAGTAAAAAAAAAAAAGTCTACAGTTCATTAGTGAACTTTGCATTGACTTGTTTATAGCTTTACTTTAACATCTCGGTGGTATAGCTGGAAGTGTAATGTCATTTTTGGTAATTGCCATTGATATTTGAAGAAACGTTTGTTGGTCTATTAAACTGAGGGTAGAAAGTAATAGTGGTCAAACTGCTTTGAAATATATGAAACAGTGATACCAATAATGAAAAAGATCAATATGCTTCAAATATTAGCATCTCAAATATAGTATTTCACCCATTTTATTCAATACAAGTGTTTCAGCATTTATCAAATGTCAGGAAAGTTTAAATTTTAGGTTTTTGTGGCACTTTGCAATTATGTAATTATCTACCACTGTAAAAATTCATCAATTTGATTAAGTTTTTGATCCGTGATTTTAAAGATTCACAATTTAACAGCAGAGTTCTATAGCAGAAATTAACAGACAACATTTAATAAAGCAAATTTCTTTTTGGTAAAGAAAAAAAATTAAGCAAGTTGAAAATTATAAAGGCCAGTCTTTTGGAGCTGAATAGTTAATTGTCCTTCTATAATTTTTCTTTTTTCTTTTTTACATATTTAATGAAGCAAATTGTGTTGAACATAATCATTAACTTACCCTGAAACATTTTATATGCAAGTTAGAAAATATGGTTATCTATGTTAACAATTTAATGCACAGTGTGTGTGTTCTGTTTGGGATTCAAGGACATGTGAATAACGTTATAGAATGTAAACTAAAGCTAACGCCAAGTCAAGTGGACGTCGCCAAGCTTCTTAAGGGATGGCGAGAACTATTGTGTGTGGAAAATGCCAGGTAACTAAATCGAGTGAACAAGCTTGGTGTAGACAGGTATTATTGAAATATAAAAATTCTTGCTGTCCTCTTTGGAAAAAGGATTAATATAAATGCAGATAAATGCTACCTTTTCAATTATCTTCATTGGAAGTAACGGTGCTGAGTTTTTTTGTCACCACCATTAGTCCAACTGCACTTTCTTCTTTCTCTTATTTCCACCTGCCGCCGCTTAGTGAGCTAGATTCTGTATGCTCAGGAGTGAGTCCTGTGAGTGTACAGGATGAGCAGCACATTTGTGACCCTAGCTGAAGTGTTGGAGGCTAGAGGAGGACCACTGGAAGAAAATGAGGTCTGGGCCCTCCTGCTCACCTCTGTTGAATCTCTGTTGGATCTCTTCAGCATAGGTAAAGCATGCAGATGAGCAGTAGAATCAAATTACAAATGTGCCGGAATTTGTGTTGAGTCAGTGTCTGTTTTATTTTCTAGGTCATAGCAACATCTGCAGCATCATTAATCCAACATCATTTCTCTTGTCTGCAAATGGTACAATAGCGCTTAAAAACTGCACAATGTCAGATGAGGCATGTGCCTTCACTGCACCTGAGAGGCTTCAGGGCGTCGCCAGTACCACCAGAATTGCTATGGAAAAGGTCAGTACTAGTCGCCGGCACACTAATAATATTCCTTACAAAAACAGATTCTAACCTTAACATTAGGCAGATTTAATTTCTAATATATATGTTGTTTGTGTTTAATGATATATACTTTTAATCAGTGAACACAGATTCAACCTGATCTATGTTAGTGAAAGACTCATACGAGAAACAGAACTTATATCAGAACTGGAAGAATTAATGAGAGCATTGCTGAAAGTCTGCCATCTAGTGCTGGATATCAGTAATAACAAGAGATATAATAGGAAAAAAAATCTCAATCCTAATAGTCTTCACTTCGTCCCTGTAGAAAACTCTTAAAGGTGATATTTAGAACATTGCAACATAATGGTTCAGAGAAATCAGATGGTTCAAAATCAGAGAAGCTACCTGCTAAGGGGGCTAAGGCCCTATTTTAAACAAGTGGGTTACAAATATAGTGTTAACCCCTATAACAGGAAGATTTGAATTTACAGCAAGTTTGGTGCTAAGCCCAAACTGGTTCCAGCATGACAAGGCTCCTGTGCACGAAGTCCAATTAGTCATGGTTTGACAAGTATAGAAGAATTTGAATGGCCTGCATAAAGATTAAACTCAATTAATTGGCATGTTCAGTACAAATTCATCTTTTTTGACCTATATTCTATATCAAATAACAAATATTTTAGCCAAGCTTCCAAATCTATAAAAACAGTGAGAACAGTATTTGAACTTAGATGTTCAAAAAAGCATGCAACGTGTCACTGGTCAGGTGTCCACGTAATTTTGCCAATGTAGTGTGTATATACTTAACTGTGTGAAGGGTACATTCTCAGCTGCAAGGGCAGATTTTAAGAGGTTTATTAATACATTTTTGGCCACATGATTTAAACTCATCTCCCCCAGACAGACATGAAAAAAGAGCGTACTCTCTGCTCATGCATTTAGATATTTGATTATTTGTTAAGTATAGTGCACTTAAAGTATAATATTTTTTTCTTTTTAGATGATTGTATATTCTCTTGGCATGACTCTCTATTGGTCAGTTGACTTTCACATTCCTCAAAACCAAGTGAGTCCAACAACAAAATGAATGAATTACAATGCTTAATAAATATTTATACATATTTTTTTTGGTTAAATTATATATACTTTGAGTTTCAAGGTAACTGCAAATGTCCTGCTCATATGTGCAGCCTGTTCAGCTGAGTGATTCCCTAAACTGCCTTCTTCTGAGCATGTGTGAGGACATGGCCCATCGGCGAGGGAATCTCAGTGCCATCCTGGAGGCCTGTCAATCACACCATGAATCATTGATCTTGCCACCACCCAACAAAGTCATACAGCAGCTGGTGGAAGAGCTCTTCAAAAACCCTGTGTGTCTTAAACAAAAAAAGATCATGTATGATGCATAGCAAATTATTAAAACTGACAATTCTATTAATACATATTTTTGGGACTAACAGGTTGACCAACCCACTCTTAGAGAGAACACAGTGCTGCTAAGTGGAAGAAGTTTGATGGTCAGAGAAAGACTGCATGGTAAGTCTGCTTGCAATGTACTTGAAAGCTACAAGTCAAGTCAATTTATTTGTATAGTGCTTTTTACAATGGACATTGTCTCAAAGCAGCTTTACAGAATTTAAGAATGAAAACTTGTGATTATATATATATATATATATATATATATATATATATATATATATATATATATATATATATATATATATATATATATAAGTAAAATATATAATTGTAATATGCTGTAATTTGTATTTCCAAACGTCTTTGCCAAATATCTTTTATTTCTGGTGGAGTATTCAGATTATGTGATGTGAATATTTGTCTCAAGGTTTTTGACATTCATTCAGTCATTGGTTCCATCATTTAATCCATATACTGGTATATGATAAAAATAATAATAATGAAATTAAATCAGTGACATTTTACTAAATTGCTAATTTTTTTTACTAGTACTATATTAATTATTAATACTATATTATGTGTAACATTGTAGTTAATGTCTATTAAAAATTGTTTTTTTGACTTTTCAAACATGCTGTAGTAAAATTTATTGATTCCTGCTTAGTTCCTGCATAATTATGAGCTCTAGCTTGATATTTCTGCTCAAAAATTAAAACGTTTAGTAATTTTTTTACAAATGCTATTATGTTGTCAAATTTAATTGTGTGGAATAATAAGGCAGGTTGATTAAGCACATTAAGCAGCTACCGTTAGCTAGATGCATTCACTCTCAAACAAATAGTGCTTAAGTAGATCTCACAATTATATGCACTTTCATACTCTTTTTTTCAGCCAGTAAATGTTAATCTATTATATGCTGATTTAAGTTTTTTCATGACTCATCGTAAATGTATAGCTGATCGATTCTGTATTCTAGCTGTAAGATAAATGGTAATAAACAGTTCTTATGTTTTGTTTACCTAAATCCCAGCCAGCGATTCACAATAGGATTAAAGGTTTACAATGAACTGAACAGCTGACTAAAAACTGATAATCAGCCTAAGCTAAGCTGCTTAGAGTTTGTATGGTGTTCTGCTTTTTAGATACAGAAATGAGCGAACCTGTTTAGGGTTATTCTTTGCTGCTGTTGTAATTGCTTTCTGATTAATTTTTAATTCCTCTGCTGGCTTGACAGGAAAACGGATAGTGTACCCTGGTTATGCAGAAGGGAATGCAAGTGCAGCAGAAAGACGCAGGCTGTCACTTGATTCAGAGCTAAAACAGGGTGATCGATGCTTTTTTTTTTACTGCTACAATGACTCTGTATGGTACTTAATTGCATGCTGTATTAGTGGTATGAAATACCACTAATTTTATTTAAGTTTAGCAATGCGTAAAACCCGTGTATTTTGCTTTTGAAATTAACAGCCCAAATATGACAGGTATACACAGTAGCAGCTGCTAAAATAAGCTTTTATTTTTATTGTCATCCTCACCACATTACTTGCTGTTAAGAAATTATTCGAGATTGACACATTTTTTTTACGATATTCTAAACACAAGAAAACAAACTACCAATATAAAAAAAAATTAAATAAATAAAAAATACACAGAATGATATAATGAATTGAAGCTGCTGATGATTTAATTCTAGGCCAGAGTGTGTATTCTTACACACTGTCAATGACCTTGTGGTTAGGGAAACACTCATATTTATAAATATATTTTTTATTCTTTTATGCTGACAAAGCATCAGTAACATTCCATGTGCAGTGATTAAAAAGGCTTATGTTATAGGTGATGCAGTTATTGGTATACATGGTCCACAGAAAACACATAGCTTTTCTGTTTGTTTCTGGTTCCCTAGATTGGTGGTTAGATGAAGCCTGACATTAGCCTAGTAAAGCATTAGAGTTAAAAAATTCTAAATGATTAATGCAGCTTCATATCTCATTCAAAGCTTTGTGTGTATAATAGTTTGCCCCACATTTATTATGCCATTGATAAGTCCTTGTCATATGATAATTTTTTCAATCCTAATAGATTCATTGTGATGCAATTACTAGATATTTGATCTTAGCAATATAATTTCACCAGGCATTACTGGATTATGTAATATTAATACAGTATGTGTTGTTGAGCAGAAGATGTACATCAACAGAAAGCTTGGTCGCTCAAAAACAGATGCTCACAGATGCCTGCATACCAAAGCATTCCGAGCAGGTAAAGAGATCTTGCACACAGTCTGGAGTTGCCACAAGTTGATTTTAGAAAATTATTTTTACCTCTGATGGTAAGAACGTTTTTGATTCTGTCATCACAGAATTCCACATCATCATAGTAGAAGTGAAAGCAGTTGGCCATCACATCGCCTTTCTAGCCGTTCTATCTCACTCAGCGAGTCGACAGTCAGCCTCAGCCAAAAGAAAACAAAAGTCAATGTCTTTTTTTAATAATTTTTATTTCTATTTGTGTGTGTGTGTGTGTGTATATATATATATATATATATATATATATATATATATATATATATATATATATATATATATATATATATATATATATATAAAATCTTTATTTTAATGCAGTGGTGTGCTTTCTGTGCTTTGGATTCTTTCAGAATCTAGGACCTGAGTTTTCAAGAATGGCTGATGAGCCTCATATTATTTTAGAGCTGCCTGGATCTATAGTGGTAAACTTTTATTAGTGTAAATATTGTAGATAAAAACATTTTAGATAAAGGTTCTTTGTAGTTAAATAATCTATTATGTTACAAAATCGATTTTAAAATCCTTTTCTTTTTCAATACAGTCAAAGAAAGGAAGGTCTTCTTTATCCCAGAGGGAAATTATTGTGATGATGCCAAATGCACAGTGTGTGGTGGTAAGGTGCGATATCAAGTCTAGGGGAAGAGATGTATTTGACATGGTCGTCGCTCATGCAAACCTAGTGGAGCATTTTTATTTTGGCCTCGCTTTTATGGATGGTAATATAAATTTTTCCAGATTGAAAGTTTAAAAAAATTCCATTGTGCCAGCAACTTTTTTGTTTTCACTCAATGCCATTTGCTTGTTATCTCTTGACTAGATGATGAATTTTTCTTTTTAAACCATGATACAAAACTCTCCAAAGTGGCACCAGACAATTGGAAGAAATTACCAACTTCTACATTCACCCTCTTTCTCCGTGTTAAATTCTTTGCTGATGATGTTTCATACATACTGTAAGTTAAGTTTTGTGTAGTTCTGTGACTGATACAAGCTTGAATAGCATGGCCATTGCTTTACTTAGGATAATTTACTCTACCGTTTATAGACAGAAAAATACTGTAAGCTCTTGTTCTTTGATTTGGCAGGCACAAACTCACACGTCATCAGTATTATATCCAGCTGAGAAGAGATATTTTGGAGGGGAGAGTATACTGTAATGAGGACACTGCCATGGTCCTTGCTGCCTTTGCTTTGCAGGCTGAATTTGGAGATTATATACCAGAGGTAAACTAAAGTGTAACACTTGTTGTGCAATGCACTGATTGCATTGGAAGGCTAATAGGGTATCAACTTAGCTACCTCCATCGTACATTATTAGTCACGGTTAATTTTGCAGTAATGTTATTGATTTTATCCAGGTATATGGAAATAATTATTTCCAGATAGAGCATTACATTCCAAAAAGAATGATGGAAAAAATGGCATTTCTGTGTCTGAGGGAGGAGTTGCCAAGGTTACATGCCAGTAATGCAAACATGCTTCGAGAAGATGCAGAGCTAGAATTTTTAAAGGTAAGAAGTTATTGTATTTTACACAACAAAGCCTATCTGTTATAATAAGTATGCTGGTCTAAAGGAAATACAACATTATTTGCTAATGTATTTCTGCACACATTCTCAGATTGTACAACAGTTACCAGAGTTTGGAGTGCTGTTTCACCGAGTTGCTCGTGAGAAGAGGCTTGCCATTGGAGAACTCATTCTTGGAGTTTGTGCCAGAGGTATTATGGTTTATGAAGTCAAGAACAACTGTCGGATATTAATCCGCAGATTTCAGTGGTCTGAAACAGAGAGCATTTCCACAAGTGTAAGTATAATGACTCTAAATCTAAATTAGATTTCATGCAAACTTTGATGGTTAATTAGTTAAACTTATGTGACCAAAAAAAATCATTATTATTAGGGGTTCAAGCATGAAATGCTGAAACCCTATTGTTATTGTAGAGATTTTATTATTATTATTATTCCTCTGCCATATAACTGATCATGCACACTAAACTGTAGGCCTAGAGAGGTAAAACTTGACCAGATGGTAGAGCTCAATTTGGAGAGAGGTTGACAAAGTATCAAACCAGTTGGCCAAAGGGGGCGCTACAGTCCAAAAAAATATTTTTACACATTTTTAGCCATGGCTTCTACAAGGTTTATTGTAGACTCAAAACTTTCAGATGCTTGGAATCCTTGGGTCAAAACAAAGAAATTTATAGACATATTTGCTACACAAAGTTCAATGGGTTGCCAAAATGTTTAAAATAGGCAGGTCACTCTGACACAAATGGCTATAACCCATGAAGGGAATGAGGTATCTATGTACAGTGTGCATAAGGTTTCATGAGGATTTTTGCGTATCTCAAAAAACATTGCCGCCATCTGTAAAATTACTTATGAGCCCCTGTATGACGTTACCAGAGGCGTATTACAACAAAACTCAGTTGGCATGTTCCTAATGTATTTTCCCTTATGGCCTTCAGTACCTCAGTTGCTTATACCCTGCTAATCGCTGCTTGCAGCTATATTTTTTATTATTATTATTATTATTATTATTATTAATTATTATTATTATTATTATTAAATATTATTAAATATTATTAAATATTATTTATATTTTACCTACTATATTGTTATATATCATAAATGATATATCATAAATGATCTAATTTTTTTACTCTGCAAAGATTGAGACAAACCTTTTGATGAAATTGGCTTTGAAAAATAGATGAATATGGAATTACTTATTCCCAGTGTGTATTAATGTAATAAAACCTGCACAGGCAAATAATGTTTAAAAATCAAGTGCTCTTTGGCTTTATAAAAAAAAACTTGAAAACTTGAGTGTTTCTTGATCTGAAATGAAATGTAACTGTTAGGAGGATGTGTATCTGTCAAATGTAAAGTTTACTGAAACACATAAATTGTAAAGTTAAGATTTAAAATAATATAGAATATATTGCACTTATAGCTGTCTAAAGCAGGAGTGTATCTACCCAGGCAACTGCCACCCTAAGAAAAAGCTTTGCCACCCCATCTGCCACCCCAGCACTGGTATTCCAATATATAAAATAAAAAATGTAATCAAAATGTTTACTTGACCATTTACAGCAGTGGCGCTTTAATGTGATGACATAAAAAACATATACCCATGAATTATGGCAAAAAATCTTGTTTTTCAATTGAAGTACAATCCAAACAAACAACTCTTTAGAACTGCTTTATTTTATTTAACCAATTCAATGCAACCAGCCTGATCACTAATCCCAACAAAATTATTTTATCAAATCAAAGCATTTGTATAAATATACATGTAATAATATATAAGATAAGATAAGATAAGATAAGATGAGATAAGATAAGATAAGATAAGATAAGATAAGATAAGATAAGATAGGACCACGAATGGGTAGTTACGCTATCAAACATATTGCACATTGGTAATATTGCACGGTTCTAAATTACTGTTATTGCACATTTATTGCATTAAAAACTGTTAAACACAATAACAGTGTATATTTTGGTAACTGGTTCATTGGGAGCAGCTCTAAATGTAAAGTCTAATAGCAGAAGAAAAGACCGTCTTTATCGCTTCTTCAGACACTTAGGGTGTAACAGGATGTAACATTATATATTATTATATAAGTATTATATATGAATATTGTTTATTTTAATGATATGTTTGTTTTTATTAATGACTAACATTTAGCTCTAAGCTATTATCAAAAGTATGTTGTTCAGTAGCTTGGATCTTCAGAATGGTCCGAATTTTCACAAGGGAAGTCATGTGACAATAATGCATTTGGCATTGTTGCTTTACCAGTTAGCAGCGCAACAGAGTTTTTCGGCTCTGAAGATAATCACCTAAGGTCTACAATAGGGGAGAGTGGAGTGTCAAGTTGGGTTATTCTTAGCATTATATGCACTAAATTCTATATACACAGAATATGTACGGTACAGACCAAAAGTTTGGACACACCTTGTGTGTCCAAACTTTTGGTCTGTACTGTATATATTATATATACAGTACAGACCAAAAGTTTATATATATTATATATACAGTACAGACCAAAAGTTTATATATATATTATATATACAGTACAGACCAAAAGTTTGGACACACCTGCTCATTAAAAGAGTTTTCTTTATTTTTATGACTATGAAAATTGTAGATTCACACTGAAGGTATCAAAACTATGAATTAACACATGTGGAATTATATACATAACAAAAAAGTGAACTGAAAATATGTCATATTGTAGGTTCTTTAAAGTAGGCATCAAGAGAATGCCAAGAGTGTGCAAAGCGGTAATCTAAGCAAAAGGTGGCTACTTTGAAGAACCTACAATATGACATATTTTCAGTTGTTTCACACTTTATTGTTATGCATATAATTCCACATGTGTTAATTCATAGTTTTGATACCTTCAGTGTGACTCTACAATTCATAGTCATGAAAATAAAGAAAACTCTTTGAATGAGAAGGTGTGTCCAAACCTTTGGTCTGTACTGTATATAATTCTTAAATTCATAAGAAACATGCAAGGACGCTTGCTTGAGTGTTGCCACCCCTCATAATTCTCATGCAACCCCCTTGCCACCCCATAAATACTTTTCTATATTTGCCCCCAGTCTAAAGCTTTTCTTTGTCTCGTGCAGTGGCGTAAATTCACTGTAGAATGTGGCCCTAGTGGGAAAAAGCACTCCTTTGTAACCGAGAGTTCCAAGATAGCACAATACCTCCTGGACCTCTGCTCTGCTCAGCACAAATTCAACAGTGAGATGACCTCTCGGCAACTAACCTACAGTTCAGCATCAGGTGCTTTATAATTAAATAACTCCCATAAATTCTGCTGTTTAATGATACCCACTGTGGTAATAAATCTTCTTTGCAAAAGACTATTATACTGTAATTGTCTGAGTGCTGAGTGCTTAAATGTCCGATTTTTATTTGTTTTTCTCCAGATGGTAAGCAATTGAAACATCCTTTGATATGGCATGCTCGACAAAATCTGTTGAAGAGGATGTCATGTTCAGATGTTGGGCTCAATAATGTCGGTCTGAGCATGTCGTCTATGAACTCCATAAGCAAGTCATGCGATGACCTTCCAGCCAAGATTCAGCAGTCAAGAGATCTGCGAAATACACATGACCTTGTAGGAGGCCTAAGTGAACTCAAGAAACCAAATGTGAAATGCAGGTACTGAGAGCACTTCACATGACAACATGTGGATAGCAGACATTCACATGTGGTACATCACTGGTGTTGAGAATGATCTTACATATTGTAATTCTTTCTTGCTTCTTCTTAGCTCCACAGAGGCTTTTAGTTCTCCAATTTACCGCATAATGTCAAATGTCTCTCTTCAAAAACAAGACTCTGAGACTTACTCAGTCTCATCCAGGGGTAATCTTGCACTTTAATGCATTTTTTCCATGTTAACTGATTCCACCAGCATGTCTGAGAAGTCTCCAAAAATAAGGAACTTTAGTATGTATGCAAGCATTCGTCAGTGGCTGTTTGTAGATGTTTACTTCTTGGTTTTGTCTACAACACTACCAGTCCTTTTGCATTTGTTAACAAGTTTAGCAACAGTGTTCCTATTTAAGTCCAATTTAACTTTGTAGCGTCTTTGCAACAGCTTCAGCCATGTTTATTATTTAGCAATGAGCATAATCTCAATATGTTCTTCTTTTTTCTTTTAAAGCTATCTAAAAACAATTATACAACATATAACCTTAGTGTTAAACTTTTTAAAAGGCTTACGAATATATAGTGTTAATTTCCAATAGGTATAGAGACTTTTGGGACACCCTGTAATTACAATTATGCTGTCATTTTAAAATATCTTTTTTTATTTGTTTTATTCTGACAGCTGGCACTCCTGTTAGAACTCCACCAGAAAGAGAAATTATCTGTGTTACACTGAAGAAAGATCCTAAACATGGATTTGGTAATGAAATTTTATGCAATAGTAATATAACTGTTATGAATTGCCAATGACTCCTCCTTTCCAGTGCAAAAGGCTGCTTAATTTATTATTAACCAGGCAAACAAATGTTATAGGATATAAAAAAAATGATGCATGTTCCTTTTTAATGACAGGGTTTATAATAGTTGGAGAGGACAATACAGGAAAATTAGATCTTGGAATCTTCATTGCATCCATCATTCCTGATGGGCCAGCTGATAAAGATGGCAGAATCAAGCCAGGTAGAGATTTTTCCCTCTTTTTCAATGCCCAGTGGATGCACACTTTACAGGTTTCATGTGTTTTTTTAATTGTTTGTTATATAGGTGGACGACTGATTTCTCTTAATAAGACCAGTCTGGAAGGAGTAACTTTCAATGCAGCTGCTGCCATCTTACAGAACAGCCCAGATGAAGTGGAGCTTATAGTGTCTCAACCAAAGCGTAATATTATAATCATATGAATTTATTTAAATGTTTACAGAAGAACAGTTTTATTACTATTTAACTCAGAACTATTTTTTTCTTCTTGTATAATTAGATGAGTTTGGGGACCGTAAAAGCTCTCTAACTGCTGGCAGTTTAGGGTTGATGCTGGAGAGAATTACCCAGAATGCAGAGCACAGAGCACTGAAAGAAGACACTGTATCCAACACTGTCACACCCAAAACGGGTAGAAAGCTACATATCCCTGTTGTTCGTATTCTAGATACTAAGGTATGAAGTTATTAGCTGCAGACAGTAATTTATGTCTTGCATTAAGTATCCACCCACCTTAAATTTTTCCCTAAAGTTTGTAGCATTACAACCTGAAACTGAAATGGGATTATTTAGGATTATATTTTACAAAGCTTCACAAAATAGCCTAGGATTTTGAAATGGGTAGCATTTTTGTAGTTCTCTTTTATTTTGTGAATAAAAAAGTATTCGCTCTCACTACTCTGAAACCCCTCTGCAGGTTTTAGTGACTGTTGCATTCAGAAGTCACATAATTAGTTGAAATAAATGTATAATTTAATGCATAATTTAGAAAGTCACATTGTATCAATGTAAATATACCTGTGGTCTTGGTGTGCAATTGGTGTATTGGACAATTAAAAAAGCAACTATATGCATACTATTAAAATGAAATAAAAACTACAAACCTGTTTGATTGAGCCAGGCAAAGCTCAGACCTCAATCCGATTAGACACGATCCAATCTAAAAGAGCTTGAAAAATTTCCCCCAGAAAAATGGGCAAAACTATAAAGATCATAATGGTGGAGACATATTCCACAAGACATGTTAGTAGACATTATTAGTGACCCATTAGACACATTGTCTAAATTTTTGTAGTTGAGTTGCAGTAATACCAATTGCGGGGGAGTTTGAGATTCATGAGCCAGAATGACTTGTTCCTTGTCTTCCCTGTGTAGGATGTGTTCTCTAAGTTATCCACTAACTCCAGCCTCAGGCCTGGTGACTTGGTCTATGTGGAGCTCAAGAAAGTCAACGGCAGCCTGGGCATCTGTGTTGCTGTAAATCTTAAGTTTTAGTGTTAATTGACAAGCAAATTATTAAAACAACAGAGTAATGTAATAAAATTTTTGTCAACTATTGCTCATAATTACATCTTACCAATAGACAAAATACAGTTAAAATATCATCTAAATCAAATTTTTTGGAACAATACTCAGCATCAGTCAATTTCCAGGGTGGCATTAATACGAGCGTGCGCCATGGAGGGATCTATATTAAAAGCCTGATACATGGAGGAGCTGCTGATCTGGATGGACGAATACAGACTGGTAAATAATCCAACTGGTCTTGAATACAAAAAGCTTGTGGCACCATACACCAATTCAAGGAGTTAATAGCAAAAACCAATATATCGTTTACAAAATGTCTGAATTGTTGTAGGAATAGGGTGCTATTTTTTTCCATTTCTATACAAGAACATTTTCTCTCTATAAAGTATATGTTATTACACAAAACTCTACATTTATTACCAAAAATGACATATTTTTTGTAGTACCATATGTGTATACAGTTGCTTCAAATCAATGATAAACAAATGCTTTGTTTATCATTGTTTATGTTATATGCATCAGGTGATCATCACCATAATTAAAATTATGCATGGAAGTAGTAACACTTGTCACCCCTAATGATTAGGGTGTGTGTGTGTGTGTGTGTGTGTGTGTGTGTGTGTGTGTGTGTGTGTGTGTGTGTGTGTGTGTGTGTGTGTGTGTGTGTGTGTGTGTGTTTTACAGATGATAGGCTCCTGGAGGTGAACGGCTATAACCTGCAAGGTGTTACCCATAAGCAAGCTGTGGAATGTTTGAAAAAAACTGGAGAGGTGCTGAACTTAGTAAACTTTTTAAAATGTATAAATTAAATAAACATAGAATATTTCAGCATAATTCGCTTCACAATCACATGCTTTGATTTCATGTTTTATCACTCAATACAAAATTAAAACTAAATACAAAACCTTTGTATAATTACTTATAGAAACAATAATTTAGCCTCCTATTTTTAACAAGTGTGCTTCAATTTAATGATGCTTGATGGCATTAATTTATACACAGTCTGCCACAGTGATTTTAAGTTCTTGACTTCCCAACACCATTTTTCTAAAGCCATTCAGATCCTGATTTGCTAATGTGCTAAATATAAAACTAGAGCTGCAATACAAACTTTCTTGTAATCCCAAAATATAACCTTCCACAACCGTGCTTGCCGATTGGTATTGTGTTTTGTGATGATATGCTGCGTTTGGTGTTTACAAACATGGTAAAAACATGGTGCTGTGCATTATGACCTAGCATCTCCAGTTTAGTCTGATCAGATATTCTGTGGTTTATACATATACAATTTTGGCAACCTATGTTTGTGCTGTCAGATTCTTTTAGTAGAGAAGGGCTTTTTCCCTAATGACTTTCTTGAAACCCATACTTATTCAAATGTTTTTTTTCTGATTTTGCTATCGTAACCATAAATGTTCAATGTGCTAAATCACACACTGGTTCTGTGAGTTCAATGCTGATGTCCTTTCTTCTTGTATTCTGTAAATTGTTAATATTGATTCTGTTGATGATTCATGTTTTTTGTTTTTAGCTGGTGTCTCTGATTCTAGAGCGGGAGCCTCCCCTTGTAATGGAGTCCTCCAGCTCAACGTCCACTTTGGAAAGACAGAAATCTCCATCATCCCTCAGTGCACAGAGCACCACCCCCACCCCCACTAGAAAAGACATTAACATGGAAACGCCTTTGTCTGTCAGGGCCAAGGACTACAGCTTTGTGTCAGATGGTATGAAACAGCGGTGAGAGCAGGAAGGCAGCATAGTGAGACATTAATAGCGAGACAAATCTGACAACATTGCTGGCCTATCTGCATTATTTGTTCTGTAAATATAACTCAAAATTAAACAAAAGGTGGGAAATTATATGGTGTGTTGACAGCACCGACAGCATCTAGGCATAGGCAAACTGGGGCGCAAACAGAAGTGGGGGGCCCGCTGCTGCCTTCACCCATTTCAATTATTTACCATTTTTTCTGCTGTGGTTTAATATACAGTATATGTTTACATACTTGAATTCAGGCAATTTCGTAATGATTATTAAATGTGTTCAACCTTTTTAATGGAAGCAATGTGGTGGGAGGGTGAGACATTGGAGAGAGGGGGCCACAATAGGAAATTTGCTTAGGGTGCCAAAAAGCCTAGAAACGGCCCTGTCTGTTGAACATGTGGCTTTTTTTTATATGATTGTTAACATAAAACAAATATAAGCAAACAGAACATTAATCATAGGTATACTGTATGTTCAAATAATACCACCACTAATAAGAAAATTACCTGCTAGTGTGCCTGTGTAGTATAAATCTATTCTTACTTTTTCCGGGTGCTAGAAAACACATTGGAAGTGACTGTGGAGAGGAAACTGAGTGGTTTGGGCTTTAGCTTCCTCATCAGTAACATTAGTCCCGAGGAAGGAAGTGTAGTGCGAATTAGGAGTCTGTTCTCTGGCCAGATGTCTGAAGAAAGCGGACCACTCAGAGAAGGAGATGTAATCCTTGCAGTTAATGGAGAATCTGTGAAAGGACTTTCTTATCAGGTACTGTGCTCATTTACACTTATTATATGAGAAACTCCAATTTCACAAAAAGTAGCAAAGTGGCAGTCACTATGTTTAAATCAACTTCCAATTAGTGTATTATTTACTTTTTCTTTTTATGAAGTGATTATTTTAAGAAAAATATACAGTTGATGGTAACAACCCATGAACAAGGAAATGCATATTCTGAAGCCTTTTTCTTGAGAGTATACTACTGTATATGTATGTGTTTTGTGAGAACTAGGCCTTGCAGTACATGTTTTGTGTCCCCAACAGAAAGTACTACAGCTGCTTCGAGGAACACCATCCGAGCTTAAACTGTTAATCTGTCGACCTTTACCCGGTCAACTTCCAGAGATGGACTCAATCTCAATAGTACGTTCATACGATCAGTGCATTATATACAAAGTCATTTCAATGTGTCATAAAATTATTTAGTTGTCTTTCATTTGTCTTTAATAGAATCCTTCCCCATTGCCAAGTAAAAAGCAGAGGTCTTGGTCTTTAGATCTGCCAGTGGAGTCTGTCTCTTCAGATTTTAGTGAAATACTCCAACAAAAGACCACAGCACTATGCCAGAAGAAGAACTGCCCTTCACCCAAACCCGATATCGTCCGATTAATTCAGCAGAAACAGGACAGTGAACAGGATGAGACACTATCCACCATATCATCTCCACCATCCCCACCATCCACTGATGGACAGCAAGATGAAAATCCATATGAGAATATTCTCAACAATACTTCCTGTTCCCAAACACCAACAACACTTATAACAACAACTGTCAACCCTGTACAACCAGTACATATGCTAACACCTTCTCCAGCATGCCCAAATCCAGAGGGAGGATTAATGTTCTCAGAAACCAAGCCCAGCTCATCTGTTATCAGGTACCATACAACACTATATTTGCATTTATAAAAGTCTGACTTACTCAAGGAGATGGCTGTACTGTCTGACACTACAGTAAAGATGAAATATACTATGAAATATATGAAATATAGAGTCTGAAAACGTATCTACTTAATTCATTCAATGGTAATTCAACTGTATTTATATGTTACTTGTTCCTCAAAAAAAAAGAAAAAATGTTGTTCAAGTCTGTTTTCCTTGGTTAGTATGCAATCACTCATTCACACTAAGCAAAGTCACAGCAACATAAACGTAATAATGGCCTATGGGCAGTTATTGTATTTTCATAAGCCATTTTCCAAATTATTAATTAAATTAAAACATTACATTCTTAAATTGTACCTTAAAAATAATAACATAAACTGTATAAAAATGTAAAGTTTTATTTTATTTTAAGATTAAAAGAATAAGAACTTCTTCTTCTTTCGGCTGCTCCGATAAGGGGTTGCCACAGCGGATCATCTGTCTCCATACCACTTTATCCTCTACATCTGCCTCTTTCAAACCAACTACCTGCATATCTTCCCTCAACACACCCATAAACCTCCTCTTTGGCCTTCCTCTTTTCCTCCTTCCTGGTGGCTCCATCCTCAGCATTCTCCTACCGTTCCCTTTCAGGAACTCGAGCTGCCTCAACAACGCTTTGGGAATGCTTCCACGCTTTAAATCACGTGTAAAATTAGTCCAATGGAAAGCACAGCATCTCCGGTGGGGTGATGTCACAACCAGGAAGCTATTTAACGCACATGGAGTAAATCTGGCGCTAGCTTCTGTTTGTTCATGAAGCGCTCTGTGTGTATGTTTCTATGGTAAGTGGTAAATGTCCGAAAAAATATAAAAATGAAGTGACTAAGGATGGGAAATATGCACAATCTCTGTGTCGCTTGTCTGGGAGTTGAGCATGCTAGGTCATGTCAATCCTCAATCTTTGAGGAGAGTGCTCCTGCTCCACCCAGAGCTTTGGAAGCTGTGGCTGTTGCCCCTGAGGAGGCACAGCTCCTAGTTTCCAGTCTCTCCACCGAGGTGGTAAAAAACATTTTCCAATCCATTAAAAGGTCACACACTGTGACCAATTGGATCCAGTTAACTGCCCGGTTGGTTCAGTGATGGAATTCCTTCAGGAACAGTTTGCCAAAGGCCCTTTTGGGCTCTATCTTGGAGGCTCTATCAGAGTCTCCCTTTGAGCCATTCGCCGAGTTGATTTGGAGGTTCCATACAGTGAAGAACTGTGTTCCTCTTGGCCATTTTCTCTCTCAAGAGAGTGGGAGATCTTCAAGCCCTCTCTGTGGCCCCCTCTTTCCTGGAGTTTACTCCAGGCATGACCAGTGCCTTTCTTTACCCTAGAACAGGGTATGTTCCCAAGGTACCCTCGGTTGTCCCACGACCTGTTATGCTCCAGGCATTCTTCCTCCTCCTTTCCAGGCCCCAGACGATGCGAGTCGGATCAACTGTTCGTCTGCTTCCTGCAAACCAGCAGACACTCAGGAGATGGATTGTGGATGCTATTTCATCCTCCTACGAGTCCTCTTGTTGCCCTGCTACTTTCAGGGTCAGAGCTCACTAGACCCGGAGTGTGGAAGCCTTTAAGGCTTGTCCTCTGGAGTTTCTCTCCAAGACATCTGCAACGCTGTGGGCTGGTCCTCCCTGCTGACCTTGTCAGGTTTTTATCCTTGACATTAGTGCCACTTCTGCCCCCTCAGTCCTTTGACCTAGCTGTGCCCATCCACACTAGGTAGGTACTGGTCAGTCAAGAGTGATTGGACTCTCATTCCCAAAGCTTTGTTGAAGCAGCTCGAGTTTCTGAAAGGGAACGTCTCTAGGTTACGTATGTAACCCTGGTTCCCTGAGGGAATGAGACGCTGCATCTCCATGCCACACTGCCTGAATCCCTTTAGCCCTTCCTTCTTTTTTTAGAAGCTAGTTTCACTCCATGTGCGAATCACATGTGATGTAGAGCGTGGACAATGCAGAAGCGTTCCCAAAGAATTGTTGATGCAGTGTCTTGTTTTCTCAGGGGAACCAGGGAACCTTCCTCTGCACATGACCAAACCATCTCAATGGGGCCTCTCTCACTTTGTCCCCATGCGCTGTCCCTCTAAAAAAAAAATTCTAATCTTGTCAATTCTCGTCACTCCCAATGAAAATCTCAGCATAATTTTAATAGAATAAGTTAACAATCCTAATTGTAAATGTGTAACAATTAATGTGTTTGCAGTGAGCTCAATAAAGTTGTGGATGGGAGCAGAGCATGCTTCATGGCCAATGGACTGGATGTCTTAGCTGATGAAGAATATCTGACTATTACCACCAATGCAGCCAGTCCTCTAATCTGCAGCCATGTTTCTGCCAGTGCTTTGATCCCTCCTACACCTTCTTCACCACCTCACATAACGTCTCCAATTACCAGTCCATCAAAAACAGCAACACCATCATCTCCTTTAGCTCAACCCATTTCAGGGGGCACAAACAATGGCTGGGATGATGAAGAGCAGGATGATGCCCCCAGAAGGGTAAAAGTTCTGTAGACATTTTGCAAATGTATTCAGATGTAATAAGATTTGATGTGAAGATTATTTAATTTATTTTTCTTTTTACAGGAAGTGTTTAAGGAGTTTGAGCTGACAGTAACCCTTACTAAATCTAGAAATGGTAGTTTTGGGTTTACTATCACCAGGAGTAAATTAGACAACTGCTATTACATACAGAAAATCCTGGATAATCCAGCCAAAGCAGATGGCAGGCTCAGATCAGGAGACAGGCTGAAAATGGTACTCATTATGTCACAAATAATCACAAATATCCAAGTCTGGAAAAAAAAAAACAGTGAAACTCTTTCCCTAAAATATCTGTCCTTTAAATAACCTTTTTAATGGATTTTGTTGGAATATTATTTGTTTCTTGTATTTTTTTTGCTCATGTCGTCTGTCTTTATTCAGGTGAATGGTCACTATGTGTCCAGTGTGTCTGATGAAGTGGCCATGACTATTCTGAGATACTCTCCTAAAAGACTCCACATGGTGTTAGGCAGAGCTGAACAGAACCTCCTACCTCCTCCACCACCAGACAGCCTTCAGGACATTATCATATACAAGACATCTTCTGGACAGTTAGGTGAGGCATTACAAATATACAGTATATAGAGTAAAGTCTTGGACACAATGAGGAATGCTGTGAAACAAAGCATACAGTTAAACATTTTATTTGTTTGCTTAATCTATACTGTACTTTAGTTTAATTAATTTGAAAACAATAATTGTGAAATCATGCAGACAAAATCTCTTTCTCACTTTTATTTAATTATCTTGTTTTTACTGCAAAGGTATTAAGCTCCGAGGTGGCATTGGCAGCAAATGGCAGGGGATATATGTTCAGGAGGTGGTGCCAAATTCAGCTGCCTGGGAGGAGGGTAGCATTCAGCCAAATGACCGAATTGTCTACATCAATGGAAGTTGTACACTGGGGATGACGCTGGAAGATGCTGTAAAGACATGTGAACTTGCTTCGCACAAAGTCAGATTTAAAGCCATGAGGTAAGATAACATGCACCATTGTTAGCCTCATTTCTTACATGTGGTTCATGTGGCCAAAAGCAAAATCAAAGTTGTCTAAATTGCTAGAAATACTCTACATCTTCTTGCTTATTTTACCCTTAAAAAAAGAATCTTACAAATATGTCAATTGAAATATTTTTCTTTAAATTGTCTGATCTATTGTTCTTTTTGCTTTTATTTTATACAGAGAAAATCAACCGGTGACACCCAGAAGCAAATGGAATGGTAGGCATCAGAGTAATTTATTCATCAGAATAAGATGTTTTATACATATCATACATCTTCAAATTAATGCCAAACACCATTCAAGATAACATGTAACCTATAAATATGTTTTCTGCATTTAGTTAGTTATTGAGTATACAGCAGTTCACCTTGCCATAGGCTAGATTTTACACTGCAAGTCACAAGTGTGTGTATGTGCCTGTCATGCTCTCAGCACATGGCTGACATGTCTGATTCTAGTCTGAAGTGACAGAATTGAGACAGTGAGCTGCTCTGGTGGCTGCCACTGTGGCCTGGGATTCATTGAATGCTTCACTGGCCAAAGCAACATTTTTTAATGCAGTGTCAGCTCAGATTAAATGTGCACCCTCCTCCAACATCAGTCCTGACTAATGTTTTATTGTGGTAGTTTGGGTCATAGTAGCATAACAGTGCAGAAGGTCACCTAACAACTGTAGCCTGAGCAACTGTCTGGTTGGAAAGGCTCTGCATGTTCTCCTCATTTCCCCAGAGAACTCCCAGAAACGTGCAGTAGGTGGACTGGCTTAGATAAATAGGTCCTAAGTGTGAATTTGTATGTGCATAGTGCTGGACTGTACATCGTGATCCAGTCTGCACCCCTATTTCTTTTTGCCAAGGATCTGGACACAGAGCTGAATTTTTATTTCAGATATGAACTATTTAAATAAAAATGTATTTCAAATTTTATTGAGTATATAGTACTCCTGGTCAAGAACATTCTCCAGAAGATTTTTCAGGATTAGGGTACAAGATAAGAATGTAAAAGTGACAGTGCAAGTATTAATGCAGCTATCTACTAGTCTACTTTGAAGACTACAAAACACAATAATTGATGTTCTACAAATGAATGTGCAAAAAATACAGATTCATCTAGATCCATGTTGTTGATTTCACCATTGTTTACATTTTTGTTAAATTCTTATTTATTTTATTTGCAGGTTTTTTTGATTGGAAGAAAGAGAGGAGGTTTATCCCTCTCTCTGAGGAGGCAAAGTCATCAGAGATGGAGGTTGCTGCTGATGGTAAGGACTCTAGTTTCTGTGTCTCTATTCCAGGAGAGCTGTAGCTTAAGCTCTATGCTGACAGACAGAGCTTGCCTGGACCAAAGGTCATAAAGTGCAAAATTAATTATTAGCGAGTGCCCCAACCCTTTCTGAACCATCAAACAGCATTTTCGTTGTGCCTGATGGACGTGTCCCAGGTGATCCCATGTGACACCTGGGTTGCTGGGCGACTGCTAGCTAGGGGGTCCAACAGTACCAGAAAAAGATAGTCTTGCTCACCATTCAGAGCATTGTGCTAGTCAGCACATTTCCTCCTGGAATGGCAGCAGAGGAAGTTACCATGAGTTTTGTCTCTGTTTCATATCTGGTTTAAAGGTTTGTTTAACAGAAGATATTTTACATTAAACAAATTTTAAGTTTTGATTTGGGTGTGTTTATGTTGTAGGTTTACTGCATAACCTACTTTTATGTTAACTGCATTTTTCAAGTTTTGATATTTGTTTTTGTCTTTCTTTCATTATATTCACAGTTAAACACATGGCTGAAAATACTAAAGGATTTGGGCCAATGTCTTCTGTAACCCCTCAGCAGGAGGTAACTCTGCACTCTATCTAAATGATGACACTGAAACCTGAGTCTCGTAATCCATCTCTCTCTGTTCACAATTAGCAGTCTTTTTTTCACAATTCTTTGCTCTTTATTTATATATTAATATTTTACTGTTTGGAAATACTCATGTAGACAGGAATCAGAGGAAAGTTCTTTTGAGGGGTTTTCTTTGTTAAATGGAGCTAAACAATACTGATTTTTTTTTTCTGGTATCCCTATAAATATATTTCCCTAAAAAACATACAGAAATGTTTTCATTAAATTTCTAATCTTTCCTAAATTTTTTCCACCAAAAAAAGAGAATGTTTGTTAAATAAGAGCCGGTTTCAAATCACAGCTTAAGACATATCTTAGGTATTTAATTTATTAAAGATAATAAATAGTTTTCATGGCATGTAATATTTGTGTAAACTTGATTGACTGACAGTATAGCAACATCAAACATCTTCTTTTAGAGCACCTAAAATACGCTCGAGAGATTAAATCTCTTAGATCTTATAGTCATTAGATGAGTTGTGCCCATATTATGATGGATGTGGTCAGAAACAAATTCTCAGACAGGCTGCTGAATAAAAAAATGCTTGATGAGTATCAAGGGGCATCAAGTATGGCAAGAAATCTCTCCCCACACCATTACAATTCCAATAGCAGCCTGAACCATAAGTAGGTTTTGTTTATAGATTTTTGGTGGTGATACCAAATTCTGACACTAGAATTTGACTGTTGGCAGCAAAAATTAAGATTCATCAAAGCTGGCAATGCTCTTCGAATTTTCCAAATTTTCCAACTGTCCACTTTTTGGTAGACCCGAGGTCACTGTTCTTGGCTGCCAGGAGTTGTAGCTGATAAGTTTTTTAATTCTGAATTATTTTATTTTTTGTGCCCTCTGTCTCAGAGCTGTATTCTTCAATTGGAGTTTACTAAACCAGAGAGAGGTGGGTTGGGCTTTTCTCTGGTAGGAGGAGTTAATGGCAGCAGTCTGCAAATTAAGGACATCTGCTGTGGGGGCTTGGTTGAGCAGGATGGCCGTCTGCGTGTAGGAGATATCCTCCTGGAGGTAGATGTCCTTTCAGTTGTGTAGAAGTTTATTCACATGACCAGAGCAGAATCATTTTAACCCTGCACTCGTGTGTGCAGGTGAATGGTGTGATCGTGTCAGGATTGAGCCATATTAAGGTGGTGGATATTCTAAGGAGAGCAGAGGGGACAGTCCAGCTGACTTTATACAGAGACACTTTCACCATTAATTCTTGCACTGGCTGTAGATCTTATACAGAAGAGCCTCAGGAACACAACACTAAAGGTCTCTCCTTACCCTCTGGCTAACTTTGAGACATTTCTTCATAACGAGTACAATAAATTAAGCGAAATATAACTGCAAATGCTTAGTAGAATTTCGCAGGATTAATTCTTCATGTTTTTTAGTTCACATTGTACTTTAATCAAAGTTAATTGTCTTGTATTACTCTGGCAGGCGTAAGCTCACTTCTAGAGTTGCAGGAGGAGCATTTGTCTTCCGAGAATCATGGGGATAAAAAGATGAAAGATGAACAGGTTCATAAAAGAACCATACTTTCACTGTGCATTTTACTATATACATTTCAGAATAATATCCTGAGATATATAGACACTGAGACAATATTAAATGTCTTTTGTGGTAAAAATCAATAATAAGACAATGCAATAAAATCTTAATTCTTTTAATTAGCTAAATTTTATGCCCTTTCTTTAAAGGATAGTGGAAACTGTACACCTACCTTTCAGGGCTGTTGCCCATCTCTGAGTGTCACAGATATGCTACATAGCAGGTAAGTGTTATTTCTTTCTCTCTGACAATGAGTTTGCTTACTTTTTACTAGTATTCAGTAACTGCAGTAGTATATATACACACACATATATATATATATATATATATATATATATATATATATATATATATATATATATATATATATATATATATATATATAGAGTGAGGAAAATAAGTATTTGAACACCCTGCTATTTTACAAGTTCTCCCACTTAGAAATCATGGAGGGGTCTGAAATTGTCATCGTAGGTGCATGTCCACTGTGAGAGACATAATCTAAAAAAAAAAATTCAGAAATCACAATGTATGATTTTTTACTCTATTTATTTGTATGATACAGCTGCAAATAAGTATTTGAACACCTGAGAAAGTCAATGTTAATATTTGGTACAGTAGCCTTTGTTTGCAATTACAGAGGTCAAACGTTTCCTGTAGTTTTTCACCAGGTTTGCACACACTGCAGGAGGGATTTTGGCCCACTCCTCCACACAGATCTTCTCTAGATCAGTCAGGTTTCTGGCCTGTCGTTGAGAAACATGGAGTTTGAGCTCCCTTCAAAGATTCTCTATTGGGTTTAGGTCTGGAGACTGGCTAGGCCACGCCAGAACCTTGATATGCTTCTTACAGAGCCACTCCTTGGTTATCCTGGCTGTGTGCTTCGGGTCATTGTCATGTTGGAAGACCCAGCCTCGACCCATCTTCAATGCTCTAACTGAGGGAAGGGGGTTGTTCCCCAAAATCTCGCAATACATGGCCCCGGTCATCCTCTCCTTAATACAGTGCAGTCGCCCTGTCCCATGTGCAGAAAAACACCCCCAAAGCATGATGCTACCACCTCTTTGGGATGGTGTTCTTGGGATGGTACTCATCATTCTTCTTCCTCCAAACACATTTAGTGGAATTATGACCCAAAAGTTCTATTTTGGTCTCATCTGACCACATGACTTTCTCCCATGACTCCTCTGGATCATCCAAATGGTCATTGGCAAACTTAAGACGTGCCTGGACATGTGCTGGTTTAAGCAGGGGAACCTTCTGTGCCATGCATGATTTCGAACCATAATTTCAAACCATGACGTCTTACCAACAGTGTATTACCAACAGTAACCTTGGAAACGGTGGTCCCAGCTCTTTTCCTCCCTTGTAGTTCTGGGCTGATTTCTCACCTTCCTTAGGATCATTGAGACCCCACGAGGTGAGATCTTGCATGGAGCCCCAGTCCGAGGGAGATTGACAATCATGTTTAGCTTCTTCCATTTTCTAATGATTGCTCCAACAGTGGACCTTTTTTCACCAAGCTGCTTGGCAATTTCACCGTAGCCCTTTCCAGCCTTGTGGAGGTGTACAATTGTGTCTCTAGTGTCTTTGGACAGCTCTTTGGTCTTGGCCATGTTAGTAGTTGGATTCTTACTGATTGTATGGGGTGGACAGATGTCTTTATGCAGCTAACGACCTCAAACAGGTGCATCTAATTTAGGATAATAAATGTAGTAGAGGTGGACATTTTAAAGGCAGACTAACAGGTCTTTGAGGGTCAGAATTCTAGCTGATAAACAGGTGTTCAAATACTTATTTGCAGCTGTATCATACAAATAAATAGTTAAAAAATCATATATTGTGATTTCTGGATTTTTTTCTTTTTAGATTATGTCTCTCACAGTGGACATGCACCTACGATGACAATTTCAGACCCCTCCATGATTTCTAAGTGGGAGAACTTGCAAAATAGCAGAGTGTTCAAATACTTATTTTCCTCACTGTATATATATACACACACACACACACACACACACACACACACACACACACACACACACACACACACACACACACAAATTTAAGAACACCCCTTACATTTCTGCATCCATTTTAGTGCTGTATACCTCAAGGGATAATACAAGAAAAATTAACCTTGGACTATGATGTTCGCAGATGATATTGTTATTTGTGGTGAGAGTAGGGAGCAGGTTGAGAAGAGCCTGGAGAGGTGGAGGTACACCCTGGAGAGAAGGGGAATAAAAGTCAGTAGGAGTAAGACAGATTACATGTGTGTGAATGAGAGGGAGGGCAGTGGAGTCGGTTGAGGAGTTCAGGTACCTGGGGTCAACAGTGCAAAGTAATGGAGAGTGTGTTAGAGAAGTGAGGAGAAGAGTGCAGGCTGGGTGGAGTGGGTGGAGAAGAGTGGGAGGAGTGATTTGTGATAGTCAAGTCAAGTTTATTTCTATAGCGCTTTTCACAACAGACATTGTCTCAAAGAAGCTTAACAGAATTTAACAGTTAAGTTGAACGATGTGTATTTATCCCTGATGAGCAAGCCATGGCGACTGATAGAAGGGTATCTGCAAGAGTGAAAAGGGAAAGTTTATAGGACTGTGGTGAGACCTGCTATGCTGTACGGTTCAGAAACAGTGGCATTGACTAAATAACAGGAGGTGGAGCTGGAGTTAGCAAAACGTTAGATGTTAAAATTTTTATTGGGAGTGATGAAGATGGACACGATTAAAAACAAATTTGTTAGAGGGAACACGCATGTAGGACATTTTGGGGACGAAGTGAGAGAGGCTTGATTAATATGGTTTGGACATGAGCAGAGGAGGGACATGCGGTATATCAGTAGGAGATTGCTGAGGATGGAGCCGTCAGGAAGGAGAAAAAGAGGAAGGCCAAACAGGAGGTTTATAAATGTGGTGAGGAAAGAGGCAGATGTAGAGAACAAAAGGGTTTGGAGACAGATGATCTGCTGTGGTGACCCCTAATGGGAGCAGCCGAAATTCATTCATTCATTTTACTGGCATTAAATAAATAAATGTTAAAGAGTCGAAATTAAAACCTTCAACGCAACACATTTATTCACGATGTCCCTCCTCAAATATAAAAAAATTAATAAAAATAAACTCCACCGAACAAAAATGTAATTACTAAACATTGCCTTCACAATTATTTCACAATTAAAACAACCACTAAAAAATAGTAATAATAACATTACTATAAAAACATGACATTTTAAAAGGAATTATTATTGAAATAATCATTTCTAGAATGTAAAATAATGTAATAAATATAAAATAATTCATAACAATCAAAGAGATTTTGAGTGAAATGAATCTATTTATAACATCTGTTACAATTAGTTTGTGTATTAAAATCTTGAAAAGTACTAATTTAAGGTACATTTAAAGCAGATAAAAATGTGCGATTAAGTTGCGATTAATCACAGTTAACTCATGACATAATATAAGAGAGAGACAGAAGAGAGAAACAGAGAGAGGTTCCTCAAAGAAAACTTTATTCTTTTATTATATCGTCTTTCATAATTATGATGTCATAACATGACATTTAAATCACTACCGGATTAATCATGACTGCATTCAATCATTAATAAAATAAAACAGTTTGCACTGTGAGAATAGATGCAGTAAATTAATACTAATTACTGTATTTAAACTGCTAAATGGCCAAACAGCTGGGTTTTGTGTTGCATTGTGTAGAACACAAGAGGGCACCAACGAGTTAAAAATAAAATATTCCAACACATATTTTGGGAGGAAATGTTAGAAATAAAAAAAAAAAAATAGGAGGAAAAGTCACAGCCTACGCTTATAAAGGCTCTAATAAATGCAGAAATGGGATCATGCTATTTGTTCCTACCTGCCTTTTAGGTCCGAACCCCAGAAGCAGAATCTAGAAAGTTCTAGCAAAATTGAGCAGAAAAATTACACCGACAGCTGGAGCAGTGATGATGATGATGATGATGATGATGATGATGATGACGATGATGACGATGAAGATGATGATGATGATGATGATGATGATGACACTTATCAGCCTTCTACTATAGAAACATCACCAAACACAGGTAGGGGAGACTGAACATTAGACACTATATTTAAGTGAGGCCCGGTTTAAACTAAAGTATGCAAATTAAAAATTTTAGGTCCACCTATTGTGTCAAAGGAAGATCTGATGAGACTTGCCCTGATTAGCCCACCGAATGATGGACAGTACTCAGGGTCCAGACTCAAAAGTCTTATTCACAATCTTCAGAATCAACTGGATCTGGATGACCTTGTCAAGGAGTTTATGGTATGTTCTTCACCTTAGATTTATATTAAAATAAACATGATTCATACAAATGTTAAAAAAATGGAAATCACTTTGAAGGTTTGAATCAAAGCTTAATGTGGAATTACTTAAAATAACAATACATTTTTTTTCATTAGAGCTCGTTTAACATTTAGTAGAAAGCAAAATCCGTGTAGTTTTTCCATGCTTGTGTTTTGTACCACTGAATCTGTAGTGTCACATAAGTTTCTTAGACAGAGTTAAATATTAGCAGCTGGCACTGAACATAAAGCCTATCGGTCCTCTACAAATAACACATGTTGACATTATACAGTCATGTCTGGCTGACAGTTCAACAAAAATTGGTTAGAAAATGTCACAATCTCTACATGCTTTATTTTAGTACAATATATTATTGAAATATTTTGCTATGTAAATTTTTCAGGAAGTAGCCCAACAAAGCCTTTATAAAAAACTCAAGAAAAATACACTTCAATAAATGTATGTAAATTTGCATAAAGCTTTAAAAATCCAGAACTCTTACTGATCAGCTCCTTCCAGTTAAAACTGTAACAGCTGCTTTATGATGTAATGTATACAGAGCTTATACTGTAATCTGAGTTATGTTGGAAAAAGTGTAATTATACGTAATGAATGTGCCTTGAGTTTGGTCCATTTCACTTCTTAATGATAGATTTATTCACACCATATTTTACATACATTTCTTTTTAACTGTAGGCATTAGGGCATATGACACCATCAGATAACTGCCTGGTTGGAAAGGCACCAGAGAACCGAGAGAAGAACCGATACAGAGAAATCCTGCCCTGTAAGTCCTTCTGCATGCATCGATTCCAAAGAAACACAATTAATTATTTATTCACTCATTTATCTTAACTGCTTTATTCTTGACATGTTGGAACTAAATCCAACTTTAACTAACTGATCCATTCTGGTCATGATGGAGCTAAATGAGGAAGGAATTTCCCTTAGATAGGATAACAGTCCATCACAGAGTACCACGCACAAATACATTGACATACTCATTCACACCTAGTGGCAAAGTAAAGTAGCCAACCTACCTACCCACATTAAAGGGTATTGCTTTACACTTCTTGTGTGTGTGTGTCTGTATGATTGAACTCCATCCATTGCCTTATTGTGGTTTTCCAGGATTTTTACTTGGTCTGATTCTCACACTGCAGCTTTTGTTATCAAGTTTACACTACAACAGTTTGACTCTCAGTTCCTCAGTTACTGTAATGGGAAGTAGTCTGAAAGATCTGTAAACCTCTGGGTTGGTACTGAGTTTGTGTGGGAAGGCTATATGAGTCCCTGAGGAACACACAGTGGGATGTGTGTGCTCAGAGGCGGGCAATGAGGTACAATGCAGGACTTCTTATGCTGACAGGAGACAGACTGGCCCTCGCATGCCCTTGAGTGTTTGTTTATTACCGTGGCTGCTCACTGGGCTTCTGTTCCTTCAAATAAAGCCCTTAGGATTGCAAAGTGTGAGGCCCATAGGACTTAACTGTTTTTGCTGGAAGTAGTTCAAGTCCTCCTATAAGAAGTCCAATGCCACCCAATGTGATGATGTCTCTACATGCATCTACCTTCTCCTGGAGAACTCCACTTCCCCATTGCAAGCCCCCCTTTTTGTTTTCACTCTTTTTTTTTGCACCCCTTTCTCTCTGTGGTTGTTCAACATGTTTTTCCAGGCAGACCCCTTGTAGAGCGTTACATGGAGGTCAGCAAGCTACCAGGGTAATATAGTGAGGAATCATGTACCAAGGCCTCATGCAGAGACACCGCAACCAGCCCTCTGCATTCCCACAAACATGACTGTATCAAACTTAATTGATGCCAGAAAATAATAATCCAGAACATTCCTCTGAATACACTAATTCTGGTCTGTCTTCCTGCTTTTTTAATTGCAATTATTTATTAAAACAAAGAAATAGTCTATTCATTATTTTCCTCACATTTAGCATTTTGTTCTCATATAATAATAGGATCAGATTATTAATTTAAACGCAAAAGAAACAATGATACAAATACAAAAAATACCTTTGTTTGATTTTGTCAACCCGTGTTTTAGATCAGTGGCTATCAAACTGGGGTTCGGAGATAGTGTATTGATTTGCTGAGAATCAGCAACAAGATTTAGGTTCATGAGTAAAGAATGAAATACAGTTGGACATCAGTTTAAGAGCAGGAAACAGCAATAAAACAGCATATCCTGAATTCATTTATTAATACATTTTTAACAGTAAATATTCCAAACATATATCACATTGTAGTAAATTACTCTTCTCACTTATGCTATAGCAGTCATTCTTTGACTTTCTTTCAACATTAATAAACCAGATTGTTTATATCTTGTTACAGTAAATCTGTAACAAGATATAAAATATGTAAAAAATGCAATACTATAATCCCCTGTAAATATTTTTGTTAAATAACATTTGTTCCTGTTATTATACTCAGATCATGTTAATTATTAGATGATTGTGTCGGCTCTCCAAATCTCTTTGAATTAGTTGTTGCTTTAAAAACAAAAACATATTACAATAATTGCATTAGAAGTACTGACAGTGCATTCTGAATGACAGGTAGCAAGGCTGTCTGAACTATGTTGTAATAGAAACAGTAAAAATTCAACAGTGCTGTGATATAGAAATACAGAATTTGTGAATCTAGTGAATATGGCTATGGGTATTTTAGGTAACTTGTGTAGAGTTAAACCAACATTAATCAACTCATGCACAACAATTACAATGAGCTAAAATTTTTTTCTGAATAAAAAAATCTAAATATAGCAAAAACAGCTGCGAACACAAACAAACATAATGTCACTCAAATAGACCTGAAATAAACCATACAAAACTAACGCTGACTCTCAAACCTCTATATACAGATGATAAGACACGAGTTCCTGTGGGAGAAAAAGAGGACTACATTAATGCCAGCTATATCCGGATGAAGGTGGGCCCAGATGAGTTTTTCTACATCTCATCACAGGGACCTCTGCCCAACACTCAGGACTGCTTCTGGCAAATGGTCTGGGAGAATAAGTCTGACATCATCGCTATGATGACCCGGGAAGTGGAGCGTGGCAGAATCAAATGCCACAAGTACTGGCCTGAGAAACTTGATCTTCCAATAGAAACTACCCACTACCAGCTGATCCTGAATAACTATCAGAAATTGGACTACTTTCACATCAAGGCCATCAAGATGGTAGAAAAGGAGGTGAGAGAAGTTAGACTGTAGTGCTGGATTTGCCTTAATAGTATTATTAACGGTCGCAGTAATATCACAGTCATTCCTTAATAATATTTTGCTTATTTGTGAAAACATTTTATACTGTTACCCTTATTTTTGTTGGTAATCAGTCTGCATGTCCAGACTACTTATCCTCATTATCCCCTGTGTTTCATACAGTCCCTCCTTCCCTTCCGCTTTACTCTCACTTCTACATGTTGGAGTAAATCACAGAAATTCTCATTTGTGTTTTAGTGTGCAAAATATGATGTGTCATATTTGATCAAATACTATGTATCTATATGAATGAGATAACAACATTTGACTAAACATTAAAGAAAATATTCTGATAGACCATGCACTCTATTGTAGACTGGAGCCACACACTTTGTGAAACACCTGAAGTTCACCACATGGCCAGACCACAGTACGCCTCACTCTTCCAAGCAGCTAGTGCACTTCATCCGATATATGCGTGCATTACACTTGAAAGGGCCCGTCATTGTGCACTGCAGTGCTGGCATAGGTCGGACCGGTGTCCTCATTTGTGCTGATGTCATCCTTGGCCTTATTGAGAGGGACCTCACTGTGAGTATGTGTGGTACATGCATTCCATTAGGGTACATGCTTTTCCATAGATATATTTGTCTTGTTACTCACACAATAATGAGGAAATTATAGATACCAGATAATGTTTTTCCACTTATTAGCAGTTCTTCATCAGCAAAATAATTAAATGTGAACACATTTACAATCTAATATGATGTATTAAAGAGTGGCATGTTGCCACAGTGGGTAGAATAGCTGTGTCACAGCTCCAGGTCCTGAGTTGGATCTTGATCTCAGGTCATTGTCTGGGCCGAGTTTCACACTCCATGCATGTCTGCATGTGTTTTCCATTTTCCTCCTACTGTCTAAAAACAAGTGCAATACCAGATGCAATGGGTTCCATTTGATTTGACCAGAACAAAATAGAAAAAAATTGAAATAAAGTGTAATATTTACAGGAAGAAATCCTAACAAAATTAAATATCTTAAATACAGTCAAATGTATCTAGTATTTCCAATTATAAAAATAGATGTGTCAAAGTATTATTAGACAAATATTTGATTATTAAGCAAATTAAGGCTTTATTGTCATTTATTGTGATCTTATTTACATTGTCTACATAATCCACATTTTTTTTGCAGTGTGAAGAGATAATGGTGTGCAAAAAAGGGAATTAGAAGACCATAGTTCTCTTGCCCATAGTAGATTCATAAACTACTTAAGTATAAACAGAACATTAACCAGAAAAAAAACAATGATGAAATGAGATCAAGGTAGAAAAGGGAAAAAAAGACTGAGAATAAATACTGTATTTAAAACACGGTATTTTAGATTTTTTGACATTCACTTGTCCTTACTAAAACAAATATTGTTTTTGGTTCTTTTATTTATTTATTTATATCACATTTTATAAAGTACATTCTGATTTCCTCTTTGATCTGCATATAACATACTGTACATACATAACCATCTCCATCTGTTTTCTCAGGTTAATGTTAATGAGATTGTTAGGGAGATGCGTCTCCAGCGCCATGGGATGATCCAAACCAAGGTCAATATATATATATCCTCTTCTTATTATTATTCTTTTTTAGCTTTTAAGGGTAGCCACAGCAGGTCATCCGTCTCCCAACCCCCCTGTCCTCTACATCTAGCTCTTTCAAATCAACTACCTGCATGTCTTCCCTCACCACATCCATAAACCTCCTCCTTGGTCTTCCTCTTTTTCTCCTTCCTGGTGGGTCCATCTTCAGCATTCTTCTACCGATATAGTCCATGTCCCTCCTCTGCACATGTCCAAAACATTTCAATCGTGCCTCCCTCACCTATTTTCCAAAACGTCCTACATGCGTGGTCCCTCTAATAAACTCGTTTCTAATCCTGTCCATCCTCGTAACTCCTAACGAAAACCTCAACATCTTCAGCTCTGCTACCCCAAGCTCCCCCTACTGTCTTTTTATCAAAAAAATAAAATAAATTTTATATATATATATATATATATATATATATATATATATATATATATATATATATATATATATATATATATGATTTCACACTAATTAGAGTTTATGATCTAAAAGCTGCCAGACTCCCACCCATTAGAACCACTAATGTATCATCTCTGACTTGAGCTACCTGTAATTACCTATAATGGAACATCTCTCTGTTTGAGGAAGGACATGCATTTGCTTTTGTATACTTTGATATATGATTTACAGACACTGATATGAAAATTGCCCAGGCAGGCATTCATTAATGAAACTACGAATATGGACTTACTGTTGTTCTCTCTGTTTCCAGGAACAGTACGTCTTCTGTTACAAAGTGTGGCTGGACGTGTTACAGAGCATCTCCCTTCTTCATGGCAACCAGTGGCAATCAGAAACCCCCTTGTGAATGAATGAATGAGTTCTGGCTTTTTTCCATGCTAAGTTATTCCACAGTTTCCTCAGTGGGGCGACAGCTCTCGTCTTGTTGAACGGTGTTGAAATGCTGTTATATGAAGTTAATCATGTGCACTGAGTTTGAGTTTCAGTGCTGTTCTGATCGTTTAGCATTAAATATATGGCACAGGAAGCACACTAGACATTTTTATCAACTGTGTTATGACCTTGTATGGCTCGATTTATATCTTCACCAACCACATATAACTCAAAGCACAGTTTTCCTAGCCATCAAAAGGCTCGTCTTTTTTTTTATTTTTTTTTTTGCCTTGAATGTGTAGTCAGGTACAATCTAATGATATGTGTATTTTAATTATACAAACATGTTTAATTCAATGTCATTAATGTTATAATTATAATTTCGACAAGATCAATGTGGCACAATATTATGACAACAGCATAATAAGCACACAACCAGCTGATATTTCATGTATGTTTAAAATAAATGATTTCATTAAATCTTGAATTAGTTTTAGTAATCGAATTATTTTCATTTTCTAAGATATGACTTAATCATTCTGAAGGCTATTCTTAGTTTTAAGAGCTAAAACAAACATTGAGTCAAGTGCCTTTTTATTTCCTCTGTTGAGCAGCTTTCTCAGTCGTCTCACACACTGAAGTAAACTAATTCTGGCTGCAAGCTGCCAGCTACGTACAAAGAGGAGTGGGTGAATATATCTGCTTAGCAACTAGAGCTTCACAAAACTTAGCAGCAGGCGTTATTAATGACAGCATTCATTTTGTTTTTATTTTCTCATGATGATCTGTGTATTTTTTGTTATCCCATTGTAACAACACTGATGAAATGAAAGATGGTGGTCTTTTCAGTTTTTTTTGGGTCAGGACCATACTAAAACTAGGTGACATCAGATAAAATGAGAATTAGGTAGAAGCTTTTGCTATTCCTTTTACACACTTACGTTTAAGTGAAATAAGAATATATAAAAATATAAAATTAGGGATATACAGTATTATATCTGCCTATCTATACTTTTGTTGAAATGCCTCAGTTGAAACACGAATCTGTCTCCTTATCTGATTGAATATTTGTTTTCCGAAGTCAGAAGTTGAAATAAAAATTATTTCTATGCTGCTCCGGTATAAGCATATTAACGCTGCTCTTTACCCAGCCACATTTTGCAGGGGTTTTTTTTGTGCATCTGTTATTTGTTCCCTCTGTAGTTATACATCATGTCTGCAGTCTCCTAGGAATCTCCACAGTGAATGTATTATATTTAGAAATGTTCTAATATCTAAGTAATCTGTTACTTATTTTGCAAATAATAAAAAATAGCAGCCACTCTTACACTGTTTAGAGATATAAAATAATAATTGGTTCTGAAGTGTGAACATTTGAAGTTAACAATATGCTGAGACTTTTCTGTAGAGATTGGTATAAGTTTAATGGATAACTGTGCCTGCTGATTTTTTCACATGGTTGCAGGTCTTTGCTACAGTTTCACCACTTTTGATGCATTTCAAGGGCGAAACATAAATAGGATTTGCCAGTCAACGACACGGCACATGAAGCAGGGTGCTTATGTTCGGCTTTTACTGCTGGATAAATACAGCCTCTCCCATGGATCATAGTGACAGTATGGAAAGCCCGATTATGTTGTGTTCAGGACTGGGGAAAAACCAGGTCCTATTATTATTTTCAGTTGCAGGAGTGAAATTGCTGCTTTTTTTTTTTTTTTTTTTTTTTTTTTTACCTGGAGTAGGAAACAATAACACTTTGGTTTAGAGTATGTCTTTGTGTGTATTGCTGTAGTTTATTGCCTACATTCAGCCTTGTCATATTTTCGTAGAAGCCCAGCTGGAACACATTAACACCTCTGTTTCCATTAAAACAAAGTCTGCATGCTCTCAATTATTTTGTACCAATAATGCCACTGAGAAATTAATACCAGGTGTATTGCTTTTATTACATTTTTGTTCATTTCTTTTAGTAAATTCTAGTATTAAACAGAATTTTAAGAAAGTCAATTAGAAAACTAGAGCTACAATAACAAGCAGGAACTGGATGCATTCTAGCTTCACCCACAGAGGAAAATGACAGTTTGTCTCCTGTATTAATATACTGTACTCCAATTTTACTGTGTATAAAGGTATAGAGGAGTAGGTGTGCTAAAGTGGTAAAGTCATGTGAAGCCATACAATTTGGACGGAAAAAAGCTTGTAATTTACAAGCCATGGAAAGTGTATAAATTATCTCACAGCCTCCTTAGAAATCTACCAAGTGCTAGGTTCACTGTGCCGCACAAACTCTTTTCTAGTACAAATGTAAAAATAGAAACCAAATAATGGGCTTGTACCTAACCACTCTAATTCCAATTTATGAATCACAATTAAGGTGAAGTTACTGCTTACAAAACAAGTATTAGCCTCATTCCTGGTGTAAATTTTTACGACCTGAAACTTTCGGTTGGTTAAGTGACTTATTAGTCACCAATATGTTTATGTATCCATTAAAACAAATAGCAGTGCCACGTATTAACTGCTGTTTACCCTAAGCAACACAGAAAAGCTGGACTATGCAGGCATACTGAAATCAGTATTTAGAACTGGATTTTTCTTTTTACTTTTTTTTTTTTTTTACCATTGACATCTGGGAATACTGAGACCAATATGCTGAAAGCATGTGTCAGATTCAAGCAGCTGGAGCTTTACTTTACCTGGAGAGCATAATCAGATGATGTCAATGATGATGATGATGTTGATGATGATGATGATTAGGTGGAAGAGGAGAAGGAGTTGAAGAAGGAGGAAGGGGACTAATGGAGTAAGCAGGCATGTGTACTTAACCATGTTACTTTCTCTTTGTGTGGGTTTTGCAGCTCCTGGGCATGTGATGACAGTAAGGCCAGTAAGAACGTGACGGTTTTTTACCTGCACTGTCTCTTATATGTCCTGCTATTTATGACTGCCTCACAGAGATCATGTACAAACTTATCATCATGTCATCAAGAGCATCTTTGAAGTGATCCAAGACTTGATTCCAGAACCTTTAGTAACTAACGGTGATTGTAACGGGCATCATTGACCGCAGGAAAAAACTGATTCATAAAAACAATAACATCTGAACTTGACAAAGCAAGAGCCAAACTTTTTTCAGGTTTTATATAAGTGCTTAAGACCTTTTGAATCACAATATGTGATTAGATTAACAATATGGTACAGAGCTTGTAGGGTAGGTAGGTTTGGCCTTGATCTAGACATTAACACATTGTTCAAACACATTGTCTTTTCAACAGTAACTCCTCATGCACAGGGAATACTATGGCAGACTAATGATGAATAGATTAAGGAAAAGTTTGAGGAATTTTACAATGAATAACTATTACAGAGTTAAGGGAGATTCATTTAAAATTTATGGAAGGAGTCTCAGGTGCCAGCACTTTGCAACAGTCAGCAAGTTTTCAAGTCTGTATGAAAGTGTTGTTTGCACTTTCCAGTTTTTCAATAGCTTTACAAGCTGTGCTAACATTAAGAAAGAGGTCATGAAAAGAACTGCTGATATGGGAAACACAGAAATGTATAGCTGCTGTAGCGTAAATGATAACAGGAGCTTACTTGTTTTGGACATATTAGAAGTAAATGTAATTATAGTTGCAAATAAGTGTGTGTCATTTACTACTAAACATAGTGTATGTGGAATAACACCATTTGGGACTCTGTTTTAGGAAAACCATCATTTGGGGGTAGTAGAGGTATAAATTGTTTATTCAATTTCTATAACAGAATGCTTCCTCTTGTTTTATTTTCCACTTTAGAGACATTAACCATAGTTTACAGTCCCAAGTGGCAATCTGTCACAAGTTTTCTGAGCAATGGAAGGCAGCTGATTTTTGTATCAATTTTGTCTTATTTTAATGTTTTGTGAGACCAGACTATCTTTCAAAATCCACTTTAAGGCCTGTTTATGGATGTGCTATATATTATCAGCTATATTGGCTATAAAAAAAATAAATAAAAAAAACAGGTTGAATGTTGGCTGCTTTCTTGTCAAGAACGTGTTTAGAACGACCTGCACACATTCTATTTAAAATGGTTGTTACATAGTCAAATAAAGTAACTTTGAATGGAATCTATGTATTTAACCAAGCCAAAACATTCTGGGTTTGGAAAAGAACGCCGTAACATATCAGCTCTAGTCCTGTGGAAGTAACATGCAATTATTTACTGATCAAAAAGTCTCTGTACTTGGTTAGCAACAAACCTAGGAATAAAAGCCGCCCACATTTACCTCTAAAAGTCTGTTGAATGTGAGAAGACTGAAGACATGTCCATCAGAGCCAGCATTGTGCAGCTGGCTTCGGTTCTTGCATGTTTGTTGTTCATGTTGTCCTTTGTATAAATACACCCCCTTCTGCGTCTCTGTGGTGATCGAGTAGTGACACACAGAAGAGCCATTCAGCGCAAGCCTCAAAAGAAATTCACTCAGGCTTTGCCAAATCAAAGCGATGAGAAAGAGACTAAAGGAAAGTCAAGAAAAGCCAATTATGATAGGCCAGTCTTGTAGGTTTAGTTGTAATTATCTTGTATATTTGTATTTTCTCTTGTACTATAACATTTTAACAACTTGTTTCAAGACCTCATTGCTGGTTCAACAGTAGTTTGCAATAAAGTGTTTGAAGAATTGCTTGCTTTATTGCTTAAATAGTTTGTAAAAACAATAATGATAAATAGCATAACCCTTTTATCAATGGCCCATCATGCTATGTATGATATTCAGTTGAGGTTTCCATTGCCATATACCACATCAACCAGTAAGCCAAAACATAATGACCATTTAACATGGTGTTGGTCCACCACATGCCACTAAAATCACCCTGTATTCTAGGCATGGACTTTACAAGACCTTTGAAGGTGCCTTGTTGTATCTGGCACTAAGATGGTGGCAGCAGATCCTTTAATCCTTTAATTTGTGAGGTGCAGCTTCTGCGGATTGGACTTCCATGACATCATACATAGGCTTGATCAGATTTAAATATACCAGAGTCAGAGTCCAGGTCAGCACCTGGTTCATGTCATGTTGGACAAACCATTTCTGATTAATGTGTACATTGTGCTTATATGTATCTGAACAAGGCCAATTTCATTGGGGCATCTAATGGTTTCCAAGCACAATGTTGTTGAAAACATCTTAAACTATACAGATTGTCTTTGTGCCCTTCTGCAGTGAAAAGCCTCCAGTCCAGGTTACTGTATGTGTGGTGTTTAACGTGTTCTCCCCAACACTGTGTGGGTTTCCTTTCAGTTTTCCTCCTACCTCCAAAAAATAGGTCTTGACTAAAGTGTTTTCTGAAGTTGTATGAAAGAATCTTCTACTAGAATGTTGCTACTAACAACCTGCATTGTTTACTAAGACATTTATGCTCACAGGTCCTGTTCATGCTTTACTCTTTTTATGCTATGCTCTATATCTAGAAGGTAGGGAACTGAGAATAATCACCAGATCATCATCATCTTTGTTCTGCTTGTGTTCTATTTGGTGGATACATTCTTAGGCAACAAAATGGTAAATTCGTGTTGTATTAATATATTAATTAGGGCTGTCAAAATTAATGCGTTAATAACGTGTTAACACAAGATTAATGCAGCGTGCATTTCTGTTTCACCATTTTTATTAAAATACAAATAAATAAATATAAAATAGGCGAAATTATTCACAATGTCCTTTCGTTTCTCAGATTTAAAAACAATAAAAAATAAAAAACTCCACTGAAAAATCATTTGTAATCACTAAATATTTGTTTTACTGATGCGGCAGGTCTCAAATCAGCACCAAAATCTGCCATGATGCACGTATCTGCCAATTAACCCTCTGGGGTCAACAAACACGCCGTGGCATATAGCATTTTTCCTCATAACGCAAATTGCTCTAAATTAGTCTTTTTTGATTGTACAGGTAAGAGCAATGCATCATTCGAATCTACTTTTATTTGTATACACTCATAATAACAACAAAATGTTTTTGTAAAATAAAGAAAACAGACAGGGTGCGCTCTCTTCCATCTCTGTCTCTCATCTTTCTTCACAGACACATAAATTAAACAATCTGAATCTCACTAAATACTCGCATTACAGACATTATATATGGAGAGAAAGCTCAAAATGTCTACTTTTATATAACCATATTCATGTCAAAAACAAATATTCTCTGATTATGTAATCTGTATGAAAGTTAGAAGAGGTACAGTTTATCTGGTTTCACCTAATTTAGCTGTCTGTGTGGAAACATAGCAAAGGTTCAGTTTGGTGTCCTGATGATTTACGTAATTTAAAACACCATAATTACTTTAAAACATTTACAATTATCTTTGTCTTCATGCTCTATGTTGAGGATAGTTTCACTAATAATAAACATACATTTGCATAAAGCATTCTTATATGTCCATGCCCATGTTGATTAGAGTATTAAAAACATGTAAAGTATTAGGTGAAGGTACATTAAGAACAGATGTGAAGAAAAATGTCAAGAAAAAATGTGCAATTAAGTTGTGATTAATCATGATATAACTTGTGACAAACATGTAATACGATTCGATATTTTAATCGACTGACAGCCCTAATATTAATATGACGTGAGGTCCAGTTACCAGCGTGACACTTAAACAGGTAGAATTAATAACTACTTTTTACTTAAGTACATGTCAGAGTCCAAACCTCTATACTTCAACTTTTACCCGAGTATTTTAAAACATGAGTATTTGTACTTCTGCTTAAGAATGTGTGTACTATTGCCACCTCTAATCAGAGATAACGTTTGTCTGACCTGAGCAATGTCCTGAAATTCGAAATTCCGGTATTGATTAGTTATTTAAGTAAAGGTTTAGTGTGACGGCTAGAAAACACAGCCACGTGCCAAAAAGTGTGCATCCCAAGTCATCCAATTCATCCAAGGCATTGGAGTATTTTATATTAAACACAACAAAGAAGATTGTAATCTGCAAGTTATTGCAAAGTGGAGCTATTGTGGCATGGATGTACCACAGTGATGCACAAGGACATGAAAAGAATACACACTGGAGTCACGGATGAAGGCGAAACATCAGCACGGTAAGCAAGAACTGTATAATCCTCATGTGAAAATGGTATAGATTAATTAAGTGCTATTGTGTAAACCGATTGTTTGCTAACTTCGGGACAGTCGCACTGGATCTGTTCTGGTGTGACTCGCAGGCATCAGGTTGTGCAATCAGTTCACTCGTGACATAGTGATGATTCAATTGAAACGATGTGAACAAACACTAAATCAATGAGCAGCAAATAACACTGCAAAGAACACTGTTGTGGTTTTAAGCTAATGCTTATGCACTTGCACACCAATGCATATTTTTTCCTTCTTTTAATCAAGCCTGTTAGCTTTCGGCGTTTCTCCCGTCCATTCTCTTTTTATAGCATGTGTCGACTACAACTGTAACTTGTCTGTTTTCAAACGTGTTTTACTGTGGCTTTACCAAGTTCAAATGCTTGTTTTCAATGTTTGTATATTTAATTCATGCATATATCATCATTATACAACATTATACAACATTAAATTAATTATATATTCTAGAGCTTTTATCTTCACAAATAACAAAATGCCTGTGCATTTTTCAAACAAAATTGTCAAAACAATGTTGCATGCATTTTATATAGATAGTTTTAGGCATGACTGTCAACTTGCCATCTACAATTATCATTAAAAACAATACAAATGTTAATTTACAAACATTGCTTCACCTTTATACTCAAATGTTGTTTTCTTTGGGTTTTTTTTTTTACATTAAGAAACAACCCAGCATGAGTGAATTTGTTCAAATGAGAAATCCCCAATGCACTCAACAAGTAGTTACTATAGTTTTTAAAACGACATTAAAGGTGATTAAATTCAATATGTGGCTTTTGCTTTTTTTAAAGTACACTTTTATACATAAATACCTTGTTTTATATAGTATATTAATAGTAAGTATTTTTTTTATATAATAAGTCCAATCAGCCAATTAATAAAAAAATTTTTATCATCGTTAGTTGCAGCTCTATTTGGTTTCATAAGTGATCAAATAAATATATTTTTTCTTGTCTTGTCATAATTCTTGTCTTGTCGAGGATGTGGCAGTTACCAGCAACATACGGCATCATTGTCTGTGGTAAGTTTGAATGAATAATATTTATTGTTATATTTCACAGTTCCTTCACAGTTACAATGTCAGAATGGCTGGTTGTGAATGGCAGCACACTAGGATTAAAGCTACAAAATGCACTATAACCGAAGGCATTTCATTATTTGTTTTGTCTGTAGGCTCTTTCTGCTCCATATCAAACCAATTCATGCTAAGCATTGACCGAAAGATCACAACTGAACATTTCTACATTGATCTCAGCAATGTGCCGGATGTTTGGCAGTGACTACTGTTTTAACATTCTCATAGCAGACCATGCTGATCTTGAATGGAGAGTGAATTAAGACTGGACATAAACCTTTTTTGACAATTTCTTAAGAGTTCATTGGCACAGATATCACTGGACACATTATTTTTTGTTTCTTTGTTTGGTTTTGGATTTACTTGTTATTTTGTTTTGTCTGTGGCTTATTTTGCATTTATGGAGTTTACAAAGTAAAAAAAAACCTCTTTTTTTGGATTCCTGTATTAAAGAGGGATATACTCAACCACAGGCCATCCTGTGAATAAGGCGAGTTCTTCTTCTGATGAAAAAAAGAAGGTTTTGTACATATTGGAAGGCATGGGGGTTTTCATGTCCTTTAAGTTTATACATTCCTACAGAAAGTATGGTTATGCTTTCAAAACAATTGCTTTATGATTAATCTGTTCTGTTATTAAAATGTGTGCTGCCTTGTTCAGGTTATTAAATACTGTATGTTGCTTCTGGTAAAGTTTGTAATTATTCAAAATGTTTGTTCTGCAATGTGAAGCGAACATGGAGCACATTCTTTACTGCTGTTTTGAGAAGAAGAATTTCGGTTGTCCGGTGTATGTATTTAATATGTAGTTGCATTTAGAACTGTACAAGTTGATATTAATTGTTATTGTTTGTTGTTATTTAAAGGTGTAAGGATCAAATTCATCATCAAAATCATCATTGCTTTTCATGCCATTCAAGAATAAAATAAACTGAAGGACATTATTTTTTTATTTATTTATTTTTTATTTTTTTTTTAACGATGGACACAACTGTCAGTATTTTACTGTAGATTTTACAGTTCTCTTATAAGTTTACCTAAAGAACAGTGCAACTGTTTTACAGTAGATTTCTGGCAATCACAGCTGCCACTGTAACAATGATGTAGCACATATGACCTTTTGGACTATTGCCATGCAACACAACCCCCATTATTTCACGACATGCTAAGACACAGAGTGAAAGAAGGGATACTCAATTTGGTGACTTCAGAGGTAAACTATGAGCAATGGTGAGTCAAGTCTGATTTGCATCCTATTAAATAGTTCAGGGATCCTCCAAGGACAGACAAAGTCAACGAAGTAACCAAAATCAATACTGAAAAGCACTTACTGTTGGATGTCTGTAGGTTAAATGGAATATGTTTTGGCATTGGAGTTATGTTTCACTATTAAACTTGCAAGCAAGATGAGGCCAAGGTTGTGAAATATAAAAGGTGTTGCAGATGTGGGAACAGGCCTTGGTTTGGAAGTGATGCTGTTAGCTGTTCGCATCAAGTGAGCTCATGTGTTCAGTGACAACCTTCCATTGTATTGTAGATATGTACTTCTTTCTTTCTTTCTTTCTTTCTTTCTTTCTTTCTTTCTTTCTTTCTTTCTTTCTTTCTTTCTTTCTTTCTTTCTTTCTTTCTTTCTTTCTTTCTTTCTTTCTTTCTTTCTTTCTTTCATGAACGTTCCTCACTGTCAGCAACTTAACCTCTCTACCAGCCTCACATTGTGACAGAATGAATAAAAACACCTCTGTGACAGCCCTCATCCCCCAGACCTAGCCACTCTGATGAAATAAAAACAAATGAAAGTTTTTTTTTCTTTCAAAAACAAATCATAAATTCAACAGGAGAAAGTGAATCATCTAGTTTCAGGCTCATTGGCAGGGTCTCAAGTCTCAGCCCATCTTCCGAACTCAAAGTTTCCACGACATTAGAGCAATTATCATAAGTTCTTCCAGGGAGTCGGAGACATTGAATGAGTACCCGTCTTCAGAATGACTGTGGGTTGGCTCTGCGTTCTCAAAAGCATGTGTGTAAAAATGAACACCTTTCTTTCTAAGAGGTGCTGTTATTCTTCTCTGCAACACTGTGTTCATTATTTAGATATTTTATCTCGAGACATTGTGAACTTTGGGAAGTTTCTTGTGTAATGGTGATTATGCTGATGTCATTTCCCACCACAGCTCAGGCGAAATCTACATTGCGTGTTTTAAGATGATTAATCAAAATGATATCTCAGTGCTGTATAGAACCCAGTTTAAACAGTTTCACTTCTGAAGTCAACACTATCCATACGGTGCTTCCGTTTCTCAGAGCATTGTATATATTCAGACAGTTGATCATTTTAATAGGGCATAACAAATAATAGATATTGTTTCAAAGTGATTAATCAAAAGAGTTTTGCAGAGCTTGTTGCATAGAATCAGGCAAAAAAACAAATACGGCTCATGTGTCTGATAGATATTAGTCATTAATAGTTTAGAGAAGTGGTGAAAACACTATTAAATGTAAACACAATGAAACACAGATAAAGGAAACAGTCCGTACAGAAAACCAGATGCAAGGTTCATCCAAAGACTGCGCACAATAAGTAATAGCCGAGGTTTGACTTTTATGAAGAAAACTTGGTGACAAGGTCCTAATTATTGTTTAATTGCTATGTGTTGAAAACAGGCTAGTTAATCAGAATGCTGTCTTCTATTTGTTAACTTCTGAGCCCAATCAAAGGTATAATTAGCACCTGCTTTCAATTATATTACTGCAACGTCAAGCTGGAGTTACAAATAGATAAATCATGTCTTGCATCACAGAAAATGTGCCCAAATTAGAAAACTATTAAAGTGAAGTACCAGAAACTTAATCTACCCCGTGAAGATCGTTTATCTTCATCAAAGAGGGCTATCCTTGAGCAACTCAGCCGGGGCATGTAATTGAAAAATGCAGAGAAATGTGATTGTTAGCAGCGATAATAATTCATTATGTGGAGCACCAGGAACTCAGAGAGCCATTTGTTTTCATTAATGCAATTTTAAATTACGTCTGTGATTAAAATGTGACTTTGACAGCCAGAGGGGCCTTAATCGAGAAGACAGGCCTGATAAGACCTTTAATTCAGGTCACTTGTTTCCAGCATATGAGCCATGTGAGAGATGCCTTTTACGTACCGCCTTCATTTTGTGCTTGATTTGTTTCTGAGTCATCCAAATTGATGGGCACAGCACAGTGAGTGCATCATTTTGCCCAGCAAAAACACAACCTAGAATCACAAAGTCACCAAAATCACTTCACTCTAAAAAAAAAAAACACCAAAAAAATACAACCATAAACGGACTCTTCATTCAGCATCTGAATGACATTTGTCAGAACAAAAGAGCAAAAGTAGGTCACTGTCATACAGATAACATCAAATGACACTGAGTTGTTGTTCCTTCACTTGTCATATGGTGCTAGAGCAGCAACAGCAAACAGTTTCGATTGCTCTGATGCTAAATGAGAGTTGATCCATTATGTCACAATGGGAAGAACCTCATCAGATGTGAACTGGAAAAGGTTATTTCATCAGAAGGATTGTGTGAAAGAAAAAAGAACTCATTCTGACTTCATATGAAAAAAAGAAGCTGGACAAAAGCTTAATCTAATGGGATTTGCTTCAGAATGTGTGAGGGGATACAGTTACACAGAGTAATCATGAAGAAATGGGTGTTTGCACTAAAGAAATTGTACATACATTTGTTTTTTGGTCTTTCAACCCTCAGTTAGCATGAAATTTAACTTTCACAGTGTTCTTTTGGTGTGAAAAGAGAATATTGTGTTTCTAATCCTAATCCCATGATAAGAAATATGATTAACATTACTGAGTTTTAGAAAACCAAGACTTTGGCTATGCCACATCCATTTATTTTACTGAAGAATAGAAATACTGGAAATAATGAAAACATCAAGGCCAAATTTAGGAACCAATTCTCATTAAGTATGCATTCAATTACAGTAAATCTGTAAAACAATAATATATAAATTAAGTAAATTGATTTTTAAGCATTATAAACATACATTTTCCATGCAAGCAAAATATAACAAATTAATTAATGTTAAAAGCATATTTGTTATAAGTATTATCAATTTATCTGACAAAAAATTATCTGCTCTTGATTTTTATATGGAAATCTCTCTCTTTTTTTTTTTACAGTCATGTCTGTGTGGCTGGCATGCTTTGCTATGTGCTTACTATCACCTGCTGTAAATGTGTAGTTTCCTTAGGCTCTAATGAAAGGCTCTTTGTTTGGGTCAAGTGAGAACATGGCTGCCAATGACATCATCTGTTAGGATGGAAATACTGAGATAAAAATGGGTTTTATTTTTATTCATACTGTACAAGTAAATGCAAAGACATTAAGGAATCATTTACACTGACACATTCTTAACCTGTGTTAAATATAATGTTAATAAATGTGGAGGAAATGTACTCTCATGCTTTAAATCTACCAGTAGGTGGCACAAGTGGCTTCAGTGATATCAGGTAATTAAGATGAAGTTTATAGAGTTTGAATTAGGATTTAACTTATTATAGTATATCATATTTCTAATATTGTCATATTTATGAATGTTTTATATGCTTTTGGTTATTTTAGCCCATTATACATTTTTGTTGTTTTAAAGAAAAAAGAGCTTAAGGTTAAGGAAGGATGTATTTTTAACACTGTAGGAGTAGAGTTGTGCACTATATGGACTAATCCCAGGTGTTTACAATTTATAACTGCTGAGCTGAATTGGAAATGAGTTACAGCCTCTCCTTAAATGCAAAATTTGCTTGGCCAGCACAACACACTGACCACAGAGAGCAAAAAATCATGCTAAATCAAACTGCCTATTTGTTAATTGCAGTCACTAACATATAAAGCCAATTATATGACATCTTTGTTTATTCCTATTAATTAGTGCTCTAACCTTATTGACAACATGCACTATTATTAACAAGCATAATTTTTTCTAAAAAAAATTTTTTTTTTATTTTGTTTTATTCAGCAGTAATGTGACACCACTGTTAAGGAGACATTATGCCATAACAACCTGCTTATTCTGATACAAAAGTGAACACATGGTTCTTTCTCATACAGCAGTGAAATCAGCTCAGATTACTACACTTCAACACAGTTTCAAAAGAAAGCTAAGAAAAGGAAGCAAGACGGTCATAAAGCATGGTAACTTGGTAACATTGTATTCATAACATTGGTTAAATTTCATGGCTTTTTGTCCAAAAACAATAGGAGTAATTCGAGTAAGAACATGATGAATGAAGAGTAGGTAATTTCTTGTTCACATATGAAATGTCAATGAATTTAAAATGCACAAGATTATGTGACCCAAAAAATATTTAATTGGAGGAAGAGAAAAATGAAAGTTTAAATTTGTGCATTTATTTTTTCTCTTGTTGTTGACGGTGCTTCTGTTGTTATTGCTGTTGTTGCTGTGTCATGCATAATTATATACTGATAAGAATGCTTGTGGTGTGTATAAAGAATGCCATTGTGCTGTTGCTCATTTACATTTTACTCACTATGGCCCTGACTAAGACAAAATGATTATGAATGAATTAATGAATCAATCAATCAATCAATCAATCAATCAATCAATCAATCAATCAATCAACAAAATGAGAAATGTCAAAAAGTCTGCATGTAAAACTGAGCCAATCTGATCTATCCAAAAAGAAAGGGATGCCATAAATTTCTGCTATAGGCAAATAGTAGGTCTACAGTTCCTGAGAGCATGATTGAATAAAAGCCCCCCCCTTGCTTTTTTACTGCTGCCATATAAGGTCACTTGCATTGTGGTTCCACATGATTAATGTCACGCAACAATGAATGCTCACTCATACTCCCTTTTTGTGAAATATGAAATTCACAAGTCGTTAGGCAGTGAAGAAATATAAATTTTGCCACCTCTGTCTATATAGCAATCCAAAAAGCAATAAATCATAACTGATCTGCTACTTTCTCTGTAAAATTCACACACATATATATATATATATATATATATATATATATATATATAAATTATACAATATAATCTATATAGCAATATCTTATGCCCGAGAGATATGCAAAAGTTTTCTTTTTGTTTCTTTTTATTGGTCCTATAGTTATCCAAGCTATTTATTTGGTAAATGTGAATAATGAAACACTGATGTTTAACATAGCACTCAAAACTTTAGTCATAGTTTAAGATTTCTGATGTGCATTGTGTGACTTTAGTTTTACCTACACTGTGAGTCACACCACATCGCTCAGCGGGTTAGTGTGACTAATTTGCAATAGAAAGCATTTGTACATGGCAAGGCCTTTAGCAATTTATGTTCATGGGTGGCACAGCGGGGAGAAACGACAGGCTTTGTACACAGCGTCATCTCGCAATGTCTTATTCAGCCCTAAAACAGAGCTGCTGTGTTAGAGACATGAAGCAGGTTAGCAAAAATAAATCACAGCTGCAATAGGGAGAATGAGAGTTGTATACTGTTTACTTTACACAAATCCCTAAACAAACCATTTCAAGAGGAAATTAGTGTTTGGTCCATAGTGTAAGCGGTTCGTTGCTTTGTATAGTTACACAGCTGTCAAATTTACAAAAAAGAAAAATGTTTATTTATCTAATATTAACCTAGCGCTAAAAAATGTTTGGATAAAATGAACCGAAGCTGGAATTAACCCAGGCCTTTGGTTAGCAGTAGCACTTTTAATAGAAATCACCTGTTTTTAAATCAACTGATACTTTATTAATGCTTTGAATCCCAGTATGTGTAACATTTTTACAAAAGATTAAAGGAAAATTCTCGCAAGTGTAAACTGCAAACCAATCATTTCTTTCACTTGAACTCTTTACAGTCGAAATAAAGTTCTGCTGCTGTAAAACACTTAAACACCTGCTCATATCTGATGACTCAAGAGGTAAAAAAGTCTCAGAACGCACGCCAATATGCAAACATATGTACATGTATACCATATTGTGCTCAAGTCCGTTATCAATATTCAGCTGTTTACTCTATGTATATACACACACACACACACACACACACACACACACACACACACACACACACACACGTACTGACATGAGAGAAGAAATGTAAGATTTCTGCAAACAGACCCCTGTCCAGTGATGGCTGGCTGCTAATAGAGTGGTCAGGCAAGGCTTTTATGAAAGGTGTAAACATACCAACATGCTCCAAGAAAAACAGACTCTCCAGTCTTGACATTTACCCTGGCCAGAGCTGGAGGGCTTGCACTTTACTGAGAGAAAAGCCTCATTGATGGCAACTGCTGAGGTTTCCTTCCATGTTGAAAGTGTTGGGGCTCTGTAGGTCATGGGGAAACACTTGCTTTTTCCACACTAACCAGCCTGGAAGAAGGTGGGCCTGGGGCTATCCCTGTTTGGACAGGAACGTATGAAAGTCTTAAGGAAATGGTAAAGGGAAATCTGTTTTTTCTTTTTTAAATACAGTGGAGGTTTTTAGTCCCTGGAGAGAACCTTTTGAGTAAAGGTAATATGAATAGCTGCACTTTTTACACTATGGCAAGATCTTTGGGAGAAATTAAAATGAAATGCATTAATGATTGTACATATTTAATGCAACAGATTATCAATATACCACCCAGCTTTTACTTTTTGCATTCTGCCCATGTGTTGCTTTTGTTTCTGCACTGAATAGAAAACTGGTTAAGGAATGTGTTTGGGGTCCTGTGTTCTTTGTTTAAAGTTTGTTTTGGTTTTCATTTTAACAAGCTTCTGGTAGTTAACCTCAGTACTGCAAACACTAACAGCACAGGAACCGAACTAAACACAATCTTAACAAAAAAAAGATCCAAATGAAAAATAAATGGTTTTCAGCTGGAGTCCTTGTTTGACTGTATCTCCTATTTCATCATTATATATTCCATTTGAAGAACTTTACAATACTTAGAGGCCTGTGCTACACTGGGATACTAAGAATTTAGAACTTTCTGTAATTTTGAAACCTTGGGATATTATATACCCAGCACTGACACTTAGAGAGCTATGAATATTTTGTTTGACTTAATTTAATTTTCACTATTTCTGATATATATGACACCTGTCTTAGCTCTATTTCAGGCTTTACTGCCTACATAGAGCATTGTTTTTTGCTAAACATAATAGTAAAAATAAGATTATAACTTTTGCCATGTGTGAAAAGACGCTGGCTTGAAGAGTTAAGAGGCAATCTGGAATTACTTAGACTGGCACATTAGATTTTTGCACTGCAGTCAGAAATCCTTTGAAATATATGTGGGAGTTTATAGTAAATGATCTAAATTAACTGTAGAGGGTTAACACTGTGGCTCAAGCACAGACTGTTTTCTTTCTAGAAAGCCTACAGATAAAGGACATCAGAGCAGCATGTCACACCTGCTACTGACTTGGATGCTGCCACAGCTGAGATCAATTACCCCTTCGTTAACACCATGGCACTAACCGGGCATACAAAAAAAAAAGATTTGACCAAGAATGACAGGATTCATCAATCCTCTGCTGCACCAGATGTGTCAGTGTTACAGCAAAATGCTGTCAAGGACGAGTCGCCAGTTCCCATACACAGGCCACCATCATGGTGAATTTATTTTTCTTCCTCTCTTGAAATATTATGTATTCTTTCATCTTTAAACAATTTATGAAATGCTTTTTGGGATTTCTACATGTGCAGACTTTATTCATTTATTTTACTTTGTATATTGACAAAGAGCTCATAGCCACAATAAGTCTTTCAAAGTGAAAAATATGCTGTAGGACGTTCCGCTAGTTTTGCTCTGTTTGCTTTAAGACCCCTTTGGCTTACTGAGCCGCTTCAGCTTGTTGGTTTTACTTTCATAGCAGTCTCCTTCATCAGTCTCCCTCTGCTCTGAGGGCTGCCACTAGAATAAGATTCCTCCAGAGCTAGTGTATAACTGTGATTGTGCTACGCTTTGGCAGAGGCCATCACTTTCCCAGCTCACCCCGTGGATGTGTTTTCAGCATGCCCAGCAGGTCTCTTATGCTCCACAATGGCAGCTTCATTCACAGCCTGAGAAGGCCAGCTGGTGTGAGAGCTAACCAAATAATAGCTTTATCTGCTCCTGCCTACTGACCTGCAGGAGAAGAGCACATGACACCCTGTAAACCTGGACCACAGATTTGTGAGGGGGGAAAAAATCCCGGGAAATTTCAGGGGCTATAAATGGTATTAAGACCAAAGCTCTAGAGAAAAAAAGGAGTGAAAGAATTCTTGAGATCATTCAGTGTTGCAGAACCATAAGCGCGAACACCAGCACTTTTCAGTTTAATGTTCTCTGGTTCCACTTTGTTAAAGATGAAACTAATCAGTGGTGCATGTAAAATTGGCAGCCATTCCCATGCCTATACGGTATCCTACACAGAAAAATAAATAGATAATAAACTTGTCTTGTCTCACTATTAACTTTTTTTATTTCACTAAATACATTATCTGTTATATTGTTACTCGTATTCATTTTAGAGCCACGTGAATTAAGCAGCATAAATGTAATTTTTTAATCAGTATGTGTTTAACATTTTATTAGCATTTGTTTGATTTAAAATTGTTTCCATCTATCTTTCTTTATCTCTATTTATCTGCTATTTTATGCTTAGAATTATGCTGTTCTTCAATCCTGAGAAGTCCAATGATATAGTGGTTTTGATCATAACCCATATTCATATTTCATCCAGGCTACAGAATGGTTTGATGTTTAAAGTATGTGTGCATGTCTTTTAATCCTGAGTACATGTATCTCCAGATCAAAGAGCAGAAGTATTTTATTCTCCCAGTCCTGATCCTATTTGATTTAGGGAAATCAATTGGATTTTGGAGACTGTTCATGCCATTAGCAGTGGTCTATTCTGGGCAGAGGTTAATGAAACCATGGCATTTGGGTTAGAGTAAATACCCAGAGATAGCAAAAAAAGGCCAACTTTCGGAGTACTAAATTACATTAGACTTTCACCTTGGGTAGCCCTAGATTAATATCTATATCTGTGGTTCTGGAAAACCTCCCAATATAACAATGACTTCGGCTTCAAATTCATTTTATCTGTGGCCCAGGATCTCCACAATTAGTAATATAAACTGTAAGCATACAATAGAGATTGGGCATTTACTTTATTCTCTTTGGCATGATGGATGTCCTTGCAAAAATTTTAATTTTGAATAGTTGCAATAATTACATCTTTAGTTCTCAGAATAGTTTCTTAAGTAAATCATGTATACATACAGTAATTTATTAGAAACTGATATTTTAATATTTCTTTTAGATCACTGAGCCTCTAATGGCCATCACAGTGTTTGTGGAAAGGTAACTATTAAATCTGAAATCCTGAGACAATATCCTACATTTATAAATTCTCAATCCTTCATTTGACTACACACATGTGCATTTTGTTAGAACATCTTTTTCCATAATGTGGAAATGCTGTTCCTTTAGCTGTAAAACTGATCCTGTCTTCATCACCCTGGCCACATCTGAGCTGATCCAGTCAGGAGCCTGTAAGCTGGGCTCAGAGCGCACATATACACAATTGCCCCTGTGCCAGAGTGGCTGATTGTGTGATGGGGAGTGACTTTCTGACCTGTTCACATAGCTAATAAAACATTCATAGGGAGAGAGGAATTCCAGTGTATAGTTTTCCCCTGTCTGTGATGTATAGAATCCTGCGGTGACCCCATAGAGAGTACTGTTCTGTCTGCAAACAAAGGTCTGCTGTTTCCCTCCATGTCATCACGAGCTACGGCAACACTGCTAACTGCTCACCGCTAAGCCAATCATATATTTTTCTTCCTTCACAAAAATTCTCTCAATAAATAGTGTTTCTCTGCAATCTCCTCTTCCCAATGTTTCTTATTTTGACTAATGAACTTTAGGTCCTGCAGGTGGCCAAAGGTTCTGTGAGGTTTCTTGTGTTAATGAAGGGAAAAAACTTTTCTTTTGTGCTTGTTCTTTTCCACTTCTGATTAGCCACATGTGCTTTAAGTCTTCCAGCAGTGCATTAATGCATTCGTTGTTTTGTAGGTTTGACAGTGTTGTGAGATTCTCTTTTTTGGTTAATTATTTTCTACCTTTATAAAGACTTTATTAAAACACCAAATACAATGCCACAGCAGGTTGTGAACTCTTTCACAATTGTTTTGGTAGGAACAACTTTAAACATCAGCTTGAATTATGCTATGGGCTACTACCTATTAATATTGTGAACTCCATATTAGGTTAAGAGTCAAGACTTAAATAAACTTAAACAATGTACACTATTTTTTAAGTCAGAACAGAAGATGTAGTCTTTGCTAAAAGTTTCATCAAATAGGGGTCTTTTTTTCTTCAGGCATCAAAGTGATCTAGATGACATAAGAAATATCTCATCGCCTATTTTCCTTTTTTATTTTATTAGCTGTTAGTAATAAAAACTATTTTATTAGTTGTTTTTGTTATTTGTTGTACACTGGATTTGATACAGTTGGTGTGGTTCCCATTGCCATTGTCACAGTATGTGAAATAGACACATTTTATTAACTGTTATGTCTATTGCTCTTAACTCTTAAAACTCTGTAAAGCTGCTTGTTTGTTATGAAAAGCGCTATAGAAATAAACTTGACTTGACTGCTCCTTCCCTACTCATAAACAAATTGTTCATGGAGTGAGCATAGGGCATTATGGAACCTTCCCCACTGGGAATCAGCTAGTACTTAGTTGCTTGCATTTTTTACCTCTACATGCAATAATAAATCTACTGAACTAAGTGGGGCTGGAAAGGTGAAAAAAATCAGTGAAGCATTCTCTTATATATTTAAACAGCAACATTTATTTTTTTAATTGCTGATTACTTAACATTAGTAGACAGGATGTCATAGGTATGGTGTTGCCAGTTGTGAAAACTTGTAGAATGCATGGAGTTCCACCCCCCTCTTCTATGGATGACTTGTTATAGCTATCAAACAGAAGATGCTTCTTTATTCTTAATCCACTTGGTACACTAATCTATTCTGGAAAATAAACAATCTATGTGATACTTGTTGACATTTCCAATTCCATATTTCTTTATAAATTGTATTCAAATGACTGAAAGCACAAAAGAGTTATCAACAGCTTTGTTTAATATTACCTGTGGCAGCTGGTCATTTTCAGTAGATTCGCTTTTTTTTTTTTTATCTCTTGGCAATGACAAAGGACAAGGGTTTCTCAACCATTCAAAAAATATAAATGACTTGATTTTCAGTGTAACATAATCCCCTTGGAGCCACTTCTTGGCAGTTGGTTTCATGGTCCCCAACTGCAGCTCTCTAATCCCTACCCCCCACATGTGTGAAAACCTAGCACTCATGCAAAGTTTGCCTTGAGGTTGAGGTTCTGTTCACTAGTATGCTTTTGCAGATAGAAAATTTTAACAACCTCCAAAGACACATTTCTGGTGTTGGATATACAATGACACAGTTATATTCATTAACATATAAACTGTGAGCTGATGTTTCCTGAAAGTCCCAGGAGCCCATGACCTTAACCCTCACAAGGAACCCTAGGAGGAGCACTAAGCAGGAAATTACACACACAGGACTGGAAGCTAAATCGTTAAACTGTTACGTTTTGCTGAAGCTTTGACTGTTAAATTCTTGTTTTCATGTAATGATAAGTAGAAGACTTTAAATAAAAAACATTTTAATGTTTATTGTGCATATTTTTGTTAAATTGACTTAAAGATTAAGCCTGTAAATAAGATTTAATTGAAAAAACATTTTATTAAAAAAATTAAAAAAATATATATATTTTTTATTAACAAAGTTGTTTCCAAATCAGCAAATTTTATTTCTTATGATTAAAAATAATAATAATAAAAATTGGCATGTCTACATCGTCTTTAGCCAAGTAAGCATTGTTTTCTTGTGACCTCTAAAACTATTATTACCCTCATAAAACATACAGCAATCTGAGAACACTCTGGGAAGGTCAGCACTTTCTCCAGCCTATGTGATTTTTTTTTATTTTTTATCTCTTTTCATGTGGCGCACTGGGTCGCAGCCTCTCTGGCGCTGGTTTCCAGATCCATTTGGGAATATGGAATATCAAGTGTAACTGAACTCTTAACTTTTACCATTATGCTGCAATTTAGCAGATCAGCCCTGCATTTAATGGTCACTGATACCATCTTAAAATCGCACAAATTAGTAATTTGGTGCAGTTTACTACTGCTGTGACTAAAGTGTGCACCGTAATTCACATCTCCAATTTCTTTGCTAAGTTGTTGAATTCTTTACCTTGTAAAAAACACTCATTTCCTGTCTTATTCATTTAAATGTGATCTAGAAGAAGTATAAAGCTTTGATACCAGCATGTGCTGAGGTACTGTACTGTTAGGAAACTTATATCAGGTTAAACGCATCTTAGCTCTCTGTTAGAACGATCATCTCTGCAATTCAGAACCCTGAGAAGATATGTGCATCATAAGTATAATAGTAAAATAAATTAAATATACTACATTTTAACGCAGGCACGAATAACGAATGTTCACAGGCATTCCCAGAATTGTTGTATATTCCCAGATCTCCATGATGGTACAAATCAGATTTATCTTCCATGCTAAATTGTGCTGCAGCCTATGTTTTGTAGACTTAATGAATTTGAATACCCATAGGCAAAATTATTCATTTTTTCCCTCTTTGAATTGTATAAAGTCTTGGCACATGTTTCAAAAAGCCATACTTTCGCATCAGACAGGTAAAGGCAAGTGGTAAATGTGTCTAGACATCTGAGGTTAAAGTAATTAATGAGCTTTTCTTGCTCTGAACACAGTGTTTGATCAGAAATTGTTTGAGTTATATAGCCTAGGGATGATTTTATTTCGACTGGTAGAAGGTTAAATGAAGTACAGCAATGTGTGTTTTAATAGTTTGAGTTTAAAGGACTGGGAATTTACATGGACCTGAAGTTAACCCAGTATTATGTTATAAAAGAGAGGAGTTCTTTTATGTGGCATGCTTTACTGTTTTGGTGTCTTATAAATCATTGTAAAGGTGTACACTGATGGAAATAAGTAGGGTGTATAAACTTACACTGTACCATGAGTCTTGGGGAAATAATCTGCTTCCATCAAGAGAAAACTGCATGCAATTCTGTACATAATCCAATCTATCCACATTTTATTATTTAAAAGCTTGGCATTGCACACATGCATGCAAAAGCTAGACCTCAGCCATGCTGATATATGCGGTTGGAAGTTTTGTGAGAAGCTTATCATGCTTTCATTGTGAGGAAAAGACAGATGTACATACTAGCCAATCTAGCATCTGGATCCATTTTCCTCAAAGTGGGGAAAGAAGAGACATCAAGAGATGAGACATTTTTGTCAGACTTCATGCAAGTTGGAGGACATTTGTATACTAGTGTTTGTTGTATTTGTCTGAGGCTACTGTAGTCCAGTGAAAAGAGATCCATCATATTCACAAATTTACAACAACTATGAGAGAGAGTATGCTTGTTATAAAACAACCACTTACTGTGCATTAATAAAAGTGCATGACTTAATCTCACAATCCAAGCACAGGCTTAGTTAATTATATTTAGTAGGCAAGTTTGAAAAAAAAAAAAACCAAAAAACTACTGGATATATAATTCCAGCTGTAATGCAAACTGCAATTTCTTTTTAACCTTTTAGGAAAATGTATTGATTTTGTAACAGACATTATTGACTGTTGATCTTCTTAAGTATTTATCACCATTTTGCCCAACAACCAATCGCTGACCAACATTGTTTGCCAATGCTTTCAAAGATCATTCACTGATGAAAATTGTTTCCAGTATAGTCATTCACTTATTACCATTGTTTTTCTCATCCCCACAATTTAATCTTTATTGTAAATCTTTACTGTATTTATAAGTAATAAAAATCAATTGAATTAATCTTTAAACTAATCTACTTAATTTATGTCTGTTTCCCAATTTCCCAATTGCCACTACTTTTTCTGCTTTTTTTTAATAAGTATTTCATTTTGTAAATTGGTTACTAATTGTTTTCACTCTGTTCTACATGAATACTTGTTGTGCCATGACCTATGATATGTTTCATTTTTCTATATATAAAAAAAAGATATATCATTAAGGAATAAACATGTCTATCATATATCATATCACATATCATATCATATCATATCATATCATATCATATCATATCATATCATATCATATCATATCATATCATATCATATCATATCATATCATCCATCCATCCATCTTCTACCGCTTATCCGAAGCCGGGTCACGGGGGCAGCAGTCTAAGCAAAGATGCCCAGACTTCCCTCTCCCTAGCCACTTCTTCCAGCTCTTCCGGGGGGAGACCAAGGCGTTCCCAGGCCAGCCGGGAGACATAGTCTCTCCAGCGTGTCCTAGGTCTTCCCCGGGGTCTCCTCCCAGTGGGACGTGCCCGGAACACCTTCCCAGGAAGGCGTCCAGGAGGCATCCGGAACAGATGCCCGAGCCACCTCAGCTGACCCCTCTCGATGTGGAGGAGCAGCAGATCTACTCTGAGCTCCTCCCGAGTGACTGAGCTTCTCACCCTATCTCTAAGGGATCGCCCAGCCACCCTGTGGAGAAAGCTCATTTCGGCCGCCTGTATCCGGGATCTTGTCCTTTCGGTCATGACCGAGAGCTCATGACCATAGGTGAGAGTAGGAACGTAGATTGACCGGTAAATCGAGAGTTTCCCCTTGCGGCTCAGCTCTTTCTTCACCACGACAGACGGTACATCGACCGCATTACTGCAGAAGCTGCACCGATCCGTCTGTCAATCTCCCGTTCCACCCTTCCCTCACTCGTGAACAAAACCCCAAGATACTTAAACTCCTCCACTTGCGGCAGGAACTCCCCACCAACCTGAAGTGGGCAAGCCACCCTTTTCCGACTGAGGACCATGGCCTCGGATTTGGAGGTGCTGATTCTCATCCCAGCTGCTTCACACTCGGCTGCAAACCGTCCCAGTGCATGCTGAAGGTCCTGGTCTGATGAAGCCAACACGACAACATCATCTGCAAAGAGCAAAGACGAAATCGTGTCGTCACCAAACCGGACACCCTCCGGCCCCTGGCTGCGCCTAGAAATTCTGTCCATAAAAATTATGAACAGAACCGGTGACAAAGGGCAGCCCTGCCGGAGTCCAACATGCACCGGGAACAAGTCTGACTTTCTGCCGGCAATGCGAACCAAGCTCCTGCTTCGGTCGTACAGGGACCGGACAGCCCTTAGTAAAGGGCCCCCGACCCCATACTCCCGGAGCACCCTCCACAGGCCGCCGCGAGGGACACAGTCGAATGCCTTTTCCAAATCCACAAAACACATGTGGACTGGTTGGGCAAACTCCCATGAACCCTCCAGCACCCTGTAGAGGGTATAGAGCTGGTCCAGTGTTCCACGGCCTGGACACAATAGAATAGAATAACATTAAATTTAATTTAATTAAACAGAAATATTTGGCATATCATATCATATCATACCAAATATTTCTGTTTAATTAAATTAAATTTAATGTTATTCTATTCTATTGTGTTTGTTTCTATTCTAATGTATTCTATTAAATTCTAATATTTTCTTTTCAGTACCACTGTGGTCACACAAGATTTTTATTACATTCAGGGTCTGTATTTTATGACTTGCTATGATTTAATACTAGTGGTTGAATTTTTTCTTTCTTGGTTTGAAATTGATCTTGAAGATGAAAATTCACATCAGAAAAAGAGCAGACAGATTGCTTAAGGTTTCATTTAAGGTTTCATTTAAGTAGATATATGTTGAGGCAGGTTCCAGAAGATGAGTTTACAGGTAACTGAATTTTACCTTTTATCCAAATACCTACACAGCGTTTAAAGGTAACAAAAACAGCTGAGAATGCATTGTTGATTTAGGAAGTCTGTGTTTGCTTGCACAGGCATATGACATGATTAGGTTTAGCTGCTGAGATAAAGCAATCAAGATAGCACAATCAGAATTTGCAGTTCTTTTGCAGTGTAAAAAAAAAAGCTTTATGATTTCCTCCATAACATTATAGTAAAAAAAAAAATTTACATATGTTTCCAACATTACTGCAGCAGGAGGTATTCAACATTCCAAATATTGGGGAAGTGCTACCTGTAACTGAAAATGGCAAAAACCTAAGAGGATTTTACTAGGTTTATGTGACTGGATAAAGCACAGGTTTCCACTGGCCCTGGCCCAATTTGGTGTTTTCCTGTCTCCAACCAAATCTGTTCCACCTACATGATCAGCTAATTAACTAATTAACAGCTGTTACCTTCAAGAGAAAGTAGGTGTGTTAAAGCATCAAAATCTGCAGGTTAGGGGGGACATGAGAACCATATAAAGTATCACAGCCTTTGTCTTTAGTAAATAGGAATTGGTGTTCTATTAAGCAACATGGTGCTATACCAATATGATTGCCAATATAAACATTAACACATTAAAATGAACATTCCACCTTTCTTTTACATGAAACAAGTGTGAGCTGAGAAGAAATAGTGTAAAATCGGATTTAGTTTTGGTTTCTGAGCAATGCCACAGAAGAGCAATCAGGGAATGTCAGGGGATCATGAGTTTAAATTCTGAAACTTTCCCAAATATTGGAGGTGCTCTTTGGATGGATAGAAAAGCAAACTGTTTTTCCTCTTTTAATCAAAGCAACACTGGAAAATTGTGGGTGTTATGTATTTAGAAGAAGGTAGATAAAGCTTTTCCCTGTGTGTGTTACACTGCCTTGTGATGCAGCATGAGCAGCAGTTTGATGTAAGATGTGGTTAGCTGGCTTCATGTGTGTCAGAAGGCACCAGCTTTTATCCTCTTCTAATTGGTGATAAGAATTGGCAGGGGTCCAAATTAGAGGGAAATTGTGTGTGTTAATATGTGGGTTGGTGTGTGAGGGGGTGTCTTGTTTACAACAAGCCTTTTATTACTGGAATGGCCTAACCAGCTAGTATACAAACAGAGTTTGTACATACAACTCATTCTGAGTTGCAGAACAGACATCTTAACTATTTGGCTTTTAACAATGACATTTGAGAAATGACTGCTAATACCTGTCTATTTGATTTTACCATCTTAATACACAACAAACCCAAAATAAAATAAGTCAAAGCTCATGCTTAAATGCATGTACCATTACGAAAATTTTAATATTGAACAAATGAATAGAAAATAGCAAAAAATAGCAAACAGCCAAGCCAATACTCAATCAGCCTCAATGTATTCACACAGCATATAATAAAATTCTGAAAAATAGCTAAGAAAATGTTTTAACCATGCATTTATCCCCACGTAGATACTTTGTATTCTAAGAATTTAAGCAGTTGTTTTAGAGTGTTACCTACAATGGCCTTTTGTCTGTCAAGTGGAGCCTAGAGGTCAGTGCTGAGACAGCTTGGCTGCCATTTCTCTCATTCACCATGTCAACTTGTCACATAGTCATTATCATCATCCTGAACTCTAGTCTGCCACTCTTTCTCTAATCACACACATCTCTTCATAATTAAACCTATTTTCATTGGTGCACACAATAAGAATTGTAGATATGTTGTCACATTTACACATTTATTCTACTAACATGCCAGTGAAATACTTGGCTAAAAGATGAGCAGAGTAGACGTGTGGTAGTTAAGAAATCAACAACCTCATGGTGCTACTACTTTTATGAAGACATTCAATATGTACAAAGCATGGTTTGTTCTTAGGATTCAACACAGGGGAAGGAGGGGTCAGTATTGAAGGATAGCTAATTCTGATTGACAGAGAGCCAAAGATCAAAGAGGAGCTGTTGCAGGAAGTTCAGCAATCACAGTAGTAAGGGGTGAAATCATGTTAGCTACAAAGCAGCAGCAGTAGAGTCTTTGCAACTCAGACAGCACGAGACTTTCATTACCTCTGGACCAAGACAAAGGGACAGTCTACATCTACTTACAGAGCCAAATGATCTCATCCCCTTTACTGGGCCAATGGCCTGAACTGGACAGACAGAAGGGAAACGGACATGTCAGTCTAGCTCTTCCTAGGACCACAGGCACATAAGTAGCATGCAGTCATAATTTGGATCGAAATTCTAGCTGTCTGTGCTACGCTGAAACTCATCTGTTTTAGATTTTTTTTTTTTTATGGGGGGAAAATAAAAAAAACATGTTGTCTTACAAGCGTGACAAAAACCACTTCGCATGCTATCTATCTATCTATCTATCTATCTATCTATCTATCTATCTATCTATCTATCTATCTATCTATCTATCTATCTATCTATCTATCTATCTATCTATCTATCTATCTATCTATTATATGTAAATCATTCTAGAAAACAAAGCCTGCCAAAAAAAGTCACAAATTCTTTATTATGCAACTCAGATTTGATATGTTTATAGTGTAATAAGTTTGCAAGTTTGGTATATTTATTACAGAAATTTACTGCGGAACAGAATTTGACTGACCCTAAAGTTACTTTCAAATGCTTTCAATTTGCCCTTCATGCTGAAAGGAAGCTATAGGGTTTCAAAAGCATATTAGTGAACACTGAAATGTGAAATGGCTGTCCTGCTGATTGCATAATGGCCTGAAAGCTTGAGCATTTGAGTTTGCCTGAAATGATTGATGAACAGCCGGCAGAATAGAGAACTGCAGGGCTAATTGGGTTTGCCTCACATAGCTATACAGCCAACAAAATAGAAAGGCCAAAGACAAACAGAAGCAGCAGCCAGTAATTTACCTTCTCACTTACGGAAATGTCTGCTGACAGTTACAGATGGCTGTTTAATATATGTCTGGGCCAGTGCCATGGATACTGTGCAGAATGTAAGTGAAGCTTGTGGGAGTTTTTTTCTTCTGATGAAAAAACTGGGCATTTCAAATCTCATGTAAAATGGACACTTAATATTACTGTTTGCTCAGCACTTAAAGAGTGACACAGCAAATGAGTAAACCAAAGTAAATCCAAAGAAGATCATCAGTACAATGAGGTTTTTGTATTTCCTAAAAGTATGCATCAGAGTAAAAGATATAAATCCAAAATAAATATTTCATTATCTTAAATAAGTTGCAAATAAATCTCATTATTTCACTGCTTACAAACCACTGACATAGTTGCGTCTTTTGCAAAAAGTCTTTAACAAAAAACATCCAGTCAGTGGATTGGAGGGTTGTGTATAAATAGAAATACAAGCACAGTTTATGGGCCACTAGCTGTTTTGTAATAAAAGAAAAACGTACACCAAGTGTCCTCTCTACGAAATACTTCTGCCTCCATTATGAATTTTAACTATTATTATACTATTAGGAAAATAAATAAGTAATTGTAACATTTACATTTGCATGCCATGAAAGAAGCACACTTTATTGGTGCCACAAAGATGCAAGTTTCTGGTGACACTCAAGAGTCAAAGATCTTCTATGACCCAGAATTAATTTGGATTCCTTGACCCCTGCACTTACTTTGCTAAGTGTTAAAACAAGTATTTGGTAGTATTCCTAAGATTAATGGGTGAACCTGCCCCTAGTGTTGCTCTTTCATGGTATGCAGTTGACAAAAAGAAGTTGGGAGGAGGGACAGATGAAGGAGAGTTACAGAGTAATTTTCTGATTTACTCAGCAACAGTGTCCTAGTGGACAGAGTCTCAAAACGTTTTATGTGGTCATAAGACACATTTAAGGGTAAAGAGAAAAGGGAATCTCCAGTGGAGTCCCTAAAGGGCCTGAGAAGATGTTTAATGGTGCTGTGCTGCTGTTAAGACCAAGCTTTTACCCCCTCTCTACTGGAGCTCAGAGCTTTCACAGAACCACATTGTTGGAACAGCACCACAGAGACGCCGATGAAAAAATAAATAAATAAATAAATAATCAGAGGTGACTGGGGCGTACCCCTGGCGAATTTCTTGGGACTGAAAAGTGTCGATAAAATTGAAGAAAAAAAAGAGAAGCCAAACCAAGTCTAAGTAGATTTGTTAGGATAAAATTATAAACGTTTTACTTTTGTAATGACATAAATTTAGTGAAGTATAGTCAACCAAACATACAAATAAATTAAATGTGAGGTTGTTTGAATATGCCACTGTTTGCAATGGACCCAGGCTATGAAAAATGATGGGCAAAAGATTATACCTAATAATTCAAACTACTTTGAAATTGCTGTTTAAGAGGCTATACTGTAAAAATATACACCTTTTTTATTTAATTATTTTTTTATTTTACACTTTTTAAGTGTTAACTAATATAGTCTCAGTGTGTGCTGTAGATGCATGTCCATGCTTACTGTTATTGCTCTATTATTAAGTAAGTAAAGATAAAAACAGTTTTGCACAAACTTAAAAGTAAGCCGAAAAGGGAAACAAAGAAAGGACAATATCAACAAGCATTTCAACTAATTAATAGATTTAATTTACTAAACACAACATTCTTCATAGTGGTTGAGGACAGTATGTTTTTGGCAATTTTCCAGCTGCTTTACCAGTTTAGGTATAGTACTTAAATTAAAACAAAGATTAAAGTTAAAAAGAACTAATTATTAGAGTTGCTGAAATGCAGAATCATGATCCAGCATGTTGCTGCTCAGGTTTAAAACAGCAACAGAAACAGAATTTCAGTAAAACATCTGCTTCAATTGATGTTTAATTCGCCTGGCATTTGTTCCCTTTTTGAACAAGCTGATGTGAGCTTGCTGAATTCTGTGTATTATCTTCAATAGATTTTAACCAATATTTCACACCTTAAATATGTCAACAAAAATATTAGTATCATCCAAAATAATTCAGCAAATATTCCTAAATCATCTGGTTTTAGGAAGAAAAGACAGTGTCTATTAAAAAAGCTAAAACTCACAGGCATTATATATATAAAACACTCGTTTAACGTTCTGTTTGTCCATTTTTATAAAAAATATAATTAAATAAATATAAAAGAGTCTAAATTAAAACCTTTTACCCCACACACAATATTTCACAACGTTCTTTTTTTTACATAGATATAGAAGATATAGAACTGAAGAATTATTTTTAATCACTACATTTGTTTTGCTGATGCACCATGTCTCAAAAATTTACACATCCAACAATTAAAACCGTCCGTGTGGAAACATGGCAAAGTTCTGTTTGGCGTCCTGATGATTTACGTAATTTAAAACACCATAATTACTTTAACCAATTTACAAGAATATTTGTCTTCATGCTCTATGTTGACTATGGTTTCACTAATAATAAACATACATTTGCTTAAAGCATACATATTTATCTATGTCCATTAAAACATTATTCAAAGTACTATTAACTATTAACTATTAAAAGCTTGAGAAATATTAATTTAAGGTACATTTAGAAAAGATAAAAATGTGTAATTCACCACGAATCACTCTCATGGCAATCATTCGATTAATCACGATTAAATATTTTAATTGAGTAACTTATTTTAGTGGAATTCTTTGAAGTTTTCATGAGCATTAGTGCTGGTTGGCACAGATTATTAAATCAGTTGGATAAATGCACTTTATAAATGCACTTTTCGAGCTATGCTGTTCTTATATCCAATCAAATCCACTTAGTTTATTTCTTCTGTGTTCAATGCAGTTGAATAACATAATTGACAGTTTCTAGTGTCACAGATGTTGAGACATGTAAGTCTGAGTCAATCATCATCTCTGACGTTGTCAAACCATATCACTAACTCATATCATTGTTAGTCTGGAAATAATATCATGAGCTTAATATTAGCACATTTAGCATTAGGTGAATAATTAATAATCTAAGCAGGGCATAATTAATTTGTTTGACAGTCTGATTTTTATAAATAATAGATAGATGAATAATGAAAACTATTGAACTGAAAACTATTGCTATTAAAGCACAACTGTATGAGTGAGTAAAGGAGGTTTTGCTGAGAAAATGTGCTGCACAGTGTGTCTAAGTGAACAACTTTATCTGGAAGGTTAAATCTTTTTATTGTTTATGTTATACTTACGATTTCAATTGTGCTTTACTTGAAAAAACTTTTTTTCATATATATGATTCTCAAATGTCTTGTAATAATTAATACAATAATATACCAGCTTGAGCACTAAGGATGTATCTTATTTCAGGTCTGGTGTGAATGCTGATCCACATGCTAGGTTTCCTGCACTTTGCATGGTGTAATATGAGGTATTGCAGTAGTAAGTGTGATGTGTTTGCTGTCAGGTCTGTGTGCTTTCGCCTGCTTTCTGTTGGTTCCTGAGCGCGTGCGTCAGCCTCCAGTGCAGCAAATGTCCTGAGGCACGTTTTTGGTGGCGCTCAGTAGAAACACGCGCACATTCAACAGGTTACTCCAAACACTGCGGAGTCTCTCCTGATACTGTTATTCAGCACGTCAACAACAGGAGAAAAAGCTACTAAATCTGATTACATGGACAATTCATCAAGACGGTCGTCTGCATGCGCAATCTAAAAGCTTTGTAGAGTTTTTTGTTTTGTTTGATTTTGTTGCGCGCTCGTACTTTTTCAGCTAAAGACCGTGCACTTGGATTTTATTTCTAAATCATGGCGTTTAAATGCATTGTTTTGGTGCACCTGCTACTCTTTTCCATCATGCATATATCTGGCTATAAAGTGTCAGACTTCGTGTTGGATGTCCCACCTGGTGATGTCAGTGACAGCGAGGAAAGCGACAGGGTTTCACGGCATATGTTTAAACTCTACGAGAAATACAACAGAGAACAGCACTGGCCAAAAAGCACCAATACTGTGAGAAGTTTTAAAGCCAAGCCTGGTGAGTTTGGAAACATTTCTTCTTCTATATAGTGTGAATTTTACGCAGTTAAAAAAAAAAGTCTAATTTTACTCTTTCACTCTTCAGTCCTGAGCACTGTGTTTAACTAATGCATTCTCTGTGCTCATTGAAGAATAAGACAAATACAGTATATTGTATATACAAATGTCCTAAACTTCTTTTTATATTCTTCTGAAGTTATGAGATGGTCACTGACTAAACCCTCACCAATAAACTGCATCCATGTGCAAATGAACTGCAATTGAACCCAGAAGCATAAAAAAGCTTTACGTTGGGTAAATTCAACAGATTCCCAAAAATATTTCATTCTGCAAAAGCATTTTATTAGAATGTTTTATTAATATCACATTACTAGATTCTAGGCAGGCTTATAAGGAAGCTTAAATAATCATCTCCACATGGTTCCAGCTGCTTTAGGAATAATTTTGTCCCTCCCAAGAACAAAAAGCCTGCTGTGAAAGTGATTTTTCTTCTTTTTTTTCTTTTTTTCTTTTTTTTTTTACAATGCCTGTATAACCACCGGTTGTTCTCTGTTTCCCTGCAGAAAGCTTGGATCAACGAGTTTTGTTTTACCTAAATCTAACCTTGCTTCAAGAGTCTGAGCTCGTTCTCACCTCCACACTTCACTTCTTTTTTGACAAGCGTCCACGCCAGAGGTCTTCGATCTGCAAGCGCTTCCACGATTCTTTGTGTCGCATCCAGGACCATCATTACTTACCGCCATTTCATCTTTTATTCCGAAGTTGTTCCGCTGATTCACCTCTGGGCTCAATGATAGGGAACATCACTTTTTACCCACACAGTAGAGGGGTATGGCAAACCAAGGATGTGTCTCAAATCATAAAGGAAGCAAGACTCAGGAACCAGGCTGTGATAACAGTGGAGTTTGACTATGGCAAAAAATATCAGAGGTACCAGGACCTCTTGTCAGCCTTCAGCCTTCCATACATCCTAGTGTATGCCAATGACCAAGCAATTTCAGAGCCCAACAGTGTGGTCATGAGTTTACAGAGGTATGACCCGTTCCCTGCAGATGAGAAAAGCCCTCAATCTTCAATCACTTCAGCTGATATGCGGGTTAAAAGGGACTTGTATTTTCCTGACCCTATCCAGAACAACGAGCTTCCTGAGGTGGAGTATCACAGCTTTAAGGAGCATGATAATTGGGAAAGTACTTATCTAGCACTGAAGCCAAAGCCTCCCAAAAAGGAGCAGAGAAAGAAAGACCAAGGGAATGTTGACAGGCCAAACAAGTTACAGGTTCTCAGCTTTGATGAGAAAACCATGAAGAAAGCACGGAGGAGACAGTGGAAAGAGCCTCGCGTGTGTTCCAGGAGGTACCTGAAGGTGGATTTTGCAGATATTGGCTGGAGCGAATGGGTCTTGTCCCCTAAATCCTTTGATGCCTACTATTGCGCAGGAACGTGTGAATTTCCCATACCTAAGGTCTGAACAAACCTTTACCGGGTACCGTACACTCATAGATTAGAGTAAATAGTTTGGACATCTTGAAATATTTAAAAATGCCAGAGAATTACTTTAGCAGAAAAAGGCATTTAGTTCCAGCATTATTGAAGCACACAATCATCAGGTGTAATTGCATTTGCATCATTATAACTTTGACAGGGGTATTAGAGGGACTTGTTTTTCTTGAATACCTTTTTTCCACTACTTAAAACAGTCAATTGTGGGGGTTTTAAGTGTTGTGAAATGTTAAGACTGTGTCCTCACATATGCTAAACAAAGATATAGACAGGGAAATGTGTTAAAATGTTTATTTTGTCCATTATGTAAACTACATTCTTTAATTTGTTTTGTTCTTCTCTATTTTAGGTTGTTCGCCCTTCCAATCATGCAACCATTCAAAGTATAGTGAAGACTGTTGGTATCATTCCAGGCATCCCAGAGCCCTGTTGTGTACCTGAGAAAATGAACCCACTCAGTGTCCTGTTCCTGGATGAAGCCAGAAACATTGTATTAAAGAATTATCCAGACATGTCAGTGGAGACATGTTCTTGCCGATAGGCACAGTGGTCAGTGGAATAACCACATGTGGAGACACAGGCATGTCTTGTGGTTACAAAACCAAAATGAAATGTGAAGAGGCAAATTGTCTGTAGCTGCCACATACTGTACAATGAACACTGCAAAGTGATGTAATTCTGAAGGGCTTTACACACTCATTCATATTTACAGTTTTCTGTATTGTATAGATTCTTTACTCATAATGATGAACTGTATCTCTGAGAAAACACTCTGTAAATGTATTAAGAGGTTGGTTCAGTAGTTATTCCATTGCTGCTTTCTTTAAGTCGTTCATTTTAATGGCAAATAATGGCAAACAGTAATGGTTTTTTTTTTTTTTGCAGAGATTTCCAATAAGATGCAGAGTTTATTTAAATTATGCTTAAAATTAAAAATATCCAGAGTAGTAAACACTTCTATAGTACAGCAAATCCAAGCACAAGGTAGTCCGAATGCGTGGCATTTGAATTCATTACTTTGTCAATATGTATTGCATAACATCAGCAGACACTCCACAGATGGAGATTCAGCTTTGAAAGCAGGCTTCAGTTTCACGACTGTTAAGCATTGAACTACCAAAAAGCCACTCATATTTAAAAGTTTTCCTTGGAATATTTCCAACTGGTTGTGTGTCAGATATAAACTTCTCACCAAGGTCACCCATGTGTTAAATTATCCTCAGACAGGTTGTGTTACCTTTAGAGATGCTATCAGAATTATGATTATGTATTATCTTCTTATCCATGTCTACATAACAGTATTTAAAAATTGACCTAAGTGTGAAAGATTTGGGGAGAATGTATTTGTATACAAAACATAAGGTAAGGTCAATGATACAGTATGATATATATGTTAGAAAATGTATTTTTGTAAATGTTTGTTTAATTTTAAATTATGAGCTGAAATTAGTTATATGTATAGTGATATATATATAGAAAATGTAAACTGTATTTGTAAAAGTTTTGGTTTTGTAACAGCATCTTGATATTTACTGGTAAACAAAGGTTTTGTTTAGAGTCTTTTGTTGTTAAGATCTCTGAATAACATGTGAAGAGGGTCACCACTGATTGCTCTCTGAAAGAACCCTTCTCCACTTCGACATCAAAAGAAAGGACAGACGAGTTCTTGCTTCTCCTAGTCGACGTTTCAAACCCACTTCAAGAGCAAGCGGGACTTTGAGAGCAGGATGTTAACGTTTTTCGCACAACAAATGATGTCACTCCTTTCAGACACACTCAAGACATTGTCATCCACAGCAGACCAGAAAGCTAATGATTTATATGAACATTAACCAGTTAGTGGTATGATTTTTTTTTTTAATAAGATGAATTAGTTTTTTGGTTGATGTGTATTTACAAAACAAATACATGATGTGGTAATATTTATGTAATGTGTCTGATTCTCATGAATGCATTTTCCAGATTTATGACTGTCATGTGGTACCAAGTTAATGATACATTGCACTCGAAATGCATTTAAATCATTTTTGGCATTTGTATGATATATTCTATACAAATAATGAATGTGGTATTCAGAAGATGGTGAATGAACTAATGTTAAATGATTTTATTAAGTTTTCACAAGTTCATTATATAGCTAGCATTGACTTCAATACTAGCACGTCAATAGAGCGCTTTAATTTAGCAAATCAAACATGTTTAAATTTGTGCCTTACTTTTCTTACTTACAGTATATCAACCAGCACCCACTAAACAAATTTGACATAATCACCAAAAAGGAATCTCCAATACCAGGATCTGCTTTGAACTACTTCAATAACGGTAAATGTTTTATCAAGATGTAAATATTAGGCAGTTTGCGATTTTCAAATGATGCCAAGTCAATAAAGTCTGTAACTAAGAGACAAGTATTGCTTATGAATGGAGAGAAGACATTTTATATACAGTTAAAACATTTCCTTCCTCATCTGATTAACAGCTACTGCAAACTGGTCACTAATTATGACAGTATTATACTGGAATTTCTTCCACAAATTGACGACATCCAGCAGTAAAAACTGCTGAGGAGGAACGTTGACTTTCCTATGAACTCTCTCTCTCTCTCTCTCTCTCTCTCTCTCTCTCTCTCTCTCTCTCTCTCTCTCTCTCTCTCTCTGTTTTTGAGAGATCCCCATAGTCTGCATGTGATTCTTATTCAAAATATAGTACAGGGCTCCCTCCACAGGACTGTGAGTGTATGTGGGGTCAATAACTTATTTGTGATATAAAAACATACCTACACTGATGAATTGACTTTTACTCAATAAAATATTATACAAGTCCTCTTATAAAAGTACTCTTTTTTCATACATTTACACACAAACTCACACAAATACCAAAAGATACCATACTCAACATGAATTTAAGAGCTATAAATTCTGTAAGTATTAACAGAATATTTTTAGAATAAATAGAAAGATAATTACTGGTTTAGCTTGTTAAGCATTTTTACCAGTTTATAATGTTTTTTGTTTGTTTGTTTGTTTTTACAATTCATACTACTTCATTATGACAATTTCATAGTAACCACTGTCACAAATGGATTTTTGCAACATATTAGTATCTAATGAGTGACATTAGCCTATTAGTCGATTCTCTAATATTTAGAGAATGGCCAAAATTCATAATGTTTGCTAATTCTGCTTTCTAAATCCCATAAGGTGACTTCTTTGAATATTACTGCTGAAGAAGCTTGAATGAAAATCAGTAGAAATGGTTGAAGTGAATATTTAAACATCTAGAATTTTGTTCTTATTGCCCCTAAAAACATACAGTCAAGATGAATTAAATAGTTCAAGTTGAGTTTGAATCATTGTTTTTTAAATGCTATTCTGGACCAGTGATCATAATATAAAAATGTATTACAATATACTAGTTTATTGCATCATATATGTAATTTCTTGTTAAATTGAATGAATCATAGATAAGCCTGTTTTTCTGTTTTATTGTGCGTAACAAATAATATGCATTACATACCCCAAATTAACATCTATCCATATGCAATAATCTAGCTTCATGTACTTGGACAGACATTTTCAACACTTAATTTAAAATATTTTACAATCCTTAAGTCATTAAGTACTCAGTGACTACAACGACAATTAAGGATGAACTCACACATGCTTCTTTGCCTTAAAAGCAAGACTTTTACTGACATAATGTGTCACCAAATATATAACATATAATATAATAGTATATCATTTTCCAAAACAACTATTATCAAATAAATACAGATTTTTTTGTCCTTTTGTTTTGATGAATGTGACTTTATCATAATGATTATTATATTAATCATCTTAATTATAAAGATGATTAAGATTCCATTATTACCTTAAGAAGTTATTACTTTGACTATAGTGCAACTATTAACAACTAATTAATACAAAAATATAATGACAACAAAAAAAAACCTACTGATGGATTAGTAAAGTTGCTAGTGATTAGTGAAATGTCTAGATGTGGCTCTATATTTTTAAACCTGAGATTTATAAGGCACTGTTGGCTGTTGCACAGCCTTGAAATATTAGTATTGTGTGGTTCCATTTTTTCTTTCATCTATCAGAGAGTGGATAGAAAGAAGGATAAGATAGACAACTAAGGTCAAGAACTGAATTTTGTTGAGTTCTGTTGCCATCTTGTGGAGAAGCAGAAAAACAACATCTGATTAAATGACCAGATTAGATTTCCTACTTTTTAAATATGGGTCCTATTTATTTACTTACTTACTCCCTTATGATAATAAGAGAAGTAAGTATTATATGTTCCCATATAATGGCCGAATATTCGCATGAAACCATTCTAAACCAAACAGAACATTCAGGTCCATCGTTTAGTTATGTGAAGTCATGTGACGCGAGAGATGGTGACGTTCGCGGAAGTACTCGTGACAGATGGGGCAGGTAAGTTTCTGCTCCCTTCTCCTCCGACCCTGAGCCTCGGCGGCGAACTCCTTCTTGTGGTGCGAGCGCATGTGAAACACCAAGTCCGAAGTCATCCGGAATGAGAGGTTACACTTAGCGCACCAGTTCTGCACCGTGACGCCCAGGGAGCTGATGGTCGGAGGAAGTAGAGGGAGCGAGGTGGTGGGCTGTAAGGGGCCGCTGATGTTCCTGCCCCACATTTCCGGTGCGTAATGGAAAGAACCTGGTGCGCAAACCGGGGAGACTCTCTGTGTACACGGGTCGCCTTGAAACAAGTGCGAAGGCAACATCTTTCTGTATCCTAAAGCTGCCCGCTCTGAAACATCATCCACAGGACCAAACTCTCTCTGATGCTGCTGGTCCTCAGTGATGCTGAGTTTTCTGGGCTTGCAGAAAGCACTCTTTTGCTCCTCATGCGCACTCAAATGCAAAAAAGCACTGGAGTCGGAATGAAAGCCCAAATCTCCATCTTTGTCCAATTGTCCAATTGTTATATCCTCTGTTTTAGATGACGGTTCCGATTTCGCTTTCTGGATCGCCGCAAACGCGCTGCACTTTATGCTTTTTAACTTAGAAGTTGGTGAACTGGAGACTTTCATGGTCGCCTCTGTAAAATCGTGCTCATCCCCATAGTCTTTATGGACGCGACCCGTGTTGTGATTGGTCAGGTTTTTTTTCTCCAGCAAAACAGGTTTTCTGCATCTTGGACTCAAAGTTTCTTCGTACCTCCTTTTTCGGTCCTCCGAGGACCTTCTCTGTTCCAGGTCCCTCGCGATGTTGTGGAAGTCAGTAACACTGCGCTGTCGCTTCTGCTCGGTGTCTCCTCGCAATGGCTCCGTTTTGGCTTGTGCGCACAAAAAGCGACAATGAGCCAGAAAGGGGTTTTCGTGCTTGAACGCCTGACCGCACTTCCTACAAGAGTAACCTGTATAAAAAAGAAAATCAATATTATAACACCTGTATGCATTTTAGTGTATGAGCAAGTTGGACCACAGTTCTCATAAGAAGTAATGCATATCTGAGACTATAGACGCACATTAATAACGTAACTATATGAGCAATCCTCACCTTCTATCAGGGCCCTGGTTTTAATGTCGCTAAAGCCTAAAAGATGAGACAGTTCCTCGTCGTACCAGACGAGAAGTTCCTCCTCTTGGCTAATATCTCGGATAGTACGGAAATACAGCTGGTCTCCTTTCATATAGGCCTCTGTGTTCTGTTCTTCTGCGTCCACAGCAGCCTGCACCAATCTGAGCCATGGAACCACTAAAGGAGAACTCTTTAATGCATCCGGATCTACCTGTTGGTAAAATGTGGTCAACTGGTTTTTTATTCTATTTATGCACATACTAAAGAATACTTGCAATAATTGCATGTGTCGTGTTGCCCAATAATCCCATAATACCATACTATTATTGTTGCTCTATGAGGCACAGACCACTCACCCTGAACACATAGGATTTTCCTCCTCTGTCGAAAGACTTCAACGCGATGAACGCTATTGTGTCGTAGAAGGTGTTATGAAGCACACAAGGGCCGAAGGACACACCGGCCGGTATGTCCTGTGTAACCTGGACACTGGTTAAGAAATCGGGGACGTGATGGTGGAGAAATTTGCTGTCGTTGGTCCATAAAGAGCGCCGCATTAAACTATGTTCCATAGTCCTGAAAAACATGATAGTATTTTAGAAATTCTGCAGAATAACCTGATTAATCAATCCATCAATCAATCCATCAATCCATCTATCTATCTATCTATCTATCTATCTATCTATCTATCTATCTATCTATCTATCTATCTATCTATCTATCTATATATATATATATATATATATATATATATATATGTGTGTGTGTGTGTGTGTGTGTGTGTGTGTGTGTGTGTGTGTGTGTGTGTGTCTATCTATATGTCTATCTGTCTAGAAGAATCTACTAAGTCTGGGATATAATTAAAATATTATGCCTTTTTAATTTTCTGTGTTCTTATTTGCTGATAAAAATAAAAATACACTATAACACTCAATTTTTCGGATTCCGTTTTACATCAAATGGCACTGATTTATCCAATCCGTGCCAAATGTCGTTCACCAGCATTTCTAATGTCAAATTTAAATAAAAAAAGTTAAGGGTTTAACTTACAGAGGGATGACGGGATGCTCCACAGCTCTGGGTCCAGCAGAGGAGCACACAGAGAAGCACACAGAGAAGCACACAGAGGAGCACACTGAGGAGCACACTGAGGAGCACACTGAGGAGACGTGTGTCTGTGTGTGCGTGTGGGTGTGTGATGAGTCTGAAGTGTGGGTCCGATCTGCTGCCGCTCGTCTGAGCGCCTCTGCATTTTTACAGCGCGCTCATTAGAGAGGGGGGAGGTGAGAGACCACTGAGATCTCCAGCACAAATAAGCAATTATCTCTGAGAAACTACGAGACTCAGAGTAATATCAGACACCAATGAAATGATTATGCAGCTCTTTACGCAATTCATTCAAACCTTCCTAAACAAACAAATATCAATTTTAAGTTAAATAATACATAATCGTATATCGTACAGCAACAACAATAATAATAACAATTATAATAACAACAATAACAATTATTATTATTGTTATTATTAATAATTATAACAATAATAATAAAGTCCTGATAATAGAAGCAGGCAAACAATATCCGAGGACTAAATATGGTATAAACCGCTGCATTCTGAAATTATTACTATAAAATTATTTTATTTCCATAATTGGCAAATCCAAGATTAAGTTTCTCACAACTAAATGAAACTTAAGAATTCAAGAACCATTGTTGTCGTTATTGTTATTGTTATTATTATTATTCATGATAATATGTAGCAACAACTTATTACATATTATTAGTCGGGGGTATTAGTGGCAAATGTTTTCTCAATACTGTATGAAATCGTGTGTGTGTGTGTGTGTGTGTGTGTGTGTGTGTGTGTGTGTGTGTGTGTGTGTGTGTGTGTGTGTGTGTGAGAGAGAGAGAGAGAGAGAGAGAGAGAGAGAGAGAGAGAGAGAGAGAGAGAGAGAGAGAGAGAGCCTTGAGGGACAACTTCTTTGACCACTAAGATTAGTTTAGAATAGAATAAATTGTGTGTGTGTGTGTGTGTGTGTGTGTGTGTGTGTGTGTGTGTGTGTGTGTGTGTGGATCAGATTTCCAGCTAAGTCCTGCTTTATCTACTGTACTCTTGTGCTGAACCCAGTGATCACTTCATCCAGAGACAATGTTGGCCAGGTTGTTATCAGGCGCTTTTTTTTTTAACACTAAGTATACATGAACATTATAAATCCTTTACCCAGATGTGTCTTTTGTTAAAGTTGAATGCTGCATGCACAGTAACTGAGCATTAGAACAGCAGCAGGTTTGGTAGTGTAGTGCAGTGTGTTTGGGTGAACAGCACTTCCTCTGATAAAGTGCACTCTCCGTGTCCGGAGTGTGCACTAGAGGAGGGGCGATTCAGGATGGTTAGGAAGCGGACACTGAAAGCACTGCTGCGTTGAACACACTGACAACTCGATGGCATCTGAGTGGAATATGTTCGCAGGGAGAGCTTTGTTTCTTTTCTGAGGAATTATGCGAAATCTGCGTTTTGTCTCTTGTTCAGTGTGGGACTGAATGAGTTGTTTGGGAAAGATGGCGCGCCCTCGGCTTAGCTTTGGTTTGGCTGTGGTAGGAATGGCGATGCTTATTCTTCCAAATGGAAAAGCCGAGCCTAGTGTTAAAGAGAAGGAGAGCTCTTGTCAAGGCGCCTTCGACTTGTATTTTGTCCTCGACAAGTAAGTGCAGCTCTGAAGAGTCCATGCGTTCCCATTATACAGATATACGCCGAGTCGCGCGTGCCAAACACCACTTAACCACGAGGTTCATTATTACACCTATTAAACAGCGTCTGCATGCTTGTATTTACATTCCGCAGCGAATAGGACATGAAATAATAAAAACTGTCCACTCATTTTACTGGGTTAGAGATTAATATTACATCCAGTCAGGTCATTTGAATGAAGATTATTATTTGTCTCGACTTGGACTTGGATCTCATGTGTTTCCTGCATCTTTAATATAGCAATTTTTAAGAATAAAATCTATCTATCTATCTATCTATCTATCTATCTATCTATCTATCTATCTATCTATCTATCTATCTATCTATCTATCTATCCTCCCTTATGTTGTCTATCTGTTGGATGTTTATCAATGTAACAGTACCATGTAAATAGAGATATTTGTGTTTGAATATACTCAATAATTCACAATAATGAACATACTGTACAGCTGATAGTCACCTAAAGTAACTTGCTTGTACTATACTATATTTTATGGCTATTATCAGCCTGTAGGACCTCCTTCCTCCTTTCCAACACCCAATACAGGATAGTGTAGGTCTCAGCTGCTTGTCCTCTGCAGGAATTAGGGAGTGTTTCTGAAGCATCCAGTATATCCCGATCACAGATTAGCAGCAGCTCTCAGAGATCTGTGAATAGCTTAACATGCTCTAACATGCTTGAGTACAGTAGTAATGACTTTACTTTTTATCAAAAATGCTTATGCATGAAATGGACTTCAGATTACTAAGTCGACTAAAAAGGGAGATTTGTTTTTCTAAATAAACACACAATAAGGCAACAACGCATCTTCACATATTTGAATTGTTTTTATTGTGGAAAATTAAATCAGCATTTTTAAAGTGATACTGAATTGGTTTTAGGCTAAGAGAAGTAATTTATTATTATTCAAGCATTTGTCCATTTCTCATATTAGACAGGCATAAGATATGTAATTCTGAAATAGATATTATGAAGTTATTATTGTCATTTCAGTCAAAAGCATTAGATTTTTCAGTATCATGTTGCATGATACTGAATGTAAGTATCCACCAATTTGCCTTTTTTTTTTTTTATGTTTTCTGAGGGTAACTTAATACTAAACTTATTTTTTTTGTCTATCATACAACCCCAATCTTAGTTGTTCTGGAAAAATAGATTTAGTAGATTATAGTAAAACAAAAAATAATCACAAGTGCTTTCGAGTATTCTACTATTATTACCGAAGTACCTATATCATTAATGCAATTATATTCTGAATTATTTATATAAATGTTGGATTGAGTTAAAAATACTTACTATTCTTTTTAAAAAATCTGCTTTTGGTTTCACTGTTAGAATCTGTGGTAGTTCCTTTATTTGTAACAATACAAAATGATGCTGAAGAGTTCAGGATTGAAAACATCTCTAAAAACAATATGCAAACCAAACTCCATAAAAAGAGTCCAGTGCCACATTGTATAGTCTTCTTCCAGACAGGACATACGCTATGTTACAGCATCAAATTGCCAAAATAGGATTAGCAGTGTCTTAGATTGCATATTTGATTTGTTGAAGATGTTGGTGTACATGCCAGCTCTACTCTCGCTCTCAACCAGTTACTCTTGGCTCTTGCCATCTGTTCCAATTCAACAGACTTGATCCATGAGAGGGGGGACACACAATCATTTGACACAAAGGCAATTAGACCTTGTAGAAAGCACTCTGGTGCCTGTAATTAATTAGTAATCTGTATTCTTTGCACAAGGATGGTTCACCAGGTACTTCAGTCAGACCATTAAATATAATAATTAATGATTCATAATAAAAAAAGCACAATTCAGTGGATATATTACAGTGCAGATATCAACCAGGTTGTTCTAATGGTGTGCTTTAACTCAGATCTGGAAGTGTCAAAAACCACTGGACTGAGATCTACTCCTTTGTGGAACATTTAGCAGAGAAATTTATAAGGTATTTCATGTTCTGGTTTTGTTGGTATTTTCTCTTTTGATAGTATATCAGTCTGTGATATTTAATGCCATAATTTTCTCTATATATTTTCATAAATATTCAAAAATGTATTACTTTTATAGCCCAATGCTAAGGATGTCCTTCATTGTCTTCTCTACACGTGGAAGTATTATCATGGGACTAACTGAAAATAGGTAAGACAGCCAAACCTGTCAATTTATTGTCCTTGTTTAAATAACATGTATAGCTTATAAATCTGAGGCTCTTCTTTCCTTAATAAACAGGGATGAGATCACAAAAGGACTGAGCGTGCTAAAGAATGTTGTACCAGGTGGTGACACAAATATGAACCTTGGATTGCAAAAGGTATCATTTAGTGCTTCTTATTACACTTTAACATTTACCCTGATGTTTTATTTTTTAATGTATTTCGACATAAATGCTTTGCTGTACTTGCTTTGCAATTTCAGGCAAATGAACAAATATATCATGGAAATTATGGTGAGTTTCAAACCAATATGCAGTAATACTGCATTTTACCTGCTTGCTTAAACCAGGTAATCTACCATTGTGTGATATTTTTTTGTTTTTTTTGTTTTCAGGGACAGCCAGTGTTATCATTGCTTTGACGGATGGCGAGTTAAATACATATCAGTATATCACAGCACAGCAAGAGGCAAGTAAACAAGCTAGTGGTGGCCTTTTTTTTTCGTTTACTTAATAGTGCATCGTGTTGATACATTTTTATACCTTGGGGTGTCTATGTGCAGGCACAAAGGGCCAGATCTTTAGGAGCCATCATGTATTGTGTTGGAGTGAAAGACTTTAATCAAACACAGGTACAAAGTACAACACATAAACAAATTATTTATCACTATGCTTACTGAAAGCTTTAGTATTTGGTTGCTTGTAGAGTCAGAGAACCTACAAGAATAACATTGTACTGTGTGTTAGTTGGCTACTATTGCAGACACCATTGAGCATGTGTTTCCTGTTGTGGGAGGTTTCCACGCCCTGAGAGGAATGATCGATTCCGTATGTTTTGTATTGTGATTGTTTCAGTTTGTCTTTATAACAAAATAAAGCTTATGATTATAGTGTTTAACGCATCATATTTTGTAGTTTTATAATTCTTTCTTTTTTCTTTTTTTTTAGATAATCAAAAAATCATGCATTGAGATTTTAGCAGCAGAACCATCAAGTGTGTGTGCTGGAGGTAAGAACTTTAGCAGAGGTTATATTATTTAAATTGTTTTGTACAGGGATTTCAAACATTTTGTAGTCAAGGACCCCATTAAATATAAAATAAATTCCACAGATGCACTTCATGAACTTTAATTACATTATATGTGTAATCTTTTTTTTTTATAATACTAATAAGAATCTAATTCTGTTGTTAAACTTTGCACTGACACAACTGACAGGTTCAAGCTGACCATTTATTTGACTTGACTTTGTCAAGGTTTGGAATTAAATCCATTTAGTTTACTAACTATTAGATATGAGTACATAATAAATATGATATACCCCAGCTATGCTTCATGGACCCCCGGGAGTCCCTGGATCATACATTGAGAAACAGAGATACTAGCTAATACTGTGAAGGACATACAAATATATAGAAATTAAATATTTAGGATGCAGAGGTGGGGTTGCATTGCTTTTGTGTCTTTTTACTAAATGGCCGCTTGTAGTATAGTGTGTCTACCGAAGATTGCTCCACACAACTCCTCAGAAAATGAAAACTGATTGTCTGAGCAGCGCTAATCTGCTCAGTAGCCTTGACACAGTCAGTGTGCTGTAAGTGCAGCTTTCTGCAGTAAGTGCATACTAAAAAGGTCATGTCAAGCCTCATCCATCCTGTGCACTATACACACACAAGTGCTTAGTGTCTAATGAGCTGGCTAGGAGCTTGGCCATTTAAAAGCACATATCCCAGACAACGGGTCAGTGTATTACAAAGTAGAAAGGATAAAGCAGGCTTTAAAAAAGAAAAAGGAACAGCTCTTTGATATTATTTCATCATTCTGTCACCATGTGGGATGCATGAACAATTATAGAAGATATTAGAGATAATTAATAGAAATATTCCATTCATCTTAATAACCTATGATTATGTTGTTACAGAAATTTTGTCAACTGTTTTTTTAATAGTATCTTTAAACATTTGTATTAATGACTCCAGCCCAATCAAATTTGCATTTCAGTTATTGATGTATTGTTGGAATGAATTTATTGGAAATGTTTCATGACCATAAATGGCATCATTAGTGGAGCATATTGGCCAGTAATGAATAAAGATGCCCTGAAAATATATAAATTGTGAAAAAACACCTGGACTAAAATTTATTTATCACCACCCATTAGGTTTAATCATTGCATATTGACTTGCATTATTTGGTAATGATGCAGAGAAGGATGCATAAACCCACAGTAGATTCTTACTTTTCACATATAAGCTATAATTTAATAGCACATGTATTGCTTATTCAGTTATTGACAGTGTCATGTTCAACCCTCTCAAGTGTGAGGCTGATGCGAAGTAACCAGGCCACACAGGCTGAACACAGGTCATCTCTCACCACAATGAGAACACAGCCTGATATTTGACATGACAGATTATTGCGCTGATGACTGCTCAGCCATTGCCCCAGCAGCCCAACGTACATCGGCAGTGATTGAAGCCCCATCTTGTACGTATCACTTTGGCTCTGTGAGACCTGGCTAGTCAAGGTCTAAGGTGTTGATAGGAACTGTCGGTTTTCTCAGCGCAGTGTGACGGGTGCAGGTCCACTGCGTACCAGCCCCTGATCACCATTTTGCCCCAAGTAGTATCCACTGCACTCCACAGTGCTGACCTTTATCCCCCATGCTGCCCTGTCACAACCCGACACACCAAATCTGACAGTAACAAAGGATGAAAAGGACATGGATGCTGCAATCAATGAAATTAAAAAGAATTGGTGATATTAACCATGCAAATGTCCCATTAGGCGGACAGCACCACAGAAAGCCAGGAAAGGCAGATTGAGGCTGAGACATGTCTTTAGAATGAAGGCAGTTATGTTTACTAATACATTGAATATTCGTATAGTTGTTCACATCTATTGACAAACATGAATTAACTGCATTATTTTATATATTTGTTGTACTTGTAAAGAAAATAGTATCTGATAGGATGAGGAACCACAGTTAATGTAAGGGTAGGGTAGGTCTTGCAGCAGTAGCATTCACTTGACATTTACTGGCTGCAGCATATCTTTAATGGAATCATGGGCAGAGATGGATTTTATTCACTGAACTGTACAGTTAAATGTTAAATGTCGAAAAAATGCTCATCTACGTAAAGATTTTCTTTGAAAATGAGGTGGACCTTTTCAGCACAGTTTCTAAATTCTTCTCGTAATCTTATTATCACGCCGCATCCTGTAACACTTTCCGCAGTCGAGTCTGTTTTTCTTTCTAACATATGCTACGTAGAAGCCATCAGTAGAGCTACAGCAGTGCCTGAGGCAGCAAAATGGTCAGACAGCCAGCTTTGTCAGCCACCAATGCAGTCTGCTCTTCAGTCAAACAATACACAGAGATGTGAGAACTACATGACTTTTATTCTCAGTGAAAAATATGATCTCTCACTTTATCTGATTGGGCAGTGATTTTTTTTTTTTTCTTCGTTTTTTTTTTATTATTATTATTTACTAAGATGTAATCACAATCAAATTTTCTATCATTTCTTACTGTATATATATTTTTTTAAACAATAAGTCACTGCTAATGTATGTGAAAAAGAGTAGCATCACTGACCGTAAATATAAACCATTCTGGTGTATATTTCTTGCAGAGGCATTCCAAGTGGTTGTAAGAGGCAACGGCTTTTTGTACGCTAGAAACACAAATCAGGTCTTGTGCAGCTTCAAAATAAATGACACAGTCACAGTGAGTAAGTAACAGTGAGTTTGCATAACTGTGCAATTTTTCCTAATTATATTAATTAGTAACTGTGGTGGATTTTTACATACATTTATTTTCATTGGTAAATGTTGCCATTTGGACATTTAAAATGGATGATGAATGTTTAATTAAGACCTCTTTCAAGCATTTCCAGGTTATTTATTTACTGTTTCGCTTTTTCGTTAACAGATGAGAGACCTGTAAATATTGAAGAGACACTTCTGCTTTGCCCAGCACCAGTTATAGATGAAGTTGGAAAGTAAGTGTGAAAGCTGATCACTACCTTCTTTGCCCTGATACATCACTAACCTTGAAAGATTTGGGTCAGTGTCATTGTAAATATCCTGCATCAGTCAAGCTTGCGTGTATTAACACAATGAGACACCAGATGTGTTGTGCAGAATGTTTAATTGCCATCTCTATGAGATGAGAGATAACTGCAATTGGCTTCTCTTATTTGAGAACAAGTGAATGTGTGTATAAGCCTAGAGCATAGAGAGCTTGCAAAAATGAGCCCCCATCCACAGAATCACAACAAATGAGCTGCTAGTAGACGCACTCTCTGCTTCAAGCTCGCTGCATAATATTGAGCACCGCTGGCTTTAGACACCTTGAGGAATTTATGTCTTGTTCTTGTCAAAGTAGATTTTCTGTGATTGAACCAGTTCTTGTCAGCTGGGGAAAGGGCACCATTTTCTAAATGACTTTATATATATTTAATATATTTATATATATTTAAGCAGTTTGACCAATCTCCTCTCACCACACTCACTACCAAGGTACCTTCACATGCAGAACTGCTTCTTACTACATGTATTTATTTGCCCCCTCCCTAATAACCTAGATTATCTATTGTTACCATGGTTATGACTTGCTCATGCTTCAAAGATTCTCCCAATCTGGTTTTATCTGGCAAAGAATGATTTAATTTGTCTGTACTTGACCATAATAAACAAAGAAACAAAGGTGTATTTTTTTAATTGCTGTTAATAATATTAATAGTTTATTGCTAATGGGCTATTATTAACAATGCATTATTATTTATTAACAGTAAACCTTTTTTTAGCAATATGTAAGCCAAGCAAAAAGTTAGGTTATGTATTTAACTCGGAAGAAGTAAATGCAAATTGAGCTTTACCTTTACTCATGTGTTCATTATGAGTGCACCTGTATAATACTGTAATTAAGAGATTACAAAGGATCATGATAAAGACCATGTTGGTAATAAAACATACTTTAAATAACAGAAAGGTCATATGTAATGTATAGCACGGTTTTTACAGATTTGTGGATGGCTATGTGAGCTGTTTGTCATGTTTAGAGAGAAGATGGTTGAGAGGTGGGGGAGAGTAAGATTTTAGGGCAACCCCCCCCCCCTCATTTCGATTGGAGCCTTGCCTTATAAAATAAAGTTGTCACTGCTGTCACCCAAATGCATGATGACTGAAAGGCTCTTGGACAATGTGCTTAAAAAGGGCCAGCCACTGCCTGATTGATGGAGAGTTAGATGGCTCTGTCACCGGAGCCCCGTTCATTCTGCTTCTGCTCCCCCTGCCAAAGGGCTATCAGGGACTGAGCAGGTCTTCCACACAAGAGCAAGCAGTGCAAGGGACATAGGGAGAGAGCTAGTAATAAAGGGGTTAAACCCTTAGAGTAAGTTATTGACAGCTCTTCTTCTGTCTGTTTATATAAAACGTGGGATTGTCCCAAAAGAGAAAGCGTGGATATTTTTTATTTCTACCAGGCTTGAACTGTAGTGCCCATGATTGAGCCAAACATGGAAGCATGTCAAGAAAGATCGTGTATTAAAAGTGTTAAAAGCATACCAAAAAGATATTTACGCTATCATTGAGAGATGATAAGTTGGAATCTCAATGAATTTATGTTCACCTTTTTGACTAAAAGTATTTCGAATAAGGATTCCAAGAGAGATTTATCAAACAGAACCACTCTTTTGATAATAGTTGTTGATGTTTTCATAGATGTACATAAAAAAGGGCAATTAGCACATTCCTCCAGTGTTTCAGCTTGTGCCTTCTTGTGTCTCACAGGAAACTTTCATCCCTTACAGCTGGTAGCTGTTGAATCTTTTCAGATATCTCGTTAATGTGACAGAGAAAATGGGGGAAAGCTTAGTTTGAATAGGCAATATGGGGTGTGAAGGAGTTTATACTCCACCAGAACATATGACTTTTTTTCTTTTTCTTTTCAATTTCTAAGATTGTGCTCTTAGACTGGTCAGAGCATGTCCTTTTCCTGTTGTGCCTTGTCTTTGGTGAACCTTAAAACTAAACTCACGGTACTTTTTTATTTGCTGCTACTGATTATTTCTTTAATGATAAATAAATTATTATAATAAATGGCAAACATGCATAAATTGCCATTTAAATGCCTTTTCTGATGAGTTCTTCTTTTCTATTCTATTTCTATTCCATTTCTTTCTTTATTTTATTTTTTATATATAATATGCAATGTATTAAGGTGTAAATCAGTGATACAGGACATAATGATTGAAGTGAATGTACAGTATTACATTTTTATGTGCTTTCTACTACTGCATGTCTGTTATAGAAATATTATATATATTATATATTCTATAATATTTCTATACACAAATTGACATCATCCATTGATCTATAGTAGGAGTCATTCTTATAATTATTTCTGAATTTAATAAGCTGTGAATGAACAGTCGTATAAAAATCCCATGGCATTGAGTTGTTTTCTGTTTGCTTACTGATGTTACTAACTAAGCTTGACAAATATGCAGAAAATGATTATACATAATGAGCAAATGTATGGGTGTGCCCCTGCTGTTGTGATAATGACTTGGGGCTTTTTTTTCTGGGGCTTTTTAAGGAGGAAGAGAAGAAAAATATTTAGCTTTTTCCTTTGTTTCCTCTTTATTCTGTTTTTTAACCCAACCCACTTTTATAATTTAACTTTTCCTTGGAGTTTAGACTTTATACCAATCTATCATCCCATCTTTCCTGATATATCATCTAAACCTAACATTGACATTGACATTGATGTCTAAATGAAATGAAATCTGATGTCTAAATGGCTCTGGCCAATGAAATGAACCTTTCTACATTCTCTCAGCATTTTGATGGTGAAAACTGATAAAACAGCAGATAAAAGTGCACTGGAAGTAATTTAGGCAGCTTTTTTCCCCTTTTTTTCTGTAGAACTGTAAACATTTAGACTTATCCAGCTTTATAGTCCAATCTGCCAGGTCGGAGATCTGATGGAAGAAAACTGAGACAAGCTTGTACAAGCCATTGGAGGAATGTTCTGGCTAAAGGTTTGATTTGTATCTGTGTTTGTGCTCTGATGCAGGGTGATATATCTTCAGGTCAGCATGAATGAGGGCTTGTCTTATATCACTAGTTCGGTGCACATCACCACTACTGAATGTGTAAGTATATCCAGTGTGTGGTACTGATTCCTGATGCACCACATCCCTCTTATCCCAAACACTTAAAATATTTGCACATCCACATTTTATGAGTGGCAGAATCTCATCCTGGATACTATAGACTTGTACCACAGGAATGTCACTACAAATTGAAAAAAGATCTCGAATATCATCAAGTTTATCGAGTATTTTCAATAATACAATTTCAAGTAAGCCAAATATTATTGATGGTTATATTTAATGAAAATATTTTATTAAATGCATAATGAGAACTGCAGCTACCATCGAGTTATCTTAGTGCTGTAACAACAAATAAAAAAAAAACTTTTTTTTTTTTTTTTTTTTTTTTTACACTTTTCCTCTGCTAGCTTTCTTTTTATGGGTCTAAGTTGATATTTTTGTAAAGTTGCTACATTACAGTGTTTATTGATAATAGTGTTACTCAAAATACAATTAAGCTAAATTGCTGTTGAGGACAAAAATTCCAGTGCAAAAAAAACTAATAAAAAAGATAATGTTCCTGTGTCTCTGATTTCCTTTTAGTATCTCTCTGCCCTTCTTTTGGTATGCATTTTCAAGTTTTTCTTTCCTTCTCTTTTCTCTATACTTTTGAGATCTCCTCTGCTTTCTTTCATCAGAGGAGTCTGTTTAATTTCAAGTAAGTTCACATTCTGATCTGTGATAGTTCCTCTTAGACTTCCTAAGTTTTCCCTTCATTCTTCTCTACTTTGTGTTGTGTTTTAGCTTGTGCTTATAATTGTGCTGGTTTGGAAATGATATAAATGAATGATGTATTTGTCTAAATGCAGTTCGATGGTACCATTCTCCTTATTTCATTACTGGTGATTTTCCTGCTTGTGGGTCTACTGCTGATGTGGTGGTTCTGGCCTCTGTGCTGTACTGTGGTAAGTATCCACATATTACAGTTTTTTCTCTTTGCTTTCTTTAGTATTATTATTAATAATATGACTTTTGATAAAAATTCATTTTGTAATATAAACAGGTCATTAAAGAACCACCTCCTCCACCACCTGAGCCTGTAAGTTGAATTTTTTTTGTAATACATTTGTATTGTATTGTTTATTTTTTTTAATCATCACTGATCCAATACCTTTTATTGAAAAGAGGGCTCATGCCAACAAATTGGATCAAATATCAAATGTCAATATCGGATTATTGTACTAATTATATTACAAACTACGTTATTCTTGTGTGTATATTAATAGTGAAATACTTCAGGATTAAACGAAAAACTTATGTTGAAAAGATTTTAAAGTAAACCATATTTGACCAGAGAAGAGAAAGTGCTGTTGATCCATCTCTAATAGTACCTCTACATCAGCAAATATAGAATCATGACCGTATCTATACTTTTAATCAAAATCTCCACAATAGATTGAATAACTTACAGTGCTGTAGGGTTTAAATGGATTTAGGACATGCCCACACTATTCCTTTCATTATAACATTTTCAATATTGTTTTCAGGCCAATGTAACTGAGATAACATTCTTCAGTCTTAATGGATTAATTCAAATGGATATAATTGAATATAATTTTTCAAATACATTGTGGATATTTTTAAATGTGTGCATTAAATGTTATCAGGATATTTGCTTATTTTGTAGAAGCAAACGTACAAAATAAATCAAAAACATTAAATTAAGACATGACCAAATGTATATCCACTTAAGTTATATATTGCTTTGAATAGCAGCACATTCTGAAAGCAAGGAATTGTGGAGATATATTACATTGACATTAACTATCGTTAAACCACCTCCCCTAAGACCCAATATCTGTAAATTAAACTATGGTTTTAGATCTTCTGTATAAAACCAGACTGGTTTTATCATAACTAAGAAATGTCTTCATAAAGCTTCTCTGGCTTACATCTGACTAACCCAATTAGTGTCACTGACACAGTGACATATGTGCTGGTAGTGCAGCAGTGCAAGTGAACAACTAAAAGGAGAGAGTCTAGACTATGACTCCAGCATGATAAAGTGCAAAGGGACGGTGCAGCAGAATGTGCAGAATGGCCCTCTTGTCTTCGTTTTGTTCCCAGAGGTCAACGGCGAGCAGTCACCAATGCTGATGTGAAATAAGAGAGCTTTGTGGGAGTATGCTTAGAGTGTGCATCTGTGCTACTTAACACTGAATCTATAAACAAGGACCCCTGTCTGCTTAGGTTTAATGGATGCAAGTTTCCCTTTAATTAGGAATAACAATAAGCATGCTATTTGTGTCTTTTGCACTATTCAGCTGTGTTTTGTTTGACTGGAAGCAGACTAAGAGTAAACTCGAACAGAAACGCTTTTAGGCCTTGTGCACGCTGTGACTCAGGTTTAAACTTTTAATTAAACAAATTACTGTTTGTGTGTGTGTGTGTGTGTGTTCAGGAGTCTGATGACGAGGATGGAATGCCAAAGAAGAAGTGGCCTACAGTTAATGCCTCTTACTATGGGGGCAGAGGTGTTGGAGGCATTAAACGAATGGAGGTAAAGGGTTTTTTGCCTTTGTGATTTTTAAAAACTTTTAAAACAAAGTTTTAAAAGAGATATCAGGATATATTGATTTGCTGAGCAACTTCGAATTTGAGATTGATGCTATTTGAAAATATTAAGTATTACTACTACCATTTATATCAACAATTTAGGACAAATATGACATGAGCCATATGCCTTCTAATTAATCATTTTGGGGTTTTTTTTGTATTGTATACGTATATTGTAGTATAATTACGTATAGTATAAGGTGTAGGTCAAAATTGCAAATACACAAACGTAAGGACTTTTACGTCCTATTTTCTCTACATGAGGTTTGTTGTACTGCTATTTGTTAGGTGCGCTGGGGGGAGAAAGGCTCTACAGAAGAAGGCGCTAAATTGGAAAAACCCAAGAATGCAGTGGTGAAGATGCCTGAGCAGGAGTTTGAGCCCTTTGAGCCCAAAACAAAGAGGTCAACAACACACGGTCGTTCACAGCAGAGGAAGTGGTACACTCCCATTAAGGTACTGAGTCTCTCCACAGATATTAGGCTTTAGATTCATGCACATATGAATAATCAACCTTTATTTTTCACATATACATTAAAGCACACTAAAAATATGTTCTTTGGATAACCTCAGCCTTTTTAAGTCAGAGTGCAGCGTCAGTCGTGATGCGGCTCCCTCCTGAAGCAGAGAGAGTTAGTGACCTTGCTCAAGGGCCCAACAGAAACAGCTTTTGGCTTGAAATCCCAAATTTCCTGCTCATTAATCCAGAGCTTTAATCATTAAACCACTGCTCTGATATGTAATACAGATGCAGACAGTGCAGATAATGGAAAAAGAAAGGAAAGAAAAGAGACTATGTGAATTTTTGTTTATAATGTGTTCCTAAACATTAAATGCAATTTTAAATGGATAAAAAGTACACAAATAAAGCAAATAAATGAAAATGTTAATTGTTGGAATTTTGCTGTTTTGTAAAAGTAATAAGACTTTTATCAATGTGGACATGTAGAAAAATATCCACGACAAGATGGTTTGATGGGGCCTGTCATGGTTTATTTCTTTACATCATATTGATTTGTACACATTCGGTGAGTGATGTTTGCTGGTGTTGTCTGCCCTGTTCAGGGGAAACTGGATGCCCTGTGGGCGCTTCTCCACCGTGGGTATGACCAAGTGTCCCTCATGAGGCCGCAGCCAGGAGATCAGGTAGGAATAATATATAAATCCATCCAAAATATTATTTCATGTATTTGCTGTTACAGTCTGTGTCTGAGTGAGATCTATGGAATGTAGTTTTATCTGGCTTTAGTGCCTAGAACTGGCATGTCTTTTTACCTTATAAGGAAGTTTAGGGGCTTATTCAGAGACTGGTCTTTTTTTCTTCTTCTTTTTGTGTTCACTAGTATATAATTTGATGTGCATGATTTCACTTTGTGAATTTTGTATTGGCTGCATTTGGTGTTTGCATTTGTGTGCAGAAAGAAAGAGACAACAATATTAGTTTTAACTGGCTCTTTGCTGCTGCTCAGCTAAATAATTTTTTAGAAATGTAAATCTTGCACAGGTTGTTGCAAACAGCGTTTTCTTGTAGTTCACTGAAGTAGGTTCGGAGATAAGAGTGACTCCATAATCAACCTGCACACTAAAAAAACATGGTGAACCACCTTCAATGCTAATAGTGACTTTCTTTCACATGGAGCAGATTTGCATCAATACAGTCTCTCCTTCAAGTCCATTACCATCCCATTTTTCAATGTGTGAGATCTTCTGCGACACGTTGCGTTATTGTGCCACAGCAGACCGTATCATGGCAACACATCTGCAGGGCTTTGAAAGGCATCTTTCATGTGGGATGCAGCGATGAAGACCATACAGTCTGATTCTATTGAGATAGCCAAGCTATTGCTCCACTCTCACTGTGGACTGACTCATGTGAATTTTCTGCTATTGAGCTGTGCTGCAGAATAGGCTGCTTGTTTGAGGCAGGGTCAGTGCCCAGCTGCTCTATATACTGTGCAGAAGCTTTGAAAAGTGTTGGGAAAGGCAGCAGATTCACTAAAGAAGAGGGTTTGGCCGATAACAGCTGTAGCATTGAGGCTGGTTTGAACATGTCCACAGTAAGCCATGTGTTTCATGCCCACCTGCAGGACAATGTCTCATGAGCTGCCCAGGCACAGACATACCAAAGTGAATACATTTCCAATCTTCTAGGAGTCACTCTGTTCATGTACTCTAACACACTCACTGTTTACTATATTTCCTTCACTTGCTGATTTCTCTTCAACTATTCTTATTCTGTTACTTAAGTAAAAGAATAAAACAAAAGTGTGTGGTAAGGTATTAACCAAATGATATTATGCATTGTAATATAAATAAGTTACACGTTCTAAATATACTTCATGTCTTTCCAAATCCACTGCAAAAACTCTTTGGCAATTTTCTGTCTCTTATTTCTCCTTCACTCTTTTGTCTGTGGTTTTTTTTTTTTTTATTTGCACTAGCTAATGGTATTTGTAATCAGTTCCTATTTTTATGTCCTTCAATAGTACTGTGAAATTGTAGTATTTTTCAGTTTTGCTCATATGTTAGCTGTTTTTGTGGCAACTGTTCCTATTAATCTTATCCTCTTCTTCCACATTAAACAGCCGGAGAATTTGAGCCTGTTTTAACTTTTCATGTTGTAACTATGAAGTTGGTTTTGTTAACTGGACACTATAATAAGACTCTTTAAACAGGAAGGAAAACCTCTTATCCTGCCAATTAAGATAACATCTCAGATTATATGAGTGTATATATATATATGTGTATATATATATATATGTGTATATATATATATATATATATATATATATATATAAAATAAATGTATACAGTTTATATATATAAAATTATAATATATAAATAATTGTACACAAATTCCTGTAGAAATAAAATAGAAGTGTGTATAGAAGTTGACGCTGAAGATTCGTTTAATTTTAAAGTGTGACTGAGCACCTGGATTTGCCAATAGTTATTAATATTTATTTTACTTTCATTTCAAACTAATTAGGCTTAATTAATAAAATGTTAAAATGATTTTCTTTTTTTTTTTTTTTGGAGTTCACGTGTTTGTTGTTTTTTTTTTTCAGCTTTAGAAAAAGGCATGACAGGTGAGAAGAGAAAAGGCACTTTGTTAATATTAATACCCGACATTAACAAAAAAACCTATAGCTAATATATAACACAGAGGCCATTTAGGTTAAACTCATTATGTAAAAGCTTCAGTGCACACATTGTGATGCAAAGGTGACAGGTTTGTTTTATTACTTTCTAAAGAAAAGAGTTCTTGTCCCTGAAAGTTTTTTTCTGCTGAAGCTTTTGTCCGCCTGGTTTACAAGGCCACTCTGGTTGAAAGTGTGTAAGCTTGCATTTTCGGTGTCTGCCCATTTACTGCTAAGACAAAGCAAATGTATAGAAGAAAGGGGGAAGTGTTTTGGTGTGTTCTTTGGTAATGACCTACAAGTATGTGAAGGCAAAACGGTGCATATTTCGCCCCTTGCATATCAGTACAGACTAGCAGGATTTCCCAGTTAGCAAGAGAGGATGAAAAGCATGTGATTTTATGCTTTGAACTGTATTTTCCTCTCAGGTTGCTCCACAGGTCAGATCCAGAGCACCCTCAGACATACTTGGTGGTCTGATTTAACAGCTTTTTAAACCAAGAGCCCTCTAATGTGACATGGGGCAAGTGAGCCGGGTAGGTTTAGAATTTTATTGTGCTTGACCATTGTTGGACGGCATTGGGGGGGGGGGGGTGATGGGGATTAATTCATGGGTGCCTAGCTGGGAGGCTAAAGCCATCACTCTAACAGTCATGTGTGGTGAATGGGACAATTTGGCGAGCAGCAGAGCAACAGCCTCGCACCAAAGTGAGCATATGGGCCGAATGAGAATGGAGCCTCCTGAATGGCGTGCAGATGTGCTAGAAGAAGAAGGGAGAGCAAGAGAGAGGAAGAGCAAGGGGGCAGGGGAAACAGAGAGAAATCAGTCCATATGGTGTTTTAACTACTGTGGATGTCCCCCAGCAGGCTTCAAGCTTCGACAGCATCTCCACAGCAGTTTGTAAAAAAGAAAAAAACATGTCAGAACAACACATTAGCCACCAGCCCACCTGATGCATTGCTGTACACAGACCTAGAGCACATTGCAACCACTGCAGTGTGTTCAGGCCAGTTTGGAGAATAATAGTGAATAATTAGTGTATGCACTAGAATAGAAAGTTAATACCTGTGGATTTTGTACACATTTCTCTAATTGTGCTGGTGACTGAATAATACTATTCTATTATTACTGTATATGCAATACATAAACAGTAATGAGTGTATGAGGCTAAAAAGATGTGACCTTCTTTTATGCGAGACGGCAAAGATTCAGTAGACAAATGTGCTTATAAACATAATACATATATCGGTGCACATTTTTGAAGATAAAGCCCTCTCTTTCCTGTGATTATCAATAAGGAGTCACTGTCTGTGTGTACTGGCTGTAAGTTAATGTGAACTCTCGAGGATTTTTAAGAATGTGTCCTCGTCGCTATGGTCATCGCTATGGGAAAAATAATAATAATAAATTGAGGCTCTTGGTCGCTTATCCTAGCCTCGATCCAGTGCTGTAGAGACCTGGAACAAAAGATGGAATCACTCCTGGCATGGTCTGGCTCGTGGCCTTTAATCTCTCCATCTGTTTGTCTAATGAGCAATCATATAGCATGGCAGAAAGTGGCACCTCCCTGACGGCTGCTCTCATCTCCACTCAAGTGAACGTAATTCAAATGGATTTAAACGAGATTCTGCCCCTGTTTTCAGAGTGAACACTGGACAAATATTCATGAGCTAGCATTGTGCTTTATTTTGTTGCTGTTAGCCAATAGAGCAACACCAGCCTTGTCTTATTAAGCGTATCTGATTGATTAGAATAGATCCCACAGCCTTTATGATCTAGTGAGATAAACGTATAACAAAAAAAAATTCTTCATAAAGTTTAATAGAGGAAATTTATACATACATTTGTTGTTTTTACTTTTGATCTTTATGTAGATGTCATTTTAGATTACAGGCATAGAAAATAATATGAAAGTTTATTTTATAATGGCTTTAAATACCTATTTACTATCGAATAAATTAGGTTAAATAAAGATGGGTCTCTAGAGACTTGTATATCTGGTGGTCTGACAAAAGAAGGAAGTTGTTACACTTTCAGAAGTTTGTGAGTTCCAAAATATTAAACGTTTACTATTTCAAAATAAATGGCATGTAAAGTACACTCAATACCTTTTTTCTTTGCTTTGACCTTTAGTTGAAACCCTCAAAACTTCCTGACAATGGCTTCTAAATGTTTAAGTCTTCTGACAATGATAAATTACTTGGCTTGTAAGAATGCAGGGTTTAGTTCCCAAAGCTTTTGGAGGATGGGTTTTTTTTTCCCCCCACTGCTACTCATTCTTCCCAAAGTGCAATGCTGCAACCCCGGGATTTTCACAACAACATGATGGCAGACAGCTGAGATTTTGGGTGTTTGATGTCTTGTGCCTATTTGGTGGTCATCATCTGGGCAAAGATTCATAGAACTCTAAGGATAGGATTCTCATGCAAACATCTTTTTTTACAGTTTTCTATTTTTTTGGGTTTTTAATTGTTTTTTAAAATAAAGAACAATGCTGAAATTACTTTTCCAAAATACAATTTGATAAGCCAAGAAAAACTAATTTTGAATGATCATGTTTAGGTTATTTTTTTATGGCTGGTATATAAAAAAATAAAAAAAAAGATTTTAAAATACTTCCTAATGTTTTTTTTCTTTTTTAAGGCATTATTTAAAAGTGTGTACTAAGTTATTTACACAGCATTCACAAAATTCATTTTTTTTTATTAAATAATTTAATTATTTTCAAAGTGCCATTATTTATATGTATAATAACTTTGAAAATCATGGGTTGCCCTTTTGCCTGTGCTTTATGGATCCCACTTTCTCTAAGCATAAAGCTTTTTGCATTCATAGTGAAGGTGGATTGCATGTGTCATTGGGACATCTTTGCTAAATACTAAACAGATCTGGATGGTAAATGCACGCACGCACACACACACACGACAGGGCGGTTAGCTTTAACTCTTAACTGTCACTTATCCTGCCATCTGCTGTGTGCCTGCAGGGGCGATGCATCAACTTTACACGGGTGAAAGATGAGGCAGTTAGGGCTCCACAGTGCAGCCCTTCTCCACCTCCACCTCCTCCACCACCAGCAGAGCACCGGCCCCTGATCCACCCCCTGATCCACCCCTCCACCTCAGCAACTCCCTCCCGACCCACACGCTCCCCACCCAGGCCCCCACCAGTGCGATCACCGCATGGACCCCCACCATCACGAGCCCCACCAAGACCCCCTCCTTCTCTTCCCTCACCCTACCCTGGGAACCAGCACTGAGAACTATGCAGAATCCTGAGCACCCTAATCTAAGAGTTGTTGCTGGACAGCAAAAGAAAATTTAACTACTGATTATCGAGAGAGATTGAGGAGATGTGATCTAATGTGCATTGCTTTGGGTTTGCGAACTATCACATTACTCAGAAAGTCTTGAAAAGTTTTGTTTTAAGTTTGAATTTGAAATTGATGTATTATATGACTGAACGTTTTAGCTAAAAGCTGAAGAATTGAGGGTTTAAGCATGTTTTAGTGTAGAGTACTCGGCTGTATGAAATTTAATAAGGCACTGCTCTTGGATCACTTGTTTAGACCTGTAAAGTAGTCTAAAAAAATAGACATTTCAACTGCCGGGCAGTTCCATCTTCTAATTTATTTAGTCTTGGTTTCCTGGAAAGCACTTGAGCATAGAATGACAGAGTTTCCGCTACTGTTATAGAACACTAAGCATGGCCTAATTATGTAAAACTGTACTGTGGAGGGGAATGCAGGGCTTTGGTTTTCCATACATAGGTTGCTTCAACTGCAGACTACATAAGTGTAATTTTGTTTAGTTACTGTATTGTTTTTGAACAACTTTCTTTAAGAAAAGAAAAAAAAAAGAAAAAAAAAAGACACATAGCTAACCAAATATCACTGCCATCTATTAAACATTTTTACAACTGAATATACATAGTGCTTTTTTTTGTTGTTTGATTTTTCAAGTATTAACTGGTTCTTCCAAAAAGACAGCAGGACATACAGTGAATATTTCCTGTGTTGTGTCTCAGTCTGCACTCCTGATGCCTCCTCTGAGCTCCATTTTCTCCACGAGTGCCACAGTGACCTACATCTGACACACCAATTCAACACATGCCAACACAATCAAAACTTACAATAATAGTTAAAAGTAAGTTTCAGAAGAATTATGTGGACAAATGTTTATTTTGTATTAAAATAGTGATTTCTGTTTGGATTAGGACCTACCCTGATGTTTGGGAACCAGCAAAATTATTCATTTCTGCTTATACACTAAACACCTACTACCACCATATTCCTTAAATAGAAATGTAATAAGCAGGAATGTGTTTCATATAAATATGATTGACAGTTAATTTGCTAGTCAGGACCTAACTTTTCTACCCCTGAACATCACCACATGTGTGTTTATTATTCCTCTTACTAAGAGGAAACTATGTACATCAAGGACCTTTTCAGGTCAAACTTTTGGAAAGAACATGGATGAGTCACTAAACACTTCACAGTCCAGCTCCATCAGTTCAACAGTGGCTTCAGTGCGACTTCCACAAAACTCCACTGTACAACTATAATAAGAATGCAAAAAAGATTTTATATATATGTATATACACACACACACACACACACACACACACACACACACACACACACACACACACACACACACACACATCCCCTGCCAGTGCCTATGAGCACTTACCTAGAGGCTTGCAAATAAGGTTGCCCAGGTAATGAGTTTTAAAACGTTTACCGATACAACAGGCACACAACTGCAAGAGTGCTGTGTTCTATGATATTTTAGAGAAGGAAGTTAGGACGTTGTCCTTGACGGTGTTTTAGCAAGAGTTTTTCCCCTAAATTAACATTTAAATTAACAGCACTAATCCACTCTCATTCTCCAGACCCTTACATGTGGCATGAAGACTGCAGATCTCCTGTAGAAATTAATAAAATGTACACATCTGTCATAAAAACAAAAGGTTCTACATGAAGGATCGGTCCAAAAGCTGTTTTCAATCTGTTTAGACTTTACAGGAAGTCGTCTCTCCAAGGTAAGCTTCAGCAAAAGACTGAACCTGACTTTAACCTGCAGATACGTTTTGCATGGTGGTGAAAATGCTTTGGATGATTTTTGCGGCTTTTGTAAACCATAAACTTTAGTGCGTCAATTAAAAACAATTCTTGAAGTAGCATAAGGAGTCCTGGGACAGAGATACAACTTGTTTTCACGCTTGTCTTGTTATATTGTGAGAAACATTGGCCCCTACTGGATAAAGTAAAGAGTGCACTAGAAATAATAATAAAAAAAATGTTAAACAGGGTTTTGGGTTTTTGTTCTCATTATCTTGGTTAATAAAAATAATAAATGTAGAATATAAGAAGTATATTTTTCTAATAAGCCTATCGTTAAAAATGTCCTGTGCTTTACAAGTCTTTTTTGTGGGAGAACTAAACGTAGTTCTTTTCCTTTCCTCACAAAACAATTGGAAAAAACAGACACAAGCAACTCCATCCGTTTTAGCCATGTTTACTTTCCAACACAAATATTTCTCACAATACAGCGATGCGCATTACACCCATTTCCACCTTCAAACCAAACACTTTGTTGGAGAAGAGCACACACACCGAACAGAGGAACACAGTTTAGTGGATCAGCTTTCTTAGTTGTTCAAGTGCACCATCTGTGAAACTTTCCTCACATTTCAAGGCCACAAAACATGCTGATAAAATGATCCAAACTAATTCCTCTTTAAAGTAGTCCATAAATAAAACTGTCCATCTAGATTTGGATATATTGCATTATTAATATGCCTCATGTTCTCCTTTTATTTTTCTGCATTTTTTTTCCTGACAATGCTCCCTTCTTCGCTCCTTTGACCATGCCCTTATACTGGCCCTGCAGTTTCGCCTTTTTCCTGTGAACACAAAAATCGCTGAATCAGACTGAGCGAGTCACAAAATATTTGTAATACATGTTTAGAGGCTTCACGGCTTCATTACCTGCGGTTGAGTTGCACCTTCTTAAGAGGGATGTAGGCATATGGGTCGTGTTTCCCCTTCTTCTTAATGTCACCTTTTCCTTTCTGCATTGACCACACACACTTATTAGAAACTTAACACTCGTCAATGGTTTTAAACATAAGTTTATGTAAAGGAATACTGTGTTGCACTAGGAAAATCAATGGCAGGGCAACGAGATTAATACTGATATGAGGCGTGTTGCCACAACAAAGACAATTCTTTTCGGCACCAGAACTTACTGAAGTCTTTTATATATTGCATCCATTTGTCAATGATCAAAAATAGTCATTTACTCAAGAATGGCACACGGTAAGAGTATCCATTTATAATGTTGACATTAAAATATCAATTTTGTGGATCAGAATCAGACAGAGACAGAAACTGTGATAGCACAAAGCCCTTTGACTGTTGTAAGAGTACCGACACTTTAGACTCCTTGCATAAATGTTAAATATCCAACTTCTTACAGAAAATGTAACAATAATCAAAATGTTATTATGGAAAGGCTTACACACACAACCAACTTTACCTTAGCTTTGTAATCAGCACCTGACTCTTCTCTTCCTCCAAGAGGTCTGTGAATTCCACTGCCACCAGCTTCAGAGTTGAAACAGAGAAAAAATGGTTATTACCTTATAGAAAGAAATCTAGTTTAAAATAATGCTGCAGAAAAATACATTTCCAACATAGACTGTTTTTTGCTCATACCTTTATATTTCATTTGTGGCTCAATTCCCATATCATCTTCCATATCATCTTCAATTTTCCTCTTTTGGCTCTTTTTCTGCACAAAACAAAAAAAAACATTATTGAATGCTTATCCTCTTGAGCACACAGAACACTGTTGAAAGATCACCAGCTACTCACTGTTTTCACTCCAGCCTCTTTCAGGATGTCATCGAGTTCCTGGTCATCTGATAAGGAAAGAAAGCAATTGGATTCAATTTACTGCAAGGACACTGCCATTAAATACCTCAATAGACAGAAATTGAGATTCCTCGAGATGTACAGTACAGTACAGTATCATACATTAAATGTATTCAAAATTATGTTACGTATAGGGATATTGTGGGGCCTTGAGATGCGCACAAATCGGGTTTTAAAACAGCAGTTGTTGGAAATGCACATTTCTCAAAGCCTGAGAATCATTTTACAATTTTACTACATCCCAATTCACACTACACAGTGAGCCAAACCATGATTTCTCAAACTGCAGGTCTTACCTTTAGATCCATCATCTTCCTCATCATCATCCTTAATAATTAATCTCCCATCTGATGTCACCTTGAAGCCATGGTCGATCTTGGGAGTCTTCTTCAAGTCGGGGTTGGTGGCTACACAGAAGAGAAACATTTAAAGGAAATCGATTTAACCAAAATCTAATTTAAACTTTAATACATATTTATAAATACTATCTAATTTTCCTATTGAGAAAAAAAAAACATTAATCCCTTACAAAGAACTCTCTGTGCTGCTTTAGGATCCAGAAAGTTGAGTGGTTCATCAGACACTCCTTCTTTCAGCCAGGCCTTCGCCTTTTGTTTAACTGGCTTCTTCTGGCCTTTTTTAGGCTTCTCATCCTCAGAGTCGTCAGAGTCCGTCTCTGCCAGGACATCCTCAATACTGCAAGCAAAGAGGAACAGGATGTTCATTTTAGTGCTTTTATCTCTCTCTCTCTTTAATCTCGCCTCTAAACTCTAAAAATGTGTTGAGAAAATATTGCGTTCTTCCGTTGTGAGCGGACCATCATTATGCACGTTCACACTAAACCATGAAAACAAGCATTAAACAGCTTGAGTACCTGTCAGTCTTGGCTTTAGGAGTGTCTTCATCGCTGTCTGAACCTTCCTCCTCACCCTTGTTCAGCAGTTTGCGCCTCTTCGTTCTGGCCTCCACTTTACGGATGTTTGCCAGAACTTTGTGAAATTCTGCAGGCAGCATGCTTTTGACCAGTTCAAAACTGAGCACAAACAGGGAACATTTCATTTAGAGATATATATATATATATATATATATATATATATATATATATATATATATATATATATATATATATACACACACACACACACACACACACACACACACACACACACACACACACACACACACATATATACACACATACATGTATATATATATATATATATATATATATATATATATGTATATATATATATATATATATATATATATATATATATATATACATACACATATATATATATATATATATATATATATATATATATAGAAATAAATATCCCAGTGGAATGAAGCTTTTGAAGAGCTCAACCTACCCAAACTTGCGGATTAATTTAGTGAAAATGTTTTTCAGGTTTGCCCTGCAGTGTCTTCTCATATCGTCTTTAATAGCACCAATGCCTTCCATCTAAAAAAAAAAATACGGATATTAAAAATCCTATTTGATCCACATTTGGACAGTAGAGACAGATTACATATGCGGCACTTGTATACTTACAATAACAGTCACATGACTGGCTAGAACTTTTACATCCAGGATGAAGAGGATGACCTTGATGAAGGCTAATGAGGCCTTGACAATTTCCCGGGTCCTGCAGGTGAGCAGCAAGCAGATGTTGCGCAGGAGCTGCTCCAGTGGTGATACATCTATTGAGTCTAAATAAAACGATGAACCAAATGAAAACCATCCCTCTACACAATGTATAATGTAATACTCTGTAGCTATCCAAATCACAATGTTGCCTACCTTTGAACTGAAATACAATTCTGGTAAGGGCCAGTACAGTGCAGGTAATCATCGTGACTGATCCAGTGAGTCCAATGTACACATGGCCCAGGTACATATCCAAGGCATCTGAAACGTACAGGGGGGGGCCTTCTTTTAGCACAGCACAACAAACTAATACGACACCTGGGGCCAGTCACTGCACTATTCTGATCTGCCTAGACGAATGTCAGGTGTACAATACAAAAAATATAATTTGTCTAATATTAAGTAGCAGCAAACCTACATTACATTATTAATGTTGTTCATTCCTTTACAAAAATGTAATTTAGGACCAGATTGACAAGAACAAGAATATAATTATATAAACACTGCATTTTCAGATATTTAGAAATTAATGGATACAATGTTCCCTCTATACACTAATATAATAAAAACCCTGCCGTTACTATAACAACTTATCCTAACAATAGGCAGCAGTACTAGCACAACAGCAAAAGCATCAGCCCAGACAGCAAACTGACTGTCACTACCCTTGAATGTTCCATCATTATTCTAATGCATATGAGCAATGCAGGTAAGAACGCAACCTGAGAAAGCAAAGCGAGTTTCATTAAGAGACCACATGATCAAAACATTTAAAACAGCCTGTAAATGAGACAAATGCAATAGAGAAACATTTAAAATGGCAAATCTACACTGCTATGGATTTTGACAATGAACCTTGAAAAAAAAAAAAGACTTACCTGTGGAGTCTCCACAGAACCGGATAAAGGCATTGCCGATCTCTACCAAGAGAGAGTAAGCATTTTTGCGCGCCCCGATAGAAACTTCTTTCGTGCAAATTATAACCTGACAAGACATTAACGTATTATGAACATCCTGACACAGAACGAGAGAAGGGAAAAAGAAACCTGCAGTGTGTGTAAGCTACCTCAGGAAGAAGTGCTGTGATGAAGTCCTCGTGCTCCTTATTTAGCTGCTTCACAATATGACTGAGGCACTTCAGTCTGGGCTGTACAAAAAAAGAATAAATAAAACAGTCACCTTCAGTGAAATAAACATGTGTGGATGTTTTAGCAGTACTGGGTTAACATTTTGACAGTAATGTTTCCCAGAGCTCATACCCTTTTGGCAGGTGAGGATGCGTTCTTCAGATTGTCCAAAAGGACCACCTTTAGCTGTTCCAGATTAGCCAAGACGAAGCGCTTACAAGGCTCTCTTTCTCCTCCGCACATCTCCTCCAACACCCGGTACGCTTTCTTCTGAATACCAGAGTTCTTACTCTGAGCAAACAGACACAAACAAAAACATTTACCACATTTGGCAGACGTCTTTATCCAGGGCAACTTACAACTGAGCAGTTGAGGTTTAGGGGCCTTGCTTAAGGGCCCAGCAGTGGCAGCTTTGTGGTGCTAGGATTTGAACTGGTAACCTTCCGATCCAAAGTCCAATGTCTTTACCGCTGAGCTACCACCTCCCCCAAACGTCAGCAACAGCAATAAATGAAATAAAATAAAATCAAAAAGATATCTGTGAGGCATACCTCCAAATAGGGCTTGATTTGTTCGTATGTGTGCGTCATTGCCTCCTCGTCCACAAATGCAGACATTGCTACCACTAAATCCATCACTGTTAGCCTGGGGGAAATGAAAAGCAATTGGGTACACTTATAGAATCGTGTTTAGATACAAGTTATTGAAATAAATTCACATTTCTAAAATTGTACATTTTATCTTATTTACAGAGGAATTTTAACAGCCTTCTTCATGAATGCTACATTTAATTAATATTTCATTCTTTAGAAGTAAAATATAAGCCAGATGTTATGCGTGAAACATGGAGTGTGGATTTACCGGGTAAACTCAGTGCTGTCAGGGCTGCTGAGCCTCTCCAAGGCTTTTTGCAGAAATGAGCCTACCATCTTAAAATAATAATAAATAAACAAAAAATAGACACCATTATTAAAAATGATTTCTTATTTAGTAGAATATCAATTTTGCATACATGTTTTAATAAATCAGGTAAGGTATAAGGAAAAAAAAAAAAGAAAAAGGTGAGCTACCTTGTGGTCAGAGACTGTCAGGTAAGCTCTGATGGTGTCCAGCACAGCCAGCCTGGATGGGTCACTTTCCCCAGGTGCAAGCTGCTGTGTGTGCACGTTAAACAGAATGGGCAAAAAGTTCTTAGCAAAGCGGCCCACTTCTGCCTTCTCCTCCTCTGCAGCAAAGAACAAACAGCATCATTATTAATCTGTAGTGTGAGTATACAGAAATACACAAAACCCCAATATTCACAAGGTCACATTAGTAAGCTGGACTTGTTTAAGCATGATATTCCCACAAGCAGTAAATATACTGCAGCTCCTATACTAATACAGTAATATCTTTTTCCAGTTCAGGAAATTGTGCTCAAATGGAAAGGTAAGGATTGGCTTTAACAAGTAAGATGGTATTGACCTGTCTCACAGCTTTTGTGGATTAGTGTGCGCAGGGCTTGGTAGATGCACATGCGGAGATCAGGGCGCTCAGTGATAGCCATACCCAGCGAGCGGGCAATGCTCTTAAATGAACTAACCAAGTCTGTGGGCTTGGTGCAGAACCCAGGAAGCATCGTCCATATCTGTGGGACAAAATGGATAAAATGATTTAAAAAAAACAAAAAACAACAAGTAAATCATAACTCTGCAAATCATAACCAGGTGCAGGGAGTGGTACACTGTTACCTGCAAATCTAATGTTTGATAAACTTTTGCCACCAGCTTCTGTCCAGTCTTCTCCAATTCAACTGCTAAAAATATGAATCCAAAGTTAGAAAACCTGCTAATGACAACATTATAAAAGCAACTTCTAAAGATGTGTGCATGCCCTTTTTATCAACACACTACACACACCTCTCTGTTTTAGTGTGGCTCCCAGGGGAAGGAAGTAAGAGGTAAAGAATTCCAGCTGTGTGTTCTTTACATTGTCTCTGATAACTGGTATAAGCCAGCTGCGTGGAAACTCCAGGTCATCACTGGGGTGGGGAAGAGAAAGAAAAAAACCCAAAAACTCAGAACACATGATAACACACTTATTACGAATATCGTTAATGCAGGAACCTAGTAACACAAAAGGGACAGTTTAGATCGGGGTTTTGGTATGTAATAATGCAGTAAATATAAGTGCCAGTATCAGGTAAGGTAAGGACTACAATATAAACAGAGAAAATAAAAAAAATGTTTACTAAGTATTTATTTTATTTTTTTGTACTTATTTTTCATTCTTTTTATAATATATCCTAAACAACCTGTAACACAGTTGTTTCTTTCTGCTCAGTCTCATCATGTTTCCCCTAAACTTATTGTGCATTATTATTATTCATTTGTGTCGTTTTTCCTTCAAGACAAGCAGCACACCTACAAAAATATCAGACAGAATGCCAGATAGACTGTACTTAAGAATATAATAATGTATTTAGGACTACAGAAAGGTTTAGCTCTTTCATTTGGTACTCAGTTACTACTTAGTACAGCTCATACTCCGTTAGAACGGTTACAGTCACTGATGCGCACAATAAAGTGCATTTAATGTCCAAACACTTCATTGATAAGCACTCATGAGTGATGCAGTTTAAAACACAGTCGTGAATTCTTTCGAAACATGAGCAATTTTACTCTTGCAACTATGAAACTCAACCCCTGGAGTACAGTTCAGCACAATCCAAGTTGTAAACAAAATTCGCCATCTTTTAACATTTATCTAGGAGCAAAACATGAAGAGAACAGCACATCCAATACTCCCAACCTACTTATTATGCAGGTCAATTCTTAAGCAATTTTGAATTAAATTGATTTTTACCAAAGTCCAAAGGAGGTATAGGTTGCTGGCAACCATTAGAAGTAATTCTAACATAACAATTTTGCCATGTTGTGACTAGCTATCTAAGGATTTACGGGTTTATTTCTATCTCTGATTGTTGCAACAACTAATTCGATAAAATCAATAATTATCGATAATTAAATTTGTTGTCAACGAATGCAGTTGACTTGCAATTTGAGCAGCCCGAGATTTGCAAGTCAAGATAGCAAGATAACACAGCCGCTTGCAAAATGGCGGTGAGTACAGGGTCAACCTGGAGAAGGAATAGAAAAACACACTGGAGTCACGGATGAAGGTGAAACATCAGTACGGTAAACAAAAACTGTATAATCCTCATTGTGTGAAAATGGTATAGTTTAATTAAGTGATACTGTATGAACTAATAGTTTGCTAACTTCGGGACAGTCGCACTGGATGTGTTCTGGTGTGATTTGCGAGCATCAGGTTGTGCAATCAGTTCGCTTGTGACACTGATGATTCAATTCAAATTATTCAATTAAAACGGTGCGGACAAACACTAAATAAAAAAACAGCAGCCGCAAACGATACATTTTTTCGTCGCTGTTGTGGTTTTTAGCAAATGTTTATGCATTTGTACAGCAATGCATATTTTTTTTCCCTTTCTTTTAATCAAGCCCGTTAGCTTTCAGCGATTCTCCGTTCCATTCTCTTTTTATAGCATGTCACGATTTACTGCGGCTTTACTACATTGAAATGCATGTTTTCAAGTTTGTAAATTAAATGTATGCATATATCATTTAATTATTATACAAAATTTAATTCATGATAACAGAAAGAATCATGCCAGCATGAGTGAATATAAACAGTACAACTTTGATTCTATGGTGATGACTTACTCTATCCCTGTGATGAGAAGTGGGACAGCATTGAGGACCACCTGTGGGCCCATGCTCTCCACTGCACCTCCTACTGCCAAATCCAACTCTCCACAGAATGGGAACTGTGGTGTGGCACGCAGGTCACTTAAAGACTGCAAACTCTGTGACATAAAACGCACAGGAAAAAATGTGTGTAAATGGGAAACAGAGAATTAACAAAGAATCAGCTAAATAAATAGCACTTATTTAATTCGCTAATTAACACACTGTTTAACTGAAAACTGGCAACATTCCAGTGAAAATATTAATACCCAAAGCAATAATTAAACCAGCCTTACCTTCACCATAACAGGATGAGCCTGTTTCCCTGCAGCCCTGTAGAAGCAGCCAAGAACCTGCAGCACAAAAGGCCATGAAGCATGGAAGCGGTAGGACAAGCCCTCCTCCACAACACTGAAACGCAAGACGACAAACAGGAGTGAATGAGACAAACTCTTTGATCCTCTGCATAAAACTGGACTGTGTTAAATTTAGACTTGGATTATCAATACACAGTTGTAGCTGTAGTGATTATAATCATAACATAATCCTAATTTGTGGTGATTATATATTGGATGAATTTTGATAAAAGACCTAAAAATACATATGTACAAATTCAGACTCACCGGAACATTTTACAGAGGTAAAGCCCATTTCCGGCAGATGCACTGGGTAGAACAGGACCGATCTCTGCCATATGAGGGGCCAGACACTCATTGATCAGGGTCTAGGATAAAAAAATCCAATTGGCTCATGCAGAGAATAATATAGTTTGCTCTCACAGCAAGTTGATGACAGTTTATAATCTACAGATAAATACAGTTTTCATAGACATATAAGCAATTGACTATTTGTAAAGAGCTTGATTGACAGACGTTCTTGTCATGGCGACATGGCTTGTCAGACATAGCAACAGTAACTGAGGAGGGCAGGTTTTGTGAAGGACATTCCACAAAATCGTTTAGGTCTGCGAGTGACCCAATACAAACATGCCCAATAATATAGTCCCACCCCTGACACTTGATTAACGACTTTTAATGCAAGGCATCGGAAATGCAAATGCAAAAGGAATTGCAAATCAGAGAAAATGAAAAAGCAAACGTGGCAATTAATGTTGCTATTTAAATATGACATTGTCATAACTCGTAAGAGACGGGAAATAACTCTGTGAATGTACGTTGCTTAACCATTTGAAATTTGGCATTTTTTTGTGCATTTTTTTGCGAAAGCAAAAACACAAACGATAATGCAAGATTTACAGTTATGTTTGGATAATGTCACAATTAGTGTCCACATATGAAAACTTAATTGCAAATAAAATTTTTGAATTTTAAATTCCTTTTGAATATTGTCTGGGATACACTTCCATACAGTCGTTTTGCAATTAGACACAAATAAAACATGTTGACATGTATAATAATGGAATTCCACTAAAATTAAACTATAGTATGACTCGTTCTTTGCAAAATATAAAAAACAACATCCCTCCCCAATGAGAAACTCTCAACATAAGCAATTATTGTCTATAGTTATAGACAATATAGTTTTAACACTACTTTAACCATTATTAAATATACAACTACATAATGATGTACAGTCAACCCCCGATAATCCACGGCTCGGAAAATCTGTGGGTTCTCATTTGAAACCTATCCAACAGCAAGTTGCGGACTATCTTAAAATTAGCGGGAATCCGCAGCAGGGCCGAATAACACTATTTTTATGTATTTTTTTATGTAATAAAGTGACAATGTCTAGATTAATTCACTAAGGTACCATAGAGGCTGCGGGGGTGCGTCCAATATTCATGGATTTTCGGAACTCAAAAGACCGCAAGTTCCTGGGGACCATTGTATACACATGGCCCCAGTTATAAAACCACTGGTGTTGCTGTCACAACTGGTACATCAAAATAGTACTCAACAGAGATGATACACCTTTAGAAAGCCTAATTGCTAACTCAGATTACGACTGAATGCAATCGTATTAAAAAAAGACCATATAAAAGTGTCTACAGCATTTATAACCTACCTTCAGAGTTTGTGTGGCAGCAGAGACGACCTGTGTGTGTGGGGAAAGGAGACAGGACATGGAAGCGGAAAACAGACGAGGAAGGTGACCCAGACTCAAAGCGCGCTGCAAGCTAAACACAACAGATTTCAGCCTTTATTTACTTACTGAACCACACAGTATAGAAATGCATGATTCCAATACTTGAAAGAGAACAGTACCTGGATAAATGAACGTGGGCTTTCTCCATAACAGCAAGCCACGCTAGCAGTGGCTGCAAGTCATTTTCACTGGGGATGTAGTCATACAAAGCCTAGCAGAACGAAAAAGAAAGTTAAGACAGTATAATAATCAAACAAGTAAGTAAGTAAATAAATCAATCTCTGGAGAAATATAATTGCATACAATGATGCATGTGAGTCAGATTTACCGTTATAATCTGGGCATTGAGCTCTGCAGACATAGCTGAGGGGTTTGGTTTTCCGCTGAAGAGTTTGTGAAATGCCTGCATCGCGCTGGCTGTCACAAGCTTTTTAACAAGAGAGAAAAATATAACTTGTGTACAAGTCTACATTACAGTATAACTATTTCAGTATGTACAAAGCAACTGCAAATAGTGATGTCTTCTCACCACATGACTCAGGGTCATCACACGAAGAAGAGTCTCACAGCAAGACTTCACTGAGCTGTGAGGAAATGCAGTAATCAGCTCTTTCAGAAGCCCCAGCACATGCAGTGTGGTCGTATCTTCCTTGCTGCCTATTAAAATTAAGCAGGAAGATTGATGTGCGGAGATACACTACATTTAAATGAAACCTCAAAAACTGAGGGACATGCCAAAGGGAATGCACTGATACCAGCCTACCTCCTGCCTGCTCCATCTCTTTAATGCAGTACTTGGCTGTGGTAATGGCAGCGGGGTGATGGTTGGGAGCATTATCTCCAAACATGCAGTCGCTGCCACGCAGGATGGCGCACACTCCCTGCTGCGCTGCTTTACGCACCTGCAACACAATTAAGAAACAAATTAAGAATTTATCAAAACAATTACTTGTGATAGATTAGGCGCATACAGTGCAGAGTTGCAATGCTAAGAAACTAAGGAGTATATTATTATCGAATAAAGGCAGACACCCATTTGACATCACATGACCAAGAAAAAAAACTACAGACACTTTTCTGTAGCCTATTGGCAATGAGATTATTTGCAGTGGTTCACTTTGCACAAACAGTTCCAAAAGGAATTTAGCAGTGTGTATACAGGGAAGTCTAGAGAGCTAATCAGACTGCAATCTCCAAGAGTCTGGAGCTTGTGGTCAGAAATGCATGCAAAACACCAAACATGGATGGAAATTGGCTAGAGAATGCCCAGACTGGACCACTCTTTACAATTTTGACATCAAACCTTGAGGTAGCAACAAGAGCAAAAGTCTGTGTTTCGTTTCACTTCTTTCAGCCAAGAACAGAAAGATAAGTCTGCAGCGGGCATAAGAACAATGGACAGTGGAAGACTGGGAAAACAGTCTGGTCAGATGAACACTTTTGGGATGTGCTAGAATGGGAGATTTGCAGCATTAATCACTAGGTATTGCATGATACAATTCAGTCAACAAGGACCTGAATTTTAAGGGAATGTTTCAAGATTTTGCAAAATTGATGCAATGAACAATTAAGACTGTTTTGTGAGCAAAAAAAAAGCCCAATTCAGTATTAGTATAATTTTTCTAAAAAAAAAAATGTATGAGTGTATGTCATGGTACATATGGTTTTCTGTACCACTGATAATCCATATATAAACCCTGCAACCATTCAAAATTTGTCAGTAGTGTAGCTTACAATTTAGTGTTTTCTGGTCCATGTCTGATTTGTTACACTCTACCCACATGTAATAACTACGGGTCTTCATCTTTTTTGTTAGACTGATACTTATTCTGTGTCAAAGGGTTGTGGGAAGTATTACTTTTCTATACTCCTTTTTCTTGTCACAGCATACCCATACCAGCTGCCAAAAAGTGTCTTTTGCAATCTAAGCAATATTGACTATACAGGAAAATATCAATAAACATTTTTCTATGCTATGAGATAGAGATATAGATATATATAGATATAGAAAAGTCTTTGAAATGCTAACCTTCGGCTTGGAATGGACAGTGAAGCTGAGTAGGCCATGATACACCTGCAGAGTAGATGGATAACTCCACACAGAGAGATCCTGCTTCCTCAGCAAAGTGGCCAGACAAGACAAGATCTGCAAAAAAGATATAATTGAATTTAATGTTCTTTAGATTTATTCATGAAACATTCATAGGACAAATGAGAAAACTAGCAATGTGGCAATTGTGGCATAGCATCCTCTTATTTTCAACTTTGTGATGGCAAATAAATCTACCGTAATTTCCGGACCATAAAGCACAGCTCGTCCACGGAACGAATTAAACTCATAGGTCAAGGTACCACTGTATTTCTCTGGGGGGGTTTATCTTTTGTCATCGCCGTAAGTTTTACTCCCGATGCCGTGCAGCTCAGAACACAGGTGAGGTGCGTTTGTTCATTTCCGTTTGGAAATTTCATTAGTCTAATGTTCTGTCGCCAAGTTTTTTGGCTTGAAGTTTGTGAAACCGGTAAAAATCCATATATTAGCCGCTTCGTTGTTTAAGCTGCTGGGTTAAAAACGTGGGAAAAAAGTAGCGGCTTATAGTCCGGAAAATAAGGTAAATTAGTAATACAAATTTTTGCGATACTTCCAGTGGCTAATGTGCATTTAAATGTGCTGGAGATTATTATGACTTAGACATACTATTAAACTGAAGACATATAGAGCTAACAAACCCTTATTCAGGTAGGTTTATGCAGAATATATAACAATAAAATATTACAAACTTCACTCTGCATTTATTTTTGTTTCCATTAAAATTGAAAAGTGAGAATGACAAGCCTCTGGTCAAACAACACAAACATATTTCCAGAATCAGTTTAATAAAACCTCTCCCAATCACCAATTAATGCTATTAAAGTGGTTTATAAAAAATAAAAAAATTTGTTGTTAACTATTGCCTCACAGATAGCTTTCTCTTCCTCTTTTTTTAATATATCTTTTAACTAGTTCATACACACAATTTTGGTATGTGTTCATACAGAGAAGACATTTGTGGACATTAAAATGCAAGAAATATCACAATATAGAACATACCCATCGAACACAAGACACACAGTCAGCAGTGGCTTGTTTAGACATGACATCCATGAAGGCCTTCGCTGTGTCTGAGAATTTCTTTATCAACACTGGCGCAGGCACCCTACAGTCAGAGAAATCACGTTAAAAAAAATAGCAATGCACAAATCACTCCCATATTAATAAACATGATCCCGCTAATTGTTTTTTTCAAAAAGGTCTAGTCCCTATGCAAAGCTCAACTTTACTGTATTTCAAATTATGCTAATTTTATGGACTGAATATTCAATTCTATTTGCAAAGTGCTTTTAATGACAGACAATGTTGAAAAGCAGCTTCAAAGAATTAAATAGATTACAAATATAACATTTAAATCTATAAGGTTTATGAATAATAACGTGAGCATGACAAACCTTTTCATTACCAGGCTGAGTAGGTAGGCAACAGCAGCCAGAGACTCACTGCTCTCGACTGCCTCAAGGGTCGTCATCTAATAAAAGAAAGTTTTTGTGGCCGGTTTACAAACTTGGCAGCACCAAGAAATATTTAGAAAATCTATTTACTAAGTCTTAGGGTACAAAACAAAAAATAAAAGTCAGTGATTATGTTAAAGCATTGTATAGACCTTTACTTCAATAAGTAAATAAATAAAATAGCTTTGTTTTACTAAACTGGTTAATTATGTTTGCATTTGAGACCCACCAAAGCAGCAAAGTATTCCGTCTCTGTCTCCTTTCCCCCTTGAGAGCGAATCACTTCAGTAACAGCTGCCAGTACAGCGCAGATCTAGATAACAAACAGCATGTATTTTAGATGCATTAGATGCACAAACAGATGCATTAAGTTCTCAATCACTGCAATCATATCTGAGGCAAACCTCTTTGTGTGCAGCAGAGTTGGACTCCCAGTATCGCTGAACTTTTCTAAATGTCAGATTTGAACAATCAGACAGTCCGCTCAGAAATGTGCCTGATGTCCTCTCAGTGAGGGCTGTAGTCTCCTCCATGGCATCCTCCAAACCATCTTTCTTTCTTCCCAGAGAACCAGTCTGAAGCTCATTATGGAGTTTTAAAGCATCGACCGTAAGATCACTTTTTTCTAAAAAACAAAAAAAATTAATAATAAATAAACAAATAAATGAAAACAATAACAGCATGGTATGCACAAAACTGAGTATTTGTCACTGTAATGGAAAAAAGTGCATGTATATGTCGTTTATCTATGGAATACGTATAACTTTAAACATACACAAATGCAACGTGAAATAAAGAACACATTGAGTCTAACAGGGCCTTGCATATTTCAACCAAAACATTATAACTGGTAGTTTTTAACTGCATGAAAATTGATGAGGTAACAACTTTGTCGGATCAAAATGCCAAATTATACAATGTTACGTGTTAAGAAGTAAATATAAAGCAAACTGTCGGTGTGATTTTTAACTAAAATTACCCACGTGTACACGAGGGGCTGCCCATTTAACTGCATAAACATATCTTGGCTAACTTTTACCTATGGGCCGGCTGAAAAACCGGCTTCTGGCAGCTTGTCGATATCGACTCGTCTCTGGGTTTGAATCGCTGCTGTGTCCTTTCTTCCATCGCTTTAATTTCTGAGCGGTTCCAGAGCGAAGTTTACCGGATTTCACCATTTTGCAGAGAGAAGTGATCCTTGGAGTGCTCAGCCACGCTTTCTCCCCGGCCTGAACGTCGCACTTTAGATGTCGTCATCACAGTGCGCCGTTGAAAAGCTACAGAGTGAACTGTAATTGAGAAACTGTACTGTAATCATTCAGTTTAAAAACACGAACTCTTCCCCGCACTGTACTAATTATCTCCAGGTCTACATTTTTAAGTATTATGACAATAGTTTAATTGGGAAAATATTTTGTGGCAGCCTCCTCATACAATTGTTTTAATAAATGCTGCACGTTGTATACCTGATATTAACTAGCATTAGTTTTAAAAAGGTATAGGATTACCCTTTAATAATAAAGCACCAAAAAATGCTTTGGAGCAATATTTCATTTTCTGAGGTCCAAAATGTCCAATATATTGTAAAAGAACATTAATAATGGAGACATTGTATTTGTTTAGAACAAGCTTTCCTCTCTACGCTGTGCTGCTACTTTAACTGGCTGAATTGTCGTTAATTACATCACTACAAGAAGGGACATGGTTAGTCAACACTCTTCCTGCACTTGTAGCATTTATACTGGTTTTGGTTATGCACACTGGGTGAAAGATTTGACAAATAGAAAAAAAACTTATTTATTTTCTCCTCTGCCAATTCCTCCCACACTCAATATTCTTTACATTTAAAGAGTTTGCTAGTGTTTCAGTGCATTTAAATCCCGGTTTTGCATGAAAAACCTGCTATATAAGTGTTCTAAATGCATTATTACATAACAGATTGTAATCATAAAAACATGGATTTATTTTTCTTTTTAAACTTCCATTTTACTGAGCAACAGTCTACTAAAAGTAGCTTAGTTTATTTCCAGTAAAAAAAAAAATGTTTTAACCTGAACTGTTAATGAAGTTCCATTCACAATAATTACAGAAGATGTATTGAATTTTTTAATATTGGTAAAATATTTGTCAGAAAACAACATGTAACAGTAAAAGGCAAGAGAAACCCACCACCTTGTCTTTATAATTCTTTAAAAAAAAAGAAAACAGACACAAATTGTTTATGGTTATAAGAACAACTATAAACTATAAATACAACCTTTCCCCTCGAAGCCAAACTGCAGTCTATGAGTCGGTGAAAATGCATATAAAGGAAAAATAAATACAGTGAGTATAAAACATGGACAACTGGTCATCATTTAGTCAGTCATAAATAATTATGATATTTGAGGGAGCACAGCTCCACTGTATGTCACAGTTTTTTCAAAGTAATATCAAATCCCGCCTTTGGAAGTGTGCTAGATAAAAGATCATCATCATGTTAAAAAAATTATATAATTCCATGGACAAGGTAAGTTCCCTTCATCACTGCATGTGATTTCATGTCATAGCTGTAAATCTGGGTTTGGCAGGCTGCATGATATGCAGGATCATGGATCCACTGGCAGGCATTGACTTGTCAAAAGAAATAACATCCGCTGAGACTCCAATTTAAACTGGGATCATGTCCTTTTTAATCGGGTAGATGTCCCACGTCAGTCCGTCACCATAAGGACTGTGTCCAGAAGGCAATAAAACACGAGTTAGCCAGTGACTGTGAAGAAATCAAAACACATATATTACATATAAACACAATATTACACTACAAAAATGACTGGTTTGCAGAATTTTAACCAACTAAAGAACGGCACAGATATGCTACTAAATCCTTATGAGCCTTATATGCCTTAAGAGTAATGCAGCTATAGCTGATATTTAATCATGTTGAAGCAGATCACTTATAGCATGAGTGTCATCCAACAATTAGTTTATAATAAATACAGATTTTTTTGTTTGACACTGACTATGAGCAGCAAACAGAAAATTTCTGCAACCTTTTTTTAAACTCTTCAGAGCTCCAGATTTTATAAAATCTTTCTTCTACTTAAACCCTAGAAATATGTCATTGCAATAGCATTTTGTTTAAAACAAATAGAAGAAGATGGATAGACAAATATGGCATCTAAGCAGAATTTATTAAATGTTTGTTTTAACCATGTACTGTTGAAGTATTGAAGGATATTCCAGACAATATTAGAAAGGAATTGCAGTTGCTTTTTCAATATGTGGACGCATATATTGTGACAATCCAAACGCTATTGCAAATCTTGAATTACAGTTTGCGTTTTGCTTTGGCCCTTAATTGTTCTGTGCTTCACAAAAAGCCTGTTAGCCACTTCACTTAGGTTGGCGAAGACAACATTACTGATATTGCTGTCCGTCAAAGCCACAAACTCATTTAACCGGTCTAAAACTTCTGAGTAGGAGGAAATCTGTAGAGTATGAACTGTCATCAACTTGATGCATGAGCATCATAATGGCTTTCACAATTTCAACAATGGACTACCTCCATTTTTAAAAACACTCCACAAAACCGTTTATTACTGGCCTGTTGGCCGTCGACTGTGAGTGAAATTCCTTTACATCTGCCTCTTTCAACCCAACTACCTGCATGTCTTTTCTCACCCCATCCATAAACCATCTCCTTGATCTTCCTCTTTCCCTCCTTCCTGGTGGCTCCATCCTCAGCATTCTCCTAACGATATACCCTATGCCCCTTCTCTGCACATGTCCAAACCATCTCAATCTCGCCTCCCTCACCTTGTCTCCAAAACTACCTACATGCGCTGTCCCTCTAATAAACACATTTGTAATCCTGTCCATCCTCGTCACTCCCAACGAAAACCTCAACATCTTCAGCTCTGCTACCTCCAGCTCCACCTCCTGTCTTTTACTCAGTGTCACTATCTCTAAACCACACAACATCGCAGGTCTCACCACAGTTGAATAAACTTTCCCTTTCACTCTCACAGATATCCTTCTATCACAAATCACTCCTGCTACTCTTCTCCACCCACTCCACCCTGCCTGCACTCTTTTCTTCGCTTCTCTAACACACTCTCCATTACTTTGCACTGGTGACCCCAGGTACCTGAACTCCTCCACCTTTTCCATCTCTTTTCCTTGCAACCGCACCACTCCACTGCCCTCCCTCTCATTCACACACATGTACTCTGTTTTATTTCTACTGACTTTCATTCCCCTTCTCTCCAGCACATACCTCCAGCTCTCTAGGCTCTTCTCAACCTGCTCCCTACTCTCACCACAAATCACAATATCATCTGCAAACATCATAGTCCATGGAGACTCCTGTCTGACCTCGTCCATCAACCTGTCCATCACCACTGCAAACAGGAAAGGGCTCAGAGCCGATCCTTAATGCAGTTCAACCTACACCTTGAACCAGTCTGTCGTTCCCACTGCACACTTTACTGCTGTCACACTGCCCTCAAACATGTCCTGCACCACCCTCACATACTTCTCTGACACACCTGACTTCCTCATACAATACCACAACTCCTCTCTTCACTTTGTCGTACGCTTTCTCTAAATTTTACAAACACACAATGCAACTCCTTCTGACCTTCTCTATACTTCTCCATCAACATTCTTCAAATAATGCGTCTGTGGTGCTTTTCCTCAGCATGAAACCATACTGTTGCTCACAGATGGTCACCTCTTCTCTCAGCCTGGCTTCCACTACTCTTTCCCATAACTTCATGGTGTGACTGATCAACTTGATTCCCCTGTAGTTACTGCAAGTCTGCACACCTCCCTTATTCTTAAAGATCAGTACCAGCACACTTCTTCTCCATTCCTCAGGCATCCTCTCACCTTCCAAAATCCTATTAAACAATCTTGTTAACAACTCCACTGCCATCTCTCCTAAACATCTCAATACTTTTACCGGTATGTCATCTGGTCCAACCGACTTTCCACTCTTCAATATAATTCCATTCCATAATTCCATAGAATAATGAAGTATACAAACAGTTGGGCTAACTGTAAATATATATGTGAGCTGAACAAATAGATGTAATACTTAACAGATAACAGATGACTAAAAGAAACAAGTGCATAAGGCTATTAATTATTAACTATACTACTTTTATTTTTGTATAAAAATAAGGTATAAATGCACAGACATTTTAGTTTGGGTCATAAATATTGTTGATTATTATTGCAGTGATTTGCTAAGCACCTTACCTTCTCTTCTCTATTCCAAAAAACACCTTCCAGTTGTTCATTTTCCCATAGTTATATGGATTCCTATGAACCTATTAGGAAGGGGAAAGATTTTTAGTTTAGAAGGAGTATTTTTTTGTAGCTAAATTAAATTTATTATCAAGCTCTCCTACATACACTCAACACTCTTATCTATACTATGTACAGTGGGGTCCAAATTTCTAGTTAAAATAAACAGGTTATGGAATTGTGTAATATTTAAATAACAAAAGAAAAAGATCTTCCAAATCTTACATTTTTAATATTTGAGATTCTACATATTTTAAGGGATTTATAAAAAATATCATTTTCCTCATGCCTAATCTCTTTCCTCACATACATTCTGGATATAATCTGATATTATGTATAATAGTATTGGTTTGCATTTAATCAGAAAATAATTTACTTTTAAACCCAACTCTGTGTGTATGTGTGTGTTCCTCCTACTTTTCCCCGCTTGGCTAAGCGTCTGGCCTCTTTACTGTTGATGTGCCTCTCAATACTGGTCTCTCCATGGGAGATGAGGACTGCATGCCACAAAGTCAGAGCTCCTAAAGCAATTGCTACCGTGCTGAAGGCCAGGAGACATTTAATTATAACCAACAAAGTATTTTCATTTTCAAAAGTAAAATCACAGACCGAATAAACATGCTGCAGAAAAGCACCAATTAAAGTGCTTACCTAGTCAGCACCCACATGTAGATAACACTCTTGTGAAACACCCGGTCTTTAAAGGTGAAAGGTGCTGAAGTTTGACTCTGATAGACAAAAGCAACAGTATAAAAGGCTGTATAAAATCTCACGTGCTTGGATATAGTCACAGATTTCTATATATTTTGTTTATTATTATTATTATCACAAAAACTAAGACAAGTGTGAATATATTTCATGTCAAATTTTGGGAAGCTACAAATTGTCTATTTTTATTGTGAATTTATTGTAAAAACCAAATATTATGTTTAAAAAATTGTATTTGAATTTTTTAAAGATTATTATGCCGATATTGTAAGACGGTTGTACAAATTTCAAGCTTATATTACCAGATAACCTCCAGAAATAAATGTTTAAATAAACAAAATGTATAGAAAATTGTATGTCTATATTAATTACACTTGGGATAAATTCGAACACAATCAACAGTTATATTTATTTGCTGACAAGATTTTTGCAAACAGGTCCACACCAAGTTCACTGTACCACTGCATTTGTTGCTGTTACAACGATATTTGACTATACATTAAATTTCAGTGAAGTAAAATGAAATGTCACAAACTTTGTGACTCATAGGAATAAATATATATTTATATACTATATTATATATATATATATATATATATATATATATATATATATATATATACTAATTTGTTAGTGAAGAAAATTCAGTGGCTCACACAGGTAAGTGAGAAAAACTAAATTAATCTAGGAAGATAACAGTGAGAATGAGAATAATGTTCACCATTTTGTCCACAAATTAAATGATTTAGTTAATTTGGTGTACAAAGCGAATTATTTTTGTATTAATAAAACAATTTGTTTCTTCTTCCCGTGGGCTCACCACCTGCAGGGGGGACCGTAAGGGACGGTGCTGTGAGGATTGGGCAGCAGTCGAAGGCGGGGGTCTGCTTAGACTGCTGCCCCCGCGACCCGAATTACGGATAAGCGGGAGAAAATGAATGAATGAATGAATGAATTTGTTTCTTTTTAAACAACAGAATCACTTGATCAGTAAATTTGTTTTTACTTTACTTGGAAATCAAAATCAAAAGAGCTAAGAGTATCTCAAAAACATTTTTGCAACTGTCTAAAATAGACCTCATCTCCAAAATGCCCAAATATTAAGCTATTAATGCTGTCAACAACAAATCACTGGCCAGCAAATGAGCAAGAATAAAGAAAAGGCACCCCTGAGGGCTCCTGTGCCACCATTTGCTCATTTCATATTAATTTCTTCTTGAACACAAAAATAAAATCTTGACTACGATTAAAATGTCTGATGTAAAACACTGGTAAAATGTTTGCTTTCCATAATTTAAATACAATTGTTTTCTAAAGGTGAATGACCATAATTCTTAAATAAGACAATGCTCCTGTCCACACTGTAAAAAAGTCTATCAGGCTCATGTTTTGGCCTTTTTGGATATAGAGAATATTTGGTCTCACATTTAACACAAACTAAATACTCAACTGTTTGAAGACATCGAAATTAAATGCACCAACATCGACTATTCATTCTGTAAAAAGCTGTCTGCAAGCTCATCATAGGTCATAATTGAATCACTAAAGATAATTTAATAATAATAATTTGCTGACCAATGATTTTGTTAATAAGATGATTAAAGGCTTTCATTTTCCCCTTGCTTTTGGCCAGGACTGCAGATACTTGCCTACCTGTTAAAAATATGGCATAACAGTTTTAAAATAAGCATTATATAAGCAAAATAAACTACTAGTGGAATTGCAGTTACAAGTAATAGCGAAGGCAAGTTATTTAAAAAGAAACCACTGAAAAAACTAGAGGATGCTAGTTCTTTATATCAATAAAATAATAATATTCTTTAATGAATTATGCCGTGTTTTCTATCTCATTTATAGAATGATTGGTAAACCAGGTATCCAAAGCATTTATGACCTTTACAACTATACATCCAAGAAAATTCCGTAAAACGTGTACAAATACTTACTGCACACATAGCCTGGGGTTTGTTTTAGAAACGTTGTGTGTATATTTTTGTATAAACTAGCATCCCCGTGTTACTCTCATTCTTGTGACTCATGCATCTTGCAGGCAAGTCTGGAAGATGACCTCAGAAACACCAAAATGAGTAAAAAATAAATAAATAAATAAATAAAGGCACACGGAAAGCCCCCTACATAATGATACCTTCAAAGTCAGAGTTTCTTGAGGAAGGATTCCTACCAACAGACCTACACCAGTCACTGGAACCCCCTGTTTTTCCATGTCCATGTGCTTCATTTGCTATTTAGTGAATAGAGAGAGAATTGCCCGATTTTTAGCAGAAGAAAGAGAAGAGAAGCACAAGTACAGAACAAGCACATCTATACTTATGGTTTAAAGTACAAGCAGTAGTTGTGGCCTTACATCTAAAGCGTAATATGCATCCATGAAGAGGTTTCGGCCACTGATGCTGCAATATATACAGCCAAGAGTCATGAAAAGACAGAAGGAGAAGAAGTAACGGTGGTTGAAATGACCGACACAGTTGTTAAGCCAAGCTAAAAAAATTCAGGTTAAGGTAAAAGTTTAAGCGTATCATCAAAGCAAACTCGTATCAATATATCCAGGGTTTGCTATTATTTCATAAGCAGTAATTTCAAGGATAATTTCCTTGGTTTAGTTGATCAACAATGCAGATCAGTATATTGAAGCTCACAGGCTAAAAACTGTTTTTTCTTTCTTATTTTCTTATACTGAAAACATTCAGATTATAGTTTTCTTAATGCTTCAATATGACTTAGCCGTGGAGTTGAAAGACTGCAATTAATGCCTCAAAGGTGCTGCAAGATTATTATTCACTAAATGATTTCTGATGGTGTTCAATCTCGGTACACCAGATTCAAAAGAATAATCCATTTATAAGTTCAAGTAGGCTCAATTTTGGAAACCACTAAGGGTGCATTACAACTGGAGTGGGATTGATATTGGATTGATGCTGATGTTTTTTATTCTTTGTGAAAAGGATACGACAGTGATGGTCCATTTTCAATATACATCTGCACAGAAAAGGCACTGTTAACAGCATGCACTGGATCAAAAATAAATAAATAACTAAATAAATATAAAAACATGCAGTTTATGGTTCTTACGTTTTGCAAATGCCGCAATGATGCGTTCTTGCTGGTTTGGGCATTACACATTTTTTGCAGACAGACACAAATGCAACATCGGTCTTCTAAAAGTAAAAGAAAGAAATCATACAAAATAAAAAATAAAAGAATAATTTGAAATTAAACCAGTCAAGGTCTTTTCACTAACTTTTTCTATATACTTGTTTTATAAGTTCTGAACCTTAGGAGGAGATCCAGGAGATGTCGTGGTGGCCTTGTAGTAATGGAATACAATCATTACCAATAGCCAGTGTCCGTAGCTTAAGTGCCATGCTAACCAGCCGACAGAATATGTCTTAAGAGCCAAAGGCAGGAGGCACAAATACGCAACTGAGAGCACAGAGCTGGTGAGTAGTACCACTAGAATAACAAAGACCTAAAGGAGGAGGAAAAAGAAAACATTTTACAAACGTCGTATAGAAGTATAGAAGATGACAAACCAATATGTTATTGACCATTTTATAAAATCAAAACCCATTTTATATGAAATGCTTACAATCCCGAACCAGCGGGTAATAACTTCCACCATCCAGAAGACCGGCTCAAAAAGGGAGTCCGTCACAAGATCACAGTTGAGGAGAGAGTTGTGGCCGAGGGAATTAAAGATAAGTCTGGTGTAGCTCAGGGGCTCCCGCACTCTCCGTGGCAAGCGGCTGTGACTGCGTCTGGAACAGTTGCGCATCCATCGCACCAACCAGTGCACAGCACAGGAGCACAGCCGCATTCTGACCTGGGAATACAAACGAATTTATGATTCGCATACTCATACCACGGTCAAAATTCCATCACGGTAACTATCATCACCTATATTTTGGATTGTAAGTTAATTTTTTTCTATTGTAGCTGCACCAACATTGTCGCCAAATTACATCAACATGGTAGACATAGTAAACATCTCACAATATATATACTGAAAATAAAGTCCCAAAAAACAAATTGTGCATTTTTCCTTTAGGTTATAGATGTCGCTCGTGTTTGTGTTCACATACCGCAAAAAAAAAACCTCTGTTTTTGTGCTCAGTCATTCACTTTGGGATGAAGAAATAGGCACATTTTTATACAAATTATTTAATTTTAAATAGCGCTTCAGGACTCGCACCTATCATTTGCCACCCTGTCACATCAAAAAGACAGACAGTCCATGTGTTTCAAACTGCAAACCGCTACAATTTAATACATTTAGCAAGATTTACTTAAAAAGAAAAAAAAAAAAAAAATTTATTATACATATTAAAAAAAACATCTCACCACAGAGACCAATAAGATCCATGGACTATTAGCCTTTCTGTGACACTTGTAAGCCAATTAGTAGAAGTATTTAGGGATGCAGTGATAATGATGATGGCCTGAAACCCTGAATCAGTATCAAATCGGATTTAACATGATCTGATCAGGTTACTGAGGTGATGACGTAAAAGTGGATGATGTTGACTGACTCAACCATTTTCTTCCATTTAAAAATTAGGACATAAAAGAACACAAAGCCTTCCTAGATATGAAATTCGAGCGATTATAAATTCAGTAATGAGATCATCCAAATAACTGACCTGAACGTTTTCTCCGACCAAGTCTATGATGACTCTTTCCTACTACATGCATTAGTTCCCATTTAAACACAACACACCCAGCAAAAACAGGGCGATGCTCGATCAGAATTTACTGAGTTACTGATTGGATGGTCAGGGGTTCAAGCCCTAGTATCACCAAGCTGCCACTCATGGGCCCTTGTGCAAAGCCCTCAAAGGTGCTTTATCATGGCTGACCCTGCGCTCTGACATTCTAGCATCACAGGGACATGTGAAAAAAAGAATCTCAGTATGCTATATTGTTCACGTAACAAGTATAAAGCACCTTTACCTTAAAAGCAACACAAGAAATATTTTCTAACGTGAACAAGAATCAGCTCTGACATCAGTTCTTTTTATTTATTTTTTTTTAATGTGGAATCACTTTAGCACTAACAGCAAATTGCATTGATGGCTTTTATTTTCCAAAGTAAAATCAGTTTGCAGGGTTTAAACATAATGAACATGGTAGAGGATTAACAGTACTGATGGGAGCACTCACAATCTGGAACACGTTCGATTCTGCTCTGCTGTACCTTGTCTCAATTCTAAGACAAAAAAGCTTTAGAAAGATAAAATAAATACAAAACCTACTTTAATATACTGAATAGGGGGTTATTAAATAAATCTGTAATCTAAAAAAAAAAAAAAACCACTCCCAGGGCGTTAATACTACTTTCCCTGGATTGCTGGGTGGGTTTGCCAGATGTTTAATCTTTAGACTGTCACTGTGCATTGTGTCATGCATGGCAGATTAATGACGAGCCCCGTATTGCGCATGCGCCTTTCATATTTCACTCATTAATAGAAATTCAAGTGACGTCATATTGCATTGTATGCATTTGTTGCTTAGTCCTTTATTGTCTATTCGTTTTATGTCTGTGTTTAAGATGTTTTATTTGAACAACAACTAAAAAAATAAGGTCGTACTACAATGAATTGAAGCCTGTCTGGTAAAACGCCGACTTGAATTCGAACTAAACCACAATATAAGTAAATCCTGACATTCTGCATTCCGCACAGGGCGTCAGCTGAATCTTTAAAAATGTCTTTATGAATGCAGTTATTCCATAATCAAGCCCCGACGTGTGCATTCAATCTGCTATTTAATTTATAATATTGGATTTATTACGCAGGATATCAAAATGTACAATTCGAGCAGATCTGTCACAATAAAACAATGTTCCATTGATTCTAACAGCCACCTGACCAGAAACAGAGAACACATGATTATGGTTGTTATTATTATGGATAAATTCGTATTTTTCAGATCCTCACCCGAGTGTGTTCCTCTGGTAAAAGTAAAAAAAAAAAAGCCAGATCAGCTCACGATGCTTCAGATGACAGCTTTAATCGAGGACATCTGTCATCATGTAGCCAGTTAATCCAGCGCGAGCGGATTTTTTCCCCAGGTTCGGCTCGGCTCAAGTCTGTGGGGTGGAACTGCGGTGGATTGTGGGAATTGTATTGTTGTCGTTCGCACGATAATATAGAATGTTAATAACACCATGATTGTGAGAACTGTGGACAAAATATGCGTATACAAACGCACAATAACGAATAGTACGTTACATTTTGTTTTAAATTGTGTTTTTTGTTTTGTTTTTGTATTAATTAATTCATTTGAAAAAAAAAAATATATATATATAAATAAAGGACACAAAACCAGAAAATAAAACGGCAAAACCTAGTCGCTAAAATAAATATTAAAATAATCTAGTAAGTAATAATTAAAAAAATGCACAAAAAAAAGATTAACACTTCCCTGTCAAAGCGCAAGAAAACCCGGAAGTTCCGCTGGAAGCATTATGGGGCTTGTAGTTCAGTAAATCACCGCGACAACGTGGACAAGTCAAACCCTCCGTTACACTGTGATGGCGTTTAGTTTTAATTTCGATATTTCATCACATATTGAACAGAACGATAGCAATGTAACTATAAATGAGAAAGAAAATAAAGGAAATCAGGATACGGCGAAGAAGCAAAGCCAGGCTGAGGTGAATAGCCAGCTAGCTGCACTGGAGAAAGCATGCAGCACTTTATGTTCCTTCTATATGTTGATTAAAACTATAATTTTATAGACTACCATCACATATCATTATTCATATGAACTTTTCTGCATATACAGGAAATCAATGTACCGAAGAAGGTGAAGGAAGCCCATGAGCATAAACATGCCCCAGATCTTCTTTCACACATTGAGAACTCAGTCACTGAGACAGTCACTATAGGTGCATTACCACCTCTCCTTTACCTCAATGAGTCAGTATTTGAGCAAACTGCCCCTGAGCGAGAGGATGCTGAGAAGGTCCTGTCTCAATCCATCACCCAAAACTCTGATCTCATAACCGGAGTGTATGAAGGAGGTCTTAAAATCTGGGAAGGCACCCACGATCTTCTCGAGTATGTCGATGATGAAGGGGAGATGTTCTCTGGGAAAAAGGTGCTGGACCTGGGCTGTGGAGCGGGACTTCTTGGCATTCTTTCGTTGAAGAGAGGCGCGAGCAAAGTCCATTTCCAGGATTATAACAGCACTGTGATCGAGCAGCTCACAATTCCAAATGTATTCCTTAACTGTGAGGAAGAGGGTGGTGATGAGAATAGAGATGAAGAGGGTAGCCCGGCATCTAAACGGAGATCTGTGGAGAAAAACCACGCACTCGTTGATCGGTGCAGGTTTTTCTCAGGGGATTGGACTTCATTTCTCTCACTGATTCAAAGTCAAGATCCCACCCTCAAATACGACTTCATCTTTACCTCAGAAACAATCTATAACCCTGAATACTACACTTCTCTTCATGAAGTGTTTCATAAACTGCTTGCTGAAGAGGGAGTTGTTTATTTGGCAACCAAGTCTCACTATTTTGGAGTTGGAGGTGGACTGTATTTGTTCGAGAGCTTTGTGCAAGAAAAAAATATCTTTCAAATCAAAACTTTAAGGGAAATGGATCAGGGACTAAAAAGGCATATTGTTTCTATGAGGTTCAAGAAATCACCTTCATAGCACTCACTTTCCTTGTATGATCATGCAAATGAGTAATATGAATATTATTTTAAAAACAGGGACTGTCAATGCAGTCTTAAAGATTAAAGGAAAAGACATTAAATTTGTTCACGTTGAAATTCTTGCTATGTGTCTGGTGATTTTAATGCTACTGTGTGAAGTGAAAACTGTATTTTACTCTTATTTTGGTAAGTTCGAGGTAGTGGGCACACTGATCTCATATGGTGCCTAACAGTTGGAAAAATTAAATGAACTCGAACACAAGAGACAACAATCAGGTTTTGCTGTTAGCACTGAACATGTGCTTTTCTTTACCATCTCACTTGCGACTATGCAACCCAGTTGTGCTGAGTTAGCATTTTAAGAGATGAATGAGCCATTGACTGTATTCACATAAAGAAAGCCAGACAGATTAAAGGACTTAAGTGGTGCTGTATCGCTCTTACAATACAGATACAATAATCAAAGACTAATGCTGCATTGGTCCCCCCCCCCCCTTACAAGTGGTAATTACTTGACACAATTCCTTTAAATGCCTTTACACTGCAAATTGAACAGATGAAGTTGGGGGAGCATTAATGCTGCCATGTTTGTTAGAAACATGCTTGCCAGCTTCTCCTCAATAAACTGTAAATTTAATAAACATTTGTATAGAATTATACAGTGATAATCTAAAAGGTAAAAACTGATCTTTTGTTTACACCTGATGCTATGAGCAGTCTCATTTTGATTTGATTAAATAGGAATTAGAAGAGGCCATTTTTTCTGACTCTAGGTTTAATAGAACAGACTATCAGCAGATTTGTTTCCCTACTAAAATGGTCTTATAATAATGCCTGACCTTCCTCAAGGATTTTTCCTCAAATGTTGACTTTGACCTTTACAATATTTTACTACATCCTTGCCTTACTAAACTTCCCCCTGAAACACAGGGCTGTGCAGGCTGCCAGTGAACAAGTATGAAATGTAGTGCTGATAATGTTTTGTATATAATGCGTTAAAAATAGGTTTCCAGAGGTAATAGTGATGTGTATTGCACTTATTTGGCTTCTACTCAGGGTAACACTAATTGATTATAGTATTTTAATATTTGACAAAATGGAAAAAAAAAAAAAAAAAAAAAAAAAAAAACGTTTGGGAACAAAAGTGCCTCATGTTTATTCCTTTCAAAGTGCTTCACATCCAAAGACAGAGTAATTTAGACAAACATGTTAATTGTTAAACCATATCGTTTAAATGTACAATCTGATTACACATTACAGTAAACTCTGCAGCCTAAAGCTCAAATTCCTGGTCCATGATGAAATATGATTGTATTTGGTTAAAGGTTGTCGAGACTGATTTGATGGTCCACAAAGGTATTTGGTCAATAAATATTTTTTGTAACTACTTTTCAGTCAGATATACTCAAGAACTACCAGTGTGACAACACTAATATACAAGTTTCCAAACATGCACTGAATCAGGGTGTATAATGAATTTAGCAGTAGCTTCTTTTAGAGCTTTTCAGTGCTTTTAAATATTCGGTCTATGGAGACTACTTCTTAGCCTTGCCCTGTGCCGCCACAGCCTCCATGGCCTTTCGCACAGTCTCCTCATCTCCCAGGAACTGCATTGGCTTGATGGGCTTCAGGTTTTCATCTAGCTCATAAAGTATGGGGATGCCTGTAGGGAGGTTCAGCTCCATAATGGCTTCTTCAGACATACCTGTATAATAGACAGTGGTTTATTTTACAGAGGTAATCAATACACAAATTAATGCTCAATCTTGAGTATTTAGAAAAGAAGTGTAGTCTAAAGTGTAGAGGACACACTGTAATTGCTAAGCTTCACTGCAGGAAAATTAAGCAAACAAGATTAGATTCTGAAGAATTAATTTAGTAAATTCGGTAGTTTTGCTTAATAAAATTCATAAATGTGGCTCAAGGTATTTGATTCTTTTAATAAATTTATGCATAAAATTTCACAGCCATAAATGTAATTTATTCAATATGCAAACATTAATAAAATACTGGTTACGTGTAATGGCTTGAGGATCGAGAACGCAACATACCTTCCAGGTGCTTGACGATGCCCCTCAGGCTGTTACCATGAGCAGCAATCAGCACCCTCTTGCCCTGCTGGATTTGAGGAACGATCTCTTCATTCCAGAATGGAAGTGCACGAGCAATTGTGTCCTTCAGGCTCTCACAAGCAGGCAGCTGGTCCTCGGTCAGGTCGGCATAGCGCCGGTCCTACAGACAGATGAAACTTAAAACTCTTGACTGCAAGTAGAGCATACTTATAGATTTGTGCACTTTCCAACATGCCTTATCATCCAATTGCACAATTCGGTTCAACTTTGAACCACACTGCACAAATATACCCGTGCTCACCTTGCTAATAACGCTGTAGTAGTCATGGTCTGCCACCATGGGAGGAGGTGGGATATCGTAGGAGCGCCTCCATATCTTCACCTGTGCCTCACCATGCTTGGCAGCAGTCTCAGCTTTGTTTAAGCCAGTCAGGCCACCATAGTGGCGCTCATTCAGGCGCCATGTCCTGTGCACAGGAAGCCACATCTGGTCGATGCCATCCAAAACAAGCCATAAGGTACGGATGGCCCTCTTCAGAACAGAGGTGTAGCAAATGTCAAACTCAAAGCCAGCATCTGAAAAGGAAAGAGGGCGTTTTAAATGTACAGGATCATGATGTGACAGCTTTCATGATGTGTTATTGAAATGCGCCTGGATTAATAGTACGAGTATAAAAAGAACGATCAGATCATCAGGATTGAGAAATACAGGTCTATAAGGACACATGAAAGAACGCACGTTCGATGCAGCACGTTCACCGCCGATCAGACCCGCCCCCCTTCTCGCTATTGGTTGAAAGAAAGCGAGTGGAGGAAGCCGATTGGCCCGAATGGAAAGAGACCATTTGACAGACGTTGAAACATAGCGGAAGATGGAAAAATACACCTCCTTCACTTGAACAATTTTTTTTTAAACTAAGTTTAGAATGAAAAAAGGTTCACCGTCATCTTCAAATTGCTGTCACCTAAACCTCAATGCAGACTGTCACAAAAAGCGCCAATAATTTGCGGAACAAGGGCAAAGTGCTTACTGGACGGTGAGGTACGCCTTTGTAACCAAACCCAATCGTTTATAACTGAGAAACTTATTTACATCCAATATTTTTTTTTTAATATAAAATAAACAAAAAAACAACCACAAACCATGTAAAGCCTGTCCGCCTCTCTTGGCCTCCTGAATCCCAGTCTCACTAAGGTCAGCATCAAACCATCCGCAGAAGCGATTCTCCTGGTTCCAGCAGCTCTCCCCGTGGCGAATCAGCACTAATTTATGAGCAGCCATTTATATATAATCTCTTTTTTCCAATATTAACTGTACCGGGTAGCAATTAAGAGCACACAAGCTGAAATCGTGCAGGTTGTCGACCTCTACGAAAGCTTGAACACGTACCGCCTCCTTGCTTTAATTGGCTGCTCAGCGTCACTTTCCGCTCAGGATTCCACCAATCACAGCACGAAATCACAGCACGAGACTCCCGGAACTTCCTAACGTTCTCCCCGCCCACTTTAGTTACTGCAGAGAGATGTACTGTACTGGAATGTCTCTTATATTCAAATAAAAGCAATTATGTTTTCTACTTTTCCGTAGTCTTTTTTTTTTTTTTTTTTTTTTTTTTACCAAATATATAATCGCTGCAATACAATACAATTATATTTATATTAGATCCAGATGACGATGGCGGAAAAAGCGCTGACTGGACAGAACGTTCTATTAACGTTAGAAAAAGGTTCTCACAAATAGCAAAAAAATACTAACCTCAGGGAAAGGTCCTGTGTGTGTCCAATGATAATTATAATATAATGTGATTCTGTATAGACAGCATGCGAAGTTATTTTCAATATTATACGATTTAAATCTTTTATAAAGTTATATTTGTATATGTAATAATGTGAAGCGCTGTACTGTTTTATACGCCTTGTATATAAACAAGGATAAAAAATCTTATTTAAACTAATTCCATTTGTTAAGCATTGCTGTCAACCTTTTGTTTAATAAGCATGTACAGTACTTTAATAGACTGTTTCGGAAGAGCAACAGTGTGAACTCAATCTTACAAAACAAGGCATTAAAGTGTTACAGCAAGAGGGCGCTGTTGGCTAACAGCACTAGTTATTAAAATACAGTATTTTTAGGAGGATGTTGTATTTCTACGTTGAGTTGACTGAGCCAAATCCTGTCTTTCAAACATAAACACGTATCGGTATAAAGTTTTATCTTTATGTTTTCCTAATGTTTTAATGTGAATGATATTGGTAGTAAGAAAACTTAGTACCATGTGCAAAATAGAATGTGAATCAAACCACGTGCAATATCATACCACGTGCAATATCATACCACGTGCAATATCATACCATGTACAATATCATATTATGTGCTATATATATATATATATATATATATATATATATATATATATATATATATATATATATATATATATAAAATTTATATATATATAAAATTTATTTTTTTAAACACTTCTGTATATATAGAATGTTTAATATATTTTTCAATTATATTTTATATTTCATTTATGTTTATTTTGTCTTGTAATCTGAAGCAGTCTTTATAAAAAAAGATTTCTCTTAAAGATTATAAAGTCTAACCTCATCTTAAACACAGGACTGCATTAAGAAGCGAGGTTGATGTCTTTCAAACCCAGCATTTTCTTCATGCAGCTTGTCAGTGACAGTTGTGTCAGTGGTGTAAACTCTCCTATTAGAATATTTTAATAGATCATTAAAAAAAAAAAGTACAACTTAATGTATTACAAATGCAACTGCCTATCTACCATTTAGATAGGAAAAATAGATAGAAATAAAGAGAGCGAACGAGAGAGAGAGAGAGAGAGAGAGAGAGAGAGAGAGAGAGAGAGAGAGCGAGCAAAAACTTCACCCTTCATCATACACATTATTCCATAGATGATTATATTGTTCAACATTGGTTTAGAGACAGTGGCATTGAGTAAAAGACAGGAGTTGGAGCTGGAGGTAGCAGAGCTGAAGATGTTGAGGTTTTTGTTGGGAGTGACGAGGATGAACAGGATTAGAAATTAGTTTATTAGAGGGGTAGCACATGTAGGACGTTTTGAAGACAAGGTGAGGGAGGTGAGATTGAGATGGTTTGGAAATGTGCAGAGGGGGGACATGGGGTATATCGGTAGTAGAATGCTGAGGATGGAGGAAAAGAGGAAGGCCAAGGAGGAGGTTTATGGATGTGGTGAGGGAAGACATGCAGGTATTAGGTTTAAAAGAGGCAGATGTAGAGTACAGGGGGGTATGGAGACGGATGATCCGCTGTGGCGACCCCTAATGGGAGCAGCCGAAAGAAGAAGAAGAAGAAGAAGATTAACAGTTTAATAGTCAAGTTGTTGATTAGATTTTAGCCCTCTAACATCATCAAATTTAATTAATATAATAATAAACTGTTTAAGTTACGTTGCATATAACTTTGCATTTAACATTAGTCTATTATGAAAAAAGGAGAAAAAAATGATTACTTGGAATGATTACACAGAACCAGCAGTCTCATACTGTGATCTTAAATGTAATGTAGAGGCCTGCATTCAAAGAGACTACAATGCCCATTACTAAATAGCCATTACAGACTTACAGGCATAGCAACCCTACAATTTTTGCCCTTAGTACATAACAAATGCAATAATTATCCATCTTAAAAAATGTTATGCATAAAACAACAGACCCTTTTTAATGCAAAGTGAAGGCAAATTATGTATCGCATTGTCTACAGAAATTGTCTACAGACGTTACATATACAGTGAGGAAAATAAGTATTTGAACACCCTGCTATTTTGCAAGTTCTCCCACTTAGAAATCATGGAGGGGTCTGAAATTTTCATTGTAGGTGCATGTCCACTGTGAGAGACATAGTCTAAAAAAAAAAATCCAGAAATCACAATATATGATTTTTAAACTATTTATTTGTATGATACAGCTGCAAATAAGTATTTGAACACCTGAGAAAGTCAATGTTAATATTTGTTTGTTTGCAATTACAGAGGTCAAACGTTTCCTGTAGTTTTTCGCCAGGTTTGCACACACTGCAGGAGGGATTTTGGCCCACTCCTCCACACAGATCTTCTCTAGATCAGTCAGGTTTCTGGCCTGTCGCTAAGAAACACGGAGTTTGAGCTCCCTCCAAAGATTCTCTATTGGGTTTAGGTCTGGAGACTGGCAAGGCCACACCAGAACCTTGATATGCTTCTTACAGAGCCACTCCTTGGTTATCCTGGCTGTGTGCTTCGGGTCATTGTCATGTTGGAAGACCCAGCCTCGACCCATCTTCAATGCTTTAACTGAGGGAAGGAGGTTGTTCCCCAAAATCTCGCAATACATGGCCCCGGTCATCCTCTCCTTAATACAGTGCAGTCGCCCTATCCCATGTGCAGAAAAACAAACCCAAAGCATGATGCTACCACCCCCATGCTTCACAGTAGGGATGGTGTTCTTGTGATGGTACTCATCAGTCTTCTTCCTTCAAACACGTTTAGTGGAATTATGACCCAAAAGTTCTATTTTGGTCTCATCTGACCACATGACTTTCTCCCATGACTTCTCTGGATCATCCAAATGGTCATTGGCAAACTTAAGACGTGCCTGGACATGTGCTGGTTTTAACAGGGGAACCTTCCGTGCCATGCATGATTTCAAACCATGACGTCTTAGTGTATTACCAACAGTAACCTTGGAAACGGTTACTGTTGGTCCTCTTTTCAGGTCATTGACCAGGTCATTGACCTCTTTTCAGGTCATTGACCAGCTCCTCCCGTGTAGTTCTGGGCTGATTTCTCACTTTCCTTAGGATCATTGAGACCCCACGAGGTGAGATCTTGCATGGAGCCCCAGTCCGAGGGAGATTGACAGTCATGTTTAGCTTCTTCCATTTTCTAATGATTGTTCCAACAGTGGACCTTTTTTCAACAAGCTGCTTGGCAATTTCCCCGTAGCCCTTTCCAGCCTTGTGGAGGTGTACAATTTAGTCTCTAGTGTCTTTGGACAGCTCTTTGGTCTTGGCCATGTTAGTAGTTGGATTCTTACTGATTGTATGGGGTGGACAGGTGTCTTTATGCAGCTAACGACCTCAAACAGGTGCATCTAATTTAGGACAATAAATGTAGTGGAGGTGGACATTTTAAAGGCAGACTAACAGGTCTTTGAGGGTCAGAATTCTAGCTGATAGACAGGTGTTCAAATACTTATTTGCAGCTGTATCATACAAATAAATAGTTTAAAAATCATATATTGTGATTTCTGGATTTTTTTTTTTAGATTATGTCTCTCACAGTGGACATGCACCTACGATGACAATTTCAGACCCCTCCATGATTTCTAAGTGGGAGAACTTGCAAAATAGCAGGGTGTTCAAATACTTATTTTCCTCACTGTATGTATTCAGATTACAGTATTTGATTAACAGGTGAGATCATGGGCATAGGATGTAATGATCCGCATAGCTAAAACAATCCACCTCCCTTCAAACTTCACTTGGTATGTTCTTCACCTCATGTGCATCAGAATTTCCACTAAAGAACATGGCTTTTTTTTATATGAGTATGTAATTTCAAAATTAATTTACACAAAATATTCCATAATGAGAACACTACTATTTCTAATAACATTATTAATATTAGTATTAGTATTATTATAATTAAGTTTCTGTCTTTGTGGGGTTTTGTTCTGGTTCTCAGTGTTCTTCCATCTGCTGTGCTTCTTACCAGAATCTTCCCTAATTGTTAATAAAGATGAATGAATGTCACATTAATCATATCTGAACTGTTTAGTGATGTTTAAACAACCTATTGCTGCATACAATCATGTACTTTTCTTTTACAAACCGGGATATTCTTTGTTTCATGAAATCAGAATGTATCAATGTTGTTTCCCGTTTTTCATCCTCCATATCTGTGGGTGTGACCCTCAGAGGGAAGGATGGTTAGGGTTTCAGCCATCCCTCTCCAACTCTCTGAACCTCCTCCTGTGGCTGCTGGAAGGAAAAGAGGGGGAGGGAGACAAAGCCTTCCAGGCAACAGCCACAGAGGAAACGGAAGGGACGAAACAGAAAACTAATTTCAAAACTTCAAGTCTTTGCTCAAGCATTGCTGTCTGGGATCATCTTCACCTTTTTCAGATTTTTCTACAGACTTGGTTTGAAAATTCAACCTTTGTTTCTAATCTGCAGTTGATTCTGTGCTTGTGAGAAAAAAAAAAAGCCTCCACCCTAAAGAGAAGGAAGACCGCTAATCCACTGTGAGGAGATGTCCCCCCAGCCACAGGTGACAAGGAATTTCCAGGAGTTCCTCAAGAGCTTTCTTGGGATTGTACGGATCCTTCAGATTCTCCTGGGAGCTGGTCTTTGGGTCACTGTCGCCTCCAGCAAGTATGAGGGCTCCGTTCACTTTGTTCTCTTTGTGGCCGTGCTCTTCTGGCTTCTCACACTCGCCCTCTTTTTTCTCACTCTGCTGAACAAGCAGGACCTGGTGCCCATCCTAGGAGGAGATCGCTGGTTGTTAACCAATGTGATACATGACGTTGTCGCGACATTGCTTTATTTGTCTGCGATTGGCATTATGATCTACAAAACGTCAAAGAACTCCTACTGCAATTTACCACATTACAAGCACTCGTGCCTGTACACCGTCTACCTCACTGGCTCCGTGTTCGCCTGCCTGACTGCTAGCGCCTACCTTCTCACAACCATTTACGGGTCCTGCAGAAAGTGCCGGGGTGAACAGACTGTGGTGTGAAAACCCAACACAGGACACATAAGGGATGGGGGAGGGATACTGCTCTTTCTCACAGAGAGTCCTGAGAGGGAGAAAAACAGCCCTTTTGCAGGGCGCACACAGCTGGCTTATGAAAAAAGATCTTTCAATTACTTTTAAAGCAAAGGGTTTGATCCCCTTATCTCAGGCTTCCAGGTTGGTCAATTTTGTATAAAGTAATTTAAACTCATTTATACCTTTTAGCTACATAGATATGTACTTTATTTTATATTTGTACTACTCAACAAGTTATGTAACACAGTTTCATGTTTTCTTCTATGTGTTGTCTGTCACAATCACAGCCCAACATGCAATCGGATTCGCTGAGTTTGTAGCATTTTGAAATCAGTTTTTATGATCACATAAAGAAGTGTCTTTTTCTAAGACTGCATGTGCATAAGATTGATATGGTGGTGTATGTGTGCAGTCTAGTAGAATGAATCATTTGTCAAGAATGTATGACAATATCCTTTGCTTAACAGCATCAATGTTATGTAAAAGTGTCTATAAGTATTTATATCTTACACAGAGCAAGTGTCAAAGTGAAGAAATAATGAATAATAATAATAAAAAAGATCATCTGAAAATCCTCTCTGTCAGTAGTTTGGGGGGGGGGGGGGGGTGGGTGTTGTGAGTTTTGGCTATTCTAGTTAAGTCCAGATAAGGCTAAGGGACATCAGCCATAATAGCATTCCAAAGCAACCAGACTGCTCCTGCACTCCAGACTGAGAACGATTTGAGTAGATGAGCAAAATGTGTTTGTTTAGGCCCCATATGCTCAATTTGTTTTGTTAGATATTTTAACCAACCTGCTAGATATTAGTCTTTTAATAATATGGGGAGCAGAATTATAGTAAAAGAGAGTCTCCAGAGAGAAAGAGGAGGAGTGTGTTAGTGTTATCTCTGAATAATGAGGGTGGGCATCAGATTTATATCAGCATTTATATCTCCTACTCATTTTTTAAAGAAATTCCCGTTTACTTAGTGTTGTTTAAAAAGACTCAAATTCAGGTAAGTATCCTATATCTGATTGTGAATTGCTTATTGTAGCTCTAAAAAACTAGGAGATAAACTAGAATTAGAAGATGTCCATCTGTTAATACCATAAAAGGTATGCAAATGTAAGTACTGTAGCCCTCTTAAGTTCAGTGCTAATTGCATAATCACTGTCTCTCTTGCAAAAAAGGAAGCCCTACATGAACACTGATCACCAGAAATCAACAACAAATGCTTTTTTTTTGTATTCTTATTTTTAGTTGTATGATGTTGAACATTGGAAAGTGTTAAAAGACTCCATTCTGTTTCTCGGCTTGCGTCTATGACTCGACTGAACATGCCAATAAGCCTCTCACTAAAATTTCCCCCCAAGCAGCAAGCCTGTACAATGCACGGTCTGTTCCTCACAGGGTCAGTTACGGCCTTGAAACTCTCTGAATTCACAATTTTTATGTACTGAGCAAGGAAAAATTTTTATTCTCTACTTCTAAAGGCATACCATTAACATGTGAGCGGCTCTAGATAACAAGTAAAAACACATTTTAAGCCAGAACAAACTTTATGAAAAAAAAAAACTCTTTCAGCAGTAGGTATATTAACTGCTCAAGCGTTTCCTGTATGTACCCAGACTACAAATACAACAGTCTCAGTGTTATGGCTTAGACAAGATCTCTTTGAAATACAGTTAGAATTTGCTTCATTAAATAAAGCATCTGATTATCATATTTTAGCGATTTTCGAATATTACCATTTCACTGAGAGAATTGAAAGTTGAAATTGAAATTGAAATTACTGTTCATAATAACCACCAGAGCAGCATACTGTGACTCCAAACAGAGCTCTTGTGTATTCCCAAGACAGACATAACACCAGTGTGTGTCATAAATTTGTATCATTATAGTGTACATTTCTGCAGGACAGCTGCTGATGAATAATCTTTCATTAGAAGACCTCCACCCAGAATAATAGTGTATCCGGCAGAGCTTCGATGAGATCAGGGCTGCACATGTGGACCCCGCCAAGGCAGCATTAACCACACACTCCACACTGTGCTGAGACACACATTCCTCCAAGTGACGCACGCGGTACAGGATAAAATACACCGAGAGAGACAATCAGATGAGAAAACCCTGAGACCCAAAGAGTTATTCAAACATTTTAATGGGTTTTAAATGTTAATGTGATGCAAGACTCCACTGAAACGGATACCCTTGTTTCACTGCTGCCTGGATTTAGATCCAATAATATGTAGCCATACACAATACAATATGCCATCTATGACAGTGTGTTAAATAGTTCCAAGTATTGTTTAATTTTTCAGTAGAACGTTACTAAGAACACATGCTTCCGAAGATAGAATTGGTTTTGTGAGTAAAGAGGAAGTTACGTTACATCCTGTTTCTTAGGTGCCATGTTTCAGTTGAATGTGGTAGAGGGAAGGACAGTTTGTGGGATGGACATGCTATTTATAAAATTCTGGAAATACCAAGACTGCAGATTTCACTGCCAGCCTGTAGCAGATGGTAGAAATGTCTTATTAATTCCGGGAACATTTTGCCAATTGTACTTTGTGTACAACGTGCTATGAGGACAAGAATTGAGCATAGATCTGTAGGTGCCAGCTTTCTGCTAAACCAACATTCGCAGTGACTTCACCTTGTTTTTCCACACTTCTCAACACTGCCATGGGAACTTCAAACACATGTCTGTAATTGAGTAAACACAGGGAGCCTGAATGACTAAACCACCAAAAGGAAACTAGTATTTGTTATTTATTCATTTATTTATTTTTGTAAAAGAGGCCTATTTGTGGAACAGTTGTAAAGTTAAATGTTTAAAATATCAACATCAGAAAACTTTATTATTTTTATTCTGTCAGCCTAATTTCAACCCAATACTTATCATTGTAGGCATTATGTCTTGTTCCTATGATAAATTCAGCAGATTAATGATCTGAGATACTTCAATGCTATTATGGTAATGATATTATTTAAAGATAGTATGGGTCCACACACACACACCCACACACACACACACACACACACACTAGAAGGAGCCATGCTTTTTATCTTGTGATAAAAAAAAAATCACAATCACAAAATAAAGAAATTGAACCAAATATCAAATATCCAAAAAAACATTTGACTGCATCTCTCTGCACCAGAGGACGTGCTGTTATTGAAAAAAATAATGCACAACAAATTTGTGTGATGCTGTTGATATCCCTGAAATTGTATTCGTCTTATAGCACAGATGTATGGCCATGATTTACATTTTTACTGAACGACATGCCATATTTGAACTGCTGTTCATTCCAGTATTTATCATTTTTCTCTCTCTCACAGCTTGTGGTATTTTCAACCTGTCTGGGAATCTTAAGGATTTTGCAATGATGTGTCAGGGTGGTTGATCTATCTATCTATCTATCTATCTATCTATCTATCTATCTATCTATCTATCTATCTATCTATCTATCTATCTATCTGTCTGTCTGTCTGTCTGTCTGTCTGTCTGTCTGTCTGTCTGTCTGTCTGTCTGTCTGTCTGTCTGTCTGTCTGTCTGTCTGTCTGTCTGTCTGTCTGTCTGTCTAATCTATCTAATCTATCTAATCTATCTATGAACGTTTGTGAACAACTGACTATGAGATTTGTATCCTTTTTGAACATCCCATTCCACACTTAATCCCCATTTGCTGTTATAATAAAATGCACTCTTCTGGGAAAGTGTTTCACTATATTTTAGAGTATGGTTGTGCAGATTTGTGCTCATTTAGCCGCAAGTAAAATCAAGTAAAGATGTAGAGACCAATCTCATGACAATCATGCGATTTATTGCAATTAGATATTTTAATCGATTGACAGCCCTAATATTAATATGACCTGACGTCCAATTACCGGCGTGCCACTAAAACAGTAAGTAGTTGTTTTATGCGTAGTTCACTCTGTTAATAAACTATTCACTTTTAAACAAAAAAGTCTCAGGCACGCCTATTCTTCTGTGCTCTTTTTTTACTGCACGTGCTGGTGCATTCAAATGGCGTCTCACACACACAACTTATAATTCTTACAATACATGGTATGTCACATCCTGCTGACCCTATATAACATTGTAACAGTAGTAATTGCTACTTTTTACTTAAGCACATGTCAGAGTTTAAACCTCTTCACTTTAACTTGAGTAAAAAATTACAGTGAGTACTTCAATCTTTTAGAGAGTATTTTAAAACATCAGTATCTGTACTTCTACTGCATCTGTTCTTCTCAACACTAATCTCAATATACACTCTCAGTACTGCTCTTTTGGTCTGGCCATTGCTGAGTGTTAGCAAAGGCAGTTATGACAATTGTATACATATGCAAAATAATCTTCTTCTTCTGCTTCTTCTTCTTCTTCTTTCGGCTTCTCTCGTTAGGGGTCGCCACATCATCCGACTTCATAACCCCCCCTGTCCTCTACATCTGCCTCTTTCAAACCAACTACCTGCATGTCGTCCCTCACCACCCCCATAAACCTCCTCCTTGACCTTCCTCTTTTCCTCCTTCCTGGCAGCCCAAGTCCCTTCTCTGCACATGTCAACCATCTCAATCGTGCCTCCCTATTCTTGTTTTCAAAATGTCCTACATGTGCTGTCCCTCTAATAATAATCTAATAATTTCTAATCCTGTTCATCCTCGTCACTCCCAACGAAAACCTCAACATCTTCAGCCCTGCTACCTCCAGCTCCACTTCCTGTCTTTTACTCAATGCCACTGTCTCTAAACCATACATGCCAACATTGTAGGTCTCACCACAGTACTAGTACCTGGACTTCTCCCTCTGTCACACTTTTTCTTTGCTGCACAAATCTCAAATGAACTTGTAAAAAATGGAATGGAATTATATGGAACTATAAAACCATCTTGAGCACTCTGACTCAACCGCTAACAAATGTTTTTGATAAGCAGAAGAGTATAATTGCCAAATGCCTCAGGAGATGATCTCAAATTAAATGCAAATGAATTTGTTCATGTAACACTGTGAATATGTCTAGTAGGTCCGTTCTTTTACCTTTTTTCATTTTTTTTTTTTTTTTTTTTACAGCGGCCAAATTTCTCAAGCATAATTTTTTATGGGTATTACAGTTAAAACATTTTTTTTTTTTTTTAGAAGGTTCCACTGCATATGTGTTTTTAAAACGTGTCCACTAGAGGACGCTAGAAGCTTTCTACTCCACCATATTTAAAGACGTTTTACATAACAGCCACATTGTACATTGTATCATGGGTCCAAATGAACTGTTCAGTTATCACAAAAAGGTGAAAATTTGAGTTTTTTTTTCCATTCAGGTTTAAAATATGTAATGATTGTTTATCTAGGGCCAGGAAGATTGTGAAGGACCTCAGACATCCCAACATTGGACTTTTTTCTCTGTTGCGCTCAGGGAAGCGCTTCCGCTCCTTGAAAGCAAACACAGAGAGAATGTCTAAACCAGGAGACACCCGGCAACTAGTACCTGGACTTCTCTCTCCGTCTCACTTTTCCTTCGCTGCACACTTACTTTTGCACTATTGTATGTCACTTTAACTTTGGACTGGCACAACACAGTGTCACTTCATGTCACCTGTTTTATTATTATTATTTTTTTATCCGTATATTCTATTTCTATTTTCCATGTTTCCATGTTGGACAGCAGTAGAAAGCATTTCACTACATGTCGTACCATGTGTCTTATGATATCATGTATCTGATATCATACATATGTCAATAACATATCATATATTGTTACTTTCAGCATGAATTATACTTGATTTCTTGAAAACTTTGTTCCTCAGCTTCTTACTCTGCAGACATATGTCTTCTTTTAAATGTGACAATGAAGATTCCAGACAGCTTGTCTCCCATTTCATTTCTAGTTATTTCCCAGTGTTGCGTCTGTCAACAGCCTCATCACTCATTTTAAATCATTCCACAAGAATGAGCTGTCTAAGAGAAAATCTCAAGTAAATACGTCGCAAAATGAGATTTCAAACACACAGAATCAACATGCACAAGAAGATATACAGAAATTGATGCAGTTCTGAACTTGTGTTTCATTATATTGCTGGAATTCAATGTATTAAGTATTAACATGGCTTTTACACACACTGTTAACACAACCCACAATTAAATAAAACAAACAAACAAAACCCATACAGGAACAGTAAGACATGTACACAGAATAAGCTGAAAGAGGATTAACGAGTTAAGTACTCAAAGTTAATAATTATGTTATGCTCTAAATACCTGATTTGTAATTGACAGATGCTAATTTAAACACTTGAATGCACAAGTTGAGTCAGTTGAATCACGGTTCTAAATTAATGCGCTGCCTTACAAACAACTGATACAATCCTACCATGCAGTTACAGTTGCATACAGAGCGAGACAGCTTTTGTAAATGCTCTCTAATTACCTTACACTGCTACAGAGATGATTCTTGCAAAAAAGCTTAAACATATAAGGTGATTATGGCAATTTTGTTAAATAAGCTCAAGATAAATTTGACAAGCTAGAGAACTTAACGTTAAATAAGAGTGGAGGAAGGTGCACACAGGTGGACTATGTTCTATGTAGGAGATGCAACCTGAAGGAGATTGGAGATTGTAAAGTGTTGGCAGGGGATAGTGTAGCTAGACAGCATCAGATGGTGGTCTGTAGGATGGTTTTGGAGGTGAAGAAAAAGAGAAGGAGAATGAAGACTGAAAGAAGAATAAGACGGTGGAAACTGAATGAGGAAGACTGTAGTGTGAGATTCATGGAAGAGGTCAGACTTGGGCTCGGTGGTGTTGAAGAGGTGCTGGATGATTGGGCAACTACTGCAGAAGTGATAAGGGATACAGCTAGAAAGGTACTTGGTGTGACATTTGAGAGTATTTTGAGCAGCTGATGAACGAGGAAAATGTGAGAGGGAGAAGGTTGAATTGTGTGGAGATGGTGAAGCAGGAAGTGGATAGGATTAATAAGGAGGAAGTAAGAGCAGTGATTAAGAGGATGAAGAGTGGAAAGTCGGTTGGACCAGATGACATACCGGTAGAAGCATGGAGATGTTTAGAAGAGATGGCAGTGGAGTTTTTAACAAGATTGTTGAACAGAATTTAGGAAGGTGAGAGAAGAGGTGACCATCTGTGAGCAACAGTATGGTTTTATGCCGAGAAAGAGCACCACAGATGCATTATTTGCTTTAAGAATGTTGATGGAGAAGTATCTAGAAGGTCAGTAGAAGTTGCATTGTGTGTTTGTCAATTTAGAGAAATAGTACAACAGGGTACAGAGAGTGGAATTGTGGTACTGCATGAGAAAGTCAGGTGTGTCAAAGAAGTATGTGAGGGTGGTGCAGGAGATGTATAAAGGCACAGCAGTGAAATCTGCAGTAGGAATGACAGACTGGTTCAAGGTATAGGTGGGACTGCATCAAGGATCGGCTCTGAGCCCTTTCCTGTTTGCAGGGGTGGAGGTATGTGCTGGAGTGAAGGGGAATGAAAGTCAGTAGGAGTAGAACAGAGTACATGTGTGTGAATGAGAGGGAGGGCAGTGGAGTGGTGCGGTTGCAGGGAGAAAAGGCGGAGAAGGTGGAGGTGTTTAGCTACCTGGGGTCAACAGTGCAAATTAATGGAGAGTGTGTTAGAGAAGTGAAGAAGTGAGAAGTGCAGGAAGGGTGGAGTGTCTGCAAGAGTGAAAGGGAAAGTTTATAGGACTGTAGTGAGACCTGCAATGTTGTATGGTTTAGAGAAAGGGGCATGGAGTAAAAGACAGGAGGTGGAGCTGGAGGTAGCAGAGCTAAAGCTGTTGAGTTTCTCGTTGGGAGTTACGAGGATGGACAGGATTAGAAATGAGTTTATTAAAGGGACAGCGCATGTAGGACGTTTTGGAGACAAGGTGAGGGAGGCGAGATTGAGATGGTTTGGACATGTGCAGAGGAGGAACATGGGGTATATCAGTAGGAAAATGCTGAGGATGGAGCCACCAGGAAGGAGGAAAAGAGGAAGGCCAAGAAGGCAGTTTATGGATGGGGTGAGGGAAGACATGCAGGTAGTTGGGTTGAAAGAATCAGATGTAGAAGACAGGGGGGTATGGAGACAGATAATCCGCTGTGGTGACCCCAAATAGGAGCAGCAGAAAGAAAAAGAAGAAGAAAAAGAGAACATAACAATAAAATGAAAAATATAATGAAAAACAGCACTGCAACAATGATTTTTCTCTCTCTCTTTCTTTCTTTCTTTCTTTCTTTCTTTCTTTCTTTCTTTCTTTCTTTCTTTCTTTCTTTCTTTCTTTCTTTCTTTCTTTCTTTCTTTCTTTCTTTCTTTCTTTCTACATACCTCACAAGCAAGAGTGTAGTTATACTAAATGTTGTTAAGGCTGTGAAACAACACATAAGCACACAGATGTTAGTGTGATATTGCTTAAAGTATTACTTTAAACATTGTGCAAACTGATATTTCAGACACAATATGGTCAAATGCTCTGTTTTTTATTCCGATAGACTGAATAGATCACAGAAACCTAGTAGTCAATTTTTACCCCTTAATAACTGTACTCACTATATAGCTAGCTAGATTATCTTGATTTGTGCATTTCCATTGATGCTGCTTCTGCTAGTAGAAGTTGACTTGTATAATTGACATATAATTAGTGATATAGTGACCTGTGGATGAGAAAATGTAAATTAAACCATGTTTTGCACTAGTAATTTGTGTCTTGGCTGCACATGTTTGATTTACCAAAGTTTACTGAGCAAAATTATCCATAACCTCAATATTAGATTCATTGATTTGCTTTGTTAGAAGGCTGTGCCATTTACTGCAGGCATTCATTATGCTAGAATTATATTTTTGTACCAAATGCATTAGGTCTTGTACATGAAATTACAGCAATTATTTATTACATTTTCCGTATTCATACAATCTAACATAATTGCTTTTTGTGCAAATTTTTTTTTTTTAATTAGTACTTTTTAGTGTAGGAAAATAAAAAATAAAAATGAAAACCTTAACGGAAACCATAGGAAGATATGGTTATAATATTAAGGTAGACATGTACTGCATTTGGAACGATTTATATTTAGTCTTTTAGGCTATTTCAGATTTACATGTGATGCTTTAAAAGTGGTTGCATGATATTAATCCTGCAGTCACTACTGAGTGCTGCAATAAACAGATAAACAGATGAATGCTCTCACTATGACATAGCACTCCTTCACCTGCCTGTTGCCCCTGGCAAAGCTTGCATGGTCAGAAAACGCTGGTGGGCATATGGCCCTGTGTGGGGGCCTAGGGAATTGTTCATGCGATCAGACTGCTCAGGCCGGAGTTTAGCACAAAATATCATGAGCAGATGGACATGTCTGACATTTACCAACCAGAAAACACAGCAAAGAGATTTTTTGTGTGAACAGAACATCGTTACTTGCACATAACTGCAAATGACAGCATGACAAGGGAAAATATCTTAAAATATGAATTTATATAATGTGTCTAAAAAAATGTCACAATAATAAAACATAATTCTAGACATTTATACCAAATCCAGGTTTAGTAAGAATATTTTCATATTAAGAAATGTTCATTATTAGAAACAGATTTGCCTATTTTTAAACATTTTCTTTTGCTGAGATATTGTATTTTGCAGTGCATGCTTCAGACGTATTAAAATGAGGGCAATGACATTCTGGATATATGGGATCATTAAAGCACATGCTGACAAGGTTGTTTCAACCTGCTGGCCTTGCATTTGTGGTGTTGGTATTTGTACATAATCTTTCATTTTTTCTAAGGATTTAAAATATAAATATTATCATTTGAAATGTTCTTTATGCTCTTGCATACCTTCATATTCAATAAATAAATACATAAATAATATAAGGTCCAAGGATTATAGAACTATGTCTAATACCCTCCTTGTACACCAGTGTGTTGCACACTAAATAATTAACTACAGCCAAATGATTACAAATTTGGGACATGGTGAGCAAAGAATGGAAACTTTTTCTTAGTAGGAGTGAATGTCATTTTCTCAGAGCACAAAACGTAACATAGAAACTATTTCTTGCTGCTTAAATGCCAAGGCTGATTCTTTCCCATGAACTGCAAAGGATCAAGACACAGACAAATGCTTATTTTTGGTTTCCTTCCAAAAGTAACAAAAAGCAGAACATTAGAATTCAAATTCCACTGAAAAGCATTGCACCCTGAAAGTCTAAAAGCAGTTAAAATATTTTTAAAGAATAATCTGCCAGATTTTAAAGAACTATACATATAGTATTGTATACATTAAATATTGAGTGTACTTTGTTGGAATATTTTCTATAATTTTTATTAGCATTTTCATTTATTCAAAGTTTATTCATTGTCATATGTACAGAGTGTGTATGCATTGTTTGATGTTGTTAAAGTGCAGGTGGATTGCAGACATTTTGACAGCTTGTATTTTCATTACAAAATGAATAAATTAGGTTTACAGTTGAAGCCAAATGATTTCAAACAGTAGATTAGAGACACATTTATTTTGGATTTAATTCACTATAATCTGAATGATTTTTTTATACAGAAGATAAGGAATGTCACACACTGTTATACTGTTTTTTTTTTTCTATTTGTAAAACAAAATGAAAACAAGATAAATCACAGCAGATTTATTTTTTTATTGTGATTATACAAGTAACAATATTAGTGTGGAAAAAAGAAACATTCTAGACAAAAAAATAATAATCTGTTTTCATGTCTACGCAAACTCTTTAATATTGAGCCATGTTACTTTTCTGAGAATGGATTGATTACATTTAAACTCAAAAGTTATTATTATACACTTGACACCAACTAAGTAATTCAGATAAATCCCAAATAAGGAGCAACTGTTTCTGTAGGATTTTTGTTGGATTTGGTGTTCCAGCCTCTCATTCACAAATCTGCCATCTGCTTTATATATAGATATACAGTAACTTAATGAAGTCTTGTCATTCTCTGGGTGAAGACATACAGTTGGTTATTCTGGGTTAGCAAGATTTTGGAAGACTGAATGTTTTTTTGCCCAAAGTTTAAAAGCAAGTGTAATAATATGATAAGAGTGTTAGAGATTTGTTGGACATATTGTCTAAAGGAACTGTTATATAAATAAATACCATACTTTACAAATGTCAATAGTTATTATACTGCTATCTCCAAAATATTACAGTTTATTTTATTTATTTAAAGATTTTTTTCCATCCCTAGGAATTGGTTTGTTTATAACTGTTGTCCACAATTATGATGAAATTTTAGGCAACAACCCCGAGCTTGTACATAAGCATGAGCATTAATTGGGATGAATTTCTGATGGGTTATGCCAATAATAAAATCACATGAGGCAACAAGATGCTTTTCAATGAAATGTTGTAACAATTATAAAAAAATGTGAAAACATTCACTGACAATGAGAAGAAAATATTGTTAAAGCTTAGTCAGGTTATATGGATTTTTAATCTTTCTGGAGTCTTAACTAACCATTTACATGCTACATATAAATGACATATACAGAAGTATTATGAAGCCTTTTAAAGTATTTGATTTTCTGATGTTTAATATTGTGTGTAAAGCTGTATTTGGTGGAATAGAATAGAAAAGAAAAAAGCTGCAGTATAAACACACTGAACTTCAATTTACTTTCCGTATAACTCTTTTCAAATTTCTGTATCTGTGCCATTGCCATTGCCATTGCCATCTGTGCCATTGCCATGGTCAACAATTTGATGTTACTGTGAAATATGAAAAGAAAGCAAGAAAAGCTTGGGAAGCTACACTAACTCAAATAATTGAACAGCAGAGTGCTATAACAGACCAGAAAAAATCCAATGGCCTTGGAAGAAACAATTATGAGTTCGAAATCTCATATAATAGCACTGTCAGCACATGAACGTTTTGTCTGGAGCTAAACAATAAGGGTTTCTATGGCTAATTAGTCTTGAAAAAAGCCTAAGTCTAATATCACTTGTGTTATGCTTCACTTTCAGGCAATCTGTTCAATGATTCTGGGGTTAGTGGATGTGTAATGTGCAATTGTTAATATAAACGTGGTGAAGGAATAATGGTCTGGAGCTGTTTTTTTCATGTGCACATTAAACAGCACAGTTGCTATTGTCTTTTCTTTAGCATGACAATGTTTTTGTACATAGGATGTCACAAATTCTCTTATGTGAATAGTTGATAATGATATGGAATAAGTCTCCTGGACATGATTAGACATGATGTTCTCTACATCAAAAATCTTAATGAATGGAACACCATTTGCGAGCAGATATCAATAATCGAATTTCTAGTGGAAAGCCCTCCCAATACCCTTGATGCCTTGATACCTTGATTTAAGTTATCTAGTATGTTTCATGTAGGGTAGATCAATCACCCACACTGTGTATTGCAGTTTAATAGACTTCAAGAAGATGAAGGTAATGCTCATTGCAGTCTCATGACAAAAGAAAAAGATGAATTGACTCCAGGCCTGGATTTCGTCTTTCTTGATTGTGGGAGAAGTCATAATGGCTGATGGGCATCTTATACAATCATGCTTGCTAGTGAAATATAGCAGTATTTTAATCAAGTTCAGGGTCTTTATTTTAAGATTTTATTATTTTATTTTTTTGCACAGCATCCACCATGGAATAGTGCTCCTATAGGTAAGTATAATCCAGTACACATATAAATGTTTTTATTTATTTGTGTATTGTTTATTATTTGATCTATCTATCTATCTATCTATCTATCTATCTATCTATCTATCTATCTATCTATCTATCTATCTATCTATCTATCTATCTATCTATCTGTCTGTCTGTCTGTCTGTCTGTCTGTCTGTCTGTCTGTCTGTCTGTCTGTCTGTCTGTCTGTCTGTCTGTCTGTCTGTCTAGCTAGCTATTATTTATTTATTCACTTATTCATTTACTTTGCTATACATAATAATACAGGGCATCTATGTAGAAGCCTCAGCATTTTGTGATTTTCAGAAAAGCTGTAATCTAAGGCTTATAAGGTTTGAACTTGCTTAACATATTCCATTAACACTGTTCATCTTTTTTTAAATATGATGTTTTTAAGAAAAATAAGAGATATCAGAATCCTGTGTGAGCATATGCATTGTTAGATAGCAGATATTATAGTGATTCTTAACTAGTAGTCAGAAAGGTTTTTTTATAAGCACAGAGATATCGAGGTGATTCTTTATGATGTAGCCTGGCATTTACTAAGGAACAGAGAGGGAAATAGAAGGGCCAGGACTGATAAAATCGAAGGTGTAATTTTAAGCAAAATATTTTGTTGGAGAAAATACAATACAATATTGTATACAACGCTGATTAAAACCTGAACCCTCGTTCAAATCTCAAGAGCCCTTGTGGCAAAAAATTATTCATTTAGTAATGCATATGATTTAATAATATTCTCCATTTAATCAAGTACCGTACATCTTAATAGTGCATCCTTAATATTTACATAATAAAATGAAATGTTATATTAATTGTCTTTCGCTTCTATTGGAAACGTTTATTAATTTAATATCGTTATCAAAGTTCATTATTGAATGTTAAGATGCAATGCAGAAACCCAGCCATTATGGTTGCATAAGCCAGTGCACTCTTAGTACCAATACCAAGCCTGGATAAATGAAGAAAGTTGCGTTAGAAAGGGCATCCATCGTAAAACGTGCCAAATCATATATACGGATCACAAATCAGAATTTCATACCGGATCGGTCGAGACCCGGGTTACATGTGTTACAAAGTTACGGCTTACAAAAGTGTACATGTGCCGAGGAGGGACATGGGGTATATTGGTAGAAGAATGCTGAGGGTGGAGCCACCAGGAAGGAGGAAACGAGGAAGGCCAAGGAGGTTTATGGATGTGGTGAGGGAAGACATGCAGGTCGTTGGATTAATAGAGGCAGATGTAGAGAACAGAGTAGTATGGAGATGGATAATCTGCTGTGGCAACCCCTAATAGGAGCAGCCGAAAGAAGAAGAAGTAGAAGATTATTACTACTACGAATACTAATACCAGTAGTCTTCTTCTTTCGGCTGCTATGCACATGTACTCTGTCTTACTCCTACTGACTTTCATTCCCCTTCTCTCCAGTGCGTACCTCCACCTCTCCAGGCTCTCCTCAACCTGCTCACAACTCTCACCACAAATAACAATATCATCCGCAAACATCATAGTCCAGGGAGACTCCTGTCTGACCTCGTCCATCAACCTGTCCATCACCACTGCAAACAGGAAAGGGCTCAGGGCCGATCCTTAATGCAGTCCAACCTTCACCTTGAACCAGTCTGTCGTTCCTACTGCACACTTCAATGCTGTCACACTGTCCTCATACATGTCCTGCACCACCCTCACATACTTCTCTGACACACCTGACTTCCTCATACAATAACACAATTCCTCTCTTGGCACTCTGTCGTACGCTTTCTCTAAATCCACAAATACACAATGCAATTCCTTCTGTTCTTCTCTATACTTCTCCATCAACATTCTCAAAGCAAATAAGGCATCTGTGGTGCTCTTCCTCGGCATGAAACCATACTGTTGCTCACAGAATGTCACCTCTTCTCTCAGCCTGGCTTCCACTACTCTGTCCCATAACTTCATGGTGTGACTGATCAACTTGATTCCCCTGTAGTTACTGCAAGTCTGCAAATCTCCCTTATGCTTAAAGATCGGTACCAGCACACTCCTTCTCCATTCCTCAGGCATCTTCTCACCTTCTAGAATCTTGTTAAACAACATGGATCACTAGTCTACACATTTCCATCTCCATCCTTTATTTCTCTAACTTGCAGCACATCCTTCTCAGCTTGGTTCCTCTGCCTGGCCAATCGGTACAAATCTTTTTCTCTTTCCTTAGTGTCCAACCTCTCAGCTCCTCATATGCCATTTCCTTGGCTTTCGCCACATCCCTCTTTAACTGCTGGCACATCTCCTTGTACTCCTGCCAACTTTTCTCATCACTCTGTCGATCCCACTTCTGTTTTGCCAACCTCTTTCCCCTTATGCTCTCCTGCACTTCCTCATTCCACCACCACATCTCTTTGTGTTCCTTTCTATTTCCAGATGTCACATCAAGTACCTTTCTAGCTGTATCCCTCATCACTTCTGCAGTAGTTACCCAATCATCCAGCATGTCTTCACCACCACTGACCTCTTCCCTGAACCTCACACTACAGTCCTCCTCCTTCAGTTCCCACCATCTTATTCTTCTTTCAGTCCTCACTCTCCTTCTCCTCTTTTTCGCCTCCAAAACCATCCTACAGACCACCACCTGATGCTGTCTAGCTACACTGTCCCCCACCAACACTTTGCAGTCTCCAATCTCCTTCAGGTTGCATATCCTACATAGAACATAGTCCACCTGTGTGCACCTTCCCCTACTCTTATAGGTCACCGTATGATCATCCTTCTTCTTAAAATACGTATTCACCACTGCCATTTCCATCCTTTTAGCAAAATCTACCACCATCTGCCCTTCTACATTCCTCACTTTAAAACCATACCTACCCATCACCTCCTCATCACCTCTGTTCCCTTCACCAACATGCCCATTCTACATGCCTATTCTCAATCTACCACTTCATCTAAATCACTCCAGAATCTCTCCTCCATCTCACAGCCGACTTGTGGAGCATAGGCACTGATGACATTTATCATCATCCCTTTAACTTCCAGCTTCACGTTCATCACCCTATCAGAAACTCTCTTCACCTCCACAACACTCTTACTGTACTCTTCCTTCAGAATCACACCTACACCATTTCTCTTTCCATCCACTCCATTATAGAACAGTTTAAACCCACCTCCAATGTTCCTGGCCTTACTCCCTTTCCACTTGGTCTCCTGAACAAACAACATATCTACCTTTCTCCTCTCCAACATATCAGCTACCTCTCTCCCTTTACCAGTCATAGTACCAACATTTAAAGTACCAACCCAAACCTCCACTCTTCTACACCTCTCCTTTTCCTGCCGTCTCTGTAGACGTCTTCCTTCTCTCCTTCTCCTCCTTCAGCCAACAGTAGCCCAATTTTCACCGGTACCCCGTTGGTTAACGACACCTGTGGCGGTCGTGGGTAACCCAGGCCTCGACCGATCCGGTATGAAATTCTAATTTGTGAGCCGCATATTCGATTTGGCACATGTTTTACGCTGGATTCCCCTTCCTAACGCAACCCTCCCCATTTATCCGGGCTTGGGACCGTCACAAAGAGTGCACTGGCTTGTGCCTCCCTAATCACTGGGTTACTACTACCAGTAGAAATAATAATAATAATAGCTCATGCCATATGCCGGACAAAAAAATCAAGCATCCCCTGAAGAATATATTTAATATATATTTTCATTTAGGGAAGAAGTCTTCAGTTTCAGTGCTTGTATCAGAAAAAAATGCTGTTCCTTTAAAATTTTTACCACTGCTTATGAGTTGGTTTTATTTCTTTTCTCCAGGTGCTAAAAATACTTAGCTTTGTGCCAGGTCATATCACACCAACCTTTAGTCATTTTTTCTCCTATAACACCGTAACCTGTTTTATCAGCAATTTTCTAGCAATTTTTGTTTAAAAATGTAATTTATGTAACAGACAACACCTTTGTAGATTTTTTTTCATTAGATATTTTTTTACTTTACACAGATTTTCTTTATAATGTCTCTGGTTTTGCAAAGTTTATACAAATTACACTTCCGTAGTTGCATATCTTTTACAGAACATTGTTATGCTGTGATTTCAGATACTCCCGCAGGTGTGTTAACCAGAATGCACATCTGAATCTACATTGCTAACATGACCTTAACCTTTATGCAGGAAATTGTATGTTAACCGATTAACTGAAGTTCCCTTTCAGAAACCTGAGCTGCGTCAACAACGCTTTGAGAACGCTTCCGTGTGACCATGCTCTGAATCACCTGTGTAATCTGTCCAACAGAACAGTGAACATCACCCCACTAGTGACCAGGAAGCTATAGGAACAAGCACATGCGGTGAAGACAGCGTTAGCTTCTGTTTGTTCGGGCAGTGCTCTGTTTGTGTCTGTTCTACGAAAGGTAAAGTGCGGTAAAATGTTAAGAATGATTAGCAAGCAATCTTTCCAGCTTTCCAGCAGTGTGTGTGTCACTTGCCTGAAATTTCTTCAAGAACAGTTTGCCAAAAGGTTTTCTCCTTCCACCCTAAAGGTTTACGTGTCTGCTATTGCAGCTTATCACGCTCCCCTTGCCGAGCAGTCACTAGGGAAAAACCTGTTAGTGACACGTTTCCTTCGTGGTACCTTGAGGCTGAGGACTCAGGTGTTACTCAGAGTGCCTGTATGGGACCTGGCCATTGTCCTGGAGGCCCTATCTGAGTCTCCCTTCGAGCCCCTGTCTGAGGTGCCATTGAAATTCTTCACAGTCAAGACTGTGTTCCTACTGCCCATATTTTTCTTTGAAGATTGTTGGGGATCTACGGCCTTGACCTTTGTGCCACTTATGGCCCCTCTGTCCTTCGACCGAGCTGTGTCCATCCACACTAGGCGGTGATTCGGTCAGTCTGGCAGTATTGGACTCCATAGCATTGTTGACACAGCAAGAGTTCCTGAAAGGAAACATCTCTAAAGTACATAAGTAACCCTGGTTCCCTGAGGGAACGAGATGCTGTGTCTCTTTGCCACACTCCCTGCATCCCTGTGAGCGCTTCCTTCACTCTCGAACTAGTGCCGTCTCCACCACATGTTCTTATAAAGCTTCCTAAGCAACGTTACCCCACTGATGACTTTGCGCTGTTCTTTTGGACAGATGATACACGTGATTGAGAGTGTGGTCACGCAGAAGCGTTCCCTAAGCGTTGTTGACGCAGCGTCTTGTTCCCTCATGGAACCAGGGTTACATACTTAACCTAGAGACATTCTGTTAGATGTGATTTACTATAATGCTAACAAGTGCAGTAGTGTTTTCATGTGTGCACAAACTCTGGAAAAATTTATAAATGTAAAGTTTAACCTAAAAAACTTTAGGAAAACATGGTAAATCTACCTACATATTTCTTGGATTTTTGTGTAATGTCTTGAAAAGTATTTTTCTTCCTTTTAGCAAATAGAAAAGTAGCAATATGTTTTGGTTTGACAGACTTCTTTTATGGTCTAGCAGGTTCCCTAACTAATTTTAGATGTGAAACTCATTCATTCATTCATTCATTCATTTTCTCCCACTTAATCCGTAATTCGGGTCGCGGGGGCAGCAGTCTAAGCAGGCCCCCGCCTTCGACTGCTGCCCAATCCTCACAGCACCATCCCTTACGGTCCCTCCTGCAGGTGGTGAGCCCACGGGAAGGCAGTCCCACATCACGGACCTTGATATTTCCCTCGTAAGGGACCCCCGGAGCATAGAGGGTTAAGGGCCTTGCTCAAGGGCCCAAGAGTGGCAGCCTGGCGATACCGGGGCTCGAACCCCAGACCTTCCGAACGGCAACCCAGCGCCTTAACCGCTGGAGCCACCACTCCCCTGTGAAACTTAAGAATCAATAATCTGTAACCTTTCTCATCATCTGTGGTGTGTGGACAAATGTGATAAAAGCTACATCATCAGTGGTAAGGTTAACTTCAGATGACCTCTTGATTCTCTGTGTCAATGAATTGTGAAGCAGAATATGAGAATCTGTGTCAGGAAGACATCTTTAGATTACAGTGGGAATTCACTTATGTCCTAATGTTCTTGGAAACCCAGGCTTTCCTGAAGTTTTTTATCAGGGCCATGGAAAACCATAAACAGCTATAATCAAAGGTCAGTGATTTAAAAGAAAGTTTTAAATGTTCGTGCATTGTGTTCAAATGTCACATGCCATCTGTGGATTTGTAAGCCAATTCAAATGTGTTGTCATATAGGAAAGTGGGGACCAGTTTATTGGTAGGATTAGTACATTATATGGCTGAAATTATGTGGACACCTAAACTTCTTCTTTCGGCTTCTGCAATTAGGGGTCGCCACAGTGGATCATCCGTCTCCATACCCCCCTGTCCTGTAAATCTGCTATTAAATTATGAAAGAATCCTAGAAGATTTATAAAGAGGCTGTGATATAAATGTTTTTATTTTTTTTTTTCAAACAGCAATAAAAATACAAGTCTTTGAAATGAATTAAAGTCACAAATTCATATGTAATATAAAATCTCCTTTACTGTAGTCTTAGTAAGAAACAAAATTCTATTACATTTTATTTGTATAACGCCTTTTTCAATTGACATTGTCTCAAAGAAGCTTTACACAGCCAAAGAAGTAATAAGGCTATATACATTTTTTTTTATTGCCTATAAGTTTGTTCCTTATAATTGTTTATCCCTGACAAGGATCAGTGGTGACTGTAGCAAGAAAAAACTCCCTTAGATGGTATGGGGAAGAAACCTTAAGAGGAACCAGACTTAACAGGGAACCGATTCCCATCTGGGTGGCAAGGAAAAAATATCCATTCATTGTAGTTACATTGTTGCGGTGTCTAGTAATAGGTGCAGAAATGTAGAACTATTCATGCAAACTGTCCTGAGCCACTGCAGTAGACTGTTGACATTAATTATCGGTCAATAAAGGGACTTCATGGATCTTTAGGCTATAAATGTGGAACTATCCCCAGCTGTGCAGGGTGGTCTCAATTGAGGACTCCACCCAGAAGTAGGACATCAGGATAAACCAGGCAGAGCCGAGCAGAAGAAAGGACAGGAACACTGGTCACTGGAACCTCAGAGGCATGTTTACTCGACACAGAAATAGAGAGAGAGAGGGAGAGAGAGAAGAGGGGTGAAAGGAAGAGAGAAAATAAAGATTGTTAAGCATTATCATTGTTCCATTGTTTCATTGTTTAAGGACACTGTACAGTGTGATCAAAGTGTAAGTTGGGGCTCCAATGAAAAAACATCTAAGACCTAAGGCAGACATGTGTTTTCATTCCACATTTGAACAGTGAGACTGTGTCTGAGTCCCAAACACTAATTGGAAGGCTGTTCCTCAACTGCGGGGCTTTGTAAGAAAAAAAAAAGAACCTCTTCCCCCTGCTGTATTCTTTATTATTTTAGGTACCAACAAATATCCAATCCAAGTAGGTGTGGGGGATCATAATTAATAAAAAGTTTGCTCAAATACTGTGACGTGAGACCGTTCTGTGCTTTATATTGGCCTGTAGTTGGACAGCTGACAGGTGTTAAGTTCAGGTTTTAAATTAGGGGGTTGATAACTGCCAATTTGAAAGATGTAGATACATAACCAGTGCTAGTTTATTGTATTTAGAATTACTTCTGGAATTATCTATATAAGGAAATATGTACTGTAGGTAAAGGATCTAGAACATAAGTTGATGATTTTGATGCGGAAATAAATTAAATTATTTAATTCACTTGAATGGGAGTTAAACTTTGTAATTGATGATCTGTTATAATTATAGTGCTGCATACAAGGTTATTTATAGTATCATTTGGATTTTAATAAATAATATTTTTGTCTGATGCTTTTAACTTTATCATTAAAAAAGTTTATCACTGCCTATTGATGGTTAGCATGTTAGTGGGGTGCTTCTATTCCTAGTTAATTTTGCTAAAGTACTGAATAAAAAGCTAGGATTATGCTTGTTATCTTCTATGAGGATAGAAAAACTTGTTGATCTAGCAGCACTAAACTATCCTGTAACTCAGGATGCTCTCCTTTAATTCTATTTGAAATATAGTTTGAAAGTTTGACTACATTTACATTCTAATTTTCAAATGATCTGTTTTAAGGTGCACATATGATCATTATACCGCAGGGCATTTTTTTCTCTTCAAGTATTACATTTTTAAGGGGAGATACATTATCTGGGGTGTAATGGAACATTGATTCTAGACATTTAGTAGCCTAGTCGTTCTCTGCGGTGTCAGATGGTGATCTAATTAATGGTGATAACTCTAAAGATTATTGATTATACTTGCTGCAGTAGTTCAGGTGAATGAATTTTTAACATGTTAACGTGGTGAGGTACTTATACTATGACTGTGGCAGATTTTAAAATAAATTAGGTGGTGATTTGAAATAGCTTTAGACTGTAGAGTTATTATTAATTTCTTATATTAATTCAAATGTTAGTATTAAATCCAAAGTGTCAAGTCAGGTCAAGTCAAGTTTATTTTTATAGGGCTTTTCATACCAGACATTGTCTCAAAGCAGCTTTACAGAATTTGGGGTTAAAGGTGAACAACTCATAAAATAGCTCAACAATTGCTATCATCATAGATCCAACACAAACTTCTCCATACCAGAGCCTTTAAACACTCAAAGAGGTCTAATGTCCAAACTCCACATGAATTAGGATCCCAATGGCTCTGGTATGTCTACTAGTGTGTCCACCACTATGAGGAGGTCCGATGACATTCTGATTAATCCCTACTGAATCTAGAATGGCCACAACTGCTGTTCCTAAGGGGAACTCTTCCTGATTATCAAAATGAATATTAAAGTTACAGACAATTAATGCTTTGTCTTAGGAAGTAGCTAGATTTAAAATAAAATCCGCTAATTCTACAAAATCTGAATAATGCCCAGAGCTTGCTTTGGTCATCTTTAGCACCATTAAAAGTATTGTTTATCTTCATACCTACTTAGCAATGATGCTTTAATAATCAAACATATTTATGCATTGGAGATCCCTTATAACTAAATCAGTTCTTCTCCTTTTTTTTTAATGATAAAGCCCTTGATTTATTTATACACAGTATATTATATTTGTGTAATAACTATGTAACTATGTACGAACATAGCAAAAACTATGGCTGGAAATTTGCACATAATGTAAATGGACAAATTAGATCAAAGTAATCATTAAGGAGTTTTTTTCTTGCATTTATACTTAAACACAATACAGTTTTCAGCATAGGTCACATGGGTCCTGCCTTTTTGGATGAAGCCCTGTCAACTCATGGGTGTAAATTGTATTTAAAATAGTCTTTGGATTTAGTTACAAAGCAAAGATGCAGCCATAAGCTCTGTGTCCAGGTAGTCCAGCATGTACCACTGGTTATAGGGGTTTGATTCAAGTGTTAAGTTGATTGGGCTCTTAGTGTTCTAACAAGAGGCTTATTCAGAACCCTTTTTAAAAAGTTGTAAACGCTGTTGTAGAGTTCTTTACAGGGGAAAATGGCTTCTAGATTTTCTGATACATAGTAGTTACTTTTATCCCTGTGGTTACTTTCATCTTCTTGTGCATCATGTGCAGCAAGAGTTGATTGTTTGCTTCAGTTAACTCTGCCTCTGACTGAATCTGGTAAATCAGCTATAATTATATGTGGCTGCATTTTATGCATACCTTACTTTTGCTCTGTAAGTGAATCAAATATATCAGTCTTGCTAATGTATTTAATACAGTGCTTCAGTACCAGATTAATCACAAGCAAGTTAAGTTCTTGGCTCAGTGAAGAAATTGTGATAAAAAAAAAAACTCTTAAATTAGAAGCTCTAATAGAATCATCTCGCTGTTCTGTATAAACCAGCTGAATAGCCAATTGCACAACTCCAACAGTATACCTTTTTGTAAGACAATACTCTTTCATCATTAGCACAATATTCTGTAACCAAGCAGCAAATTAATTCAGCTATAACAGAGCTAGAAAGAAAAGGCATGGGTGCAGTCTTTAGGCAAAATCTACCCACACACTCCAGGTACTGAGTATTCGCCTCTATTTTAATTGTAAGCATAATTAAAGATCAACATTCATGTAATATGTGTGAGACTTTATGAACATATAAATGTGATTGCCATTTTTTTAACACACACATTCTGTTAATTCTTTTTATATTCCATCTTGAAATAACATTATTATACACAGAGTGTTTTTATCTTGATAATATTACCAACTGGGATTTTGTGGTAGAATAATGTGTTTTGGTAACACATTATTCCCTCATGGGCAGATGAAAGTGACTTTTCTTTCCTTTGAAAATATCTGTGCCTAGACCTGCCAGATGTTGTACTTATTTGAAATTCTAAACGTTGATGTATATTAATACTAAAAAGCAAAAACATATATTGGGTGTTAGCCAGATTATTGTTCAGAATGGACACAAATGCTTATCCATAGTTACGTAAATAAGAATTTCAGAATCTATGCTTTGTTACTTATACAATGAAGATCAATATTTTTTTTCTGGCAAGTGTGAAGACAAAGATACATTACTGTAAAATATCAGCAGAGGTACTTGATTTGCACCCTGCTTGGGACAGATTGTTTTTTTTATTTTTTATTTATTTTTTGCTCAATGCATACACATTGTTGTATTATTTTAATATAGACTTGTTTTATTGTGTTGCATTTTTCAGTCTTTAATGAAGCCAACTGCAAGTTCTCTGAGAACAGTTAGACACATATACATTAAATGAATGGGTTCCTGATTTTGCCTAAAAGCGATGAAACTAATGTTCTTTTTAAATGCTATTTGTTATTATAATTTTATTTTATTTTAGTAAAAGAAATTAGCAATTTTCTATTGAAGCAAACTTTAGGCAAAGTAATAAATAATTAACTTGATTAAAATTAAGTAATTATAGGTGGCACAGTGAGTATTGCTGCTGTCTAAAAGGTCTCATGGATACTCATGAGCATGGATTGCTTTCTTTGTGAAATATATAATGTGCTGTATAAATGTATATAAATTATAAATAATATATAAAGATATACAATTAAATATCAGCTAAACGAAAGTGGGATCGGCAGAGAGATCAGAAAAGTAAGCAGGAGTACAAGGAGATGCAGAAGCGGGTAAAGAGGGAGGTGGCAAAAGCCAAGGAAAAGGGATATGAGGAGCTGTATGAGAAGTTTTACACTAAGGAGAGAGAAAAGGAGTTGTCGCGATTGGCCAGGCAGAGGGACCGGCTTGGAAGGATGTGCTGCAAGTTAGAACAATAAAGGATGCAGATAGAAATGTGTTGACTAGTGAGGAGAGTGTGTTAAGAAGGCAGAGGGAGTATTTTGAGCAGCCGATGAACGAGGAAAATGAGAGAGAGAGAAGGTTGGATTGTGTGGAGATGGTGAAGCAGGAAGTGTATAAGATTAATAAGGAGCAATTGAGAGCAGCGATTAAGAGGATGAAGAGTGAAAAGATGGTTGGCCCAGATGACATACTAGTGGAAGCATGGAGATGTTTAGGAGAGATGGCAGTGGAGTTTTTATACAGATTGTTTACCAAGATTCTGTAAGGTTTAGAGGAATGCATAATGCATAACGAAATGGAAAAGGAGTATGCTGGTACCGGTCTTTAAGTATAAGGGAGATGTGTAAAACTGCAGTAACTACAGGGGTATGAACTTGATCAGTCACACCATGAAGTTATGGGAAAGAGTAGTGGAAGCCAGGCTAAGAGAAGAGGTGACCATCTGTGTGCAACAGTATGGTTTCATGCCAAAAAAGAGCACTACGGACGCAATATTTGATTTGAGAATGATGAGGGAGAAGTTTAGTGAAGGTCAGAAGAAGTTGGATTGTGTGTTTGTGGATTTAGAGAAAGCGTATGACAGGGTGCCAAGAGAGGAGTTGTGGTATTGTATGAGGAAGTCTCGTCGTGGCAGAGAAGTATGTGGTGCAGGACATGTATGAGGACAGTGTGCAGTAGGAACAACAGACTGGTTCAAGGTGGAGGTTGGACTGCATCAAGGATTGTCTCTGAGCCCTTTCCTGTTTGCAGTGGTGATGGACAGTTTGACGGACGAAGGCAGACAGGAGTCTTTGTGGACTATGGTGTTTGCGGATGATATTGTGATTTGTGGTGAGAGTAGGGAGCAGGTTGAGAAGAGCCTGGAGAGGTGGAGGTACATGCTGGAGAGAAGGGGAATGAAAGTCAGTAAGAGTAAGACAGAGTACATGTGTGTAAATGAGAGGGAGGGCAGTGGAGTCATGCGGTTTGCAGGGAGAAGAGATGGTGAAGGCGGATGAGTTGAAGTACCTAGGGTCAACAGTGCAAAGTAATTGAGTGTGTTAGAGAAGTGAAGAAAAGAGTGCAGGCAGGGTAGAGTGGGTGGAGAAGAGTGACAGGAGTGATTTGTGATAGAAGGATAAGAGTTAAAGGGAAAGTTTATAGAACTGTAGTGAGACCTGCAATGTTGTATGGTTTAGAGACAGTGGCATTGAATAAAAGACAGGAGATGGAGCTGGAGGTGGCAGAGCTGAGATTTTCATTGGGAGTGACGAGGATGGACAGGATTAGAAACAAATTTATTATAGGGACCATGAATGTAGGACGTTTTGGAGACCAGGTGTGGGAGGCGCAATTGAGATGGTTGAGACATGTGCGGAGGAGCGACATGGGGTATATCGGTAGGAGGATTCTGTAGATGGAGCAACCAGGAAGGAGGAAAGGAGGAAGGCCAAGGAGGAGGTTTGGTGAGGGAAGACATGCAGGTGGTTGGGGTAAAAGAGGTAGATGCACAGGACAGGGGGGTATGGAGAAGGATGATCCACTGTGGTGACCCCTAACAGGAGTTGGGAAGAAAAAGATACAATTAAATATGAATTATATATTGAATTATAGCCAATGTAATAGTAAATAAAGTATGAATTTATTCATACAAGGCAAGGCAAAGGTGCAATAATATGGAAAACGATAACTTGAGTTTTTTGTGTATGTTGTTATCCTGTTGGATTGTATACATAAGGTTTTTTTTTTTTTTGAAGATCCATTTTGTTCCACATATTGTTTATTCTTTTAATTCTAGAAGTTGTTTGTTCCCAACATCAAAGTTATTTCTGCTAACAGGTTGCTTTGACAGGATACCGAAGATAAAAATATGGACTGCTCCATAAAGTCCTTCAACTGCTTTAAAACTTACATTTGTTGTACTGCCATCCAAAAGCTCTTAGCTCTAACAGCTTTGTGAAAACTTATTTTTTTACCCTGACACTAAAGAGCCTGTTTACAGCCAACACACTGCCCAAAAGAACTGGGCCAAGAATCAACAGCCTGGTCCACAGCACTGAGGCTATTTGCTACAGTGTGATTCAGAAATGTAACTCCTCCTGACAACAGAAGCTCAGCAGGAGCACAGAACACTCATCAAGATTGAATAAACAAATAAGCCATAAAGAAATAATATTATACGACTGAAACACAGAACTGTGATGACTGAATACATAAAAATCATTCAGAAACAATTAAAAAAAAAAAACAATATTTTATATATATATATATATATATATATATATATATATATATATATATATATATATATATATATATATATATGTATATATATATATATATACTGTTTGCTGTTAGACAGACACTGCAGTGAACACTGAAAAAAGGGAAAAAAATTATCTTTCAAGCGAAAAAAGTAATTACCATAAGACATTAATCAGTTATAAAATTTCCAGTACAGGTAATAATTCCTATGAATTTAACTAATGGACCAGACAAGTTGCTGAGCCCACAAAGTTTCTGAGATGTTTATGGATCTATAAGATTTATGAATTATTATTTATTTCAGAGATGAACAGCTGGATGAAACATGGAGCAGAGTTAAAAATCATTACAGAAATAAAATATTTTAGATGAGGGCATTTCTCTTAAGTCACTGAACACTACCTCTGTTTTACATTGCTCTTTAATAATTATCCTATGAAAGTGAATTTAGCCAATTTATTCGGAGGCAAATAGTTATAACACTAGTTGAGAATTAACATCATGACTATTTTCAGGCAACTTAATCCAAGTAGGTCATTCAACATTAAATCAGTGATACACTGGAGGAACAGAACAGTCAACCACACAGCTTTTCAGAGTCATTACAGAAAAAGTAAAAATATATCATCAAATGCCATTGTGTGTGATAGTTTGGGGAAATCCAACTTTAACCTTGAATTTGACTTTATTCCACAACTAAAAATTAAATGACAAAATCATTTAATTCAGAATATAACAATTAAAATAAATATTATATTCACAATTTAAAATCTAAAGTTTAAACTATAATGCATTTAAAAAATCAATGAAAAAAAACCCAGAAAAGCAACTTCTGAAGTTTTCTTATTATGGATAGGACTGGGATTTTTTTTGTATCTCTCTTTATTTTGGGAATCTGCAACATATTGAACCTACTTGTCAAGAGCGGCCTACTGATATTTGGCCCTTAAGAGGAGGCAGCAAGTCTCTAAAATGTGAAGTGAGTCCTACATAAATGATTGTCAAATGCAATAAGAACCAACGCTGCCTAAAATGTTGTTGTGCTGGAAAAGGTTAATGAGAACTGGTTAATGAGAAATATAAAATCAGAAGTGCAAGATGGAAAGTGGTATAAACATAAGTGTCATTCATCAAGCAGTGCTATCTGTGCCATCCTTGCCCAAAGCAATGCCTTATCATCACAGTGCACACTTTTGCAATATACTGTTATGGGGTTTAAGCATGTGATGTAAACATAGGCATAGTTTAGGTTCAACTTGACCCTGAATGCTCAATTCATTGAATTTTAAGTAAGTAAGTGAAGTGAACATAGTGAAGTGAACATTCTAAGTACAGATACTTGAAAATTTTTCTTAGTCCAGAAATGAAGTAAATATACTACACTATTATCTACCCCAACAATAATTCTCATTAAAATTGCATTACCAGGTTTTTAGAATATGTACAGCAAAACCCAGCAGAGCAGTGTCTAAATTCCTATGTTCCTGTATGACAACTACAGGGTATATAAGGACCAGATCTATTAGTGACTTGTTTGACAAGCTTAATAAAACACTGGCTCACTGTTGCTTAATAGTGTGTTACAAAAATAGGAAGCTCATTAAATCATCATGGCTTTATTGCCTATTTTAAAATAGGAAGTGATCATTTAAAATAAAATTTCTTGAGCGATATTTAAACTTGTCAACACAATCACTTCTTCTGAGCAGGTATTCTAGTTTTCTACAATGACTTCTCTGTATTTGATTGCTTACATACTTACCTCAATTTTGATTGGTTTACCTATTCTAGCTATTGATAAACAAGTCCATGTAAAGAAAATATCACTGCCTTACTTCACCACAGGGATAGTATTTCCAGTTGATAAGTCGCAGTTTTGCCAAATGTAGCAGATGGAGTTCAGAGTCATCACACCAGAGAATCATTTTACTGATGCTCTCAGAGTCCTTCAAGTGCCTGACATATTTCTTTTACCCAGCAGTGGGTTCCATATACTGTAGCTACTGTACCACAAAAACCTGATTGATGGAGAATGTTACTGACATGGTTGTTTCTCCATGGAGGAGTTACAAAGTTTTACTAGTGGTAGTGTTAGTTATCCCATCCCTGATCACCTGATTCACTAATTTATCAATATGAAAATTGACAACAACAAATAACCAGAAAAAAAAAAATCTGATTCTTATTGTGCTGTCCAATGCATTGATTCGGGATTTTACATCTGACAATGTCATAAAAATAATTTCCCGCCTTTCAAAATTTTGAACTTTTCTTTTGTTTAGTGCCTTAAATAGTATTCAAGTGCAGCCAAAAGTTACCAAATCCTTAACATACTATAACTGAGTATGTCTTTATTTTATGATGAGCAAAAGGTTTAATGATATCTTAACAGATGAAATAATGCATGATGATCAGTAGAGTCTCTATGAGTCTCTATGCACTTCTTGTGTTTTCAGACTGTATGAGTAAGGCCTGTAGAATCATCCAGCCAGCATTGTGAAGAAAATAAAGAAACCCGCATTCTGTGCTGCTGTAATTGGTAAAAATTAATGAAACCCCTGACTCTGTCCAGATAGAATTTAACAAAGCTCCTAATTATCAAACACAGATGACTTATTGATTGCAAGACCTGATAAATGCAGAGCATGTGTGGTGTGCTGATGAGACTGTGGGTTGTTTTACTGCAATCAGGGGACTTTGGGGCTGTACTTACAGGACTTGGGGGACTGATACCACAGGTCTAAGTGTCTGAAGATGGGTCAAGATTGAATTAAAAATACATGATAGTCATGAATCAGGGTAGCTGGTGGCTCAGTGAGCCAGAGAAGAAGAATTAAAGCAGAAGAACTTGCTTCACCAGGATATGTTTGGGGTAAAAATCTGCCAAGCAGCATATATTACTTGCAGATGAGAAGTTGCATTAAAAATTTAACTGCAGTGAGACTTCAACAGAAGGTTTGAGGCATGGCATGCAGAAAAGCAACATAAAAAGATTTATCATTTGATCATATTTTGCAGTAGTTTTTTATTTCAGGAATAATAAAACCATAAACCATAGAAAAGGATTTCTCAGTCTATTCAAGCAATATAGTATTTATTTAGTTTTAGACTCATGGGGCTCTTAGCAACTGCCTACACATCTTGAAACAAGAAACTGCTCTGATTGGTAATGTTTTTCAGATGGGTTTCAGATTTGTTTTGTTTTACTGTGACATTGATCTGACTTTTGATTTGCCAATGCACAGATCTGAAATAAGTAAGGAAATAGAATTATGCAAAGATGCTTGTAATGTGAAGCTGCCTGAGTTGCTTCTGTTGAAATGAGTCTAATCTTTACATAAGCATCACTGGCTTGGGCATAGGCGTATCTATGAATAAAAAGCCTAAACTGTGTCATTGAATCTTTTGACACAAATGTTACTTATGTACGCCACTACACAAGGTCAAAACCACACTTAATTTAATTGAGATACAATAGTTGAATAATGTCAGCTTGACTGCATTGGATTTACAATGTTTTTGCAAGAGGGAAAATCAATCTGCCATCTTTGGTTTTACTGCAGACATAAATGTTACACTGTGGAGGTGCATATTACATTTTAAGGTACAGTCTGCAAAATAAATATAAAAAAAATTGAACTATAGTAAAAGTTATAAGCTGTCTATGTTCAAGGTCTTCATAAAGACCATATATGAATCCTGTTTGCCTTCTTTCTGCTTTTTGCCTTTCTTTATGCATGGGTACATGTTCTTCTTTAGGTCTTTTGTTTCTTCTCTCATTTTCATTTTAGGTGCATGGACTGTTAGTTACCTAAGGAGTATTTAGGACCTGTCAGAAGAGAGTTATCAGAATTAAATCAAAATATTTTAGGGTTTTTTTTGTGTGTGATTTATTGTCTTTTAATCTGTTAATTACAGCTGCTGTCTATGGACCCAGGCTCTCATCTCTTATGTTTGCTTGTTTTGATGTTTGATATCCATTCTCTGAAAAGTAACAGAGGTATACCCTATATACTGGCTTTTCTTGATTATTCAAAATCCAACTTTCTAACAAGATGAGATTACCTTTTTTGGATTCTTCTTTTTATTTAATTTACTCTAAAAATAAAAAAAGTTCACTTGAGCTAAATCTTCCAGCTTTCTAAAAGTTAACAGATGCCTTATATCAACACATTTGTTTGAAGCAAGTGTAGTGGTGCCTGAAAGATATTTTACATCTATTTCCCTCTGAATAAACATCCCACGTTGAGTGCTAGGTTACATACAGCTTGCATCATATTCACTTGAGTGATCACTAGACAAATGTTTCTGAGGTTTGAGATGTGTGTGATGCATTGAGCACTCTGATTACTAATGAAACATATCATAGTGGAGTCTGCAAATTGTCTTTTATGAAAGGAAATTGTTTACTACCTTCAAATAACATGTCTTGCAGTATTAAACATTGGATGCTTATATGATGTAAAATATCTATTGTTAGGCAGTGTGGCTGTGTGTATGTGTGTGTGTGTGTGTGTGTGTGTGTGTGTGTGTGTGTGTGTGTGTGTGTGTGTGTGTGTGTGTGTGTGTGTGTGTGTGTACAAGAATAAATTGTATCCATATACTACTCTCCTTCAAGAGTACTTAATCAAAATTCCTAGGATCTAACTGGCTATTCTAACTTTATAAACCATAAGATCTTACAACACACATCAATTTGTGGCTCATTTTTGCCTGTTTGTATAGTTTCAAATGTAACTTTCAAACTTTCCAGATCCTTCAGGCATGACTAAGGGAGCTGTCAAAGTATTAAACACACACACACACACACACACACACACACACACACACACACACACACACACACACACACACACACACACACACACACACACACAAACAATATATTTTGCCATATTGTATTTAATGTATTATATATATATATATATATATATATATATATATATATATATATATGCGCACACACACACACACCAATTCTTATCTCAGGCCATTTCTCAATCACCTTGAGGCAGGACATCTGGAACTTTTTCCTTGCTTAAAATCGCAAAGCTGATCAGTTAAAGACTAAAGGCATTTTAAAAGTCTATTTAGGCTGCTGTCTCTGGGAACAGATAATCTTTCATTTAAATCTTTCAGTTCACATCATCCCACTTGCAGTATCACAGCTTTCAAAAAAGTTCTCAAAATCTACTTCTACTTCTCTTCTGCTTGTGTGAACTTCATTGACTTTCTACACATGTTCTGAACTGTATTCTAATGTAATGTAACATGTTATAGAACAGTGTAATGGTTATGCAGCACACAGTTGTAGAGCTTTAAAGAAAACCCAGAATAAATGTCTTGTGTGTTTATTTTTATCACGTGTTGTAATTAGGGGCTAAATTGTTTCCGCTGTCCTAATGTTCCATGTTCCATTAACACTGTTGCATGCATGGGCATTGTTTTTTTTGACAAAAAAAAAAGAAGATATTTTTGCTTTATTTTATTTATGGAAAGGTTGGAAATTTTGCACTGGATATTGCTGTGTAACATTGTGCAAAGGTTTTGTCATTAAAGTTGGCTCTGGTGATAAGACTCAGTAGGATGGAGACGGCAAAGTGGGGCATTCAGCTAGTATTTCTGCAAGAGGTGGAATCATAGGATTTTTCTAAGCTGCACTATAATTGTTGCTACTCTAATTTCCATCTGGCCCCTATGCCAATAAACATCATCAAGTTTTATAAGATTCAATGAGCCATAAAATGTTATTATGTGTGCCTGGTGTCTTTGGTGCATCAGTAAGAAAGATTTACATGCTGCATTTGTCCGAAACATTTCCAGGGTGAGCTCCTGAGATCAAATTCATCATTTGACAACTTGACAGTTCTCTGATTTGAGGGAATGAAGCTCTCTGCCAGTCATTTTAACTTGGCCATAATCACAAACAATTCATTCTGCAGTAAAAACATTAGCTGCATCAGATGAAATGATGACTTCTGCATGAAGAAAAAGTATTTTGTTATTTCATATGTCTAGGTTACCAAGGAAGTAGCTTGGTTATTAACAAAATCAAAGTGTGACACTTTGATTTTGTTATCAACCAAGCTACTTCCTTGGAAACCTTTGACATATAAAATAACAAAATACTTTTTATCAGTAGACTAGTAAGATTGGTGCATCAATATTAAATGACTCCAAGTGCAGCCAATCATTACTTAGGACTGAGTGAGTTTTTTTAAGCAATATAAACACTATATGACATAAATTGATAATTTTATTAATTGATTGTCAGAGTAGATAATTTACAATGGGAAAGATGGGAAAATCTTAACATGATTAAATAACAGACTATTGTATTAAATATATAAGAATATGGATAGCAGAAAAGCAAAAAGAATATACAATTTTAATAAAATTCACTGTTGGCTGACAGGACACACAAAAGAAATGGAAATGGACCCTGGAACATGGATGAGAAACTAGCACTAGCATAAAGCTGAAAGTAGCTCAGACTCTTGGCATGCCTTAGCATAATGCATGACCTCACGATGGTGAAAACTCCCGTGATAGATTTTTTGTTTGTTTGTTTGTCTTGAGAACTTTTTTTCTGACTCTGCCACCTTGGCATCTGTTTCCTCTTGGGGAAGTTATTGATCTACAAGCAGAATGCTGAACTTGAAAGACAATTTTATGATATGCTTTTAAACTTAAAAAATGCAACTAGCACTGCTCTCTGATATAGCAGAGAGAAACTGAATTTCAAAGGTTTAGCTCGGGCTAAGGATACTTTTTCTGTAGACAGAAAGCCTCTTTTCTTTAATACTAAAGCTTATTCTGCCAGAAAGGGTACAGCATATGACCTATTTTACTCTGTTCTTTTCTACAGTGGTGTAAAAAAGGTATCAAAATGTACACCCCCTTCAAACCACTACAGGATAATTGCATATGTAATAATCTCTCCTCTTCCTCTGTCTCCTGCTGTCGGATGCTGACACACTTCTATTGCTGTGGCTCATCTATCATACCGTACCTTCTTGAATCATTTTGCTTGGGGTTCTGCAGCATTCTATTGAGAGTCTAACACACACACACACACACACACACACACACACACACACACACACACACACACACACACACACACACACACACACACACACACACACACACACATTGTGCACTTTCAAAAACATGAAAAATGTTGAGAGGTTCACTGGGAAGTAATGCCTTAGAGAATGAAGTGTGTATTAGCTGTTTTTTGACAGATGAATAGACATAATAATAGCTCTAACAGCATCTATATTTAGTTTACGCTAGACCTGGCACCTGAAGGGGTATATACATACATATAAGTATTCATGTATTCATAAAAATTCAGTTTGCAAATGAAAACATTTTCATATGATTTGAGAGTTTTATTTATTTCACTTGTATACAAATTTAACCAACTTTGATATATATATATTTTTAAAACCATGTAATTTCATATTTGACTTATAAGTCAACAAACTAAATTTAAATCCATAAATTAAATCATGTAAGACTAACTTATAAATACATATAAAATAAATGTACTCTTTTACTTGCCTTTTACTGTATAAAAGGCAGGGAGGGTAGAGTAAGTGTGTGACTGTGGTATCCAATTTAGGATGTACCATGTTTAGGAGCAGTTTTTACCTATTTAGTCTTTTATTTGCATTTCCATTCAATGTGTTTTGTGTTTTTAAATGTAAATCAGCTGTGCCAGGAATGTCTTTGCTAATTCATGAGTGAAAGGTGTTTAGAAAATAAGCTGTTGCAAAAAAACACTTCTAAACTGGTTACAAAAATATTTATAAATAAGGTCTATATTTAAACAGTAAAAATCAGGAAATTTTTAAATCTAGCTTTAAATATTCACAAAATGTACTCAATGTTTCTCCCTGTTGCCTCTAATGTGCAATTTCCCTGCCTCCATCATCGCCTGCTGATTTAATAAACAGCCAGACCAAAGTAAACACATGCAATTGTTTCTTAGTTTTACTGAGGAAAAAAAATTGAGACACGTTGCATTTTATATGTAATACCTGACATCTTTACAACTTGAATTGAGGGCTATTTCTTATGACTGGACAATAGGAACTGTGCAAATTTTGAAAATCATATATAAATATGCTATAACTTATTTACTTTCGTAATGAATGAAGTATGCTTCTCACTGTGCACTGAAAGCTTTTGCTCCTGTGTTGAAACTGAGGTAACATGAATTTTGTCATGCCTGGGTTTTGTCTTGCATGATGACGAATGATGTAATCTTGTACTTTGATTGGATACTGTTAGTAAAAACACTTCGGCTACAGTGAAGGGGAAAAAACATATGCTAGTCAGCAAAATGACCACTTAAGAAGAAATGTGTACAATGGGGTATTATCTCTGGGGGCAGACCATTTAATCAAAACTTCACTGAAAGCAAATGATTACTGACTCCGGAGCCATGTATTGGATTTTTCTGGCACCGGAAAGTCTAGAACGGCAAAACATTATTTAAAAAACGAAAATAATGAATTTCATCATAAAGACTATGCAGCTCCTTAACTATTTGGATCTGTTGGATGTTTGTGGGGCTAAAGCCTGAGCCTGTCTTTGCTGAATGAGAAATTATTTTGAAAAAAGTAAATGACAGAAGAAAAGAAACAAGCAACCGTCAGGTAAAAGAAAAAGCTACATTGTAATAATAAGTGTCTCATTAGCTAATTTACAGGATAAAAGGTGTTTATTTTTACTTTACAATGTTTGCTAAGTATTTAGGGTTACAATAATGCTAAAAAAAAAAAAAAGAGAGAGTTTAACTTTTTAGTGAGCAGTTTATGAGGTTTGCAACATCCCCTCCAAGAAAAAGAAAACATAAACAATAAGTACAATCATAGTCACCTCTATTTAGTATAGAATATAAAACTGCCAGATAAAAATTTATATAAATAATTATTTCAGTCATGATATAAGCACAGTATTAAATTACACTGCCTAAAAGAATGCAATTGGTAAAAAACAATACAATTAGTGTGTGTGAAATAGGGCAAGGCACTGCAAACTCTGCTCTGTATCAGGTTCCTCAAAATCTCTAACAGGACTCAATTTAATCCACCATCACTAAAGATTAAAGGAAGACCTTCATCAATACTCCTCTCTGTCCTGGTACTAAGGAAGTGCAGTGAACTTTCTATAGCTGTTTGATTTTTAAACACTAACTGAAGACATAACTCTATACCAAGTATTTGAATGAACACAACATTATTTTTCTTGCTGTACAGGACTTTTAGACCTTGGCCTATTTTATATAGCCTGAAGATATGTCTTTTTTATAATAGATAATACAAAGCACTTCTGTAAGTCACTCTGTTTAAGACTATCTGCCAAGTGCTCTAAATGTAAAATGTAAATGGGAGGACTTAGGTCAACCCAAAGTCAATAGTGAGATAAATAAAAGGACAACTGAACTCTGAGGTACACAGTCAGGGCTAATGTCTCAGCTTGCAGAACATTTCATTGTTAATATTTCTTTACAGAAAAGAAAATAACGATCTGTCATACCACCAACTTTAAGTTCATGTCCCAGCCATAGTTCACTGTGTTCGATTTAGCATTTAGACAGTAATTTACCTGTTAGACCTTGACACATTTGGCACACAAACTGAAAAAACAAAATGAAGCAACAAAACAATCTAAATACTTTTATCAAAATGCAATTCATTTGAAGGTATGAAATGCAATTTTAGTTACTTAAGAAAAACCTGTGGTGCCATCTTGATTTGATGACACTCCATAAACTGGCAAGGAACTAAAATTTGAAAAGACTACTTCAAAACCATTAGTAGGAAACCTCAAGTTGAGGAGGTTGGAAATTAGAAAATAAAATAAAAAATTGTGACTTACAAATTGTTTGTTAAAGGTAACATTAGACTACTCTTAATCCTCTGTTAATCATTATTAGGATTTCATATGATGATACCACACTTCTTGCCGCTTGGGCTGATGATATTTCTTCATTGAACTCTGGCTTTATTCATAATAATTCATTTGGATGCATTACTTGTGCATGCAGTGAAGGAAATTGCAGCTATTGTTATAGGTTACAAATGCTTTGTAAATGTCACACTTGAGTATTAATATATTCATATGCTCTGAAAAGGTTACTGCTAATGCTTTCATCGTTGTGCATATCACATTTAAACACCTTTAAAGCAACCTGCTATTAAAAGATAGCATGCAGCACATTTCCAGCTTCAGTCTAAATGATGCGCTTGTATGTGTGCCTTCTGAAACTGACCCGCTGTTTTTACTCGAACAGAAATACTCATCTTTGCGTTGTGTGTCACAGACAGCATTTTGGCTATGAGCAGAAAGGTATATGAGTTTTAGATTACATTTTTGGTGATAATGTCATGTCAGTAATTGGACCTGTCATCACTGAAATGATTTCTACGTCTACTTCTACTTCCATGATCCTCAGCCAATTCACATGCCATGTTGATTGGCACATGGCCCCATTCACTATTACAGGACTTTTGATTAGACAGGCCTGTTCACTAAAAAAAAAACAAGCATTTAAATATACAAGGATATTGAACCTTCTGCAGGATGTTCAACATATGATTTTAAGGTCTCCCTGACTTTGTTTTCTTTCTTTGCTCTGACACCTACTACAGCAGTAGTAATGCACTCACTATAGTATGTTTTTGCATGTCATCCTTGCACAGAGGCCATTGTAAACTTCTTTGTATTTTTCCAATTTTGCTGTCATAGAAATCACCTGTACCAATCATATTAAATTTTAAACAGCATTGGTAGGAACTATGTGATCCAGAGCCACTGTAATTCTGACCATAATAAAACACTGGTATGGTATGTAAATCTCATATAACCTGAAAGTTTAGAAAGTAGGTGTTGTTCCTGTTTTGCTAGAGGGCTAACAAAATAATGTGCTTATGTTTCATTCCATTTCTTTGTATTCAGGTCATTTGGAACCTTTAAGTAGTTCTAAATTTTGCACAAAAGTAAAAAAAATACCCAGCAAATTATAAGTACCAACAAGGTACTTGGGCTGGACAGAAATATTGTTTTATTGAAAACACACACACACACACACACACACACACACACACACACACACACACACACACACACACACACACACACACTGTCAGGGATTCACCCTGCCACGCCCCCCTCTGTAGCTGTCAGGGATTCACCCTGCCACGCCCCCGTCTGTAGCTGTCAGAGATCCACCCTGCCACGCCCCCCTCGATAGCAGTCACGCTGCTTCCCAAGATTACCGACAGCTGTGGCTCATGAAAGATCAGACTACATAAACTCACGTTCTTGAGTCACAGGCTGTCGGTCGTTATATTGTCAAGCTGGACAATCGCGTGGCTGCTCGACCGCCGGCTGTATATGCGGATTCCACTTCCGACTTGGATTACTCATTGCCGAAGGCTTTATGGATTATGCTTGGGACATTCAAACTCATAGCGGACAACGCGTATCGAGCGGATGTCTTTGTTTGTTGTTTTCAACGTCTTATGAGTGTTTCTGTGTTGTACGGTTGTTGAAATAAAAGGACAATGATCGGACTATATCGGCTTCCGCGTCTGCAGCCTGACAGAACGACCGACCTATACCGAACGCGGATTCGCCATTCCGCGATTCCGACCGCAACGGATCGGCAGCTGAACCCGGCTTCGGATTTCCTCCGGAAGCTCAGTGCCGCTTCTCGCGGTTCATATCCACAGAAGCCAGATCATGAGAGCGCGGCTGCGCCACGCCCCTCAGAGAGCGCGAGGGGATTACCGGCTCGTTACTCGGGAAAAAAAGACGAATTGGGCGGATTTCTGCAAGGCATCGGCGAGTATGTGGCTGTTAACATTTCCCGGTTTCCTTCCGAACGAGCCAAGATTGCCCTCTGTATTTCCCTCCTGTCTGGAGAAGTTCTTGCCAAAGCCAGCTCACTATGGAGCGCCAAAGGGGGCAAATTCGGCTCACTCGCCGAATTCAGCGGGCTGCTTCTGGGGAAGTTGGGGATAGAGGTGGTGGATCTCCACTACAGTCCCCTTGAGGAGGAAGGTGCTCCATTCCAAGGTTCTCAAGAGCACGCGGCTCCGTGCCGGGTCTCCCATGAGCCTGCAGCTCAGCCCCAATGTTTTGATGAGAGGGCTGCTTCATCTCAGGGTCTCTACCAGCGTGCTGCTTTGTTCCGGGGTTCTCGTGGACGCACCACACCATCTCCGAGCGTCGGCGAGCACACCATGCCGTCACAGAGCTTCTACAGGCGTGCCGCTCTGTTCCGAGGTTACCGTGGAACCGAGGTTCCCAGTCTTCACGAGAGCGCCGCGCCGCCACAGAGTCTTCACGAGAGCGCCGCGCCGCCACAGAGTCTTCACGAGAGCGCCGCGCCGCCACAGAGTCTTCACGAGAGCGCCGCGCCGCCACAGAGTCTTCACGAGAGCGCCGCGCCGCCACAGAGTCTTCACGAGAGCGCCGCGCCGCCACAGAGTCTTCACGAGAGCGCCGCGCCGCCACAGAGTCTTCACGAGAGCGCCGCGCCGCCACAGAGTCTTCACGAGAGCGCCGCGCCGACACCTCCGGTCACAGAAGGCGAAGTGACTCCTCCGAGTCCCTTTCCAGACGACGCCCCATCCCAGAGCCCCTTCCAAGGCGACATCTCGCCCACGGAAAGCTCGGCTCCGCCCCAGGACCTCCAAGAGAGCTCCGCCCAGCTCCAGGTCCCTCCAGAGAGCTCCGCCCAGCTCCAGGTCCCTCCAGAGAGCTCCGCCCAGCTCCAGGTCCCTCCAGAGAGCTCCGCCCAGCTCCAGGTCCCTCCAGAGAGCTCCGCCCAGCTCCAGGTCCCTCCAGAGAGCTCCGCCCAGCTCCAGGTCCCTCCAGAGAGCTCCGCCCAGCTCCAGGTCCCTCCAGAGAGCTCCGCCCAGCTCCAGGTCCCTCCAGAGAGCTCCGCCCAGCTCCAGGTCCCTCCAGAGAGCTCCGCCCAGCTCCAGGTCCCTCCAGAGAGCTCCGCCCAGCTCCAGGTCACTCCAGAGAGCTCCGCCCAGCTCCAGGTCACTCCAGAGAGCTCCGCCCAGCTCCAGGCTCCTCAAGAGGGCACGACTCCGCTCCAGGCTCCTCCCGAGAGCTCGTCTCCGCCTCCGAGCGACCCCACGAGCTCGTCTCCGCTTCAGTGTCCCAAAGAGAGCTCCACTGATGTCGTGGACCTCCAGGCGAGCCCTTCTCCGCTCGTGGATCTCCAGGCAGGCTTCACCTCATTTCCAGGCTGCTCAGTAGGCTCCGATCTGCTCCTAAGGGTCCCAAGGAGCGCCCCTACGCCCAGGGGTTTCCCTGTGCACTCACCCCGGCTCCAGGACTGCGAAAGGGAAGTTGAACCGCTGCCCCCGGGTTCCACCGACGGCGACGGCTCACCCCACAGTCCCGCAGAAGGCGACGGCTCGCCCCCAGCGCCCGCAGAAGGCGACGGCTCGCCCCCAGCGCCCGCAGAAGGCGACGGCTCGCCCCCAGCGCCCGCAGAAGGCGACGGCTCGCCCCCAGCGCCCGCAGAAGGCGACGGCTCGCCCCCAGCGCCCGCAGAAGGCGACGGCTCGCCCCCGGGCTCCTCAGAAGGCGACGGCTCGCCCCCGGGCTCCTCAGAAGGCGACGGCTCGCCCCCGGGCTCCACAGAAGGCGACGTTTCGCCCCCGGGCTCCACAGAAGGCGACGTTTCGCCCCCGGGCTCCACAGAAGGCGACGTTTCGCCCCCGGGCTCCACAGAAGGCGACGTTTCGCCCCCGGGCTCCACAGAAGGCGACGTTTCGCCCCCGGGCTCCACAGAAGGCGACGTTTCGCCCCCGGGCTCCACAGAAGGCGACGTTTCGCCCCCGGGCTCCACAGAAGGCGACGTTTCGCATCCGGGCTCCACAGAAGGCGACGTTTCGCATCCAAGCTCCACAGAGGGCGACGTCTCGCCCCCGGGCTCCACAGAAGGCGACGTCTCGCCCCCGGGCTCCACAGAAGGCGACGTCTCGCCCCCGGGCTCCACAGAAGGCGACGTCTCGCCCCCGGGCTCCACAGAAGGCGACGTCTCGCCCCCGGGCTCCACAGAAGGCGACGTCTCGCCCCCAGGTCCTCTTCAGGACGACGGATCGCCCCCGGGATCCCCGCATGGCGACGTCGGTCCTCCAGGTCCCTCTGACGGCGACGTCGGTCCTCCAGGTCCCTCTGACGGCGACGTCGGTCCTCCAGGTCCCTCTGACGGCGACGTCGGTCCTCCAGGTCCCTCTGACGGCGACGTCGGTCCTCCAGGTCCCTCTGACGGCGACGTCGGTCCTCCAGGTCCCTCAGAGGGGGGTACGACGTTCCTGGTCTCCGCCCGGGATGTCCTCCACTCCCCGGTCATTGTCATGGTTGGCGTCCAGTTCCGGTTCCCCGCCATGGAGGTCGCTCCGGCTCCAATCCCCGCCAGGGGCTTTACTCAGCCTCCCGTCAGCACCGAGGGTGTGGCTCCGTTCCGGATCCTCCTGCAAGGTGTTGTCCCATGCCGGCTCTTCGCAGAGGATGCTCACCAGGCCTCCGTTGCTCCCAGGCGTCTAAGGAGGCCTTCCTCGGAGTGCCCTGGCCCGCCTGGCATAGGTGGGTTTTGGGGCGTCAGGTGTCGCCCCTGGAGGGGGGGGGTACTGTCAGGGATTCACCCTGCCACGCCCCCCTCTGTAGCTGTCAGGGATTCACCCTGCCACGCCCCCGTCTATAGCTGTCAGAGATCCACCCTGCCACGCCCCCCTCGATAGCAGTCACGCTGCTTCCCAAGATTACCGACAGCTGTGGCTCATGAAAGATCAGACTACATAAACTCACGTTCTTGAGTCACAGGCTGTCGGTCGTTATATTGTCAAGCTGGACAATCGCGTGGCTGCTCGACCGCCGGCTGTATATGCGGATTCCACTTCCGACTTGGATTACTCATTGCCGAAGGCTTTATGGATTATGCTTGGGACATTCAAACTCATAGCGGACAACGCGTATCGAGCGGATGTCTTTGTTTGTTGTTTTCAACGGCTTATGAGTGTTTCTGTGTTGTACGGTTGTTGAAATAAAAGGACAATAATCGGACTATATCGGCTTCCGCGTCTGCAGCCTGACACACACACACACACACACACACCCATAAGAACTAGGATTTATAACAGAGGTACATTCAGACACTTGCAAATGTTTTTCATTTTGCTTGAATGTAACTGCGCAAATAATGATCTATTAAGTGTTGTGCTGTAAAAACATTCGAAGCTGTAGACCCATCAGCTGAGATTTGGTGACATTCAGGGCCAAAAATAACTCTGGCTTTTCATGGGTGATAAATTAGTAATTAATATCAGCCTTGACGAACTGAAAGAGTGGCTCATTAAAATGATCCCCAGCTAAATATTTTGCACTTTGAAAATGAAAGGCATGTAAATTTGAATACAGTAAACCAAATCAGTAATGGTTTCTTTACTTTTTGTGCCATTTAGTAAAACCAGCTTTAATGCTAAAAAAATAGTCTGTAACATGCTGTTATTGGTTTATGAATATTGTCATGTTAAAACCAAAGAGACGTGGTGGTGGAATGAGGAAGTACAGGAAAGCATAAAGAGAAAGAGGTTGGCAAAACAGAATTTGGATCAACAGAAAGATGAAAAAAGTAGGCAGGAGTACAAGAAGATGCGGCAGCAGGTAAAGAGGGATGTGGCGAAAGCTAAGGAAAAGGCTTATGAGGAGCTGTATGAGAAGTTGGACACTAAGGAAGGAGAAAAGGATTTGTAACAATTGGCCGGGCAAAGGAACCAAGATGGGAAGGATGTGCTGCAAGTTAAAGCAATAAAGGATGGAGATGGAAATGTGTTGACTAGTGAGGAGAGTGTGTTGAGGCAGTAGAGGGAGTATTTTGAGCAGCTGATGAATGAGGAAAATCAGAGAGAGAGAGAAGGTTGGATGATATGGGGATGGTGAAGCAGGAAGTGAATAGGATTAGTAAGGAGGAAGTGAGAGCAGCGATTAAAAGGATAAAAAATGGAAAGTCGGTTGGACCAGATGACATACCGGTAGAAGCATGGAGATGTTTAGGAAAGATGGCAGTGGAGGTAGCAGATCTGAAGCTGGAGGTAGCAGATCTGAAGATGTTGAGGTTTTCAGTAACGAGGATGGACAAAATTAGAAACGAGTTTATTAGAGGGACAGCGCATGTAGGACGTATTGGAGACAAGGTAAGGGGAGGCGAGATTGAGATGCTTTGGACATGCTCAGAGGAAGAACATGGGGTATATCGGTTGGAGAATGCTGAGGATGGGCCAGTTTGGAAGGAGGAATAGAGGAAGACCAAGGAGGAGGTTTTTGGATGTGGTGAGGGAAGACATGCAGGTAGTTGGTTTAAAAGAGGCAGATATAGGACAGAGCGATATGGAGAAAGATGATCTGCTATTGTGACCCCTAACGGAAGCATCCGAAAGAAGAAGAAGAAGAAGAAGAAGAAGACATGTTAAAATGAAATTAAGGTTTCAAAAATAATTTTCAAGAAATGAATATGGTCATTCATTTTATATTGTTGTAGCCAGGCCTATATACAGTAATAGGTGTAGAAAACTGCCTGTGCTCCCACCAGTGGAGAAACTGACCTTGGAATATGAATCCTACAGTAAATGTTTAATCCGAGAGCCTTGGCCACAGTGTAAATGCTAATCTATTCCTGCTACTGATTTATATGACTCATTTGCCCTTTTTGAGACATGGTAATTTTTTGCACCTTGACCTTCAGACACACTTCACCTTTACTTTTCTCATTAATAGGGCGCAAGCTGATGGAACAACCAACAACTACAAATGTCTATTGACTGTGTGTCTGCTCTTGTTAATAGCTGTTGTAAGACCCTAAGGTCAATCTTCTCAATAAAATCAGCTTGTTTCTTTCACTGGATAAGTAAAATTCTGTCAGCACTTTAAAATTAATAACGTGATTGAACAGTTTTATGATGTAGCTTATAGCTGTAGAAAAAAAGGAAAGAAGAAGAATATGAAGTAAAAATGCTGATTTTTCTTGGCACACATAAATCTTGCGATGTTGTTTGTTGAAGGGCAGTCACGGTGGTAAGAGAAACGCTTACAAAGGCATTGCTTAGTTTGTAGAATGTGGACAGGTGATTGCCCATTAATTTCTTAAACCTGTCTGTTTTTTCGCACTTTGCTACTAAGCAGCTGTCGTCCGATTTCAGTGTAACTGTGCCATTTAAATGTGCAAACTTTCACCAAGCTTGTGGAACTGAAATGAAAAATATACAGGACTGTTCTTATGAAAACATGACTGTGCCTGTAAATATCATTAAATGGGGCTTACAGGAATAAAAGTTTTGTTCAAGCATGCATTTGGCACACATATGAATATATGAGTGGGAATTTATCATGAAAATATGCAGTTTGTGTATAAATTGTTATACTGTATAGTTAAAGGGCAAAAGTAACTGCCAACTGCTATTTTATGTTTTATAATTGGGCTAGTGGTATTGGTAGGAATAGTAATGACAGACAATATTTTGATACTCAGACATTACCTTACTCAAACAATATTTAGGAAGGCTTCTAAATAAGTGGTGGCTGGTCAGGATTTCAGACGAGAAGATGAAATCTGTCTAACTGGAGCTTGCTAAGGAGGAATTCATTGCATTATATCCTAAAGGTTCAACAAACCCACACACACACACACACACACACACACACACACACACACACACACACACACACACACACACACACACACACACACAGACAAGAAGGCAGTTGAATTCATGACTGAATTTAAGTGTTTCAGGTCCATAAAAATATGGTAAATAGAGAAAACACTAATGTTCCCCTTTTGCTCTTTAAATATTTCTTTTCCAAACACATTTTAAAGTGAAGGAAGATAATTGGGCAGATAATCCACCATCTTTGCATTTATTACACCCGTGTCTGTATTTCACATCTGCCATATCACTCATTGCTGATGTGTCAGTGTCAGTGTGAACTGAAAAATTTCAGCCGAAAGAAAGACTATGAGTAATTGCCTGAAATGACTGTCACTGATGGGCTGCACAAATCTGCACTAATGCTTAGAAAGAAATCAGCATCAGCCCTACTTCTTTATACATCTTGTTTTTCTGTAGTGTGCTATCTGCTCAGATAAATATGCTGATAATGAAAAATGGGAGCCACACACCTGTACATGCAGATATATTATATAAAGTTGTTGGGATCAGTATTTGTTAGACAGTTGCAATAAATGTATGCAAATGCAACTGTGTGCTTTAAGTGTGTATTCAGAATGCACTGCACACAATTATGCTATGTGCAAGAGAGCTGAAGTGGAATTTAATGGGTAGTGGTGATTAATTAGGATCTTCTTAGCTAGAGAACAGCTACGCTAAGCACAGTGGTGCTATATATTATTTTGCACAGCTGTGATAAAAGATATAAAGCTAGAATATTAAGAGAGTTAGATGTCACTAAACTACTCTTTACATACACCAGGCAAGCTTGAAGTCAGTTCTTTTTTTAATTACATTCATCAGAAAAAAGGACAATTATAACTCTCTAATCTCCCTTAAGTAAAATTTTAAGTGGTTGTAATTTTATGCACTTGAGTGATTTATTGATTTAGACCTGTGGTTCCTATCACAGCTCTTACAAAGCCCTTATTGTTCACACTTACTTCTATTTAAACCATCTTCTGCTTGAGTGATGCATCCAGGAGGATTTGTTTTACAGGTTTGGGATTTTGTTATATTATCTCTGTGACCCCATTACATTATTACATTTTACATTGTAATATGTAAAGTGTCTACCTATAAAGCATTATTTTAACAAGGTTAAAAGTTTTTTTTTTTTTTTTTTGAAATGAGGTATGTATTATAGGCAGGTGTATTAGTATAAACATTAATCCTGGGGCAAAATCCAGAATTTTTAATCCTTTACTTGCAGAAGACGACAGTTAAATATAGGCCATATTCCTTAGTTTTCCCAGCAGGGATATGGTCTCTTGGTTGAGTCTGATAAAACTACCTGCCCCAGTTTTCCCTGTAGTCAGTGCTATTCTCTCTTGAGAAAGGGGGTGGGGAAGCTGAAGGTAACCAAAGCATGACAAAATTTCATCTTTGCTGTGTAGAGAGTTAAGCTTGTCCTTTGTGTAGCAAGAAAAAGGAAGAGGGAAGGTAGGATTCCACGCTTTATTAAAAAAACATCACATGTCGACGTGCAGAAAAGAGTATAGCTAAATGCTATTCATATAAACGTTTTAAATAAGCCCTAATAGAAATGTGTTTCACTCACTGCAGGATGAAGCTCTGGCTTTTTATGCTGTTAATTCTTTGTTCTGCAACTGAGATTATTATGTTGGAGCTAAGATAAGAAAATTGCTAGATGACCTTGTACTGAGGATGTGAATAACACTGCACCCCTCAACATCGTTTATCTGTAATAAATGGATATTCAGTGCCACCCAGATGAGGATTGGTTCCTCTCAAGGTTTCTTCCTTAGGTCATCTCGGGGAGTTTTTCCTTGCCGCAGTCACCACCGGCTCACTCATCAGGGACAAACTTACACATAAAGAACATATTTATTTTTTATCACCACATTATCTGTGTAAAGCTGCTATGAGACAATGTTCAACGTTAAAGGCACTATACAAATACAAATGAAATGAAATGAAATGAATAAGGGAATACACAGATATAGAGATATACATGCACACACATAGACCCTGAACATGTGAGACATTGATACCTATTGTACCCTCATACTAGGCATTTATATTTGTTTACATTTCAAATTGTTTGTGTAAAATTATCTTATTTTATCTAATTTTCAATGTACAGTTTATGCAGTGATTTCACTTTGGGTCCTCATTGCAATTACAAATAGTGGACATTGTTGTGTGTGTGTGTGTGTGTGTGTGTGTGTGTGTGTGTGTGTGTGTGTGTGTGTGTGTGTGTGTGTGTGTGTGTATATATATATATATATATATATATATATATATATATATATATATATATATATATATATATATATATATATTTTTTTTTTATATATATACAGTGCCTTGCGAAAGTATTCGGCCCCCTTGAACTTTGTGACCGTTTGCCACATTTCAGGCTTTAAACATAAAGATATGAAACTGTAATTTTTGTGAAGAATCAACAACAAGTGGGACACAATCATGAAGTGCAACGAAATTTATTGGATATTTCAAACTTTTTTAACAAATAAAAAATTAAAAAAATTGGGCGTGCAAAATTATTCAGCCCCTTTACTTTCAGTGCAGCAAACTCTCTCCAGAAGTTCAGTGAGGATCTCTGAATGATCCAATGTTGACCTAAATAACTAATGATGATAAATAGAATCCACCTGTGTGTAATCAAGTCTCCGTATAAATGCACCTGCACTGTGATAGCCTCAGAGGTCCGTTTAAAGCGCAGAGAGCATCATGAAGAACAAGGAACACACCAGGCAGGTCCGAGATACTGTTGTTGAGAAGTTTAAAGCCGGATTTGGATACAAAAAGATTTCCCAAGCTTTAAACATCCCAAGGAGCAATGTGCAAGCGATAATATTGAAATGGAAGGAGTATCAGACCACTGCAAATCTACCAAGACCTGGCCGTCCCTCTAAACTTTCAGCTCATACAAGGAGAAGACTGATCAGAGATGCAGCCAAGAGGCCCATGATCACTCTGGATGAACTGCAGAGATCTACAGCTGAGGTGGGAGACTCTGTCCATAGGACAACAATCAGTCGTATACTGCACAAATCTGGCCTTTATGGAAGAGTGGCAAGAAGAAAGCCATTTCTTAAAGATATCCATAAAAAGTGTCGTTTAAAGTTTGCCACAAGCCACCTGGGAGACACACCAAACATGTGGAAGAAGGTGCTCTGGTCAGATGAAACCAAAATCGAACTTTTTGGCAACAATGCAAAACTTTATGTTTGGCGTAAAAGCAACACAGCTCATCACCCTGAACACACCATTCCCACTGTCAAACATGATGGAGGCAGCATCAAGGTTTGGGCCTGCTTTTCTTCAGCAGGGACAGGGAAGATGGTTAAAATTGATGGGAAGATGGATGGAGCCAAATACAGGACCATTCTGGAAGAAAACCTGATGGAGTCTGCAAAAGACCTGAGACTGGGACGGAGATTTGTCTTCCAACACGACAATGATCCAAAACATAAAGCAAAATCTACAATGGAATGGTTCACAAATAAACATATCCAGGTGTTAGAATGGCCAAGTCAAAGTCCAGACCTGAATCCAATCGAGAATCTGTGGAAAGAACTGAAAACTGCTGTTCACAAATGCTCTCCATCCAACCTCACTGAGCTTGAGCTGTTTTGCAAGGAGGAATAGGCAAAAATTTCAGTCTCTCGATGTGCAAAACTGATAGAGACATACCCCAAGCGACTTACAGCTGTAATCGCAGCAAAAGGTGGCGCTACAAAGTATTAACTTAAGGGGGCTGAATAATTTTGCACGCCCAATTTTTCAGTTTTTTATTTGTTAAATTACAGTTTCATATCTTTATGTTTGAAGCCTGAAATGTGGCAAAAGGTCGTAAAGTTCAAGGGGGCCGAATACTTACGCAAGGCACTATATATATATATATATCACCTTCACTGTTGCTTTCTGTAAAGCTGCTTTGAGACAATGTCTGTTGTGAAAAGCGCTATACAAATAAACTTGACTTGATATATATATATATATATATATATATATATATATATATATATATATATATATATATATATATATATATATATATATATATATAAGAAATATATATAATATAAAATAAATATTACCACACTTTCAGAGCAGACATAAATATGTTTTTCAGTTATTTTCCGAAAATTATAGGGCTTTTTTATTTCTTTTTTCCCCATCATAATCTAAGCAGCTGCTTCCTACAAGGGTGAAGTGAGGTGTTGTATTTAGCTTGCAGAAGAGAATTAAAAGTTGGTGAGATATTCCTGAAAATTGTTACCGGCCTGTTATTGTTTTCAGATTATATGGAGTGGCTAACTAACACAATTAAATGTATTTTGATTAAACCTTATAAGCATTCACAATGGGTTGTTTTCTTTGTATTGAGTTTAATGAGACTGCAGTGGAATATTTAAATGGAATATTGGTAGTGTCATTACTGTTTTACAGAAGTGACTGAAATGAATTAAATTATCCGTTAAATTATTATTATTATTATTATTATTATTATTATTAGTATTATTATTATTATTTTTTAAAGGATTTATAATTCCATCTGTTAGAATTCTTCACGTAACTGAATAATTAGTTTTCTGAAACTCTGCTTAGCTCACACATCCTGTCTGACATTTTTTTATTTAGCTTGGCTCATTTTAATTCAGTGCATGTTTCATGAAGAAACCCTTCATTTATTTATTTATGCTTATTTATTTATTTCCTATAATGACAACCAAATATAGTATGAAATAATTCTAATTATTTTTCTTCATTAACTATAATAGTTATGACTCACAATTATGACAAACTCAACTGGTTTGTAATATAAACATCACAAAATATACATTTGCTGTGATTTGTGCTTTTAAAAACCAAACTACAACAAAAAAATAAACCCTGGGCAAAGCGTAAACCGTGAGAATGTGGATACAGGATCAAACCTGCAACCTTGGCATTATTAGCATCACTCTCTAACCAACAAAATCCATCCACAAATCCCTTATGCTATTTACTCTTAATGGTATTTTCAACATGCTTTTCACAAAAGAAGAATACACTTAATATAAAAACATATCAGGCAGATATATTTTGTCAGCTATCAAGCCTTGTATCTAATTCAGGGATTACTGTGCCCTTTTATAATCCTTGTTAACATATCTTTGCTATAATCATTTACATTTACTTTATCCTAAAATGTTGCTAATTAAAGAGAAACATTAGTCAAGAACCCAAAGTAACTATTTAAAAAAGTAACTGAGATCTCCAGGATGGAAATTCAGTTACATGCTGTTTGACATGCTTGTGCTGTCAGCAAAAATTTTTAATGAACTACAGCAGTAATTAAGTAGTAAGCCCTAAATAGAAAATCTCAGTGGTTGGTTTTTAATACTAAAACAATATGTGTCTGTTCAAAACATTCATGGCCTAGTTTTGGTAATTTCTAACTAAAGTTTTTAATTTACAAAAAAGAATGTTTTTTTGTACAGGAATATAAAGAACAAGTCTATAGTCTATAGTCTACAGTATGCATAAACACATACCAAACATTATTCAGAAGACCACAGCAATTTGCACAAACACCATTAATTATTTACAGATGAAGCTATCAGTTTCATTTCTGTAGTGTTTACAGTCAAACCAAATCCAATATTATCCATCTGTTTGTTTGCATTGCACAATCCAGCACTACACATGTAAATGATTACTGTAAACTGTAGAGTAGAGTGACATTAAATTGGGTATAAAGCAATCAGTGCTAGCTGTTTTGGAGCTGATTTGGCATAATATTAGTATGCTCTGACAGCTGTAAATTAATCTGTCCCAGTTGGACAACAATTCTTTGTAAACATTTGATGTAACTGGGTACTAAATTACAGTTTGGCTTCAGCTTCAGCGAGTCTAAAGTAGCAAGCAATGCAAATCCGATATGGTCCTTTCAGAGTGAAATGGTAGATAATGGGGAGCTAAATTTGCGGGTTTTTTTTGCTTACTGTCTTCACATTGGCTTTTACACAGTGATGGTTGCAATTTGACAGTATAGTGTCTGGTACCCTTCTTAAGTAGGAAAGACAAAGGGGACTTTAAAAATGCACGATTTTACTGAAAAGAAAACTTTAACAATGACTTTCGAAATGGGTATTTATGCAAACAGGTTAAAACTATATTATTAAAGAAAATACATACAGTATCTCACAAAAGTGAGTACACCCCTCACATTTCAGCATCCATTTCAGTATGCTTTCTCAAGGAACAGCATCATAATAGCATCTAGGGCTGCATGAGTGCTGCTGGTACTGGGGAGCTGCAGTATATTGGTGGAAACATGGATTTCAACATGCACTGTGACATTCTAAAGCATGATGCCCTCCCTTCAGAAACTGGGTCAAACGGGAGTTTTCCAACATAATAACAACCCCAAACACACCACCAAGATTAGGCTGAGAAAGCTGAAGTTGAAGTGATTGAAGTGGCCAAATATGTATCCAGACCTGAACACAATTGAGCACCTGTGGGGCATCTTCAAGCAGAAGGTGGAGAAGTGCCACGTGTATAACATCCAGCAGCTCAGTAATGTCATTATGGAGGTGTGGAAGAGGATTCCAGCAACAACCTGTGCAGCTCTGGTGTATTCCATGCATAGGAGGATTAAGGCAGTGCTAGATAACAATAGTGTTCACACAAAATATGGACACTTTGGGCACAGTTTTGACTTGTTTTTCAGAGTGTACTCACTTTTATTGCCAGTTATTTAGACAATTATGGCTGTATATTCAGTTTTTTTTTAAGGACAGTAAATATATACTGTTATACAAGCTGTATATTGACTACTCTGAAATATATATTTTTTCTATACAACAGTGCAAAGTAATGGAGAGTCTGTTAGAGAAGTGAAGAAAAGAGTGCAGGCAGGGTGGAGTGGGTGGAGAAGAGTGGCAGGAGTGATTTGTGATAGGGTATCTGCAAGAGTGAAAGGGAAAGTTTATAGGGCTGTGGAGAGACCTGAGATGTTGTATGGTTTAGAGACAGTGGCATTGAGTAAAAGACAGGAGGTGGAGCTGGAGGTAGCAGAGCTGAAGATGTTGAGGTTTTATTGGGAGTAACGAGGATGGACAGGATTAGAAATTAGTTTATTAGAGGGACAGCGCATGTAGGACGTTTTGGAGACAAGGTGAGGGAGGTGAGATTGAGATGGTTTGGACATGTGCAGAGGAGGGACATGGGGTATATCGGTAAAAGAATGCTGAGGATGGAGCCACCAGGAAGGAGGAAAAGAGGAAGGCCAAGGAGGCGGTTTATGGATGTGGTGAGGGAAGACAGGTAGTTGGGTTGAAAGAGGCAGATGTAGAGGACAGTGGGGGTATGGAGACGGAAGATCCACTGTGGCGACCCCTAATAGGAGAAGCCGAAAGAAGAAGAAGAAAGATCATTTCTATAGTAGTGTACCTTGAGAATATACCAAATACTAAATATACTAACAAATATAAACTAAAATGGTTGAAATGTAAGGGGTGCACACAATTTTGTGAGATACTGTACATAAAGTATGTGTACACTAAAACAAATTATAATTAAAAACATCACCATATACAGAGTTAAGTTTATCAGATAGTAACTGAACTGCCCAGATATTGAGATTGCCATGGATTAAAAAGTGTTGATGTTCTTGTCATGGTATCCAAGGAACAAGGAAGCAAGTGCAGAGTTTTTAATGAACGGGGAAAAAAATAGAACAACAAATTCAAGGGCAAGGATTAAAGTAAAGCACTTAAACTTCAGGGAAACTGCACACACAATACTCATACAGCAAACATATAATCTAACACTGAGAAGAGGGCAACATTTAAAAGGGGGAGGGTTCATGGGGGAGAACACAATACATGTTTTGAAAAACAATGAAGGAAGTAAGAGGGACAGCAAGAGACTGTGAGAATATTAGTTTGGTGGTCTGGAGGGTAGTTGGACATGGTGGCCATAACAGTTCTATAGTTTGGGGTGTGTCATTTGCCTTCAGAAGCATTGTGGTAGATTATTATTATTATTTTTTTTTTAAACATTGATAGCTGGTTTTAAAGGTATAACCCAAAGACATTGGGCATTAAAACAAAAAGACCAATGACATTAGTAAACCAAATACTTGGATCTTCATGTCATTGAAAACAGTTAGAAAGCAGTAATAAACACATCAGCCAGTTAACTGTGTTACTGGCTTTTTATATAAATATAAAACATGAAATAGCCTAAAAGTAGTCATACAGTAGTTAAAGATATTTGCAGTCATTGCATTTAGAACATCATGCCATAATTTTTTTTTCTTCCTAGTATTCTATTGTTTCTTTCTTAAAATACCAAATTGTTTGATTGGATTTTTCTTTGAGTTCATTACTTCAGCTATGTGAAGTGTGTATTGTTAAGGAAAATGTAATGTTCCGAAAACGACATATGAACCTCATATTATTTGTGCTGAGATGTAGCCTATTTTTGCAGAAACTACCGTGGAGAGAAGGAACATAAATAATTATCTTCAGTTTTGTCTCCAAAATCAATATAGCAACCTTCAGAGCTTTCTTATGGAAAATCACATTGCTCAGCCTAAACTCTGGGTATTTTATATTGATTTGATTTAATTTTTTTGCATTTCAAAACACAATGTAAATGTAGCATTAGTTTAACTAATAATAACTAATTATTCTTAATTTAACAAAACCATTAAATTAATTAAGCTGTTGCATAATTATGGTTGTGTGTGGCTTGAAACTTAATTTTAATGCTAATTGCTCTTGAAATTGACATGCATATGTTTTTATGTGTAAAGGTTTATGGACCATAACACATGCTTTTTGAACATCCTAGCTTTATTCCACTTTTTGCTCCTCTGGGAAGGCTTTTCATTAGATTCTGTAAATAGCTGTGGGAACTCAAAAGGCACTGATGAATAGACCTGGGTTGCATTCAATGTTTATCCCAAGGTGTTCAGTGGTTTTATGGTGATTTGTTTTCTACTAGATTTATGACAAACTATGTCTTCTTGGACCTTGCTTTGTACACAGGGGTACTGTAATAATGGGAATAATGTTTGTTACTCTTAGTTCCAGTAAATAAATGTAAGTTATAAAAAAATATATAATGCTACAACATACACCGATGCTATTCATTTGTGTTCTTTCATCCTTAAGGAAAGATTTGGGGAAAGGAATCAACTTATTTTTTTACCCTGAACATTACTGCCACTCACTTGTCAAGAACAAAGTTTTTAAGTTATGAAAACAGAATAAATATATTATAATATTGTATATGTGTGACATAATAATAAGTCATGCAATGGGATAGAGAAAACATGTGAATAACATTTAAAACACTATTAGTTCAAAACTTTTAAATAACTTTTATACAGTTGAGTTTCTTACAACAAAGGCTTCTCAGGGGCTACAAATTAAGCAAAGGTTACAGGCATCCAGATGGAGGAATTATTAGTTCATGGATAATAGTTTGATGGAGAGGCAGCTACAATGCAGTAGGCTAAAAAAAAAAAAGGCTTTGCTATCTGGGCTAATTTCTGATATGTTAGAGTTTGGTATACTGCACTGTTTTAAAATATTATTATTTGCTAGGTAATTTAATACAAGCTGCTGATTTGTCTCAGCGAGTGGGCCATTAAGTGCTCTTGCGAATGCTGAATTTTAGCCAATCAATAGTTACAGAATTAAACAGAAGTCATATCAGATTTTCAAATTGCAAATTTCTTATTAGCAGGAAATTGTTTAGGCAGACCATCCGAGGTCTTAAACATACAATAGCTAATAGATGGATAATACTATAGCAATCCAGTAAGCTTTCTGCTTTTTTTTTGTATTCCTTTAGGATGCTGTTGTATAAAACATTGGTTCCTAAAAAAAGTAACAATATACAGTTCCTCTGTGTTAGGTCTTCCAAATAGACGTGACCCAAAACGTGCACTGTATTCGCCCACTCTTCCAAGATTGTCAAGTTAAACTATATGTAGGGTTACATTATATGTAAGAGGAGGAAGCAAAATTAGTTAAATTTAGTCCACTTCTACTCAAGCGAACATTGTAGGAGGATTTACACTCATGCTTGGTGTGACTGCTGTATTACGTTACCAGATACATATGACATGGCTGTCAAGCATCCTAATTTGAAATAACGCTTTGTAAAACCCTGAGTCTAATGAATGCAGACAGGCTGTAGTTAGAGTTAAGTGGTGCTGACAGAAGTAAGTGCAAAAGTTTGCAAATGGCAGCTTGATGGAATGGTCCTATTATTTAAGGCAGATGGAAAGGAAGGATATAATATCCTGCATCCACAGCATTGCTTCTGTTGCAACACAGAATTCTCCAAGCAGACAATGTATAGCAAACACAGAAGAGAACTACACATACTCTTTAACTTTCCCAATTAAGGTTAACCACAAATACAAAACAAGAGCTAAATGTAATACAGTAAACTATTAATACACCATATATGTATAAACACTATATGTTTACCCTAGATTTCTATAATGGGATGCAGTGCAGTGCCAGTAAGAGACACCCACTTTTTAGTGGTCCTAATAAATCTTAATCCTAATCCTTTAAATCATTTGGTTATTTTCTTGGGCACTGGCCATGCAAATATTGGTCAGACCTTCTTTGCTCCTTTCTGAACCCCAGTGGATACAGTTTGTATTTAACAAAAGCAATCAGGCAATCAATAATTTCATTTCCAAGTAGGATCAGCAACACTGCTTATGCTTTTACTCTCGTAGCAGTGGAAATTCTAAGTATTATAAGGAAATACAAAAATCATTAAATATTTTTCAAAGCACTTTGTTAATGGCAGTGAACTGTTTTCCAATATCTCTAATGGCCATAAAAAATCCCAAGGCCTTTGACATTCGTTGCTATATGGGAATTCACATTAAAAATGCACCTCTGTGCAATTCAGTGCAAAGCAAAATAATCTGAGCATAGTCTGACCATTTGTAGTAATGTCTCAGTGTTTGGTACAAATCAAAGGCAAAACTCACTTAAACTGTCACTTAGTTGTATTTTATATGCACTTTGGGGGATTGGACCATCTGATTAAATGACAAAATGGTGTAGGTGGATACAAACAGAAATATCTATTGGCGTGGGCAGGAATGGTCAAAGTATGTACAAGAGTGGGTGCGAGTGGTCAAGAGTGTCAGCTGGAGTAGGTGAGTGTGGTCGCAGTTTCTTTAAGAGCAGGTTACATGAACAATTCCTTGAACGTCAAACAAAAATAAGAACTTTTGTACTTCAGCTAAACTTTTTCACCTTGGTGTTATCTGGAGCATAATAACCACTTATGTACAAGGTTATTTAATTAAATAACAACAACAACAAAAAAAATACAACGAATTTTTAAAAGAAACAAAAACATTCAAAATGTAGTATTTTTTAATGGCATCCAAGATTTGTTGAATAAATCTAATTTAAGGTCAGGATAATAGGTGTGGTAGCAAATATACCTTGTTTATTACTCTTAGTGGCAGGGTCTGAGGGTCTCTGCTGAACTCCTGTTACAATCTGTGTAGAGTTTCATGGTTTATTTGTGTCCACATGGGTTTTCCAACTTTCAATAACCTGCTGGTAGGTGGACTGGCAACTCCAAATTCCAGTGAGATGTAAATAAGTGTACTACTAACTTACTGCCTTGTGCTCTTTAGCTAGTAATAACAATGAAAAAAAGTGTTCAGATCATGTTACACTGAAAAAAAAAAACATGATGATGATGATGGTAGTTAATGACCTGTGACTCAATGCTGAAAACATGAATACAGGTTGTGCTGTCAACACAGTGGTTCCATTCGTATTGCATTGGTTAGGAAATCCTTTGCTTAGTGATTGCTTTGAAAATCATGGTGTTCCACATACTGTAGACCCATACTCACACCACTCTTTTTTTCTCTTTATATGCTGATACTGGGTCCAAACATTGGCTTACAATATCTGTTTTCTAAAAGATTTGACTCTTTACTTTTAATTACTACAAATATTTTAAGCAATTACTGGCTTAGCTCCATCACACATTATGGATTGTCGGTTTGTCCCAGTATCTTTCAAGTCATTCACTAGGCTTTACAGTGGAGGCTTAATTTGCCTTAAAATCAACAAGCTATGGTGAATTAAGTCTTTAAATCTTTAAAGTCTTCTGGTTTTATGCATCTGAAATTTAACAATTTCCAAATTAATACAGGACACTTTTTATGCACTATTTATTAGTTTAGTTTTTTCTTTAAACAAACATTATATGCTTATATGCATTAGCTTATATGATTTACATTTTTTATTTAATCCTATTTGTGTCTTTTTCTTGTATTTTTTGACATAATGAATATTACTGTTACCCATATTATAGATTTTATTTATAAAAATAGTGCTATTAAAATAAAGCTGATTATTTTTCCTTATTTGAAAGAGAATATAGGTGATCAGGCCTATTTCCACTGTGCCCAAGTTTTTTTCTTATTACTATTTAAAGATCACATGTATCAAAGAATACTGTTGTGAGAGCAGCATGAAAAAAGACTTAAAATTACACTTCTCATGTCACGTGACACTAAATGCTCATTCCTGTTTCATGTTTCACCTTGCTTGGCAAAACTATTTATGTTCTGGTTTCTGTGCATCTCAGTGTCATGCTTTTGTTGATGTCTAAGTTCATCATGTTCCTTGTCATGTTGTCATGCTCTTGATTCCTGGGTTTATTCCTGTTTTGGGTTTTGTTTCTTACGTTTCACGCTAGTTTATTTATACTGCACACCAATAAAAAGCTGCACTTGCACTTACATTTTCTTATATTTCCTACCTGAGCCCTTTCTGCACTGTATTTTATCCACTTACTATATATCGTTTTTCATAAATATAAGTTTTCTGCAATCTACAAATAAACAATTTAAACATAGAATACCAAACACCAAAATTCTGAGTAGATTTAACCTAGCTAACCTGCTCAACATCTGCCTTAGTTTACCAGCTGAATAAATAGGTTATTTATAAATAGGTTAGGCTAGTGTGTTACAGCAGAAAACTACACATTAAGTCTTCATGTTCATTTGAAATTTCATTACACAAGATGAACATCACATGAACATCACATGAACACTGAGATAAAGTAAAACCAGTGTCATACTCTCTACTCCGGTGACATGCTGATGAAATACTATCTAGTAGCACAAAGCTGTGAGGATAAAATCCTCATAAATGAATTTCATTCAACCCCCAACCATGATTTAGTGAAAAGTTCTGCATGTTTTCCAATTGAACAATTTGAATGCCATTTATAACATTCACATAGTTGCAGTTAGAATGATAAAGATAATTTGTAGTATAAACATACATAACCTATAAAAATAAGGTTTTGGTCCATGATGACACAATATCCCAAAGGATTCAACTCAACCACAAATGATTTAAAATGTAGCACACAATTCATACCACACCTGAAAAATTACAATCTATCTATAATAACAATTAAGGGCTTTAAAACATTTTTTCCTGATACTATTTATTTACTTATTTTTGCATAATTGAACCAATTTAAAACAGAACTGTTGTGGTGGTTAATAATTTGATTGCATAAACAGCCATCTGGAAAAAGTCATAAAATTGTAACTTTCCTGAAAAAGAAATCATTGCAAATGACCACAACTTATTCTCTAAAGCAGTCCTTTTGACATCATTATAAGTACACAAAGCTCAACACTGTCAACAAATTAGTAGTAATCTGTGCAAATGTGAATGGTCTGTAATTAATTTAAAATATTGACATTGCATTATTACAATTCCTCTAAACACTAATGGGCAGGGAAAAAATCCTATTCATTGCATTGCTAATGACAAATCTGTGCAGGTTTGGAAATAAGGCAGAGCTTTGTACACTCAGTAGCTCTAAATCCACTCTCTGCGGTACCACTTTGCAAAGAACTGTAGGAATGTTTTCTTCATATTAAATTTGCTTTATATTCAAAAGCTTTCTAAAATATAAAATAATAATCTGTGTGAATCTTGTCTCAGTTTTCTTCTGTACTAAAATTCCCATACAAGAAGTCTATAGGCTTTATCACTGACCATTACTAGCAACATTTAAACACAAGCAAGACAATTATCTAATAAAATACAGTCATTAAATGACCAACCTCCAGTTCTTTGTGCTTTTTTTTTTCATTTGCTTAATCAGTCCACTGAACCAGTGTTAAAGGTATTAAGGAATAGACTGTATATATAATAGATAATTACATACTTGTACCAACTATATAGACGTTGTAAATGTAAGAAAATATTTAGTGACCCTGTCTTTTCAGGCTAGTGCTTGTATACTATGAGTGCCATTGTGATTATCAGAACCACAATAACACAGATTGACATCAATTTGACATGAAGTTCATACTTTAGTCCTACAGTGTTTATTCCCAGCGCATGACGGTTGAGTTAACACTGACCTAGAATACAAACATAAAGCACAAAACAGTCAAGGAGCCTCCAAGGTATTAAGAAAGTGAAAGGTAGAGGTTTTGTCCCAGTTGTCCTTTTAATGCCTGTGCGTCTCCATAAAAGTTTGCAGGTACATTCATGTCCTGTTATCTTCAGTGCTTCAGTAGCAACGCCTCCAATATGTCCAGCAATAATTCTCATTGCTGATGTTGTTGTTTGAGACTGAAAAAGAAACAGATAAAAAATATAGTATTAAGGATACTGAAGAAAGTAACAAATTGATGTATTATTTTAGTTTTAGAGTCGTTTCACATCATGAACATTTGTCAAATTATAAAGTACAGTGCATCCGGAAGGTATTCATTACACTTCACTTTTTCCACATTTTATGTTTCAGCCTTATTCCAAAATGTATTAAATGAATTATTTTCCTCAAAAATATGAAAAAAAAAACAAAAAACATAATGACAATCTGAAAGTTTGTTTAAAATCTTTGCAAATTTATATATAAAAAAAAAAAACATGAAAAAAAAAAAAAAAAAAAACACGTAGATAAGTATTTACAGTCTTTGCTCAATACTTTGTTGTATCACCTTTGGCACCAATTACAGCCTCAAGACTTTTTGAGTATGATGCTACAAGCTTGGCACACCTATTTTTGGGTAGTTTGGGTAGTCCTCTTCTTCTTTGCAGAACCTCTCAAGCTCAGGGTGGAAGTAGTGTACTTATAGAGTAATGTTGGATATAGAAAGACTGGATTTGTATAGTGCTTTTAACTTTGGGCATTGTCTCAAAATACCTTTACAGAAATAAATACATTTATCCCTTGAAGTTTATTCCAAATAGACGAGCCAGAGAACACAGTGGTAAAGAAAACTCCCTGGGAGAATTTGAGGAAGAAACATTGAAAGGGTCTAGACTCAAAAGGCATGCCATCCTCATCTGGCAGAAACATAAATTTTAATCAACCTAGTTGGAAATGGCTTCCAAAACTAATTAAATTTAAGCCAATACTTTCTTTATTGGTATAATCTGTTATCATTCATTGTGAGAAAGAAAAAATATCCCACAGAATATTTAGTTTTCTAGGCTTCAGTAAACATGGTGGTGTTTGCTGTTTTAAGAAATGCATCAGTGTCACTGAGCATGTAATGGTTCTGGGAGCAAATGTGACATGGTCATTAAAGCTGAAAAACAAATGGCTTCCACAAAAAGACAATGATTCAAAACATAACCCAAAATCTATCATGAACTACTTCAAAAAATGTAAGCTTTCAGGATGGCCCTCATAATAGCCTGACTTTGAATACATAATTTGAAATATGTCTTGAATTTTAAACACGATGTACGTGCAAGACAGCCAAGAATGTCTCAAAAGGAGAAGTGTTCTGCAATCAAAATAAATAAATAATAATAATAATAATAATAATAATAATAATTCAATTAAATTAAATGTAAAAAGTATTACAGCTACACAAAATGCGTTTACATGTTTAATCAAGTTGAGATTAATTGTCATTCTGCCATATGTGGTGACATACAAGGGAACAAAAAGTCGTGGCCCACAGGACCATGGTGCTGCATATGTAAACATATACTGTATATACAGACACAGGCACATAGACATAAAACATAAAGAGGTATAAACATAAATTGTAGGAAGTTATAAAAGCTATAAAAGCACAGTAACTGCTCAGGAAGCAGAGCATGATAAGCCACAATAGCCGACACGTAACCTTTCAGGGTGGAAGGTGACAACCCTTTGGCAAACTGTCCCTGCAGGAACACCAGTACTGAACCGACGAGGCAGTTAACTAGATTCAACTGATGGTGCTCACAACACACAGTGAACAATCGCCATACGACCTTCTCATGCCTGTTCCATGGCATCCAGCCCAAGAGAGTGAGGGAAAACCAGAGGGGACAGTGCGATGTCTCTTGAGTAGCAAACTCTGTAAAACATCCCCCATATCAGCTCCTCCACCATACAGAAGAAGAGAGGTGGAGTGCAGATGCAATGCGGCCACAATAAGAACCGACTGAGCATGATCCGCTCCCAGGCAAGTTACACACAAGCCAGCACCCATGCTTGTTTTCCATTTATTCATTTTTATTTATATATTTCAAATATAATGTAACTGTGTATTTATCTTTTTTTCACAAAAATCTACAACATATGCCATTTGGCTAAAACATTTGCTTACAGCTTTCCATTCATATTAGACTGAAAAGTTCAAACGGTACACTGTAAAATGACAGGTGATCTATTTGTAGCAGTAGCATTATGTTGAATAAGCAGTCTTAAATAAGGCAATTCAAAGGAACCTGAAAAACAACCGATAAATAATTGACAAGACATCTTTGACCCAATAAAAATTGTGACACACTGACACTGACATTGATTTTTATCAAAGACATAGATTTCCTGTCATCACTCCTTTGCCATCCAGCTCAGCCTGTCATTGTTATTATCATTAAGGTCCACCACAATAATGATAGATGAGCCATCCTCTAGTTTGGCATCTGTAACATCTGTACTTTTCTGCTGGTCGGCTTTGCAACTATGCTGATGTGCTACTCTTCCACAGCCTGTCTCACCCCAGTGGCTCCTTTAGCTGCTGAAATCAATTTGTTTCCCTGCTTCCAGAGTAGTTCATAAAATTAGGCATAGCTACTGTAAGACTAATCTATAGCTACATTTCTTCTCAATCGATATACAGCATGCCAGATTAATGCCACCTTAAATCATCTTTGTAACTTGTGTTTCTGCAAAGGAAAATGGGGTTTTCATCATCTAATTTCTGTAGACACTGTGTTTGTGTGGGACTATATATATATATATATATATATATATATATATATATATATATATATATATATATATATATATATATATATACAGTGAGGAAAATAAGTATTTGAACACCCTGCTATTTTGCAAGTTCTCCCACTTAGAAATCATGGAGGGGTCTGAAATTGTCATCGTAGGTGCATGTCCACTGTGAGAGACATAATCTAAAAAAAAAAATCCAGAAATCACAATATATGATTTTTTAACTATTTATTTGTATGATACAGCTGCAAATAAGTATTTGAACACCTAAGAAAGTCAATGTTAATATTTGGTACAGTAGCTTGCAAAGTACTTTGTTTGCAATTACAGAGGTCAAACGTTTCCTGTAGTTTTTCACCAGGTTTGCACACACTGCAGGAGGGATTTTGGCCCACTCCTCCACACAGATCTTCTCTAGATCAGTCAGGTTTCTGGCCTGTCGCTGAGAAACACGGAGTTTGAGCTCCCTCCAAAGATTCTCTATTGGGTTTAGGTCTGTAGACTGGCTAGGCCACACCATAACCTTGATATCCTTCTTACAAAGCCACTCCTTGGTTATCCTGGCTGTGTGCTTCGGGTCATTGTCATGTTGGGAGACCCAGCCTCGACCCATCTTCAATGCTCTAACTAAGGGAAGGAGGTTGTTCCCCAAAATCTCGCAATACATGGCCCCATTCATCCTCTCCTTAATACAGTGCAGTCGCCCTGTCCCATGTGCAGAGAAACACCCACAAAGCATGATGCTACCACCCCCATGCTTCACAGTAGGGATGGTGTTCTTGGGATGGTACTCATCATTCTTCTTCCTCCAAACACGTTTAGTGGAATTATTACCCAAAAGTTATATTTTGGTTTCATCTGACCACACGACTTTCTCCCATGACTCCTCTGGATTATCCAAATGGTCATTGGCAAACTTAAGACGTGCCTGGACATGTGCTGGTTTAAGCAGGGGAACCTTCCGTGCCATGCATGATTTCAAACCATGACGTCTTAGTGTATTACCAACAGTAACCTTGGAAACGGTGGTCCCAGCTCTTTTCAGGTCATTGACCAGCTCCTCCCGTGTAGTTCAGAGCTGATTTCTCACCTTCCTTAGGATCATTGAGACCCCACGAGGTAAGATCTTGCATGGAGCCTCAGTCCGAGGGAGATTGACAGTCATGTTTAGCTTCTTCCATTTTCTAATGATTGCTCCAACAGTGGACCTTTTTTCACCAAGCTGCTTGGCAATTTCCCCGTAGCCCTTTTCAGCCTTGTGGAGGTGTACAATTTTGTCTCTAGTGTCTTTGGACAGCTCTTTGGTCTTGGCCATGTTAGTAGTTGGATTCTTACTGATTGTATGGGGTGGACAGGTGTCTTTATGCAGCTAACGACCTCAAACAGGTGCATCTAATTTAGGATAATAAATGTAGTGGAGGTGGACATTTTAAATTCAGACTAATTTGTCTTTGAGGGTCAGAATTCTAGCTGATAGACAGGTGTTCAAATACTTATTTGCAGCTGTATCATACAAATAAATAGTTTAAAAATCATACATTGTGATTTCTGGATTTTTTTTTATGATTATGTCTTTTTTTATGGACATGCAACTACAATGACAAAATAAGACCCCTCCATGATTTCTAAGTGGAAGAACTTGCAAAATAGCAGGCTGTTCAAATACTTATTTTCCTCACTGTATATATATATATATATATATATATATATATATATATATATATATATATATATATATATATATATATATATATATATATATATATATATATATATGCGCGCATCTCAGTAAATTAGAATAGCATTTACAAGTTCTCAGAAAATGTTTATATTGTGAAAAGGTTAAACATTGGAGACACAACACACATATTGTGTCACACTGTAATCAGCTAATTAACTCAAAACACCAGCAAAGGTTTCCTGAGCCTTTAAACGTCTCAGTATGTTTCAGGCTACACAATCATGGGGAAAGTCTGCTGACTTGACAGTTGTCCAGAAGACGATCATGGACACCCTGCATATGGAGGGTAAGACACAAAAGGTCATTGCTGAAGAAACTGGCTGTTCACAGAGTGCTGTATCCAAACACATTAATGTAAAGTTGAATGGAAGGAAAAACTATGGTAGAAAAAAGTGAAACAAAGCCTATTGAAAAATTTGCGGGAGATTCTCAAGGAATGTACTGCAGCTGGAGTCAATGCTTGTGTCAAGCCACTCGAACCAGAGGCAATGTCAGAGGTGTCTTAGCTGGGCTAGGGACAAAAAGGGCTGGACAGTTGCTCAGTGGGCCAAAGTCCTCTTTTTAGGTAAAAGTAAATTTTGTATTTAATTTGGAAATCAAGGTTCAGAGTCTGGAGTTAAAAAAGAAGAGACATGGAAGTCAAGTTGCTTGAGGTCCAGTGTAAAGTTTGCACAGTCAGTGGTGGTTTTGGCAGCCATGTACTCTGATGGTGTTGGTTCGACTGTGTTTTACCAGGTCCAAGGTCAGCGCAGCTGTCAGGAAGTTTTAGAGCACTTCATGCTACCCTCTGCTGACCAGCTGTACAGAGATGCTGATTTCATTTTCCAGCACTTGCCCGCAGTGGCAGGCCGTGCATTTGGTACCTGGGGCTTTATTGGGGACTTACCAAACTTAATCCACCTCTTACTACCAGCACTATCACATTGCAATTATAGAAACCATTAATACTAAAAAAAACAATATAACAACGTGTGGCATTACAGAGAGAGAGAGGCATTTTGTGTATGGAGGGTGAATACCATTTATACTAAAGCATGAAACCTAGTTAAGACAATTTCAAACCTTCTGTCTTCTCCTTGTCAGGGGCCTAAAGGGAGGAGGAGAGAATGCCTAGAGCCTAATAGTTTGTTTGACGACCGAGGGTACTTTAGGAACATACGCTGATCTAGGGTAGAGAAAGGCACTGGCCAGGCCTGGAGTAAACTCCAGGAAAGAAAAAGCCACAGAAAGGACCTTTCTGTGCAAGCAGGTCCACCTGAGCTCTGTAAAATTGTTCACAGATTTGCTCCACCACATCCGGGTGAAGCCGCCATTTCCTGGGCCTCTGCCCTAGCCTCGAGAGGGCGTCTGCATCCTGGTTTAAGCAACCCAGGATATACGCTGCCTTCAAGGACAGCAGCTTTCCTCGGGCCCACAGGAGGATCTGGCATGCCAGATTGTACAGGGGCAAGAGCGAAGACCCCCTTGATGGTTGATATAGGAAACCACTAAATTGTTGTCCATACGGACCAACACACGGTAGCCTCAGATTTGGGAGGAAATGCATCAGAGCTTGAAGAATGGGCAGAATCTCGAGGCAGTTTATGTGCCACGTTAGCTGGGACCTCCCCTGGAGTCCTCGAGCAGAGCGGCCACTCATGACCGCTCCACACCCCATGAGAACCTCAGGAACTTTCTGTCTATGGTCACAAACTGGTCCTCTGACCTGATTCGGGACACAACCTGCTCCGAAGTCAGCATCTTGAACCTGAGTCTCAAGAGTGAGTGGTTCAGCTGACTCAGGTCCAGTATAGGATGCAACCCACTGTCATTTTGAGAATATTAATTACCAGGGACCACCACGATGGCCACCTTTCTTGTTCCAGGACTAGGGTGGGGGACATCCCGTTGAACCAGGACGGACAAGACCCGAACTGAATTGTATAGCCTCTGTCTACAGTGCGCAGGACCCAACGAGACATGTCTGGCAGAGCCTGTCAGGCCACTAAATAGCCTCTTAAGGGAATCAGTCTCTCAAGACTGACTTCTGGCATACCTAGAGCTGGAGCAATGCCCTGGAGTAGCTCTAGGGGTCTAGCACCTAGAATGGCAGGGTTAATGATCCAGCTCCCTGAGGGCACGGTATAGTGCGGTGCACAGTGCCCCTTCCCAGCTGGGTCCGCAGGTGGTCCTAAGTCAGGGCCTTTTGGCCAAAGACTTCAGACTTGTCATCTCACAGGGCTTCGGCCTCTAGCATCTCACGGGGTCCCTTTTGGGGGACGTGTGTGTTGAAATGCTTTCTCTTTGCAATAAAACGGTGCCGGGAGATGCTGGGTTGTTGTGGTAAGGGCTGTGCCCGACAAGCAGCCCCACAGGAGCGACTTGGGAGGAAGGAATGGAATGCCAATTATGCCTCTCTGTAGAGAAGAGGGTGGCCATGGACTGGCCAATAGCCTTAGGTCTCTTTAGTGGCCTTAGCGATAGCTAGCGATCATCTCTTCAATCCGGGGCATCGCCCTATAGCCACACTTCCTCAGTCCTACTATATTTGAATATAGCGACACCGTGGGACTAAAGGGGCAGGAGGAATGAGGCCTAGACCATGACCTGGACACCCCTCAAACCCCGGCACAGAGGCAGTGACGCAGGTTGCAGGAAGCACTCGTCCAGCTTGCTAGGCGGACAAGGCGTGCCTCCGAACCATGCGATTGGGCGCTGGACCGAGCAGGTGAGGGTGGTGAAAGGGACGGGCCCGTTTCCAACCCCTCTGCGAGTTCTATTTGTGAACCCCAGGTCCTTGCAAGCCGCTTTGCCTTGGCTAAAGTGGGGTTGGAACCATGAGAAGCGGGAGCACCATCCTCAAATAGTGCTCTCTATCGTCATGCGAGCGCAATCTGCACAGTCGGCTCCTTCGCTCCCAGACAAGCAACACACAGTTTGTACGTATCCCTCCGAAATATAGCAGGGGCAAGGAGGAATGCAAGGATGGAAGCAATGCTTCATCGTCTTAGTCACTTTCATAGCTAAAAAAAAGGTATCTAAACAGCTCCTACCTTTACCAGACAAACACACACAGAGCGCTTCTTAAACAACAGTAGCTGGCGCTGCTTCCTGGTAGTCACGTCACCCTGCCGGTGATGCCACACTTTCCATTGGACTGATTATACATGTAATTCAGAGCGTGGACAACACAGAGGCGTTCCCAAAGCGTTTTTGACACAGCTCGAGTACCTAAAGCGGAACTATGTTAGACTGTTCTTCAGTCTTATACCATAAAAAATACACATGCAGTGCACTGCTGAGATTGCCTTAGCCAGACTTTAGGCGATTATGGAAAAAAAAGCGAGACAGAGATTAAAGGCCCATTGCTGAAGGACAGAGAAAGAAATCGTTTTTTACAGCCAGTGTCTTTATGGCCATTTTCCAGCAGGGACCTAATCTTTCGTGACTGTCAGGCAAGCACTCATTTCAGCACCAAAGCTCCTTACATGAGTCGGCACTCACTCAGCCTGCTCAGGGCTGTACATTGGGGGCTCAGTCTGGCTCAGTGGTCTACAAACCCTGGGGAGACTAGAGCGTATTATCTTTGAAGCTACAGTATACCCTCACACTATGCCTGACTGCACTTTGACAAAAATAAAACGTTCATGTCTGACACTTTTAGATAATTTGTACCAGCAAGCATAACGTTTTACTGAAACACATTTGGGACAATGCAAACACGCAAAAAAAAAAAAAAAAAACTCGAAAGGCTCTGAAAAGGTAAAACCAAAATTCAAACACGTAGAAAAATGTATGCATATATAAATGCATGTTAACTACTATTCATCATCATACATTCAACTACTTTTGCAAGTAAGATGGCATAGAGTAAAGTTATATTTTACCTTAGACTGAATTACTGACACACAATTGGACACAGTTAGGGGTAGAATTCTGGAGGTGAATAGCAAGAGTGTAGTTTCATAACTGATTTCTGAAGTTCTCTACATATGAAGTCATATTTGGCAGAGACACGGCTTGTTGTTACTGAGGTCTAGTGGTGGAAGCAAGACAAGACACAGAAACTCTCGATGCTGCTAAAAATGCACAGCTGCAGTGCAAGTCTTCCGGGGTTCAAGAATTGCTATTTGTGATGAGTTGCTAAGTTTGGATGATCACTTGTTACTGCAGTGAATAAATGAGCTCTAATACAGCAAAACCCCACTCGAGCTCTCAAAACTGCTGCTTTGTATCTTTTTTTTTTGTAATACACTGCAGTAGTGGGAAAAATATTTAAGAAGTAGGGAAAAAATACACACAACACAATCTTGATTTTAAAATTTAACTGTTAGTAAAATGAAAGCCAAAAGATAAAATACGCCACTTAAAAAAAGTAAAGGTAGATTTAAGCAGGAAAATTTTGACTAATACAATATATTTTACATTTAGCCTGCATTTAGCTGAAAACCTTAAGCTGGGATCATTTTAGTAAGCAATTAAAATTTATTTTTCTGTGTACATTTCATTTGCACTTAAAAAGTTAATAGCTTACTTGTGATACCATCCCTATGCATACTATTTCTGTTTTCACTGCTGAAGCTGGGTTGCTAAGCCTTCTTTTCATTTGATAAAAAACAGATCAGGTCTTTATTTGGCAGCAGGAACACCATCTTCTGCCTCCGCTGGCCTCCTCCCAGGGGCTTCCTCACTGTAGTGGAAGTATGCAGCCCAGACCGAGTGATTACAAAGGTAGAGAGAGGCCACTGAGCTGGAAGCCCATATCTTCTCTCTGACACCCCAGGAGATAAACTGGTGACGCTGTGAATTTAAACACAGGTACTGAACACTCTGATCCAACTGTGCCCATTTAATCAATCACCATGGCCCTTTTAACAGCCCAATATTCACTCTGTACAAGTCACTTCCTCATTTCTCAGTACAGCAGAAGCCATTTCTCTCCCTCTCTTTTCCAAGATTACATGTTCTCTGAAACTGCTCTTCATCTATATAGGTCTAAGCAGTCAAATGTGCTCTAAGCACAATCTGTGACACACTACATCTTTCTACTTTCTTGTCCTTGACAGCCTGCCTTCCCTCTTACTGACCATTTGCAGTAAAATGCTTTATTGTCATATTTCTGCTCTTGGCCACTATGTGCTTTCGAGTAAATAACTACCTTATCTACGTCTCAGCCTCTGGGATGGCACTAAAACCCCCCTTGAAAGTGCTGAACTGTGAAGAAACCCTGAATAAAAGCACACTTTCCTGGCCACAAAGTGACGTAGCAGGTGGTGAGCTAGCCGCCTTTAAGATAACAGGCATGTAATCACAGAAGACCAGACCTGTCCTCCTTGGCTGCGAAGGAGATAAGAAGCAAGCTTAGCAGGAAAGAAAAATGTGTGTGTGCTTGTTTGTGTGTGTTTGGTGTAGGCACAGATATATATTAGTGAAGGGCAAGTGCTTTCAGCACCCACATGCATAGCATTTATTCTTCCTTGCTTTCACCTACAACACAAAAAAATTTGCCTACTAGTAGTGCAGCAGCAATGGCCTGATAAATGGTTGTAAATAAAGAAGGCAACTGAGCCACTGTTCTGATATCAATACTCCTGTTTAGTCTGCAGTTATAAATGTGTTGTATAGAAATTCTCAATGCTAAATCTGCCTCTTCTGTAAGGACAGACTTGAGCTTTAACTGACTCTTTAATATTCACTTTTATAATACTGCCTCTTTTATCTAACACCAGACCACTTTACGGTTGACCCAAGGGTTATTACACTGTCACTGTTTCACAGCGTATGATCACACCGTTACCTCACTTGTGACTTTTATCAAAATACTGATTAAAATGCATTTTTATCTATTAACACATACCCTTTCATTTTTGTACCCAGTCAAGTTCACTGTATTTCAGTGGTTCACAACTTTTATGCACCTGACTGCAACCAACAAAAATTTTCTAAATCCTCCTCTGGTCTGTCCCCCACAGCCAAAGCAAAAACTGGAGAGTGTGTGTACAGTATATGTTGTATGTACTATATGTTTTAAGTTAGCTACTCGGTGTTTGGGGGAAAAACATTCTTACTGCAAGGACTGCTGTATAATTCATTAGTGCATTAAACACAATTCTACCTAATCTAATCTATGAATCTATCTATACATCTATTTCTGGCTACGCAGCATTGCACACAACACTAATTGATTTTTTATAATGTCATTTTGGAATGATGAAAGTTTTTGCACTTAGTACATGTATATATCACCAAGCACATATGGGTATGATGATCAGCTGTTGATATACTTTTGGTTGTATCGTGTACAAGTATTTTAAAACAAATTTTGCTCAAAATGTAATGAGTGGTGTTCTTTAATACTCAAATAACAATACAATGAATATGTTAGAACAATGTGAATTTTTCAAAACAGAGGACAGATACACAGATTGAATGAATTCATAGGGATCAGTGGGTGTGTGTTTGGCTGAGCTATTCAAGCATTAGGAGCTCCCTGGCATTAGCAGGGTGTCTGAGCAGACAGACTTAGACTATATGGTGCTATATGAAAAGTAATGTTTATGCAAATGCTTGCCACATCCTGGTGGTATTGGCTTTCGGGGTCACAGTAAGCTTTAACAAATACAGATTTTGCCACATTCTTTCCTGCAGCAGTTCTCTGTGAGCATTCTGGTGGAAGACTGCACTAGCCACTAGCGTATAAGCACAACTAAGTAAATCTGGCAGTGATGTTGGGTCTGACCCTGTTATCCTGGCTCCGTTATTCCAGCTTTAGAGAGCAGGGCACAGCATGAGTGTGCTAAGGTCAGTAAGCATGATTAGCTGAGAGGCAGGATAGAGAGGAACTTGGTGGTTATAAATAAAATGACTCTTTTCTCTGCAGGTTGCTTGATGTCCATGGCTGGAGATAACAAACCTGGCCAGCTGACTGTAGGGCACAGGGGGTGACAACAAGGGGGGCATTGAGTGATGAACCTCTCTGCCAGATCACCAGCAGACTGGAGCTGATTAGTGCTTATTAGCTCTGCCTGGCCAATACAAAATCCCTACGGCCTAATTTACATATTCAATTTGTATGTATGCCACTTTTTGTTAGACACAGAACATCATTATAAATTCACATCAGCCCTGATTGGTCATAAATGAACTAAATGCGTTTCTTCACAAGTGTTCCTATTCAGATTTGTTCCCCCTTTGTCTCTGCTAAATAAAAATATCAGCTGCTACAATGTTCTATAGCCAGAAACAAAAATAGACATCAGTGATATATAAAAAATAATTGATCTACAAATAAAACACAAATAAAAAACAGTAGAATGTTCCAAACAGATTTAAAACAGATTTATTTCCAAAGCTAAGAGAAACAACAGTGCTGCTAAACAAGATGCCCTGGATGTGCTAAACCAGAAATGCACCCTTTGCCTGTAGATGCTGCCACAGACATTTCTCTCTATAGTGAGATTCGTTATGTATTGTATCGAACGCATTCAACCCCTTCAACATACACTTTATTTTCCACTTTAATCTGACAACATCAACAAAGCACCTCAGGATTTGTGTTATTGATGGGTAGCAATTTAGCACAGATGTGACACAGCAGGGAGTGCTGAGCTATATGTGACAGCTTTCTGTCAATGCAGAGGAAATATTTATTGCCTTTTTGTTTTATCCCTTTCGCAGTGGGATAATTATAGCTGATGCACACTGAACTGTCACTGTTACTCCTCATGGAATAGTTGATTGGGTAAGATGAGATTGTATATAAGCAAAAAAATTAAAGGTTTCTGCTGGAGAAAAGAGGCAAAGCCAACCCACCCAGGAGTTCACTGCATCCATCAGCAAAGTGCTACATCTGCTAAATATTTACATACTGAATTTTCCAGCTGGTTAAAATGCTAAATAGAGTCCAATGCCAGATCACACACACACACACACACACACACACACACACACACACACACACACACACACACACACACACACACACACACACACACACACACAAGTTCACCAACATTTTTTTAAAGACAAATGATATATATATATAATATATATATATTTTAAAGTGTTAATGACAAGTGCTTTGATTAAGTAAGGTTCTTCTCGATAATTATTAAAAACACAAATATAAGAGAAAATTACGGTGGCCGAGAAGTGCAAAACACATTAACAAATCCGAAAACAAATTTCCAAATCCAAAAACAAATTAACAAATCCGAAAACAAAACAACAAATCCAAAAACACATTAACAAATCCAAAAAAAATAATTAACAAATCCGAAAACAAATTAACAAATTCAAAAACACATTAACAAATCCAAAAAAAACACAAAGACAAGTCAGACAAACCGGAAAAGGTAGGTATAATTTGTGAATGGAAACTTACCGATGATTGGACGAGACACCTGTCATTCAAAATATACAGAAAGTACAACTTTTTTTTTTCCCCTTTTATTTATTTATTTTTTTATGTTTTTATTTTGCAATTAACCATATACAAACAACATGGCAATAACATGTACAATTTACATTACAATACACAGAACAGGTGCATGAAAATACAAATATATACACATACATAAATACAATTTATAATAATAATAATCAAATTAAAGTAAAAAAAGGATCAAAATAAACAGGGCTATGTTTTATTCTGTAAATCATATTTTTCTATAAAGGACAAAAGATTCATTGCATTTTTCTTTCTAATCGCTTTTAGGGCTTTTGTGAAAGAAATAAACTCATTATAAAATGCAAAAAAAACCGTTGGTTTCAAGTATTTCGATTTTGTATATAAAATTATATAGAAGTATATTATTAACAAGAAAGTCGTCTCTGTTATTGTTTATAACAGTTTGGGTTCCTTGGTGGTCTAGTGGTTAGGATTTGGTACTCTCACTGCCGCGGCCCGGGTTCGATTCCCGATCAGGGAACCGCCATTAGAGTTGCACAAACAGTGCAGGTTCCAAGCCCGGATAAATGGGGTGGGTTGCGTTAGGAAGGTCATCCAGCGTAAAACATGTGCCAAATCGTTAAATTTCTTAGATCTTTGTCATGATATACTGCAGCATCTCCAACATCACTGCATATGAATTTCCTTCCTCAAAGTATCTTTGGATTAATTCCAGTTTCTCCTTGCTTGCCAATGTTTATTTCTGTTATTTTTTATATTTAAAGGTGCACTAATCCAAATAATATAAAAAAGTTTAAAGTAAATGGACAATTTTACACATGTACAAGAAACAAAGTTATAAGATTTCATACTTCCTGTATATTTTGAATGACAGGTGTCTCGTCCAATCATCGGTAAGTTTCCATTCACAAACTATACCTACCTTTTCCGGTTTGTCTGACTTGTCGTTGTGTTTTTTGGATTTGTTAATGTGTTTTGTGCAACGATTCAGACAAACCGGAAAAGGTAGGTATAGTTTGTGAACGTAAACTTACAGACCATTGGACAATACACCTGTCAGTCAAGATATACAGGTGAATGACAGGTGTCTCGTCCAATGATCTGTAATTAGAAATTCTGAAATTTGTTCCATGAAATTGTATTAATTTATTAGGCAACAGTTTATACTCTTCATTTCATAGCATTTCTTTTGGCTGCACTGCTTCCAGTATGTTTATATGGATGTTAGATTATTTTTTTGTCCAATCAAATTTTAGACTTTATGTGCTGCCATGTCAATCTAAACTGCCAAGGTCCTGCAAAGCCTGTCCTGCTGGCCCTTTTACCATTGTCTCCTTAAGAAATAGCTCTGTTTCTTTAACCAATCAGATTTTATAGTCTCCTCACAGGGCCAGCTAGCCAGAATCACGTCAGCATTATTCTGTCCTCTGATTGGTTGGTCAGAGGGAAACTGTTACAGCCAAGTTTACTTTAAAACACGTGTGTAGCTCTGCACAGATGAATACATCTGAGTTAAAAAAAATGTATGCCTACGGAGGAAGAGAAATTGATTTGGTCGCGGACATACTTAAAAATCCATTTTCAAGAAAAACTAGACGGCTAGGAGAGGTGTACAGAGCAAAAAATGTGTACAGAGCAAGTTCTACTGTAAATTAGTGCCTACAAACATCACTATACATACAGCCATTGGCATTTTACATACATGCAAATACACAGCTGAATGAAATGGATCAATCCTACACACATTCTACATTGCTAAATCATTCTAAATCATTTTCATTTAAGAGGTCTAATAAGAAGCAATTGTATTGTTAGTTATACAATACAAGCTATTGTTGCTTTGAAGTAGCATAATATGAACATGGTTCATTAGGCACTTTTACTTGTGCTTTGTCTAAGGAATACATTCAAAATATTTTGTCTTTGATTTTATGGCTACATACAGTACTGCATTTAGAAAAAGTTAAACAATCTGAAATTCCCTCATTATCATTATGCTTTCTGCAGCCCTATTTGGAAATAAAATTATTTGGCTCTCAGTTGGATAGGAAATGCCAGAACTGGCTGCAATATTTCTTTGAAATGCCTCTGGCTAAAAAACATAGAAGAGATAAATGAAATCAACTCTGGCATCAGTGAAATCAGCTGATGAGACACTAATCATGCATATTCTCTGTGCAAAGCTGAGAGTGCCAAATCTTCAAGTAATCAAGCAATCATCCCAATCGATCTTTGGATGTGTCTTTTATACTTTCCATTTCAACTGCGAAGCCTGTCTTCACCTTGTGAGCACAGAAATCAGTTATTATGCTGTCAATTATACTGACATGATTGACAACAAGTGAAATTGGGGCTCCTCATAATCAGTTTACTATTGGTTACATTTTACTTCCGCTACAGGTTCTTGTATTTGCATGCCCAAGAGTGCGCTTTAATGTACACAGACTTGTGGGCCATAAGACGTTGTAATAAATAATATTCTGTATGCAAAAATATGTTTGTATGTGTGCACTGTTGAGGAATCTGACTCTGTGCATCTATATACTATTTGGTTTTGAACATGTTTGGCTGCTTATGAATAAATTGAATACTACATGCACTGAGCATTTGGGTTCAGAATTATGTCAGGGGCTGTCGACATGCCTACAGAGTGAAAGTCCTTGTGTCTGATTTTTCAAGCTGTTTTACAAAATGCTTAGCCAATCTTCACAATCTTCACTTAACCCCTGTGGTTATAAATGACGAGTAAATAATCAGACAATGAAAGGCATCCACTTGAGATCATAGTTTTGTGTAATTCTAGCCAGTAACAATTTTGTCGTTTTTAAGCTTCAATGAAGTAGTGACAAACAATCTTAATTAGATAGCCTCCATCTAATAAATGCTTGTATCTGAGGAAAAAATGTGAGTTCTGTTTATTCTACTCGGCACCATCATGCTTCACTGACTCACTGAGGAGGTGTTCAAGAAAAAAAATCCTCTGTGAATAAACAAGTCTCTTTTGTATATTGGTCTTTAGCTAACTGAAATGCACTAGAAGCTGTTCGGATGACTGTATCAAAACCTTTCACAGATTTATATCTGTCTTTAATGATTTGTCATTAGTGAGGATGTAGCTGCAATTACCATGGATGAGTGGAAGGTGATAGAAGGCAGTGGTGATTTGGCTTTCAGCTTGTGTCCTCCTCTGCCTCTACTAAACTGTTGGCATGTTAAGTGCAATGTTGGTGGTGGTGTGTGTGTTTAATAGTGTGTGGGGTGGTGTATGTCTGTGTGAGCATTTTTTATATCTTGGTGAGCACCAACTGTCCTTTCAAAGATAGATTTTTAGTTTTTTTTTTGTTTTATCCTTTGGTGAATCTCCACAATAAAAAAAAAAAAAAAACAACAAACAAAATTAGGGTTAGATTTAGATACTGGCAAAGCACCCATTAGCTGTCATAATAATTGTCAAAGAATAGATGTGTAAGACAAATGTGTGTGTATTTCTGTGTGTAAGATTCTACTTACACAGTACTTCAAAATAGGCCAAAGTACAATAAAGGAAAAAGATAAATTGTAGTGGCATTAAATGTTTGTCTGACCTATTAAAGAAAGTATGTGAAGGATACAGCACAGCAGGATTTCTCCTTCCATCTTTCTGTTTATACTCACTCTCATGCTTTCTTTCTGTTTCTTCTCTCTAGATATCTTTATATTGCCATATTGAAAAACAGTGGCTAACTAACTAAACACCTTATATAATAAAAAATGGCATGGAGACGTTTTGATCAGTTTTTCAATGTATACAGAAAGGAATGATGTGTTTTTCTCTAGTCTTGTTTGCTGTAGTAAAGAAAAGATGTTTTGGTCTGACTTTCGCTTAACACAGTGGAGGTGTAAAATCTGGAAGGGCACCATCACCCACTCAGCTTCTTCTAGTAGATGAAGAACAGATTAAACCCTGGTCATTTTGAAAGAGATGGATCTCTTGCAATCTCTAATCCAAGTGCCTTGCAATATTAAAGAAAGAGACTTTAAAAAGAATGAATGCATAATAAATGTTGTGAAGCCAGAGGAGTTCAGTAGTACTGGAAAAAAATAAGTAATAAAAAAGGGTAAACAGAGTTCAGTCACAACAGCTCAGAGAGATATGTGAATTTCACTTACTTGTTTTGGTGTTTTGAGCCCTGGAGGTGTGCATAGTACTGCTCAATGGAGTTCAGAACCACTTTACATATGCTGCACGAGTAACTGCTGCGCAGGCCTACAATATACACAAACAGCAAAATAATAAAACGTTACCTTTATCTAAGATTCTGTGGTGATGTTGGTTGTCAATTCTTTTGCATCAAATTTGTTTGTTGATAGTTTTAAATATCTGCAACCGAAAATCTGCAATAATGTAATAATTCAAATCATGTAATAATTATTTGCACAGTGTAGTCTATATATTGACCATATCAGTGTCATATGGGATGTGGTAATTTTCACAGATCTCTATCTAATTCATTTCCGCAAAAACTTATTTAGGGTCTGCATTGGCATCTGAACATTTCTTTTGTTCCACTGAAAATTGATTGGCTGTTTGAGCAGAATGGAGAGAAGCCATGCACGCAGCCATGCGATAGAGGCTAAACAGATGCGTGCTAATTATGGGGTTTGCAGGTGGTAAAGAACAGCAGTGGCGTGAAAAAAATAAATAGATGGATGAGAATAATAAAGGAGCACATGAGATGGAGAGAAAGAAAACGAGAGTTGAAAAGCAGAAGAGAATGAGTGTGGCAACACTCATTCGTCACATATGGGCAAACCACGTGGCTACATGTAGTGGCTTGATTTCTGTACGACATCTGCAGAGTTATTTCGGATAAGTAAGACATTTATTGCTATTGAACATTCTTCAGTGCCCTTATACCACAAGAGCTGCTGCTGTATTCTTCTAAATGACTTGGTGATTACATTGCTTTCAATACTTTGGATCACTAACGACTTTTGAAGAAAATGTTTTTGTACATGTAATGGAAATGCATGAGACCTTGAGCTCACTGCTTATGACAAGTCTATATTCATGTAATCATTTTCAATCAATTCAAATAAAATGTAAATATGCTAGATATGTAGAGGTCAAACTTATATATAAACGGTATAATGCAGTTTTTACAATATATGTTAAAATATTTGTGGGTCATCAGCTGATCATTACATCTGCCTGTGGTTCTTCCACAAACTGTTGCTACAAAACAAACAATTATCTATAGCATTGCAATTTCTCTTCACTGGAACAAAATGGTTCAAACATTTTCCAGGATGCTCTTGTTTACAAAGCATCCATAAAGACATGCATAACCAAATTTAAAGTGTGCAAAAATGTAAGTTGCCTAACCAGAACCCGAACACACTGGACACCTTTGTTAAATGAACTGGAATGCTGAGACTGCCCCAAGTGTCTCTGTTCATCATGACAAGATTATTGTCTGACCTTTGTAATGCTCTTGAAAGGGAAAATGGAAAATATCCCTACAAGAATGCTTCAAATGGTAGTGTAAAGCTTCCCAGAAGAGTGGAAAAAAAGATCCCCAACAACCAGGCCACACAGAATTTTTTTTAATGTTCATTTCATTTCCATTTTATTGACTTTCAGTCTGCAGGGTGTTTTATCTACAAAAAGAATCCATTTCTGCCTATGGCAAATTCCCACACAATTATTGTTTACACATTAATAGATTAGGCTGATTCTGCATTATGGTGAATAACATTTTCATTATATATGTAATAATTAAACTAGTAATGAAATCACATAATATTTATAATAGATATATGATATGCAACTATTGTGTTTAGTTATGTGCCTGCCCCTCCCCCCGGTCCTTGAAAAATTGTCTTGTGTAAAACTGATCCATGATGCAAAAAAATACAATGGCAGATATTGTGAATTTAATAGTCTTTGGTCCATAGAACCTCCAGAAAACACATACTGCATAATGCCTTTGGTTTTGTCCTCCTATTTGTAATGGTTTAACCTCTAACATTAGAACCTACTGTCCAAAAACTACCAGAATTATCCTCTCTACCTTATGTGACTTAAGAAACATAATACTTTTTTTATTTCTGTTTATAAGCTTTAGTGCGTATTTCCCGCATGGTGGGCAGCTAATGACCTCACAGTAGGATGCTAATAAACCAGTTTAGTAAGGCAGTTTATAATTGCTGGTAGTGAAACTGCCCCACATGCCACAAAGAACTACGCTTAGGGTAAGGAGGAAAAGAACACAAGCTGATAAATATTCACTGAATGTAGATGAAGGTTTGCTGCTAACTATTGGCTGTAGGCAAAAAAACTTTTCTTTTCAGACAAGCAGGCCATAAATCTAAAACCTTTCCTTTGGTAATTGCAAGAAAAACTGGAAAGAGCATTTGAAGAATATCCACTGCGTTTTTTGACTTGTCTGGGTTGAATTGAATAGGAAAGATGGAAGTCTCCTTCTTGGCACTTCATCTGCTTTGGAAGCATTCATTTAACATTAAATTGCTTCAGAGCTATTTGAAATAGAAAATCTTTAAGATTCGTAGCTATAAAGTATCACCATACTTGATATGCATATAGTATATTCATATTTGAGTCTCCTCCCTTATACCTTGTACATCGAAAACTTAAGCTGAATTTCTCATATTGATAAAAAGCAAAGTGTAATTAGTCATATTACTGATTAGAGCAAGAATATAAGAATGGATTAAGGGTGTAACACATTGGCACTATCTGCATCTGTTTGGTGCTCCCAATATAAGTATATGTTTACATTCAGATTTTAACCCAAATCGTTGGTACCCACTGAAATGTAGTAAATTTAGTTAAATCTATTTCTCAAAATATAATCAAGATATAGCTTAATTTATACCTCCTGTCACATAATGGAGTCAAAAGTCAAATGCAAGTGCAGTACTTGGGAGCAGTCCAAAAAACAAAAACACAAGTGAAAGGAGAAACAAAAACTGAAAAAAGACTGAAGATAGGAACTGGGAGCATGAAAACTAAATAGGTGTGCTAATTAGAAGTGACAGGGAAAGGTGTGAGTATCAGTGAATAAATCATATGATATGCATTCACTGATATGTAATGTACATAACTGCCATAGCCCTGACCATGTAGATACTAAGGATGAATGAATAGTGTCAAAAAAATCATCGTTCACATTTGTATTTGTGAATGTTTTTAGTGTTTTTCCTACGCATCTGATATATATGAATGCCTATATGAAATCCCAGTTTCAGTAAACATTTCCAGTCCCAATCCAGATGCTGTTATCCAGATTACTACCAAGCTTTTATAAAAAATAATAAAATAAACAATGTTTGTCTAGTTAATAATCTTTATTGTAGCACATTATCTATAGTTATATCTATTTTAAATATGACCTCAACTGAATTCACAGTTTATACTGAAAATTATTTTCTCCCTGAACAGAATGTTGGTAAAGAAATATGCTGAAATAGACACTATAACTGTGTGTTTTGTATCTGGATAGTATATAACAGTGTGTGGGCTGACTGTTGACAATGCACTCTTGTTCATAGGTCTTGTTCATAGGTTCAAGGTGGCTCTTATTTGTAATGCAGCAAATTAATGTGATAATATACTGTATGGAGAGGAGAGAATCACTCATTCTGTTCCCCTTTCCATTGCAGTAATAAATCTTTTTTTTGAGAGGCAGGTGAGAAAATCATTTAATCACTGAATAAGAAAAACACAAGCTAGCTTCTATAGGCCAGACAAGTCAACGTTACGCTTTGATCAAGAGTCGGAAACCAGAATATATATATATATAAAAAAAAGGACAGCTCTTGATGCCCGAACTCGGCGCCTGGGGCGCCCACGGCCCCGAGGTGCGGGGCGGTCAGGATGGTTGCCGTGGAACTCCTCCAGGAGTGCCGGGTCCAGCACATCCTGTCTGGGGACCCACGATCGTTCCTCCGGTGCGTACCCCTCCTAGTCTATGAGGTATTCCAGGGTGCTACCCCTACGTCGTGAGTTTAGAACTTCCCGGACGGAGTACACCGATGGCAAGGCGAAGGAGGATCTATGGCGACTCCAGGGTGCTTTGTGGTAGGGGGTGTGAAGGGCTTCAGGAGAGAAGGTTGGATGGATGCGGTAACGAGGAGGCAGGTTGGGTCAATAGGCCACGTCATTGACCCGCCTAATAATCCAGAATGGTCCAATGAAATGGGGACTGAGATTCTTACAGGGTACCCGGAGCCGCAAATCTCGAGTGGATAGCCAGACTTGATCCCCCGGTTGGTAAGAGGGGGGCCTCCAACCTCCGGGGATCCGCGAACCTCTGGGTGGTTCTGAGGGCACGTCGGAGCTGTGTGTGGGCTGACTCCCACACACGCACGCTTTCCTGGAACCAGTAGTCCACTGCGGGAATGTTGGAGGGCTCGTCTGTCCAGGGAAACAAAGGTGGCTGGAAGCCCAGCACGCATTGGAACGGGGTGAGGCCAGTGGCGTCCTGGCGCAGGGAGTTCTCTGCGTACTCGGCCCAAAGGAGAAAATAGTTCCAGCTTGATAGGTCCCGGTTGCAGTTCAACTGGCGGTAGTGTTCGAGCTCCTGTATCTTGCATTCCGTCTGTCTATTGGTCTGAGGGTGATGACATAGAAACGCCACCTTGGATTGATCGGAGGGGAACTTGTGCAACTGCATTTTAATGTAGAGGTTGACCTGCAGGAGGAAGCCATTGCACTCGGCCACGTCTCTGGAATATGAAGCCGGAAGAGCCATCTGGCCGCAGGAGGTGGGTTGCGGAACTCTGCTGGTGGCGGCTGGCACGAAAGCCTCCTGGAGAGTGGCGGCGAGTTCCTTGATGGGATCTGAAACAGAACCCGGTTGCGGACCCATCGAGGTGAGTAGTTGGTATACGTCTGATCTTCTGTCACACATTTTAATCAAGAGTTGGAAAACCAGAATACGAATAGGACATTTATTAGCCTGGGGAAACAAACAGAAGCTAGAAAGCAGCATGTACCGGAAAACGAGTATATTCCGAAACACAGGTAGTCCAGGGATGATCGCCAGAATGAACCGTAGATTGGATGGTGAGTGAGTGCGAAGGGGGGGCGCTGATAATTGTAGACAGGTGAAGGTGATTAGTATAAAGGTGAGGTGCTGCGAGTGTGCTGAGTGCCAAGGGGTGGCATGGCCGGTGGTTCCCTGACAGCACAGACCCTGTTTATTGTGTAACACAGTTAATGACATTAAGTAGTGGTTTGGTCGGCTACAATGAAGCCACACCAAATTTAGAAGGAGTTTAGACAAATAGACAAACCATGTTGTTTGGAGATCAGACAAGTTCAACTGAAAAATGTAATGTGCATAGATTTTAAAAGCAAAATGTGTGTTAAATGAGTATTCGTTTGCTCATACTTGTTCAAATATAACTGTATTTACAAAGTACTCAATGAACCAAATGAGCCCTCAAATTATATAACAATCTAGAGAAACAGGGCTAACATCATATTATTATTATTATTATTATTATTATTAATTTTTTTTTATTATTATTATTATTATTTTTTTATTATTATTATTATTATTTTTTTACATTTTTTAAGGTATTAATTTAAAATATCATCTCTGTTGTGTTTCCCCCAAGGACCTCTAATTCTACTTTATATTTAGGGGAAATTAATACCTGTTTCACACCAGCAATTCCCTTGATCTCAACATCAAAACAAGGCCTCTGTGAGAAGGCTATTACAATGAAGTGGCTTCCACATAAACAGGACAGCCTGTAATCTCCCAGCAGTCACTGATGGCTTGAACAAGTAGGAGGTCTTCTAAATGAGCCACCAGCTCTCAAACAAACCACACGCATGGGAAGATAAAAGCGATGCAGTGCTTTGAGTTGTATTAGTGCCTGTGTGTTTTATGTGAATTCAGCTCACACATGCTGTACCTTCATGTCGTGGGCTTCTAATGAGGATGATGAATGAGATGTGGCATGCTTGCTGAGCTCTGACAGTCCCCCGAGGAGCAGCCAAACTCAAGGTGACAAGGTTTTGGGATAGCCATGGGTTTAGCAGTACAATGAAAGCGGGAATCTCAGCAGATCTCTTTCACCCAGACTTAATGAAGAGGATGAGCTGTGGTGTTTCTCAAACTAAATTTAGACATCCTAACATTACCAGTTTAGAGGTAGTAGACTTGTGTGTTTCTGTTGCAGGGTGTTGTAATCAACAGCAAATATTTCTGGTGAGATTTAAATAGAAGGTGACATTCACAGTGGAATGCTACAAACAAGGACATCGGTTGACTTGCTTGCTGCCTACAGAGTAATTATAGATTCCCAGATATTTTAGATGCTGCTATCTGATAAGTAAAAAATAATAATTTGTATTGTTGCTGTTTTGGTGAACTATTTCCATTGCATCTTTGTATACAACTCTGACAAGTTCTCTAGCAATATACATTTGCTGTTCATGCAAATACAATAAATAGCAACATTTAAATGCCTTGAAATCTACACGCCACAGTTCATTACTGTGAACATCTGTGAACTATGAATTCTTGGCTTACACCTTTTTTATAGCAGCTTGTGGTGTTTCTGTGTTTAGAAACTATCTCCATAAACCTGCTGATCCTCTGTTGGCTGTGGCTGGACAGTGTCTTGCTGGCTCTGTGAAAAGCATTCCAGCATGCTGATGCCGGATGAAGCATGAGCTCTGATTACAGTGCTATAACAAACAGCAACAACAAAAAAAACTTAAATCCACACTTTTAGTAAAAAAAACGCAACTAAAAACATCTCTGAAAAATATATAAAATTTCACCCTCAATAAAATAAATGGTCTTTCTCATATATTTGGAAGCTACAGAATGACAAATGTCATTTGGTTGGTCACAGCTCTTTAATATTGCCAAGGAGTTTTAACTGCACTTGATGCCAGCTTTTCCCCAAGTAGAGACGATCTGACATTGATACCCTAAGAGCATTTCCCAGTCTTGGTGACCTGCAAATGTTTCATATTTTTTATTTTATGATCTCTTTTACACTCTATCCTGGCACAGAACCACAGGAATAGATTAAATAAGAACACAGAGTACACTGCTCCCTTAAGACTAGAATATAGGAGAACATGGCTTTAGAGCATCTGTTTAAAACAAAGCTAGACTAAGATGATCTGTCTGGTTCAATAAAGAAGATATTTGCCTTTGTCACATAGACATTAAAGTATATTGATAGTATACATATATTGACAGTATAAATTCTTGCTTATGTCCTAACTTTCTAGGAAGCAGGGGTCAGAGATGATATGGAATTCCTGGTGCAGAGCGATTTGTGCTTTGATCAAGAGCCCAACATTGGCAGCTTGAACCCATTCAATGACTTTGAGATCAAAGACCCAAAGCCTCAACCGCTGAGTCACCACTGATGACAAGCTTATATCACAAAAGAACATGACCACAAACACCATGTTACTAAAGATTGTAAAACACACCATTACTTTTAATTGCCCATCTGCTCCCCATTCCCCAGTGTTCCCCTCTTTCACCAATTTTCCTCCAACTATAGCAAGCTGCCTCATCTCGCAAACACCCAACTCACCTGTGCTCTCGGTGGCATCCAGACTGCCTGCCAGTTGCTCCAGGAGCCGTGCCCTTGCTGCATTTCTTTTGTGCTTTTTGCCTTCATAATGTTGCTGTGCCATCAGTGGATTGTTAAACCAGGCACCGCAGAGGCAGCAGTACTTGCCTGCTTCGCCATTGTTGCCCATGGAGGGCCATGAAGGTGAAGGTGGTGGTGGTGGGTCTGTGGCCTGAGGGGTGCTTGCAGTTGAATCTGTAGAGAGAAGGTCAAGATACCACAGAATTTCAATCCGTCTGCATGCGATGCACTGCTTATAAAGCAACATACAATTAGATAATTAGTGAAACATTGCTAAAACCACCCCAGGTGTAAAATACCCAGCTGAGATGTAGGTTAACAGAACACATGCACCTCTTCATAGACATATTTCTTTAAATGCTTGGGGATCTTTTTTATTATTTTGAAGGGACGAGTACAGAAACTGTAGTCTTGCAGGTGACCCACTCTCCATGTCTCTACAGACCTGTTACCATGGTTACAAACCCCAAAAGTGCCTATGGGACTTGACACCATTGCAGGTTCATCTGAATTGCTAGGCAGGACAGAACCAGCATCTACTGGAGAATAAAATTAGTCTAATTTCTAATTTACACCAAGCACTAGTGGAACAGGTAAAGAACAAAAACAGTGCAAAAAGTGCAAAAAAAAAAAAGAAATTATAATGAATCGAGAAGGCAGTGAAAGTGCAGCCTAGTGAAGGTTGCCAGGCACGCAGCAGTGGTTGCTAGGATATCAATTTGGACAGAAAAGAAGCTCCTGCATTTATAACGTATCAAATATAGAACTGTGTGTGCACTCCAGTTAGTCCATTTATGGCACCTAAACTGGAGGACGTTATACCAATGCTACAATGACACTACAATGAGATGTTTCCACAGATTAAATATAATTGGTGAGAAGCCCTAAGATTAGTTTAAATGTGCTGACATACTAAATGTGTGTGTGTGTGTGTGTGTGTGTGTGTGTGTGTGTGTGTGTGTGTGTGTGTGTGTGTGTGTGTGTGTGTGTGTGCATGCTAATATTTTCAGAATGGAAAATACTGGTCAAAAAGAAACTTAACACAATCTTTAAATAATCCTTGGACCTATGATTAAAAACACATGGCATTAAATGTTGTTGTTTTTTTTTTGTTGGTAAGGTTGTGCTTAGTGCATTTACTTAATTAGTTAGTCATACCGAAACAAACACAAAGCCAAGAACACATAGTTACAGCTAGTATGCCTCTCTCTCCTCCTCTCACCACCCACAGTGCTGTTATGAGTGAGATGATTCAAACCAATGTGAATAGATCAAATGGAGTTTTCAAAAAGCTTTCTTTCACAATAAGAGATTTCATTATGATTACATGGTGTTAGGAATGTGTCTTTAGTTATTAAAAATGAACTAAAATTAAAATTTTAATATGTATTCAATTGTGGGGAAAATAAAAGGAGAATGGCAGCGAAAGGCTTACTCCTTCACACTGACATTTCAGGTCAGCTTGCAAAAGAAGTAAGAAGAAAGCTGGACTCTACACTGTATCTCCTTTTGTCTCTTTTTTGCTATCTCTGCTGCAAGTACAATGCATGAGTAAGAGCTTTTCCCTATGAAAGCTTGGTCGTGCACTGTGGTACAGAACAGTATATTGGATGAGATGAGTTTGAAGTACAGATAGATCGCAAAGAGATGATGATAGTCCTAAGCATAAAGTATGCATTTTAATGAAACATACTTTTGAATTTAATCTTTTGAACTCACTTGCCCTAATTTGTTTTACTGGTTCACCGATTCCTTAAGAGGCATCAACAATGTTATCAATCTGTCTTCAAAGAAAAAGCAACATCTTTATTATAAACACATAGATTTCAACACTGGATCTGCAATACATTTACAATTAAAATAGAATTTCACACCATAACACAACTCTTTCTAAAAGTAAAGTGGAAAGAAGTAAAGTAACAGATGTGCATGTTGATAAAGAATGCTCTGCTTCTAGACCAGAGATATTTTGCTTGCAGGAAATTGCCAACTGATTAATGGAAATTGAGCTTAATAGCACTGACAGGCTAAATATATTCCATCTGAACTATAAGTGTTAGGCGTCTCTGAACTGTCTTTGAAATAGAGCATAATCAAATATGGCCACGGAGCAAACTACATGAAAACAAATGTGCCACTCTGTGATTAAATGCAAACAAACCTACCCGCCTTGCTGCCAAGTTTTAGCATAACAACTCACAGCTTTTCCCAGCACTGGCTCATTTCCAGTCACAAAGTCTGAGGTGACTGAAACATGCTTCTGAAATCGATTTTGTCTCACTTTCACAGGTTCAGTTTTTTATTTATGATAGCCTCAATAATGCCAACATTAAGTGTTCTCAGTTAAAGTTTTGGTTTCAAAACAAACAGTAGACGAGTTGCTAAAGTGCTGATAACATTCATGAATAAGGCTATATGGAACACAATGACATAATGACACCAAACACTCAGTTTCTAATGTATAACTCAACTGCCGTAAGTATAACGTGCCATTTCACAAAGTAGGCCATTACACATAATTATAGTTAGACTGTGTTGTGACTGAGACGCTGACATGCTTTTAATGTTTAAATCATCGTACATTTTCCTGTCAAACAGAATGAACAAGTGCTTCGAAAGCACTCCCTGTGGGTTCTGTACATTAAATGCTGCTGAATTTTCAAACAGACTTTTTATAAGCAGGACCTGGAACTTCATAAACATACTGCCAAGATCTACTTTGTGCTAAAGGCATGTCCATGTCAATGCCATTCACATCTCACCTCATCACCAAATCCACTCAACATATAACCTACAAATGTTTCTATTGATCATACCTGTATTTCTTTTCCATGTTAATATGTAGATGCTTCATTATTCTTTTGTATATAATATACAGTATTAGCTAATAAGAACAATCCTATACCCCAATAGTACCTCCGCTAATGCAATTATATTAAATCCTAAACCATTCTTCTCTGACCTCTTTCATTAACAAGTGTTTCCACATGCAGACGTGCAGCTCACTTTCTTTCTTTTTATTCTAGAAATGGTTGTGAATGAAAACCCCAGTTGATCATCAGTTTCTGAACTGCCCAAAGCAGCCAGTGCCGTTGGCACATTGATTACAGATTTTCTCTTATTCTGATATTTAATATAAAAACTAAATAAACCTCTTTAGCTGCATGCAAACATGGCATGTGTGCAACTGTTCCTATTAAAGTGGTTAGTAAGCAGATATCACTTTTTTTCAGGTTTTGGTTGCTTGATTTATGAACATTTATTTCATTTACAGTTCTGAGAGTTATTCAGTGATTTTCTGTTTCCTGACTTTGACCTCATCCTTTATTGTTTATGAAATTTTGCAGTTACACCTAGCTCATTCCTGTGCCTACAAATTTGGTATTGTTATTAAAAAGATTCCACTTGGCTCAGCCTCCAACACAGTTGGTTAGAAGTAAAACCAAAAAACTTTGGTAAAACTGAGCTGTATGATGCCGGTGACCATTACAAGCATGCTGGAGGTGTTTAATATTAATATTAATAATAATCATCATCATTATCATCATCATCATAATAATCATAATAATATAACCCAGCCATTAGTGTTGCATAAGCCAGTGCACTCTTAGTGCCGGTCCCAAGCCCGGATAAATGGGGAGGGTTGAGTTAGGAAGGACATCCAGCGTAAAACATGTGCCAAATCAAATATGCGGATCATGAATCAGACTTTCATACCGGATCGGTCGATGCCCGGGTTACCAACGACCACCACAGGTATCGATAGCCAACAGGGTACAGGTGAAAATTGGGCTAATGTTGGCCGAAGGAGGAGAAGGAGAGGAGGAAGACGTCTACAGAGACGGCAGGGTAAGGAGAAGTGTAGAAGAGTGGAGGTTCGGGTTGGTACTTTAAATGTTGGTACTATGACTGGTAAAGGGAGAGATGTAGCTGATATGATTTAAAGGAGAAAGGTAGATATGTTGTGTGTTCAGGAGACCAAGTGGAAAGGGAGTAAGGCCAGGAACATTGGAGGTGGGTTTAAACTGTTTTTTCATGGTGTGGATGGAAAAAAGAAATGGTGTAGGGGTAATTCTGAAAGAAGAGATTAGTATGAGTGTAGTGGAGGTGAAGAGAGTTTCTGATAGGGTGATGATCGTGAAGGTGGAAGTTGAAGGGGTGATGATAAATGTCCTATTGAGGAGAAGGCAACATTTTGGAGTGAGTTAGATGAAGTGGTGGAGAGTGTACCTAGGAATGAAAAATTAGTGATTGAGGCAGACTTTAATGGCCATGTAGGTGATGGGAACAGAGGGGTTGAGGAGGTAATGGGTAGGTATGGCCTTAAGGAGAGGAATGTGAAAGGGCAGATGGCAGTAGATTTTGCTAAAAGGATGGAAATGGCAGTGGTGAACACTTATTTTAAGAAGAAGAAGGAGCATAGGGTGACGTATAAGAGTGGAGGAAGGTGCACACAGGTGGACTATGTTCTATGTAGGAGAAGCAACCTGAATGAGATTGGAGTTCAGGTACCTGGGGTCAACAGTGCAACGTGATGGAGAGTGTGTTAGAGAAGTGAAGAAAAGAGTGCAGGCAGGGTGGAGTAAATGGAGAAGAGTGGCGACTGCGGTGAGACCTGCGATGTTGTATGGTTTAGAGACAGTGGCATTGAGTAAAAAACAGGAGCTGGAGCTGGAGGTAGCAGAGCTGAAGATTTTAGTTGGGAGTGACAAGGATGATTTAGAAATGAGTTATTAGATGGTATTGAGATGGTTTGGACATGTGCAGAGGAGGGACATGGGGTATATCGGTAGAAGAATGCTGAGGATGGAGCCACCAGGAAGGAGGAAAAGATAAAGGCTAAGGAGGTTTATGGATGTGGTGAGGGAAGACATGCAGGTAGTTGGTTTGAAAGAGGCAGATGTAGAGGACAGAGTAGTATTGAGACGGATGATCCACTGTGGCGACCCCTAATGGGAAAAGCCAAAAGAAGAAGAAGAAGAAGAAGAAGATAATAATCGTAATAATATAATGCAATCTGAATAATATGATCATCATTTGTGCACCTACTGCAATGGGTGCTATCACTCATTCATTTAATTATGTATCATTTTGATAACCACAATTAGCTACAGATTACTAGTTAGGAAATGTTTATTCTTTATATTTAAATCAAACAAAATGTTAAAACAAACTACAATTATATGCAACATTCGGGGTCATTTTTTAACATTTATTCCTACAATACTTCCCTCAGGAATTAGCTTCTTTTCATGCATTTTTATATGAACTGTAGCTCTTTATGTTACACTACTTATGTGGATAACGTTAAGATAGAAAACGGTGTACAATAATGTTTCCTCTAGTGGAAGCTCTTCTGTTTCCTCTTGCCTCGCAGACACACTTTTTACAATCTTGCTAATTGGTTTCCATGTCTCCACGGGTGAAGTACCTGTGTTGCGGTGGTGGACAGTAACGAAGTAAATGTAGTTTGTTACTGTACTTAAGTAGTTTTTTTTGGCATATCTGTACTTTACTGAAGTATTTCTGTTTGGGGAGACTTTTACTTTAACTTCACTACATTTCAAAGTCAAATATCTTACTTTTTATTGAAATACATTTGTAAAATCAGTCGTTCCTTTTTATTTATGAGCGGATAAAAGCTTAACACACAGCAATCCAACAATCAGGGTAGAGCGCATGCTCTGTTTTAAACTTGTTTTGATTGCCGCTTGGTAGTTGTCGATTTAGGCGACATGTGCACCTGCCCTGTGCTGCATCTTGCGGGGTGGTTGGCACATAAAAATAAATAAATAAATAAAATAAATCATTTATTGTTGTTGATTTTTACCACTCATTTGCATAGTTGCGTTATTTATTATATCATGTCACGGTAAATGAACCAGACTGGGACTCGTGTGCATCCACTGTTGGCAGAAGTTCCCTCACTCATGCACTCAGAAAGGAGAGGTGGGGTGATGTTACGCCAGTAAGAAGAGCTGAATCCAAATTAACAATATGGATGACAAAAAGGTCTAAACCCTCAGGAGCCCAATTCAGAAAAAAAGAGCAAAGAAGTAGGGGGAAACGTGCAAAAGATAATGGTCTGTATGCAGCTCATCTCTTGTTATGAGGATAGTATAGGCTAATGCATTTAATGCAATAGGCTAATAACTGTATATCACTTTATGATTTGTTGTTATGCTGTGTTGCCTGCTCTGCTTTTTAGGCATAGAGCGACAATATTTATTTTAACTTGCATAACATCATCATTTATGGTATGTAGTATATCATAATGTGTATAGCAACAAAACAATTACAACTTAAGTAGTCTATTTGGATTGTAGTTAAACTAGCATTTATTGATTTGGTTACCTTTAATTGAGGTGATGTCATAAAGGTTTTCTGTGATTGTACTGAAAAATCTTGAACTGAGTTCAGTAAGGGGAATCTCCAGTGCAGCTTAAAAGACATATATTATAAGGATAAAGATGTTGTATGTATCTTATGGCTACAATTAGCTGAGGAGTTTTATGGTTCTTGGTTCTGAGAGTTTGATAAATTGTAAACAATTACGTGTATTTACTTGTGCAATAAATGCATTTAGGGTGATATTTATACATGAAATAAAGCTCTTAGAAATGTATCCAGATTTGTGGACTGCTCTAAGAATATGTTCTTACTCATCCAGTGATGGTAGATGAAGCAGAGAGGAGCTTATTAAAGCTGAAACTAATCAATGGTGGAGACGTTTGGTCATGGCGTGTTTCACCCAGTGCCTCATTCAAGCTGGAACCACCATTGCCAGTTGGTGGTATCTACTAAAAATACAGTTCACCTTCAGTTCAACATTCTGTGAGGAATAAATGAGGGAAGAAATTCCTGACTTTAACTTGCCAATTTAACACCCGTGGCCTTATTTGTGCGATTTATTTAAGTCATTGAAAATAAGGTTTTGGGCTAAAGATAATTTTAACAGATATTAATCAGTGTTTTACTCATTAATATCATTCTATTAATAGATTGGTGTGCTGAGAGTAACATTACAGTATTTTTACATAAACTGAGTTGATTTAGTCTTGTGATAAAAATTATAATAGGAACATTATAGCCATAATAAATCATAGTATTGGATACTTAAGTACATTTGGAGGCAAATACTTTTGTACTTTTACTCAAGTGAAAGTTTAAAAGGAGCACTTGTACTTTTACTGGAGTAATATTCTGGATACTGTATCTCTACTTTTACTCAAGTACATGCTTTGTGTACTTCATCCACCACTGATCTGTTGTGCAAGAATTGCAGCAACAGGACCACAGCTTCAGCAAATCAGATAATCAAGCATTTAAAGCCTGAGAACAAGATGAACAGCATGTTTTAACTTAAATACTTAAATACTGAACTATGTAATGCTTTACTTTGCCAAAGACGAAAGCTAATCAACTAACCAGCTAACTCACCCAGCCATGCATGCTTAATTTCTACTTGCAGTTTTCCCTTCCTCTTACTAATGAACTGATGAACAAGATATCAAATAATAATAATAAATATTAGGGCAAGTCATGTTTTTCAGATGTTTTTCAGCTGTCTAATTTCATAAGCATCCATTCATTTTTAATTGTTTTTATTTTTGACATCTTTCCATTCTAATAATGGCACAACCAGCAAAGTTTTGGAATAGACATGTACAGAAACATTGCTATTGTTCAAATTAACATTACAGTTGTTTAATTCACATTATAATTGTTTAATTGTGGAATATACAGTATACGTATTGTAAGTCAAACAGTTTGTAGAATTTAGTTACTGTACAGTATTATGCTCAGTTGTTTCTTTTTATATTATTAGACACAATCTTATCAATATTTTTTCACATAATTATCACAAATTACATGGGGTTCTAAAGAAGCATTAACACTTCTGGGCAAGGTGTGTGTTGGCAAAAATATATAAGCGAATATATGCGAAAAGGTGTTGTGCCTTTATTCGAGAGAATTAAAAAAAAAAGTGATAATTTGTGAAATAACGGTCCAATTTTACTTAAACGGTTGCAGTATATGATAATATCTATTGGCAGAACAGTAATAGCGTTAGTCTATTATCTGCTGCTGGGCTCACTTTTGAATCACAAGCTGAATGGAGTGGAATATTGCCTTTGGCATAAAGATTAATGGTACTGTCAGGAAGCGTCAGCCCAGTGCATACTCACACTCACACTGACTGTGACCTAGGATGTCACCTCACACATCAACCTTATGAGCATATAGCCTAGTTCACAGCTAGTGCAAAAAAAGAACAATATACTGTATACTGATCCAGATATATAGAGGACAAATTGTATAAACTGTCATTGTACCTGTAGATAAAGATGCAGGCTTAGGTATACAGCTGTGGAATGATATGACATACAGTAACTTAGTAGAAGGTAGTAGCCTTGATGTGCTCGTGTTCTTGTGAACTCCGTGAGGTCTGAAGTTTGAATGCTAGAAGGGGCTTGTTTCAGTCTGAGTTAATTCTCAGAAAAGCGCCAGGCCAGCAGGTATTAAATAAGTCCTGCTTGGAGGTTGTTGTTGGAGCTGCATGTCATGCAGGATTTACCTTTACGCGACACCAATCCCTTGCCCCTGTTTTTTTTCGGGCCAACTTTGATTCATTTTCTTGGTGAAAGAGCACAACACAGAGCACTGAATTCCAGTCTGCTGAGTGTTTTACAGTGCATAATCACCTTCTGCATGCTATTTGCCCAGCTCCAGGGCTCTTCTGACCGCAGATAAAATACTGTATCCTTTACAGACCACCATTACAGTGCACGCTATAAGCATCTATTTAAATAGTTTATGAGAAACAAATTGTATGATATTTTATTTAACATAACCTCTGGCTTACACAGACATTACAGTGATCAAATGGCCCAGCGAGAAGCACACAGTATATTCATGTTAATTAATATGAATAAACATTGCTTATATGAATCTGACCTGTGGGGGTAGGTATGCTGGGCTGCTCTCCCAGAACAAGGCGAACTCTCTTTGCATGCGTTTTACCCTGGTAGTGTGACTGAGCCACGATGGCAGATGTGAAGAACATATTGCAGAGCGTGCAGCATTTGTTCCTGTCCACCTCATTCTCAGCACTGTCCTGTAGGAGGAGAGACAAGAGCAAGTTTGACTGATAAGCAAGCACAAGGGAAAAAAAGGTTGCTTAGAAACTGGTGTGTGATTTAACATCAGAAAGGATGTGAAACTTCCAAAAAAAAAAAGGCAGAAAATGGGCTCATTACAATAAATGTATGACAGTCCACTGTTAAAAGTCAACCTGTGGTCAAAATATTTGAAAAGAAAAAAACGGATTTGACTAAACTTGTCTAAAAACTTCTGATCTGACACAGTGAACATCAAACTTACTTATACTTATTTACACTTATTTATACTCATTAATTTTAAATGTAGAATAAGCTATATAATCATGGTTTATGACATTATGTTTGGATTTAGTTTTGTTCTTTAAAAACCATTACAAGAAAAAAACTTGTGATTTTCATAATTAAGCAATAAATAAATAAATAAATAAATAAATAAATAAATAAATACAATAAGCAGCCAGACATACAATGGTATTTCTCTGACCTCACTGTCTCTGGAGGAAGGACATTACAGTCTCGGTTCTGGCGCTCTCTTAGACGCCCAGTCTGCTCAGATCTGTGTCACCTCACTCACAGCCTTACTTACAAAACTAAGGAGGTCAGTCTTAAATAAATTTGATTCAAAGCACTGCCCTGAGCACCTATGAAAAAACAAAGTACTTTGGGATTATCTATATATATATCTATCTATATGTCTAATGTTTTTGCTATTAAGCTCATTAATTGTAAATACATTTAATAGGGTTCAGAAATCAGAAATCACATGCTACAAAAAACCACATCTTAGCAAGAGCTTTGCAGCATTTTAAATATAGTCACATGTATCTATTATTTAGTTACAACAATCCTTATATAAACTAAATATAAGATTAAACCAAGTTACAGGTTTCAACCAAGTAATAATTGTGTTCTAGTGGCAGAAAACCTTGCACATTATTTTTAACCATGATTCCTAGAAAAAAAAAAACTCAAAAAAAAAAAAAAAAAGTGGTACCATTTCTCATATTTGGTTAATTATAATTTTATAATGCAGTGCATTCAAATTATTAGATTTTTAAAATCTGAATATTCTGAAATATTTGAGATAATGATAGCAAAAGTTTAATATTACAAATAATGAATAGTCAAGATTCTGCAGTAGGTCTCTATTTAAATGTAAGTAAATTTGTAATATTGCAAATTTTTGATACTGTCTATGTTAACTGGTTTGTACAAAAGGTCAGCTTGCCCTCATGCCTAACCTCTTTCATTAAAGCGTGTTCATTTGACACTGTTGGATTTGATTTAAAAATGGATCATAAGGTTTCATACAAATGTGTTAAGTCCATGCCAGCTCGAATGCACACTGCTATTAAAGCAAAAGGGTTATATCAAATCCTAAATAAAATTCATGTGAATATTCAAAACATTCTACTTTTTAATCAAGCTGTAACTTGTAATAAAATTGCTGTATTATTTAAAAAAAGAAACCATTTTCACTAGTTCGCTCAGAATTTTGGACACCACTGTATATACCAGACCTTTATTGATGTAGCTAATCCACATTGCTCTGGTGACCACAGTCCATGGCAAAACAAAACAAAACAAACTAAAACAAAACAAATTGAATTTTATTACAGCATGTTGTTTTCCTTAGCTACTTTCTAACACAGATGTGCTACAAATTATAGAGCATGATTCATAATTACTTGCATGCAAATATTTTTTGCCAGACACTGAACCACACAAACACATAGAGTGACACATTCAAAGATGCTGTTCCCAACTCACCACATTATTATCTTGTCAATCACTCATCTATCAGAAATAAACTTGCTAACTTGAAATGTATTGACTGAAAAATATTTGTATATGGAAGAACAAGAATTAATTGTTAAATGTGATTGAGGCTCAATAGATTGTCAAGATGATTAATTTTACATTAGGGCCAGATTTTTATATAAACTAACTAAAAAATATATAAAAACAATGCAGGATACTTACACCTGGTTTTATGTTGGATGGAGATTTTTGTTCAAGGTTAATGCATAATTTGTAACAGATTACTAGTGTATTATCAGCTGTTTTCTCTGAAATAATGTTGTTTATAATCCAGAATAAGATGCCAGAACATCTTCAACCACCTCTCATTTGCTCACTTTCTGTACTTACTTTTTTACCCTGTTCCCTAAAATGGAGGTGTTAAAAGGCATAAAACTCAACGCTGAAATGTGGCACCTGACAAGTCACACTCTTAAAGCTGTTATTTCCACTGCAGGGTGTTAGAGGGGTTTCAGGCATCCTATCCTCTTGTATAAGACTTTTTCTACACAACTAAGATTATTTCTTTTTTCTGTTATCCTATGCCAGCTGACTGTTTTCCCTCTGTTGCAAATGACAGACTATTTATCTGTTTGGCATCTTTTAGCTCTGCCATGACTGTTCATTGCCTTGTTGCCTGCATCTAAATTAACATTCCTTAATACTACAACAATACTAATACTTTTTCTACTGAGAATCCGAAAGGGTTTAATTGCCATTGTGTGATGAATTTGTCTTGGTGATAGAAATGTCTGGGTGCAATATATATACATTTAAACGAAGAAAGATTTGTACATAAATTTACTGTACAGTCATAATGACATGCATATAATACAAAACTATTTGTGAAAATATATACTTTTACACACCAAAAAGGCCATACTTCTATAATTAAATTATATTATACACCCAGTAGACCTTTTTCATATAATCTAAATAAAAAAGATTTTGTTTTTTCATTGAATAGAGTTGAATATTAAGATCTGTAGCATGTGTAAGAAAAAAGATAGAGAGAGAGAGAGAGAGAGAGAGAGAGAGAGAGAGAGAGAGAGAGAGAGAGAGAGAGAGAGAGAGAGAGAAGTTGGGGTGGGTAAATTATCATAATGTCCATAAATATGGAGAAAGAAACTTGCAAATAAATTGACATAAAAATGACAGAGAGAACACAAAACATGAAGATGTGCCAAATAATTAAATAAAAACTTAACAGCCTCCACAGCTCTGAACGGGGTGTATTTTTTTACCCCCTGCCAGAGATAGAAGATCCCTCCTGAGAGGAATTTCCAAGGGAGGGTGTTCAAGAAAGACTACCAGGTCCGCAAACAATGGCCTACCCGGCCACCACGGGGTCAAAAGGAGGAGACGCACTCCCTATTGGGGAACTCTCTCCAAAACTCCCAGGAGCAGCGCAACAGGGGGAAAGGCGTACAGTGCTGTACCATGGCATCCAGCCCAAGAGGTGCTGGGGGTGATAGGAAAAACCAGAGAGGGCAGTGCGATGTCACTTGGGTCACAAACAGGTCCACCTGAGCTCTGTAAAATTCTTCCTCGGCCCTTTGCCTTGAGAGTGCATTTGCTCCCTTGTTTAAGTAGTCTGGGATATACGCCGCCTTCAAGGAGAGCAGCTTTTCTTGGGCCCAAAGAAGGATCTGACATGACAGCTTGTACAGGAGGTGAGATTGCAGACCCCCCTGGTGGTTAATATATGAAACTACCAAAGTGCTGTCCGTACAGACCAACACGGACATGTTGGTCCGTACGTACCAACATGGCCTCTGAGGTCTGGGAGGAAGTGCCTCAGAGCTTGAAGCACAGCCAGCATCTTTAGACAATTAATGTGCCACATTCGATGTGGCCTCTCCCAGAGACCTTGAGCAGAGCAGCCACTCATAACCGCTCCGCAAACCGTGAGAGATGTGTCTGTTGTAAAGGCCAGGATCTCCCAGCACGGGGCCCTGAGTCAGGAACCCGGGATCTCTTCACACATCTAAGGCATGTAGGGCTCACTGCGTGACCTTAACCATATGGAGTGAATTGCCCACTGCTTCACAGTGAGTGACTGGCCTTTTCTCACTGACAGCCACGAGGATGGACTCGACACGAGTAGAGGACAAATGTGCCCGCATAAGGGTCGAATCCCATACTATGCCTAAGCAAGTGGTTTTCTGTGATAAAAAGCACACTCTTTTTGCTGTTAAGCCTTAACCTCAGTTCCTTCATGTGGGTAAAGAACAACATCTCGATGCCGGACCGCCAGATGATCCGATTAAGCCAATATCAACCAATCGTTGAAATTATTTAGAATGTGGACACCCCAAAGCCTGAATGGGGCCAGGGTCGTCCACACATTTTGTAAAGGTGCAGGGTAAGAGGGCAAGACCAAATGGAAGGACCAGATGTTGGTAAGCTTTGACCCCAAAAGCAAACCTCAGGAACTTCCTAAAAGCTGGAAGGATGGATACATAAAAGTATGCATCCTTCAGCTCTATGGTCACAAACCTGTCCTCGGACCTGATTTGGGACACAACCTGCTTTAAGGTCAGCATCTTGAACCTAAGTATCAAAAGCAAGGGGTTCAGCTGACCCAGATCCAGTATAGGACACAACCCTCTGTCTTTTTTGGGAACTATGAAGTACCGGCTGTAGAACCCGGACTCTCTGTATGATGGAGGGAACACCTCGATGGCCACCTTCCTCAAGAGAATGTCCACTTCCTTGTCCATGACCAGAGCCTGCTGGAGACACCCTGTTAAACCAGGGCGGACAAGACCCCAAATGAATCGTATAGCTTCTGTCTACAGTGCGCAGGACCCACCAAGACATGTCTGCCAGGCTGCTGGATAGTCTTTTAAGGGAATCAGTCTCTCAAAACTGACCTCTGGTAAGCCTAGAGCCAGAGCAATACCCAGGTGCAGCTCTAGGGACCTCCTGAGAGGCAGCGAACCCCCCCCATGTCCGCTATCGGGGCATCCAGGAGCACATCTCTATCACATCTGTATGCCAAATGTGTCTTTCAATCAAGGAGAGGGTGGCCATGGACCAGCCAATGGCCTTAGCGGTCTCTTTGGTATCCCTAAGGCTAGGCCTGTAGCAGAGTGGAGGTCATGGACTTGCTGACCACCTGAGACATCTCCCACATTTAGCTCTTACAGCAGTTTGGCCTGATAGGCTGTGCAGGCAGCCTGCGGATTGACCCGCTGAGGCATAAGCCTTGCTCACCAGCGCTGAGGTGGTTCTCAGGGGCTTGGTGGGCAGCGCTGGGGCTTTGAGAGATGACGCAATGCCCAGGGAGAGATAGCTAGCCAGCCAATTCACCATGTTAAAACTGTCCTCTGTACTGGTAAATGTGCTTCTCTGTTTTAATGAGAGTTAAGAGCATAAGAGCATCTTATTACAAACTCGTTATTCATTAGGAATATCATGTCATTTAAAATAAATACTGAAATGATACATGAGCTTGGCAAGCACCACCCCACTTTCACTCTCTATCTAAAATAAATGGCCTTGTTTTTTCTTCAGTTTATTTTGTATCTCTGAGCACATGACCTGATTCTGGTGAGCAGGATAGTGGGGTAGAGACCTGTTTGCTGTTCTGTGGGGAGATGCACAGACAGGAGAAGTGCTACACTGAAAGACTTTAACGCCTACCATCTCCCTAAAGACACAGCAAGTGTCTGGCCTGTTTGAAATCAGTGATCAGCTCAAGAATAACTGGCCGCCTGTGTTCCGCTCTGTTACAACTCATGCTGTGGTTAGTACTGCAGTGTGCTTTTGTGTGTGTGTGTGTATATGTGTGTGTGTGTGTGTGTGTGTGTGTGTGTGTGTGTGTGTGTGTGTGTGTGTGTTTGTGTGGGTGAGATGGACAGAATGGTCTTAGTGTCAACTTTGTGATCATTTGATCCTGTTTAAATTGGGGTGTATGTTTCTTCCTCCACACTACAAGAGAAGAAAGAAAACTATATACACTCATGAAAAAGATTCTCAACAATATGAGAAGAGTTTGTATCATTCCAAATGTATTTTATTAGACCTTGATTGCTGGTTTTTACTCAGCCTGCAGGTCCTGGGTCAACTAATTAATGACCATAATCAGGAAATCAGAAAAGCATTTTTCTACTTTAATTTGAAGTAAAATACAACAGATACGGGAAAATATATCAATACTAAAACACACAGACGAGGTAAAAATAGGGTTGATTGAGAGTAAGCAATTAAAGGATTAAGATGCTGGTGATCAAGAGGAAATGAATTAGGCATGTTTCAGTACTTTGTGTTTGTCATACCGAAGTGATGTCATGTCTGAAAGTTCCCTTTACAGCTCCATATTTGCAAACATTTTCAGGTCTTAATATTATACTGTATATTTGATTTGATTATACTATCGATTCTTAACCCAGATAGAATACTAAGGTTATGACTTTACTGTCTACACTATTGCCAAGACCTGTCAGCTCAGGTCAGCTCTCTATTACAGATACAGATTAAACACTACAAACATACATTTTATATATATAAATATATATATATATATATATATATATATATATATATATATATATATATATATATATATATATATATATATATATATATATATATCATAGTGAGTGAAGAAAGCAAGTAAGCACTTAAAACCTTTATACAATTTCTTAAATTATGTTTTCTGCACAAAGATGAATTCCTGCTTGGCTGATCGCAAAATATTTTTACATCCTGGAAACATTTGAATAACTGACAACTGGTTACTGAGACTAGGGGGCTTTTCATGATGTTTTTATTTGGTTTCACTTACTGCACACGTTCTTCATTTCTCTTACTCTCACTCAACCCCATCACACATACATCTGGCTGTTCTCATTTACATGTGACCTATTTGTGAACAATAAAAAAGGTTTGAAGGCTATGACAGTGTCTGACCATGCCCTGCTTTTAACAAAGAGCTTTTAATTAAATGCCTGTTTATCTCTCTCCCATTTCCTACATTCTGCTGCTCCAGTGTTTGGAGGGGTGTGAAAACATGGCTAAAAATAAACAGTGCAAAAAAAAACAAAAAACTGCAGACTGTGGTGCAAACTAATTCTCTCTGGCTGAGGATGTGCACAAAATACAAATGGAAAGTCATCAGAACAGAAAAAACAATCCCACCCAGGTTGATAATATGCTCTAGGACACAAATCACTCAAATGGGTTAAAGTAACAAGGAAAGCTACATACACCAAAAAATCTGACTTTCCAAGAATCTTTCTGTCCTACTTATTTTCTTTGAGTTTGTTCCTGAGACTTTTTACTTTTGTGTGACTTGTTTGAGGACATTTTCAATACTTACTGGTGCCTAAACATAGTAGCTCTTTTAGCTGCATGGAGCCAGTAAAACCTGGCAACTTTATGAAGGTAAACAAATACAAACCATTCCATTAAAAATTGATATTTATAGTGCAGTGCTGACTGAAACTGGTTACAGGGGCATTGGTTCTATAAAACAGAGGCTGCTTGCAGCTGTAAAACGTTGAAGATGCGAGTCAGTTCAGAGTACATGCAGTATAAACGTGTCTGATTCGATAGAGCCTGACCCTGAAGTCAAAACAAATTAAAGATGTCTTTGACTATGAACAGTGTCATAAGTAAGAAATAAAACAGGATGATTTGTGATGTTATAGGAAAACAGTCAACAAATGCAGGTATGTACTGTGGCCAGAATCAACGTGCACAAAGAAAGATTTTAGTTCACGTATACATTTTTTCCAGATACTATACATAGTCCCCTCTATATGTATTGAACAAAAAAGGCTTTTTTTTTTTTTTTTTTTTTTTTTTGCTATGCACAAAAACATCTGAGGCAACAATCTGAGTCTACTCTTAATCTGAGCACTGGGCTTTGCCTTAAAAAGACAAAGAAGCTCCATAATGAAGATCAGTGAGTTGTCTATGGGAGAAAAGCAAAACATTTTAAATTTGAGAAAAAAAAGAAAATCTGATTCAACTATTCAAATGTCTGGAAAACCACAACAAAAAAAAAACATTAGTGTGAACCAAACACTGAACAGAGCAGCCAAGGAAAACAATAGAAATTAATGACAAACATTGTAAGAGCCATGAAGAAAACTATCACTGCAACAGTCTGGAATCATCAAAAGCATTCACAGGACACGAGTAAAGGTATCACTATCTATTGAGTAAAGAGTTGAAACTGCTAATTATCAGTAAGAATTAAAAGACAACTTGGCAAAGATCAGTAAAGAAACAATATTTTGAACTCAACCCCAACATTTTTTAATGTATAGCAAAAACAAAATAATTTACCATGTTGTTCCAATACTTTTAAATGATTTGTTTTTTTATTACACTAAATTGAAATATCAACAAGGAATAAACTTGGTGGGAGAACATAACTGCTATTGTTTTTATTAATGTTGTTAAGAATATACAGCAGTGCTGCTACAGCACAAAGTAATTGGCTTTGAAGGCTTTTCCTGAATTTTTAACTAAATCTTCAACTAAGGATCAGGACTAAGCATTTTAAAGCAGTATTTTTTGCATAAAAAAAAAACAAGTAGTGCACAGCCAGGCTGGTTAGAATGGGGACTGATGCATGCTTCTTTTGAGACGCATACAGCCATAGATGATATCTCTAACAACAAAGAGCACCAGTTTATACTTGGAGTTCAGCAGGAACTGCCCTATTATATTTATGTGAACAGACAATTTGGCTAGTGTCATGCTAATTAGCAGACAGAGAGAGAAACAAGGCGATCCAATTCACCCAGAGAACATGGTCAGTAATGCTCTCTTGGACTCCTGTCTTTGGGAAGGCTGTAACATTATCATGACCTCAAACTTGTGATTACACAATATTAAAGAGAAGCCACACACAGTGCCCCTCGGCAATCAAGGTTCAAATATAAAGCATGTCCCTGTGTATCATGCTACTGGCTGTTATTGTAAGTGTTAAGTTCTGTTCTTTCTGCTGTAGAGTTTGATTAGCTGTAGCAGTGGTGATGCTCTCTATGTATCCTCCAGGACAGGAAGTTGGTTAATAGGAAATCAGGCAGGCCTGACTGAGTACTGCATGGTCCTCGACAGAATTATTCATAACAAGTGCTCTAATGAGCTCTTTATAAGCACACAGGCTCATGCTCAAGCTGATAGCACCTGAGGACATTCCTCTACAGACTACCTAGCAGCTGAATTTTTCATAAGCCAGTAAATGAACCCTTTCACCATCAGCCTTGAGGACATTAATTAGACCCAGAAACTTCCTGTGCAGTCAGAAAGTATAGACAGTACCACATGGCAGTATTTGGCAGCTTTGTCTTTGCATTCCAGGATATTTGATCCTTTGATGGAAGAAATGATACAAGGCATGATGATTAAAAACATTGCTAATAAATAAACTTATTTTTTATTAAATATTTTACTATTTAATAGTCATATTTTTGACTATTTAATAACATGCAATGTAATATTATTGGTTGGAACATGGGACTTATCTTCGCTTTATACCTCAACAATTTGCCAATAATTACATTAGGTACATTCAGAAATAATTCAGGCCTCTTTTTTTCTGTTTTGAATTTAATGATAACTTAAAAAAACAAAAAACAATGAAACAACCAAACAATGTGCAGCTTGTCATGTTTTTGTCATAGAAGCCAGAAAGCACAAAGTCTATCTCTGTGGTTCAAATGCCTCCTTATAAACAGTTTCACAACAACAATCAACACACCAAAGATTTTCCTTGCACATGGCTACACCCTATTTATGCTTATGCACTTTTTTAATTAATAGCCCCTGCAAACGGTTTATTATTAGCCTTAGATTACATTGACTATATACACCTGTGGATGTGCTGTTACTATAGGAACAATAACATATTAGAGCAATTATATTAATATATGCCTGTAAGCTGCCACTACTGTCACCACTAATGAAGCCTCAGGGGCTGCTATGAACCTCATTACATGCTAATCATTTTCTCTGGTCAGAGACTTTGTTTTCTCTTTGGTTTTAGTTTTGATAATTATTTTACTAACATGATGAAAGAATAATAGATTTTGTTTAAAATATTTAACATCTGTTAATTTGTATTTAATAATTCTATACAGAAAAAAGCACAATGTAATTAAACTTTTTATTTTTTTTTATTTTGTTCAAATCATGACTCATTCTATAGACCTATTCTATATTTATTGTGGTGTAAGGAAATAATCAGATTTTTTTTTTATCTAGTTCTACCTTATATCTAGTTATATTTCAGCATTTTGGCAAACACATTTATGCAAAGCGGTCTTTCTCTAGGGTCCAAAAGTGGCAGCTTGGTGATGCCGGGATATGAACTCATGACATTCTGATTAGAAGTACAACGTGTGAACATCTTGGTCTATCAATGTAACTATTTTTAAGTACGTACTGTGTATAAGAAAATCATATATCATATTTATTAATTAGGTGCATATTATTATACTATAGGTACAATTACTTATGGACTGCATTGTGAGGAGTACTGTGGTCACTGTGTTTTCACAGATTTGATAATGTATACAAAAAAAAAAAAAAAAACAGGCATACATTCATTCTCAGGATCTTGATGTAGCCTGGAGAAGGGAGAGAAGCAGCCCTGTGAAAGTAAAATTACGTTTTCCAGACAGACATTTTTTTTATACAGGTGCTTTTATCTATTCCAATTACTTTTCTCACATTGCAAACAGCAGGTATTAATCTCTATTTAATTCAGAGAACACTTTAATCCTGGTAGGCTGATGACTGCTGCACTGTCCATCTCTTTCTCCTTTTGAAGGGAGCTGTGGAGGATATTAGCATTTGCTTTGAGAAGCAAAGATGAAATTATCTTGAATTTAGAATGTCACTCCTACCATCCTATTTATTTCAGCAACAGCGTACTTTTGCCAAAACAAAACTCCTTCTTTGCCACGACAGCTTCTGGCAGGTACAATTTTAAAAACAGTCATCTACAGGTTTTCCCTGCCATTTATCTGCAGTTTGACAAGCAATCTACTGTTGAAAGTAGGGCTGAAATACTTCATCAAGTAATTAGAAAAGAATAAAAAAAAAATTTATGCTTTGTTAAGTCCATTCAACTAATATACATATGGTATCCAACCTCTAATCCCTGGAGAAAACTTTAACTAACGAGGCTCTAAGCTCTGGAGGAAACGGAACAAGTCAGATGAAGCAGAGGAGGCCTCATTCCAACTGCAGGCCAGAATTGTTTTATGTTTATGGGATGTTTATGTTTTAGTTAGAAATGATCCCAAACTTTAGAATCTTTCTGTCATTTTCTTTGGCCTGAATCCTATGGAAGCCTGTTTCCATTTCATAAAAAAAGTTTTTAAATGACATTCGAATTCAGTTGAATGACTTTTCATTATACTTCTTCAGTGTACAGCTGTAATGTGAAAAGATCCTTCTTTAGAAATGATGGATGATATAAGTCACTGATGTACAGTGCCTTGCGAAAGTAGTCGGCCCCCTTGAACTTTGCGACCTTTTGCCACATTTCAGGCTTCAAACATAAAGATATGAAACTGTAATTTTTTTGGGAACAATCAATAACAAGTGGGACACAATCACGAAGTGGAACGAAATTTATTGGATATTTCCATTGGATATTTGGATATATAACTTTTTTAACAAATAAAAAACAGAAAAATTGGGCGTGCAAAATTATTCAGCCCCTTTACTTTCAGTGCAGCAAACTCTCTCCAGAAGTTCAGTGAGGATCTCTGAATGATCCAATGTTGACCTAAATGACTAATGATGATAAATAGAATCCACCTGTGTGTAATCAAGTCTCCGTATAAATGCACCTGCACTGTGATAGCCTCAGAGGTCCGTTTAAAGCGCAGAGAGCATCATGAAGAACAAGGAACACACCAGGCACGTCCGAGATACTGTTGTGGAGAAGTTTAAAGCCGGATTTGGATACAAAAAGATTTCCCAAGCTTTAAACATCCCAAGGAGCAATGTGCAAGCGATAATATTGAAATGGAAGGAGTATCAGACCACTGCAAATCTACCAAGACCTGGCCGTCCCTCTAAACTTTCAGCTCATACAAGGAGAAGACTGATCAGAGATGCAGCCAAGAGGCCCATGATCACTCTGGATGAACTGCAGAGATCTACAGCTGAGGTGGGAGACTCTGTCCATAGGACAACAATCAGTCGTATACTGCACAAATCTGGCCTTTATAGAAGAGTGGCAAAAAGAAAGACATTTCTTAAAGATATCCATAAAAAGTGTCGTTTAAAGTTTGCCACAAGCCACCTGGGAGACACACCAAACATGTGGAAGAAGGTGCTCTGGTCAGATGAAACTAAAATCGAACTTTTTGGCAACAATGCAAAACTTTATGTTTGGCGTAAAAGCAACACAGCTCATCACCCTCAACACACCATCCCCACTGTCAAACATGATGGTGGCAGCATCAAGGTTTGGGCCTGCTTTTCTTCAGCAGGGACAGGGAAGATGGTTAAAATTGATGGGAAGATGGTTGGAGCCAAATACAGGACCATTCTGGAAAAAACCTGATGGAGTCTGCAAAAGACCTGAGACTGGGACGGAGATTTGTCTTGCAACAAGACAATGATCCAAAACATAAAGCAAAATCTACAATGGAATGGTTCATAAATAAACATATCCAGGTGTTAGAATGGCCAAGTCAAAGTCCAGACCTGAATCCAATCGAGAATCTGTGGAAAGAACTGAAAACTGCTGTTCACAAATGCTCTCCATCCAACCTCACTGAGCTCGAGCTGTTTTGCAAGGAGGAATAGGCAAATATTTCAGTCTCTCGATGTGCAAAACTGATAGAGACATACCCCAAGCGACTTACACCTGTAATCGCAGCAAAAGGTGGCGCTACAAAGGATTAACTTAAGGGGGCTGAATAATTTTGCACGCCCAATTTTTCTGTTTTTTATTTGTTAAAAAAGTTTGAAATATCCAATAAATTTCGTTCCACTTCATGATTGTGTCCCACTTGTTGTTGATTCTTCACAAAAAATTACAGTTTTATATCTTTATGTTTGAAGCCTGAAGTGTGGCAAAAGGTCGCAAAGTTCAAGGGGGCCGAATACTTTTGCAAGGCACTGTAGGTAAGTTAATAACTTTAAACAACAGAAAGTTTTCAAAGTTTGGGATAATTTCAAACTAAAACATAAAGAAAACATTGTACCGTTTACTGAAATTTATATTACATTTTTATTTATGATTATTTATTTATTTATTTATTTATTTGTATTTGCATTTTGATGCAATATGGCAATTAAATCCACTAATTGAGTTTAGTTTTCAAAGATGTTCTTGTTTCCAATTTCAGCAATAAATGTATTATTTTTTTCTAAAAAAAAGAAACAAATTACTTGTTCATTTAGAGAAGTATTATTTACTCTTGTATATTCAGCATTGCTCTTTAATAAAGAAAAAGTACTTATTATACAATTAATAGATTAAATAATCAGTAGCATTTTCGATAACTAAAATAATCGATAGCTAGTTGAAAGCATCAGTTCGCCAGTAAAACATGAGCCACATGTTTAGAAAAGTGTCACCATTGCTTCATTGCTGCTTTTACAGTGTGATATACATTGTCATTGGGCATTGGCAAACTTTTACTGTAAATTTCAGTAAACCTTAGTGGGGTTTAGAAGATGAAGTAGCATGGTGAATTGTGCAACACTAAACATTTAAAAAATGTATTGCGCTCAGACTTTAGGGACAATGATGTGTGAACATTGTGCTATGTGTAATATGTTGTGCTGTTTGTGTTGTAAAACAAAAGTGCAAGAGCTTCCTTTCTCACTCACCTTTTCTAGTGATGTTCAGTTTTAATGAGAAATAAGGTGTAGTAGTGATGACATTAAACTCAAAGTTGCAGCTATATTTTGCTGTTGCACTGAGTTATGGCAGAGACTTGGCTCAGCTAGTTAGCAACGTATAAAATGACAAAAATTATGGTGATGATGGAGGTGTTAGGACGAAAGTAGATGCCTTGGAATCTGATCTAGAATCTAATCGTGGATATAATAAAGCATTTAGAGAGGTGGTAGCTAAGTGGATAAGGCTCTGGGTTACTGATCAGAGGGTTGGGAGTTAAAGCCCTGGTTTTGCCAAACTGCAACTCTTGGGCCCGTAAGCAAGGCCCTTGACCTTTTGTGCTGCAGGGGCAATGTACCATGGCTGACTACGCTCTGACCCCACCTTCCTACATGGCATATGCGAAAAAATATACATTTCCCTGTTGGATCAATAGAGTATTCTGAATAAATACAAAATAAATAAAAACTGCTGCACCGGGCACCTTAGGCAAACAAGGTCAATTTGCCATGATGCCACTATCAGCAGGCACTCAAATGGCATTTTGGGTACTGTAGGGAAACTGTTAACTGGCATGAAAACAGACCAGCTTGTCAGTGAAATCAGAAAAAATCTAATTAAAATTCTAAAATAAATCTTAAACATCTTGTTAATAATAAAGATGAGAATTGCAAGTCTACAGCCTTCTACAAGTTCTTAAAAGGTGGCCAATGTATATGCGGTTATATTCAAAACTCAGATTCAAACCGTCATTCACAGTATAGGTTTGAACTGCATTATCAGATCCAGGTCAATAACGGCATCCAATAGCTCCTGTGGCTCTTTACAGAAAAGGTTAATGAACACTGGCTATTGAAGGTGTGTGAGAGGAGAACACAATCTTATTCTCTCACATCCTGTGTGCTGGAACATACCGGGTTGTCTGGTCTCAGTCTTTTTGAAGGAGGACCACCATCTTCTGGGTGGAGCATGTAGAACAGACGTACTTTGTTTGCATGCTTCTTGCTCTGTAAGATGATATAAAAAAAAAAAGCACAACTAGTCATTGTGTACATGAATATAGAAGATTATTTAGCAAACTAATGAATATTCAATGCAGGAGTTATGAGATTTTAATGAAGCTCATAAGTCTTTCATGATGTGTTAGCAACTTATAACAATGAACAATGAAATGTGGATATCGCTTGTCTCAAGACTTATAACAACACGTGCAATCTGATCATATTTTAGCAGAATCTAAAGATACTAAAAGCAACACATTATGACATTTTCTTTAGCGTGGAATTCAGTTGAAAGATTCGTTAACCAATTCTTCTATTTAGGTTCTTATCTTTGCTGTCATAGCAACAGCATGAGTCTCTGGTCACCAAGAATAAGTTGACCTTGACTAACGATTTGTAAGCACTTCACTGAACAATCAGTCACTTTTCATTATACGTCTTCACTGTACAGTTTTAATGTGAAAAGGTTCTTCTTTAGAAATGATGGATGACATGTCACTGATGTAGGTAAGTTAATAAGTGAGTTGCTTCAACCAAATCTTGATTTTTTGCATGACAATGTTTAACTTATTTTTTTTTTTAAAGATTTATATTTAATGTAGTTATTTGTTATAATTTATTATTATACTTCCTATCAGTGGATGATGTTTTAAAAACTTAATTTTTTTGTAACGTGAGCATCAATGACAATTATCACTACAATGTGATAAATGTAAGAGAGATAAAGTAATTGTGTTACTAATTTTGCTTTATGAAACTGTGGGATTTGTCAAATCTCCCACAGAATACTTAATGGGAATATGCAATCTGCTCACAGTGTGTTATAACCACATTGAGCGATCAGTTTTGCTGAGTGATCAACCAATTACACTGTTAAGACTGAAATTAGCACTTTCCAAGTTTGCCTTGTAGAATTCAAGAGTTATATTTATATTAAGTTTGTACTCTGGACTCACTTTTGTACGTCGCTCTGGATAAGGGCGTCTGCTAAATGCCGCAAATGTAAATGTAAGACATTGCACATAAAAATCTTCACTTTTGTTACGTTTTTGCTCTTGATCTCATTTACTATCTTTCATTTTGATTTCTGCTGTAGTCTGACCAGCTCAACATTGGATTAGATTAAATTAGATTAGATTCAACTTTATTGTCATTGTGCAAGATACATGTATAGAGCTAATGAAATAGAGTTAGCGTCTAACCAGAAGTGCATAAGTGGCTTACTTACAATAAATGAATAGCAGTGTGCTAAATACGGGTATGGGGTCCATATGTACAGGGATAAGGGTGAATAATATACCAAAGGTGCAGTAGGTAATAATATATGTATATATAGTAATATACCATATACTGTGCAAAGATTGTGAGCATAGATGTCGGGAGATAACATGCTCAAATTACATAATATAGTTATGTACAAGTATGAATATTGTATGATACAGTATATGCAGAATAGAATAAACATCAGCCTTAATGTAAAAAAAGTTTGCTTGCTATTTAGCCCAATATCTCTGCTTTCACTGGAGACACACTCGCAGAGCTGAGAAGCAGCGATACTCTAAAAACAATGAGGATTTTGCACTGCTGGCCAGATGGCTAGTCTGAGGGTGTTAACACTTGCACTAAGGTTACTCTCTGCCACCCAAACACTTTTATTATTTCATAGGGATCCAAACATCTGAGCATGCCAAAAGAGTTGGCTCACGCCTGCAGTTTGAAATATGCATGTGCGTGCTTCACTTTTAGCATAATTACAAGTTTCTCAAGTTTCAAATCATCGGGTGGGCCAGAGAAGATCAGGATTGCAGACTCCTAAGCTTTATATAGGAATACACTACAAGAGGCATTATTTTGATTCTCAACTTTAATCCACACTATTTTATTCAAAGACTATTTTTATATCAGGCAGTGGCCAGCTGTGCATTCTAAGCCTAGACCTTAAGTAGTCTCCTACCTGAATCAATCCACCTCTTAATACCATTATATACCCTGACCTATATAACCATCAATACTATACAGAAATGCAGTACAACAGAGAGCTGCATCAGAGATAGGTATCTCATGCTGCAAGAATGAAGGCATTAATAAAGCAAGAAACCCAACTAACACCATTCACTGCAGCCACAGCTGCATCACATACATCTTCTTCTTCCTCTCCTTCTTCTTCTTCTTCTTCTTTCAGCTGCTCCCATTAGGGCTCGCCACAGCGGACCATCTGTCTCGATACTACTCTGTCCTCTTCATCTGCCTCTTTTAAACCAACTACCTGCATGTCTTCCCTGCAATCTCGCTTCCCTCACCTTGTCTCCAAAACGGACTACATGTGCTGTCTCTCTAATAAACTCGTTTCTTATCTTGTCCATCCTCGTCAGGTCTCACCACAGTCCTATAAACTTTCCCTTTCACTCCTGCAGATACTCTTCTATCACAAATCACTCCTGCCACTTTTCTCCACCCACTCCACCCTGCCTGCACTCTTTTCTTCACTTCTCTAACACACTCTCCATTACTTTGCACTGTTGACCCCAGGTACCTTAACTCCTCCATCCTCTCCACCTCTTATCCCTGCAACTGCACCACTACATTGACCTCCCTCTCGTTTACACACATGTACTCTGTTTTACTCCTACTGACTTTCATTCCCCTTCTCTCCAGGACATACCTTCAAATCTCCAGGCTCTTCTCAACCTGCTCCCTACTCTCACCACAAATCACAGTATAATCCACAACCATCATAGTCCACTGAGACTCCTGTCTGACTTCGTCCATCGATGCAAACAGGAAAGAACTCAAAGCCGATCCTTGATGCAGTCCATCCTTCACCTCGAACCAGTCTGTTTTTTCTACTGCACACTTCACTGCTGTAACACTGTCCTCATACATACTTCTCACACCCTCACATACTTCTCTGCCACACCTGACTTCCTCATACAATACCACAACTCCTCTCTCTGCACCCTGTTGTACGCTTTCTCTAAATCCACAAACATACAATGCAACTCCATCTGACCTTCTAGATACTTCTCCATCAACATTCTCAAAGCAAATAATGCATCTGTGGTGGTCTACCTCAGCATTAAATCATACTGTTGCTCACAGATGGTCACCTCTTCTCTCAGCCTGGCTTACACTACTCTTTCCCATAACTTCATGGTGTGACTGATTAACTTTATTCCCCTGTAGTTACTGCAGGTCTGCACACCTCCCTTATTCTTAAAACCCGGTAGCAGCACACTCCTTCTCATTCCTCAGGCATCTTCTCACCTTCTAAAATCTTGTTTAACAATCTTGTTAAAAACTCCACTGCCATCTCTCCTAAACATCTCCATTCTTCTACTAGTAACAGCTGCATCACATACAACATGTCTATTATATTATTATTATTATTATTATTATTATTATTATTATTATTATTATTATTATTATTATTATATTAACCTTATAGAGCGGTATTCAGTGCATTTTTGTGCATTTTTCCATGCATTACGTTTTTCCTGGGAATTTGAAATAAAGGTGCAAATTCTACTGGAAAAAAAGCAAAAACTGTTTTGGCTGACCTTTTTCACACAATGTCCAGTTTTTCTTGAAAAGTTTTTAGAAATGGCCTCAAAAGTGTATCTGTGACCAAAACATTTTGGTCAGCCATTGTGGAATGAAAAACGGCTATTAAATCTACATGAATATATTTAAGCTTGTGCAGTTTGCTACAGATGCAGTTTGCGAGCTCTGACTAGTGCGGACTCTGACCATCCAATCAAAGGACGCGAAAATGCTGACGTTATTGTACGCCTGCTAGCCTTCAAGTAACATGTATTGTATGCTACAGGTACCTGCACTGCAGATTTAGAAGGCCTCACCACAGAAACCTTTAATCCCGGCAGCACGTGATGTGATGAAATATGATGGGATAGTTTTAACTCAAAAATAAACATACACTGCTTGAAGCAGCGCAACAGAGAGAAATGTTATGAAATGAAGAGAATAGATAAGGAGAATAATTAGATTGGGTATAATGTAATACATATTCATGGAAAAAAAAGACATCAGTGTCAGTGATTCTGACAGTGTTTAGGCCAGCAGCCAGCCAGCCACTGATATTACTGTAGGTATATACTGTATATAATATTATTGTGATGTGCTAAAGAATTTACTATATATTTTTAGTGAATGGAAATAATGACATTAACTGTGTGTGTGTGTGTGTGTGTGTGTGTGTGTGTGTGTGTGTGTGTGTGTGTGTGTGTGTGTGTGTGTGTGTGTGTGTGTGTAGGTGTGTGTGTAGGTGTGTGTGTGGGTGTGATGTGGGTGTTATGTGGGTGTTGTGTGGGTGTGTATGTGTGTAAAACCGTATTAAACCATATCACGTTGCTGTGTGACAGAGTCATTAATTTTTATCTAAGTACATTTTAATTTAAGAGCCTGGGAATTTTCCTCTGTCCACAAGATGAGCTGTATGTTTTATGTCTGGCTCTTGTGGCCTTTTCTGCAGAGAGATGCAATTTCCCGACTTCATTGTGAGCAGATGCATTTTCTGACCGCTGCTAATATAATTGAAAAATGTGCCTGTCTCAGAATTGCCATATCACACACACACAGCTGAAATCTGCCCTTTTTTGTGAACATAATAATCTTGAGCAAATGCACAGGGGAGATTTTAATCCCTACAGCCAGCATGAATAAGGGAAGTAAAGGAAAAAGGATCCTCTTAGCTAAGTATATCAGGTCTTGTTTATTTAAAGCTGATATACTGCTGGAGCTTTATATTATTTAATAATTAATATACTTGCTATTTAAAAACAGATACAGTACGTGTGTGGATTTGTTTATATAAGAATAAAAAATCCTGCCTCTGAGAATCAACAGAGAACAGAACAGCTACAGTATTTTGCTAAAAGATGTGTGCTGAAAATGCTGTTGTGGTGCTTTTCAGGACAAAAAGCTCTTGACTGCTGACTATTTTAGCAATATACAGGTTGATAAAAAGATGCACTCAACGTTTAGGGATGACACACTCAATCATTACATGTCCTACACAATAATTCCGTCATGTCTGTTTTTGTTTTGGACTACAAAAATAGATGAATGAAAGACAACATAAATATACTATTTTCTAAAAGCATTTGCCAGTTGTGCTGCTGTTGTGTTTACAGAGAAGTGTGCGACTGGACCCGACACCAAAATGTTTTCTTACACTGCCTTTCTAAATATAACCATTAATTTGCTATATTATTACAGACATGACTCAGCAGTACCTACATGTTCTCAGCTCTGTAATGTTCACTCCAACATTTTACAGTAATTTAAACCTCCACAAATGCGGTTGTAACAAAAATGCATGCTGACTACATTGTGTTGGCAAAAGTTAGTTGACTCCTGACCATAAGATTATGAATGTGTGTTTTTTGCACATACATTCAGAATGTTGTCCCTATTTGCTGTTATGTTAACCTCCACTCCTCAGGTAAGATGTTCCACTACATTTTGAAGTGTGGTTTGGAGATTTGTGCTCAAGAGGGTTAGTAAAATCAGGTACTGCTGTAGGCTGAGGCTCAGGTGCATTCATTTAATCCCAAAGTGGTTCAATGGGTTTAAGTTCAAAACTCAGAAGATCTTCCACCCTTCATGGAACTGGCTTTATGCACAGCAGCACTGTCATGGACAGGTTTGGATACCACATCCAAAGACAACCTACTGTATACAATTGTGTGCTTTCAAATTTGTGATGAAAGTTTGGGGAAGAACCACATATGGCTGGAAGTCCATATGTACTATCCCAGTACCACCCAGAACATAAATACTGCTCGATGTTTTCGTTTCCACCATATAGGTATAAATTTTTTGTTTATATTGCTTACAATGTGTAAATTATTAATCAAGTAATAAAATTAGCTTTATTTTCAGTAGCTGCTTTGTTCTAGTCAGGGTTTAAGGCAGTTAAAATAATTACATTTTGTGAAATAAGCCAAGTTCAAGAATATATAATGGGTGGGTACAAAATTAAATTAAAGTGACAAAGCAGACATTGCAGGTCAGGTTTTCTTTATGAAAGCATTAATGTTCAAACCTCAGTTCTGATATTTATGATGTTGTTGTCACTCTAAATCATATACAAATAAAGCAAAACATCAAAAGTATTCTGATATTGCTGCTAAAATTATTTATTAACATATTGGAACAATTGGAACAATTTACCTCCTTTGAAGGTCTATGAATTAACCTTAATAAACCTTAACCCTACGTAGTTTTCTGCTCACTTTTCTGTCTGAACAAGGAGAAGAACCAGAGTGTTCTACAGGTCACAAAAGCTCAGGATGAAGGTTGAGTAACCCTGATCTTTCTGGTGAAAAATAATAAACTTTGTATTCTATAAGCTTTGTCAAAAGTTCGAGCCACTTCAGCCCATTGCATCAGCCAGGAATACAGACTCATGTCTTCGGTAGTTGTCTCACTGGAATTGAAAAAAAACAGCTAAAAATAAATGGGTGTGTTAAAAATGGGTGCGTTATAAAAAGAAATATGTATTTTTATCAGGTAGGACTTGCAGTTCTGTAGACTGCTTTGCATTTCTTATTTAAGGTACCTTGGTGTTAGCTGAGAATCTTAGGTGTGAATGTTTCATTCATAGATAATCTGGATTGAAAAAAAAAGAGATTATCCATTGCATTTGGTTTTTAAATTCAGACTTGTGGGTGGGAGAAGACATAAGTAAAAATATACAGTTATTCGTATGGGTGTGGGTGTGTGCATGTGAGTGAGTGCAGTTTTATGTTTTAGACACAATGTTCCAGGATTGTCTAACCTAATAATATTCATGTCTGGGTCCAAAATCTGTAAACAGACACTGAATGAGGTGCAAGTGGACCATTTTTCTTAGTAAACCCTAAGACAGATGGAGGATGCATGTCAGCGCAATAAAATCTATAGAGTGTGAACCTTTAAAAATAAATGTATGTGTTGATGTATAGAGTTTGTGTGTGTTTTTTGCTCACCCCGGCACTGTCTGTGAATAGGCAGTGGCTTTGATAAGATGAGTGTGAGAGGAGGTTGTGTGCAGGCTGGCCTGGAAAGGTATAGGGAGAGTAAGAGAGAGAGCTAGAGAGAGAGAGAGAGAGAGAGAGAGAGAGAGAGAGAGAGAGACCCTGGCTGGATTACATTGACCCAGTATGAAAGAATGAAAGAGGCCAATGATGCCAACAATGTGTGCCATGACAGTTTATATGTTCTATTTCTACTTCTATACTTCCTTCTTCAATTGTTTTTACTGATATTGGAGCTTGTTTTTTCAATTCATCAATCGCTCATTGTAGCATTAACACAAGAAATTTGATATTCATAAAAATGACATAATTTCAGAGGGAAAAAAAAGCTAAATGTTTGTCTCCCACTGATACTTCTCAATGTGTGCCACTTTAATACAAAGACTGTACAATTGTTTGATAAGTGATGAAGTGAGCCAGTGCAAATGCATGAACTGAGACTAATAAATTATGACAAAAGAAATACTGGTCTATAAACGGAGGATGGGCCAGACTGTCTGCGCTTATTTATATGCTGTACACAAATGCCTCGGTTGATGGAAGACGTAGCGCTGTGACTCTATGCTTATGAGGAAAAGGATGTTTCACCAGTATGATTTGTTCAGAGGATGAAAGCCTGTTTGTAAATTGGTTCAGATTGCCATGACATCTTTCAGAGGACCGCTATCGTACTCTCTTAAATCCACTCTAGCTATTCATACAAACTCTCTCTCTCTTCTTTTCATCTCTTCTCTTCATCTCTCTCTATCTATCTATCTTATGTTTTTTTTAATTGTCAGTATTAATTGATTTACTTTTAATTAATTTGATCTGCCTCTATATCCATTAACAGACCTGCATACATTATAAGACTTTAAATCACAACCAAACAAATGGAAAGACATTGAAGCATTGCCCTCTTATTCTTCCACTGAGACTCATTACATCAAGCTATCTCTCCTCCCATTATTGCCTTGTTTACTTTAGATTCCTTCCCTTGCTAACTTTCCTTAAATTTCCGGTGTACGTGAGCTTGCAAGAGCAGTGAACAATGCAGACTCCAGCTTAAGTAGTAGGGTGCTGGGGTAGAATTTGGCAGACATCGCTTCTCAAAGACCACAGACTCTCAAAGGACGCAGAGATTATGAACGGATCAGTTTGTGCACACCGTATTTGCTGATCTAGAGTGAGTAGTTCAGTGATATCTAATGCTAAACAACTTTGCTAACTGGTTTTAAAAGTCAGTGAATGTAAACTGGTCCCCATGCAATCGGCAATAAATTCAACCATATTTATATGGTAATAAATTCAACTATTTGAACAATGTGCAATCTGATAATGGATAGAGAGATGACAGGCCAATGAAATAAGAGTCAGAATCTGCATCACTAAATATAGTGCATCTGTTACTGGAGCTACGTTGTAAATAAATCTCGCAGAACTAAACTGCCACTCAGAGACACTCCGTCTGCTACACGGGTTCTTACATTTAGGGTCTGTCCTCATTAGAGAAACCTGCTAATCTATTGATTGCATACTTTGTAGTCCAGAACGGCACTAAGTGCGGACTGTAAATAATGCATGGGAATGATTCTTTAATGATCAGTCCTTAAATTACTTTCTCTGAGGTTGAGAGTCTTGAGAGAGGTGGACTAAATTACAGCTTAAAAAGCAGGCTGTGAAAAATGCAGGAGCTTAACGTTTTGGCTATTCTTTAGCTACAGACTGCCGGTGCAAAATATTACATCCCTAATTCCAAAAACGTTGGAAACATTACAAATGTAAATAAAAACGGAATGCACATTTGCAAATCTTATAAACCCATATATTATTCCTAATAGAATGTAGAAAACATAGCAAATGTTGAAACTGAGGGAAGGTGCAATTATAGGGAAGAAATAAGGGAATTTTAAATTTGATGGCTGCAACACATCTCAAAAAAGGTTGGACGGGTAACAAACAGCTGTAATAATAATTTGCAACTAATTAGGTCCATTACCAAATATCAGTAACATGACTGGGTATAAAGAAATTACCTCAGAGAGGCAAAGTCTCTAGGCAGGTTCACTATTCTATGAAAAACTGTCTCCAAATTGTGCAAGAATTTCAGAATTATGTTCCTCAACGTCAGATTGCAAAAGCTTTAAATATCATATTATTTACAGTATATAATGCAGTACAAATACATTACAAAAATCCAAGAATCTGAATAAATCTTTTTTTAATTGTCTACTGTACAATTAATTGGTCAAAATTGGATACCCATGATATGTAGGCCCTCAAGCAGCATGGTATTAAAACAGGAATGATTTTGTAATGGAAATCTATGAACAGTTTGCTGTGCCATCCACAAATGCAGGTTAAAACTGAATAAATCATGTAAAGAAGAAGCCACATGTGAACATGGTCCAAAAACACCGGAATCTTTTATGGGCCAAAGCTCATTTAAAATGGACTGAGGCAAACTGTTCTGTGGCCAGACGAATCAAAATATTTGAATCAAACTGTTATCTCACTTACTCTCAATAACTCATTTTCAAAAGCCTGCATTGTACATTAATGCATATGAAATGGGCAGCTTGCACCAGAAATCTGGAATGGCACCATCAATACTCAGATTATGATTAAGACCACCAGGTGAAAGACTAGTATACTATGAAGTGACTCTTTTTGCAATCAAGTGGGAAAAACATACAACCCAGTGAAAAGTATACTTGCAGTGTACATACAGGGGAAATAATCAGATTTGATATTACATTATACAAAATGTACAGTGCTATCTATACTATTGTTCTTTCTCTTCAAATCCTGACAAAAGTTCTATAACCTTAAATGTTGGCCAGTAATCAATCCGATATACACTCAACATCTCCTTCATTAGTACATCCTACACACTTATCTAATCAGAAGTTGCAACTTTCTAACAATTAAACATATATGTACACAAAACATTACACCTTGATGTTTATTGAAAGAGCTTTACAGGTGCACATGCAGAGGTGTTCCTGAAAAGGGGGCAATGAGTGATTTGTTTTCTAATCAGATTTTTTCACATCCACTTTGCTCAAAATGTTAATGATTTTTACTTTAATTATGATCCAAAATTACAAAGCAATCAACACGATTTGCACAAAACAGCTTGTTTTTTTTATTGAAATAAATAAACAAATAAATAATACACTGAGTAGACAGTAGACTGTATTGGAATATAATATTACTAAATAGCTAGCTACCTCTGCTGTTATGGCAACTCATTATGTTACATTACCTGCACTGTATTACAAAAAATGTTATAATGCATTATGTTATGTAACGTAACATTACAATAAAATGAGATACAGTAATCTCCCTCTCTAACGCGGTTCGAGTCTCGCACCCCCGGTTTATTGCGGAATTGCATTTGCCACATAACTAATTCGTTACGGTGATTTTCCCGGTCTCTCGCGGATAGCACGATAGACCAAAAAACTTATAGGGAATTGTTTTTATGGAGTTTTATGTTGGAATAATACAATTTATTAATAAAAATATAATTATTAATTATAAAATAAAGTAAAATGATAATACAGTACAGTACTGTATACATACAATATCATTTTTGGGGTGGCGTCCGTTTACCGTTTATCGCGGGCGGTTTTGGAGCGTTACCACCGTGATAAACGGGGCATTACTGTACTTTCTCAGCTTATGATATTTATGTTAAACTGCACACTTTCATGCATATATGTTTGAATTATTGCAAATTTGGATGAGATTTTTTCACGTTCTGCATTTATTTATTCTGCTAAGGATAGTAAATATCAGATCAGTGTTGGCTTCTCCCATTAGGGGTCACCACAGTGGATCATTCATCTCCATACCCCCCAGTCCTCTACATCTGCCTCTTTTACACTAACTACCTGCATGTCATCCCTTACCACATCCATAAACCTCCTCCTTTGCCTTTCTTTTTTCCTCCTTCCTGGCAGCTCCATCCTCAGCATTCTCCTACCAATATACCCCATGTCCCTCCTCTGCACATGTTCAAACCATCACAATCGGGCCTCCCTCACCTTGTCTCCAAATTGCCCTACTGTACATGCGTGGCTCCTCTAATAAACTAGTTTACAATCGTGTCCATCCTCATCACCCAATGAAAATCTCAACATATTTACCTCCCACCTCCTGTCTTTCAGACAAATAATGGTACTATTATTCTGTATAAAATATGTAAAACCCAGTTATCAGTAAGCAATAAGATTTTTGATGACTCTTAGTTATATGTTCACAGAAAATATAAGAAAGCAAGGAAAGCTAAAGTGTAATAGCAAGTGTGTTTATGTGTGTGTGGGTGTCTGTCTGTCTGTACGTCTGTGCGCAAGCATGTGCGTGTGTATTATTGTCTGAGGGAGTGTGTTAAACAGCTGACAGAAGAAAAAGCAAAGTGTGAAAAACATCACTGAGTGTGTGTAGTGTGCGTATGTGTATGTTATATGAAGTCTCACCTCATAGTGAGCAACACGCTGTGACTCAGAAATGAGCTGAGCATTGCAGATGTTACAGTAGCTCTCTGTGAAGAGTCCTCCATCAACAACTCCTGCAGATTTCATCTGAGAACAAGCAGCAATGCACATGGTTAGAGCTGATAGAGGACACTGCACTTTAGCTTGTCAGGTTAATACACACGCTTTATCAAGAACTCTACCCACATTTGATGATCACGCCACAGGTGTTTGCTAGATTTGCTAGGCTAATACTGGTGTTTGCAAAAATAAATTGACATCTATAGAACATGTCATCTGATACACTAGGACAAAGGACAAAAAGGTAGTGGTCAACATATTTTTCTATTTTCTGTACAGCAGTAATATCTGGGTTTTGGTGCTACTTCCTTATAATCATTAATTTTTTTCTTATTTGGTACTGCTGTTTTCTTATTATCATTAAATTTACATTTTAGGCTTGTGATCTCATGGAATATTTTACAGTTTAAAATCTGAAGATAATGAACCACATGTACCACATGCAGTGACAGCAAATGGGTTTTGCCTGAAGGTAAAGAAATCATGCTTTTTTGATGTCTTAAATGTTTTGCTTAAATGCTAGAATTAGACACATTCACTAAAGATATGTACCATATTTAGCAACTACCTTCAGCAGAAAGTGGCAAAACCGTAACATGCACTTAACTGACAGCCAGACTTCTATAGAGCTGCAATTGACAGGGTTCAGTTTGACTCCCGTTTTACACACCAAGTGTACAATTAGCCCTCTGTTGCTGAACATCCTCAACATGACAGATGAGAACATGCAGGACCTACTAATTAGCTCAACAGCAGGCTAAAGGACGAGACAGCGATAGCATCGTTATCTAATTGATCCTGTGTGAAACTATTAGTGAACAGCCCTGTCAGCCTTTTGGAAGTGATGGCTCAGATGCCTGCTCTGTGGAGTACTGTTAATGCACTTTCTGCTCCTCTTCTCGCCATATCGAAATGATCATTAGCACTCTCTGTTGCACTTGTTAATGTTAATTAGAATGCTGTGTAATACATATGTTTGGACCATGGTAGGAATACTCGATTCTGATTGGCTACAAAGTGTGAGTTCAAACAGTTGAATTATGGACATCCAATTCCACATTTAGTCACCATTTGATCTTTATAATAGACAGTTCCAGTCAGTTTAACCACCGTTCTGTATTAATGTGCTACCTTATAAACATATGTGTAACCATAGTAATATTCAGTATTCTGTTGCATACAGACTGAAGGAGCTACTCTAAACATTTCCATATTACCTTACTTAGCTAAATGGGAGTGTCCTGTAACGTATATAATGAATATGGCAATTTTGTTAAATGGGCCAAGGCACAAGAAGAATTTGATGAACTACAGAACATTAGGTTGAAATAAAAAATATAAGAAAACATTGCACAATGAAGTAAAATCAACAGCTTTATTAGTAGAGGAGCCCAAGCACAGACAAGTAACTCTCTCTCTCTCTCTCTCTCTCTCTCTCTCTCTCTCTCTCTCTCTCTCTCTTTCTCTCTCTCTCTGTATAATTTAAGATGCACAGATTCTTCATCTAAATATAAAACAACCAACAAATATCAAATATTTATATATATTCAATCAATTTTGCACAGCAAAAAAGAATGACAGCTTGTCAGTGCTGGTACATGCCAATGATGTAAATGGAATAACCCAAGGCTGTGTGCGCACTGTTCAGTTTATTGCATTTGTCTCCTGTTTTGTGTATAACAATCACACCTAGTCACATATTATCCTTTATATATTTTATAAATATATATATCTTTTTAATTACCATCTTTCTGTCACAACAATTCATGAAAACTGAACAATAATATTTCTTTTGAAGTTCTTTCTCAAAACTGATCCTATTTTTTTATGTACCGAACACAAAAAAGACTTCACATATCTGCATATGCCAAACTACAAACTGAAACCTCAGAAACAAACTTTAGTTTTATTGTTTATTACTGACAGTAATGTGCTTAACATAATACAACAGAGTTTTGTCTTTGTTTAAGCTCTACAGTCATTAAAAGAGACCACTATTATTAGTAGTATTACAGTATGTTTATCACAGGTGCTTCTAATAACGCAGGGGTGGGCAATTAATTTTTGCAAGGGGCCACATTAGAAACCCGAAATGTGTCAGAGGGCCACACCAATGATAATATTTTAGGGATCCACCGAAATGAAAATTCTTGGCCGAAACCAAAAATGAGCAAACCAAGGCCAAAACCGAAAGAAAAGATTGTCAATTATTAGAACCATTGCATTTATGGCTATGAGTGTGTACTAACCTCACTAAAATCAATGCATTGCAATTCAAAGAATAAATAAATTACAAAAGTTTTTTATTTATTATTATATATTGTTATTTATTTGTTACCATTCATAGTATTGACAGACAGGCAGCAGTCAATTATTATTAGCAACGGGTCTGTTAAACAAAAATAATTGACTGCCAAACGTTTGGAAGCCCATTCAAGTGCTGTTAAGAGCCGTGTCATAAATATTATATTATAATAATTATTATTTTCAGGATCCACGGGGAATGTTTCAAAGATCAACCTGTCGAGCCACTGGCGACCACTGATCTAAGGCAATGAATTGCATTATTTTTTGTGTTATGCCTTTTGCCTTGGCACCATCACTGGAAAACTGTCCTGCCTTTTCAAAAACGTCCACTACAGACATGCTCAGATTGACTTTACTTTTCTGAGCCGCGTTCTTCTCATATTTAGAATGGCAATCGGGATGTTTGGATTTCAGGTGATAAATTAAACCCGACTTGGAGAAACTATTTGCAGATACACCCCCTTTTGAAATTTCAGCATTGCATTTTTTGCAAATCACTATCCGCACACCGCAGACATGTTGCTCTTATCCAGATAACCGTGTGCTGCTGCGCTTTTTTATTGCGTCATTACAATTGTGTTTTTGCCGTGTTGTTTCGGTGATTTAGGTATTTCGGCCGAAAATTTTCCGGTGGCCAAATTTTCGGTGCATCCCTGTAATTTATGATTGGCCTCACGCGGGCCGGACAGGGACGTACAAAGGGCCGGATGTGGCCCGCGGGCCGTAGTTTGCCCAGGTCTGTAATAACGTGATTAAATCTGGTATTTAGATAATGTATGTATCTTGTAAATAATAAAAATAAAACAAATCCCTGATTCAAATGAAAGCTTTATATAACCTTGAACCATAAAATATGTTCCAGAGTGCATCGATGCAAAGCAATGGAATATTGTAGAAAACTAGACATTAATAACTAAAATGAATCTTTATAAGGCACCAGTTTCCTGTGCATATTTTCTAAACAAATCTAATCAAACTCCATCTGGCATTGAGCATTTGATGAGAAAATGTAAAAAAAGTGATTGAGCATGCTTTGAAAAATAAATAGAAAACCTTGTGAATCAAAGGATTTTGAACTCTCAGGGCATCTTCATTTTAAAGACTTTTAAGATTTCATGCATCCAACAGTGTGTTTATAGTTATTGTACATTATGTACTGTATATTACAAGCTTTGCTTTGACAATAATATTGAGTATGTTCAGCACAGATGCTTTTAAAGTATGTCCCTGGATACATGAAACATCAATCTACTGTTAAGAGTTCAGTGAGGTCACTCAGATGTAAATACACCAAAGAATCAAATGCTTCGTCCTCCTAAATAGACTGTGAAAATATTCCAGCATCCTTAGGCTGAGTTAAAGGAGTATATATTGAGCAGGGTATCTAAATGGTGAATGCAATAACAATGTAACCTTTGGCAATCTTTTCTCTCTCTCTCTCTTTCACGCTCAACAGTTCAAGGTTTGGTGAAGGTGCTCTATCACTGCTGACTGATAAGATGGACCTTAAAGTGACCCCTGCGATGTAATAATCTTTTCTTTATGCAGGCTTCTTTCTGTTATACACCACTAACCGCTCAGCAGCTGGCTACATGCTTTCTTTGTCATATCTATATGTTTATAAATGTGTTTTAACTAATTTGTAGATATCCCCAAACATTGCAGATATTACAGTGATTGACATGTTTTGAGTTTATGTTGAAAGGTGATACCTCAAAGATGCTTAAAGACAATTTCTTAATTTTGTGTTATGAAAAGCAATAATCTCAATGTAATCTAATATGCTGATCTCCCTTCATTTCAAGTAGAAGTAAAGAACAAAATGAAAAGTATATAGTGTGTATTATATATATATATATATATATATATATATATATATATATATATATATATATATATATATATAGAGAGAGAGAGAGAGAGAGAGAGAGAGAGAGAGAGAGAGAGAGAGAGAGAGAGAGAGAGAGAGAGAGAGATAGAAATATATATAGATATAGATATAGATATAGATATAGATATAGATATAGATATAGATATAGATATAGATAGTACAGACCAAAAGTTTGGACACACCTTCTCATTCAAAGAGTTTTCTTTATTTTCATGACTATGAAAATTGTAAAGTCACACTGAAGGCATCAAAACTATGAATTAACACATGTGGAATTATATACATAACAAAAAAGTGTGAAACAACTGAAAATATGTCATATTGTGGGTTCTTCAAAGTAGCCACCTTTTGCTTAGATTACCGCTTTGCACACTCTTGGCATTCTCTTGCTAACTACTTTGAAGAACCTACAATATGACATATTTTCAGTTCACTTTTTTGTTATGTATATAATTCCACATGTGTTAATTCATAGTTTTGATGCCTTCAGTGTGAATCTACAATTTTCATAGTCATGAAAATAAAGAAAACTCTTTGAATGAGCAGGTGTGTCCAAACTTTTGGTCTGTACTGTATATATATATATATATATATATATATATATATATATATATATATATATATATATATATATATATATATAAACATCTATAATAATATGTTCCAGAGGTGCTGTTTATCATCATGACATCCTGTAATAATACTTCACATCATCATCATGGCAGGAAATGTTGTTTGAACTGGTTTTGTGTACAAAGGCATTATATGCTATTTTAGAGATTATATCAACTGGCATCACATTCCAACGTTTGGCATGAAACAATATAGTGTACAAGGTTACAGGCTGGAGCCAACAGGCTGGAGGTTACAAAGAGAGTGGGTGGGTCACAAAAGCAAAAGGTAAACTGAAAGTGAGAACCAATTTAAAGAAAATGGATAATTTGTTTTCTAACTGGAATGAATTTAGTGAATTATAATCAGCCTGTATGCTTGCTGTATCATTACCCAGGAGTAATAATAACTACGTAGTGACTGAAGCGGATTTTGGGAGAGTTTTTTATTTTATTTTTGTATTTCAAACCCTGCTTTATCACACACAACTGAATCACCTGGGGTCTCTAATCACATCTCTGTGTGTATATTTAACGCTCTCTGGTTTTGCTAGTGTGATAACAATCTGTGGCTCACTCATTATGGTTCTGATAGTCTGCTTCAACAACAACTACACCGTGAACAAACTACACCGATGAAACAATTAGTCATTTCCCAGTGACAGCAATGTATTCAGCAAGAATCCAGCAGGTGTTCTCTGCTCAGTATAATTCGGAAAGCTGTTTCAAAGACAGCAATAGCAGGAGAGTCTATAACATTTTTCATGCTATAAAAGGGAATGGCATGAAAAAAAATACAAACAACAGGCACACACATCTACTTTTGACGTTTTGACCTTGATGTTCTTAGCAGTTCAAGACACTACACCTGAGCCTGACTGTGCAGAACGTGACCGTTTTGCAGCACTGTAATCAGAGCACAGGTTACTTATGTGGCAGCCTTATCTTCATCTGTGATGTGACATCATTCCTCCCTCTGCCATCTGTCTCCATCAGCTCCTGTCTGCTGGGTGTGACTGTAGAGCCCTTGTCTACGCCAGCTCACTGTTCTGCTATGCTTACTGATGCGCAGATCCAGCCAGAGTTGTTTTTCTTGTGCAGCGAACAGGCAACACTAAGAGCACATCCATCCAATCCTGTCTCCACTGTCTCCATGCTGACTTTTTCTGCCTCATTCTGGAGTGCCCTTACACCCTGTCAGACTGGAGAATAAAGAATTGCTTTGTCAAGGTATATTGTACATGATCACAGCTCGGTGTTAGATACTGGGAGTGGTGTGAGAGAAAAAACTGAGAAAGAGACACTTGGAGTTATTATTACAGTTTAGGGTTTTAGGAGAAATTTTTCTTCACAGCAAAAGTTTCTCAGTCAAGATAACCAGATAACTGCACATGGATAGCCGAGAATCTTCACAGACATATTCAAAGCATAAGGTCTCACTAGCAGAGATAGAGTTGGGAATAAAATGAATTGTGTTCAAATCATAGCTCTTCGCACCCTTTCTACAATACAAAGTCTAAAGGGGTGAGGTCAACCCTCTGGTTTACTGTGGCAGTTTACAGTCAGCTCTACACAAGAATGAGCTTCTTTTTCTCTGTGTGACCTCCATGGCAACTTATCTTGTCAAATCTTGGGAAGCACCTGCTGCAATAAAACTTTCACTGGATTTTTCGATCAATGATCGCAATCTGTCGAGATTGCATCGCTGTAAAGCGAGTGCAACAGAATCAGAATCGACACTAAACATAACACATTGTTCAGACACACAAAGAGATTCTAATGTGCAGTGCAATGGGGTGTGTGAAAGGTGAGCTGCAGCTCAGGCTATAAGTGCTTGCTTAAGAGAACTAAATATCCATTGTGATATGCATTCTGTGATAACTGTATCATGTAATCTAATAATCAACAATTATATGGTCTGGTGCTCGGAATACCCGGTGCAGTATTTCTGAAAGCTAAACGTGTCTTAATATACTCTAAGAGTCTGACTGGGTGCAAGTAGAGAAAAAACATATGCAAACGGAATTTGTTTTGGCAAGTCGGAGAGTCAGATGCTGCTGGCACCAGCTTCAAGCATCGTGCTTCTTCAATGCGCCATGGCCCAAAAAAAGTTGATGAGTGCTCTTTTAGGCTGGGGCTGCTTCTGTGAAAGGGGAATTAAAAATACATCTGCAAGAAAGTGAACTGAGCATCCATACTGCCTTCATCGCTCTTTTTCTATCACCACACTGAGGAAAAAGAGCAGTTTTAGACAGCTTTTCTCCTAACACGGTATTTGCAATTCTGTGGTGCAAGTGCTTCTAGTCCATATCATAACACATTTGTAGTGTGTAGCATGAGTCATGTCTGTAACTCTTGCAGGTCATGGACATTTTGTGAGGATGACTTGAGGTCAACTATTATATAAATGATGCGTGCTATAGACCTAAATGCATTGATGTCACCCTCATGCATTTTATATTGATTGCGGAGCTACAAGCTGGCATTTTATCTCCTTTGATCTGTTTTTTTTTTACTTCATTCAGCTATGGTACTGATGCAGTTAAATAGGTTACGAACTTCAGATATTTGAAAACTTATAACAATGACTAAAGTTATTGAAGTAATTACATTTTAATGTACTTCGTAATAATCAGCCAAAGAAAAGTTTGCCAACAGAAAACTAATTTAAAATTGAAAGTACTGCAGATAAAACTCACCGCTTGTTTGGTAATTAGTGACGAACCTAAGGTCAGTTCAGAAAGTTTTGAGCTACTCATCATTCTCTTAGGTTCTGTTAAATAAAGTTGAAAATGCTTGTCAGCTGATACTGTTAGGAGACCTCAGCATTCTTTTCCTAATGGAAAAAATATATATATCAGTTTAAATGATTGCGTTAAAAGCACTGTCAAAAAATGTCTGTAGAATTAGGATTTATATCCTAATTGCATAGATTTTTGTCTTGATTCTTGTCCCTGAAATGTCACTGTGTTGGTTTTGAATCTCTTAGATTACTCACTTTGTTGCTTAGGAATAGACAAAATGTCACTTACCCATGGTGTCATAAACAAAGAAATATGTCACATAACAAGTGCAAGATTAATTCTCTTTTATTATCAAAAGAATAACTCATACGTATAAACAACTTAACATAATCTCACAAACAGTGCTTTTTTAAATAAATCCTGATCTCCAGTGGTTCTAATTATAGCGCATCACATTTTCCTGTAATTGTCCAAACATCGGCATTTATTTGCCTACTTTCTTTTGTTTAAAGTCTACAGTATGTATGCGATTCTGATGAGAAAAGCCACCCAGTCTAACACATTCTGTATATAAACTCCATCCTTAAGTCTTAGAAGCTCATCTAAAATGAGGACCCAGATGTGCAAGAGAGAGATGGTCATCATATCAGTGGCTAATGGACCATAAGTTAAGAGCCTCTGAGAATGTTCTTTCTATTTAAAATAAATTTGGACTAAACTGCCCGTTTCATCTAATAAAAAAATTAATAAAAAGGCTTACATTTACCAGATGTCTTTACTCACCCTGTAAAAAACAAATAAGAGCTTCAACTTTGTAATACTTTCAAGGTGAATGTTTAAAAGTATGATTATTATTTTGCAGATAAATGAATCTATTTACTGTATCTGATTTTGAAATTTACAGTCGTGTTTGTATCCTTAACCTTAAGAAGCGCTGCTCTGTCCTTGCACTTTCAAATTCATCATATGGTCCCAGCATGCCTTGCAAAGCCCACGGTGAGTCTGGCATTCGCTTTGAGTAAACATACTAGGAGGATGACAAGGTACCAAAAGCCAGCAACATGTCAACACGATTGCAATCAGATTCATGAGGAGCACTCAGGCTACTGGTCCCTTCGGCCACAAAGTGACACAAAAAGAGGACTAGTGTACCACTGCATAGCTCCTAACTCACACAACTAGCATAGTCACATTACTGAGAACATTTTTTTTTCATTGATCTCAGTTACATTAAATGTAAACTTGGAATGATTTGATATTTAGCACACTTTCAACAGAACTGCCAATAATAACTGCTCTTGGAGTGCTGGGACATCATTTATGTTAGAGGGAGTAAATCTCTGCTCCATATTAGAACTGTGCATAAAAAAAAAAATCACATGTACACAAGTATTCACAGCCTTTGCTCAATACTTTTTTAAAGCACCTTTGGCACCAATTACAGCCTAAGTCTTTTTAAGTTTGATGCTACAAACTTGGCACAACCATTTTTAGGCAGTTTCTCACACTCTCCTTTGCGGAACCGCTCAAGCTCCATCAGGTTGGATGGGAGCATCAGTTCACAGCCATTTTTGGATCTCTCCAGAGATGTTCATTCTGGGTTTAAGTCTGTGCTTTGGTTGGGCAACTCAAGGACAGAATTTTAAGAAAATAATTAATTTAATCCATTTTGGAATGAGGCTGTAATATAACAAAATGTGGAATAAGGGAAGCGCTGGGAATATTTTTTTGGGTGCACTGTACATTATATAGACAAAAATATTTTTAAATATAAATAATAATTGTGGACACCAGATTATAAGATTTGTATGTACATTTTGGACATCCAATTCCACATTTAGTCACCATTTAATCTTTATAATAACCTTTACTTGGTGATTCAAGATGGCGGCGCGACAGTAGTCCGCAGCGGCCAATCCGGATTCAGAATGGTGCTATTTTTATGTTGTAGCCCGTCACACGACAATCCATTTGCACAACCTTCCATACTGTACTGGTTGGCAAAACCGTTATTGTTTTTTCCTTGTCGCATTTTGTCACATGTGCACTTGGTGTTGTTAGTTTAGAATTCTGTGTCGTATTGTGTTCCTTTTTGTTAATTTATGTTGCTTGATGTAGCACCTTGGTCCTGGGGAAACTTAGTTTCCCTGTGTACTGCACTGTATATGGTTGAAATGACAATAAAGCCTACTTGACTTGACACTTTTCTGAAAAGATGGTACATCAGATTGTGAAGTGTGGTTGTAGAGATTTGTGTTTATTTAGCCACAAGAGTATTAGTAAAGTCAAGTGTTGATGTAGGGTGAGGAGACCTGGGGTGCAGTCAGCGTTCCAATTTCATCCCAAAGGTGTTCAGTAAGGTTGACGTCAGCCATCTATAGCAGGCCACTCAGGATCTTTTACCCCAACAAATGTCAACCATATATTCATGGAGCTCACAATGTGCACAGGGCGAATTTTTGTTAGCTTTTAAAGTTTCCACACACATAAGTTGAGTGGGCTGCTGCTTAAAGGCATATTTAACTATTGTTTATAAAGTCACCCCCCATGGCAGATATTTTGAAATCTAATTTGTATTATTAACTTTGATTTTTTTTTATTGTGATGCCTTTTATTGTGTCTTAATCTTGAAAATATTGATTTAATATTTACTGTGCAGCACACTGTTTGACACGTTCTGTATTTTAAATGAGCAATAGAAATAAATGTGACTTCTGCTAGAGGAGCATTCACCAAAGAATTAAAAGTTTGAGATTAAATCTGATCTCTGGTTCTTGGTTATATGAATATGAGTTTTTTTATAAGCCACAAGTTGGAATTAAAGGTTTTCCACACATTTCCAATCAACACTTGCAAAAAAAAAAACACTGATCTCTCTCCATCTCTGTGTCTCTAAATTACATTTACACACAGTTGAGCACAATGAAAAAAGCAAACCTGTCCAAAATGTCCATTAAAACAGCAATTATCAAATGCTTTTTCAGTGATGTGAAACGTTTTAGTATCTGTAATTGGTTAACTGAAGTGGTTCTATAATATAGGTCTGGAGGCATCCAAACACATTAAATAAACATGTGCATGTATATGTATAAGGCTACAGCATGTAAATGAATAAACAGTAATGAAAACTATATTCAACCCCTCTGTTAACACCAGTGAAATCAAAGATACAAGTTGAATAGCGTAATTGAGGGGGATCTGTCTTGTAAAAAGAGAGAATATACTTTTACAGATGCAACTACACACATCGGATATTCATGCATATACGCACAAACCTGAGCAGAGAGTGTTTGGTCTGAGAAATGTTCTTTGCACATTAGTGTCCATTAACAGTAGAAATCTGATTCTTTATTTCCCCATGGCTGAGCAGACATGCAATGTAAATTCAACTTTTGCATCAGCTCAGTCTTCACAGGTTCTGCTTCAAGCTAAACCTAAGCAGCAAAATTCTTTCTCACAGGCCAGCTGAATGGAATCTGTCCCAAACAAATTACTTCTGATCACTAATATTCTGCACCGATTTTGACGCCCAAGCTCTCATGTGCAAAAATTATTAGATCATGGTTGTTTAGAGGCTGATTCACTCCTGAGCTCAGGTTACTGCCTGTATGGAGTTTTCCATGTTCTTATTTCCATGTGGCTCAATTTCCTCCCACCTCTCAAATGCAAGCCGAAGGGTAAATCACTTCTACAAGCAAAAGGTTTATGTGTATGATGCGTATTTCCACTCTGTGCTCTTATAATAGGCTCCAGATCCAATAATGAATGTATGCACTATGTGTAAACTCTACAGATGGCTGTGTGTAAAAATACCAGGAGGTCAGCAGATTATAAAAATACTCAAACCAGCCCATCTGGCACCAACAACCATGCCACGATCAAAGTGACACCAAACACACTTTTCTCTCTCCTGATGTTTGATCTGAAGATGATTGAAGCTCTTGACCTGTATCTACATGATTGTATGCATTAAACTGCAGCCAAATGATTGTCTGTTAGGATAACTGCATAAAACAGTCTATTACAATGACTAAGGACTGTAATTTTCATGAACTGTTCTCCATTTAAACACATCACTGAAAAGCACACCTCAACAATGAAGGAACTATAAGGAATGGACATTAGGTGCCACCAGAATGAGGATGGTTTCCCTTTTAAGTCCTCTCAAGGTTTTTTTCTCATAACATACCATAACAACCTATAAGGGATAAACAGAAGCAATAAACGTTTAGGAAATAACATAAATTCAAATTTAAAAAAAAATTTATCTATTTAAAGCTGCTTTGGGACAGTGTCCTTTGTTTAAAGCACTATACAAATAAAACTAAATGGGACTGAATAAATAAGCAGGTGTAGAAGTGTTCCTTATTACCAGTATTTATGCTGTTAGTAGATCCTTCCTTTTTTTCAGCAATAATAAATAAGTAAATGAATGAATAAATAAATAAATAAATAAATAAATAAATAAATAAATAAATAAATAAATAAATAAATAAATAAATAAATAAATAAATCCCAGACTGGGATCCAGTTATGCATATTAGTAAGCAATTAAAATTTCTGCTAGATATATTTCTGAGACACCTTCTTATGACATTGCTTGGTCATTCAGACTGCCAATCATGTTTTATTCCTTGATGCCTCAGACATAGGACTGTCACAAGTTGCATCTCTATGTAGCATAATCTGTCCACATCAGACGGTTGTTTCTCTGACTCTGTTAGTCATGTTTCCAAAAACAAAGCATAAGAACAAAAAGGAAAAAGGAAACAGACAAAGCGCTCTCGAAATTGATGCTATCCAATTGTGGTGAAGCACACGAAAAGGTTAAGACCTCACGATTAGTTCAATCCCTGCACCTCGGGAGACATGAAAATGGCTGCCGAAATCACACATAACACATCTGACAGATGCATCACACCATGAAAAATGCAAACTGAAACCCTGTGACATCTCTAGACTTGTGCTGGTATTCCTGGTTCTGTGAAGTTAAAAGTATCTAACAGATTTCTCTGCTAGCAAAGAAAGACATTTTGCATTATAAATGTATTATTGCAACAAACTGAGCAAACGTGTGTAAGGCTTCGGTTCAGCGTTGTTGTTTTGAGAACTTTTTGTTTCCATTTATTTCTTGGAAACCTGAAATAGATCTTAAAGCGGTATACAAGTCTGACAATCAAAAAAGCGAAGAAGAATGTGCAGGAAATATCTAATCTGCAGCGCTTGACATGAAATCAATCTTGAAATGTCTTGTAATGCTTTTGATGCTTATTGCCGGATGTGGGAATGATAACACTGCATCCTTCTGACAGGGTGAACAAGAGGGAAGTGAGTTAAAGACAAAATTCCTGTTTTATTATTGAGGCTTCCTCCAAAGGAGGTTGCACATTGCATCTGATTTTCAGCCTGACATATACACACACACGCACACACACACACACACACACACACACACACACACACACACACACACACACACACACACACACACACACAGAGCACAGGATAATCAATATAAAGTCTAAGTCACTTAGACAGGCGTCTCTTCTAGACTTACAAGACTAAAAGATCTGCTGAATCTGACATGATGTAAAACACAAACCATTTTATTGCTTCTTTATGAACATATAGAGTACATACACTCACTTTTATAGGAACAAATGTATCCATGCTTACTTAAGCAATCTGATCAGTCCATCATGAGGCAATATAGGGCAATACAATCAATCCTGCAGGTCAAACGGATCGAATACTTTAGGTAATGTTCACATCACACATTAAAATGGAGAGAACATATTTTACTGTGGTATGGCTTTTATTGTTAGATCAGCTGTTCTTAGAAACCAGTAACATTAACCAGAAACCTTCTTAGAAACCAGTAACATAAATATATATCAAATAGCTGCTGTTTGAAACCATGTGGAGCAGCAAAGCATTTCGGAATGCACAATCATTAAAGATGGACGACAACAACTGTAGAAGACTAAAAATGGGTCCACTCTTTTTAGCCTTGAAAACGACTAAGGCAAGCGTGCTAAAAATAGCATAAAGCAGAACGTTTCTACAACATTACTGTAAATTAATATAGATACAAACATATATTGATCTGTTTCCTCAGAAAAGTATAAGGCTTACAGGGAATTTAGCATATTTTTTACTTAAGATACCCGAAAGAGGTTGGGGGGTTTAAATCACAGCACTGGTAAGTTGCTTCTGTGGAGCCCTTAAGCAAGGCCCTTAACCCTCTCTGCTCTAGAGATGTTGTATCATGGCTGACCCCCGACTCTGACCCCAATTTTCTGAAAACGGATATGTGAAGAAATGTATAAGTGACAAATTAAAGCTTCTTGTAATAATGAATAACAAATGTCTTCTCGTTTTATGCAAACATATTTCAAACTACAAATGACAATACTAAATTGCAATACACTTCAAATAATATTCAATGATTTATATATATAGAAAAAAAAAGTGATTCAGTCAATCACTCAGGCCAAATTCATAACTGCAATTTTACATCATATGCTCATTATATTTTCTGACCAATAATAACATTTACAACAATATGGCATCAAATGATCATATCACTCCAGTGTCTATATCGTATACCAGTGTCTAACAAGGTTAGAAAAGGATCTGAGCTCCACAGAAGGATAGAGTTTGCTATTTATGACAGAGGGTTCAGTTGGGTTATGCTGCCTGTTGCCATGGAATCTTATAAGAGCGATGAAATTACACTGTGGTCAGAGAAGGCAGGCTCAATTATGAATGAACCTCAATTATCTTCCCTTTATCATTTTTTCAAAAAGGACCAATTAGATTGATTAGTAAATAACATTTAGGTTTTCATTTAAAAAAAAAGCCCTCACAGGTTTGGCAGAGGACAAGTCAAGGTATCTGTTTCTTATCATGAAAAATATGGGTCAGAAGTGTGTTAGAAGGTGAGTTATTATCTATGGTCATGTACTTGTGTGCAGGAGTGGAAGCAGTGTGTGGCATCTGCCACAGCAGAACAAATCAGCAGCAACTACAAACTTTCCAGCAAAATCCAGCCGAGTCTATAAATCACAGCTGAGGGATGGAAGGCACTACAAAGTGATCCCTGCTCAGTAGAGAATAATCTGTTATGTCCTGGTCAAACCCTGTAATCATTCCACGTGTACAAAATGCAGCAGTAACCACAGGATAGACGACAAATATGACACATAGGACACATGAGACACATGATACACGAGAGGGACTGTCAACACTGTAGCATCAGCTAAACTCATTTGAATTGTCTAGGCACATGGCAGTATCTGTTTTACAGTATTTGTAGTGAAGCATGTATTATTTATACCGTGTTCTTTTTTAATGGATGAAAAGCCACCTCTCTACTTACCCTTTAACCAATCAGCAAATTATTTTGCTGCTGTTAGTTGCCCTACACATCAAGTGCTGTCTTTTATTAAGCAGTTATGTTTTCTATCTTTAAAGAGCAGTATTGCTGTATTTGTTTAACTGTATTTATTTTCCTTCATATTACACTATGCACGTTGAGAGGGGGAAAAGAAGGACACAAATAGATCCATGACTCTTAGTTTACAAAATAATACACTCTAAACCAGATTATCAAACTGTACATAAAAATCTGTAATTCTAAAACGGTTCAACAAAAAAAAACATGCCATGTAATGATTATGAAATAAATCGATAATCATTTCAATTTGTACAAAATAAAGCAATGGGGAAAATACATAATAATACATTGCGTACAATATATTAGAATGTAAAAACTAAGAAAAAATCTCACATTACAATTCTATCAATGCCCCAGTAGTTAATGATAAAATCAACAACACGCACTCAGAGATCCATTATTACATGATCACACTGATCACTCCAGTCTCAATGAAACACTTGACAACAGCAATCTTTTATGATGGACATGGGAAATTTCACCTTTACACACATATAATTAAAATCTTTTTTTTTTTGTTATTCATTGTTGATCTTGGAATAGTGTGCACATGAACACATTAGTGCATTACTTCCGAAAAAGATAGAGGATGAAACTTATTTTCTTTTCAAAAATAAACCAGTTTTTACACTGCTACTTAATAAAACTACATTTTCCAGATATTGGTACTAAACTAAGCTCCTCTCGTCACTGCATTGAGAACATTAGTTTCCCTTCGATACAGTTTTGACCTAAAAGTGCTCGTAGTGTACCTTTAAACCTGTGCTATAAAACTGATAATCCAGTTAGGTGCCTTTTAAAAGGTACACTATAATCCAGTTTAAAATGCATATCAAGGGCAAGGGAGATAAAGGATAGCACCACAGGGAAAGAGAAAAGTACAGTGGAATATCCTTGTTTTCCTGACTGTTCTCAATGTAGACTATTACAGTAAGTCTGACAAGGTCTCATTTTGCTTTTAAAATTACAGCAACAAATGAATCATTCAATTTTTAGCCAAAAAGTTATTAACACAGGAAAAAATGTTGCATGGGTTTTTTCTTTTTGTATTTTGGTATTGATATCTCGGATTTTAGTGTCTAGAGTTAAAGGAACATGTTTGCATCAATGTTATGTTTCTACATTTCTATAATTACACAATGACATCATGCATGTCGCAAGGTTTCTACAACCCTAGGTTATGTGCCTGGGGTTTGACCCTTTGTAAGTTTTTAGTTGTGAAAGAGGGAAGTCGGTGTGCAGAGAAACAGGTGCGCGCGACTCCACTCACCTTCTTCCTTCCTTCCTTTTCCGCTGTTGTTTCCTGTGCAAAGCGTTTCAGATTCGCAGCTCTACGCGTCCGCCTGATCGCGCGGCAAACTTTAAGTCGCTCCGCACCACTACGGCATGGTTTTGCTCGCGCTCGTGCCTCAGGCTGCCGCGAGTCGAGAGCGGGCGTCGAGAGCGCGCGCGCACACGGCAAACGAGCAAAAGAGCGACCTGCGCCTCACCTTCATCAGATCCTCGCCGTGCACTTGGCGCGAGCAACAGCCTGCGGTGACGCGCAGCCCATGTCATCGGGCGAGCGCGATCGGGGAGCAGCGCCGCGTTCGATAACGAGCGCTGTGCGCGTGCGTAAGGGGGGAGACACCACGCGCGTGAGCGCGGCGGGGATTCGCTGCCTACCTCAACACACCCACACGCACGGCGTCGTTCGCTATTTATCAGCTACTGCACAAAACAAACGTAACAAAAAGAACTGTACTTGTGCTTTGTCTCTGGAGTGGAAACATCAAGGATGCATTTGATTTCATTTTACCGAATTAAAGCCACAATGATATCCATTCTTATCCATTGATGAACCCTTTAAACTTTTAATTGTCAAATTAAAGGTTCACCAAATGCATCTTCCCAGGTTAAAAACATATATAATAAAGCAAACAAAAGATGATTTCTTGAAGGTAAACATACCTCCCATAAACCAGGAGCTCTTCACTTGCACAGCTCATGAAGGACATTTGTCTGAATCCTTCTATTCCACAGGAAACATATTTATTATCCATTCATCTGAGTTCAATAAAGTTGCATTTGCACATGTCTAACAATGGACACTGTGACAAGGTGGCTTTACAGAAATATAGAAGACATCATTTCAAATTTTTATAAATGGTGACAAGGAAAAACGAATTACTTTAACTATAACTATTTATCTTTTAGAGGAACCAGACTCAAACGAGAACCAATGCTCATCTAAGTGACACTGGATGCATCTGTACATTATTTCCCTTCCATTATTGTATACCATAGTCAGAGCTGCCATTGTGTAACCAGAAACCTATTAACTTCAGAGCCATATTGAAGTCTATTTTGATGCTTATTTATCACAAAATAGTAAAAAACATTGATAGTAGTAGAGGCAGTAATGAAAAATTATACATTGAAGATCCAAGGCTGTTCAAGACAGGTGCACTACTTCTTTGACCACATCCAGAGTCTGTACCTAAATATATTAGGATGAAGGGGTAAAGTAAAATTTTACTCATGTGGAATAATGCCTCAGTCAGTTTAGGTAAAATTTGGGGAGCTTTATTTCTGAGCATGCATTATCAGTAATACAACAGAAGCACTTAGCTGTAGAGCAGCATGGTTCATCCACTGACTAATGCCCTTAGTCACTCTCCAAAGAAAAGATTAAATCTTGTTCTCAAAAAGCACAAAGGATTAGACAAAAAAATTATTTTCCTTTCTGAAAAACTTGAATAAACAAGCCAGAACAATTAACCATTCAAAAGCAAATTTTTTCAAGAGTGTGTGTTAAATGTCTAGAAGAGGGTTTGATGTACTGAAAGACTCTCTTTTTAATACTTAAGCATGGTACTTGTCTCTGCTTTATGTTCACTTATGCAAACACACACTCATACATGCTGTCATCAAAGTTAAACTCTGTTAACTCTGTAGGAGTAAATTTCAACATGTGGGTGTTCATTTATCTCTTATTTATTTATTTCACCCACTAACAAGATATAGGAAAAACAGAGCAAAAGCAATTTTTTTTGCAAATAAATTCACCAAATTTCTCCAAAGATGTTTAAAAACTGAGAAAAAAGTGACCATCATGATGCACCCTCGTGGAAGAAATGATTGTATAAGCAAACACTGAGAATGAGAAAAAAACAACATTGCATGTTTATCCCAATATCATTCTACTAGTAAAATGCCCTGTGTAATAAACATGTACAACGTTAATCCAAAAGGTCATGTAAAATAATCAAAATGATTTAAGCATTCTAAGCAAACAGGTTTTCTAAATATATTCTTCCACCTTCCCTGCACCGCCAATTAACTTGTGAATTGCACCAGCGCTGCTTAGTCATAAAGAATTTGCCCGTAAAATTGCCACGTTTTCTCTCATGTATAAAGCATTGAATTGAATAACAAAAATAACAGCCTTTGACATGCTTTCAGCAGATATGGCAGCCGCTTTTGTAGCGTATCCAGATCCTTGGAGCTCAACACAATAAGAATGCAACGAGGACAGAGCAAGCCAGTTCGGCAGAATGCTAATTTACCGGGCGGATGCCAAATTCATTCGACACTGTGCTCATGTGTAACAGACTTCTTGGCAGTGGCATTTGCTTTTTGCCATATATTATACTGAATAGTACACATTTTCATTCAAAGACTTAAGGTGTCAGCCCAGTGCACAGAATTATTCTCGGCACAGCAGAGGTTTTTGGTTGCCATAATTTTTACTTCACTGTCATGATTACTGACTAATTCCATGTGTTCCTCATGACTTCCTACTCTACATAACCAACATAGCTGCTTGTCTCATAGAGAAGTTACTTTATGCATCAAAGCTGTCAAATCAGTTTGAGGACTGATTTATATTCCAATCTTTGATTGATCAAACCCTCTAACTTGTTTCTGAAAACTTTTGATTTTTTATATTAAATACTGTGAATTGGAGGTTTCGGACTTTGTTTACTGTGTATATGCTTCAGAATACCTACGAGCCTGCTGAGTCTGTCTTGGCACAAAAAGCATGCAGTGTGTAATAAGCACTGGATGTGTCACCATGATGCTAAAACGGGAAAATGCGTCCATCCCTGCTGGGTGAAGTTATGTGAATTCTAAAGTGTAAATGAATCTGTACAATAATCTGTCCATGCAGTTTGCACAGTGAGCCAGAAAGGCTTACAAACAATGAGGTATGCATCAGCCATGGCACTTACTCCTGTTTGATTTCCAGAGAGGATGTGGATGTGTTTGATTAGTAAGGCAAAGTGTCAAGAATCTAAGACTCAGAAAAAGTGTCAGCAGCAAAGCATAGTGTAAACGCTTTGAAATAATGATAATCAGCTCATTGCTGAGTGCTGCATTATGCATACTAAAATGAAGAGATCATGCTAATAAAGTTGTAAAATGATCTGCGGTAACTTGTTAAAAAAAATAATAAAATGTGTGAAGGGAGCAAGAATATAAACCCAACAATACCTATATTTAATTGCATTATTATATCTAACCTATATTTCTATAAATATAATCTTTAAATTGATATGAATATTGTTGTGTATGCCGGTGTGCATTAGGATTAGAAATGTATCTCTGGGGCCATGGCTTACTCCCATGTTTGTGAAATAGGGGAGCGGTATAAAGGTGGAGGGCGCTTCGTCTTGGCAGTTGCTGAAATCTGATGCCAGCCACGGTGAGCAGGTGCTGCCAAACTCTGACCTGCTGAGCTTGAGGTCAAACAGAACTTCATTGTGAGTTGCCTCCATCTCACCTCCCGCTGGCCTAAAAGCCAAACACACCAGATGAAGGCCTAGTTCACCGAGAGAGTACGTGTTTGTGTGTGCGTGTGTGTGGGGGAGAGAGAGAGAGAGAGAGAGAGAGAGAGAGAGAGAGAGAGAGAGAGAGAGAGAGAGAGAGAGAGAGAGAGAGAAAGGGATGTTGTTATCCACTCCTATTTGCCCAGGTAGTGACCGATTTTAATAGAGTCAGTAGCTCCAGGCTGAGCCACACTGAGCTACCGCACTCCCTGTCAAGTGTGTTCCCAATTGATTTTGAGTTTCAGGAAATTGTGCCAGTGTCTCATTCCCTGTCAATTAACAAAAAAGTTTGTAAAAAAAAAACATGCAAAAATGGCTCTCGGATAGGGCGGAGATTTTTTTTTTTGGTCCTCATATTGCTGTCATTTCTAGAAATATGAGGAGTAAAGACTGCTTTCCAGGCTTCATTGACACATCTGTTACATTTTACCTCTTTACATTTTGTACATGTTGAGTTCATTCTGCTGACTTCATACTAAAAATAAAATTGGTCTCAGAATGATTTGGTCCATAAATATTACAGTCAGTGCAATTTCTGTAGAGAATGCACTAGCCAAGCAGAAAGAGGGTTTGGTAGCAAAGATAAAGAGAAATAGCTTTTTAGTGTTTTTAGCTCGAAATATTAAACAATTGTTCTTAAAATCAAAGATCAAGGTTGACCTGTTTTCAATTGGAGTCTGCTTGCTAGTTCTAGACCACAAGTGCTCAGCTTGACAGCTCCACCATGAGTTATAAAAAGCAAAAATTAATGTTCTTACTACTATCATGTAACTGTTGTAAATTATCTAGTTGTGTTTGTAAGCTATTCGGTAACAATATGAATATTATGCTAGCATAGAATGATAAATTGCTTTAAAAGGAAATTGAAGGTATTAAATAAGCTTAGCTGGAATTTTGGGTAAATTGAGCTGGCAGTACTACTGTAGATTTCAGTAGATGATTTGGAACATATGGACACAGAGACAGACAAAGCATAATGCAAGATGGTTCTAATCCATGCAGTGCTTTAAAAGCTAGAAGTACTGTAAAATATATTCTAAAAGAGACTGATAGTCAGAGTTGTAATACACTATATGTCCAAAGGTTTGTGGGCACATGACCATCACACCCATATGTAGATTTTTCCCAAACTGTTACACAATATGTTTGTATGCTGTAGCTTTATAATTTCTCTTCCACTGAAACAAAGAAGCCAAAACATGTTTCAGCATAACAATACCCTGGTGCATGAAATAAGCTCAGTGAAGACATGGTTTGCCAAGATTGGACTGGATGTGCTCAAGTGATCCTGACCTCTGAACAATGCGTCTCACCTCACTCATTCTCTTGTTCCTGGATCAGCATAAAATCTACACAGCTACAATCAAAAAGCTCTTGAAAAGCCTTCTTTAAGGTGTGTAGTTTATTATAACAGCAAAGAACATATACATTTGAATTTTGTCATGTGTTTACATACTTGTGACCACATAATGTATGTTCTAACTTGTGTATTCTTAATAGAAGCTTGTCTCTGATGTTTTAAACAAGTTGCATTTTGTTTATTCGCTTTTTTTGGCAACCCAGAGAACAAGTTACAGTAATCAGTGCAAGAAAAGACTTCATCTGAAGCCTACATATGAAACAGAGTAGCATGCATGTCAGTTTAAACATTACTTTTTCCTGCATTTCTGTTTTTAGGCCTTGTTATACTGACTTTTCTTTTTTTTCTCTCTTCCTGAGTGAAAGCTATCATTTAAGTGCCCTGGGTTCTCTACCAGTGGGATGCTAACTATTTAGAAAAAAAACAACAGGAAAGCTTAGCGAAATTACATGTTGCTGAAATGTTTTAGATACATCTTCACAGTGTGCACAATTTGATCTGTAGGCTCATTCACAGCTTGATGCTGTGGAAGCTGTTACAGTTTATAGCTTTCGGTAACATTCTGCACAACAGCAATTGATAATGTAATGAAGGCTGGTGGAAGCTATGTAGCTTGAAGTGCTGCTGTGTGAAACTGCTTGCAAGCCAGGCTCAGCACTGCTGCAGGGGTACACGGATAACTTCGTTTTTATCGTGTTATTTTGAAGCTGGTGTCATGTTGGTGTATTATTTTCTGTGGCTGTTGTGGGGGTCTATAATCAACATTAAAACAATTGTTTGAAAGAAGAACCTGTGAATATTTTGCACATAGAAACGCACAGACAACCAGTATAAAGGACAAGGATCAAGAAGCTATGTGATACCTTGATTGAGAATGATGTAAGTCTAGAGTCAACATTAATGTGGCTTATATTGATTTTTAGGGTCCTTAGTGATTTTATCAAACCAAGTAGCTGCCTAACAACCAGGCAAATGTATTTATTGCAGTCATTTCTGCAAGCCTTGATATTAAAGTGTGCATGTGTCTGTGTTAAACTAAAGCAGCACTGCTATCCTGTTTACTTTTCTTACTCACATTATTCATGAAAGTCTTTAAAGGGAGGAACTGCAGGAAATAATTTTGGTAGCAGCAACTGATAATATACTAAGCTAAAACAAAGGTAAAACAAAGCATTCTTCCTAATATCTCATCAGTATTCATTCATTCATTAATTCATTAGTTTATTCAACTGTTGAAGGAGATATATAATATATGATATCACAAATATAATACTAGATAGATAGATAGATAGATAGATAGATCGATAGATCGATAGATCGATAGATAGATAGATAGATAGATAGATAGATAGATAGATAGATAGATAGATAGATAGATGTAGTAACACAAACAGTTTTCCTATGAGTAGCTTGTTAAGATTTCGGAAACAATATTAAATGCACATAACCTAATACTTAGTGGTTTTATATACAATTTAACAATACAAAACTGTATGTTTTGTAGTAAAATTATTTTCAATTGTTGCGCTCGTCGAAAATGTGCGTTTCCTGCCATCTAGTGGACTGGAGTGTCAGTAGCTTTTCGCTCTAAGATCAGGGCTTCTGAATAGTTTACAAAAATTCGTATAAGCACTAAAGTTTTATTTGTGTACGGGAAAGTACAAACAAAAAGAAATACGTACAAATATTTGAATGTACAGGTTGACCATACAATAAAATTCTGTGTAGTGCAGATTCTGGACTAATACTGTACTCAGTCCTTAGCAGCTGTAAAATGTAGTAGTGCCTTTAGAAATATCACAACATACAAAAATTGTTACTAAAACATGTACAGCAATTGTCCATGAGCGTCTTTGAGCTGTCATTGAAATGACCAATGTTCGGGGAATAGTGGAAAGGAGGAATAATTTTGTGGTGGGCCTCATCTCCAACAAGGATGAGACAGCCTACCTACAGAAGATTAAATACCTGGAGAGATAGTGCCAGGAGAACAATCTTCTCCTAAACGTCAGCAAGACTAAAGAGTTGATAGTGGACTTCAACACAAAGCAGAAGTGGTAATAAAATCGGATTAACATCAACAGGACCCAAGTGGAGAGAGAGTGGACAGTATCTGGTACCTAGGTGTTCACATCACACAGGACCTGTCTTGGTCCTGTCACATTAACACCCTGGTGAAGAAGGCCCGGCAGCGTCTGTACCATCTAAGACGCCCGAGGGACTTTAAACTACCTTCTAAGATGATAAAGACTTTCTACACCTGCACCATTGAGAGCGTCCTGGTTCAGGAACAGCACCATGCAGGACAGATGAGCCCTCCAGAGGGTGGTGCGGTCTGCCGAACATACCATCCGTGGTGCCAGACCAGGGTCAGGAAGATTGTGAAGGACCTCAGCCATCCCAACAATGGACTCTTTTCTTTGTTGCGTTCAGGTAAGTGCTTCTGCTCCTTGAAAGCAAACACAGAGAGAATGAGGAGGAGCTTCTTCCCACAGGCCATTTGGAGTTTAAAACAGGAGAGACCCAGCAACTGTTACCTGGACTTCTCTCTCCATCTCACTTCTTTCGCTGAACACTATTATTCACATTAATAGTGAATACAAATATGGAACTCTAACTGGACTGGACTAGCACAGCGTCACTCAGTTTTTACTTTTTATTTATTTTATTTTATTTTTTACACAAGCACATAGACAATTTATTGACACTTTAATGATGATTTTATCACTTTAATCTATACTTCTGTCATACATAGTATTCTTTCTTGTTTACAAGTTGGACAGTCATAAAAAGCATTTTACTATGCTGTATGCCTTACTCTGTATGAATATGTATGTGACAAGTAAAATTTGAATTTGAATTTGAAATAATCCCTTGCATTTTATTTAGGACCATGGTGGCCTGCAGATAGAAACTGTTCTTTTGCCTGTTAAATCTTGATTAAATGCTGACTAATGGCAGTCTGATAAAGAGTTTTTGTGCTTGAAGACTGCAGTCTGTTCCAATTTTGTAAACCTTTCCCATAAACATTGTTAATGAAAGATGTCCTGGAAGGCTGCAAGTTTGCTGTCAGTAATGCTTTAAGTTGTCCTCAAGACTCTATATTGGGCTTTGTGGGTTGTGGAGGGAGATATGCACCCAAAAATGCAGCCTCCCACCTTCCAAAAATTTTTTGTAGGTGGATATGCTTACATAATTTGCCTCAATGTATGAATGTCGGAATGTGTGTGGCGCATTGCTTTACTATGGACCGGCATTCTAATTCAGATTCTTGCCAAACACCAAGATATATTCTGTATCCATTGTGACCTTGGTCAGGACAGTTACAGTATGTGTGTACAAATGAATGTTGGTGTCCTGTAGATGGAACCAGAGAGCTTTTTATAAATTTATTTAAAGATATTTACTTATGACTCTACGACCTAGGCAGAGAATATCCCACCATCTACATATCTGATTTTTTGGTGGTCTCATACTAAAAGATTGTGCATAGCAACAGATGTGCTACAGTTGCTAATTTTAAATAATATTTGGTGTGTAAAGTAAAACTAAGATTATGACAATAAATCTTCCAAGGGTGCTGGACATAATGAACAAAGACTGTTGTTGTTGTTGTTAGTGGATGTGTTTCATAAGTGAAAATGAAATGTGGCTGTAAAAGTGCTCTGCAGTCTTAGATTAGAAATTTGGGCTCCCTGGCATACACATTATCACAACTATTAAGGGAAATAATATAACAAAGTCTGGAGATGATGCATGATAAGTTTTGATTCTTTAAAGCCTGGGATTTTAGTGGCTTTTGCATACATTTGCAATTACCAGATATCCTGACCGCTTTTCATTTATTACCTAATAAATAACTACAGCAGCTCCCCAGATTCATCTTTTATTATCTTTCTAACAAGTCACTTAAATAACTACAAGTGACTCACAGTAAACTGTGGAAGAAGTTATGAATCCCTCTTATCGGCAGAAATAAAGCATAATACATTTTGCTCCTGCAGACTCTATGCTAATTATTTAACAGCTGCATTGGCTCAGTGCATTTGACCCCCCTAAAGCAACAGTTGGAGGTGTAATGCATTGCTGTTTGCTCATCACTGCACTCAGCAAGACTGTGATCTGTTTAATATTGCAGTCGGAGATGTCTTCAGCATGACATAAGTAATGAGCAGATAGATCTAGCACTCTCATATACCAAGTAACAGAAATTGCTGCATGCCCTGGCAGAGCTGGAAAAGGTTGAGTGCAACACTGACTGTTTGTTCTCTATGGCCCGCTTAATCTTTTTGTTTTAGTGCCATTTTCCTCTTTGCTAATGTTCAATAACTGCCAAATTCAGCTTGTAATACAAACCTTTTTGGCATATAACATTTTGTACAATATGTTAGATATATCCCAGAAAAGAAACCAGACTATAAAACAACAAACCAGTGAAATAAAAATGAATAAAATAAATTTGTATTAAATTCATTATCTCAGATTCAAGTGAGTAAAGTTCTCATATCTATAAATCATACAACTAAAATTGTTTAATGAGAGCAAAGCAGATTGAACATTTGCTAGTACTTTAGAAAGGCTATGTTGCCAATTGCATATAGCTTTTACATCAATAGGTGATGATTTCACCACTCACCACTCATTCACAATAGATCCCCATCACTCTGTACACTTGTCAGTGGTCCTTTGGAAGGTTAAATATTCTATCATCTTTAATGAGGAAACACTGTTGTACACAAAACCCCTTACGGTTTCCCTCGATGGAACAATGTTCAGAACAATTTACTGTAACCATTTGTAGCTGATTGTTTTACCATAATTTCTGTTTTAATTAATAGCTACTCTTTAAATCTACCTTTTTCAATTCAAATTACATTGGTCTCTCACATACAGCCACACACAGTACAACATGCATCCAATGCTATAAGGTGTGTGACATACAAATAAAATAAAAAAGATTTTACATTAACCAAAATTTACTTGTGTATGGGTAGAAAAATGTATCATAAGGGATATAAAAGATAGATGGCAGCAAGAGTATAAATTATATTTAAAATAAAGCGATGATAAATGCAGTTGTTTATGCAATATAATTAGGCTGTGGTAGTTGTAGTGAAATTGCCAACATCTATAATAAATATAAAATATAAAGGTAATACGGATATGTTAACAGGAACACAGTTTCTGTTTGTATTGTAAAAACAAGTCTGAGGTTTTAATGCTAGGTGTTGTCCTGGTTAAGAACTCAAATGCCTGTGAGGACAAAAAAACACTCCTCCTCACTCTCCCTGTGATCTCTAACCACAACACTGAGAAGAGTCTGCTGTTCAGACTTTTCAGTGTTTAAGATATTTCAGACTGATTTAGACATCCTGTGTTTTGATCCCATAGTGGTCTGGCCTTACTTATCTGACTATAACAATTGTTCTTGTTTTCTTTCAACAAACTAATTGTCTGTACAGTAATCTCTGTTTATCGTGGTGGTTACATTCCAAAACCGCCCTCGATAGATGAAAAAAGGCGATAAACGGACGCCATCCCAAAAATGCAATTTTATGTATACAGTACTGTTCTGTACTTATCATTTTACTTTATTTAATAATTATGTTTTAATTATTAATTTTCATTATTTCAACATAAAAACCCATAAAAACTATTCCCTATAAGTTTTTTGGTCTTTCGTGCTATCCGCAAGAGTCCGGGAAAATCAGCTAAACAAATTAGTTATGTGGCAAATGCAATTTCGCGATAAACTGGGGGTGCGAGACGCGAACCGCGGTAAAGCCGGGGATTACTGTACTACCCTGACTTTACTTCTGCAACACTGACTTTATGAATCTTTCTGTAAATGGTGTGTCTGGTCAAAAATACAAAGGCAGTGGTCAAATTATAGAATAACTGAGCTAATTTTAACTTTCTAATCCAGGAATAAAACTACCATCCAGAACAGTTCTCCCAAGAGGTGGATAAAAAATTTAGTTCGGTTTTTAGAAATGATTAAAACCTGCATATTATCTCAGGCTGAGTACTTTATGAATTATGGCAGTTAACTTCAATATAGAACATTCATATACATGACATTCATGTATTGTTCAAATAAACAGCCTGACATAACTGTTTCTGTTTTACTGCATATTGTCAGGTGCTATAACAAGGCTTGCAGGTCAAGTCTGCAGAGGATGCTTAAATATTCTGGCCCAATATATAAATTGTCCTTCAGCTTTATAGGCTGTTAAGCGAGAAAAAGTCTTTTTTGACTTTGGTACCTGCAAAGGAATTCACCACTGCAGAAAAGAACTGTAATGAAGAGACAAACAAGTCTGAATGAAAGGGCTATGAAAGAGTATTTTGTGGTAGTTCATGAGAGTCATGGATATTCCACTTGTGGCCATTTAAAGTGAAAGACATTTATCAACAAGAGACAATATCCCTATGATCACTGATTTTCCTAAAATCCTGCTCAGCATGAAGCTCTATGGCATGAGCACTATAAAAACCATCCAACGGAGCAGATTCTGTTTTAATCATCATTTCATCCTTTTCCTTGCCACGAGAGGGGAAGGCAAGTGCAATAGTAACATTTCTGGTTTGGAGTCAAATTTCACAACAATGATCTAAATGACAGATTTCATACTTACCCTATAAACTTAATGCATATTAGCAGAAATACCCATATTACTGATAATGCCAGCATGTCATGTAAAACAGCTGTTCCAGCTGTAACAGTACTCATAATATAGCATCAATTTACACTTACATCAGATAAATGAACATAAAATGATCATACATTCAACATTCCATGTCATATACCATTGAGGAAAAATACTGACATTTGAAAAAATCACTGAATGTTCATAGTGCACATGTATAGAAGCTCATGCAGAACAATTAGCCATATAAACATTACGATCATACTGCATGTCCATGCTTTCTCCCAGTCTTGTAAATAGAATGAACATGCACAGAAAGTGAAAACATAGAAAAAAGACATTATTTACTTTTTCCTTGCACAAAGTCCTTTACAAAAATAACTTCAGGAAGACCCATTTTCTTTAAATTAACATGATGAATTAATGTAGATAATGAAGTTACTGTTGCGTACATCTGTTTAACATCCATGTGAAGAAAGCTAGCATGTCATTTAAAATTTTATTCAAATACAAATCAGTCACAGCACAATTATCATTAGGATTTTTTCATCATAAATTTGCCAAAATGTTTGAAATTAAAGAAAGCGCAATTACAAAGACTGTGTGGATTTACAGCAAAAAATTATAATACTATAAGAAATCATTAAGTATTTTTAAGATAAAACTTAAACTTCTTTGTTTGCAAAAAAGAAAAAAAAAGAGAACATTTTGGTGGTGAAGACTTTGACTGCATGTGAATATCATCACAAATATCATCAAGCAGTTCCCAGTGCACACTGCTAAAGTCTAGATTAGTGGGGAACAATTTAATTCACATAGGCAACAATCCCAGTTTACTTGGATGCCTATGGAGAAGGGGGCCTAAGCTCTCAAAGGTATGATACCGAAACCTGATATAGGTAATAGCGATTTTATCTATATTGCATTTGGTGCTAAGATGTGCTAAGCCAAGATGTTTTTGACAGCAGCTTTTGACTGTGTTTTGTTTACCACCAGAGAAATTCTATTTCTCTTGTGGGTTGGACTTTAGGGACAGTTTCATGACATTGATATTTGTAATGTGTATTAATACGCTTGCACTATGGATCTATTAATCATTCTGGCTTGTTACTGCTACAATAGCCTGCTGTTACATGAACATTTTGACTTAGCCCCAACACCTTTTTCCTCTGGTTTAAAGAATAATTTCATTAGTGGGTTGGGAGAGGTTGAGTGTCTGTTGGAATGTCCAGGATTTGCTGTTTGGCTTTCCATTTCTGTTTGGGGGATGAGGAAAAAGTCCCTAAATACTTAAGCAGGATACTGTACAGTTTGTTTGGTAAAGCCATCAACTTGCTTACTTGTGAGTGATAATACTCTACGTTTAACAGCCACAGTGTTGCTATAGGCAGGGATGGATAATGACTTAGCAATCTTTTTTAACTTTTATAAAAAAGAATGGCTGACAACTTACGAGTGTTCTTCTCCCTTTCTCTGTCTGTTCCTTATATAGTAAGCACTGTTTGTCTCCACTGAGCAGGCTATTGTAATGCTACTAAAAAGCAGATGAAGCAGTAAGGGCCATCTCTGTTCTGTTCAATAATTACTAAATGAGTCTCAGGCACTTAAAGCACGATTGGTGTTTCCATGCGAATAGTCTTATTAGAACAGGGTGTAACACTTACTGTCTTTCTGGGGTAAAAGTAGGATGCGATCAATCTGCATTAGATGAGCAAAGAGCTCTATTCTTTGTGGTGCAAGAGACAAGAATATTCTCTTTTCTACACAAAACATTCTGTTCTACAGTTGCACATTCTTGATTCTTCCACATTACAGTGAATAAAAATGTCAACACAGACCTGTAATAATGGTAGGATTTTGCAATGAATAAAAACACTAAATTCAACTAAACCAATCATGTCAGCCATTTTTTCATCTCTATTGTGATATAGCATGAAAAGTCAAGTGAAAAAAAAAAAAAAAAAAACACCATAGAATCTAATAAATTCAAACTAGAATATAAGAATCTAGCCATACACTGAGATTTTTGCGATCATATGGTGAGACTTGTAACATATGCCAGGATTCCTGCTACAACACAATTCTAAGTAGACTCTTATAAAATATTAAGTAGTTATGCGAGAATATTTGCAAAGGTCAGACTTATAAAGATTTAGGTTGCCATATTAATGCCATGTTTACAAGAAATTATGTTAGCTGGTGAGGTAAAGAGTAAATGCTAATGTGTGTAATTCATATCTTTCCTTTATCGAATATGCATTGTATTTAAGGGTTAATAAAACACATTAAAAAGCATTCCAATTCTTCTTCATGCTTTAGGTTAAGGCAGCAGTCCAGAACAATTATTGAAATAAAGAAGATCTGAGCATAGCAGCAAGTGATTAGAGCATGATTTTTACCATTACTAACAAGCCCCTTGTCAGTTATAAAGCTTAACCACTATTGTTAACAGTCTTAAGTAGCCTGCACTTTGGTCTCCAATTTTAGAAACTTTGGCCCTGCTTAGGTGACAGAATGTTGAAGGCTGTTCTGAGTGCCTGCACTTGGAGATGAGAAAGCTATTTATGAATGTTGATATTGCAAGCACCCCTCTTCATTGGTTTGAGACAACTGTTGTTTATCTAATATATCACTGCTTTTGTGCCTGATCATTTCAAAAGTAAAGCTGATATTTTTGTATATTTTACTTAGAGACACTCTGACCAAAACTAAAATACTACTACTAACAGTTACTACTGTAGTACTTAGTGAGGACAAGCATTTGCAAGTGGACTTTAACAGGTTGTCAAGTAATCCAATCAGATAACAAAGTTATTTAGATAAATGTTTTCATTATTTGCAATTAATCAGTAAAAATGTGGTCAAGCTTTCCTGTTAGTTAATTAGTTTCTAGATTTAATCTGTATACATTTGACATATGAGCTAACAAGCAAGGTAGTGAAAATGCCAGCATGCCAGAGTCACTGATTTTATGGTTCGCTGAAATACTACTGGCACTGCAGAAATGGAGCTCCTTAGACCAAATGTAGCCTGTAACTACTATCTATCTATTAAAGACGTTAAAATCAAGCGTGTCTCTGTCAGTGGTGCAGATTTATTCAAAGGAGAAGATATTCTGAATAAATTGCATATTTTTGTAAACCATGCTGGTATTGCATTGCATCAGTAAAATTATGAATTCCGTTAAATTCACTGACACTAAGTAAATGTAGTACTATGCAGCAGAATTCTTCATACCAAACAACATACTGAATATACTATCGTCATGCTCCTTTAAGAATTAGAATGCAAGCTGTCTAATGTTTTGTAGCTGCAATATCTGGTTTATGTGTATCCTGCCACTGAAATTCAGATTGATATTGTTAAGAAATCAATCAATTTAGCAAGAATCATAAAGGTACAAAAACAATTGTTCTATTCTATGTTGATTGCTAGAACTTGTAACTTGAATACTGTAGCAAAGAATCAGTACACAGCTGATGTCATATGCTCTGTTGCATTCCCTGTTTGGGTAAGGGTTGGGATCAAGGGCCTAATTAAAATAGTACACATAGTCTTGAATGTGAAAGTTAATAAATATACTGTCTGTTTTTTTTCTTGATACACTGAAATTGCTCCTTTGGTGCTCATTTTTCAACATGTTTCAGATATTTTTCCTTTTGCTCCTTTAATAGTATTGCAGTAAATCTTACTCTGATTTCCATTTAACATGAGTCTGTGGGACTATATGTAACCCTATGATTAATAGCATTCAGCAAAGTTAATGGAAGGAACAATGTCTGTAATGTTTAACCAATGTTTTTTTCCTGCTCAAAACTAATGAAACAACAAAAAATAGGTTTTTTTGCACACCTCAAATCTGAATTAAATTTGGCTACATTCATTCATGTTTGGAGAATCCAGAACTTATTTTAGAAATGCCAGGTATACCTTCTGGAAAAGGCATTAATCCCATGGCATCCTACATTTCTTTTGAGTAAGATTTAAAAAATGTGATGTTCTGCAAGGTCGCATAGGTTACTTATTATGCTTTATTTAATACAATGTTTGGTTTTGATTGGCTTCGAAGTATGGCTTGTATAGTTTATATTTGCTAGTCTCTAGCATTTCTTGATGAAGGGGCCTTTAGTCTTCCTTTTTTAAACAACAAATGGGTCCGATCTGCAATGAAATAGTTGCATTCAATCTCGAGATGACAAGGAAGTTGATATACATTGATTTTTCAATGCTCTGTCTTTAAAAATGGCAAATTGACATAACATCAAATGACATGGAGTGGATGTGGATCCCCACAAAGTCACCTGACTGTTCCTCCAGTTAAAAAGCAATCCACCCCCCATGGTGTGCCACTAATTCTAAGCTTCATGAACAACTCATATGTAAATGACAATGTAGAATGCTGCTGAGAGATCAAGGAGGATGAGGGCCAGTAACTGTTTGACTGAACTTTCAACTTTAAGTATCTACTGTATATAACAACCAAAAGAGCTGTTTTGATAGTGTCTACGTCTTGAATCCAGACAGGTTTGTATCTTCAAGGTAGTTCTGGGTAAGTGAGAGGAAACTGAAGTTACACAGCACATGAAAAAATCTCAGGCAATAAGTGATGCCAATTGGTAGTTGCTGAGGTGTGGACTTTGGAATCTGTTTAACCCTTGAGTCTTGAAGGTAGTCGGTACATGACCTTCTGCATCTTCTGCAGTAAAAGTATATATTGCTAGAAGGGAAATATTTTGGGCAGACTATTGGCAGATTTTGTTTATTTTAAATTTTCTATCTTGTTCAAATCTATATGTTAATTTATCTGGACTTTTATCTTATTATTGGAATTTGACAAGACTGTAACAGGATCTATTGAAAAAGAAAAAAACATTGATGATGTCAGAGATTTTCTTGGGGTGGTGTGCAGATGCTCGTGAAAAGAAAAAAGGGAACTATGCTGTTGAATGGCCCAATTAGGTACATTAAAGAAAAGAAAATCTACAGCATAACTTGTAGACATGACAGAGTGAAGATAAATTAAAAGCAGCAAAGAAACCCATCTTTCTTGTATGAATTTAGATATTAAAGAAAAATAAGAAGGCCATGCCTGTCTTCATATGTTATGCATTGGGTTGCAGTATGTGCAGGTGTAGAGCTTCTGGGCAGACAGCCTTCCTAAACTATGAAATATGACATTCACATTTTTTACCAGAATTTTGGGGCCTTCAGCAAGCACGTCTGCCATGTAAATGACGTAGTGTGTACTGGGACACAGCAGCACCAGCAGCAGCAGCAGCAGCTGGATCTCATACAGTCCTGATGCTTTTATGCTTAATGATTTGATTATTAAAAAGATATAAGTATATTTAAAATTGATCAGTTTCTGTGATGTGTTTATAACTGTTTACATTCAACAGTAATACAGTGCATTTTTAATACTTTAAGATGTAATCAGGTGGCACTGTTATGCACCATGTGCAGAGTTAGGCATTTTGTGACCCATTGTGAATGGGATATATACCATTGCTGATTATTTACCACATGTCTAGTAAAAAGATAGTATTGTATCCAGATTTCAGACAAAAATTGTCTTTGTAAACGTGCATCTATGTGCCAGTTAAGATATGCATATGTGTGCATATGTCGGTGGCTCAGTGGGGAATGTAAGAATGGCCTAGGCCGGGAAGAGTGATGACAGACTGGCTCATGAATTTCATGTCCAACTGAGAATCTCATCCAGCTGAACCTTCGATCTAGCCAAGATACCAGGCCAAAGCAAACAGTGAAAAAACTTTCACACTTAGGACACACACATGCACACATTTCTGCTCTTGAATTTTCAGTCTCTATATTAACATAAAGTCTTTGCCTGGTGTCTTAAAAGTATCAAGCTTTGAACAACTTCTTTAAAATCTTAAACACTTACGCTATGGGCTTACAAACCAGCTTTGTTTCTTCATAAAGCAGTGATTCAAGCAAACCACCTAATTTACCTTAAGCAGAACATTGGTTATAGTCCTAATTCCATCCCTTTGATCACCTATATTTTGTCACAGTTGCAATTTAAAATGAAGTCAGTGATTTTTACGGAAAATATTCCAGTGTGTGTGTGTGTGTGTGTGTGTGTGTGTGTGTGTGTGTGTGTGTGTGTGTGTGTCCATAATTTATTCAACAAAGGAGAGTTTTGTTTAAAAAAATGGAAATTTTACTTTTCCCATTTGTACCAGCAAGATTTCTTGATTGCAGATTAGGAAAATATATATATATATATATATATATATATATATATATATATATATATATATATATATATATATATATATATATAAATATATATATATATATATATATATATATATATATATATATATATATATATATATATATATATATATATATAAATATTATTTAACTAACACATTAATTTGCATGACTGTTGAGGAAAATCTGACAAGTTATATACATACCTGTTAAAAACATGAAATGATCTCTCCATAGCTCTCTTCTGACTGACTGTCCATACTTTTAATGTCCTCGTAAACTGTTTGACATTACTCTTGTTTACTAAAAGTGAAATGCCCTTGCACAGTGAATGTATGGTGAATGGGATAATGGATTTCCCAGCATTCCTAGGTACACATGAGTGTGATCCCTCAGCTCTTCTGCTCAGAGAATTATCGCCCCTGTTGTTGACATAAGTGAATATCGTTGCCATGGCAATGGACTTTGAGATATGACTACCATGCATCTCAGTTGGGGAGGCAATTAGTCCAAAGAAAAGCTCTGGGTCATGCAGAGGATGTTTTGGACATCCCTGTAGTTATTTTGTTCAGTGTCCAAGGTGATCATAAACCTTTACAGCACTCGGCATGCACAAGTCATGCTAAAATCCCAACTGCTGAGTTTATTTTAACTCAAATCAAACAGCTGTTTATCTACATTACAACACTCTTACGTTTTTTGGACTGTTTAGATGTTGGCATGCATAAATGACATACAGGATACAGTGACCTGTATGTCACATTTTAGTTATTATGCGAACTGCATTTTAAACAGCCTTGTGATGATTTACAATATTTTCAGTAAATCAAAATTAATTAATGTCTTTCAATTATTCAAAGTTAACACAGGGTGTCTTTGTGTGCATTTGCATGCTAGTTAGAATGAGTGTATGAATGTGTGTGGCTCAGTAGGGTGTGTAAGAATGACCTAGACTTGGGTGAGTGATGACAGACTGCTTCATGATTTTCATTAATTATGTTCTAGCAATGTTGCTGTAAAACTTCAGTCAAAATTGGCAAATAGTGTTGGCAATTCTGAAAGTCTCAGTGCTTAATAGCCCTGAGTTTGAAGAATTCTGTATTTCTTGTATTTTATTTACTCTTTTTTTTAAACGGAAAGTTTTTCTAATGATGTGCTCCTTTGTGAACAGCTAATGGTAATTTGATGAATAGTGGAAACCACTTCACATTCACATTCTGTGTTTTGCTAGTTTGGCTCTGTGTTGTATTTTTTCAGGTTGATATGTAAGTACAGGGATTTTTATATGTAATTGCGCCGAAATAAACACATATGACAATTCATCTTTGTTATGTTCCTTGGCTCTGTGAGAATGAGTAGACAGTAAGCAGACTTGGACAGCTCCTGAAATACTTTATTTTCCTCCACTTCACTCTACTCATTCTTAAATTCAAACACAAACACACATAAACACACATACACAAGGCTTTGTGTTTAGCTTTCTCCCTTTCTCAAATGTCTTCCTGCTACTTAAAACCCTGAACAATCGTTAACAAATTTCACTCAGGTGTTGGATCCTTACCACCCACTTTTTTCAGTTATGCTCTCTATTCACACACCTGCACTTGACCACCTCCACTGTAACTGACTCTTTCCAAAACAAAGAGGAAACCCACCACAGCCATATACAATCATGACCTTTAGACCAGAACAAACTTAAATAGCTGAAGTGCCAAATACTAATGAGTGATCCAAATGCAGGCATCCTTCATGTGGTGAAGGACAGGTAAGGCCTGCCCCAGCGGAAAATAACAGAGAGTGAGGTTTTCCAAATTTTTTTTATATTTGATATACTCTTTCTCAATCATTCTGTACTACTCTGTAATACAAAGAGCTTGTGGCTGATGTACAGTATGGGATAGTCCTCTCCAATTACCATCTGGGCCAACACAGACCCCACATCTCTGCTTGTTGTATCCACCTGTAAAACAAAAAGGAAAGAGAAATCAGGGACCTAGAAAACCTTCTCTACAAAGTGCAGCTTTTACTTAAGTGAAAGCCTGCTGGCCCCCCATTCTCTGGACCAGATCTTATTTTCCAATTCTGACTAGTGACATCCGAATAATAAGGCACGAACCTACAATAAAAGCCCACAAGCCCCAGAAATCTCCTTTTTGGTCTTGGATCTCAGGAGGCTGCAGTTCTGCTGTGTAATCAATTTGGGGACTCAACCGCCCATGATTCTAGGTTTCTGTGGGTTTGCTGTGAGTCCCACATGTCTTTGCAATCTCAGGACAGCCCTCATATGCTGAATGTGATTCTGCCAATCCTTACTGTAAATAATAATAATATCTAAACAGGCAGTAGTGTATACAGGGTGCAGGCAGCAGATTCTGTCTATGAGTTGCTGGAACATTGCTGGGGCTCCTAACACACAAAAAAAAAAAACAGGGTCACAAATTGGTATAACCCAAGTGGAGTGAAAAACAGAAGCTATTTTTCACATCAGAGTCGAGTGGTTCTTTCAATATCCTTTTATCAAATGCACTGTTGAATCAAAGCAAGCCACAGCTTACCAGTCGTGCAGTTAATCACTAAGCATGCAAGGCATCCTATCTGAAGTCCATACAAAATTAGACCAAACTGTTTGCTTTAGACACTATGACCACTGGACTGGACCCAACCTGGAGTTGAAAATCCTCACACTGACCATGGCCTTGAGCTCTTTCTCTTGAGCTCATGGCCTTAAACTCTTTCATGACCTTAAGATTCTCTCCCTTTCAGTTCCTATTACAGGCTATAAATCTAACTTTAACATGAAAAACATTTACATACATTGGCACATATTGCAAATATTGTAGATTTAACTAAAACAATAGAGGATGAAAGCCTACACTTCTGTAACAGCTCAGAACATCTCTCTCTCACACACACACATTTTGCAATATAAATATATAAGTGCTAAATGCCCTCAATGAAGTGATATTTGGATGAGTGATTTTTGATTGTGCCAAAATACATTGAATTTAGTCCAACATCTGAGAAGAGGAGTTTTGATGTTGTAAATCCTTCACGGATAACCATTAAAATGCAGCAGTTTCACCAGAAGTAAGATGACTGAAGAATCAGGAAACCATGAGTCAGGGTCAAAAGGATAGTGCACAGAGACATCCTGCACACTCTATAGCCTTAAAATGAGTTGGACGAAGACACCTTATTTCACTGACGTGTACAAAAGACACTTGGCTAAGATAAGAGCAATACATAATATATAACCTATTTTCAACAGAAAGCAATTATGCCAAAAGTAAAACAAAATTGAATTCCCTCTTGTGCCATTTTATATGTCATCCACACTTCTCTGTCACTTTTTCTTTCCCTTTTCACTATATTCCATCTGTGAGTAGTTCTTGCTATATTTATTGCCTGCTGATGCTGTCTTCAATTTTCTGCTTATGAAGTCTCTGCTTAGTTTTGTGTACTTTCTGAAGGACAGACAGTGTTGAAGTTCTTCACTCTTTGAAAAAGAGACAGTGAGAGAGACAGTGTGAGAGAGAGAGAGAGAGAGAGAGAGAGAGGGAGAGAGAGAGAGAGAGAGAGAGAGAGAGAGAGAGAGAGAAAAAGAGAGAGAGAGAGAGAGAGAGAGAGAGAGAGAGAGAGAGAGAGAGAGAGAGAGAGACTCACTGTACCATTCAAGTTGTATCTTTTAGCAACATATCCTGAAAATTTTAGCATGAAACAAGAGATGCTCTGTTTAGTAAGCTATGTGCCATACATTAAGAAAATTTAGTTTCAACCCATTATGAACAGTGTTGGCCTACTAGCGCTGTTTGTTTGCAGCCTGCAACCTTTACAAACATGTTATACAGTACCAAAAAAGGAAAGATGTAAGTATAATAAATGTGTAATATAATAATAATAATGCTGGGTACCATTATTACATCTGACGATAAAAATGGGAGATGACAGGATTGCCAGGTTGGCCTAGTTTAAAGAATACAAGCCCAAAAATACTATCGGCTAGAGGCCACAAGGATCTTGTTTTTTGGATAATTTGAATTAATGCTAATAAAGTATGAACGCAGACATTGTGTCTATAATGTGCATAATGATTTCTATTTTAAGATGTTGCAAAGAGATGGGGGGTTCTAGAGTGTGTAATGTCTGTGTAATGTTTGCATATTATAAAAGATCACCTTGTTTCCCATGCACAAGAAAAAAAGAAGAAAGAAAAAAGAGAAGAAAATGTCTCCTTTTTTTCATTGTCAAATTTTTGGGGCTAGTTACGGGTCTTTTTGTGGTTTCGGATATGGAGTTAGGTTGGAAATCTTGCTGATTCCTGACAACCTCAGTTAATGATATTACTTCAAACATAGTTGAACAAAGGTACATCTGAATTCACTCAAAATTTGCTGCTAGACTAAAGGTTGAATCACACTGAGTTTTGTGTCAACTCTCATCTGTCTTTTATGAGGGAAAATTTTATTGTCATATAGTAGCCTAGATCAGTGGTCTCCAACTTTTTTTGCGCCACGGACCGGATTAATGTCAGACAATATTTTCACGGTCCGACCTTTAAGGTGTGGAGGATAAATACAACAAAATAAAATTATACAACTGGCATAAAACTGGTATTTTCTAAATATAATAATAAATGTGAATCCACTATGTTGTTTTTTTGTTTATTTTGCTCGCTTGGGGGTTTCATTTTAGTAATGCATTATGTGTTACCGGCTGGAGCAGCCCCTTTTTAGAAGGTTGCAGATGGGGATAAGACATGTGACCGAGGCAACCATCTTGACATGCATCAAGAGTGAGTCATAGACAGATGTGGTGGAGAGAATCCCGTAATTTTCCATAAATAATAAAAAAAAAATCTTTCAGAATTAGATAGTAGATAAAACGGAAATAATGTAAGTTAGACCACTGGCCTAGATAGTAGCAAGACTGCACTACTCAACAGCATGAACAGAATCTTTTGGAGGTGGGAGAAAACTAAAAACCCTAAATGACCCTGCTACACTATCTTCTTTCTGTCTTCTGATAGCAGAATATATGAAGATGAAAATATGAATTTCAATCCAAAAGACTGTTTTAAAATCTGGGGAGCATATCATTAATCAACACATGTTTCTGACAGAAGAAATTCGTGAGAGTTTAGTCAGCTACATTAGAAGCCAGTGAGGTAAATTTTGCTCTTCAGATATAGCTTGGACAAGAGAGTGTGAAAGTGTCACCCAACACTCAGCTGATGTGAAAGTTAAATCAACATTGCTTCTCCTGATAATGGATTCTAATGTGTGGAGAAACATTTCACAGAACATGCAGGAAATAATTGAACAAGGTCTGTTCATGGTTGTGTCTATATACTGAGTATAATCCCTCTCTTCACAAGTAGTAGATCATAAGAAAAAGCTTTTTGAATGCCATCTACTCAACTGTGGATTTCACTGTAATATATCTTCAGGGTACAAGAACACACAATGTCATTTGTTTAAACTGCTACATAGCCTTACATTCACCAAAGCCATTCATATTTATTATTTACATAATATCTCATATAGGGTATATAGTTATACCTTTTGGGCTTTTACAATTTTTGGTTTGATATCTCTATTAAAATACTCTAATTAGGGAAATTAATGAATCCTTATCTATAAAAGAATTATTTTTAATTAATAGTTTTATTATGTCCTACATGCAATGTCCCACTAATAAACTCATTTCTAATCCTGTCCATCCTCGTCACTGAAAATCTCAACATTTTCAGCTCTGCTACCTCCAGCTTCACCTCCTGTCTTTTACTCAATGCAACTGTCTCTAAACCAAACAACATCGCAGGTCTCACCACAGTCCTATGAACTTTCACTTTTAATCCTGCAGAGACCCATCTATCACAAATCACTCCTGTCACTCTTCTTCACCCACTCCACCCTGCCTGCACTCTTTTCTTCACTTCTCTAACACACTCTCCATTACTTTGCACTGTTGACCCCAGGTACCTGAATTCCTCCACCTTTTCCACCTCTTCTCCCTGCAATCACATAACAACAATAAATTTTTAACAGCACTAATTTCATTACAGCACGATTAATGCAGCACACATTTCTGTATATATAAATATACTGTATATATAAATATAAAAGAATTATAATCGTTAATAAGTAAACATTTTTTACTGATGTGCCTCAAGTCTCAGATGAGCACCAAAATCTCTCATGATGCACACAATTTAGCCTCTGTAGTTGACAAATGCGCAGGCATATTTTGTGGCATTTTTTGCTTATAACACCGAAAAGATATCCCATTGTTCTCAGGAGTTAATGTTTAGCAATTGATTCAATAAAACGGGACAAGAGTAAATATGACTAACTATACATTATTCTAAAGGTGTAAACCTCAAGCAGTGATTTCAGATCACTGTTTTTCATTGGAAAACGTATAACGAATGTATTTGCTGAATTTGTTGTAAATTACACATTTATTGTTTATTATTAAAAGATAAGGCTCCACTGAACAACAAGCCGTAAAGCATTTTTGCTCCAACCAAACAACAGTATTGTAATTTGGATGGTTATTCTTTTGTTTATGTCACAGAACTTCGGATGGTGTTTGTGTGTATCTGTTTTCCGAATAACTATGGCTAAAACACCATTATGCTGGTAAAAAAAAAAAAAATGTAAAAGAGGCGGAATCTCGGGCTTGAGCCTCCTCTCTATAGGCAGATGTCATGATGTTTTTATTATGTGTCACCTATCATTTTAGACCTTTTATTTCTAGTCAGTAGCATTATTGAAACAAAATGATTGATGGAAAATGTAGCTAATGAGTGCAGGATTCTAACGATATATGGGAGGATTTTATTCCCCACGTGTGTTAGTCTTAGTCTTAGTACTCTCTTTACAAACTCTTACTGGTTAAAGCAGCACACGCGTGCACAAACCAGGAAGTAAATGCCGGTCTCAGTTCGGCACAAACAGTTTGTTTCCAGCTCGTGCTAACTGAAATTTGTTTTTAAAAAAAAAAAAAAAAAAAAAAAACAAGGGAAAAAATGGACAGTCAAAAAAAGTTGCTGAGATTTGCACAAAGCAGCGATGTTGAAAATATTCTTGGGGGCGGAGTAACAACATATACTTGGAGATCTGCATGGATATGTTATTTAACATCTGTAAGTTATAATATGTCTTCCTTTACAGGTTTATATGATTTTATAGGTTTAATTGCCTGTTTGTTTGTTTTTTAAGAGAAATGCTTAAAAAGTAAGTGTGTGTGTATAGTTGGGATTGGAATGGCCAGACATCAATATGAATGGTCATGACAGTAGAACAATAGCTTGTCTGGCTACCTGGCCATCAAAAGGAATGCCAAATCAATATCAGTAGCCCCAAACATGTATAACAAAAGCCTTTAATGGTCAGCTATTCATTTATATGCAGACTGTATGAATAGTATGAATAGCCACCTGAGTTTAGCAGGTGTCTCTCAAACAGGAGGAGGGAGAAAATGATCAAACATAGTCCCAGATAAATGTTTGTAGGAATCTAATTTGTTATGAAAATCTTCATAAATTTAAACTCATGAGACATGTGGCTTTCTACCCAGTACTTTTCTGGATTACTACATTACTGATTACATGTATTGAGTATTAAAATGTGAAAAGTATTAATTTAAGGTTCATTTAGAACAGATAAAAATGTGTGAATATGTTGCGATTAATCACGAGTTAACTCATGCCATTCATGCAATTAATCACGACTAAATATTGCAATTGATTGCCAGCCCTAATATTGATATGACATGAGGTCCAGTGACCAGCGTGACACTAAAACAGGTTGTAGTGCAGCCCAAACTTCTTTACTTTAACTTAAGTAAAAAAAAAAGTATAGTTTAGTACTTTACAACTTTTACCAGAGTATTCTAAAACATGAGTATCTGTACTTCTACTTAAGTGAAGATGTGTGTACTTTTGCTACCTCTTTGTTTGAGTGAGTGAGTGAGTGAGTGAGTGAGTGAGTGAGTGAGTGAGTGAGTGAGTGAGTGAGTGAGTGAGTGAGTGAGTGAGTAAATAAGTAGAAGAGAAAATGAATAAAACATTTAATGAGTGAATAAATGAGTGAGTGAGTGACTTGCTACTCCTGGGAACCTGAGCAAAGCCCTTAGCCCCATAGCTGCTCAGTTGTGGGAATTAAATGAATGTAACCCACAAAACAAACTTAATTTGGCCCAGTGATGGACCACACAACCCACTGCAATAATATGACATTTTGAAAGAGAAGAAAATGTGTGAAAATCAGCCTTAACATGAGAAAGTTTAGAGAAAATATGAAATAAGTTTAATGTATTACAGATTACAATGGGTTTTATAATGAAATTAACATTGATTTTCTATATAAAATTACCATCATTCATAATTAAAATGATTTGTTTGATGAAACCCTGTTGATAGAGAGCAATAAACCCACGATACAAACAAGAATAGGGGAAACAGCTGTGTGTATGAAAATATTATTACCTTGCTTTCTAAACTTGGATAAGACTGGCCACACATATGTGGCCTCTATATTTTACATCAGCATCAAATAATACATTTAATAACTGGCCCATATCTTGTTCAACACCTTAAAGACGATTCCATCTCCACCATATTCGGCCATTGGGCCATGGACCAAGTTCGGTTCACATGCCTCATGCCAGTGCAGACTGAATGTGTGCAGAATGTATGCTGGCTTCATGCCAAATCAGGGCCAGAGGTCTACACCTGGGAAGTATATCTGAATAAGGGCATCTGCTAAATACTTGAGATTTGTGTGAGTGAGTGATTAAGCGAATAATAGAGTGAGCGAGTGAATAAGAAAGTAACGGAGTTAATAAATGAGTAAATGAGTAGGAGTGCATGAAAGTGAGTGAATAAGAGAATGAATGCCAGAAAAGGGTGATTCAATAAGTGAGTGAATGAGCTGCAAAGCCTAAAGCCATGTTTTGGATATAAAAGGTTTAATCAAATCTTAAAAAGAGCACAAAGAGGATTAAAATTCTCTCACTTTATGCAATATAATGGTGTTTTAGAGGGAAGAGAGGGACGTCCTATGTGGCATCATGGAGAGAAAAGCTTTAATGTACAGAGTATTAAAATTCCTGCTCCATATTCTGGGCCAGACATTGGTATGAAAAGGGGATTCTTCTGGAACAAGTAGATGCTACTTAAAATTAAGCAAGTCCTCAAATACTGCCACTTCTGAGTGATGCTAAATAAAAGGTTCTGTATGCACATTCACTACTCTATAGTGTATATACACTTACTCTAATATAGACTGCAGTGAGTGGTATTATTTGTGGAATGTTTATAAGGGCTGTTGTTTCACAGGTGGAATTATGCAGTTATTATGAGTAATAAGGTATATATTTAATAAAGGTAACAGATTAGCAAATGCTACACCTTTCCAAAAGAGAAAATCTGTATAGTTTAACATTCTCATGTAATTCTGAAATGTAATTTAATTACTCATGCTACATCAACTGGGTGGAAAATGCACATGCAATGAAAAATGCACATGTAGCTGCAGTAAACTAAGCCACAAGAACATTAAATAATATATAGGTAAATTGTCAAGTTGACAACATTGCCATCTTTATCTTTTTTACTAAATGACCTAAGGTCATCATGTCAAGGTGAGAAGTGTACAGGCCATTCATCTGACTCAAAACGTCAGAACGTATTTTAATCAATACATGAGATTTATTAACCTGGATACAGTAAAGATGCAGGACCTGGGACATGATTGCAGGCTCTAAATGTCAACAAGGCACAAAACTGCTTTGACATGACTTTGCATTGTAAACACATGCAGCTATGTAAAGACTGTGCTTATCTCCCACTTACTACAGGGAGAGATAAATTCCACTCAAAGGCTGTGGTCTTGACAGGAAACCAATAAAGCCAGCTTTCTGGTGAATAAGTCGATTATTACTGCTTGCCTCTCCCTTGGAGCCTCTTAACCGAGTTGACAGACTCGAGCTCTTCAGAGGTGGGTTGGTTTGTAGGAATCTGTCTTCTCCTCTCAGTGGTCCTCTTCCTGAGTCAACAAACAGTACCTCTGAACCCTGAGCCCTGTCCAAGCAACAGAAACACAGAAATACAGTGGATAAGAGGCATTACTTCTTTTTTTGTGCATGTATGCTTACTTCTGTATGTATATCTAAGTCTGTTTTTACAGCCTTGAGTTCAGCGCTTTTCTCCCTGCATGCAAAAAAGTTTGCCAAACCCTGGTGTCCAATAAACTCGTAGCCTATTCGTTCATTCTCTTGCATAGACATAAGAGTGTTTCATAACAGTAGCCTCAGGAATCTTTTTAGACTGCAAAGGTAGCTTGGAAAAACATCTTGGCTCGATATGCATTTCTACATATTTTCTCTATTAGCCAATATTTCATAGGGTGTGTTCTATGAAATGGCCTTCAATCATTTCACTGAAACGACTGACATATGTAATTTTATATTTTAACTCATAGATACTTGTGTGGGTCTGTAAAAAGCATATTCTGATCAATTGGATTAGTCTTTGTGGCATGATGAAATGGCAGACACACGCACACAGATACACACACACACACACATGCGGATTGAGCATACATCAAAAATTGCATACTATATTATAGGAACTGCATAGAGCTCCTAAATCCTGTATTAACCGAGGGGTATTTAGTGGTGATGGACAGCTGCTTGCAAAAGAAAAGGAAAGGCCAAGAGTATTAAACTAGCCTGCCAAGTCTGAACCAACCGGCTAGAGGACATAACTTACACAGTGTGAAATTGATAGAAGTGCACTCAAAGCTCAGCCCAGAACATTTTTCGGAAAAACTTTTCTTCCACAATTCCCATGTGTGGAATTTAGATCCAGAACCATGTAGAGATAGAGAGTAACTTTATTAAATATGACAGCACTATAAAATGTGTTAGTTTATAGACGCATAGAAACGATTATGTTATAAGGAACTTTGTTTTGCTTATGCAGATCATTTCAACAATTCAAGCTATTCAATTCAATTCTGCATTGTGTGTGTGTGTGTGTGTGTGTGTGTGTGTGTGTGTGTGTGTGTGTGTGTGTGTGTGTGTGTGTGTGTGTGTGTGTGTGTGTGTGTGAGAGCATCCACTATAACCTGTCCAAAGACCACACACATTATAGAAAGGTCATTCGACCCATGTACAAAGATCATTCTGATTCTGTGAGTCTGAGCAGACTCTGCTAAATCATGAACTCAAAGCTACCCAGCCTGAGCTACCCTGAACTGTGTCTCTCTGAGTTCTTGTTTTTGTGTTTATATTTTTATATTTGCTTTGGCTGAAGGAACTTTAAAAAAAAAAAAATCTAATGAAAAGGAGACCCACAGAATTAAATCTTGGTGCAACTTTTCTGTGTGTGTGTGTCCGTAGAAGGTGACTGCATGAGTGGACACACATTCTCTGAAGTGTAGTCAGTTTTCACAGGAAGCAGTAGATTTGTTTACACTTCATTTTGCATATATATATATATATATATATATATATATATATATATATATATATATATATATATATATATATATATATATATATATATATATACATCTGTTAGAGATCTCTGTGAAAAGATGAACTCAGCTGCACTTTTAAATCTTTTCAAGCTTCTGCACATCCATTCTGTCCAGGAGCCAGCAGGCACAAGCGAGCTATACACTCACACGCTGCTCAGACCCGCTGGCCCACACACACACACACACACACACACACACACACACACACACACACACACACACACACACACACACACACACACACACACACGTGCATACATGAACACACACGCACACATACATACAAGTAAAATCTATTATTTATTCTTCCATGTGTACACTATTATGTTTCAAATATTATACAGACTATTAGACTTTTTTTTGGCTAAACAGTCAAAATAATTCTAACTTTGCTAGCTATAAATGGTAGAAATTAAATTGGACACCATCACACCATCCATGCATTATGAGGTCAAAATCATGTTTATGTACAGGATTTCATTTTTATCAGTGTATTTAATAGCAGTGTAATGAATGCAGATTTGATTACTCTTTTAGTTTGAGGGCATTAATTCATTTGTGCAAAATTCATTTGACTTACATGCAGGTTTTTTACATTAAAAAGAGTTTATTAAAAATGATGCTTCATAATAGATCTGAATGAAAACAGACCACTAAAACATCGGCTGGTGATGTTGAATTTCATGCTCTTATAAGAAGTTGATACAGTAAATTCAAATCTGCAGGTGGAAAATTAAAAAAACATATCATATATATCGATAGAAAAAAATGTCGGTGCTTCTTTGACAGCATATGAAAAAGGTAAAGATTTGAAAAAAGCATTCTATATTTTTTCAGTGCAGTAAATATCATACTGCATGTGCCTGCATAAATGTATCAGAGTCAATTCAATTCAGTTCAAGTGGCACAGCGGGTAGTGCTGCTGCCTCACAGCTTCAGGGTCTCTGGTTTCATCCTGCACAAGAGCTACTATCTGTGTGAAGTTTCATATATTGTCTGTATGGCTTTTGTGTGGGTTTTTTGGTTACCCCCCAAGACCATGTAAATAGGTGGATTGTCTATGCTAAATTCCCCCTAGGTATGAATGTGTGTATGCTATGGAGCTCTATGTTGGAATGATATCTCTGTCACTTTGCCTTAACAGTGTAGAAATGATTCTAGTCTATATATATATTTCTTTTTTACACTCTTCTGTATCTGCAAACAGTGCCTTTCTCTTTGTATATATTGTCAGTTTGGTGGTTAAGGAGCGAGTTCTAGAAAGACAGAGTAGACAATTTATTGTAGTAACAGCTTACCAAGTAAAACAGGAGAAAATATTTCAGGCATTGTGATGCTAGGGAATCAGATTAGATTAGACATTTGATTTATGGTGGCTGAAAGGCCAGAGGCTACAGCAGCTTTGTGAGGTCTTGGAATATTTATACTAATTGTATGAAGTGTCCTAGGCAGCACAGTCTTATCCACCTAAGAAAAGTACTGTACTTTAATGATTATGTATTAAATAGGGCAGAAATGGTGAATGTATTTAATTATGGACATTCATTTTTCAAATATTTCAGCTATTTTTGCTGACCACAGCATTCATTTATTGATTTTTATCTCTTGATCTTTTATTTTGTTAGAAGATGATGACTGGAATGCTCCCTCTTCCCTGGCATGACTGCAATCACTCTACATCCCTTGAGGTAAAGACATTCCTAAGCATTTCAGACTCATTCCTTATCCCAGATAACACTGTGGTGTGGAGTTGCTGACTCTGCTGCCTCGCCCAGTCCAGACAAACTCTCCAAATACTGAAGGGCAGGGGGCAGTCACCCCTGAGTTTATGTGGCTGAAATGCTATTGGGAATTGGGAAAATTCGGTTATTATGCTGGAATTCATTTAAGCTATTTCATGCTGCATGATTCCAGGAAATGGCAGCATGACTCCAACTCAGCAGGTGTTTGCCAAGTTGTGGGCAGCTGCAATGCAAAAAAAAAAATACAGAATTGTTCATCTATTCGTGATAAGATGATCATGAGGCTAAAGGATAATTGTAAAAAATCTTTAACAATTGAGCACTGTTAACAAGTCTTTAACAATCAATAATGGCATGCCATACATTGCAAACATATTTAACAGTGAATAACATGTATGTCTAAATTTGGGCTTGATATCCATCCACAGTGTTTGATCTGCTACACAGAGGTGTTTAAATGAGCCTTAATTCATTTAACTGTCATGTAAAATTTAAGTGCTGACAGCAGCACTTTAAGAAGATAACCAGACCATCTGCACCTGGCTCCTGACTGGTACTGAGTGTCTGAGACAAAGTGCTATCGCTGTGACAGTATATTAGGTGTTCATTAAAATGTCGGAGCATGCAAACTTGTCCTTGTGCCCTGTCAGGTCTGTCTGCTATTGCTCCTTGGCCACAAATAAGACTCCAGTAATCCTTTTATAACAAACAGAGTGTAAATCTACTGTGTCATCCATACCTTGTTGTTGTTATGGCTGTTTACTCAGTGCATACTATATAGAATTATAAGTTATATATATATATATATATATATATATATATATATATATATATATATATATATATATATATATATATATATATATATATATATATATATATATATATATATATATATATATATACAACCCCAATTCCCAAAAAGTTGGGATGTTTAAAATGTAAATAAAAACAGAATTAAATAATTTCACATTTCACAAATCTATATTTTATTTGCTATAAAACATTTAAAATTGTAAGGATAAAAGTAAAGTTATATTGAGTGTGATATCCACAACATGGCTCAAAAAAGGTGTGACAGGGCAAAGTTTACCACAGTGTAGCATCCTCTCTTCCTTTAACAACAGTCTGTATACATCTGGGAACTAAGGAGACCAGTTGCTGGAGTTTTGGTAGAGGAATGTTGTCCCAATTGAATCTGATAAAGGATTTCCACTGCTCAAGAGTCCTAGGTCTTCTTTGATGTATTTTTCTTTTTGGCCCAGAGAAGATGGTGGCATTTCTCTATAATGTTTACGTATGCATTGTCTGAGCCTATGCAATGATTTCCATTACAGAATCATCCCTGTTTCTAATGTAATGCTGTATACACAATTTTTTTTATAGATTGGTAAACCTCTGTCCATCTTTACATCTAAGAGATTTTACCTCTCTGAGACATTGGGAAGATATAGGAATATTTTTGTACCAAGTCATGTAATTAGAAAAATTGGAAAATATTCCTCTAGCTGATTTAGTTTCAACAAACAAGTTTGTAACAACCCCTCACAAATGTTGTAGCCACCAAAATTAAAAATTACCTTATTTTTTCCTTAAAATGTTAAATTTTCTTAGTTTAAACATTTGATATGTTTTCTATGTTTTATTGTGAACAAAATGTGGGTTTATGAGATGTGCAATTCATTCCGTTTTTATTAAACATTTAGCATACTTTCCTAAGCCTTTTTAAATTGGGGAAGTACAATTCCCAATGTACAACTGCATGGACAAATTACTGTACAGATCAGTTAACAAAGGAGCACCAGATTGTGAGGTTTAATAAAAGATTTCTTGTACTATATATCACAATGGAGGATGCTATCAAGGGTACAAAACTTTGGTTTTCCGTCACTGAAAATGTTTGCAGATGACATTGCACAGTGCTATCTAATTGAATAAGAACTATATTGTGCCTTGTTCACTGTGCATTTCTTTGTGTGGTCTTCATCTGCTTAATCAGCAGAATTATTTTAGAATCTCCAAGAGCATATCTAAATACTGGTAGCACTCTGCATAATTATTTGTTAGTATGGAAACTATATGAACAAAGTGTTTATCTCTGAGCAATGAAAAAAAGCATTATGCGTTGCTGAGTCGTCTTTTAACCTTTAGCCTACATCTGGACATGTTTATATTCAAAGAAAGCCAATGGATGCCATCAACCCACAAAGTCTGTTGCTTACTGTTAAATATGGTGGTTGTTCTGTAATAGTATATGCAGCTATTTTGTGTAAATCATTAAATCCTATGATTGCATAGCATGGCTGTGCAATGGTAAAAATATGAGCACCAGGTGCTGCATATAGTGCACATACTGTATCCTGAACATGCTATATTCTGCAATGAATATTCAACTGTTTAAAATATGCAAAAGTATATCCCAGTTATTTGTTCATTGATAATAACATGTACAATATTTTAATATAGTAATCTTTTTCAAATTCAAATTTTCATATAGGTTTCTTAATTTAATCATAAATCATAATAGTTTATGAATATGCCAAATATGCCATATTTTTTTTAACAAATAATCAGCCAAACAAACCAGAATAAAGCCCAAAAAAAATCTGAAATGCAAATACCCATTATAGGGGTCTATAAATGCAGAAAGTGTGTACATATTCAATATATTTGAACTGTTAGCACAATATGTCATTTGTCTTCAAGCTTTGGAGTACATGAGACATAGATTTTAATGAATGCACTTTTTAAGTGGAGCAAAAAACAGTTCTTTGTCTGTACTGGAAAGTTGAGTACTCCAGCACACCCACGATGTAATGAAGGCACTCTGTATAGTAATTAGTGCACATGTGCCCTTTACTCTCAGAACCTTCCATGTGGCCGAGAGCCTTCCTCCCTGTGGCCTGAGCTCACTCGGCCTGTCTAAACAAATACCTCATCCCAAGGACCGGCACAGAGCTGCACAATAACAGGTCTGAAGTCAGGTCTGCTCCCCATAACATGCACATCCGCCATCCATATACTGCTGCTGCTGTTGGGACCACTGGATAATCAAATCACATCTGGTCACAATGTTTTCTTTTATCCTTTTTTTACTATAAACTATATGAAGAATACAGAGAACTGACCAGCAACAATGAACTATAATTCACTATCCAAACTTATATTCATGATTTATATAGCTTCTATGCATTATGTAAAGTTAATAAACACAATTCTTGTACAACTGTACAAATTACACTGGATGAACAAAGATTCTCTATTTTTTACACAGACCTCCATGTACAGTCTATGCAAGTTCAAGTACTCCTTGGATGTTTAGCCTTGGATGTTTGGATCTAACTGTATGCTCTAAAATGTAATTGAGTAAATGAATTTACCTATGAAATATATATATATATATATATATATATATATATATATATATATATATATATATATATATATATATATATATATATATATATTTTTTTTTTTTATATCACATTGCAGTATCATGGTTTTTATTTTCTTTTAAACCTCCCAGAATTATCAAGATTTATTTAAGCTGAAATTCATTACTATGTACTGGCTGAGTTGCCAGGTTTTCCCAGCTTGGTATAATATCAGAGGTTTTTGCAGTAAATCGGGTGAATGAGGATATCTACACATGACCCTAGACCACAACTAAGGTGTAAAGATACTCACAATATGCTGAAATAAAGATCTAGTCATGTATTATTATCTTACAGTATGGTTGTCATTAAGCAGTAATATAGCAGAAAGAAAAAATAGATATTAAGGAATAGAAAACAAAACTAAGTGGCACTTTAATTCACCTCAAATCTGCTTGTGTGCCAGCAAAATTTACACTTATTATCTTTATTACAATGTTATAATGTTGTAACATAACAACGATAATCTATCTATCAACAAACCTGACAACAACATTCTGTACACTGGTTTTCCTCCACTTCTTAACACAGTCATAATGTTTATTACAGCTTATTATTTGCAGAAACACATTTCAAAACAGCCTAATAAGTTAAATCGACAATGCTGTGTGTTACATCAAGACAGCTGATTTTAGCTCAGCTGATATTAGCATTAGGAATTCTGTCTATTTTGTGGCTAAAACACACACACACACACACACACACACACACACACACACACACACACACACACACACACACACACACACACACACACACACAAAATCTTGTCAACCATTTATTCTCTCCACACACAGTCTGAATAATCTTTGCTGTCTTTGCACAGTTCCGATGGAGTTTTGACTCAGCATGGGGGTTGGGCAAATGGCTGAGTGCGGCATTATTTCAGATCTTTCAGCTGCGGCTCCCACCACTGCTCTCGCCAATTCCTGTGGCACTTAAACTGTGTTACATGCTTTCTAGCACACGGGATACACTGAGGCATGCTGGAATTTAAGATAAGGGCTAAAACCCTTTTGACTACTTTGGGTGAATGATCAATTGGCTCATAGAGAGTTCACGGCACATGGAAATCTTTTTAGATCTCTAAATTTCTCTTGTATGAACATATATATAGAGTAAAACAAATAGATAGAGGAAAAGGGAAGGATCAAGTTTTCAATTCCCAATAAATTGAGGGGCAAAAAAGATCAGAATGCAACTGAAGGTGCAACTGATTAGAAATAATTTTAATCTGTGTTTGAATCAAATAAATCAGACTCATATTGACATTGTTAAATGTTCAGTGTTCTAATGATTGCTCCAACAGTGGACCTTTTTTCACCAAGCTGCTTGGCAATTTCCCCGTAGCCCTTTCCAGCCTTGTGGAGGTGTACAATTTTGTCTCTAGTGTCTTTGGACAGCTCTTTGGTCTTGGCCATGTTAGTAGTTGGATTCTTACTGATTGTATGGGGTGGACAGGTGTCTTTATGCAGCTAACGACCTCAAACAGGTACATTTAATTTAGGATAATAAATGTAGTGGAGGTGGACATTTTAAAGGCAGACTAACAGGTCTTTGAGGGTCAGAATTCTAGCTGATAGACAGGTGTTCAAATACTTATTTGCAGCTGTATCATACAAATAAATAGTTAAAAAATCATATATTGTGATTTCTGGATTTTTTTTTTTTTAGATTATGTCTCTCACAGTGGACATGCACCTACGATGACAATTTCAGACCCCTCCATGATTTCTAAGTGGGAGAACTTGCAAAATAGCAGGGTGTTCAAATACTTATTTTCCTCACTGTATATATAATTTTTTTTTCACCCTCTTTCTCCCCAGAGAAATCTGTGGCAAGGAGTGTGGCCTGTGTGTTATTCCACCACAACCACATTCTGCTTCTTCAGCTTACTAGGCCATGACTGAATAGTGTTTACTATGCCCACTTCACTATAAGGGTTTCTGTGGGTGCACACTAATCATTCTTGACTATGACTTGGCAGGTGATAACCTTCGGGTTACACTTTGGAATGGATGGATGTGTTTGGGTGTTGATATGATATAAATAAAAAAAATAAGAGGGAGATATTATGGCAGTGATGGAGCGTTTAATGAAAAGCCATGAATCATGAAGCCTGCACCTCCCATGGCATGGAATTGCTTGGCAGCTGAAACAGAGTATGGACCAGCACTTCTTCCAACACCAATTCCCAAAACCCCCCACGTTTCAGACACCTTCACATTGTAATCAATGAAACCTCACCTTTACAGAAAAACATGCTGGCTTTAACCTTAGGCCAATGTGCATGACAAAATCTCTCACCATTCATGCCATTTCCCATCTTAAGCTTTCAATTTCCATGCCTATAGATATATCAGATTTCTGTTCACAGCTATCAGGCATGGATTTCAATATGGCCTCCTGCTCTTGTAGTTCATCCTCCTCTCCACTATTTTAAAGATTGATATCTGCATCACTGTCAGCTCAAATTAGTCTGTCCATTTTGCACTGATGTCTCTCATCAAGCAAGTAATTATGCATGAACTTGTGCACCATTATATGTACAATTGAAAAATCTTGATGCATTTACAGTACAAATACATTCTGGGTAACATCTCAGTATCCCCGAAGATACAGGCATTACAGTTAGTACATATATGTTGTTTTAAAGAACTTGCACCCTATTCTGGCATAAATCAAATAAAGTAATGTTAAAATGTGCTACTAATGACATCAAGGCAATTTGGAAAAAGTAAAAAAATCTGAATGACCGGAATTTAATACGATATTACATCCTGTGCTCTGGACCCTTGGGTTAGAGTATCAGCATCAGCGATTTATCAACTTTAGTACCGTAACTTCACCGTAAATAAATGGATAAGTCGATCCAGTTCACATGAACATTGAATGCGAGGAAGGAAAACACCCCAATGAACTACTCTTGTACATTTATTTTTGCTAACAATTCATTGCCCATGTGTATAAACACAACAATGTACCAATGTGGGTTTTTTTAAGGTACCACTTTCAGGCTATATATTTATATACCTTGTGACTATTTTTTCCCACAATCCTTACCAGGATAAAGCAGCTTATATAGATAGAAATTTAGATGAAAGAACAATGTTGCTATCATCAAGAAGGAAGTGCATATTTCTTACCAATCTGTGGCATGTTTTGAAAATTTTTCACAAGGCATTCAGCTTTTGGTCATTGACACTTAATTCTGGAGAGATGCCCCTAAGATAACTCTGTGCAGTGTCACATTGTGCATAGAAATGTCTTCCATTACTGTGCATTGTGCATTTTTCCAGCTATATTCGTCAATAGGGCTTTCTTCTCTCATGTTGTTTAAGTAGCTGTAATAATTTTTATGATGTAATTTAGCAACTAACCATGAACATTTCCTTTTTTGTAACAAATTCATAAATGTGAACATAGGGGCCACTAGCTACGGCAATGACAGACAAACACAAAATGTGACACATGGAAGATTCTGTTCTCTGAATAGTAGCACACAGATGTGAAACACTCTTGCTGGAGTCACTGGTACATCCCTAATGCTTATCTGAGAATTATGTGTCAGAACTACAATTTAAATACTTTTGAGGATTGTAAATTCTGCTTTTTCTAATTTTGCATATGGATTGTTTTGAAGCAAAGGTTTTTTTTTAGGAGCATTAGGATTTTACAGCATTAGGATACATTTTGTCTTCATGCAGCAGTAGTATATGTGTACTGTCTCACAATAAAAATGCAAATTAGGCAAAGGAAGATTAGTGGATTACCCAGAAGAGCTCTCTTACTTAGCAGTTACAAGTGAAGGAGGGTTATGTAACAGGTTTAGTCCCACAGGCTTAGTTGTACATAAAATTTGGTGCTCTAACCTTATGTTTGATGTTCTTGTTGACTTGGCAGATGTGTTTTTTTGCTCATGCAGAACATAAATGCATATTGATGCTATTTGGAGGAGATCCAGGGACCGTTTTTCAAGTCCATGTAGTAGACTGTGTCTGAAAAACCTGGATCCTGTTAAAACAAGGTAGAACAATGTTTGTCCATGACGTCCAGGCTACTACTTGTAATGCTAATGAGTCATAATTACGTTATCCACATTTATTTATTATTTTAATAATCCCATTGTAAAGTTTTTAAGTCAGTCAGCTTTATCGTATTCTTCTAGTCACCTATTGTGTGTGTGGAAGCCTAAGAAATCATATGCTTATTGCCTTTCTTGTTTCAGTTCCTGGAGATCTGTGATTTCCTCAGACACTGCATTCAGTCTTAAGACAGTGGGCACATATTTTTATGCCATCCAAATGAGAAATACTTGTTTGTTTGGCAAATCTGACTGACACATTGATTGACAGGCCATCAGTCCAGTGCTTTTTCACAGGAAACAAGTCCATATAAATGAGAAATTGTTGTTGGTGTGTGTGTGTGTGTGGGGGGGGGGGGGGTGTTTGGGGCAGTGAGGGAGGTAAGGGTTAGCAGGGGGGGTGGCACAACCCTAATGACCCCAATTCTTCCGTTCTTATAGAAAGCTGTATTTTTTTCCTAAAGAGGCATTGTGTTCACCCCTTTCCCACATGGGAACTCTGTCTGAGTGTGGAGGAGGGCTGTAAGAGCTAGGTTGCAAGAGCAGCTATGGCGGTTCGCCATTCCTAATGAACAATGCCACAGAATAGCTTTATTTGTCAAGACCTCCTCAGGCTGTACATAGAGAAGCTTTGGATGCATTGAATGGGCTACTAAGGCTGTTGCTCCACTTAAACACCCCTGCCCCCCAGTTTTCCCATTGCAGACCCCATTGATTAACCTGGTTCTGTGTCTGAAAGGAGGCTAACAAGATTCAGTCTAAAGTTTATGTCAATTAGTAGTCATACTGTGATGGGGCAGCTGCAGGGTTTTGTGCGTTAACTCCTGGCTGTCCGGTCTCAGGCCCAGACTCAATGCCCAGAGGTCAAAGTTGGTGATCCTGATGTGAACCTGCATAAGCTTAATCGGCAGTGTCACCTCCTGGGACCTTTCTGACAACCTTGACTCTATTGCCCTACAGTGCTCACAAAAAATTATTTATTTGTTTGCTCACTTGTACATATTTTAGGACATATTTATTATAAAGTCTATTTTTCAACAATACTGTGAGTAAAATGCATTTGAAGGATGTTTTTACCTTGTGCAGCAGGCAACATGGCTGTAATACTGTAATGTTTTTAGCAGACACCTAGAATTTATGAGCATCTTTGCTCCTCTGAGGTTAATTTCATTAGAATTCTTTTTATCTGCAAATGATAATATATGAAAATATTTTGACTTTGGCTTCCACTCTATCTTAGCAGTCCTCTTGACATAGCTGATCAGTTTAATGAGGATCTCTGTGGTTCCTGTTAAACCCCTCTCTCTCTTTCTCTCTTTCTCTCTTTCATATTCACTTACTATTTCCTGCATTTTTCACTCAAGGCTTCAGCCTAATTGTTCACTTTTTTCTTTATAATCTGCAAAATTTTTATCTATTTATTTATTTAGCATACCAACCTCACATGGTGATACTTTTAGCATACAGTGTTTACATTCAGCCTAGACAAGCTATGTTAAACAACATACCACTCCAGCCCACAGCTTGAGACCAGTCTCGGGATCACTGTATATAATGAAGTCGCTTCAGTGCTGTCAGTGTTGGGAGATGAGAAACATTCGCACACAAACACACAACATAATTAGTTCTTCTTCATATGTGAGAAGTGCTGGGCAGCAGTGTCACAAGAGCTTGTTTCAAACTATACACAGCTGCTAGGGAGAACTTTCCATTTATTTTATAGAACAGAAATATATACACCGTCTAGGCCATATGACTGTGCTGGAATTAACGGAAGACTCATGTAGGTCTGTTTTAAACAGTAGATGCCAGTGTGCTTTTTACTGGCATCCCCACCACTCCTTAGCCACTAATGAGCCACAACATAATTTTCTTTATGAGCTGCTAAATGTAACCAACAACATTTGATGTGGTTTGTTACTGCACCTATAAAATCTACTCTTAAATTACACTTACCACATGTAAATATAAGCAGGAAATAAATTTGTGTAAATCTAATCTGTAAATATCTACAATCAAGTGACAAATTGGGCCAGCACGTGCCACCAAAAAAGTTTGGCATTGATTCTGCAAGTTTCTGGAACTGTACTGGAGAAAAGGAAACCATTCTTTCAAAATATATTACATTTATTGAATTTTTTATGATTGTGGTGGAGAGCAGTGAAGGTTCAAAAGCTTTCATTGGTTTTCTAATGGGTTCAAATATGTTGAAATCAGTCATACTCCTTTCAGGGAGCCCTTTGTCCTATGTCCGGATGTATGGCATAAGAGAGCCACTGTATGTTTTGTGCATATGTGTGTGTGTGTGTGTGTGTGTGTGTGTATGTGTGTGTGTGTGTGTGTGTGTGTGTGTGTGTGTGTGTGTGTGTGTGTGTGTGTGTGTGTGCGCATGTGTGTGGGCATGTGTGTGTGCGTGTGTGTGTGCGTGTGTGTGTGTGTGTGTGTGTATTTTACCTTTCTGTAAATTAAATATGTATTTTTTTTTTTTTAAGTAGACAGCAATATTCACAAGATGCTGAAACATAACTGACCTGAACAACTTATACAATGACATTGTGCAATCTAAATATTCCGTTCAACCTTTTTCTACTTGTATCAATTGGCCATTCTGTCAGGTGCCCCTGCCATATGTGTATACTTCATAAGTTACACAATGAATAACTAAAGTTCTTTGCCATGTCCAAGTTATTAGCCACCCAATTAGCCTGCAATTGGAATCGCAAAGGGCCTCAAAAGATAACCTTTTGACCAAATTATCTGGATCATTCAGATTACAGCAGATATTATGCCATAATAGTAAGTGCATAACATAAACATGCACAGGGAGTGGTGCACATAGTTTATCTAACACACACAATGTACGTTTTATTACACATTTATCTTATTGATGCACATATTTTTCCAAGCATATTTTGTGTTCTGCATTCCAACCCTTTACTGCATTAGTGGTTATTATCCAACCACATGGTCATTGGTATCTGGATAGTTGCTGGACTGTTTTATCAACACACTGGGTGTTTAAAATTCTCAAAAATGCAGCTGCACCTGATATATTTACAGTATATCAACGGCACACATTAGCATGCCACTTTCATGTCAGTTTCTCTGCTGTGCTGACAATAGTACAGATTCCAATAGTGTTTCATTGGTGGTGGTCCAGTTTCTTTGAGAAAAGGGGAAATGCATCTGACAGATTGTATATACAGTACCAGCTGACAAGTTACAGTCCATAATTGTATATACATACAAAGTAACCTATATGGCAGATGTACTTGTAAAAATGGATAATACATGCAGGTACAAAGTATAAACCTGGCCTAATGAGGCAAAAATCTGGATCTTCCCTGGAGAACTGTGAAATACTGCTTTTCTGGTATAGGGTGTTAGGGCTTAGGAATTAAACCATGTACTGATTTGAAACTGATTTTAATTACAATGTTTTAACGTGTTGAGTGTGTACAATTACCCTTAAAATATTTCCAGATTACTGATGAGTAGGACTACTGCCACTCAGCCAATAGCTCAACATGACCCGTCTCTGCACCCAGCAATATACACTAAGGGAATAATCCTTGCATTTGAGCCCCTCATGTGTAGAATGACAACAAAAGCGGCTTGGACATGTTAATAATTATAATTAAATTATTCTCTCTGATCTCATGTGCCATTCCTGCAATGCCCATTAGAGTTGTTTACTTAAATGCTTTTGTGGTATCAGCACCATGTGTCTCAGCTGACCCAGTGGCCCACCTTGACATCTGGAAATGTTCTTAGAGTTTAGAAAGGAGCTTCCACTGGAACCATGGCCCAAAAGCTATCATCAGCAAGTCAGCCATTAACCAGAATGAGTGATTTTTGGTCACTTTAATATATCCCATGGAGAAATCTTACACCCATTGGATATGTAAACCTCTGAAAGTAAGTGCTGGATTATTTCTACTTTCAGGAATGTGAAATTTGTAAAAGAGTAATAAGAAATTATTTTGGTGGCAGAATCGAAATAGACTGCAGACCTTCTTAATGTGCATGACTATCAATTAAGTAACCTGTGAAAAGGTGTCCACTCTCACTGCACCAGCAACTGAAGCAGACAAAGGACCCATTCTTTATCCCAGGCATTAGACCAAAGTGATTATTGCAGTGAGAAAGAGAAAGAAAGAGAGAATGAAAGTCAAAGAGAGCTCTTGGCGGCACACCGCATTCCCAGTGATAATAACCTTTCATAGAAATCAGTCTGACACAGAAGCTGACAGAGGATCTAAATTACCTTTTGATTGCTGGTGTGGCGGCATGTTTATATTATCGGTCATCTGGCACAATGCAATGCCCTGTTTGGCCCCTCTGCAGTCGTCGGGGTTTTATTAATTATGGCAAGTGACCTTTAAGCAGGTGATGACAGAGATGAGAGTTGGGGGCCAGTCCCATAGACACACTGCCTGTTTGATGAGCTCCTATGACTAGGCTCTTTTTTTTTCAGTGACTCTTTCTTTATAATTGTATTTTTTTTATGCTACTATCTCATGCTCACAATCAATTCCCTTCTCTCCCCACCACCACCAATTTTGAGCTTTTTTTCTGTGCAATTTCTCATCAGTTTCATCTCTTATTTGCTCTACTATATCAGTGTGGCAGGAGCTTGATTCCTTTCAAAAGTGAAACAGTAAAAACTGTATATTTTAACATTCATTTCCAGTTGTCTGCACACCTTACTGCTTTAATGATGGGGTAAAAGCACAAGTGCACAACATCTGATGTCAAACTGATTTGATTAGGTTTATGTCAATTTCACTATCCAACCACTTATAACCATGGGAAAATCACTAACAAGCCAGACTGACTGCATTTGGTACACTGGCTCCTTGGCTGACTGGATCTCTGCAAGCAGGCAGTCAGTGTCAGGTTAGAGATAATCCTACTGTGTATATATATATATATATATATATATATATATATATATATATATATATATATATATATATATATATATATATATATATATATATATATATTTATTTATTTATTTATTTATTTATTTATTTATTTATTTATAGCTTCTTAAATCCAAGAAAACAACTGTTGAATTTTTCATTATTTTTGGTCCTTTTCCAAAACAGCCACAGCAACATCCAATGGGTTTTCCCAGAGCACCAGATATATGAGGTGTATGGTAATCATAGGTTCCTTCTTGCTTTAAGATTTATATGAGTGTCTTTAGTTCACATAACACTGGTGTATTTACAGTGTTTTGTGCCACAACCCAATGGCTCCACTAGGTTAATTACTTATAAAGTACAATTCCCATGCCCTCTGTCAGCCTTTAGCCTCGATATATTTCGAACATCAGTTAAAAAGCATCAGACTTTATGTTTGAGTGTTTTAGACTGTTAAAGAGGCCAGGATTCTAGTGTTCACTGGACAGACATATAGACAGTGCTTATGGAGAATAATCAGCACAATGCCTGCTAAACTGGAAAGAACTAAAGACCACAAAATAAATATAGCCTCCAATTCTGAAGGTTCTGCTTCCACAAATGGAACTCCTGACAGGAGTCTTCTTCCAATTTATTCTCTAAATGTATTTACATATTTTAATGTATATCAAACTGTATGGCCAAATGTATGGGAGCACCTGATCATGACACCCATATGTGCTTTTTGATCATCCTATTCCAATTGTGACATCATAAAAACTCTCACCTTTCTGGGAAGATTCGCGACTAAATTTTAGAGTGTTGCTTCAGGGATTTGCCCATTTATTTACAAGCGCAATAGTGAGCTTGGGCACTTATATCAGGGTGAGGACACATGGTGGAAACGTAGCATTCTAGTTTATCCTGAAAGTGTTCTGTTTGGGGAAGGCAAACAAATAGGTGCAATGGTCATGTGTCAAAAACATTTTGCAATAGTGAATGTGATAGCTATTTTACATAGTGTCAGATTTATTACAACTTTTGGATGTTTTGATGATGGTCAAATCAAGAGCAATACAGCAAATGTTTTAAAAATGTAATCCATTAATGCCATTAATGACACTTCTAGCATAAGTATTTTTATCTTTTATTTTAGCAACACTGAATGAATTTGAACAATATGCCTGCCAGAAGTTTCCTTCTTTTTATTCCTTAGAAATGTAAGTCATAATATTTTCAGTAAAAATGAATATTTAAAAGAACTAAGTATAAAAAAGGCTTTAGAGATCTCACCAGAGATTCAGTCCAGAGTCTGCCATTCAACTGGCTGGTATGAGACACTCTCTCAGAAATGGGAAGTGATGCAGGTGCCACTTATAATCCCACTGACCAACAATCACAAATAACTGCAATCAAGTCGTCATTCTCGAAATGAACCATGTTTGATCTGGCCCTATATTTTTGAAGCATTTCATAACCATAATCTTATCTACATGATTTATGGTGCACCATTATATTTTTTATTCATATCTACAAAATAATAGTTTAACAGAAAAGCTATTTGTCTTTTTAAGCTAATGTTTACTTATAGATTGTTCTTTTACTTACTCTGGCATTAACATGATCAGATCAAATTGGCTCCTACAGCTTTCTTATCGCTTCTGATGTGGGATCGGTAACCATAAAAAAAATGTCAGTTTACTTAAATTGTTCTTTGGAATGATATTTTATCCTCTGCTCTACCTAAAGTAAATGAATACATTTATATATATATAAAAAATGAAGACTGCTGAAGTATCAATCCGTTAGCAATGAATGCTTCCCAAAGGCAACTGCTAAATAAAATGTATGCGGTAATTGCGCAGGGGATTTGGAAAGCTTTGAGAGAGCAGAGTTAAGTTATACAGTCAGTCACTGGAAGACACTGTGGTATGCTGGACACTGCTGAGACTTCATGTATTTGAGGGCATACTTGAGTTCCTTGTTCTTTTTCTCCCACTTGTGAATAGACATAAGCAGTAGCTGCTGGTCCACTTTACGGCCCATGATGAGGAAGCTACTCCCAAGGTTGTCGAGCTGGGAACACGGGCAGTTTGCACCATTCTTGATGTACAGCGTCAGCTTCTTCATGTCTTTTTTGCGCAAGATCCCCATCTTGAGAACCTTCTTCTTCTTCTGAGCAGCGATAAGTTTGCGGTCACCTTTCTCCTTCTTTACTTCTTTGATCTTCATTTTGAGTGCTAGAGGAGACATAAAATAATTAAATGTATTAAAACAAACTACTTTCATTCAGTGGAAAATAACAATGTCAACATGTCAGTAGAAAAGTGTGCGAGTGTACGTGCTGTCATTTTCAATTTACACGCTTGAGGGGGGGGAAGTAGGGGAAACCCCTTTATTCCTTTTAGGGCTCCCACCATCATACTGGTTTCATTCTTTTGTACTTTCTCAAGCAGCAAGACGTTTCACAACAAGCACACAGGAACATCCTGGGCTATCCTATTCAGCAGAATAGTTTACACCTCCCCAGAGGAGCATCATTTAGCCATGCATGGCATTAATTGCAGTCACCCGGGACAGTACAGAGAACTGAATGGAAAGTTTCAAAGACAGATGTGAAACACTCCTACAGTGGCCAAAGCACTTTCCCACCTCATTCACTGCGCTTCTACAGAGCCTAAGCTACGAACCTTACATAAGCAGTAAAGAAAAAGTCTTGTCCATGAAAATCATGAAACTTATGTACCATAAGATTGATTGTAGGCTTAATGCATTTTTTTTTTACATAAGGAGGAAGGCCTTAAACATTAATTAAAATAATTAAATAATAAATTAAATAATGTTCAAAATATAATAATAATAATAATAATAATAATAATAATAATAATTATTATTATTATTATTATTATAATTATAATAATAATAATAATAATAAATGCATTACGCTTTGGTAGACAAATTCAAAAAGATGAGTTCTGAGAAATCATTCAGATAATAATCCTGTTCAAAAGAACGAACAGGTCTTATCTTATTTTTATCTTCACCAACCACTTTATCTTTATCTGTGTAAAAGTGTCTGGATCCTATTAGTACTCATATACATATACATTAGTTTACATCTCTGATGGGATGCCAGTCCTTTGCAGACCACCATGTAGACACATTCACACCTAGGGGCAATTCAACATAAATCTACAGGAATCTTTTCCCAGAATTTCCCTTTTTTTTGGAGATGGAAGGAAACCAGCGATCTCAGAGGAAGTCAATGCAGACATTAAAAGAACATACATGGAACTCCACATAAAGAGTAACTTGAGCTCAGTATTAAATACACAATAACCACGAATCATGTGAAACATTAATAAAACAATGCTATCTGCTATCTTATATCATATAGTTATGCTGCATTTTGAAGAAGTGTGAAATCAAGAGATTAACTATACATAAGCTATGATTATAATTTTTGCCCATCAGCTGTAATGCTCGGTGAGTATGAGCATGTCTGGGTAACATTGTGATGACAAGCTGAACTTATGTTTTAAACAAGAGCTGGTTTAAATTGTGGCTGGTTGGTTTGATGGAGTGGCTTGATGAATGCAGGTAGGGAAAAGTATCCACTCTGAGCAGAAACAGGTCCTTAAAAGGTTTTTTTTTTTTTTTTTTAGTAAATATAGCAAATGTGCCAATGTCCAAAATCTTGATTGTTTTTTATCAGTAGAGTTTATTTGTCACCAAAAATATTTAATTGTTACATGACATTTTTTTTTTTATTTGCTTACCTGAAAACTAGGAAAAAAAGGTCATAAAAAATATATATACATAATTTAGAAGAATAATTCGGTGATCTTCCGAGCCTATTGCTAATAATGCATTACAAACTGACAACAGTAGTATTGTATCTACAGTAAAAAAAAAACTCACTTTTACCCCACCCCTAATTTTTGTTTATGAATTACTAGATAGCAAATAAGTAATGCAGACCTGTGAATATTTATACTTGACTCATTTTGGGAAATTTGATTGTTATGTTACTTTACAATTATCTATTCTGGGTTTAAATTTTTATAAATTTGAATAATGTTTTATTTGTATTTTTGTTATCAGTAAAATAAGTACATGTAAACTCAAATTTAGCACAATAATTGTAGTTAGTATTTTTACACAACTTTTATTTTAACATATTCAGAGCATAAAGAAAGCTAGTGCAACAGAGGATCTCAGTGATTCCATTGTAGGTAAACTCATACTGTAACTTGGCTATGTGCGTTGCAGTTATTATGAGTAAATTTATGACAGAAAATTTTTTTTTTTTACCTGTTTGTTGTTGAGATGGACAGCACTACAAATACACAACAGCTTACTTGACCAGAAACACGCTTTAAAGCTAATTTTATTTTTAGCCTGCATGAATGTCTTTGGTTGTCTTTAAATGTTTTAAACCCTGGAAGCGTTCTCTCCATTAGATTTACAGTACACTGAACATCACTTTCACTGGTCTAATTCATTAATATTTCTTTCCCATTAGAAGTCTGTGTCTCACTCTGAATAGTAAGAAAATTGTATTAAAAGAGGTCTGTTTAAGTCCTATAATTAGGCTCAAACTTACAAAATGAAACAAGACAGTCAGAATGTTGTTCGTTAGCCAATAAAGACAGTCAAACAAGTGAATATCCTTCTTAAGAATAATTGTGCTGGCTCACTTAGTTTAGTTAATTTAGTGACTTTGTGGTAACTCAGAGCAACACTACAAAAAAAAGAACTTTTTTTATAATATCCAAGTAAATGAAATAGACCATACAGTTATGAAACATAATACTGTACCACATTTATTTGCAGACCACCAAAGAAATCTATCAAAATAGCAGTGAATGCAATGTTAAATGGCAATATGGAACAGAGAAATGTGAGCATAGCACTATTAATTAGGCCTTTTTTGAAGTAAGTGATTAACCTGAACATTTTCTTGTGAATATTTAGAAATATGTATTTGATATGACTGCTGTCTGTCCAAATGTCTGCAAGAACAGTCAATCCTCCTACTCAACACACTGGTGCAAGCAATTTGTCATACTTAAACGTGATTATATACAAAAGTAGGCGGCTACATCCAAATAAAACAAACCGCACAGCCAAAGACAACTGACAGAATGAAGCCACTTCATGGCCTTCACTGTATAAAGACTTTTCTGAACCTTTCTCCAGCCAACTCCAAACAGAAAAATACAGTTTTTAGGAGATCCACAGCTAATAGGTCAGTACCAGACATTTTGGAGGCTCAGACAAACTTTCAAGACCTTCAACCAGTACTGAGGAGAGATTTTGCTCCTTACACTATGTAAAGGAGAACACAGTGTTACATAGTTTAAAAAATATATATTAATATGGTGTATATAATTATATGCATAGCTTTGCTCATTTGATCTTATTATATTGTTTGCTTCTTTTACATCCAGTCACATCAACCGTAATACATTTCAGATTTTTTTCCCACAAAAATAAAAGCACGAGGCCTATGAATGCTGAGGAATCACATAGTGTATGTTTCCTATTTTGGGGGAAATTAGTTGAACAGGTAAACAACTCTTTTTCTGAATAGTGCTTTTTTTTCAGTAGTATGAGATTGATCAATATGTTATCTCTCTGTGTGTGTGTGTGTGTGTGTGTTTGTGTGTGTGTGTGTGTGTGTGCGTGCCTGCGTGCGTGCGTGTGACACTGTAGGGATTTTAGCTGCTTTTCATGAGGAAAATAATTTTTTTTATTAAAGCTTTTGCCTAAATCTAAAATAGCTATTCATTCATTTTTTGGTTTACTGGTGTGAGAATATGAGTATGAGTGTCAGTGTGCATGTGTTATATGTTAGATTCTTACTTACCGAAGTCACTGGCACAGAAGTGCTCCATTATTGTGTCGGCTTTCAGCTCATTGTCACAGGGTGGACATGCTTTTGAAGCTGCCAGGAGAAAAGGAGAAAAAAAAAAAGTTTTGACAGATAGATTTACCATTTAAAAAAATGATATGGCAGTTTATGATTTGATTAACACATTTGGTTCATGTCCCTCATGCTTGACAGACACAATATTTTGTCTTGTACACTTAAGCTACAGGGGGATGTGGGACTACAGTCCGGTTCACAGAAGCACTGACCACTTTGTAAACAGTTTGTAAATTTCGTCTTGTCACATGCTATTTTCTGTGGGGAGGATACACAGAACAGGAGTCTGGTGCAATGTTTGCATTGCAATTAAGGTGATGAAAATGTTTGAATTTAGATATGTGTATATTTATAGTGTACCAGCATGGCAAAAAAAAAAAAAAATACCACAGAAAAGTGCTCTTTTCTGATTTTTTTCCAGGCAGCTACTGAGTGACAACTGGACTCATATGTTTCTCTTCTCTTCTAACAAGAACAAATCTGACAAATGCAAGAATGGAAACAGTATTTGCTCAATCGCAGTTCAAATCAGAAAAGATTATATCAAAGCCCTTTTTTTTTTACCATAGGTCGAATGTATAATATATCATCTGAGCCATGACTTTTACAGACATAAAGGCTGTTGTACTTTCACAGAAATCCTTATGTGTGTATGTGCATTCTAATGGAGTCTCGTTTTTTTTAAGAGAGACAGGGAGGCATGTAAAGTGCACTGCTGCTGCTCTCAAAAAAAAAAGGGAGCTAAAGGCCAGGGCTAATAGTGCTTAATCCATAGCTTTCAGAATAATAATGAGAGGGAATTCTCCAGGCAACTGGATGTTTGATTTCCTCTGCAATGAGTCACTTCAGACTTCTTCCACAAACTCAAGCAGTTTTGTTCCACAAATGAAGTTCTATGTGGTTATAAATGATTCGATGAATGTGAACGTGTTACAGTAATGCTCTCTATGGGCCTGCCAGTTTACCTAATGAAAAAGAATACTCAATAGCCGACGAGCAAACTACATGCAGACTTTTAGAACAATCCTGATTTTAACAAGGACTGACACACACAAGCACAAAATAAAAACACACTTCAATGGACTCTTAAATCATTGCAGTATGATAGACTATAGTGGTATAATTATATCAACTGTAGTTTTAAGAATACTATTACTCTATTAAATATTGTAATAAATCACGCTTTTACTGTAAATTTAATTCTTTGTGCATTTCTCAGGAAAAAAAAATAAAAACGCTTATAAGAACTTAATAAGCTTGTGTAACGCTTTTTTATTTCTTCTATTGTTAGCAAAGTATATAATTTTCTCAGTTTTTTTTCTGTCAGGTTTTCTGCAAGCTTCTATACCCCTACATACTCATACAGTGAGTCACAGCAACAAGCAAGATCATACATTTTCAACAAGATCTTGTATTAAGCATTATGCATGCAGCATTATGATCAACTGCAACAATTACAGACTTGATGTGGGTTTGTCCAGTGACATGACAAAGTTGAGAGAAGTGTTTCTTCTTATGGGGGTGAAACACTAGAAAGCATATGAACCGTCTTTTCATTTGGTGTCAAAAGTGGAATAGTAGTTGCATCACACAGTAAAAGTTACTGTGGTGACCAGCAGTAGAAATGCTTCCTGGCAACTTGCTAGCACATCCACTGGCGCAGCGATAAAATATCTATTTGTGCGTACCTAGAATCAGCGTTCAAAGCAGAAATGTAGCAGATTTGATTTTTTCTATTAACAGAATTTAGGGGAAAAACTTTTTTTTTTTTTTTTTCAGAAATAAAATTTAAATCCTTATGATCATGTTATATATTCTGTCTGTATTCTATTCATTGACCAATCATCAAAACTTTTAGAAACAACATAAGAAAGCAAAAGTGCCTGGGGTTAAGCAGTTACATGATTCTACCCACCCCTTTTCTGATTCCTTTTTCCAGGTTGAAAAATTAGGGTCAGAGTTTATCACCCCAATCACTAGCTCAGCCACTGTGGCAGATCATTTAAAAAAAAGTTAAAGGTCTGCGAGTGGTGAGGAAACCCCGCTGTATGCACAATCCAGCCAAATTTCCTATACATTCCCTGAGAACTCTAGACTTTGCTTCAGCTGGTGACACTCACACAATCTTGATCTGAATAAAGATAACTGTGGCATTTTACTTAATGTCTTCAGCCTTTAACACTGTCTGACAGTCACACTCTTGAAATTGCACTGTCTTATTTGAACTGCAAAGTAATTTATTCACGTTTGCTGGGTGGTTTATTGGCAGACTGCCCTCTTGAAGTAAAGCCAAAGCATGTGCCTAAGGAGCTACATGTAGCACTGGGATTTCTGCAAACTGAGTTTCTGTGTGGATTTAGTGATCGACTCACATTAACAGAGCATCTCAAGCTATTCGCAATTGATTCAGCTAATCAAGTTACAAGTGAATAAGGCTGATTGGATCACATAAAAAAGTTAGTACATAAGACTAAGCTAAGAATTAAAAAAAAAAAAAAAAAAAAAATGAATAAATGATATATATATATATATATATATATATATATATATATATATATATATATATATATATATATATATATATATATATATATATATATATATATAAACAATCCCTGGTTAATTGTAGTCAATTTCAAAATATGAACTCATATAAGTCAGTAGTTCAGGTGCAATTTGCTTGTTGTTATTTTTCTTTTTTTCTATCAAATAATCCCGTCATACATTTGTATAAACATCTCATTAAAATTTTCATTCCTAAATGCATCGCTCATTCATCTCAAGAAGGTACAAGATAAAACACAAATGACATAAAACATTTGAAAACCATGACCATATTTTAAAAGAAGAATAGCTTTTTTTTTTTTTTTTTTTTTTTGGCTCTGTCAGTTTGGCATTAGATTTGAGAGAATTGAGCATGCCTCATACATGAAAAATGTTCCTCTGTTATTGTAATTAATGTTTGAAGCCCCTCACCCACCCACATTGCTCCCTTACTGTAGAAATGCCATTTACCAGAATCCATGCATCCATCATCTAGGCATGGTACTCTCCAGATACCTATTCAGGAACTCAGATCTTGGCTGTGAACTGGCCCTGGAGGATTTTACCTTAGACCACAGAAGAAATCCCCCTCTACCTTGCTTAGACCACTGCTTACGGTGTACTGGAACTCTCGGCAGGCCATTAAAAAGCCAGACCCATCAAAATCATGTGTGCTTGTGTCGCCAAGCTATCTTGTTCTCTAAATAAGCAGATATTACTCTGCATGTTTATTACACTTAAACCTTTACATGGGTTAAAGAATGAATTAATTAAAACATTATTAATTAGTATAATATGCCTGAAAATGATTGGGAGGTGTTTCTGTTAGTCTGTGGACACAGTATATTTTAAAAGTCAGGCTATTTTCTGAATATTATTTTTGGAATTCTTAAAAAAAAAAAAAAGTTGAAGGAATTTGCATCACTGCTTCTCCCAAGGCAAGGAAAGAATGCACTGTGTATGTCTTTCATTTTGTCTGTTCCCTTATTTTCTTCGTTTTTTCATGTTGTGCAAATGATCTGAATATTGACAAAGAACATGCTTCTTCCCTTAGTCCCTATGATTGCTTAATGTCACTCCCCTCCCTGTACACATTCCTTTTTCTTTCTACTTCACCTTTTTTTCATGGATGGCCCTTATATCTTCGATGAGGCTAACTAATATATGGTAATTCAGACTAAATACTGACCCACAGTAGTTGTGGTTAATTGTTTGTAAATAAATGTTTTGGTAATTAGCTCCCTGGCTAATTGGCTAAACAAAAAAATGAGTGAGAAAGCGAGAAAGGCCAGACACAACATAAGTTGCTCCTTCACATTCCAAATGAGATTGTACTTTTAGATAGCGAAGGCTCAAAGTACTTTGTGTCTTTCTAAGTGTACGATTAATTCTATGCTTTTCACTTTTTGAGAACTTGCAGCTAATAAAGAGAAAAGAAAAGAATGAGTAAGCAGAACTGCATATGATTTTTTATTTTTTTGTCTAAGTAGATATGACCTTTTTTTAAACAGTAATTTACTCATTGCTTCTGCATTGCTAAATACAATATGAATAAGCATAGAAATGTTGCTAAAGATTTTAATGCTGGTGATCCAAATGTTGTAGTTGTATGCAATGTAACTGATTTTGATGTTAGTTTTTGTATATGTGACATGTATATGTGATACTATCACTATTTATTAGCTATCACTAAATCAAAGTATAAAATTTTACATATGAAGCTTTTGTTTGTATATTTATTCTAATGTTATTTAAATAACAATTATTACTGACTGTCACTTAGACTCAAGCAGTCAAGTGGTTTAATAGGATTTAGGAGCTTGTCAGGAATGTTATATTGTTTGGCTTATTTCTTGGTGTATAACATACATAGTCTTTCAGTAATCAGCACTGTTCTAATTAGTCATTTGTCTCTGTTATTCTATATGAAAAAAAATAGATGATCGAACTTTTTTTAATCATACCTGGAGTTTGAGTGGCATGATTCCCAGAGAACTGCATAGGGATGCAGAGATCATTATCAATGGGGAACTTTTCACACTGAAGCATCTCTGGCCATGGAAAGCCATAGGTCTCCATGACAGGGGCACAGCTGTTCCTGACGGCCTCACAGAGAGTGCGGCATGGATAAATGGGCCGGTCCAGACACACCGGAGCAAACAGTGAGCAAAGAAACACCTGTGTGTCAGCGTGGCAGCGCTTGGCCAAGAGGGGTACCCAGCTGCCCGCCTGCTGCATCACCTCAGGCATGGTCTCGTGGTCCAGCAGGTTGGGAAGTCGCATCTTCTTGTAGCCAACAGTGTAGCAGAGACGAAGCTCGGCCGGGATGTCCACGCACTGTGGTTGCTTAGCATAAAAGCGCCCGTTGTGGAAGTTGTCGGACTGCCAGCTATAATAGTCGTACTCCTCTGCCAATGTGGCTGAACTGAAGAAGACCAGTCCCAGTGCTAACGTCATTGAACTAACCACACACACCTGCCTCTTATGCACAGCCATGCTTCTTGAGTTCTATAGTTTATCAGTGTTGGTGTAAAGAGGGCAGCAATACAGTAATCCCTTTTTCCCTCTTAAATAGAAGTTGTTGATAGAAAATCAATGGTCAAAGTATAGTTTGCGATTCCTTCCCTTGTTCAGTGTTGCACCAGTTAATCTTCCAGTATTTGCAATCTCCTGACTTCAATGATTCAGGTGGCTCTTCAAGGAGGGCTGAGTTGCAGCTTTCTCTCCTCTGCTGTTTTCTAGGCTCTCTAAGATGCACCTAAGGAATATGAAGGAGTGGGTTGCTGGCTTTACCAGCCGACAGCCCCCTAACAAGCTGCAAGTCCACTCCACCTTCCACAGTCTTCTCCTGTGCTGAATAAGACCGCCTCCAGTGACCACAGCCAACTGCTCTACAGTGGGCGGCACTCTTGAATAGACTGGCACTCCCCCACAGCCCACCTCCCCAAACACACTTCTACAGTCACACAGCCTGGCCTGTAGCACAAACTGTGTGTGTGTGTGTGTGTGTGTGTGTGTGTGTGTGTGTGTGTGTGTGTGTGTGTGTGTGTGTGTGTGACTGAGACTGGGAGTGAAAAGTGAAAAAAAAGCATGTATGTTGTGTGTGGAGTGTGTTCAGCCTGTTGCTCTTCTTTACATATGTATATACACTCATGCACATACACAAACATGCACACATTCTTTTCTCAGCTTTCCATTTTTTAAGACATGGTGTGTAAAGAGTACCTTTTCTAGAAAGGCATTGAGATTCAGTGCAGCTACAGGTGGTCAGGGACATTTGGCCATGCTATTTGAGATATGCTAATGCCAGGCTTGGATGTGAATAGAGTCAGGCTTTCTCTCTGTCACCTTTTATCAGCGGCCTACGCACACACACACACACACACACACACACACACACACACACACACACACACACACACACACACACACACACACACACACACACACACACACACAGATCCCACACATTAGCCTGCAAGCACTTAGCAGCAGGGGTCCTTACAGCTATATTGTAGCCCTTCCCAACTAACCATTAACAGTTTATAATATCAGTCTTACTGATAGACCTCACACAAGAACTGCAGAAATGTTTGTTGTCCTCCATCTTTTCATGTCAAGCTAATGTACATCAAATGAACCGTTCATATTTAACAACTATTAAACGTTAACAGTTTAACAGTAAAAAAAAAAAAAAACAGATAAAAGTCAGGTGATGTTTTATTATCCAGATAAACCTGACCAAGCAATATATCTTACAGTTTATAAAAATGCGGACACAGAACTGAATCCAGCCAAAGCATTATTTCAGCAATTACGCACTTTAAAAAACTTTGTTCATGTGGTGCATCTGCTCTATAAGTTTGTGGCTATATAAATAATACAAAATAATTATTTTCTTTTAAAGATCCTGAGAATTCTTATTGACTTCATTGTCAGAGATAAAGGATTACAGCATTAAACTGTTTAAAGCTGCAGGTACTGTTCCATATTGATACACAAACCCCAAAAAACACTATAAATTCAAAACCGTTATCTTGTGTCTTAGTGGATCGCAGTTGGACAACTTAATAAAACGTGAGTTCCCTCTGCACTCTCAGTTGAAAGGGAATGGTGCTTGGCTAGCACTCCAAATCCCTCTGCTCTAGTCACTCCTTCTCACTGATGGAAACTCGCTTTACTGCCCAGATAGTGTCAGAGTCTAGTTGAAAAAGCGTCCTCAACCTTTGCTCCTTGAAAATCAATAATTGAGGCAGCAGTTCTAAAGGAGTCCTGTTCTCCTTGAGTAAGGATAACAAACGCTATCAGGGCAAATATTTAGATGATTTTATTGTCAGCCCATGAAGTATTTGGAACAGGTACAACTGTGTGATATCATTCTAAATTAAGAGAGAAGGGGGAAATTATTATTATTATTCAATATAACTTCATAGAATGTATCATTGCTTGATAGTGAGATTTTTGTGAAATGACTACAAATGCCAGGGCATCATTAACTTGTAGCCACACTCAGAAAAGCATTAGTAACAATCATGCAAGAGGTGTGTAAGTGGGTAAAGTAAGCAAAACTTAAGCAAAATTAGGGTGCCTATACTTGAAGATTATTTTTAAGGATTTCTAAAGGAGTTTTAAACACTACTTCATGAGGTTGAGAAGAACATATCTGGACTACTGATTATTTGTCTTACTGTCTGTTGTATTGATTATACTGTTTTGTAAAAGAGGCTCATATAACAGCTTTCTTAACTGTTTGAAAATGCCCATAATTTAAAATGTAATATAAATATATAAATAAATGTATTTTATTTTGTTATTTATATATGTAAATATATAAATAAAATGTATTTAACTACTAAAAAAGAAGATTAAAAAAGATTTAAAAAAAACATTATTTTCTTATTATTATTATTATTGTTCTTCTTCTTTCTCTTCTTCTCTTCCTATTATTATTATTATTATTATTATTATTGTTATTATTATTATTATTATTATTATTATTATTATTATTATTATTATTATCAGCAGAAACCTATATTTATTTTTACCTTGTTTTTCAGCTCTCTCTGGCACTGATTAAAGAGAAGTACAAAAAGTTGAGTTGGTTCAGAATTTTACTGTTATAATCTTCCATCTCAAGTATTCAGTCAAAGTTATATTACAGCTTATATATTGATAGCTATTTAATAATATCAAAGTCTATCTACTATACCTTCCATCTCTCCATAACGGTTTAAATGACTACAGCAAAAAAAGTAGTAAGTAGAAATTAAGCTGGATGATGAGTGAACATACACACTGAATATTTCTCCCACTGAATTAACCCCTCCCCCAGCTGTATTTATACAGTAAAAAAACTTTCTTTCGGCTTCTCCAGTTAGGGGTCGCCACAGCAGATCCTCCGCACGTTTGATTTGGTACATGTTTTTACGCTGGATGCCCTTCATAACGCAACCCTCCCCAATTTATCCGGGCTTGGGACCGGCACTGAGAGTGGCTGGGGATGGTTCCCTGACCGGGAATCGAACCCGGGTCTCAGCGGTGAGAGCGCTGCAGCGCTGCAGCACTAGACCACCAGGGGACCAGTTGTTTAGTACAGTGATTTCTATACATTGTTTTGGGGAAAAAAGGCAATTAAACTACCATTTACCAACTACCATTAATACCATTTCTTCTGTTTAATTAATTACTATAGCTTCACTACTGGATTAAATTTAATTCAAGAGTTGACCATCAAAATACAATTTATATTGACAAAAGCCATTAACCACTTCAGATCAATAAAATAACACATCCTATAGCTTATTAGGTTCTTTCCCTTTTAAATAATTTCTTTTACTAAAATGTTATATTAGAATGAATTTCTAATTTCAATTAAATGTTTTTGTTTGAGTAAAATATTTATTACAACTATAAAATAATGAATTTGATAACATTTATTTATTAATATTTAAAAAATATATATTTTTTAATATTTAATATTAAAAATATTAGCAACTGTTTTAAATAGGTTCAATTCAGTTTCAATGTTATTTTGTATTTGTATTGTTTTTTTGCAGATTAAATCATTTTAATTAAACAAATTTATTTGGGCATGAATATGTTATATATATATATATATATATATATATATATATATATATATATATATATATATATATATATATATATATATATATATATATATATATATGCAAACCCTTTTTCCAAGGAAATGCGGAATATTCATTGACTTTGGGGTCTTTGGGTCTTGAGGGTCAGCACTCATAAATGGTAACTTGGAGTCAGGCGTACTTGTGGTCAATGCACTTCACTACAGATTGTGCTTCCTCCAATCACATTTCAGTTTTGTTTAAAGACTCTTGAAATGATCATGGTCATGGAGCAGAATTCAATGAGACAGATGAGAGAATAGAAAGACCTCAAAGGCAGGAGCCGTCCCTCGGTTCAGGCAAGAAGCAGGATGCCCGAGGGCTGTATGTCTCTGAAGCCTTAATCTGGATGAGGATGTGAAACTTCCACTGATATGCTTTATGGGAGATCAAAGTGTACTGAGGGAGAATAGCAATAAAACATGTGAAAATACCATCAATACAGAGATGCAAATATTCAGGATGATTCAAAGGAGTTATTTTATGTGGATTATATCCATCATTTAAGGATGTTCTTTTGCACACGTTTTACACTCTAGTAACATTTCAGGTATTAACCGAAATGTTGAGCTAAAGCAAACTGTGAAGTATTTATTAAGAGGCATCGTGATAAATATTACACTTAGCCTTGAAAAACTGCCATCTTGCCATGTTATAGGCCATCTGAGGGAGAGCAAGAACACTTGGCAAGCACGATTGTGGGTTACCATGTCAGCAATTTCTGCATGAAATGCGATAGCATAGTAATAAAATCACAGAGCTAGTGTGTGCATTTTTTTGTGTGTGCCTAATGCTTTTGTTTATAATCGTTTTTTATGATTGTGTTATTATCAAAGGAGCGCTTCACTTTTTTCTATTTTTTACAATGCTATGATAATAATAGTGTTATAATAACACTGGAATACAGTAACACACATGAGATTAGTCAGTGACCAAGAAATGTCAATCAAATCGAAGCTAGTTTTTAATTTTATATTCAAATACAACTCTCCTACTCCCAAATCAGCAACAGAGCAGAAACAAAACAGCGATCCAGACAACTGCAGACTTTCCCTGGGAGTTTCTGTGTTGGCCTGCAGATGAAGAACACTGCTTCCCTCTCATTTCCTTTTCACTGTGGTCTATTAAGTGGGTCTGGCCTTTGTTGCCATAACAATCTGTCATGGTAAAGCTTCTTTATGTGGAGGACAAGTTGAATGAGACAAACTTAAAAAATTATAGAGCTTAAGATAACAACAAAAAATTGTATATGATTTTTGTATTATAATAATAATAATAATAATAATAATAATAATAATAATAATAATAATAATAATAATAATAATAATATTAATCTATTTTCTGGATTAGGGCTTAAAATTGGTTTTAAAATTAAACAACATAAAAAATGTATTTACACAGAGAGTCCCCTCTCTCACTCTCTCTTGCTCTCTCACACACACACACACACACACACACACACACACACACACACACACACACACACACACACACACACACACACACACTCTCTCTCTCTCTCTGTCTACTTGGCTGGACAATGTGTTGAACAACATCCTGTTGTCTTTCAGATTCTTGCTATATTAGCATTTTCTTAGTTTGGTTTTTAAATTCCATGTCATATAGGCTCTTTATTATGTATAGAAATACTGATAATGTATGATAACTTATAAGTCTGGTCTGTTTTCTTCTCACCTACTTAAGAGACTTTCCAACAGAGTGCAAAGTGCCAACACAAAAGAGCAGTAACACAGCATATTACATATGGCGTAATACATGCTCTCCTGCCATCTATAATGATTAATCATGTGTTATATTTGTTAATCTGTGCTGTCAGTTTCCTAGATATAGAACAAGCTCTTGACCTTTATCATGTCATACTTTTGGTAGTTAGAGGGGTGATTTATTTTTATTACTCCTACTTGGTCATGTTTAAATATAATATAAACACAATGACACCAGCTGAACCAGATGAAACTTTATTTTTTTCATAATATAAAATACATTAGATAATATTATTATATTGAGATATATATTTAGACTGTAAATAATAAAAACTAAATATATAAGTTTCTCATTATCTCATTATTGATAAATTAATAAATCTCAATATTAATTTATTAGATATACAATCTTCTCTATATGGGGTAATTAGAATCTTCCACAATAGAGTGTAATCTAAGGCAATCTACTTTATCTGGGATGAAGTCCTATAAATTGATTGTTGTTTCCTTTTCACCTTTAGCTTCTCTTACTTCAGGGTTAATAAAAGCATGGACAGAAAATGATTGGCTTGACTCATCAGAAAGACAGAGCTTCATTACTGTTTTCTCTTTTATTTATTTGCTCTTTATCTGATCTTGCAGCAGCAGGTAAAATACAGAAATTTTGCTGTGGGAGCACAGGGAAATGGGAATATGTAAAAGTTAGAAACGTGCCTTGGCTTTGGATTTAAGGCTTTTCTTTGCAGCAATCAGCTTGACTCCTCTGAGAATCAAAAGCAGGACCAGTGAAGAGAAGGCAAACTTCATCTCCCATATAAACCACAAGATGGAGTTACAGTGGAGTTACAGAGGGTTGGCTTGAACAAAATGTGTGATGGCTGGTCATGATAGTAGAGATATCATTTGAGAGATTAAAATCTGGCATGACAGTAAAGTAATAGACATGACAGAGCATTATATCACAAAGTTTCTGTGGTCTAATAATGTGGATGTGGGCCAGATTATTACACACATTTTATAGCAGATAAAGTTTAAGGTGCAAGTATAAAGTACAAGACTCAGAAGGTGAGAAAAAATGACATTTATTTATTTTATTCATTATTTCACAAACAAAAAGAATTAAAAAGCAGTTGAAACATGGTGCAAACCCCCCAAAATATTATAAACAGACAGACACAGGGTGAATCCAATATAAGACTGAGCCTGCCGTTGATTTCAACATCAAGGTAATGAACACCACACAAAAATGCAAGGCTCAAAAGGTTGCAAGATGTTGTGCTGACTGAATAAAAATTATTCTATGCCATCTGTAAACATGAAGTACAGTATTTGATGGCTGAAGAAGGAATAGTTAGCATTTAGAGGAGGGGATCTCTGCTGGAGTATAGGATATAATGTCCTGCATACTGTGATTCCTCCAAATACCAAACATAGAAAAAAGAATCATAGGGTCCTATTTCAATCTACCGCACTTTGATGTGATTACTTGTACTTGCTGATAGGCTACCGGAATCTGTTTTCTGAGCTAAAAAATATTTATCTTAAAGATAATTTACATTTACGGCATTTGGCAGACACCCTTATCCAGAGTGACTTACAACTGAGCAGGGGAGGGTTAAGAGCCTTGCTCAAGGGCACAGCAGTGGTAGCGGGATTTAAACCTGTGACCCTCCAATCCAATTCCGAACCAAATCCAATGCTTTAACTGAGCTGGCACCTCCCCCAATGATCATCTATCTATCTATCTATCTATCTATCTATCTATCTATCTATCTATCTATCTATCTATCTATCTATCTATCTATCTATCTATCTATCTATCTATCTATCTATCGATTTAAACTTGCAACACTAGGCTTTATGTCTGCATAAAGCAAGAAGTTGTTCAGGACTGCTTAACATTCCAAGGGAACTCAGCTCTGTAAAGGTTTATTCAGTCATGACAAACTCCAATCTGAGGATATGGAACAGAACAAGACATCAATACATGAACGAAGTTGTGTAATTGCAGCATGCTTTCACAGTACATTTTATCAGTCACAGCTGCTGTGTAATCAAGTCTGCTGAGGTCAAGACACATTGAGGAGAAATGAAATGAGACCTGTGTTCAGAGCACATTTTCTTCAGGCAGCAGCAGGAAACTGGACCTGCACCAAACCATGATAATAGTTCTAATATGAACTTTTTTGATGACTAGTACACAGATGACAGAAAGGTTTTTTAAAGAAAATATGTACCTTTTTTCCCGTAGGTCCGTGCTGAAACTGCCAGGTGGCACACCTGTATTTTCTGCAGGAAGTGTCCTAGTCTCTGGGCGTGTGTAAGCGAAATGTGTGAACTATACTTTTCCTTTTCAAAATGCAGGACGCTCCAAAAGCAGCAACGAAATGTAAATACCAGTGGCTGCTACATGAGCTGTACAGACATGCTTGTCGGATAGTGAGGTTACTAAACCACCAGAGTAAACAAATCTAGAACAATATTTAACATGTAACATAAACCAGTACGTTTTTGGAATCACACATGATTGTGCAATGTCTGGCTAAATGTTTTTTTTTTTTTCTTCTTCTAGACTTTTTTCTTCTTCTTCTTAAATTGAGAGGTATTTCAAAATGACAAAATATTTTGTGGAAAGATAAATAAATCGCAAGAATTGGATATTGTGACAGGAATATGGCATGTTGGACGGTAGCAATGTCAGTCTAACCCACTTTCAGCACTAGGGCATTATCCTGTCGACAAGATAGCAGAGATATCTAATATAGCCAGCTTTGAAATCTGTGGCATCGGATAAATGTGGCATCTTATATTTGCTTGGAAAATTGACATAGTCTGGAATAGGTTCATCCCTCAGAAGAGAATAAAGGGTTATCAGTATATCAGTTATATCTAGCCTATGAGAAAAAAAAAGCTGCAGGATGTCTAAGAAATGAGTGTCGGTTCGCATTTATTTTAGAGTCACAACAAGGCATAGTGACCATTATTTCCAATCATTTACTAGTACTTGTTCTGAAAGTATGCTTATCTTATCAAAAATCTTGCTTTATCCTCTGAAGATGTTCACATTTAGGAAAATGTTAACCCATCTGTTGTCTTTAATCAAATAAAGCAGGTACCACCAAGTTGTAACTCCATGTCACAGGGGCCGTGGGATAAAAATGAACCCCGAGCCAATTGAGAGGCTCAAATGTCCCAAATAGCAGCACTGTGAAGAGTGATTCCACTGCCTCAAAGTTTATCTCTTCTTACTCTGTTTTGAGGGCACATTACCTTTTATTACCTGAGACTGATGACCTGATGCCCTCACTGTGCTCAAACTGATAGGATGACATCAGACTCACAGTGATTGACATGAAAGATAGAGTGTGCTGTCCCACCCAAAAAGAGCGTAGCTAATTTTGGGCTCAATTTTGGTGTCCACAATTTTTTTGATAAAGCGCAAACTCCATACTGTTGCACCACTCAGGAGAGACTGCATTATATTAAATAATCTGACATTTTACCAAACATTTCCAACTTGAAACCTTTCATGAGTTGCATTTTTTGTCATAAGTGTGTGTTACTTATATTTTTTTAACAGGTAGGATTTTCAGTAGGATTCATTTCCAGCCAAGGTCACTAACAGTCATTCCTTTCTTCATGTTTAATGTGTTTTTCTTCAGTGCAGATGTACTGTCCAAGGGAACGAATGCTATTCTGAAACATAGTCAAGACAAACTCTTTTTAAAAGCATTATTCCGTTGGCTTGCTGCGCTGTTGTACAAGAAGAGTCACAACAGATCAGTTATAGGCTTAATAGGAAATGCGGTTAGCTTTCTCAATTCCTTTCTTGACATTTGCTTAGTGCTTTAAGCTCCAATAATAATTCATTCCTGATTAAATACAAATCTTCATTATTGACTCTATTATCTGTACTCGCCACACACACACTTGTGAAAGTAAGATCTTATCTGGCTATTACAATCTTCGCTGATTATTACACATGATAGGAGTTCAGCTGTTCCCTTTTAATTTTTATCATACATGAGTCCATCTTTAAAAGTGGTGACAGCAAGGGCCTTGAACCACCCGTTATGCAGTCAGTGAGTTCATCTCCCCCCACGCCTGGAATAAGAAGACCATCATTTTCGCACTGAATGCCTTTACTTTTGGTTCCATTCCCGGATGTGCTAGTGTTTAAAATGAGTTCTGTCATTTTTTTTTCATATCCTGGTTTGCAGATTTGATTAGATTATAAGCCTGGTTAAGATCAGCTCAGAACATGGTCCCACATGGGGTTTCATTGCACTCTCTTATACACATAAAACCTCATTTTATTGGAAAATTCATTTAATCTATAAAAAAAAAAGCTACTTAAAAGACAGCCAGCATTTGAAACTGATTAGAGAATCCTTGAAAATAAGCAAGCATCACCTGTTTACTTTGACCTTTTGGCACAATATGTCTTAACACATTAGGGAATCCTTGGTGGAAAGAAAAATTGTACACAAAGAGTAATCCCTGGCTTTGATTTACTGGTCTGTATATAATTTCTATGTCTGTACCTGAGAACAGTAATTCACATGGAAAGGATTACCTTCAAAGCCTCGCCTCCTTCTACCTTACTGGGGTTCCAGCTGTTTTATAAGTGATACAAAACAGCCTGGAAACCTTATTTATTTTTATTATTATTATTAATATAAAATCTTGGCCTCTTCACGTAACTAATGATGAACAGAAATGAAAAACTGATGAACTGGTGGAAACTAATAGATCTTTACTATGTTACTATCTTTCAGCAACAGTCTTTGAGTGGTGAAACAGAACATGGGTGTGTCCTAATACAGTCCAAAATGAGGAAATGGTTCTCTTTTGCACACCCTGCTGTGATTATCAGCCTTTTTTTTTGCCATAATGAGGCCGCCCAGATTTTGGCACACCAACCATGGACATTGGCCAAAATAGGGTGATGTGCTCTTACAGTTGGGAAAACAGACATAACTTCAAAGCCTAAATTGTTTGGCAAATTTTCCATACAATGTACAGAGGAACAAAGAAAGTGAAAGTGGAGAGAGAAGGGAAATGTCTGACAAATGAATTTAAAGATGGAGCCAAAGGGGCTGGGCCCTGTCCATTTCTCCCTTCCCCCTACTATTTACATAGTGTTGATATGTGCTCTTTTCACCTTTGAAATGCTTTAAGGGACTGGAATTCTCTTTTTTCCCACTACACAATGAGATTAATTTGAAGCATGCCCTTAGGCTTCACCTCTAAGTGATTGGGTGAGAGTATAGGGAATCTGTGCTTCCGAGAACAAGGACAAGTCTTGGCTGTGTGAGATTCTCGTAACAGTCCTAATAGTTTCTATAATATCGCATCCACTGCTGGTGTAATGAGCCATGACTTACACCTTTTATAAGGAATGGATAAAAGACTTGAAAAGAGAGCAAGGAACAAAGTCATACTGGAACCTCATTACTGATGATTCTGCTTTCAATTTCTTGACATCCATCTCAACACCCTCAATTCACACAGCTGTGTTTCCTTTATCTCTGGTGACAGTCAAGGTTTAATTGATTTCCTTGACTCTTTCCATCATACTCATTTTACTTATACAAGCAGTGCCATATAAGTTAGAGAATGTCATAGAGATTAATTTGTATACTGTATAATGTTTATTGCTATACTTCTTATTCTCTTTAGATGATAATATGCACATCTCCATGCAATACTCAACTCCTTATTATATAAAAGGCTAAATGGTACATTAGAGCTTTTGCTTACTAATAAGTGATATTGAATCTTGAAGCTGCAAAGAGATTTAAACTTGAATCATCAGGAATGTAAACATTATATTTTACTCAGATAATGACACCACATTCTGCTTTGCCTTTAATGAACTAATAGATTATTTGGCTCTACAGGTCCATACCCAGTTTAATAATAATAGACTTTATAACATCCAAGTTGTTTTTGTGCATGCAATAAACCACCTTTTATATTAGAACCTGCTGCTTGCGCTGCTTATTCTTTAGTCATCTTACTTCTGGTAAAGCTGCAGTATTTTGTGGTCTTCCACTGCAGTAAGGTTTACAACAATTTTGATAACAAGCATGGATCAGCCATTTTTCAGCCTTGCTGCTGCTTGCAAGGTAAACCAGGCATCCATAGTGTGGAAATAGTCTTTATCAAGTTCATCAATATTTTAATCTTTATTAATGTATTGCCTTTTACACTTAAATGCTTTTCACTTGTTGTTCTTTATATTAAAATTTTTAGGTCTTATCCTATAAATATCTTTGTCTTAATTTTCTAAATTAATCAACTCCTGTTGTCTTGCATTAAATTGGGGAATTGTTTTTTCTTTTTTGAAATCAGTGTGCTTCTATTCTTGGTTTGCCTTAGATTTCTGTTTCTATCTGCCTCAATACATTAAAACTTGAATGCTTTTCTTCTCACCAGTGTTGTAAATAACAGTGATTAGACTCAACATATGCTTCTAATTAGCTCAAATCATATAATCTTCTTTGCCCTTCACACCAACAAGACATACCTGGCTGTGAACTACAGTTTACTTAATGTTCCAGAATATTTAGACTGTTGTGAGTGAAATTCCCAGGAGCTTCTGACACATGATTGGCTGATACTTGCATCTGTGACAAGGGTTACAGATGTCCCTATGTTTAAAATGTTTAAATGGCTGGTGAGTGTTTATAGATAAGATACAATCTATAAACTTTAATTATACTTGTATGTTAACTGTTTGTTTAAAGAGTGTGATTAATAATGATCAAATGAATCCTAATAAACAGTATTTGGCATTGCTTTAAAGTGGTACTGCATGATAATATTTCAACTTTTTTTAAATACTAAAACTTAATGACTGTCCGGTCGTTTGACTTCGACATTTTATATTTGTTGATGTCATTATACTCAAATTAAGAGGAGTAAGAGGATTCTGTGATTTATCTGTTAGGTTGCCAGATTTCCCTTGCTAGGTGTTGCATATATTCTTGTAACCACCGTTAGTGGCCACCAGAGGGCATTCCACTGGTCGTTTCTAAAAAGCCCCTTTGACCTACAGTATATGCTCCATAAACTCAAAATATTGTAACTCTCAGCTCCCATCTGATGATGTCATCTAAGTATCTTAATTTGACAACTTGCATAGGGACAGAGTAGCTCATAGAGGTGATAAATGTATCATACAAGGCTGCTCTTGCTCTCACTGCTCTGTGGAAGGATGGAAATTTGCCATTTAGTGTATTTCATGGTTAGCAGGTTTCACAGAGTCTGGAGAGAGGGTGTGGCCATCTGGCCTGCCATATGACAGGAAAAGAATGTCACGTTTTTCACTCTGTGTCACTGAGATTGTTTTACACTTTAGTGACACATTCAGCATGAATAGTAAAAAAGTAAGTGTATATAACACTAGTATGTAGTCAAGTCAAAAAGATGACTGCTAAAATTAAGACGTGAAATCAGATTGAATTAGGAAATATCCCATATTTTTTTGTTTGACTATTTTGAAACTTTTATAGAAAAAGGAATGTGTATACAAAAGAAAAATTAAAATTATTCCGTATTTTCTTCTTACAATGTGGTTCTTCCAAAGAGAAATAATACTCAGCATTACAAAATACCCACTCTTGTTCCAGCACATCCTAAAGAAGCAATGGCTTCATAATCTGGACTGAGCATGGATTGCACTGGCTGTTGGAACCACTTTATGAGCCAAATGACAGCTCATAATATGAAATGTTTGGCCAGATACTCGCGACAAACTTCCAGCGACAAAGCCGCTTGTGGTTAGGACACACAGTGATTAAACACGTTGCACACTTCTTTAGCTGATTTGTTGGATTTGATCAAGCACTAATGTAATCCCTACAAAAGTGTATAAGTAGTTTTTCAGCACTTTGCTTGCACTACATATTTCAATGTTTCCCTGCTCTAATTGTTAACAATTAATCGGATGAGTTCAGTTGAGTATGCTGGTACCTATGCCTATACAGGAGCATATATATATATATATATATATATATATATATATATATATATATATATATATATATATATATATATATATACAGTGAGGAAAATAAGTATTTGAACATGGAGGGGTCTGAAATTGTCTTCGTAGGTGCATGTCCACTGTGAGAGACATAATCTAAAAAAAAAAATCCAGAAATCCAGTATATGATTTTTAAACTATTTATTTGTATGATACAGCTGCAAATAAGTATTTGAACACCTGTCTATCAGCTAGAATTCTGACCCTCAAAGACCTGTTAGTCTGCCTTTAAAATGTCCACCTCCACTACATTAATTATCCTAAATTAGATGCACCTGTTTCAGGGCGTTAGCTGCATAAAGACATCTGTCCACCCCATACAATCAGTAGGAATCCAACTACTAACATGGCCAAGACCAAAGAGCTGTCCAAAGACACTAGAGACAAAATTGTACACCTCCACAAGGCTGGAAAGGGCTACGGTGAAATTGCCAAGCAGCTTGGTGAAAAAAGGTCCACTGTTGGAGCAATCATTAGAAAATGGAAGAAGCTAAACATGACTGTCAATCTCCCTCGGACTGGGGCTCCAAGATCTCACCTCGTGGGGTCTCAATGATCCTAAGGAAGGTGAGAAATCAGTCCAGAACTACACGGGAGGAGCTGGTCAATGACCTGAAAAGAGCTGGGACCACCGTTTCCAAGGTTACTGTTGGTAATACACTAAGACGTCATGGTTTGAAATCATGCATGGCACGGAAGGTTCCCCTGCTTAAACCAGCACATGTCCAGGCATGTCTTAAGTTTGCCAATGACCATTTGGATGATCCAGAGGAGTCATGGGAGAAAGTCATGTGGTTAGATGAGACCAAAATAGAACTTTTGGGTCATAATTCCACTAAACGTGTTTGGAGGAAGAAGAATGATGAGTACCATCCCAAGAACACCATCCCTACTGTGAAGCATGGGGGTGGTAGCATCATGCTTTGGGGGTGTTTTTCTGCACATGGGACAGGGCGACTGCACTGTATTAAGGAGAGGATGACCGGGGCCATGTATTGCGAGATTTTGGGGAACAACCTCCTTCCCTCAGTTAGAGCATTGAAGATGGGTCGAGGCTGGGTCTTCCAACATGACAATGACCCGAAGCACACAGCCAGGATAACCAAGAAGTGGCTCTGTAAGAAGCATTTCAAGGTTCTGGCATGGCCTAGCCAGTCTTCAGACCTAAACCCAATAGAGAATCTTTGGAGGGAGCTCAAACTCTGTGTTTCTCAGTGACAGGCCAGAAACCTGACTGATCTAGAGAAGATCTGTGTGGAGGAGTGGGCCAAAATCCCTCCTGCAGTGTGTGCAAACCTGGTGAAAAACTACAGGAAACGTTTGACCTCTGTAATTGCAAACAAAGGCTCCTGTACCAAATATTAACATTGACTTTCTCAGGTGTTCAAATACTTATTTGCAGCTGTATCATACAGATAAATAGTTACAAAATCATACATTGTGATTTCTGGATTTTTTTTTTTAGATTATGTCTCTCACAGTGGACATGCAGCTACGATGACAATTTCAGACCCCTCCATGATTTCTAAGTGGGAGAACTTGCAAAATAGCAGCGTGTTCAAATACTTATTTTCCTCACTGTATATATATATATATATATATATATATATATATATATATATATATATATATATATATATATATATGTAAAAAAAAAGTCATAATGATTATGTTCTGAAGTTCTGTCCCCTTATATCACACACATAAATACTTGTTTGTTTTGTTTGTTTTTAGGTATATTTCATCACTATATTTATCTATGTACAATGGTTCAAAAAGATCTTTAAACAAAGTAAGGTTCACTCTTGTTTTTGCTTCATACTGGAACAACATAATTGGTATGCTGCCTCAAATATAATGAAAAATACTGAAGTAATCATATTCAGTTAATCAGAAACAGCAGTGTTTCCAGCAGTGTGCTGCAAACTACCAGAGTGAAACACAGGAACATCCCAAGATCACAAGAGGACATAGTGTCTAAAGATTCCTGTGGGCTGAATAGCACTGTCCTACGTCGTCACCTCACCGCTTGACATACACACTGCCTGTAGCTCTCGCCACACAAGAGGCATGTCTTTCTTCAATGAGGCTTACAGATGACCCATTTAATCACTAACGTATGGACCTTTAAACACTCGCAAGCTACTTTAATTGGAACACATGGGTTTAATTGGACCAAATGTTGTTATTGTGATATATAAAAAGAATACATAAATGAACAAAATGTAAATTAAATAAACAGAAGTTAAATACAAATTAAATTAACATTTGGTGTGATCACCCTTTACGTGCAAAACAGCATCTATTCTTCTATGAATACTTGCACACAGTTTTTGCAGGAGCTCAGGAGGTAGTTTGTTCCAAACATCTTAGAAAACACCATTAATCCTGACCAAATCACCAACTCAATTAGCATAAATCGAGCCCCAAACTTACAAGGAATCTCCACAATGCTTTCCAGTTGCCTGCAGACAGTCATTATTGTACCACTCTCCAGCAATTTGTCAAAAAGTTTACCTCCTGCTAAAGCCAAATATTTTTACAACATTACAACATTTTTTATCTCATTAGTCTAGAGCAAATGCTGCCATTTTTCTACACCTCAGTTAATATGTTTTCATGCATAGTTGAGTCGCTAGTTTCCATGACAGAGTTATGACATTTTTGGCTGCAGTTCTTCCATAAAGACCACTTCTGAACAGACTTCTCCAGATAGTAGATGGATGTACCTTATTCCTGTTGGTTTCCACCGAATTGCCGTAGGGCACTGCTTCGTCTGATGTCAGGAGGAATGTAAGCATGATGTATCCTTCATCTGCTGCACAAAGTTTCCTTAGCAGACCACTGCGTCTATGGTCATCAACATTAGTCATTTTTTTGTGTGTCTACAAAATAGCTTAAACAGTACATTTTAAAACCCCAGCCTGCTTTAAAATATTTGCCTGGACATTGCTGATGCAGTAAAACTGCATTGTGACTTGCTGCTGTTTTCAGTCTTGCCATAGTTTCTGCTACAACCTCACCTATTTATATATAGTAATATATATATAACTAGCTGAAATTACCCGTGCTTCGCTACAGAAGGCAGAACGCTAAGCAATATGGCAATAAGCAGTAAGCACTGAGCAGGACTGGATGATCAGAGATCAGAACGTAACGTCAACAAATAACGTACTACCCCTTTGTAGTACCGATACAGGGCAAACTACTTTGAAAATATTTTTTATCGTGCATCTAACATCTAATAAGAAACAATGAACTAAGTTTCATTAGGATCCGTACTGTTATTTCGAAGAATGTACAATGCGTGAGAAATCGTTTTTTTCGCGAGTTAGCCGCGATCCAGGGTGAATTTTTCAAAACCCTTTCTTAGTGAGCACCTAAGACCCAAGAGGAAGGTATGTTCCAAATTTCATTGCAATCCGTTCAGTGGTTTTTGAGATTTCGTGATGAGTGAGTGAGTCAGTCAGTGGTATTTGAGCTTTTTATATATATATATATATATTTATATATATAAATAATAATATATATTATTTAATAGTATAGTTTGGCTGTTCCTCACCCAGATTTAAGCTTCCTAGATGGCTGTTTTTATTAAAGTTAATAACTGTTTTTCAACCTACATATGAAAGTGATAATCAACAGCACCTGCTGGTATTATTGTTTAATCATACAACTGACACTGATTCTACAAAATTCCTGATTGTACAACCTGTGCAAGTGTAAAATTGAAAGTTAAAGGGTGGTCACACCAAACATTAATTTTATTTACATTTTTGCTTTTGTTCCTTCACTTTGCATTTTGCAAATTGATAAGAATAAACAATATAATAATGAAATATATGTTTATGGTTATAGCATTAATTCACACCTTCCTAAAACGTTTGCACATTATTGTATAGAGTATAGAAGCTAGATTTAACCAGTAGTATTTGGGTTGTATTTGTGAATCACAGATCTTCATTAGTTATTTATACAGCCTTCTATTTTCAGCATGTGCATTTCTTCATCTCTTCTTATTTTTATGAGTATGAAAAATCCATGAAACCATAGCAACTGTTTAAGCTGCATGTTGCAATACCTCACTATGTAGATATTTACATTGCAGTGTTTTCTTGCAGGGGCATGAAGAGGACACTCTTAACAAAAACATTTTTCGCACTCTGCCCTGCCTTAATGGAAATGTAAACCTTTGAGTAAGGGGAGTTAGCCTCTGTCTTCCTTTCAAGAGGTTCTCCAGGGCCCCGTGAAAGCCTCAATTTATTGGTGCCCTGATTTCATGGAACATAAAGTTGTATGTATATGTATGTGTGTTACAATGTACTTCAGTAGACTAATTGAAAGGAGTTTACAGTGAAGTCAGAGTGTAATGTTTTTTTAATGAGGAGTAAAATTGTTATGAAGGATTTAAGGGATTAAATACACTGCCTAAACTGTTTTACATGCTGATACTATTCACTCAAATAGATGTTCTGTAGGGGGAACGGAATCTCTGTGACTGTCCTGGACTCAATTAGAAAACTTCTTGGCAAGAACAGACTCCTCCATGTCTGTTAATTATTTGGCAAATACTGAGGCAGTCTGTATAAGGGTAGGTTAAAAATGAACAGGAAGGATATAACTAAATTGATGGAATAGGAGACAAGACCATAATTATGGCAGAGTTTATATATTTTATGAAAACAATCACAGAGGAGGCTGACAGGATACTGAGCCTACTTCCCAAATGCAGCTCAAATTGGGCTGTTTTGTTTTACAGTTTAAAATTGTGAGTTTTGCATACTTCAAATTGTTTACATAATTGTAGTGCAAGCTAAATAAACAGGGCTTTATGTTTTGCTTCATCCAAACAGGTACCTATATATTCTATGTATTAAAAATCCAAAACAAAGATAACTAGCTAATTTTACCAGTATTGACCTCTAATAATTAATAGATTTCTGCTGTCTATTATTCTATTATATTTGAGTATATTTGATGTAGCTTTTCAAAAACACAAAATTTTGGTAAGCTATTGACATCAGTTCAACAACTAGCTACCTTAATCTATGGAAACCTTGATTTAAAAATAGGTCTGTATCTGCCTCAATTGAACATAATATTTTCTGATTTCCTTTTACTTCTTTTATTAACACTGTAGAGGTCTGCAAGGAGGGGCTTTTGGAAGCAGTTTGAATGGAATTAAATAGAGAGACATTAAATAAAATACCTTTTAAACCTGTTATACTGTCATGCTTTGATCAAGCATCGGCTCTCAACGCCCTTACTCGACGGGGGGTGCGGGGCGGTCGGGGTGGCTGGCGTGGTACTCCTTCAGGAGTCCCGGGTCCAGCATGTCCTGTCTGGGGACCCATAATTGTTCCTCGGGTCCATTCCCCTCCCAGTCCACGAGGTATTCCAGGGTGCTACCCCTACTCTGTGAGTTTAGAACTTCCCGGACGGAGTACACTGATGGCTGGTCCAGCATTTCCGGCGGAGGAGGATCTACGGTGACTTCAGGGTGCTCGGTAGTAGGGGATGTAAAGGGTTTTAGGAGAGACACGTGGAAGGTTGGATGGATGTGGTACCGAGAAGGCAGGTCGAGCTGATATGCCACGTCATTGACCCGCCTGATGATCCGGAATGGCCCAAAGAAACGGTGACTGAGTTTTTTACAGGGTAGCGGAGCCGCAAATCTCGGGTGGACAGCCAGACCTGATCCCCTGGTTGGTAAGGGGGGGGCCTCCGACCTCTGAGGGTCAGCGAACCTGAACTCCCACACACACACCCTTTCCCGGAACCAGTAGTCCACCGCTGGAACATTGGAGGGCTCGTCTGTCCAGGGAAACAATGGTGGCTGGAAGCACAGCACGGGTTAGGCCGGTTCCGTCTGTCCATTGGTCTGAGGGTAATATCCCAAGGACAGATTGACTATGACTCCCAGGAGCCGGAAGAACGCCTTCACACATGGAATGTGAACTGGGGTCCCCGGTCAGACATAATTTCCTCGGGGAGGCTGAAGTTCTGAAAGACGTGATGGAACAACAGCAGGTCGGTGAAGGCGGGTCGCTACCTGCTCACTGAATACGTCTGCAAATGATCGGTACTCAGGGGGAATCTCCACCTCCAGGGAGTTCGTAGGGCTCTCCATGAGTGTGGCCGCTAGTGGAATCAGTTTAGGGAGTGAGGGTCTGGCTGGAGACTGGGAAATGGAGTGGCCGTGATCACCACAATACAGGCATGCTCCGGCCGCGAGGCGACGCTCTCTCTCTCCGACAGCCGATGGGATCCGACCTGCATGGGTTCGGGCTCCGAAGTGGAAGAGATGGAGAGAGGGGGTAGCAGGTTCCATATCTGGAGACTGACAAGCCGAATACATCAGAATACGAATACGAAGTCAGAATACGAATAGGACGTTTATAAGTCTTGGGAAACAAACAAAACAGGTATATTCCGAAACATAGGTAGTCCGGGGATGATTGCCAGAATGAACCGTAGATCGGACGTTGAGTGAGTGCGAATGGGAGCCTTATAAAGGGAGGGTGTAAATGGGAGACAGGTGAAGGTGATTAGTATGAAGGCGAGGTGCTGCGAGTGTGCTGAGTGCCGAGGGGGGCGTGGCCGGTGGTTCCCTGACATATACTGTATTTATCTTAACCTTTCAGAATGAATAATCAAAATTTTCCACCCCCCTCTTAACTTCATGAAACAATACAAAAGGAAAGAGTTTCAACATGCACCTTGAAAAATGACGATGTATTTGGTTACCTGACGGCTTCAAAGGAATTTGAGTTTCCTTTCATCAGATTTGCTAGTATATGATCCTACATCGTAGACCCTGACTGAACGGAAATGTTTTTGCTGGCTCCTCTTGGCTGATGGCAGTAGCTTCACCAAAACATCTGGTTTTCATGGAGCACACCAAGGGACGCAGCAGGGAAAAGAGAATTGAGAGTGCTCTGGTGTGATTATTATATATTAACAGCGTCCAGTTTTGATCATGCGTTCAAGGCCAAATGCAAAGGTAAAAATGACCACTGATAACTGATAACTAGCATTTTAGTCATGTCACTATGTTTTAGGCAAATTGTCTGGCTTTAGTCTACAATTCAAATGTAACAAAGGGTGAAAGATTAATTACATCAATTTATAAAAATGAATGCAAGGTACTTCAGGTAAAATTCACATTAGGCAAGGAAGAAACAAGAGACATTTTTATCTCAGTGACATTGACAATGGCAAGGTTGATCGTACCAAACAGGCTGTTGTTTGTGCAAAACTGAAAAAGATATGTTTTTGTTTTTGTGAACCAGCAGATTCAAATTCCTGTTCTTGTCTGATAGGAGTGAAACCCAGCATGGTCTTCTGCATGTATTGATAATAAAGTGGATAGTCAATACATAGATACAATAATACTGATGCACTTAGTCCCTTATTTAGTGGTCAATCACAGTGAAGGTATTTTTAAGGCTTAGGCTTCTAGAACTGGTTCAATAATCTTTATTGTTGATGTAATGCATGATAGAAACTGAATGAATTCAGAAGTTGAACATTCAGTTTGCTAATTTACAGAGTCAATCTTATTTAGAGAAATGTATTCATGCAGCAAGACAATGAGCTGAAACACGCTGCTAACACAGCAAAGGACTTCATCATTGGGAAAAAGTTTAAGTAATGGTAGTGTGATGTTCAATGCCACAACACTATATGACATTTACAATAACAGCATTTAACTAACTCCAAAGGTAACTTACAGAAATGCTTGGAATCCTGATACTGGTTAAATTAATTTATGTTTGGCTCATTTATATTTATAAAGATTTTGTTCATAATTTTTTTTTTTTACATTTTTGACAGACTTTCTACCTGGCTGCAACCCAAATCACTGCTGCATCTACATAAGGTACAAGCTTATATGTTAAATACTATGTCTTAGTACAGTATGTTTACCTCCACAGCATGTTTATTATTATATTGTTATATCTATGCTTTGTTATGGTACTTTGGGTTGTACCTTTGTATTTTGTGCTGCAGTCTCTTACTGTGCTTATTGTTTTATCAGTTATTGTACTGTCTTATAGCATTTGCATGCATGTAGTCCTCTGCACATCTTATTTCACTTTGTGTAAGCTTATGTACTTATGTGTTCATTTCTGTAGCAACAAGTCACTTGACCTAAAAAATTGATTGGCTGTGCCAGAGTACAATGAGCTTTAAAAAGCCTGTTGGGAAAGTAATGCAGCATGAATAACATTTTCTTTTTGAAAAGAAAATATGAAAAACAGATTTTCTTCTAAATATATAACTTATTTGTGCTAAAGTGCTAATTTAAGTATTCTTTATTTGTTGCTGAAAGACAACCAATATCCCCAGCTGTTCAGACGTCATAGGAAAATGCATTTCACCAACAAGGTGATATAAGAAAGAAAAGCATTAACGCCTGCCTTCCTTGTACCCTAAAATATGATGGCTCGATTCATGCAGTGCTAAAGGATAATAACTTACATGATACATAAGCAATTATTTAGTAATAACACGTGTGCAAATTTACACATTCAACTCCACTTCTGAATTGACATATGCTTCATTTTTGTATAATTGATGCTATTAAATGTCTTCCAAATTTTGTATCACACACACACACACACACACACACACACACACACACATACACACACACACACACACACATATATGTATATTTATACACGTTTATAAAATATTACTTTTTAAATCTATACAGCTAGATTAAGTTATGCATGAATTCTACTTTCATGCTGCATGCATCACTGAATTGTTGTTTAATTATGTGACTGGACACATTAACTTTGGATTCTTCAATAAATTCGTCTTAATCATGAACTTAACCGCAAGCCAATATTTCTTAAAACAACTGGACGGCATCTAAATCAATTCAATAAACAAATATTATTAGCATCTGTTTTTCCTATCATATGTAATACCTATATAATATAATTCATCCTAAGCTAGAGCAGTTTTGTAAAAGAGAAATATAATGATTATCATAGACAACTTGGGTTGTTGTACATATGCTAATGATGTATGATATAGTTCCAACATGAAATCCTGATGTGACACCAACTACTCTGATTCCTCTTGATTTTAAGCCTTTGCATGTGATTCTTATCCTACAATAGAATTCCACCTTGCTACTCATCAATGCACCTGCATAGTCTAACATTACATGCTTAATCATGTCATGAATTCTAGGAATGAATACCCCAGCCCTCCTCTCCTACCTTTTATAATTTCATTTCCTGGTTTGCTCCTTAGGGCCTGAGCCCTTTATGCAAACTTTTTTGTAATATCTCTTATGAAAGTGCAACAGAAGTGAAAATATATTGAACCATTTTGATATTTAATCTTTGTTATATTTTATTTTTAATATTTGTTGTAAATCATTCAGAAGAACTCTACTAAAACTCCTCTACTGTCTGTATGTCTAGGCTTTTGTTTGTTTAATATATTTTATGATATACATTTAGACTTTATTTTTCAAATCTGATTGTTGGATCTCAGAATTAAATGCTTACACTTGTATTCAAGTCTTAATCTATATGTGAAAAACATGTTTTCAACTACAGCCAACTGGTGACTGTGAAAATAGCAATGTGACTTTTATAAGATAATGATTTAGCAAGATGTGGCATGGCACTGCAATGCACCTCCACACTTTTTTTTAAAGAAAGAGGAAAGAAACTGATTTGATTGCACATCGCAGCAGCACACCTAAGGAACGATAATAATAAGCCTTATATTCTAACCCAAACCTGTTTTTACATGTCATTCTTTTATAGGATATATTTCCTATGGTATGGAAAAAACATAATCATAATATCAAGATGGTACCCTTATCATGTGTACATGTGTTCTGATTGTAAATAGTTCGAAAAGTAATGTTTATATGTACTGTTGTTCCTATTTATTAATACACTTTTTAAGATGATTGATACACCAGAGCCTCCACATTCTCTGCTCTCCATAACTACAGATATTTAGAATCTCAGACAAAATAGGTTCTGTCTTTTTGGTGCAAAACCACCCAGAAGTGCAGCCCAAGGATTCTTTTGCAATCACTTCAACCCACAGTCAATTAATCAGAGCAATGATTTGCAGTTGCAATATCTGTAAGAAAAATTGATACCACTAAGATTCGGATCGCTTCCCAAACTAATCCTTATGAAGTGCAGTGCCTCTGGACCAGAATCATCCCAGACACAGTGTTGGAATGACTGCTGTTTTTGGTTTACAGGGTGTCATCCCTTGTCCATTTCATCCTTTCTCTCACTTACCAGATGAGCTAGGCCATGACTGCAACATTTCCTTACACATCTGCCAAGTTGGTCTTTTACAGATGAGAATGGTTTCCTGTACCACAATGTCCTATTTTGATGTATAGTGTACGTTTTAACCCTGAGACCCTCTTTTTTATTTTGATTGTTCTTTTTTTCAAAAATAAATAGATGGTACTTTAACATGAACTGAATGGCTGGATGTTTTTCACATAAGAGAAAGTATTAGAGTAGAGTAGCATATTTTGTCTCCAAGTGATCTATACGTTCATGAAAAATACAATATACCATACTGAACTTTTGTTTCCTTGTTTTTGTTTGTCCGTTTGTTCACACAGCGATTCCATGTAATTGATATTTAATGTTTTGCATTTTTAAAACTGTCATTTACTGGCTGGATCTTTTTAAGTCAACAGATAGCCAGAAGATATTTGATGTGGTAGAATGCTCAGAAAACACACGCACACAAACACACGTGCACACACAAACACACGCACACACACTTCATAGACTAATTTTTTTTTTTTACTATAGTTATACAGATGTTTGGAGGAAGGTATCTTGGCTCAAACTTAATCAGAATGAAATCCACAGCCAGGTGGAATCATATTGCTGAAATGCAAGATCATAGCACAGATGGCACAGATTAACTTTGGTCATTATCTATAAAGTATCCACCCACTGTCCTCCTGTCTTCAGCAAACCCCCCCCCCCACCCCTAACCTCCCAAATGCCTAATTTACACCCAGTCTTGTGGAATTTCATTTGACAGCTACAAACAATTTCATATAATTTAGAAAGTATTTCATATAATTAGAAAAATTCTTCAATAATCGCTGTGTGTTCTGCATTCTATTAAAAATAATTCATACCAGGAGTGCAGTGTTTCTCTGTTGTGTAGAAAGTGTATACATGTAGTTATTAATATTGTTTGTTTTGGGTTTCTTTTCTTTTCTTTTCTTTTTTTTCTTCATGACTGCTTTCACTCATGCATATAAAACAAAAAAAACTTTAAGAAACTGTTTTGTTTATATTATTATCAGAGAACCCATTTCAGAACCAACAGTTGCTGTATTTACCATTATCGTTGTTATTATTATTATTATTATTAGTAGTAGTAGTAGTAGTAGGAGGAGGAGGAGTAGCAGTAATAGCATACTAATAGTATTGCTGTTAATGTTGTTAATGCATTTACCAATTTTGAGTTCATGAGTAGTTTTGTTATTTCTCTTCACACAACTTCTCTGCTAACTGACTTATATTGCCCCTTGGCAGTAATTAAGTTATTAGTGAGTTTTAATGTACAATAAATTGTAAAAATGTGTGAAATTTCGATGGGAAAATACTGTTGTGAAATCTTTGTGGACATCGAATTGAAAAAGCCTCAGTGGATATAATACTCACTGTGGTCAAACAATGAATGTCTGAGATGAATATTTTTCAGCCTGTAACCAGACATGAACCGAACCCCCAATCTTTTTTTTACTTTTCTTTAATAGTGATGTTCTGCCAAGCGTTTACTAATGTCTTCTCGAAACACTTTGTTGCCTTAATAAAAGTATTGGTCTGCTTTTGAAATATGCTTTAGATTATTGTTCATCTGCAGTGTGAAGCATCATCCAATGAGTTTTTAAACATTTGGCTGAATCTGAGCAAATAATATAATCCTATTTACTCAGAATCCACTGGAACAATGAATCGGCTAAGCTGCCAACTGTCCAGGTACTTTTGTTCCCCTAAAACATTCAGCATAATAAAAACTGCTATAATTCCTACAACATTTACGCAAGTTGAATGGAAATACTCTCAGCTTGATGCTGGATGCCTACAGCGCATATTAATGGATTTCATTTTAAATGCTGTGTTTTACTGTGTTCTACAGTTAATAACATTCTCAATGTACAAATATTTATAGACCAGACTGCATATAATTTTCCAGATAATTTCACACATTTATGCTGATTCATTCATGGTTGGTGCTAAAAACATGAAAGTAGGCTTTATGAATTATAAGTAGATTGGATGCTGTATTATTTAACACAATTTTATAGGACATTTATAGATCACCTGCAGCTTATTATTTCTTTGCACAGCAAAATCTCCCAGGGCTCAATGAACATTTGCAGTAAGGTCAGTTTTAAAGGTTCATTCAGTTGTGTGGGTGTTCATTCAACACACTCATAAAATAAAGTACTACGGGGATTTAGGGTGTGTATGCTCGGCAGCCATGTGTCATTTTTACGAGTAATCCTACAGAGACTGTGTGTGTGTGCGCGCGCGCGTGTGTGTGTGTGTGTGTGTGTGTGTTACCTTGAGGACCTAAAATATACGCTGTAATTACCTTTTGCTTGTGCTGCCACTGCACGCGCGCGCACGCACGCCGTCTAGGTTTAACCATGCGCGCGCTTGGCTGACTCAATCCTCAGCTGATCCTCACGCGAGTCGCTCAAGCTGCTCTGAGTCCGGCTCATGGCAACATGGCGACAGAGGTAAGATACCGTTTATCACACACACACACACACACACACACACGTGCACGCACACACACCTGTATGCTTTGATTCTTGCGGTCCCTGAAAACCCCTTATCGGTATCAACAGCAGTGTTTTCAGTGCATTATGTTCTGTTAGGCTGACCGAGGAAGCGGTGTGTATCAGGTGTGTGTGTGTGTGTGTGTGTGTGTTGTAATCCGTTAGAATCCGCACAGTTTAGGACTGATCTCACCAGATTTGTTCAATAAAATAAATTATGAATAACATTTCTCATATAATGATATGGGATGATGGTGTGTATATGTTGTGATGTGTAAGTAGCTGAGGCTAAGGAACCCTTTGAGATTTAACTGTCAGCACTGTGGACAGCGGTTTTATTGCATGTTTTTGTTTCTTCTACAGAAATTAAAACTGATATACATTTCTAATATATATATATATATTTTAGAATAATATTCTATATTCTTGCCAAAGTGTACAGCCTGATTGTGCTTGAATTACATTTACATTTACAATTACAATTACAAAAAAGGAGATATGTCTATCTATTTTTCATAAAATGCACAACTGTTAAAGTTTTGACTTTTCTCACATGACTGGATGCACCACAGGAAGTTCTGTCCGAAGCATCGATCAAGGTTTAATATACTCTATGAGTAAGTAATAAATTGACAAATGTTCTATATTAACAAAGAAAGACTAAAATTAATAAATAAACAACCACATGACCATTATTACATGCATTGGAATTAAAATTCTATTTATTTACTCATCAAGATTTTAAGATGCTTCAAGATGCTTTTACTCATACTATCATTACATAACTGTGTGTTTAGGGAGGTGTATGGATCTGATGCCAACCCACCTCTACTTTTTTTATATGAATCATGCATCTGATAATTAAACCCCATTTCTAATCTATTATCAAGTTAACTTTAGTGCTGTGAGACTCTGTATCAGTGAGAGGGTGTATTAAAATGTGGTGCATAAAAGTTTACAGGTTAATTGATGGCCAAACATATTCTTTTACTCCAATCTTAGCAAACCTTCATGGCTACAACATACAAGACATTGTATAGAATTGTGTGTTTTTAATTATTTTTATTTTTTTGGATTGGGGAAGTTTGAGAGAAGCCCACATATGGTTGTGATGATTAAGCATTCAAGAACATTCAGGTATTATTGTATTGTATATGCCAAGTTAAAATTTTGCTGATGGCTAAATAAATATACACACACAAAGTTATTTTTTTATGTTCATTCATTCAATCGTCTATTCATTTATTCATCTTTTCTAATTAATTTATCCTTTTCAGGTGTAACACTGGACCTAAGGCAGGAGAATGAATTCAGAACTGTGAAAACCTGCTCACATAATAACCAAAGCTCAGAATTGAAGCAGTGACTCTGGAGCTGTAAGGTGCCAGGGCTACTCAGTGCACAACCAAGCAGCCTATATTTATGTCTGACTTCTCAGTTTCCAGTATATCTAACTTTATCCCTTTATTTTAAGCTTTTACAAATGTATGCAGGGCAGTATGGTGGCACAGTGGGTAGCATTATGTCACGTCACAGCCCCAGGATCCTCAATTCAATCCTAATGTCTAGTCACTGTTGTTTTTGATTAGTTTTCATGATCACAGTGTGTACACATGGTTGTTTTCCAGACACTTAGAGTTCCAGGGTTCTCATACCTCCCAAAATATGACAGAATCTAAATAGTAAATGAGTATGTGCATGAGTGTGTGTAAAGTGCCTAGCAATGGATAGCCACCTCACCTAGGTCCTATTCCCTATTCCCTATTGACATGCAATATTCCAGGAATAGGCTCCACTACAACCTTGACAAGGATAAAGTAATTACTAAAGATGAATGATTGAAGATGTGTGCATGTATGCCTTCAAGTTCACTCATAGCTCAAAGCAAGTGGACATTTGTTAGAAAAAAAAGCTCAGCTGTCATAAGCAATACTTTACACTCTGGCTTTAGGCTTGTTATGATCTTGTTGTCCTACATTATGTTCATGTCAATGCTGCCTTTATATCTCATATTCTGCAGTGCAGCACATCATTATCATGCATATTTCAGTACATGCGCCTTTTCTATGTTTTGAAGTGTTTTTTTCTTGGGTCCAATTGTTAATTCTGGAATCACTGTGAAATATGTGAAAGAAGTCTATATATATTAGTCTATATATATAAGTCTATATATCCTCTTAGTAGACTACAGTCCATGTTTAAGCATTCATCCCCATCATCAACTCATTTATTTTATGTTAGTAAAATGAAGAAATCTTAGATTTTATCTTTAATGGAATGAAGTCAGGGAGGCCTATAACCACTTTTCTATAACCACCAATATTAAAGTCATTAGACTGTAAGGCTGCATTACTCTATATGTAGAACAATTTTGATAATTAGCTTTATGAGGAATCATTGTTTCATGAAAAAATAATAAGCCTATTGATGACGTTATAACTTATAGGAGCAGAAAGTTGTGTGCATTCACAGAATTGCAGTGAGATATAGCTAGTAGTGAAAACATCTTTGCACCTGATAGACTGAATGACACATGACATATAGGCATTAGACTGTTTCACTTCATTCTAAAATATTTTTTTTGGAGAATAATCCAAAATATTTACTCCTTAACAACCACTTACCATCTGTTTCTAGGGTGTAATCACTGTTAACCTGCATGGTAAAGAAGGGTTCAAATCAAGTGGCTTTTATTGTCATTTTAATCAGCCGCTACAGTACACAGTCCTCCTGGACCACAGTTCTTCACACATGCACAGTACAAATATGCTAATGAACAAACATAATATATAATTGTGTGTGAATACCAATCACTAGCAGATACATTTAGAGGGGACCAGACTAATATTATATAAACATGTGTATTCTACTGCTGCCCACTGATGCCTCAGGAACCAGAAAGTCAATGCCAAACCACATGAATGCATCAGTCATCCGTTTTAAAATTTAGTAGTTGTCCAGGTGCTTACTGCTACTCTTGATTATATTCCCCTAAGGAAGTTCCGTTCAATACTTGTAACATTCAGGAGCAAAGATTTAACCGACCATTGCTGAGTCAGCCGTTGTATTATGATTCTGAGGCTTCCGTGGATTTAACATTACTAAGTGTAAATCCTCAAAAGTAATGGCCGCAATGGTTCTAAGTAAAGAATGTAGTTTTAGTGCCAATTTTATTCTCAGCTGGCTTCATCATGAATTTACCATGCCAATCTGTGATTTGGTGCTGAATGCTTGGTGAATGGGTGGTCTGCAATACACATGAGCACACTTGTAGCCATTTTACGTTATCTGCAGACCGGCTGCAACACTTTATATCTATAAAATCATTACGCTTATGACCTCATGTCTTTAGAAATTTTTTTTTGTTTTTTTGTGTTTTTAATATAAGCTGGGCATTTTCGAAAAAAAAAAAAAAAATTTCTTTATATGAGCCATTAATTTTATCTGGACCACAAACAGTATATGAAGAGAATCCTGGCTCAATGGAAGAGTTTATATTGTCAGACTATCTGCTGACTCATTAGACAATTTCATAAAACTTCCATAAAGCTGCGTAAGGGTTTTATAGCAGTGTTTTAGCAAGAAATCGGGCTCATTTTAATGGTAGTATTAATACTGCAACTAAGAACTTATGTATAGCTAAAAGTGGTTTTAGTTACAAGTTGAGCATATAGTGCAGTTTAATCTTGTTTTATATTCTAACAATGAATATGGATAGCTGTGCTTTGATCAAGAAAAGGTTACACATTAGTATTTTTTTGTTTTATGAATGATTTAGTATAGTTCTATAATGCTATAATATGTACAGTGTGGGATGCTCACTCCTGGGAATGAGTCATTCTAGATTAAAAGTCCAGACAGTTTATACATAATGTATGGGATTATTCAAATCTGCCTGCAGCCACCACTGTTAGAATAATTCAATGCAGAAATATTAGTTTTCTCCTACATCCTGTTGTGGTAAATGGTCACACTTGTGAATTACATTGTGCTTATCCTTTATACAAACATCTTTTAATACATACTGTAGGATAAAATCTTGTGTACACATTCAGGAATAAATAGAATATGTTATTGGTTTAGAAAACACTCAATATTTTGGATATCTTCAGAACACTCCAAGTCAAACTGTTCATAATTCTTTTTTAAGCGACTTAAAAATAATGAATGATGATTTATACTTTGCATGTACAGAATATTACATCCAATCAAATCAGTATGTGTACTGTATTGTTTGTTGTAGCTCCAGAACCTTCAGGATCTAAGGCATAATGCCTCACTAGCAACCAAGGTGTTCATTCAGAGGGACTACAGCGATGGCACCGTCTGCAGGTTCCACACCAAACTTCCGGCAGAACTCAACAGCCGGGTGTGTGGGTCATAGCATGAATGCATGTGCATGGGCCATTGTCAAATATTTACAAATATAAAGTTTTTTTTTTTTAAGTCTTTAGAGCCTCATGTGCATTGTTAGATGAGAATTTAAAATATATAAAGAAAAACACATGCAATTTCCAAGCCCACTATATTTTTTATATTTTAAAAGTATGGAAATATTTTAAAAGGTGTGTAGCTTAATATTATTATTTTTTTTTTATGTATACATTAATATAGTATTAACATTTTATCCATTAAACCTTTCAGTGTGTCGTCCATTATATGTTATAAAGATTTTATCATTATTATATATATTGTGCTATTGAATGGCATGTCATATAGATGCTAGTTAAGTCTATGCAAAAAATAAATAAAGCAAAACAACTCAACGTTGTTACTTAAAAATCACTGTTCGTCTTGTTACATGAGCAAAATGCAGCCACATTGCAAAATATGAAAAAAAGATGTGAGATCTGAGATGATTTAAACCCTTTTTGTGAAAGGTTAAATACATGTTTAAGGGGACTGTATGCAGGCATCACAATCATGAAAGCACGTATCATGTAAGTCTACTAAAAATACTATTCGCTCATACACATTTCTGTCAGTGCGAGAAACACAAATTACATTATCAATTTTTTTATGTGAGAAAATTGAAGTCTTCAAAAAAGTATACTGTCTTTATATGTCTAATAGTATCTCAACTGTAGCAACTAAAGCAAAGATAAATGATATTTACAAGCTAGATGACTTTTACACATGTCAACACTGGAGTGAAATCACTGAAGTGATCATAAAATATGACAAAGATGATAAATGCTCCACACAAAGACAGAGTTGCACAATTGCTGAAAAGGGGCTACAGTGTTTTTATGACTGAATTTGCCATTGATGACCTCAGCAGACATTTGTCGACAATCTGGTCCAGAGGTTATGTGTGTTTTTATTAATTAATTAAGTCATTTATTTATTCATTCATTTGCTGTATTTTATATTCTAGTTCATGTATTAAAACAGTAAAAGTATCTATTATCTGTACACATGGATATTCGCTTGGCTTGAGGTGTAACAGCATATTTTGTTCTCACTCTTTTGCAGATCGAGCGGACTCTGTTTGAGGACACTGTGAAGACGCTTAATAACTACTATGCAGAAGCCGAGAAGATCAGTGGTCAATCTTACCTGGAGGGCTGCTTGGCCTGTGTGTCAGCTTATATCATATTCCTCTGCATGGAGACACGATACGAAAAGGTATTGAGATGTTCTTCCTTTATCCCATTTACACTACAATCAGCAGTTACCATCTTTCTGCTAAAGTTCTTGCACATAGCCAGCTTTGATGAAAGAGAAACCTCAGTCATCAAAAGATTGCAATGTTTTTGTAAAGACTGAATTCGGATTTGACGTACTACTCCATTCAGCCATAGCCACGCATGTATTCAGAGGAGCAGAAGCAGACGGAAATTGTTTATGAACGCACGTCAAAAGATGTTCTGGTGTTTGATGTGCTCAGATCTGCCATGCTTACAAATGCGTGCAAGTTAAGTTCACTTTGTGACTCTGCGCTAAAGTACTTGCACCTGTTTGCCAGTCACTGCACCTGAATTTCTGAGTTCTGTTCCATGGCCGATTCTAAAAGGCAGCTAATTAACCTGTCCAGTTATGCTTTACCTGCCACTTATTCAGATGGAAACGAGATGAAACAAACACATTGTTCCTACAAGCATGTTTCTTTAGCCGCTTTCTTTCATCCCCTTTCTCTTCCTTAGAACTTTCAGAAGCAATTCTTGTTTATGTTTGTTCTGATTTTCCCTTTTGTTGAAGCTCATTAACCTATGCACAACATTGTTTATCAAACCCACTTTAGAAGTAAACTTTGATAAACTGCCACCCATGAAGAATATTCTTGTTTGCTGCCTCAGCTGACAGAAGGCCACACATGAATAGACATGGAAGGACGGCACGTATGCTCAAATCTAGCCTGATAAACATCTTTCTCATCCAAGACAAACGACTGGGAGCAAGTTTCAGGAACTAAGAAAATGTATTTAATTATTTCAATGTTTAAAAAAACAACAACAATGCTTTAATTCACTCACAGTATTATATTAATTATGGATCATTGATATCTGAGCACTTTCTCCTAAACTTCAAAACTTAATAAGGGCATAGAACGAGATTAACATTAGCATTGCATTTAATCAGGTTTACAGGAACACATGAGTAAAGCATAATGTTTCATTTAGTACTGGCATATACTTGTTTTTTTTTTCATAACAAAAGACAAATGAATAAACAAATTTCAGAACATCTTTATAGATGTGGTAGCTATATGAGCAAACTGATCAGAGTTCAATCAGAGCTCAGGCTGGACTTTTACTTTTTTTTTTTTTTTTTTTTATGAATGTGATTTAAAAAGACCCCTTTGCGCTAGAATAAGTTTTATCTATTTTGTTTGCATAATGTTCAAATTTATTAAAAAGTTCTAACAAAATGTAACATATAAATAGAAAAAAGAGCTTTCTACAAAAGTTGCAAGAATCTCATTGACCTCATACAGTCCAGTGACATTAATTTTCTTATTTCTGGGCTTTAGCCAAAGCTCAAATATACATCAACCTGTTCATTATGAACCTCATTAGAGCAGTGCTCATGCTCAAGTTCATTCAACTTATTTAAGCAGTTTATTATGTTTTTGTGATGCACCATCAGAGAAGAACCTTGCTTTTTTTCACAGCTATGAAGAGTGAAAAGGCACAGTATATAGTTTTACCTCATTGCAGTGAGAAAGCACAGGTAATGCAGCTGCTGCATTATTTACATAAATCCAAAATTGTATGCTAATACAGTCTAAACCAAGCCCTCATTAGGCTATATAAATTATTCATTCATCCATCTACAGTAACTGCATTTATCCTTATCACATTGAATCCTGAACTTATCATGTTGCACGGGTAAAAGGCATGAGAATCCATGCCAAATGCCAATAAATGACACAGGATAAACTCCAATTCACACACACACACACACACACACACACACACACACACACACACACACACACACACACACACACACACACACACACACACACACACACATGCTTATGGCTAAGCCAGCAGAGCTAATCCTGATGCATGAATGCATGTTTTTGGACAGTGGGTGGAAACCAAAGAACCCCAAGAAAACCCACACAAACACACATCAGATTTACTGGTGTTTAAAATAGTGCTTAACAATATTTGAGTCTGTAAAAAATGCTTCCCAGTTCCCAGATGCCCCAAAATAGCTTTGCTAAAAATTACAAACTGCTGCAATTTAATTTGATCAGAGACAAAAATGATTCTCTCCCTCCTTGATAGAATAATCCTTGATTACTTGATGAAGTGAAAAAGGAGCACATATCATATATTATAAAGTATGTGTGTTCAAACAAAAAGTTTTATCTCTTCAGAGCTCCATAGAAAACAGATCAAGCTTAAACCCTCTCATCTTCCAGGGAGATATTTTCCTCTTAAGAATCTTTATAATGTGATTCAGTTTGCTCGTTTTTCATGTCCTTGCCTTGTCTTTGTCACTATTCAGGTCTTAAAAAAGATCTCCATGTACATTCAGGAGCAGAATGAGAACATCTATGCACCTCGAGGACTTCTTATCACTGACCCTATTGAGAGGGGCATGAGAGTGGTATCCTTTATATATAGTTATGGCTATCTCAGGGAATGCACCAAAGACATGAACTTTATGCAAAGAGCTTCTGTAAGCCAAAAGAGATGAAAAGGATGTAGCGTGTACTTTTAGTTGATTAAAAGGCAGACATGTTGTAACATTTTGGATCGTCAGCAATGTTTTAACAGTGTAAGCTGATAGGGTGAGCAAAGAAGAGTTACAGGATTGTAGTCATGGTATAATGAATACCTGGAACTCCTGATAATACAGTATGTGATACAAATCTCCTAGATCTTTAGATGACATGATTACAAGATCTGCAAAGGCAAGCTGTTCATCTATGAATGCCCAAAGGGCCTTGCTAAAACAATATAAGCTGTCTTTGGTAAGAATCCAGACTCAGATGCCTTTGAGGCATGTTGAGATTTGTGCTGAGACAGTGGTGCTCCAGACAGAGGAACTGAAAAACTCAACCTTAATTAATTTATGCAAATATATTTCATTGATTGAAATATATGACATTGCATATTTAACTATGCAATAATATTAATTTCTGCAATTATTTAAATATTGCACCGCTATTTAATAGTATATCAGCCAAGACATACAATGATCTAAATTCGTCTCTATCACGTGATGTGCTAAGCAGAGTCTGTCTTATAAAGAACGATGTGGCTGAAATCCTGGACACCAGGAGCAGTTCCTAAATCAGAAAGTGCCAGTAATCATTTAGAAACTTTTCTTTGATTAATTTTTTTTTTTACTTGGGTTGACTTGTTAAGAGATGACAGTCTCTCCATTGGACCATCAAGCATGTCTGGCAGTGCAGTCAATTTATATATCCACAGTTCCCACTGTCTAGAATAGGACTTTCCACACTAACCACCAACAGCTCATCACCAGGGTTTAAAACTTCAAACAGACAACGATGTTGGCTTGTTTTTGTAAAAGAGAGCTTTTTTTTTCTAAGAAAGTTTAGTTCAGTTTATCTAATAAATTCAGATTTTTTCCAATTTTAACAAATGTAACAAAATTATTATAGTTCTTTTTTTTATTTATTTCAAAGTACTGCTAAATTCTACACTTTCACTTGTGAGGGATAATGGCTGTAAATGCTAATAGATTGTCTCTCAGACGTTCTATACTGTTAAATCTAATTATAAATGGTTAAAACATGACACAGTGCTACTGAATAAATAAAGAATTATAATCCAAGCAACCATGCTTTGATTTTTATCCTATAACAGCACACTGTTTTGTTTATTATTTCTATTCAAGTAGGCACAGGGTTAAATACCTGAATATACTGTAACACCTATCCATAACCCCTATTATAAAGCAAATGATAAACGTGTTTTAATTACATGTTATATACATCCAGCATTTAGGGCTGGTCATATAATTCTGGATGTGCTGTTATAATCCTTGATTGTAATGGTTCAGATAGAGATCTCTGTCTTTGAGGATCGTTGCTCCACTGGCTCCAGTTCCAGTGGCAGCTCGGCATCTGGCAGCAGTGCTCGGTGACTGGAGGAGCAGCACCAGGGGTACGGGTACCGAGTGGCCAAAGGGATCACCAAGATTCGCATGTTGAAACATGAGAGCACCAGATTCTGAATCAAAAGGATGTCAAAGACACTTTTCTTCCCCTCTTTCTTTGCTATAACATAATTCACATAGTATGCACACAGTCGCTTTTTCACTCCCATCCTTTTTTCATCTTCTGTGTTTTCATTAGCAACACACATGATCTCCAAGCTCCATATACCATGCCTCACAGACACAGAAATAGAGATCAGGAGTTTATTTATACAGTATATATTACAGGCAAAATATTTATTTAAGTGTACCTGTTACAATTTCTGTCTATTCCTGTCAGTTGAACATTTTTATGTATTTGGCAGATGGGTTGAGTGCTGGATGATGGCCAAGCCCTCCTTGTTCTCCTGTCTGGTCTTCTTTAAGAAGCATTGCAACAGTTCACTACCATTGCTGATCTTGTGCAGTGCTTGAGGCTTCTGTTCACTTGGCTAACTCTGGCATTCACCTGTGGCTCAGTGGTTTGCTGTTCTGTTATGTGGGCAGTGAGCCCAGGCAGATCAAGTTCTCCCTGTGTTTTAGCTCATTGGGTATGCAAGCGAGCTTCAGTCCATCGAGGACCTTTTGTCTCCATAAGATGAAAGCTACTAGTAATTTTGGCTTGTCCGCTGAGCTGTGGTTGATGAATGGGTATATGTATGTGTATGTGGACATCAGATAAGCTACATTTAGCTAATAAAATTCAGAGGAAGTTGAATCAGCAGCTGCTTAATATGAACTCCCCAACAAAACAGCTGCCTCATGTGTGATGTTTCCATCTTGGTCAGTTTTGCATTAATGGTAGCTCCAGGCTGAAATTTGCACAGCATCTTATATATGTCTTTATACATACTTGGCAGCTTGATCATGAAAGCCGTCATAAACTCATTGTGATTTGCATACATTTACGTCCTGTATAAAATATACAGTGGAATATATTAATGGATTTGGATATAAATGTGTTTGTTATTTAGCAGAATTAGGCTCTGTGAACACCATTTATAGAAAGTTGAAGCCAGACATGGTGTAATTTCTGATATAAACCACAGTTGTTTAGATTATATTCAGAAAAGAAACTGGTAAGGCAAATTGCATTAGAAATTTTCTTCATCGTTTCTGCTCTTTGTTTATATTCTCAATTCTGGTGTATAGATATATGGAATGTATTAATTAAAAAGCAAAGGGATCTACTGAGAAGCTGATTTCCTACACAAATGGCATAAAACCAGATTTTCTTTCCTTCATTTATTCATTAATTCATTTAATCATTTATCTTCAGTAAACACTTTATCCTAATCTGGGTTGCAATGGATTAAAAGGCCTATTCTGGGGACACATTTGACAGAAGGTGGGTTTACTCCCATAAATGGGTCCAGGAAGATTCAGCACCATAACTATTACAAGTGGGACAAAGCTGAGGACATGCACACACTGTTGAAAGGATAGCAGTATCACACACTTGATTTTATTTGTGATGTTCGGATTTATTATAAAAAATAACATAATGCAAAAAATAAAATAAAATAAAATAAATAAATAAATAAATAAATAAATAAATAAATAAATAAATAGAAAGGCTACAGTAGGTATGAGCATCTGTAGTTTACTGATGAGCACTAGTATGTTTTACACAATTATTATTAACAATATATGTAAACAATATCATGCAGATAAATGAGATGAATGTTTTAGGCAGACATTAAGGAGCACAATATAATTTCATTTGTAAGGCTGTCTTGTAGTCACTGTTGTACTAGTTGTGTCAGAAGATGTTTTTAAAGAAGAATAGCTAAATGTCAAGAGATCTGTCTGTAACCTGGGTCATGCAAAATGGCAACAAATTTAATTATAGAAATAAATCAACAGTCAAACGGCTAAAACTCAATCACAGTGAAGTACTGTGCGATTTCTGAAAAATGTGAACATGTAAATAATTTGTTTAATTCATGTATTTGTGACATGACAGGCAGCATTGATACTTTAGAGCCTCACGATCACTAGTTCAATCCTGAGCTTAGATTACTTATTGTGTGCAGTTTCTGTAAACACTCTCTCATTTTTATTCATGTTTCCTCCAGGTTCTCCAGTTTATTTCTTTGTCCCGCAAGCATCCCAGTAGGAGGATTAGGTTTTAATAAAAGTGTGTGATGCCCTGTGTTTGACTTCCTGGGAGTATCCCAACTTTGAACCCAGTGCTCTCAAAAAAGGCTATAGATCCAACAGCACCCTGATGAAGTGGTTACTGAAGGTAAGTTCAAAATAAATGAACAATGATTCTTCTTTCTTTTGTTGGGAAGAGTAAATTCTTTGTATTTGCAACAAATGTAGCATTACAATATCTGCCAGGGCCAATTCATAGAGTTGTAAACTTTACAACAGTGCTTTCGGTGAGCTGCATATAATGCCAGTTATGTATGAAAAATCATGATGTCATCATGTTTACCTCAGGACATTAAGTACAGGGTTACTTCTGATGCTGTATCACTTGCAGTATATCACATATCTGTCGTTCATTTCTATATCGCTTTCTATTTCTCACCTGTATACCCTAAAGCCCACTCTACATTCCTTGCCTATTGTTTCTTGCCTCTTTTTAAAAACCACAACTTCAGTGCTCATCTCAAAGCTTGCCATTCGACGACTAATGCTCTATTGTACACCCTTCTGTGCCTGCTGCTTTCATGTTTCATCACTATGGAGATACCCAACCTGGTGCTGAGCAACTGGTAGCCAGCGAGCTGGCTGTAAATACATCACTTGCACTATAGCTGCATGAGATACCTTCTGTTGGAGTAGTCATTTTAGTAGTCATTTCAGTGATCAAGTGAAAACTGTGTTAGGAAAACGTCTTCCTTGTGCTTAATCTAGAGAATTGAATTTTGTGTATACATGTGTAGCACGTGTGGTTGTGTTTGTATATCCAGTGCCCTCCTGAATTATTGGCATCCGTCACAAAATTATCTTATAATAGTATAAAAAGTATAAAATAAACCTGACACACATTAATGATAGACACTACTTATTTCTGTTTTTACCACAAAAATCTAATAAGGCTATTTTATATTAACAGTATACCTAAAAAGTAATGTGCCAGAATGATCTACAACCTTAAGCAATACATTAAAACTGTCTTTCTGTTATTTTTCATTCACAGTCTCCAGGAACTCTTTGTTACCTTTAACCATGTCCTGTTTCCCTGGGATATAAATCTGCGGTTGCACATATGTAAAACCGCTTTGTCTTCCATTACCTTGGAAAAACACAAAAGAATTTCAGCATACACAAGATAGATGGTTATTGACCTGCACAAATAAGGTAATGGATATAAAAATATCTTACATTTAAAAATACATTAAGCACATTTTGTGGCATAACAAAAAGGATATTTGGCAGGAACTGAACCCATGAGCACTCTGCCTTCCCACACAGTAAGGAGGGAGAAAAGAATAAAGAACACTGTTTTAAAACTCCTAATATTTTTTTTATGATTCTTGTAGTTATCAAATTTCACAGTTAACTTTCATGAATAACAAGGCATTTAGAGATGTTGCAAGAAACAAATAAAAACCTTCTTGATTTTCTTATAAAATACAGTCTTTCAGGCCAGACCATCAGCACGTTTGGCAAAAAAGTGGACTGCATACCAGAAAAGGCACCTGATATCCCACTGTAAAATATAGTGGCGGGTCATTGATGCTTTGGGGCTGCTCAGGTAGTTCATGGAGGCTGGTAAAGATTAATGGTATCATTAATTATGTTAAGTACTTAAATATATTTAACCCTTAACATGAGAAACTCTTGGCCATAGATATGGCAACAGGATGATGAGCAAATCAAACTTCTAAATAAATTGTGATAGGTTTGAAAAAACAAATAAGTGTTTTGCAATGTACATCTCACTTCTCAGAGGTACTGAAAACCTGTGAAGAGAGAAATCCATGTATGCAAAACTAATTATAGAAATTACGTTCTTGGAGAAAATGTGGACAAAAAAAAATCTCTCTACAAGTCTTCTCTTATTAGACATCATTAGACATGGAAGAGACTTAGTTATTATTTCAAAAGGAATACAAATTGTATAAAATGTTTATTTGTAAAATAGCTCATTTTGCGAAGTGTTTAGTGGTAAAAATGTAAGCAATGTCACTGAGGTCACAATATCACTCGTTGAATTAATGTTTATGTAGAAATATTGTGGATGTCAATAAGATACAGCGGAGGGCATTGCATTTTTGCATGTTTATTGAAAAAGGATTTAATTGCAAAAATTGACTTGCTATTTTTTATATATAATCAGAAAGATCCCATTTCTGGAGTAGCAATAGATTGTTCTTTGCTGTTTTTTCTATTGTAAAAAATACATTTTAAAGTCTTAAGAAAATATGATGTCTATTATGAAAATTTTCATTTCTAAAACAAAAAGTGAATGTCTACAATGTTACTGGCATTTGTCTTTTATTGAAAAATAAATAAAAATTATTATTGGATTATCAAAATGCAGTTGGCCTTTGAATAGAAACTACTATGCCACTAATGAAGTGATGTGCATGTAACCAGTAACTAACATTTTACCTATAGATTTACAGTATATTGTGTATATTACTGTATGTAGCACATTTTAAGTTGTAGTATAATGATTTACATAATTTAATTAGAGGTGCCACTAAAGAGACATTAATTGACAAATGCAAGACCAAGACAATACCTGAAACAGAGTTAAGACTTTTAAATTCAATATTGCAAAATATTTTTTTATTATTATTATTTTTTTAGCAGAATCATGCCAATAAGTAGGATACAGTTCCTAGAAGAAGGAATTACTTTTTTGTAAACTTTTGAATGCAGAAAAAAAGGACAACACTAAATTTTTTTTACATGATCAAGACTAAGACCACATTTAATAAGACCAATGGCAAAGAGGAAGACAAGTCCAAGTACAAATTTGAAGTAAAAAAATTTTTTTTTAAAGTAACTAGAACGATCAAACGACTAGATGCTTATGTCTTCATTAGTAGGACTGTAAGACTCTAATCATAAACATAAGCATATTAAAATATCCAATATCTTTCACCAACTTTGATTTTGTTGTTTATTATTAACTTATTCAAAACAATTGCATCAGAAAAAAGGCTTTTGAATGGTTGTTGCTCTGCAGTATTTCTATGATTCATGCTGGTTATGATACTGTCTAGAATAGCAACTGAAACTTGCATGTGCATGGAAAGGAACCGTATTTGGTGATGTGCCTTATGTTATGAGGGACACTTTCACACTATAGGCAAGATGCCTTAGAGCAAAATCAAGCCAACCCCAAAATAGAATCTTCTCCCTGACATTAGGCACGGTTATTGGCGAGGGAGGAAGCAATATATTTCTGCTGGAAAGGAAATGATATTGTCCTTGATCTGACAGTTGTGTATGCCATGCCAGGGACTGAAGGTTACATTTATGATTTTGGCATTAGGAACAGCTTTTTGTTCTGCGGAATGACGACATATGAGCAGTTTTCTTCCAGAACATTGGCTTAGAAGACGTTCGCCTATCTCTAGTGTGATTGGAGGAAAACCTTAAAAATGTGTCTGCGATGGCAAAAAGAACTAAAGTGATTTGACATTACCATGGAGATTAAATCTTGGAAGAGGATAAAAAGACACTTTCTATCCACAGACTTACTTGAAATAGTTAAGACAGAGAGTTCTGTTGTCCTTAATGTCAGAATGAAAGAAAGTGAAAAATACAAAGCAACTCATCAGTCAGAGCCCTCTCATAAGCTGTGCTGAGATAAGCCTCGGGGGGTCATGTGACCCTAAAGAAACAGATTTGGGTGCTCTAATAGGAACAACACACCTGTAGCAAAAGGTCACTACTGGAATTCAGGACATCTGACAAGAGCGTCCAGTGTTTTTAGTACTCTGTTACACAACAGTGGCTCTGTTCTAACTGAGAGAAGGCTCTCTTTTATACATGATAGAGCCTGTTTCTCTTTCTCATATTCAGATGCACATCATACTTGGTACAGTCATACAAAAGATACAGTAACCCTGGAATTACTGGCAACTTAATGTAAATTAAGTATTAAGTGTAGAGGAATAAATTATACAAAACACTTGTTTCAACAACTTGTTTCATGATTGGCACAATTATATGTTGTTGGTCTCTCTTCTCCATGCATTTTGTGTTGCTTCATATTCTTCATTTTCTTTACCAAGTGGACTTCACTCTAATTTAAACCACATGTATATATTCCTCTGCCAATTTGGAGATTGAGATGGTTTTTGCAAAACACTAAATTATTTATTTAGCCTGTTTTTTTGTTTTTCTTTAGAAGTATATACAGTACATATATGGTCAAGGATAAACCTCATGGCAGAAGTGATCAATTTTGTGCTGAAGTATCCTGATATTTAGCATAATTCATAATGTCCAAGTATCAAGTGTCTACTACTATATTTTATAGTGGGGTTTCAGATATTTTTACTTGCATGCAATCCCTTTTGATATCCAAAAATGCTGCAGTTTATTTTTATTTTATCTGCCCAGGCACTGCATTTTGCAACACAATATCATGAATTCTCTCAAACTTTAATTATTAGACTTTATTTTCTTTCTTTATCATCCCTTCTTACTGTGTGTGTGTGTGTGTGTGTGTGTGTGTGTGTGTGTGTGTGTGTGTGTGTGTGTGTGTGTGTGTGTGTGTGTGTGTATATGTGTGAGAGAGAGTGTGGAGACTTTGTGCTTATGGGTCCAATTACTGGGCAATGGTTTCTGACATGTGAAGCTTTTTTGTTTTGCTCCTAATTGTTCTTAATGGTATTTTTAACTGCTTGTGTATTTTTATGTCCATTATCTGATTTGTGAAGGTCAACAACCATCTGTCTATCCGTGTGTTGAACGTTCTTTGTTTTGTTGTTTTTTTTCCCATGGTAATGGATGACAAATGGATTTTAACAACCAGGCCTTCTTTAATCGCACATACAAATTAAAGTATTTCTTTGTAGCTTATCCAGATATCTAATATCAACCGACCCAAATATTTAACCTTGCATAACAAGAAGTAGTAGAGCTCTGCTCTATCCTGAATATTTGGTGATGTAGAAGCATCAGGATTCAATAATCATTTTTCTAACACATGATACCTTTTCTCACTAAGCGACAGAGTGTGGAACAAATGAAGGGAACTGATGCAAGACTATATGCTCTACAATGTGTGTCAAACAAGGACAACATTTGTGAGACCAAAGGCACTGACAGCCTAATGGAATAAATAATGTTTCCAACTCCAAGAAAATATAATTCATGTTGAAATATTCCTGGGATGAATCAATGGGCAATCAGCTAACTCATAACTGAAGAATAAGATTTTTTTCTGCTGTGACAGTAGAACAGCTCTGATCATTTTAATAATCTTTGAGTACATTTGTACATTTACAGTACAGGCCAAACATTTCTCTGCATATTTCATTACAGTTTTAAATTTCCATACTTTATAAACATCTGTATAAACTAATAGCTCTGACACAAATTGATTTAAGTTTTTCTTTGTTTACATACACTTTATAAATATTTGGTTGTGTTGTTGTTGTTTAATTGCATGGACTTCAAACTATTGGAGATGCCTTTCATAAGTTTTTCACAATGCTACAATCCAGATTTTTTGTCCAATCCAGCCAAACTGATCTGGTGTAAATCAGTCAGGTTTGTGAGCCTCATGTTTTCAAACATGCTTCATCAGTTAATTCTAAAAATGTTCTAAGGGGTCCAGGGGTCAAGGCTTTGTAAAGACCACTTATCAAGTTTTACTCTGGGGACTTACAGGAAATACAACTTCGGGGTTATGTGGATGAAACTAAAGAGCCCAGTGCCAGACTAAAGAGCCTATTCTTAAATGCACCAGTCTCTTTAATAGGAAACCAAGCCACAACATTTTGCTCCATGCCTATGCTTTACAATTGGGATGTTCTTCCAAAGCCTCACAATTTTGTTTGGATTTTAGCCTTCTGACAATCTTCTGTCTGGCTTTTGAACGTCACTCTTGGAGTAGAAGTTTCTTCTTTCAGATCATGCCAGTGTAGGACTCTATCAATGGTGAAGGCACATATGTTTCAAACTTTCAACCTTTTCATTTGTTGATCTTGGGGTATCAGTTGAATCTTTTGTTGCTCATCATGGGAGTTGATTTGTTTTCTGGTTGCCAAGTGAACATATTCATATAAAACAAATGTTCACCCTTTTTGGCAACAGCATTTATCAAATTGCTCAAACACTTTTAATTTTCTCTTACAGCTATAATTAACAAGTCATCTTTCTCTGCCTCCACGCAGGCCTTATTATTATAGTTTTTCATTTGGACACAACACAAAATTTACTTTGACCCAGAATGGCCTACCATGTTGTCCTTGGCTAGAACTCAGTTTAGCCTCAAATACTGATACAGGTTTTTTTTTTGTGCCTATAGAAATCTGTACACAGGGCAATGGCAAGTACGTTTTGTTGTTAGACACCTTCAGTGCTGAGATTTATAACATAACATAATAGAAAGTATCTAAGTAAAAGCCTGAACCTTTCATAACCTTCAATAAGTTCTTCCAAATCCCAAAATAATCAGATGACCACACACTGTGGAAAGCAACCACCACACAAACCATAGTCTTTGAGTTATTGCTAAAACACCCTTCACTGTTTATTTTAATTTCAATGACAAGCTTGACTAATATATCTAAAAAAACGTATTACTTTCCATACAGTGGGTGTATATGTCACTGTACCCGTAACTCTGGGATCCTTTCAGCATAGATTTTAATGACAAATTATTTTAAACTAATGTCTAACTAAAAAGTTAGCATGAACACAGGCAAATACTGAAGAAAAAAAAAAACCTGCATGCACAGCCATTAGAAAAGGTCTAAATATTTCAAATATAAAACATTGCACAGCAGAGAAAGATACAAGATTTTACTAGTCAAATATTTGGTAGACTTCTTGCCTGCTCTCTTTAGGAAATATGTTTTCCTTCACCTATGGACCCTGAACTGCGCTTTTCACAGGAAGCCCTTCATTCTCCAGAGTGATTTCTTCTTATCTTGAAAATAACATTTCAATTTCAAGATAATGCCCCTTATCACTCCAGTAACTTTTTTTTTTTTTTTTTTTGCATATCCTGTAATAATGTTTGTTTCATAGATTTGTAATTGATTGCTTTTTCCCTAGTTCGCCCCAGTTGTTTTTTTCATCTATATGCTTCTGCTTCGAGTATGTGATTCCTCGATTCAAGTAGCCAATGGGACCAATGTTATTCACTAGACTATGCCTTATGTTCAAGCACACTATCTATGAACATCAATATTCCTTTTCACCATGACTTATTAATTAATAACTTTACATGTAAACATCTATAAGGTAATAATCAATTATTAACACATTTGTAGCTCTATAAGATTTTAACACACTCTACTTACAGATTTGTCCCTTGATGTTGACAGATCTTTATTCCAACCATATAAATAAGTTTGGGAAAAGGTAACCCTGAGATCCCAAAAGGCACTTTAAAGTGTACAATCCTTATCTAAGTGCATATTCAAATGATAGTGGTATTCTTTCAATATTTGAAAAGAACTATATGGCCATTGTCTAGGTCATGATTCACCGTGTGCTATAAATAATGGTCATGCATTTTTCAGTTTAATGCCTAGACACTGTGTCTATCGTCTATCGTTTACCTTTCTGGCCACTCGCCCAGCAATGGCCAGAGGACAACACCTGGGTAAACAGGTATGTCAGTGGTGTGAGCAGTATGTTCCGATTGCACTGAACCATGGGAGTCCTGGCTTATGGCCCAGAGCAGCACCCCACGTTATTTAGCCTCCAAAACGCATCGCCCCATCAGAGGGCCTGACCCAGCCTTAGGAATCTAATGTTGCATTCAAAGACAACAAACAGACACTGACCTCACATCATTGCAGGCAAAGTCTGCTCAGCTTTCCTCTTCCAGATCTAATCTCTCTTCCCACACCCCCTCCATTCTTTACTAATCTAGCTTCTCACACACACTCTATCTACACACTTGGGATTCTCCAATTATTTGTTATAAATTCTCCATGACACACCGATTTGTATAACTTTCAACATTCCAACATGTATGCCAGCGCTTGGCATTGTTGGAGACAGACATGTTATATATCATTATTCAATAAAATATTCCAGATTTTATTATACAGGGGAAACATTCAGCAACAGCTCATTCTGCAAATTCAGATCTTTTATTCAGTACAAATGAAAGACAAAAACATAATCTAGATGCAATTATGCCTTTGTTTTCTCTGTAGTTCTTTCCAGAGCACACACTCGCCTGCTTTCTCCATTCACTTGTACCTTCAAAACCTGAGCTGCCCTCATCATGGAAATGTTTCATTCCACACACTGACCTCAGCATTTCTCAGGATCATTATCTCTCCTTCGAGAATTAATTAGTAATTTTTGCATGTCCTGGAACAATGTTTGCTTAATAGATTTAAAAAAAAAATTAACATGCTTTCTTCATTTTTGCATCTCTAGAGAATTTTTACATGCACTGAAGTAACTTCAAAAAAAAAAAAATTAATTTTCTATTCAGTCCATATATAACAATTAATCAAATGTAATGAAATGCTGGATTCTTCTATGGATGCCATTGTCTTTTTTGGCTCCTAAAACTAAACATCAAAACATGAAGCAGGAAATTTTTTTTACCATTCACCACATACCATGAGCCACTTCTGGAGAACCACTAGGCTATTGCTGCCCAAAGTCATACATCACAATAGAACTGTCACTGGCTGGAGTTGAGAAACAGGCTCTAGCTCACAATATAACATGATATAAGGATGGTAGAAAATGAATAATGTTAATAAAATGCATTTAAGGAATGCTGTGAGTACAGATGTAATTGTGTTCCTCACAGCATGGCCATGTTATTTTTATATTTTTTAAAAATTTGGACCAGCTAAATAAATCACACAGTTGCTGTCTGGGAGACAGTGAAAATGTTATAGGTTTGAGAATGTTACCCTGGTTTTCTAAGAGAACGAGACACTGCATCAACAATGCTTTTGGAATGTTTCCATGTTTTGAATCACGTGTGTAAGTGTTCCAACGGAAAAGCGCAACGTCACAACCAGGAAGCTATAAAAGCACATGCCGTAGAGACAGCGCTATCTTCGAAAGTGAAGGAAGCACTCGCAGGGATACAGGGAGTGTGGCCTGGAGACGCAACATCTCGTTCCCTCAGGGAACCAGGGTTACATACGTAACCTAGACACGTTCCCTTTCAGGAATTCGAGCTGCGTCAACAACGCTTTGGGAACCAGTGTCCAATATCACCAGATTTACCAATCCCTGCCTAGTGTGGATGGTCACAGCTAGGTCGAAGGACTGAGGGGACAGGAGTGGCACCAAGGTCAAGGCTGTAGGTGTAGGTAAAATGTCTGAGATACAGAGATACCTCAGAGGATAAGGCCTTAGAGGCCGCCACATCCCGGGTTGAGCTCTGGCCCCGAAAGGAGTTGGAAGAACAGAGGACTCATATGATGAGTGAATAGCAAGTGGTGCATGATTAGTCGCAATAGCGGACATATGGACCTTTAGGGTGGAAGGAGACAACTCTTTGGTGAACTGTTTTTAAATAAATTCCAGCACTGGGCCAACCGGGCAGTTAACTGGGTCTAAGTGGTGACCTATGCACAATGTGGTAATGTGAAGGGATTTCTGGATTGGAAAATGGTCTCTACGACCTCAGCCAAGAAACCAGTGGCTAAGAACTTCCACAGCCTCCACAGCTGACAAGGGAAAATCCCTCCTGGTAGGAATCTCCCAAGGAGGGTGTTCAAAAAGGTTTGAAAACCTGCCCAGCACGGGGCTACCAGGAGGAGACAGACTTCATCCAAGCAAACCCTCTCCAGAACTCCTGGGATCAGCGCCACAGAGGGAAACCATGTACGTCCTGGGCTGTACCATGGCGTCCAGCCCAAGAGGGGCTGGGTGAGTAAGGGAGATCAGGAGGGGACAGTGTGACATCTCTTGAGTCACAAACAGGTCCACTTGTGCTCTGTAAATCTCCATATTTGCTCCACCACTTCCAGGTGGAGCCTCCATTCTCCAGGCCTCGGCCCTTGCCTTAAAGGGCGTCTGCTCATTGATTCAACCGCTCCGGGATGTAAAGTGCTCTCAGTGAGAGCAGCTTCCCTTGGGCCCACAGGAGGATCTGTCATGCCAGCTTGTAAAAGAGGCGATAGCGCAGGCCCCTAGTGGTTGATGTAGTAGACCACTGATCTGTTGTCTGTGTTGTACAGACCAGCAAATTATGGCCCCTTAGATCTGAGAGCAAATGCTTTAATGCTAGAACCACGGCCAGCATCTCCAGGCAGTTGATGTGCCACGAGAGATGGGGCCCTTTCCATGGACTTTAGGTGGAGCAGCCCCTCATGACAGCCCTCCCACCCATGAGGGATGCATCCATCATTAACATTGGGTGACGATAAGAAACCCCCAAAACGGGGCCCTGAGGCAAGAACCTGGGATCTCTGTGCATATCTAAGGCTCGTAAAGCTTGCTGCATGACCTTGATTGTGCGCAGTGGGTTGCCCTTTCGGGAGAACCCTTTGACAAAAATCACTAACCTCTGACAAGAAATTTCAGTGTGTGCAAGATTGCATATGCCTTTCAAGTTACAGCCCTTTGAGTAAATTATGTGCTGTCTTGTTAAGTTGACAGGTGGCAGCTATTTTGTTTATTGAGGTTTCTCTTTTGTGGCTTGTAGTGCCAAATTACACACATTTATGTATAGTATATTATACTATACATATACTATTATATACCTGAATGAAAATCAGTAGCAAAGAGTTTTTACAGACTTTTATTATTGATTTAATTTAATTTTGTCTTGTTTTACCATCCCTGTTCTGTACAAAGACATGAATACATGATTAGCTTGCTTCAAAAAATGTTGAGGCTAAGAACATAAAGCCTCGATGAATAGACACAATATCTGTCTACTTCAAGTAAAAAAAAATTCTTCCAAGGTGTTAGTCAAAAATGATAATGCGAAGCGCTAGTGCAAAACAAATGATAACCACTTGTCCCCATTACCTAAACAAATCAATAATGGTTAAGTGTTAAATGGGAACTGTCTTCACCATTCAGATATGTTGTCATTTATTCAGAGCTTTGTGCAAAGGGAATTGTATGTAAATGGATCTGTACGCAGTTTATTTGAATACCCCTGAGATGCGCGTGCTTGTAATATGCAGTTTTTACACACTCAACCCTTGTCTGAAACAGATGGCTGAGCATATGCTACGCAATCACCAACAGTTTCTCCACATGTGTCCTTACAAATCTTAAAGGGGACCAGTACCTTTTGTCCAGTCCAGTAAATAAACAATTATCAAAAAAATATATATAATTTTAGACATACTCAACTGTTCAATTTCTATAATTTGTAACAGGTTAGTAACTATTTCAAATAAGATGTGACTATGTTTAATTTTTTTTAACGAAACAGCACAGAAGAATGCAGGATTCTTATCTTGCATGAGTCACTGCTGTTAGCATACTTCAGTAAGAAGCAAATTTTCTGTCAAATGAACACATGTCCTTTTCTCCAATGCAGGCAATATAGTGTGCAAAAACAAAGTTAGTCCACATAATATCCTGCTAAAACATTTCAAAAGAGATGAAATGTTGCAAATAATAACCCAAATGTAAACAAAATCAAAACATTAGTGTCAGAAATCTTGCGGGTGTGACTGGGGCGAGTGAGGACCCAAATGCAGGATTCGACAGGGAGTAAGGAAAATACAGGCTTTAATAAAGAAACACACTGAGCAATAGGGCAAGGCAAAAAACAGTCCCAAAACAGTCCAGGGTCAGATACACAGGCAAACAGGGTGATGCAGGGAAAACCAAAATCCAAAACAGTCCAAAAAATCTATAAGCCAGCAAACAGAACAATATAGGCAGGGCAGAAACACAAACCAAAAACCAGCCTAGAGTTCAAAACCAAAGCCAAGCAGAACAGGGGTTAGGAACAGAAGCAGGAGCAGGAACATTAACAGGAACAGGCAGGGTGGCAAGAATAATCTCAAGGGCTAGGGAGCCGGTAGAGCTAAAGTCTTTGGTGTCCTAAATACCAGGAGGCTTGGGAAAAACCGACCCGGAAGTGCGCGCCACGAAACCGGAAGATCCTGACAATTAGATGTTTTGAGAAACACTTTTGTTAAAAAAAAAAAAAAAAGAATGTATTTATGGTGATATCAAGTTTAAGATCAGCAATTTCATCTCAAACTTAAAGGACATGTGGTCTGCTCAATAATATTGACAGAAAAATATAAATAAATATTTATTTACAGAATAAATCTTGTAGATTAAGTTAAAAAATGACAAATATGTTAATGACTTAAATACCAAGTACCGTATGTTACCATTAGCTAGTAGTAAAAAACACTTGCTTGATCATTGCACAGCTGAAGCATTAGGTGAATCTCCACCTGAAATTTGCTTTAATTATTTTAGCTCTCAGTTCCACTTCTACAATTGATGTGCACTAAACAAAGAAAACAAAAAAGATAAACAAATTATTATGATTAATATTAATATTAATAACAATAATAATAATTGCAAGTATCACTGTGCAGGGTCCAAACAGTCTTAGTAAACATCACCTCCAGTGCATTATATAGCATATACAGCTGTTTGAATAAACCAGCCCAATCCCACCTGAATTTGATAGAATTCATTGGCATTTGGCCATACCATTTATCAATTTCAGATATTATTTAATTCCTGAATAATGTAAATTATTAAGTCCTTTTGACCCAAAACATGATCATCTGATAAAATAGTAGTTTACAAATATAGATTCTGTTTTATGCAAACTATTATGAATTAACCATAGGGCATTCAAGATTATCCAAATGCACACACATTCATGAGTTACAGCTCTTTAGGTAAAGTATGTACTATTTTGTTAGGGTTGATTGACATGTGTCAGCCATTTTGTTTGCATCTCAACAAGTCTTATTTTCCAAGTATTTTGGAGGTACTGTACTAATGAGTAATTTGACACCAGGTTTGTGAAGATCAATCAAAAATCCCAAAGCTAGATTGCAAAAAAGTAGCTTTTGCATATTTTGACAATTATCAAAAACATCTTGGTGGAAATTTGTGGAGCGGGTCTTTATAAGAGGAAAAACAATTGTGTATGACGTTTAGTTCTTCAGATATAGTACGAAAATATAATGTGTGTGCCGTACACCAATGCTGACTGTGTACTGTTTCTATGGTTTACAGTTTGTGCTGTTTTACTTAAGAATTAGAAAAAGGAGAAAAACCCTAACAATTAGAATAAATGACAAACCATTTATGCCTTGACCTCTAATAAAATAAAAAAATTTAAATTAATTAATTAATTAACAAATAAGCAATTGGCATACTTCATGCAGACAGAATTAACACCAGGAATTTGTTTTTTGATCCATTTTATTAAATGATAAACTGCAGACAATCTACAACCCACACCCAACAAACAACCTCTGGCTTTTAATGTTTCCTATAAGCAAATGATATTTACAGCAAAATAAATTTACTTTCTCATTTCCATGCCAAAAAATTAAAAAAATCTACAAAAAATAATTTGGGGAGAGATAGTTCATGTTTTTATTAAATAAGATATATGAAATAAATATTTAAAAAATAATATTTGGCAATGCATTAACCAGTAAAATACCGTGCAATGATAAATAGCGGCCTTTATGTAGATTTCATAGAACAACAAAAACAGCACTTTGGTTGCTGGTCCATTTTTTTATGAAACATTACAATACAACCTGTGACCTTAAATATATATTTTTTAATTATTATTTTATATGGACATTTACATTAAATGATATCCAGGCTTTGGATAATGATTTGACATCATTATTTCTTCAGCCATATGATGCCTTTCTTCTTTAAGCTTGATGTGTTGAATCTTTTTTATTATTTTCTTTTTCAAACTCTTTTCAAAATGTTTTCTTCTTTGAAACTCCTGTACATTCCTGTGGGCATGCACATTGTCTATCCTACAAGTATTAGAGCAGAAAATAAGACACAGCAAGGTTCACGGTGAGAGCTGGGAGTCCAACGAGAGTTCAGTTTACAGGCGACTCCCAATACACAGGAGAGAAAGAATGCACAGCAGAGGAGGAGTGATGATGAGGAAAGAAGGAAGCCGTCAGCAGGTCAGACACTGAGCAGAGCGAGCAGAGTTAGACACAGTAAGCAGTAGTGAGAAGGCCACTGTTTAAAGGCAGAAGATCTGTTTTCCTCAAAGTAGGCTACTTGAGCTGCAGGCAGAAAGCAGAAAAAAAACATATTTCTCACTCATTTTAATATAACAGCATTCTAGTGAAGATCTGAAACTGTTAGACAGTACAAAGAGCATCATGGGAAAGCTGTAGGAAGTCATATTTGGCCATAAATGTGCCACAGTTTGAGTTTAAAAATGATGCAGTTCATGAAAGCTTAAAGCAGCATGACAGTTGGAAGGCCTCATGACAGTTCTTTCCTTTATTAATCCCGAGTCAGCAGTTTCCTACTCACCCACACAGGCTGATCCCTCATCGTTGGACTCGTATCCCTGGTTACACTTCTTCTTTGAGCGGCATTTGAAGCTCCCATATGTATTGGTGCAGACAGGACGCTCGCGGGGACACACTGAGGGAAAATGTGTACACTCGTCCTCATCTGGGAGTTACAGGGAAGAGGAATGAAGGATTGCATGTTATGGTTTTGCAACAGCCAAGTGACAGATGACAACACAGTTTGCGGGCTTAGAATGGCACTGAACAACGATCTGTAATGCCTACGAGTCTTACCAGAGCAACGGCCATTTTCATTAACGAAAAATCCATCTCCACACTGCAAAACACACATAAAGGGAGCATAAAATCAATCTCCTAAAATGACTTAATTTCAAAACAAAATGTTCAGTTCATTTTGTGAGTAAAAAGACAATTTTTAATAAACAGGCTGTAAATACATAACAAAAAAAATGATTTTACTTGACATAAGGAGGCTCTACTGTTTGATCAGAAGTGTGTGAGATTTCAAAAATCATTCATATTATCAAAGACAAATAAGTATAGAGCAAATGGTTAACCATTTAAAATCAATATCAATCATAAAAGACAACAAAGCACTGGCCACACCTCCAGTTCGACCGCTGGGGTCACCTCCTCCTCAGATGTTGGATAGTCGATCTCCATAACTGTGTTCAGGTCACTGAGCTCCAATGGTCTGGCTGTAGAGCGTCCATCTGGCCAGTACACCTCCACATTGGTGGCCACGTCTTTCCCTGTTGGCAAAGAACATGGCAGGGAAGCAAAAAGCCTCTCAGCACTTAGAGAACAGTCTGCCTTTGTAACCTCCCCTTAGAGTTAGGAGACACAATGAATGATTTCTTCTCTTTAAGCACAGCTCTCAATGGAAAAATTCCACTCAGGAGAAAAGGCCTCCCAAGAAGCTCTTTGGCAAAAGCCAGGTTGGAGCTGCCTTGGGTTTGGCACAAGGGTTGCAAGCTCTTAACAAATGCACAAGAATGTGCAGGGCTGCAGCTGTGCACAGTATGGAATAAACTTGTCTGATTTGATACAGTAAGTGAAACTCTTATGACTAACAGCATACAAGACAGCATTATGAGTTTAGGAGCTTTTGGTATAACAGGAAATGTTCCACAGAGGTGCTCAAACACCAGACTAGAAATGATTGTAATTGTGTTGTATACTGTGCTCAAAAGCCAGAACACCACAAATTTTCTATTGAATTATTGGCAAAAGGAACATTTAGCTGGCGCCAACTCATCACAACCTATCCAAATTCACCCCTGCTGGTGGTGCAACAACCAGAGCTTGGCTAAAGCAGGCCTACAACAGTTGGTATGGCAAAGTCTAGGACATGGTGATCATCAGAAAATCCACGCAAAAGAAGAGAAACATGGCAAAAGAAGATCACAGCACTTCAAAGGGACAGATATGGAAAGGTAGGGGGCAAGAGCTCAACTGCAAGCAGCTCCCATTTCCTGCCATTCCGCTTTTTACTCAAGCATGGAGAGATGCTCCGAGTGCCTTGCCAGTCTTTAATTAAAGCAACATTTCTTAAGTAAACAGATCCGCAAAGGGCTCCTGCCAGGACCCAGGCTGTTACACCAGGTGCCCCTTTGGGAGAAAACACTGGACATTTCACCTGCTAAGGCTCATGAGACTATTACTCTTAAATATTCTAAATGTAGCACCTAAAGGGTAAAAATTGCATTTTTCTTACAGGATTATTCAGCAAAGAATGTTCATAAGCAAAATATTCAGCCATCAGAAAATGAATAAAGCAAGGTACATTACTGAATATGGGGGCAATGTAATCTTCAGCTCTGCAGGAGATCCAAAGTAAGACTTTATGGCTAGCAATCAAGTGCTCTAACAGCTATTCCAAAAACATGCAATTAGCACTTCTTTGAATCTCAAGTCATCCGATGTGATTTACAATCTTCACACATCCACCCTCCAGCACTAAATATGCATGCGTGGCTGTACCCAATACCGGGTACACACATGTAGTATTTACAGGCCATCTGGGTGATCATTTGACCTATAACTGAGAACATTTTGATTTTCACAGCATATTTAAAAAGTTCAGAGATTCCAACTGGATTCCTAGCACCAGTACAAATCTGGTTGATGACTCCCTGATGAGTTGATGAAGCCACGCTCGACAGAGCATCCGTAACTGAGCCATGGAGAGTGAGCATGTTCCTGTGCTGACCACCGGCTTCTGCACCTGTACACCAGCATCTCATCACAGACTTCTAATCAGTGAGGATATTAAAAATGCCGGCATTCACATGGATTATGTTACTGCTGCATGAACACACTTGACTTCTGTGCACTCATCAGAGTGGAATCAAGCAAAGCACATGTTGCCTCACTGTGCACTGACCCTTATATGCTGAAATTAAATGAAATTATGGAAATTTATTGTAGAATTAATACAGTGTTAATATAGCTGAGCAATTTTATGAAGTATTATGGGATTTTGTTTTATTTATTGTATTGGTCCTAATGTTTTAATTGTTGTTTACAGCTTGTACTTGATTTAATATCCTGTGGCTTTGGCTCTTTATATTTCCATGACGGTTATTAATGCCATTCCCTAGATAGTATTTTAAAGGAATACGGCATAACAATTGACCTAAACTCAAGTACATTCCATTTTTATTTACTCATGTAGTCAACACATTTGTCTAAATTAACAGCCAAACAGGGATTATGTTAAGATGCTCTGAATCTTGTCGTTGGAAAACTGAAACGGTTGCTAAACATTAAATAGTAATACAGCACATACCGAGTCCAAAGTGAGCCACAGGTTCCATTTCACACAGGTATCCAGAACCTCCATCGATGATCCGTGTGTGAACGCCATTTCTTTTAGTGTAGACCACCACTTTGGCCCCCCGAGCATAAGCGCCAAACCGAGTGCGTGGAATTACACGGAGCCATCTGTTAGATGATCCCTGTAAGGAGCAATCAACAGCATAGGACGACTGGGAGTTAACCTCAAAAATAAATTCCATTTAGCAACACCAACATTAATGAGGTTTATTGTTGTTTACAAGGATGTATTTACTCAATGGGCTTACTAATGACTAATTAAATGAAATGGCTAATTTAACTAGTAACTAGAGAACAAAATGCACAACAATTGCACAAATAATGGTTTCCTTTTACATGAGTGAAAACACAAGTTACAAATGCATTTTGCAGCTGTTTCATAAGCAGCTGGAAGTCAAATGCTCACTTGGTTCACTCGGTACACAGTGATAGGCTGAGCTGCACTTTCGCCGTGTGTCACTAGCAGATCTAACAGTCCGTCTCCATCAAAATCAGTCACTGCAGCTCCTACGAGCCAAATACAGATGTCAAATGCAACACAGGTGATAGTGCCATGTCATGAAATCAGCCTTTTTTTCCATGCATAACATAATTTATATATCAGAAGCATATGGAGATATAAATCAGGAACATATGGCGATACTATGTCACTTACATTGTTCTTTTTGGTTTATGTATCATGTTAGAAATTGGGAAAATCATTTACCACTCAAAATCAATCTTCTTTGCTTGGATTGGAGTCTCATCTCATTGGTAAGTAATTATTTTTACTGTAACTGATTATATATACCACATGCGTGTAAACAGCTTGGTATGGCAGCAGAAACACACCACAGTAGAGCTCTAATGCCACCCACTGGTAAAGAAAGATAACATTTTTGCTTGGCTTCATTTCAGGTTGTAGGAATTTAACCTGGAGTTTAACCTGAAGGAATTTTTTTTATACTTGAAAAATATTGTGTTGTTGCATTTACATAAAAAATAACCAATACTGTTATAATTTAAAGCAGTTACCTGTTCCTCTGCCTTCTGGCTCAGCTGACTCCCCAATGTTCAGCTCCTCTATATGTGGGTCTGAATTTTCTCTTCGAGACACTCTGTGGATGCAGTAAACTGTTACAAGCACTTTAGTTTTACTGTGCACTAGAGTGCACTTAAATCTACATCATAGTAATAGTTGTCCTCAACACAATTGCACTGGGTTTTTGTTGCTGATTAAATTTTTTCAAGGCAGAAAACCATAGGGTTTTATGCTTATTCTTGAATGCTTATTATTATATTTTGAATCATAAAATGAATTGTTATTGTTTGGCTAAAACAAAATAACTGCTGGTGCTTTGAAAAGGATATTTTGTCCACCTTGATTGAAAATGATCACTGAGGGGGTCAGTGGGATATTGTCCAATCATATGGGTGAATAAGGTATATTTTGTTTTAATAACATTGTGTTGAAAACTTTCCCAGCTTTTCTTATAAATTAACAATACGATTGTTTTTTTTTTTTTTTAAGAATGTTTTCTGGCATTAAATAATGTTGTGCTTAGTGTCTATTCTGACTGAGCTTCATTAGATATTTGATGAGCTGAAGTCCTCTTGGTTTACCTAAACAGTCTGTTGGCTGATGGACCTCTGTATGCAATGTTGTTAAAAAAGACCTCCAGCTCATTGTCATTGTCAAAGTCTGCTGCGATGACTGTGCGCACAGGAGACGGCATGGAAAACTTCTGCGATGCGATGTCCTGCGACACGAGAGTATCAGTAAAGCTTGCACTCATATATGCACACACACACACACACACACACACACACACACACACACACACACACACACACACACACACACACACACACACACACACACACCTCTTTATCACATTTTCCTTAATTCACTGTGAAAGAAAAACATTCACAGTAAAGACAAATACTGAGAAAGGCACTGACAGTTCAACCGTAATGCACCTGGATAAGTAAATAATTAATGTCCGGTGTCTTGTATGTTTGACATGAAAGGCAGACCTCGAGTTAAATCATGAGCTCAAAGACCTGCAGCAGCAGGAAGTAAGAGCAGGAGCAAGTAACTGATATCTCCTTGGTTCAGTGATGCAGCAATAAGTCCGTGAAGAGTTATAGAGCACTGCACTCCCTCAAGTATTTACCCCTCATTTTAATTATAGGGCTCATAAACTTTGTGTGAGGAGTACCCTAGAATGACCTTGTCCTCCCTAGGTAAAGAAGATGCGATGGACAGCTTGGGAAAGGGCTCACACTGAAAAGGGGTAAATAGTAAGTAAAAGAGAGACGAATATTTCTTACAATTTGCTTTTTGCCATTTTGTACCATCACTTCCATATGATAAAAAAAAAAAAACCAACGTTTACTTTACAGTTTTAATGTATAAACTTTAGCAGTTTGCAGTGCCAGTGCGTATCGAGGTCACTTCAGATTTAATTAGCAATTCAGCAAAGTGACAGAACATCTTAATTAGAAATGGCAGTATTCACAAAAGCCAGCAGTGCATTTCAGATGTCTCTGTACAAGTGCTCCCACAGGACATTAACCCAGGATGTGACCCCTATAAAACAGCTCACTACTGACATTTATCTTTCTCACCCAAAAAAAAAAAGAAAAAAAGAAAACCGTACTGACAACATCTCTGGTAGCATAGTAGGATTTAGTACAGCACCATACTTACAGTACATGTCAGGTTGATTTATGACTTTCTAAAACTAACTATTGCATAAAAAGCCCTTTAGATTTGTTTATTTTATTTCAGTGGAACTTATGGATAACTATCATCTACAATCCCTGCAGGTACACAGGTACACAGACACAAACAATTATTTTGCACTGTACAGGAACCATTGATTCTGGCATGAGCACAAATACTATAAACTCCCCTGCTACTCATAAATAGATTCTCTTGTGATTATTATAGCTTTATAATCATAGACCTATGGTGCTTTGTAAGCAATTATGCATAATATGAGGTGATTTAAGTGATTATTGATAAATCAGTGATATTAAAATAGATTCAATACAAGCAACCTAAACCAGAATAAAATAAACAGATTTCTTTACATTTTTTTATTTTATTTCTGTGTTAGTTTTCCAGATCAACAGAACAGGAATACTACTATGGTGCATTTATACCACAACATAGTGAATCCAACATAATTTCAAACAATTTAGTCCAACTGAATCGAAGCCATGATTTAAATTGTGTCTGAATAAGATGTTCTACACATCTTTCATTTTACTCTACTGTATTTGAATACTTTAATCAGTCAGATGTAATCAGGTAGACCTCTGATTGTATGTGTAATTGCACTGTGGTCACAGCAAAGGCCTCAGACACGTTCACTTTTGAGGATGCCAGTCTTTCGCTCATCAGCTCTATCTTTCTCCACCAGCATTAGGATAATCAACACTGCTCCTATCTGCAGAACTCCATAATCAGCAACCATCATAAACTCATGCATTCTGTAACAATCTTGCGATGTTTGCATCAAGAGGAGTGTCACAGCGTTAAATGTCTGGTGCAAGTCAAAAACAGTCAGAATGCTCTAATCAAAAAAAAAAAGGAGAAGCTGAAGACAAGTGCATAAAAATCTGCTATATGTGACAGAAGTCATTTCATAAATGGACGAGAAAATCTAGGCTTAATTATACTGTTCAAGTGAGGTACACCAAGACATGGTTAAATAATTAACAAAACAAATATTATTATGTTGCCAAAAATAAGTGTCTAAAGCTACCCTTTAAAAATTAACTAAAGCTACCCTACAAAGCCTTAACCCATCTGCTTGGCTGCATGCTGCTTCAGGTGTAAGTCATTCTGAATAAAAACATGATCCAAATAAGCAAATATATGCACTTAAACAAACCCACCTTGAATCTTTGCTTGCGGTTATTGTTTAATTGCAGGTATAATCGATGCGGCCCATTCCAGTTGCCATACACAATGTCTGTCCTCCCATCCCGATTAAAATCTGCTAGAGCTACTCCACGGCCATGCTGCATGGGGTCCTCAAGTCCTGCAACAAGTACACAAAACTTTTACATTTACTGACAAAATATTCACTTTTTGTTCATTAATGTGTTTGTATACATAAAGACAAATAATACACTATGTGGTCAAAAGTATGTGGACACCCATGCTCATCAAACCTATACATGAGTAGTGCACATTTTATAAAATATATTTGTATGCTGTAGCATGATATTTTCCCTGAAACTAATCAGCCCTAACATGTTTCATCATGGTAACACTCCTGTGCACAAAGTGAGGTCCATAAAGGCATGCTTTGCCAAGGTTGGAAAAAGCTTCATTGTCCTGCACCTCTACCCCAGTGAATACCTGAAAGATGAAAAAGGAACACTGACTGCAACTCAGGGTTTCCTACTTAACATTAATGCACAACCTCATTACTGCTAAATAAGCACAAATTCCCACAGCAACACTCCAAAATCTAGTAAAAAGTCTTCCCAGATGAGTGGAGGTTATTATAACAGCAATGCTGAGACCAACTCTGTGTTAATGTCCATGGTTTTGAAACGGTGTGGTGGACAAGTGTCCAAATACTTGTCTTGTACAACTCACCTGACTGTGCAGCCACATCTGTAAATGTCCCATCTCCGTTGTTGCGGAACAGAAAGTTGGGGCTGTACTCATTGTCACAGAATATATCAGGAAGGGTCTGACTGAGTATTGGCCCCACTGCAACGCCACGTCCACCTATAGTTCATTGCAGGGACAACCACATTTACCATATGCAATGTGCAAGTCATTACTGCCTTTCCAGCCCATTTCTCTATGAAGGCATGCCACAGTTTCTGCTGACACAAACTACAATCACATTATACACTCTCCACAGCCATATTGCCCCTCACTGCAGTGCTCACTTTAGTACCCCGGAGGCTATGCTAAAACTCTGACTGTTTAAAGCTCACATCTTTAAACGTTATGAACATTTCTACTGCAATGCATTCAGTTACATAAGTTTATTTAATTGCATTGTCCTTTAACAAAATATTTAAATGCCTAATCAACTAAAATGTTCCTGAGACTCAACATAATGCAAATTAAAACAAAATTTTAACTACACAAACTAAACATGCTTTTATCACATGTCCAAAATGGCCTCTGCTCTATAATTCTGAACTCAGTGCACAACATTTCATAACTGTGAACAGCACTGCTTCCACTAAAACAGCGCTGAATAGAGAATCAAAGTCCACTTCACAGTCTGTGCTGATTAATGGAATGTTTGGCCCATTGAGCAAGTCCGAGTTGAAGTATGGCTCTGTCGTCCTTGTGCCTCCCTATGACTTTCAGAACAGCAAACAGCTGAGTGTGCCAAAAGCTGCCACTGTGCTGCTGCAGCAGCGCCTCACATGCGCCTCTCTCTCTCTCTCTCTCTCTCTCTCTCTCTCTCTCTCTATTAGGGCTGCTTTAACCAATAAGCACTGTCCCTAACTCAATGACTCAATGAGCACTGGGTTCAGATGTAAATCTACAACAGGGTTAAGCACACTGACCCTGTGACCGGCTGCTTTTGAGTTTTTCTAGTAATACACCATTTCTCGTACACATAACACCACATAATATCATGTTATACCTGTAAACTTGTTAACTCCTGCCTGCTCTGCCACATTAGACAGCGCAATAATCCCCATGGACATGTCGCTGGCGCTTTCATCCATTTCAATCAGAGCATGTGGTCCTACGTTCCCACTGGCGTAGTTGGCAATGTAGATTGCATAGCGCCCGGTTCCCTAATACAGAAGAGGATTATTTATTGTGCATGTACCATTGGAAGCGGTTCACATCTCGGCACAAATACAAAACGCATGATTATGCTAATTCTGGACACAGCATGTGTATGCGCCTCCAAATGTTAACTACTACTTCATTGGCTTGTAGGCCTTCATTTCTCTTGTTTGAGGACCCCATTGCTTCGCCTTCTATGCATTCTCCAGCACCTACCCCTGTGGATATTAATTTCACACTCCATTATCAGATAGAGTCCCTGTGGGCCTGAACTCAGTGAAGGAGTCATCTAAATGAACTTAGGCACACAGTTTCAATAAAGTCTCAGCGCTCCCTGCTTCTCCACACCAGGGAAATGATGAACTAAAGAAATGTGTGCATAAGTATATAAATACCACTACCTAGCCTCTGCGGTCTTAATGAGGCATAGGAATGTAAATGTAAAACACATTACGTTCTTTCCACGCTATTGAGACGTCAACTCAGGTCATGAAAACAGTTCGAGAAGGGGGAGTTAAGAGAATATTTTATACCCTATAAATATGATAGACCTCATTGGTTTTAAATTACTAAAAATTACTTAATATGTGTCATTTTATTTTATACTTAAATGTAGTAAATACTAATTGGAAACAAGTTTATGTTCCTTTAGTTTGGTCACTGTTAATTACCAGGAATTCTAAAAGCCAGCTCCCAGTTAGGGAGGTTCTTTCTTCAAAACACATGAAGCCAGTGACCGTATCTTTTAGAACTGTTGCTCATGTTACGTCATAGGGCAGCTGAACATGCAGCATTAACAATCTTTTTCCACACATTTGAGCTGACAGACAGCCATAATTGGCTAGTGTCTCTCTCTTTGACACAGTTGTGCCATTCTACCCATCCAGCAAGACCAATTATAATTTCTTGGACTCCTGGCCATGGATGACTGTGGCATCAGTATTTAAACTCAAGGCAATAAAAATACACTAAAGGTGAATTATTTGGGAGTCACTTAGCAGTCAATAACCCCATTAAATCACCATCATTTCACCAGTGTCTACAGTATATTTGACCAATATAGACATTTAAAAAAAAAAAAAATGATTAGCCATCCCTGGCAAAAGGTACATACTTTTTAAAATTTTTGAAGTGAAAAGAAGCAATAATAATAACAATAATACAATAAATGCTATATTTTGCCAATTTTAATCCACAATTTCTAGGTTTATTGAACTGGATAAAAAGGAAAAAAGGGGTAATTGTGGCATAGGGAAAAATATGGACAGCCTACTAGAATAATAGTTAGACCCTTTTTGCCAGATATCACTGTTTATGTTTAATAAATTTTCACATACGTTTCCTTGCTGAAGACTGAGAGATTGTGACAGCAATTCCTAAAGCTTTAGTTTACATTTCTCAAAGATCCTGGTAGATTTTGTGATGTTTTCGATCATCTGTGCAACACCTTTTGTCACAGTCCTCTGCTATTTTTAATAAAATTTTGGACAGTGTAGATTGTTAATTAGAAGCACTAACTATAATCTAACTGTAAATTAGATTATAGTTTTATAGTGTTCTTTTGCTTTGTGGACTTCAATAATTTTGCAGATTTTCAGTCAGCTGCTCAGAGAAACAGGTGGGAGTTGTGTTAGCAGAGGTTTGCAGAGAATTTATTACTGGAATTGTTACCCCTAATGAAAAATCTTGACATACCTTAATGAGTCAGTTAATTAAGTTCTGAATCTTTATACTTGAAGAGGTATCCAAACTGTTGCACATGCCACAAAAAAACAGTAGTTTGCTGCAGAGATCTTTTTTCACTTCACTTATGCAATATCACACAAGCAACATATATATATACAGTGAGGAAAATAAGTATTTGAACACCCTGCTATTTTGCAAGTTCTCCCACTTAGAAATCATGGAGGGGTCTGAAATTGTCATCGTAGGTGAATGTCCACTGTGAGAGACATAATAAAAAAAAAAAAATCCAGAAATCACAATGTATGATTTTTAAACTATTTATTTGTATGATACAGCTGCAAATAAGTATTTGAACACCTGAGAAAGTCAATGTTAATATTTTGTACAGTAGCCTTTGTTTGCAATTACAGAGGTCAAACGTTTCCTGTAGTTTTTCACCAGGTTTGCACACACTGCAGGAGGGATTTTGGCCCACTCCTCCACACAGATCTTCTCCAGATCAGTCAGCTTTCTGGCCTGTCGCTGAGAAACACAGAGTTTAAACTCCCTCCAAAGATTCTCTATTGGGTTTAGGCCTGGAGACTGGCTAGGCCACACCAGAACCTTGATATGCTTCTTACAGAGCCACTCCTTGGTTATCCTGGCTGTGTGCTTCGGGTCATTGTCATGTTGGAAGACCCAGCCTCGACCCATCTTCAATGCTCTAACTGAGGGAAGGAGGTTGTTCCCCAAAATCTCACCCCGGTCATCCTCTCCTTAATACAGTGCAGTCGCCCTGTCCCTTGTGCAGAAAAACACCCCCAAAGCATGATGCTACCACCCCCATGCTTCACAGTACGAATGGTGTTCTTGGGATGGTACTCATCATTCTTCTTCCTCCAAACACGTTTAGTGGAATTATGACCCAAAAGTTCTATTTTGGTCTCATCTGGCTTTCTCCCATGACTCCTCTGGATCATCCAAATGGTCATTGGCAAACTTAAGACGTGCCTGGACATGTGCTTGTTTAAGCAGGGGAACCTTCTGTGCCATGCATGATTTCAAACCATGACGTCTTAGTGTATTACCAACAGTAACCTTGAAAACGGCGGTCCCAGCTCTTTTCAGGTCATTGACCAGCTCCTCCCATGTAGTTCTGGGCCTCCTTATTGAGATCTTTGAGACCCCACGAGGTGAGATCTTGCATGGAGCCCCAGTCCAAGGGAGATTGACAGTCATGTTTAGCTTCTTCCATTTTCTAATGATTGCTCCAACAGTGGACCTTTTTTCACCAAGCTGCTTGGCAGTTTTCCCGTAGCCCTTTCCAGCCTTGTGGAGGTGTACAATTTTGTCTCTAGTGTCTTTGGACAGCTCTTTGGTCTTGGCCATGTTAGTAGTTGGATTCTTACTGATTGTATGGGGTGGACAGGTGTCTTTATGCAGCTAACGACCTCAAACAGGTGCATCTAATTTAGGATAATAAATGTAGTGGAGGTGGACATTTTAAAGGCAGACTAACGGGTCTTTGAGGGTCAAAATTCTAGCTGATAGACAGGTGTTCAAATACTTATTTGCAGCTGTATCATACAAATAAATAGTTAAAAAATCATATATTGTGATTTCTGGATTTTTTTTTTAGATTATGTCTCTCACAGTGGACATGCACCTACGATGACAATTTCAGACCCCTCCATGATTTCTAAGTGGGAGAACTTGCAAAATAGCATGGTGTTCAAATACTTATTTTCCTCACTGTATATATATATATATATATATATATATATATATATATATATATATATATATATATATATATATATATATATATGCTTCATAATATTGTAATAAATAAAGAAAAAGCCTATTATCTGCTTCTTAATTGTTACTCTTTCCCTCCAACGTATCCTGCTTCCGTTGGAAAGGGTTCCAGTAGCAGTCATGAATATTTACTGGCCCGTGCAGCAAGAAGTGAGTGAGAACTAATCTATCTCCATTCCATGAGCAGGTCAATACGTCTCCCTGTCCACCCTTAAGAGACAAATGACTGCACTTCATTGTCAAGTAGGACACATTCATAAAAAATGCTTTTCATTAGTTATTGTCCTGCATGTTGTTGGGAATCTAGCAGATGGATAAATATGACCAGACCTCAAGACCTCAATAAGTTTCAAGCATATACTGTAATCATCATAATCATTTACTGGAATTTCATTGTACTAATCGTTGCTATTGTCCTTTTAAATACTGGAACTTCTGAAAGGGACAGGATTAATAATCTACAGCATTATTAATTGTTTGTTACAGTCTTCCCAGTGGATCTCAGAGGTCCTTGATGTTATTAAATAATTTAGTTTTTTTTTTTTTCCACAGCTCAGTTAAATCTAAACTGAATACATTTGTGTTTTGTTTTAAGTTTACAACCTCACCCAGCTGTGCTACATCATTTATTCAGAGCCGCAGAACAGCATCCTCTTATTGCTCAGTCAAATGGAGCTGCAATCAAAAAATCTATTTCAATCCCTCGGTTGCTGCCTCGCTGGATAAGTGGACATCGTTCATTGCTGCCGGCTGTGAAGAAGAGTTGGAAAGCCAGAAATATGCAGTTCAGCTTATTGTTCTTTGGCTATCAACCAAATAATTTATACCATAAGCGATCTATCAAATTTTGCTGATTAGCTCAGGTTTGCGTGGAATAGTGTAATCCTTCATGTGCATTCCTCATATAAGCTCTTGTCTTGTAACATGAGGCTCTGTCAGATAGAAATATTTTATGGAAGTAAAAATAAGGTGTAAACCTTTGTGTAGCTCCTAGTTGACGCTCATAACTGTAGATTTTGGTGTTTATGTGCTTGTGTTCTTGTATTATCCCTCAAATGATTAGCAAGAAATAGGACAATCTGGGTGGATATCTAAGAGACTTTGATGTTTGAGGGATTGAGGAGATGTCAAAAGACTTCACCCGGTGAAATCGTAAGAGGTTTTGTTACCTTTCTATCCACACAAGCTACAGAACGACCTGCCATTCGATTCGCAACATCTCTCTGTTCGTTTATCTCATCATTAAGAAGATCTTCAAAGCGTCCATTGCGAAACTTGAAGAGCTTATCAGTGTATGTTGCTCGACCTAGTCAAGAAAAGCAGAATGTTTAATGCAATGTATAAATAATCAAGTACTGTTTTCCTTTACATGTCTTGTGTGTTTGTATATTAGTATGTACTTACCAGAGAAAGCATTATTGGTGTTGAGAACATAGATCTCCTCCCTCCCGTCGCCATCTATATCACATGCTGTGACTCCAATTGCATTACCCTGTCGGTCTCTAAGTGCATAATATGGCGAACTGCGGTTGTCTACGGCAATGTTGACTAATCTCTTCTTTGCTTTATCGTACTTAAGCACCAGGTTTGGGCCATTGTACCTGCAGGTGGAAACACTATTTTTAGGATATTCTTTTCAATTATACAATTATAAATCCTTCAGTAGTGAGTAAGATTTAAGAGAGTGTCAACTATTCTGCATTGGTATAATAGTGTTAGCTGTTTGTTTTGACAATGTATTATTGCTACTTTTAATCGGATTTAATTTATCAAAAACTAACAAAATATTTTAAGTCAACCAAAACTGATGTAATGAAATCCGAAAACAAATAGCATTTTTTTATCCCTAGAATTCTCCTAATTATGCTATGTATTACATGTTAATAGGTCGTTAATCCACCTAATTTTTTTTAGATTTAATTAATTCCTAAATAGAATAACAAATCCTTTTATAAATTTACATTGTGTTTCTGCTTTACTAAAGACTTTTTTTGGCTGCTGGTCCTTTACTACTACCTAAGACGATTTGAGGAAGAAACCTTGTGAGGAACTAGACTCATCTGGGTGACACTGAATATTGTGGAATAAACAAATTTCTTCTGTAATTGTATACTACATGGACAAAAGATGCTACCTGTAACCTGGAACTTCATCAAAGTTAAATGATCTGTTTTCTTGAAGTTATCATCTGTTCACTGATGGAGACTTCATTGCAAAACTGTTAGCATTAATTGCAACCCAAAGGCATTGCAGTAAAACTGTTGTGCTTCAGCAAAACCTAATATTAATCAATAGTAATTAAAACTAGTTGACTTGAAAACACAATATATTGTCCTGAACCATGTTTGTAAGCCTTATGTGTCAAAATAGAACAAAATACTCACCCAGCCACAAATATTTCTAGGTCCCCATCCCCATCCACATCAGTAACAGCCACGCCATAATTCAGCTGAGTGGGGTTGTTCTCATAGTCAGAGGGCAGCACACTCTGAGTGACGGATACAAACATGGGCTCAGAGCGCTGAGCCAAGCTCTGACCCACCATTCTGAGCACAACCGCTATTATCCACAATGACATGGTCACCTGCTGAACACAAGTACAGTATTAGTGCTTCTTTTCTCACCAGGTGCAGTATTTTGTTGTGTGAAAGACACTTTAGGCAAGGTAGCCATGTACTCAAATCTAAAACAAGGAAAATGTGGAAGCCTTCATTTTCATTACACTAATAAATGTCTAACAGCCAGTTGAACATTCTTTATGTTACAATGTTCAATATAAATTAATAATTATTTAATGAAAAGTGACACTTTGCTAACATTTTGCTAGTATTACAGACTAGCGCAACACACCAACTAAGTGGCAGCCACACAACCAACCACCAGGAGCTGCTTGATGCTTACCTATCTAGCTTGCTTGCTGTACAGTATGTAGCTTTACTCTTCTCTGTGTGAGGAAAAGTGCACGAGGCACAATAGGAAACACCATTCATTGACAGCTAGATTTAGGATCGCTCAATGTTTTCCCCCTGTTAGGACGTAATTACCTGGTCAACATTTTACTTACAGGGCAAACACATAAATCAGGTAAGTGAAGACAGGTGATAGACCAGGTCTAAATTAAGACCAGATTGTAAAAGCAATCCCACTGCACATGAAGTGGACATTTTGGACAGTAAAATCCATATGGGACCAAAAAAAAGAGTCAAAGACATTGGAGAATCTACTTAACTGTCTATATGGGGTCAATTGAATGAGAGTGTTTCGAATTGACTACTGGACCAATTGTGGATAAATCCAGTAGTGCAATAGATTCTGTGGTCTGTTAAGAGATGTATAGGAGTGAATTACTGATGAAGCAGTGGTTTAAAAGAAGTACTGCTTGAAGACTCAGTATTAAACCCTAAATGTGTGTAAACACAATAGTACATAGCTGAGGTGAAACAATCGTGAAAATAAATGAAATAATGGAAGAGGGAGGTGTGATGGAGAAATGCCTGGGAAATTAATTGAGTGAAAAGAAACCAAGGAAGCAAACTTCACAAGCTGGTAAAGTGTACAGTTGCTTTTGTTAATATATAATTCTTTGATTATAATCTGAACTACAATTTCTTTTTATGTAGCATACATGCTCTTAAAAAAAATCTTTACAGCACAAACAAATTTTATTTGCTTACTGTTTTTCAGACATAACAATAGATAGAATGTGTCTGATTGCATAAATACAAAGGTGGAACCATTATGATGATTAATGGAGTGGGTTAGAGGAAAGTGAAATGAAAAACGAATGTGTTGTATTATCGACTATGCTGAAGACAGAAGACAAAACCTTGGTACTGATTTTGCCTTTAAATGAATAGATTCAATAATCGGCTTGATTATTAAAGCAGGGTGATGCTAATGATTAGAAGGACATAACTTATGTAGAACGTATTCTACTGTAACGGACTAAAAAATGTGTTCTGGCCAAAATTGGAAACAGGCCAGGCTGCACTACAGGCTAATATATTTTATCATTTAATTGCCATTTTAAAACTACTGTCCAGCTATAAATGACCCTAGGGACATTTAAAAAACAATCCCTAGGTAAAGAAGTGCTAATACATGCAATTTGTCCTGAGGTGACATATAGTGTCTCTGCATTTCACTGCAGTTGCAGACTGTCCAAGACTCACAGTGAATTCCTGATGAACACATTATCTACACAAAAATCACACACAAGCAAAATAGCCTCACTGTGTTCAACTTTACGCTTTGTACTTAGTTATATTAGTGGACTAAAAAGTAAATTCAGCAATACTGATTACGAAGTATAAACTTTACATGTGAACTATATAAAATATCCGAAATCAAAGGTATCAGTGTATCTTGTGACATGCAACATAAACAAAAAAAAAAAGATTTGGGGGTGTCTGTGGCAAGGGATACAAATTAAACTTTAGCAGATTTTTACATATAAAAGAGGAATTTCAAGTTATTTAGTAGCCTTAAGAGGGACATTAATTAGGTTTGGATGTAGCTCATGACTTTTTGCTGTGATTTTGTGCCGGGAAGGCTGTTACATTATAGCATAAATGACTGCGACAAAGAGCTGCACCGTCAGTTTCAGACTCTCTCTCCTCCCCTCTGAAGGGCTTTAACTACACACACTCACACCAAGTACACTGCCAGCAAGTCCACACACCAAGTACACTCTCAGCAAGTCCACACACATCAAGTGCACTCCCAGTAAGTTCACACACCAAGTGCACTCAAAGCAAGTCCACACACCAAGTGCACTCCCAGCAAGTCCACACACCTAGTGCACTCCCAGAAAGTCCACACCCCAAGTGCACCCCCAGCAAGTCCACACATAAAGTGCACCCCCAGCAAGTCCACACACCAAGTGCACCCCCAGCAAGTCCACACACCAAGTGCACTCCCAGCAAGTCCACACACCAAGTGCACTTCCAGCAAGTCCACACACCAAGTGCACTCAAAGCAAGTCCACACACCAAGTGCACTCAAAGCAAGTCCACACACCAAGTGCACTCCCAGCAAGTCCACACACCAAGTGCACTTCCAGCAAGTCCACACACCAAGTGCACTCAAAGCAAGTCCACACACCAAGTACACTTCCAGCAAGTCCACACACCAAGTGCACTCACAGCAAGTCCACACACCAAGTGCACTCACAGCAAGTCCACACACCAAGTACACTTTCAGCAAGTCCACACACCAAGTGCACTCTCAGCAAGTAAAATTATAGAAAATAAATGATGGTATTACTTCTAATATTAGCCTACAGGGCGCATACAGATTATTCTTCATGAATCATGTACGACATTTTAAACTAGGCAAATTAATGATCTAATAGTAACACCAAAAAAAAATATTAAAAGAGCATATTTCAGGCAAAAAGTTCAAACGTTTAGGACACCACCAGCATCCAAAATGAACTCATTTTAAATCTGAAGTCTCCTTCCATTAAAGAAAACTCTCCCGTTATCTATCATGTTACTGTAGTATTATTAGAGATGATATATACGCACGCGGCATGCAATGAATCCTGATGGTCCACTGGTAAAGTTTCTATAGGTGACATGGCGAGAGCCCCGAGAGAATGCACTCACACACATGCATGAACAAGACGTTGTCACTCAGATAAACGAGTTCCTCCGATGCGATTCCCAGCGGATGTCGTGGGACCGATCTCGTGTGCTAGACTAGAGAACACTCTCTCCCTCTCTCTCTCTTTCTTTCTTTTTTTACTTACACAACTTAATACGTATCTGAGTTTATGAAAGCAGTTGTGTAAGAATCTGGCCAATAATAAGAGCTTAGAGTGAATACATAAACAGATAGCCAATGACGCGCTCCGAGGGCTGGGCTTAAGCCTGCGGCAGGAGATCTTCTGCGCTTTTCCTCTGATCTGAGATCAGGACTAGATCACTTTCCTTTAAGACGATATATAAAACGAGTTGAATTATGCTGCTAAAACCATTAGTAAAAAAATAACTAAATAAAATCCAGTTGACATCCGGATATCTTTTGTCATAGTTTTTTAGAATTATGTTGAATAATTCATGCACTATAACATTTCATGTGCGCAGGTAAGTTATGTGCATACTGTATGTGCAAATAATACCTAACCTTCTTATAACTGTTGTTCCAGGCGTACTTTAGCTAAGTGTTATATTTTGAAATTATTTTATAAAATTTACAATTGCTTACTGATTAGTATTTAACATGAAATAAAACTGATTATATAATTGTAAAAGAAAAAATAAGTGCGCAGTACTTTTTGCGCAGTAATTGCGCTATAATGATGCCTATAAAGGTTTAACGAGGTGCTTGTGCATGCATATAATAATTTTTAATTGGCTGCAGCTGTTTTAGGTATTGGCAAGATTAACCAATCATTGTTGTCCCTGTTTCGCTGAAGCTTGTCAATAAAACTTTCTCAGAGCAATTGTATTGCTCACAGGTCGCTTTGATGAACTTGTGGTGGTGATTATATTTGGTTTATGATACACACATGATAGTAATGAGAATAAAATAAAGAATTGGAATTAACTAACTTTTCTTTTATTACAGCACTTGAGTATTTAGTTTACTGTCATTGTAATATTATTAAATCATAGTGAATGCTGAAGAAAAAAAAAACATTCAACTTCACTACATTTGTCAGCAGCAGAGAAGTCTGTAATTTGGGAATTGTTGTACAGGTGTTCTAAACTGCCATGACATTTATTTTTAAAAAAGCGGAACCCGTTTATGTCGATGTCCTAGGGGGTTGCCAAAAAGCATCGAGATAACCGATGATCGAGATCAATATGGCGGCAATATATTAACGTGCTTGAAATTTCTTTATGTACATGATGTGCGCTATTATATGAGAATGTGCATGCACGTGTTTTTGGAGGGTTTTTTACACAACAGCGTTGCCGCGATTTGTTTGATGAAGGCATGCTATAAAAATACATACAGTACATGTTTATCTGTCAGGAATCCCCCTGCCAAGCCCCCTTCAGCGCCCCCTTCAGCGTGTCAGGTGCTTTCTCGGCCGCTTTCTCTGAAGCTCCCTGCTTCAATCGCGCACATATGGTGCTCGTTTAGCATCATCACCAGCTCCTATTTAAACTTCCACACTCTCACCGTCCGTTATTGTTGGTATATGTTGGTCCACGGCGGTTGTTGTTATCGCTCATGCGTATCCCGGTACGTGTCTTCCCACCGGCACTCTCTCAACGGCTGCTCTTTTCTTCCCAAAGCGCATCGCGGATCCCCCCCCCATCCTGCCGGTGTTCATTCTATGCTTTTGCTGCTCATCCCACGTTCCGCGCTGCGCTCCTACCAAGCGCACCTTTCGCCTCCCGTTCATCGCATAACATTTAACAACAAAAGGCATATGTGCACTAACTAACAGCAGAGATTTACCAGTATACAATACAACACCTGTAGCATCTGTAAGGTTTGATTTTTCCGCCACTTTTGCGAGTTCTTCTGTGGCTGCACAGTGACGATCGAGATAACTGACGTTAAATGGCAAAATTTCCCCCCTTGTGCTCGAGATATCAGGGTTCGGCGACATAAAAAAGTCATATATTTATTTATATTTTTATTTATATCTATATATAAACAAAGTTAGCAAAGGACCTATCTGCTGAGACACCTAAACATTTTGGTAAGTAATACTATAGATTGTATATACAACCGAAAAATTTGTGATTTTCTTATAAACCCATATTGTATTTAGAATAGAACATAGAAAACATATCAATTGAAAAGTTCAAACTAAGAAATGTTTCATTTGAAAGAAAAGAATGAGGTAATTTTATATTTACAAAACATCTAAAAATGTTGGGAAGTGGCAAGAAAAATTGGAAAAGTAAGTTTTACTAAAAATACCATTTTGCAAATAATCTGGGTTTTTTTTTTTTTTTTTACAACAGGCCAGTAGCATGATTGGGTATAAAAAGTGTATCTTAAAGAGGCAGAGTCTCTCAGAAGTAAAGATGGGCAGAGGTTCACCAATTTGCAAAAGATAATTTATTTATAAATAATAAATAAAATAATCTGTGTTTACAAAGTGTGAAACAATATAGAAATAATGTTTCTAGAATAGAAAAAATCTGGAGAAATATCGGATGCCTGTGAGTTTGGGGCACTGCATTAAAAACAGGTATAATTCTTTAATGAAAATCTCTGTATATATTTAAAAAAAACACCTGAATTTTACAGATATTATTGTCTGTGAAAACAGTTTACCATGTCATTAACAAATACATTTAAAGCTCTTAGGCAAATTAGAAGCCATATGTAAAAATGATATAGAAATGCTGCCGTCATGCAGATGGTCAAATGAGCCAAAGCTTATTTAAAATAGTTTTGGTTTTGGAAACCATGGATGCTGCATCCTCAGGAGTAAGGAGGAGAGGGATCATCTGCTGGTTAGTGCTCAGTTATAAAAAAAAATTATATTTCAGACAAGATATGCATGTGACAATATTCCTCTCCCCAAACTATGGCAATTGGTTTCCTCAGTTCCCAGATGTATACAGACTGTTCCTAGATGTATAGTGGATGGTACACTGGGGTAAACGTGTTGTGGCCACCAAATTAATATATTACCTTATTTTTCTTTTTTAAATTGTAATAATTTTTTTTCACATTAAACATTTGCTATGCTTCTTTGTTTTGCTGTGCATAAAATCTGGGTTTATAAGATTTGCTTTGGCTCATCCACAATTAATAACAGCTGGTCCACATATCTAGAAAGCGATACAGATAGATTTCTTGGCTGTGCTGTGATTACTGCCATGTAAAACTTTACAGCTAATGAGGAAATTCAGCTGAATATGTTGCAAAAGCTCTACCTGGCAAGTTGAATACAATTCACACAACAAAGTCCCCCTAACTGCTGTCTTCATATGATAACTAAAACGTTAATTAGCAGTTAAAATTGCTGTGTTATCTGTGTATTCTTTATACAATATTATCTTCTCAACATATTCTTTCAGTCTGTGTCCTGTGAATCAGTATCAGGATGTATTTATTGATAGAGACTTTATAGTTCTTCTGTTAAGTTGTTCTGAATAAAGGAATTAGCCAAATGCCAGACAGATTTGACCTGGGATTTTCTTTTGTCTTTACTTGAGGCTAAAATTGCTTAATGAACATTACTCTACATTGCATTATCTTTTTACTTAAATCTATTTAAATCTATAACAATTGCAATGCTTGGCAAATGTGCATTAACTAATACAGTAAGTATTTGTGCACTTTTGTTATTGTGTCTACTATTTAAATTTAAGCGTTTATTTAAGTCAGCTCTAAACATTCGCCTAAAAGCGCTCAAAAATTGCAAAAAATAAACTCATTAACAAAAAAATCATCAGTAAACCTCAGTAGCCACCAGGAACATTTTGTTTGTGTCACTTAGATTTAGGAAAATGTTCCATGCTGTATGTGAATAGATCAAAAGTGTTAACTTTGCAATTCAATTATTATTTTTGGTGGTATATTTTGTGGTGTATATTATATCATTGTAATTGTTGCTTCCTTAGTTCCCCATATCTACAAATACACTGGATTGTTTTAACAGTAGATGCAAACTCTTGCGAGTCTAAGCTCAGAGAGTAGTAGAGAAAATTTTTTGGGATTTTGGTTTATTGCTAGGTCTATACATCACTGAAGTCTGGCAGCACACTAAAACGTCCTTGGCAGAGTCTCTCTTCCACTTGCTTCTTCTGCCTGCCTGCCTAGCTTCTGATGGATGCTGTCATATTTCTCCCGCCCTCCTGAAGTGCACCCATCATCGTTGGTCCTTATAATGTGCGACATAATCCTCTACTATAGATGCTGATAGGTTTTGTGCAATGAATGAACCCTGTTCATTGCTTCAGCACCTTTGTTTTTATTTATTTATATACCTGGTATCAGTTTTTATGTACAGGTATTGAGAACATTGCCATTCTAAAGATTTTATTCAGCTCTAGTGTCTCGCTTTAGGTTTAGATCAGCAACCACTCTTTTTGTTATAGTTCAGGTGTCAGTCTCCAGTCCTAAAGGGCCACGTTAATGCACATTTTATAATTCTAACTCATTCAACACTCAATTCACCTAGTGAGCTAATTATCAGGACTTTCAGAGAGTAGTCTGCTCAAAAATACAAAACTAAATTTCTGTTGCTGTCCTCTAGCACTGCAAGCTGACATGCAACTATGTTATAAGGTTTGTCAGTATGTCAAATTCCCATTAAGATCCACCTTTAGGCATAATGATGTTTGGATTATTTTCAGAGGCTCCTTATTTAGCCCATATTACTTAATGTTATCTCTGCTAAAAATATAGGCAAGTTTAGAAAGTAAATACAAGCATGCATACATTCTTTTGGTGAAATGTACGCACCTTTAAAGTAGAGGTATGGTTGAATCATTGCTTTTTTTGTCTTTTTTGTTTGCTAGTTTGTTTTTTGTATTGTCCTTGTGAGAAATAATTCGGAGCATCCACATTTTATAACATAAAACAAAAATATTTGTTTGTTTGTTTGTTTGTGTTTGTTATAAGCCATTTGAGTTTTACATGTCAAACATTTCTTGTAGAAGCATTATAATTATTATGCTTACACTTTGTCCTTTCTCTCTCACACTAATACAGTAGATAGTTTATAGATGTAAATGACATGATCTGCAGTGTGTGACAGCAGTTGAATTTGTTTATCTACAGTTTCTCATTAGATGTTTCTTAGTGCTCTTCTTGCAATTCATCATAGAGGGCCACACACAAATAATCAGACGATACAAAATTTAGTACAGAGAGTATGAAACAATATTGGAGTATATGCAATTGTGCTGTCCATTAAATGACATAATAATTGCTTATTATGTCTCTGCTTAGCAACCAAAACATAATGATAAAAACTGCATAGTGCTCCATAATTATCAGTAAAAAAAAAGTTTTTTATTGAACACAATTTTATATATATATAAATATATATATATATATATATATATATATATATATATATATATATATATATATATATATATATATATATATATATATATATATATATATATAACCATTTTATAAAAGCTATACACTTCTTGAAGGCATGCATTACAGTGATTTCATCACAGGTAAGGGAGTTGGCAATGACATTTTCCTGAAACAAACTCACTGTAGCGTACACTCTCAGGTGGATTATTGCTCTATTCATTCATTATTTATTATTCTAACAGCATTATTCTGTTCAGAGTATTTGTCCCGATTTTCTTTCACACATTCACATTTGAAAGATGTAGAAATCCACATAATCTAGACACTAACCCCTAGTTAAGTCAACATTTGTAAATGTGTATGCACGCACGCACGCACACACACACACACACACACACACACACACACACACACACACACACAATATATATATATATATATATATATATATATATATATATATATATATATATATATATATATATATATATATATATATCATTTTTATTTATCTAACTTCAAAACGTTGAGTCCTTTAGAGCCTTTCCTCACCAGCTTCCTGAATATTTTTTTTTTACTTGAACCAGTAGTTTTAAAACCACCTTTTATACCTACTTTCTCACCCCACTATATGTCACTCTTTAATTTGATGTATGAATATATGAGTTATGCGTCAGTTGAAGGACGCATAAATCTGTTTTGTGTTTGGGAGCAATAATGGCATTTATGTTCCTTGTATTGATTGATATCCTTAATAGTGTTTGTTCTTTATGATCTGAGAAAATAAAGGAATTCTGTAGTTTAATTCCACATGAACATTCACAGTGAGCACTGTGATGGTTAGGGTCTGTATGTTTATAAGTTCTTTACATTATTATACATTATGCTAAAATATACTTTTTTGTTTAAAAATCTAAAATATCATTTGAAGAATGTGTAAATTGAATATCATGTTAATTTATCTTGTAATTATTGCTTTTGGCTCAGTAATGGACTGGCATTCTGTCTATAGTGTATTCTCACTTCACCCATGCTTTCTGAGCTGAGAATATGGTCCTGTGGTTACTGAAGATGAATGAATGAATGACTCATTGTTTTGTTTGTGCTGTTTTAACAAGAAACTAAACTAAAATATTGCACAGCATATCTGAATACGAGACATATGTAAAGTTTAATATAACAGTATAGATTGTGAAAGAGCAAGTGACATTTTTCCTGTTTTGTCTTGTCCAGTTTTGGCAAGTCTCTGCCTACTGTAGCATCAGATTTCTGTTTTTTGTTGATCGGAATAGACTCAATGTGGCATTTTTTTTGTATACCATCCACCTCATGGTGTGGCATGTTCTGGGATGCTTTTCTGCACACCACATTTGTCAATTTGTTTATTATTTTAGCAGGCTAGTAGTTTCTAATGTGAAATGTAAAAGCATATACATTTTAATTCATAAATAATATTACTCATCTCTGTAAATAATGCATTCTATTCTTCTGTAGACAAGAATCTTAAGATATAATTATGCCAGTGATGAATGAAACATTACAACTTACATTTATTTCAAAGTTTTTCATGGGAGAGAAAGAAAGGCAGAAACCTGTAATATAGCTCTGTCTACCTTCAGCTTTAAACCATATATTACTTCAAATATGGGCTATAATAAGAACATAAAATGCTTTTAAACATTCAGAAGATATGTACGAAACCCAAGAACTCATCCATCATGACAGATCTGACACATGACTTTCATGTCCCCAGGATTTGTCAAGTCAATAAAGGAAATCAAACAGTGATTTTTTTTAACCATTTCGGCTTGTACAGGCTTTTTTATGGAGCATGTCCCAATTGTCTTTACAAATCAGTGTCAGATTGTCAGCCAGAAATGTCTTTAAATTAAATCCACTACATATAATTTGCCACAATTCAGTGGTGAATTTGCATGTTTTTCTATTATTGTGTCATGTGCAGAATGTGTGAATGTCTCCTCCGGTGTGGACTGGGTGCTAAAAAATGAGGAGGAGTAGGACAAATAATTCAAAACAGTTACATCTGAGATTTAAACTGACAGTTTACAAAAATTGCTTTGCTGAGATAAAAAGGCATGTCAGTCCAAGGTGCTTAACTCTCACTTCTGTCATATTTATCATTCTCTCAAATTAATTACAAATCGATTCCCAGAACTCTTATAAAAGCATAGAGAGAACCTGTCTGTCTATGGTGATGGGGGTGTGAGGTAGGGACCGGATGCCAGCATGGATATGTTTAGCAGGATAAGTTTCTCTGCAATTAATCTCTGCAACATTCCTCTAAAAGTATAATTGCTTTTAGCCATTTTTCCACAATACAATCAAAATCTCCTACGGTATACACGTTAGATGGCAGGATGCATTACTTGCATTCTTGATTTAAATGTTGCAACTCGGTCACTATAGCATTTGTTTCTTCTTCGGAGCAATTTATTTTATCTGTTAAGGCCTACTAATGCACCATTACACCTCGTGCGGAATGCAAAGCCACAGTGACTCACATGATAAGAATTTATTTTGCACTGAATCTAAAGGCTGGGATAAAGCTGGTGCTATTCCCAAACTAATGGACTATTGATTTAAAAGAAAGTGGTCAAGTAGGATCTCACAAAACAGATCTTCAACCTCAGCACACTGTTTTCTGCACCTTCAGTAATTCAGTGTGTAAAATTGATTGTTTGGTCAGCTAGGGTTTTTAAGTAAGCTACATAAGCTCATACTTACTTAAAACATAAGTTATTCAAAGTATGGACTAAATGGGATCAATATGACAATAGTACTATTAAACATTTGTGAAACTGTGTAATTCTAAGAGATTTCTTTTCACACAGAATAGAATTAATCAAGCTAGCATCTCACTCAAAGTTAGACATTTAGAGTCTCAGTATTACTTTTAATGATGTCTAGCTGTCTCTAGTCTGCAGGCTAAATTTATGATAATTCATCCAGGTAACTCCTGCCACCCATGAGTATGGCCAGCTGAGGAAATGCACTTTTTTTTTTTTTGCTTTAATTTAAGAAATATTGATCCCAGAGGGGGTTTACCACCGTATGACATTAATAATCACAACAACAGTGTGACAGAGTAGATAAATAACAAGGGAGCATCAAGGAGGGGGCATGCCACAGAGAGAGCTGGGGGTAATTTTTCATACCACTGTATTAATTATACATTTCCTTGACCTTGATTGATTTCTCCTAACACCTATAAATTCCTTTTTTGTAAACTTCTATGACTTCTGTTTGTTGAACATCACTTGAGCAAATTGAAATTCCGCTTTAATAAATCAGAATACTTTTGTAATTACATAAAGTATCAGCAAGCCATGATGACAAACAGATATTTAACACCTTCCACATAAGGTTCACTTCACTAGACACTGAGGCATAGGCTGACTCTCTAGTGGGGAGTGGTAGGTCAGTGTTTAAGGTGCTGGGTAACTGATCGGAAGGTTGAGCGTTCAAGCCCCTGTATTGACAAGCTGCCACTTTTGGGTCCTTGAGCTTAACCCTCTGTGTTCCAGGGGTGCTGCATCATGGCTGACCCTGTGCTCTGTCCCCAGCTTCCAAACAAGCTGGGATATGTAAAGAATATCAATTCACTTTTCTGTAATGTATGTATGACAAATAAAGGCTATTCTAATCGCTTGTTAAATCCTAAATATTATTAGGCTAGACAATTGTTCAAATGTGCCCATTTTGTTCTTCTCAAGAATAGACTTGAGCTGAGTGGTGTGAAGTTAAAGAGCAATGCTCAGAGGACTAAAATGTCATTGGAGCTCTGTTCTCCAGTATGGTAGAGTTATATATGTGTGTGAGCTTTGAAAAGCCTTGTTCAGGATTTATTTATTGTGCAGTAAAACCTGGCAGCAACTACTGATATGTCTCTGCATTCAGTTTTGCATATAAAGTTCAGGGTTTATCTGCACCAAGGGTGAAAAGAGACACAGGACTTTACTTTATCTTTAGAGTCAGGAAACTGTTAACCTTGAAAAAAAGGTATATTGGACACCTTTTTGGACATTTCTTGCTAAGAGTCAGGATCTGGTTTAAAATTGGACATTCCAGAACATTTAAATAACGAATCAGTATATGTCAGTTTTTGACTTTTTATTTGATTAGCAAAGAAAAACTAGAAAACCAGAAAAGACAACATATCTACACCACCTACAGCATACAGTTTACTGTATTGGTCACATAATTTATACTAAACGTGTACCTGCCTTGGTCACATAATTTATACTAAACGTGTAATCTTTTTTTTTTTTAAACCATTAAACAGCTTCACGTTTTTTTATGAGGGTATTAGGTGGGTTTAATTGCTTGCTAATGTATTCAAGATTAATTATAGAATCATTTCTTTACAGGTGTAACACTTGCCAAATGGTAATTTGCACTAAAATGCATGATTAATAAAAACCTGCAATGCTGAGTGAACAACTGTAATGCTGAACAGAAATGTAGCTGAAAAATGAAGCATTCACTACCTAATCAAGATAGTGTTTGGCTGCTTTCAGAGCAATGCTCTGCACAAAGCCTCATAAACAGCACATAGTTGATGGAGAAGTTGGAGGTCATTTTATATAGTAAAAGGTTTAAAGTGTAAGAGATGATAAAAATTCAGGACCTTTTTATGTTGGATCACTCCCCTCATATATTCAGGCACAATATGGGCCATAGTAGAGGCAGAAATATTTAATTAAAATCACCATTGCAAGTAATTATATAAGTAGTTTAGCATACATCTGAATGTTGTGTTGAAAATGAATAGCAGTTAAAGCTATAAAGAACTTGTTAATAGGTTTTAGTAAATTTTACTAAATGTTTCATGCACACTTTATAGGATCTTTTGGTATAATTTTTTTAACTTGTCAAAGGACATCTTATCAACATAACCTGTTAAGAAAATCCGCTTTATGTAAGGATAATTTCAACTTTGATATGCGATCTTGGCTGTGTCTTTATGCAACTGCAATTCTGTCAATTCTGCAAGTCAGTGGCATGAGAACAAATATGTGATAAATGATTGAAAGACCAGCCGATATTTAATGTCCTATTTCTTTTGCCACAGGAAACAGTTTTACACATGAAAGGTGGTTAAGGGGAAATCTCTCCACTGTCCCGGTTTCCATTAACTTTTACACTGAGCACAAAGACAGGCCTATGTGTGAAGATGGAGTGATACCTTAAAGAACCTCCGGTGCAGTGTTAGATATCTGTGTGATTGCTGTTTGCACTGGAGCGAATGGACCTGAACAAGTCCTGACTCATGTAATTCAATACAGGGAAAGCCAGTTGCACAAATGACTAGAATGCAAGCATAAGCTAAAGCAAATGCAAGAATAATAAAATAAGAAAAAAATTACAAATATTTCTAGACCTTTAAATTTACCTTTGCTAAGCACGTTTTAAAGTTATATTACTCAAAATGGAGATTACTAAAATATAATTTTAAAATTTTAGCCTTTTTTTAATGTCTAGAAATAATGATAAAAAATTAAAATAATAATAATAGTATAATATCTCAGTGGAAGGCAGTGCATTTCACACCTAGGCCTTCAGTGGTGTCCTACCTCAGTCAATCCACCTCTTAATACCATCATTATGATATCACAGCTATAGAAATTATCAATATACTACACAATTGCATATAACAGATCGTTGAATTGCAGTGAGTATCAGTGCTATTACTAAAGCAGATAACCCAGTAAAAACAATTAAACAAGTCTGCTTTCACATGCAGTACATATATATGTGGTGTGTGAGGTAAGAGACTGGTTTTATGATATTTCTCTCTTGTTCCCAGTTTTTAAGATTTTCAGTTCTACCATGACCAGAAATAAGCAGTGCAATAAAGATAAATAAATTATAGTGATGCTCCAGTTCATGGTGTCCTCTGACTGGCATCCCAATCTGGTTGTATTTCCACATAAATCTCAGTGATCCTGAGATAAGGTCCAAAACCTCCTGGACACTAATCAGAATAAAGCAGTTTCTGAAAATGAGTGAGCGGGTAATGATGCTGCTTTCACATGACACCACTAGATGGAGACACATTTAAAATGATCTACAAGTTCCTGTAGGATTTTTATTTCTTTTTGCCAAATTACCTTAAAATGTTGTATTTTTGATCAAAGGAGACTAAATGATTTGGAAGGAGACTAAATAATATACTCTATATAATGCTACAAAATACATATATTGTATAGACGTACAAAACTGTAATTTATTAGAGAGACAGTGCATGTAGGACATTTTGGAGATAAGGTGAGGGAGGCGACATTGAGATGGTTTGGACATATGCAGAGGAGGGACATGGGGTATATCGGTAGGAGAATGCTGAGGATGGAGACACTAGGACGGAGGAAAAGAGGAAGACCAAGCAGGAGGTTCATGAATGTGATAATGTAGGACATGCAGGTAGTTGGTGTGAAAGAGGCAGGTGTAGAGGACAGGGGGGGTATGGAGATGGATGATCTGCTCTGGCAACCCCTAATGGGAGAAGCCAAAAGAAGAAGAAGAAGATGTACAAAACTGTACTAGGACAGCAACAGTAAACACTTCCTCCAAGGACACACTATAGCCTAAGATTATGGCTGCCATGGACTACACTTCCCAACAACAGACTTTGTCACATTCACATAATTTCTTATCATCTTCGAGTATCCACAGTACTGGGATTTATTATGGCTATAATGTTCCTATTATAATGTTTGTCACAAATCTGTTGCTTTACTCTCTATTTGCACTTCTTTCCCCCATTTCTTTATGTGACAGTGAAATTCACAGAATAAATGAGATTAGTTATTTGGTCTTAGGCCTGTACCTTCTCTTACTGCATTATTGAATATTAATCAGATAGATAGATAGATAGATAGATAGATAGATAGATAGATAGATAGATAGATAGATAGATAGATAGATAGATAGATAGATAGATAGATAGATAGAATCATACATACATACATACATACATACATATGGTTTAAATATTTCTGCCATTGCCCTGTCCGAAATTCTGTCTTTGCTTGTCTTATCTGTCCTGATTCCTCTTATCTAAAATGGTCTAAAGTGTAAATCATAAAAAGAAATATGTTCTGTTTGTAGGAAACTCTTCTAAGTAGTCAGATCCATAAAACTGCAAATCAGTCAAATTTAGTGAACACCTCTGCTGCCCTGTGCCAGCAAGATTTTTTTTTTTCATTCTAAGAGTACAGACTCTGTTCCCTTCACTGAGCCTCATGACCCTGCTAAATCCTTCCCTTTGCCATCGGCTCCTTCCCCAATCCACCCTATAATCAGCACTTTTAACAGCTCTCATTTTCTTCAGTGTATATATAGCTGTAATTGTTGGGACACCCTCCCAGGCCAGGGTGAAGCTATAAGAAGCAAGTTTTCTCTCTCTCTCTCTCTCTCTCTCTCTCTCTCTCTCTCTCTCTCTCTCTCTCTCTCTTCTCTCTTTCTCTCTCTCTCTTTCTCTCTCATACACACACCTTTAGACTCACACACCATATATGCACATGTATGCATTCAGTAGATGCATGTAGTTCATATAACAGTGGTCCGAATGCAAAAAAGGGTTTGATGCATGTATATCTGTACGTTAATCTTTACAACATAGTGGAATTAAAGATTTTAATGTTACTGTTTCTTTTAACTGCATTTATGATTATTACATTTTAATTATGCCACTCATGATTATTACATTTAATGCCCTTTATTTTAATGCTTATTACACAATTATTGCCCAATGAACAGCGTAGCACCCTAAAACCTCACACATACACTCAAACAGCATATGTCAGTCCACTGGATATTGAAAACAATTGAAAATGTGTACATTATATGAATTTAGTTTCATGCAAGCAAATGTGCAGGTTATTCTTTATTTGTTGGCTGTATAACAGTCTCATAGGATGGGAAAAAAGGGGGGAAAGGGTGTTTTTAGTAAGGTATTCATAGTCATATTATAAGAATGCAATTTTGTAACGAGTAATTTAGTGTACTAGGGTTTTTTTAAAAAAATAGTCCTTTTATTTTTTTAAGCTTCATGTGTTTATTTGCTGTGTGTATAGTCACGTAGTAGTTGAAGGTTTGTCGAGGAAGGGCAGGGTGGAGAGAATTTGGCATTCCATATGCAAACATGTTTGGAAACAGTACATACTTTTGGTTTGCACGGGTAAAAAGAGAACACAGTGGCTGTCAGTTTACTCCTGCGTGTTGATGCTCGGTGATAAGCACCACAGCAGTGAATCAACCAGGTGCTCAAATCCACCCACTTATTAGGAAGTTTTCTCAGCTATGCCCTTCAGTTAAACTCCCTGTTTTGCAATAGTAACTAAGGTAGCACAGACAATTAAACAATTATATTTGCATTAACAAATTTTTTTAAATGAATGCAAACCTAAGACAGTAAAGAGAATACATACAGTACATATCCATGCATCTTTTCGTAGCTTGTTGCCAATACAAAATAGGAACATACAGTTAGATCAAAAACATACTCATATATTTATTGATCATTTATTCATTTAGCTGACTTGCACCTGATTAGTTATTTCCATTCACATTAGAACACAGTCTTTGCATTAATTTTAATATTAGTACAATGACTACCAACCAGTGAGAAGCCACTTTTGTGGGAAAGAAAAAATCAGCACCCAGTTCTACAGCATCTGAAATGACCTGGATTATAAATTTCTAATCAATATCTGATCTGCTTTTGTATGCTTTAGAACCCTCAATAAAACCAATGTCACACAAACAGTTCATCCCTGAGAGCAAATGGGATAAAATAGTATTTGTTTAGACTGAGCTGAAGACAGAATATGGGTTTCAGGAACCATGTACATTGAGTATCAAATATAACCTTTGCCTAGCGACAGTTCACACAGCTTCCTTATAGTGGAAATACAGTATTGTGTGATGATGGCTTTTAAATAAACATCAACTGGAAAATAAAAAGATTCAGAGTACATTATAAAAGCATGTAAAAGTAAATAAGTAGAAAATATTTTCAGAATCCTAGAACACTCAATACACTAAGGAAAAAAAAACAGTAAGTCATTTTGCACCTTTTGAAACATGATAACTACAGTATGTTGTAAAAGTGTATCAAAATAGGCTTTTTTTTTTTAAATAAGCAGACATATAAGCTGGTGAAAAGCTCACTCAAATGTACACGTCTTTAAAGATAAAAATGTCATTGAGGTTACAGTTACAGTTCATGATCTAAAATGCTTATACAGTTAGTGGCTGCTAGTAAATTTCTTCAAAGGGAAGCTAATGAGGTAATAAACAGACCAAGGTGTCATAGCTGTGACATGATAACACAATACTCATCAATAAAGGTGTGTTTTCCATTAATAAATACATTAATGCTTCAGTCAAGCAAGTTGTTTTACTTTAAAGCAGATTTTTTTTCCCCCTCCATATTCAAATAAGCAAAGCTTTACTCTGTTTACTTGCACTTTTTCTCTTGCTTCAGGCTCCTGATGGTTCAAAAGATGAATACAAACATTATAAATGTTTATTAAATGTAAAGATTAATAAAAAATAACCTTTCCTAGATTCAAATATAAAATGAGCTCAACAAAGCATTAAATAAATTAATTAGCATTTTGTACTGTACAAATGACTGTAATAATATATAACCATTTCAGGAACTTCCCAAACACATTAGCTTGATGGAAAGGCAGAAAGACAAGAACAAAAGGGCAGGGAGGTATAGAGTTAAATACTGAATAAAACAAAAATAAAACAATAAAAACAATAAAAACAATAAAAAATAAAAACAACAAAGACCTCAATTCTGACCCTATGGTGAAGATAGGGCAATTTATCTATAAAGAATACTGATGGCCAACATGTAAAGTGCAACACTCAAAGAATATTACTGAATATATTGTAATAAAATTCACTGTGCTGGAGGTCAGCGAATAAAATGTAATCTATATATTCAGATAAAAAAAAAAGAGTAAATTATGTATATACCAAAATCTATCTATTCCGAGATATCGCTATATTAAAATTTTATATTGTTTACCTCCATTGACCACTAATTAATAAACTTATCAGCAAATATAAATAAATCTCCATCTCTTTTTGTCATTTTCAGTAACTGGTTAGCACTGAGGTGCTAACTGAACAGTTACTACATCTCCACTTATAAATGCATTTTGACTTTTTGAAATGATGGTTTATCCTCCGTAGTGGAACAGGTCACACAGCTCAGAGGAAGTTATTAGTGATCTGGCGCTGGTGTTCAAACAAGTCTTCAATCTCAGCACTATAGGCGTCCCCTGTGCAGGGAAAATTAGGCAATTTCACATTAGTGACATATAAATATAGTTTGTGAGATTAATTAATGAATGCTTGAGAGTTGGTGTACAATAATATGACCATACCTGCATGACAGCCGTACATAAAGACTCTGTGACCATCATATCTGCACCTACAGCGCATTACATTATTCATGAAGTCTGACTCTGCCATGTCCAGTGACGGATTTACTTCCACCTATGGTGACAAGTAATGAGGAAAAATCATTAATTTATTATTTAATAATTAATCATTATAATTATTTATAATTTATTATATAATTACACATTTAGCTCATTACCCCAACAAAGAAAATTAATGTGAAATATTAAGCATTAATTGTTTATGGTAGCATAGGATTTGGGCTACTGATCAGTGAGGTCTTTGAGAAAGACTAATAATTTACTTTTCACATGCACCCTTTATCAATTGTAAAAAATATATGCAACATACATACATACCAATAAGCATTTCAGAGCTTGTATGGGGCCTTTTAATACTCAATAATCTAAACAGACTAAATAAATTAAAAGTATTTTTGTCTTGCTATTTTTGGACCTATTGTGTATAGCGTTCAGGGTACAGGTTTATACTGTATCTATGATCCTATTGAGAAAGGAATGTGAAAAAACAACAACAAAAAATACTCTCCATTGACCAATTAGCTGTGTCAAATGAAGGGATATTGTTGACCCACCTTTTACTGCAGCAGTATGGGATGTATAAAAAAATTAGGTCCTAAAGTGGTCATGTAAATTTTGTAGTTTAAGTTATGTCTCACAACAGGGGTAAACAATCACAAGCTAAAAGGCAGTAATTTCAGTGGCTATAGACCATAAAGATTTTTCTTGATTAGCATGTAACTATGTTAATGACAGAGAGAAAGTGCTCAAAAAGTCTTGCCTTGACTGCAGGATGAGGGGAGGTTTAGGGTTTAAAGGCAGGCCCATCATGAATGGCTTTTCCAATTTTTACAGTACAATATTATAATACAATAAAAAAAACAGTATCCAAAGAATATAAAACTTACATGGAAGATATAATCTCCTGGCCTGACATCTGTGATATCTACCCATTGGCAGTCAATATCATGACGATATGTATCCCAACAACCCACTGAAATTCCTTGATCTCCATAGTTGTAACAGGAAAAGCGTTTCTGAAGTCCTAAAGGGAAAGATGGGAATTAACCTCACATCGATATGTAATGCTGAAGATTTAAATGGTTAAAATTTATGATGTATTTACCATCAGGACAAAATGTGTCCTCCAGACAAAAACTGGCTTTGTGTCCTTCTGCCACTTTGGTTCCGTTAAGTGTGAGAAGGTCATAGTGTGTAAACACTTCGATGCTGTGGTAGTGCCTGTGAACACACCATCAAATCAATCTGTCACTAATGACGTAAGTTGTAATTGATTACTTGCCGTATTCATTTAATAGAATTGTGTCTTGGAATTGTGTCTCATGGATTGAAACACTTTATCTTAAGGAAGCTTGGTATGTGAGTACAGAACACTGAGCCACTATAGAGTGTTTGTGAATGACCTCACTGCTGCAATATGAAGGTGTTGGCTGCAGGGTAACACCCCTTACTGAATGCTGTTGACGTCCTGGCAGAGTTGTGTTCGCAGCTCTGTTTATTCAGGTTGCCTGAATGGACTGCTTTGAAATGCATACCTCTGTGGTGTTTCTTTAAGAGATTAATGAATAAAGTATAGAAAAGGGCTATCCTGGTCCTGAACAGTTTACCTTGTTCCAACCGACTGGGTTGCTATTATTTTCAGATAGTATTCAGTTAAAGTTGTGTATTTACCAAAAAGAAAAAAAAAGAAAAAAGGTATTTAATTTATTGGCTGATTATAGATTTGACAATGTTAGTGACATTCTATAGCTGCTTGTACATTTGTATATGCACTTGAGTCTTTATTACTTTATTAGTTTAGTTGACTATTGTGAACAAAAATTATTTATATTTGTGTGGTAAACTTAATGGGAAATTGAAATGAGTATTTCTTTAATAAAAAAAATAAATAAAAAATGTCGATAGAGTCTGTCTAATAACTGGTATACAGCAACTGAGTAAAGAGTGAGCACTTGCAAACATTTGTTTGGATTAATATTAGATAATCTCCTACCTGAATACTTCTACAATGAAACAGGAGACCAGGGTGATCTTATATCAAAGCTTCCACTTGAAAATACCAATATCTTGTATAGCAACAACAAAACAATCTTGTTTTTTAAAACCAAAATTTGGTCTGGTTCCTAAGTCTTACCTATGGCATTGGTGCCATGTCCAGGATTCTCGTGAAGCTTTGGGCCTGAAGTCGGCTCTTCCCAGGTTCATGATACGGGAGGAAAAACGCAGCAGACGCCGGTGGCCATAAGGCCAGTTCATACTTCTGGCTGAAGAAGACAGGCAGTTCTCCTCATGAGCACAGGTGAGCAAGTGAAGTGGTCGATCCTCCAGATATGCTGATTCCTGCACCAGTTGTGAATCCAACACCAGGTCGGGGGCAACTAGAGCAGGTGCAAAAACAGAACATGTAAAGACAAGTTGTGTTACGATAGTTAATCTAGAACACTAAAACCAGAGATGAAACGTAATGAAGTACAAATACTTTGTTACTGTACTTAAGTAGATTTTCCTGGTACTTTACTTCACTATTTATTATTTAGACAACTTTTTACTTTCACTCATTCCTTTTTTTACACAAATATCTGTACTTTCTACTTTCAACATTTTTAAACAAGGCTCATTACTTTTGTAATAATCTATTTGGTGAGATGATCAATATTTTTCTCATTGCGCACCATTTTCAGCCAATCAGCCTGTTTCTTGTCATTGCTCAGCTTTTTCAATTTACCACTGGTGTATCATTCCTGGCTATCAGACACCACAGATTTAGGCTAGTTTACGAAGCTAACAACAAGCAGGGCAGAAGGCAACAAGAAGTATGTAGCTAACATGGATTAAAGAGAGAGAAAGTCAGCAATGTAAACATGACTGAGAACAGAGACATTCCTGATCACCTGATCATAATCATCTTTTCTTTGCTTGTGTTTTATATAGTGTTGTTCGGCCTGAATTAGATTACAACATTTGAAAATATTTTGTATTAATATATGAGTATGTTACCAGCATGACACTAAAACAGGAAGCAAAAAATTGATACTTTTTTAAGGAAAAGGTGTAGTCAGTACTTCAACTTTTACCAGAGTTTTTTAAAACATAAGTATCTGTACATATGATCTACAATAAAAGGCACCTTTTATGCTGTGGAAATCATTGATGCTTTGAGGCTGGTTTAAATCAGGAACATGACATCATGAATTCCACAGGTATTTGATCACTAAACCTTGTTGTCTCTACCAGGAGGTTAAATCTATATCATAATCAAAACAAAAATGCTTGTAGAGACAGAAAAACTGTTTGGTGAAGGCCTTCTCAAGTGTCTGGGTTTAAAGAGAACTGCCATAATGCACAAATTGATGAATAAAAAGGGGAGAGTGGAGCAACAACATATTCTGCATGGGAGAGTGGAATATTATCCTTCTACTAGTTTTGCCATTTGTGTTTGACTTAATGCTGTGATTATCTTCAGATTTTTTTTCCACAAAAAGGGAAATAAAGCACATTTGTAAAAAGTTTGATCATTTGTTAGTATAAGACTACACAGAGTGGTTGTCTGTTTAAGATCAAAACTTCACTTATTAAATTACTATGGGTCAGTAATTTTGGATTTTAATATGATACATTTTTGTTGGCTTTAAATCTTCAGTTAAACTTATATTGACTGGTCTTTTAGTCACTATAAGTTACATTACCTTCTGAGCAGGTGACTCCGGCTGCTTTGGTTCCTCCTCCACGGGGACAATATACATTGCTGTTTCGGCGACATTGCTGAATGGAGAGTTCAGTGCCCACGCAGTGAGTCCCACTCAGTAGCACTTCATGAGCATTAGGGTCCCCGGGCCAGTAATATGTGTCCTGTTCAGGTTCAGTTACTGTTCTTTAAATACTGAATAATTTGTATGGTACATTTTCCACAAACAACTACCAGCTATGATTACAGTGACCATTTATTTATTACAAATGTCCTGCTCAAAAGTTCTGCTCTACTTTCAGTATGAACAAAAGCCTGTGTGGCTGAATTAAATATAAACTTCATTATGACACAGATTGCTGTCAATTGCTACCTGGTTTTGCAGGAATTTGTTCTATAAGATTTCCAGAAGCATGACCAAAAAAAAATACAATTAACATCGTAATATGCACTTCAGAAAACCTGTGTCTTCCAATCCAACCCATTCTACATGACAGAACAACCAGTGTATAAAACGTACGTGTTTAAAAGTACACTTCCTCGAAAAATATGCACAACACAATCCACCCACAGACGTAACTGTGGCAATGTTTAGAAAGGAGAGAACAAGTAATGCATTCAGTGAATGCTGGGAAGTGTTGCATTCTTAATCAGTACCATGTGCTACATGTAAACTCACCTGATGGGCACGTGCAGCAAAGCCAAAGCCCAGCTGTCTGCACACTACCATTGCCTCGTTAATGCCCCAGTTCTCACTGCACACTGCTCCCCAGCGCTTCCTGCCCCCAACCTCCATTAGCACTTCCACCCGGCCTTCTGACACATCTCTGCCTCCTACTAACCGCACCTGACACACACACACACACACACACACACACACACACACACACACACACACACACACACACACACACAGAGATTTAATGTATACATATTGACAGACATATATTCACAATGAATCAACAAAAATCATTATTAAAGTGCAAATGCAAGGTGTTAAAATCAGCTATGGCCCATGCTTCAATGAATATTTTAACACTCTATTAAACTTTCCAGTAGCAAAGGAAAAACATACATAAATACCCCACATGAATTTAAAAGCAATACACAGACAATAAAACTTCTGCTGACCAGCAGTAGCTTAATAACTGCTATTTTTACTATCAGTCTTAATCACTGAAGGCTTTCATAATTCTACATTTGTCATGCTTAGGAATTTTTTAATTGTAAAATAAAGATACAGATTACTTTTTTTTACAAGCACCAGTACAAACATAATGTGACACCCAAGAAGTCTGGGAGAAAATGTACTCACTGTGGTTTCAAAGCCTGTCTTGGGAACATTACATTTGACAGATGCATCTTGGGTATGTTTGAATGTCCAGGGCTGAACTTGTTGGAAATGGCAATCCAAGATGGAGCGCTCTCTTCCTGTACATTGAACCGAGTTTATATGGATTGGCCCGGTTCCTGTAAAATATCAGAAAAGAAAAACTCAAATATGGTTTCCATCACTTTTGTGGATTCTCCCAGCCAGATTAGTAAAATCTTGTGCAGAGCTGGAAGACATATATAAAATAATAATCACTTATGTACTACTTAAATAATGAACTATTGCTGCTAGTACACTTTGCAATAAGAATGCGCTAAGATTCTACTGAATATACGTAAGAAGTGTTCAGGCATAAAGTCTATTCTGTATGATATTTGACAATAAAATAAAATGATCATGTGTGCACTTGAATTTGTTTAACAAGCTCCTTTTGTGTAAATCTTTGTGATCTTTATTTTATATCTATATACACATAAAGAAGATACGATATGAGAGATGAGTTCAACATTTGCCAGTTAAAGAGAAACAATGGCAGCCGATAATATTCTTCACATCTCTTGACATTCAGTTAGTATCATTTTATGTATATAAAGCAAACAATGTCTGCTTCTTCGTGTTAATCATTTTTGTTCTTTCAGAACTGTGCCTAATAAATAGTAAGTATCAGCTCAGTCTGTCGTCCATCTCCGTTATAACTCACAGATTATTTTCTTTATTGGTTTGCTTTTAACGAATACGTGGCTAGACAACCTTTTTAGAAGGTGGAGGTCTGAGAGTGGAAATCATCACAAGTTACATGGTGCAAATGAGGTGAGATGACTATGAATAAGATTAATGTGAGAGAGGCGTAATCATATGTTTTCTTTATCTTCCATTGCCGCAGAAGCAGTTAAAAAAAAATGCTGGTCAGAGCTATGGGGAGCGGCTATGGACAAAAGCGGTTGTCTCAAATTGCAGTATGGTGTGTTTTGTTAAATTCTACAACTCATCAAAAAACCATTTTCAACCCAGCCAGTGAAATCTCTACCAGTTGTTTACCTCCTGGGACAAACACAAGAACCACACTATCTAAATGGAGACTGCACAGAGACAAGTTTTTCCATAGTTCTGGGAAACCATTTGAGCAAGAAGGGAATCACAAGAAACCGGTTAAGGACTTGAGGTTACAACTGGATGTATACTTTATTGAGGAAATTACATAAGGACAAATATACACCATTGGTAAGAAGTGGAAACTGATTCTCATCCATTTTCCCTGTAATTTTGGCAATTGATGATGTAATTAAGAATAGCCTTATGAAGAATGTTTCCTCCAGTAACTTTACATGAATTTTACCTTAAAAATAATTAAGAAAAAAGTGATATCACAGCAAGGGATGATGATTGGATTCGAGAAATACATCACAAATTACTAAACAGTCCGAATAGTTGTTTTGTTCAACTTTAACCAATAATTCTGAAGAACAAACATGAAAATTTTTTCTATCTATAACCGTGAACAACTGGCATTCCGCTTCCAGTAATAGCTGAGTATACAAACTCTATACAAGTTGTGTTTCTTTTGAGTGAATGTCATGTTAAAACTGTTAAACTACACATTAGATTATATTTATTTTAAGATTATTTGAAGACTTTCTGTGGTTTGCTGGCATCAGAACCAGTAAGTAACAACTATGTAAGCATGTTATCCCAACTTTCACTTTCATCTTGAGACTCACCGCTACAGAGGGAGCTTTCTACAAAGTCCAAAATGTGTATGCACCAAAGAAAATGCTTGTGCAGTGCAACTGTTTACCTTTTATGAATGCAACTCAGAAAGACCAATTCATGAATCCACACCCAAACACTCACACCCACTTTTCCAATAATGACCACAATTGGTTAAATTTTGATTCAGTTATAGGCAGCTGAGTCAGACAAATCCAAACAAAATGACTAATTAATCCGTTACAGAAATACATCTTAACCTGCCTGTAGAAAATGTGAATGTGTTGGATCATTAATTGCAGAAATGGTGGCAATGTATTTTAAAATAATCACTTAATCTTTGGGCTACAGACTAGCCAACATTTTATCCTAATTAAAACCATGGTTTCTGAGAAAGAGTTATTTGAAAGTCATGGCTATTTTAGTGTAATATCTGTACAACACTATAAAGATCTGCTGAGTACAAATACCAAATTTAATAAATTGTTAAATTGTCAACAATTTTTATTTAGTTATATCGTTGTTAAAATAAATATGCCACATTTAGTTATTATATAATTATGTGTAAATTCAGTGCTAAGTAATAGCACTTAATTTTATTTCAATTGCTAATTTAGTTGGAGGCTGGAGTAGCTACAATCTCATTTTGGCTTTGTCTATGTGGTCTAGTCTTTTTATATTAATTTAGTTTATTTCATTTGCATTCCAATTTCAGCAATAATTATGTTCACAAAGGAGCCTAGAATACCCTAACCAGCAAAATAAAGGTGACAGTGGCATGGAAAAAAAATATCTCTGAAAGAGCACAATGTTAAAACTCATATACGCGTCAGTTTCTACATGGTTTCTACACGAAAATAACAATTCCACTACTGTGTTGCTCTAATTGGGTTGGATTGAGAAAACAAACAAAATGTGCAGCAACACAAATCACCTTTAAAAAAAAAAAAAAAAAAAAAAAAAGGTGGTTCATTTAATAGCCATGAAATGTTACCATTTGGATGACATAACTAAGAACTCCTTCTACAATAGCAATACACTAGTCAGGGTCATGGTGGACTGAAGGCCTGTTCAGTGCACATTGTGTATGATGTGGGAATATACCCTGGATGGGCATATACCTGGATTGACACATAGGAGCAAATGAATGTCATTTAACGGCATGTTTTTTTCAAAAGTGGGAAAACAACTTTCTGAATTGCTCCACCATTGTGTCACATTGTGTAGTAATAATAGAAAGTGGAAAAAGTGGTCATGATCTCAATGAAAATGTCATGAGCTCAAATCCCAAGCTGCCAGTACTGTGCACTTACCTCTAAACTGCTTATAGATTAAATATATGTATAAATGAATTCATCTAAAATATGATGCTACAAATGTCACTTTAAAACAAAATAGCTTACCTTGTCCCATGTAGGCTCCAGTTAGGGCTTCTTTGGCAGTACCAAAACCCAATTCTCTGCATACCACACTGGCAGAGACACGATCCCAAAGATGATCAACCACAGTTCCCCACTTTCCTTCACGCAAAACTTCCACCCTGCCTTCACCCAAGCGAGGTCCTGACTTCAACCGCACTGCCGGCTAGGACAAAATACACAATGCAGTATTTGTTTGTTATTACTTCCTTATTGAGAGTCATTATAATAACTCAGGCTTTGAGCTTTAGAATTATCCAAAAAACTAAAAAATTCCTCATTCTCACACCCTGTGTTTTACATAACATTTTACCCCAGAATGAAAGTAAAATAGGCATACCTTGATCAGATGTGAGGCTTGAGGTCTCCCTGAGGACATGCGTGAAAATTGTGGCCCAGGTTTGCAGTGGACCACGACATAGCGTCCATTCTTACATGGGGTAGTACCATGAGGAATGGAGAGCTGGGCACGGCACTCTGCCAGGCTGGGTTCTGTACCAAGGCAATGCATTTTCTCCACCCAAAAACTCTTCTTTTTGGCCATAAAACTTAGCCTGTGGGAAGTGCAAGGGAGCGGTCGAGTCTGGTTACAATGCGAAAAAGGTGCAGAGGCATGACATTTATAGATGTTAGTTAGTGCCCTGTGAGATTTAGCTCATTAAAACATATTTTTACTACCTTGGAAAGATAGAAACACCTATGAACTTAAAGAAGTCATACCTGGTTGATGGATCCTTGACTTTTTCATCCCATATTTTTCTGTAAGAACATAAAGACAATGTACTGTATACTGCAAGTCAGGGTGCCTTTATTTTGATTGTGCTGCTTACAATCACCCAAACAATAAAAAAAAAAAGGATTGTCACTAATTAAATGGATACATATATACATATACTCCCAAACAAAACCATCTAGGAATATGAAAGGATGTGTGGTTTTGTGGTAGACAAAGTATGTAGGTGCATGTGTGGTTTTGTGGCAGACAGCTTCAGTAAAGACATGTTGTTCTTGTGTCTTGACCAAGTCATTCCCAGTTATACTCTTTTATACAGGATATTTTTTGATACAGCCAAAATGTCCTGTGTTTGCATGAAAGGGTTTAAATAGGTTTTTGGAATTTTCAATGCCTAAGGTCACAAGTGCAAAACTATTAAATCTCTGTGTACATGTGGAACAACTGTCCATACCAACAGTTAGAAAAGTTTTTAACTCTCAGTTTACTCAAAGTCCCATATCCGCTCTGTACTTATCAAATGTTCAACTGTAAACCACATAAGTGTTATTTCTAGAAATGGCAGTTGAAACGGTAACACTTAGCAAGGATAAGATCAAGCAGTTTAGTTATGTTTATATTCACCTGAAAGAACAAACAGAACAATTCACTTTGCAAATATGGGTGTCACTGCTAGGAAATAGGATAATGTAAATACCATTTTATACCAATATACAGCCAAATAGACATATGCAGTTTTAGTCTACAAAATCGTTTGGTCTGGGAAAAACTTTGGTCTGAGAATGCTTTCAAAGTTGTTGATTGAAAAAACAGACATTTCTAGCAGCATGAGTGTCCTAGAATGGGAACGGCAAGACTGCCCACAAAACAAACTGACCTTCAATGAGTTTCAGATGACCGGATTTTAAGTGAAAAAAAAGAAATCACAAACAATCCTGTGTAAGGGAAAACTCCTTTTTAGAGAATCCGCTGCCAGTGCAATACACATCAGACACGCAGTGTGCGTCATAATTCTTTATTATCCTCTGGCCAGGAAAACTTTCTCTGTTATTGTGCTTTATATGATTTTATCATGTTTAATCTACTGACATTTTGTAGGACAAGTCACAAAAATGTATCAAATGCTGGTTAAAGTAGATATTGTCTGGTGCATGATAAAAAATAAGTATGCTACAGTCGATACTGGAGAGCCACAGAAAACCCATGGCTGCTAAATTTGCATTATTGGCAATAAAAATTAGGCATTATTGTAAATTTAGTTTTCAGGAGGCCTTTCAGTTAAATTATTCCTATAATATATTTCCTAGTTAAAACTGACTAGACAAATGAAGTTTACAGCTGCCAGAGTTTTTGGCAGAAAATCTCTAGGAAAAGTCTGTGATCTCTGAACAACATAGCCAAATGAATCAATCCCACACACACACACACACACACACACACACACACACACACACACACACACACACACACACACACACACACACACACACACACACACACACACACTCCCTCTGATTCCCTCTGATTGTTTGTTCACAAACTCACAAACTGCAACCTCCTTAAGTGTTAAGGCTTAAGGGTAATGTGAAGAGCTGAATGAACTATTCAGTCTACAGTCCACCAGACATATCTTCTCACAGGATTGTGTTTAAATTTGTTCTGACAGTCTTGTCCTTGAAAATACCCACCTGCTCATGTAATTAGTCTTAGAGTTACACCCTTACTTTATTACTGAACCAGCAAAGCTTAATGATAGGGAGGGCTAGTCTGTTTTGACGCAACAATCACGCTACTGTTTTTAGGCATCATTTGAAATACACTCACACTCTCTCTTCTTTACTGAATCTCACTTACATTGTCTGTTATTGCATGTATCACTGAATGTCTATTCTGAGAAAATCCTCTGTAAATGTTTAAACTGTAAATGTTTAAATATATGCATAAAATAAATTGATAATTTTATTTTTACATTTGATAGTTAGGCAGAAAATGTCTTATGTAATATCATATTGAGAAAAAAAAAATTCTGTAGCATGTTCTCACTGCAGTATCATAATTACCAAGCTGTTTTAGGCAAAGTAATAAGTAATGCAAATATCCAATGCAGCAGCCGTAACACTGGTAGAATTGTTGACCAGCTGTTAGAGTACATGATCATTACATCATGAGTGTTAGTCTCAGTATGTTGCCTATAGTTAAGTTATTGTAGACTCACCTCACTAACTGTTATATAATTTGCTGACAGCAGTCTTTCGAATTCAAATCCACAGTTGACAGCTACTTTAAAGCAGCACACAATGAGATACACATAACCCAAGAAATTTTAGCTTAAACCAATAGCATACTTTGATTTTAGGAAGGGACAAATCTTCCAGCTCAAAGTTATTGCCAGCCGAGCCATTTAAAAATATATACATACATTTATATACATATAAACAGTGCTTAATTCTTCTATATGCATCTAATTTGTACCCAAATAGATATCCTAGGCCTGAAATCATGAGTAAAAGGTATGACAGAATCCATTAAGTACTGCAAGCCTACAAGCAGACAGTATTGGCCAACAAAAATGTTAAATTGATACCTGACTATAAAAGAACTTAAGCAATAGGATAATTAAAGCAAACAGTGGTCTAAGTCTTTCAATCTCTATGTGGTGAAACCAAGAGTCTGGCGCTGACACAGCAGGCCATACAGCACAGCTATAATTGAATCTCCGTTTTCCCTGTACACGAGAATCTCAGAAATCCTCAGCTCCTTAACATGTAATTACAGTATCTTCAGCAAAGCACCCAACAGAAGGTGGGTGGAGCTACCTGGATTGAGACGCTGAGTGGGCGAATGAAGAATTTGCCCTGTCTGCCTTGGTCGAGTCTGGAGCTACGTGGTGTACAGACACGTACAACATGGTGAGGTCAGGAGGTGGGTGAATTTTATAATCCAAACTCAAGCAGTATAAATTGAGAATGCCATTAAAAAGTCAGCCATTTGTATAACTTTAGAATACATCAGATTTCACTGACCTCATCATAAGCTCTCATTGTAGATAAAACACTCCTGCCTTTCTAAAAGAAAGACATTTCATTATATCTGACTTAAAGTAAATCTTTGTCAGATATAAAATTAGTTTTTCCATACTTCTTTATTTAAAGAGAAGAATGCTTTAGGGTGCAAATTCAATGTAATAACTACATCCAAAATAAGACCCAAAATTACAAATGTCTAAACTCCAGTAGAAATAATCACAGTTTTCAAGAGAAAGTTAAGGGATATCCATCTTAACATAAAACACATAAGATCATCATATTTAACATATATTTATCTTTAACTTCTCTAATTGCAATAAGTATTGCTTAATTGTTGGAAATTACTGTATGATAGAGAATTCTATGAATAAATACTATTTAAAGTGTGGATATTTCTAAGAAAAAAAAGGCCCTGGCCTTCCTCAGCTGCACTTCTATCCTGTATTTATGTTCTAGAAAAGGGATCATTCTAAAGGCCTAAAAATACATTTCCTGTCCATGTGGCACTAAGAGTGGATTCTTGGGCCACCACACACTGCCATATATTGCCACTTAAGCTTTAACATATGTGCTCATGAACATATTAGACGTCCTTTAAAAATCCTAAATCACAAACCATTGCTCACAGAGATGTGCATATTGGTTTTTACCAGAGCCCAGATACTAAATTTAACCAATTATCTGTTTTTAATGTTTAGCAAGTACAGAGTTAATATATTGCCATTCCTTTTTGAACTCTAGCTGAAAACAAGAATCCTTGTTGAATCCTATGTGATGCTGTTGTATTATATTCCATACCAGCATTCTAAATGGCCCACGACAAAATGTAGCCACTGATACTTATCACTTTTTGCATACTCTAAATGACTCTACTCTTTTGTTAACTTTAAAGCCTTACCACAAAAATGATTGTGAAGAAAGAAACACTCAGTATGCTGATTTAGGCAAAAAGCTTATACTCTTACTAATGCTTTTATTTCCACAATTCCAGTTATCATCAACCATCCCTTTCTGTATATGAGCCAGCTAGATAATATAGTGTATGTCCTGTCACTTATGTTTCAGTCACATGCTTTAAGAATGATACAACCTTTGCAATTTCTAGGTTGCCAGAATGCTTGACTAATAACTTCAGCTGAACTTGCAGCTTTTCAATACTGCTGTGCACCATAAACTTTCAGTTGCAATTGTCAATTATAATGTACCTAAATGGACCATAATTACTTTTTAGAGTAAAGCTGTGAAGGTAAATTGACTTTAGGTAAAAGATGTGTACTACAGCCACAAAAGATATTCCCTTGAGGATAACATCGTGTGTGTGGGGGGTATTGGAAAATTCATCAGTTTTATTTCAAACTGATGGCTATAATGAATTCATACTAAAATGTGAATGTGGCTTGAAATATGATGTGTTCCTAAAGTCTATATATTATATATATAAAAGCATTATATCATAGTTCTGTGAGAACGGAAACAGCAGATTGCTGGCAAAGTAAATGCAGGTAAATATAAAGCTTGAATGTTTATTTTAGAATGAAAGTCAGGAGGGTCACAGCTAATAAAGCCATTAGTATAAGAAACAGATGCTCTATCTATTAAAAAACATTTTGTTGTATTAAATTGATTTTGTCCTGCACGAGCAATCGAGAAGGATATTAGGCCTTTCACCAAAAACCCCAAGGCTTATGCGAGACATTTTATCTCCAAAATTGGGTGCACAGATAACACCAGTAAATTTTAAACAACCTTTAAATCACTGCCTAAGTGTTCGTGTTTGTAAGAGGTGCCCAGAAAAAGGAGATAAGACAAACAAAAGACCTGCTCCGGTAAATAGAAGAGGTGACTTGAGGGCATGTTATGCAATACATCTTCTCTCCTTCTTTCCCTTAAGAGCATAGAACCATAATCAATACCTGTCTGGAAAACTTTCTGACAAGACAAGCGTATTTGAAGCAAATCCCTTTTGCACAACTTGTCACAATGAATTATTATTTTTTTTTAATTAACAATCATTAACCACCTAAAACACATTAACAACTGAGCAATAATATATTTAGTGTCAGCCTTCCTACACAAACATTAAGAAATATAAAAGATAAACCTACTTATATGCTTTTATGTTAGGCTGCAAAGCTTCAGGGAATCCCAGCATGCCACACACCACCCTGCTGCTGTTCAGACTCCAGCCTTTGTCACAGACCTGCCTCCATCTTCCAGCATGCTTTACTTCCACCACGCCCTGTGTCACTAATGCACGTTTCTTCGTTGCCATCAAAACTGGCCGCAGTCGAACTTCCTGAATCTTTACTTTACTGCTAGGCTGAAAACAAGGCAAATGGTTTGGAATGTTTTGAGGATGTTTTAAGATGCCAGTTATGGTAATTTAATAAGAAATATTTGAAACAGATAAAAAATATATAACTCATTACGTAGTTATACAAATTAAAAAATGACTGCCATGACAAGAATGTATTGTCTGCAATAATTTGAGGTACATATTACTTCAAGATTTCAGAAATGAGTTTGATAACAGACTAATCTGTGAAAACTGTCTAAACAGAAAATACATCTTCAAGATGAAAATAGGAATGTATGTCATTCCAACTCTTACTTCTCTTAAGATAGCACTTGCATTAAAGTTAATATGATGTGTAGAGATGCATCAGCCTCTCTGGCTACTTACCGGATCATGTGACTGGTGTCTGCCCTGCCCGGGGGCTCTTGAATTCGAGTAGATATCATGCCACTGGTTTGAGGTAGCAGCATTGCTTCTAGTAGAAGAGCTTCTTCTAGGCCCTCCAGAAACTATTTGGTCAAGTCTTCTCTCAGGATTACACACTACACCAAGGTCCTCTGAGTGTTTGCAGTCATGGACGCCCCATCCATTTGACTTGCACTCTTTCACTGATTTCTCTGAACCATCACAACGCACATTATCCATCCAAATAGGACCTGTTAGTGCAAAACAAAATGTCAGGAATGTATCTAGAAATAGCATCATTGGCATGACTGGACAGAAAATGTGGTGTTTTATGTGGACATTATATCGTGCAGAGCAAATACAAAAACCTGAGACACGTCTCTATAAACAATACATCAATAAAAGCAATGAAGGAGCATTCTCCTGAAGCTGTCTGAGAGAATGTAGAGTATTTGTTAGATGTGCAGAATGAAGCCTTTGTTTAGTTTTAATGATGGTGCTGCCTGGCCAAGTAGTGTTATACTTGCTTTGGTTTACTGGGGATCTTTATGGTAGCCTTTAAGTTAAATTATAGGGCAGAGTAGGTCAATGTAAAGAACAGCAAAGTTAGACTTTCACACCGGTGGGAGGAAAGTTGTCTTTAGAAGTGTTATAACGTTATATTTATGACAGTCATTCTGAAAGACTGTAAGTGGTAAGGCATGGCATCTGGACTTGTGGTATAATCTTAAATATGTTTCGCCACCCATCACAGATGCTTTGATTTGCTACTGTTTGCTGTTTTCTTACACTTCTACATAAAGCACTACAATCCCAAGAAGGATCTTCCAAGTTCTATCTATCTATCCATCTATCCATCTATCTATCTATCTATCTATCTATCTATCTATCTATCTATCTATCTATCTATCTATCTATAAATAATCATAAAAAAAACTGAGTCTAAGCAGATGTTAGCTTTGGTCCTCATTACTCACCATCTCCCTCTCCATATCTGGCGCTGTGTGCCCATGTGATGGCCCCTCGGAAGCCTAGTTCTCTACAAACCACATTTGCCAATTTAATGTCAACCTCGTCATCACACACAGTTCCCCATGTACTGTTGTGCAGCACTTCAATGCGACCTTCATTCTCTCTGTGCCCGTTTCCCACTAAACGTACTTTGGCAGATGATGTGTGGCCTAAGTTAGCAGGAGAGCGCGGGACTGCAAGAACAGTTACAAGAAACATGGAGCTCCAACAGAGACAGACAGCCAGTGCCATATTATCAGCACTCCTGAAAAAAAAAAGTATTCCAAGTAAATGGTGTTAATCTTATTAAGTTCATCATATTTGTTTTTTTTTTATTATTTTAATAGACATAACTGTCAGAATAGTATGAGGTTCTACATCCAACACAGTCTAGCAAGTGCTTATTACCATTCATTCATTCATTCAATAATTCATGGTCACAATGGACACTTCTGTATTTCTAATTCACCAATGTTAATTGTTTTGGAGGGTTTTTTTTACAGTGGGAGGAAACCAGGGAAATCTACATTAAAAAAATTTAAATAAAATAAAAACAACATAAACCCTTTACTAATATAAAAAACATATTTGATTGTTATTGGTATTACACATTATGCTGGAGTTTCAGGTGAAACATCACCAGATCATTTTAAATACAAGTCTGAATTAAGCCCCTCAATTTGTAACTTGTCTGTTTTTAAATTGCTAACTTTTTATAGTTTATTTATACAAATATATTGCATAACTTATTCAGCAGTAGGCTCTTTAACAAGTACAGTTCTACTCCATTTAAATTGTTTTTAAAACGTACTGCTCCCAGTATACATGTGTCTTTAAACCATCAAACAAAATGCCAACAACAGGGGTTTAAAAAACTGTCACCACAAACATGCTGGGAATTAAACCCACATAACTATCTATATATTTCATAACCCGCAGATGCAGGCAATAAAATTAGTAACACAAACATCTTTCTTTAGCCCCTGCTAAACAAACCCTGAAAGAGAAAGCCATGTGTAATAAGTGACTCTAGTAAATTGCAAGTGTAATGCTAATCAACAGGTTTATTAAACTTTGTGAATCCAAAATTTCAGTAAAGGATAAGAAAAAAATCCAAAAATGAGCAGTACAATGTGCAAAAAAACCTCACACATCCACTATGGCCAATATTGTTCACATTTCAAATTTAAAAAGCAAAGCAAAGGTTTTCTCACCTTGAAGACACACCAGAATCACATACGTCCCTGATCAGGATAATGTGAATGAAGAAAGGAGTGCACTACTAAAAAGAGGTCCTCACTCACTCTGTTCCTTTCCCTTCCTCCCTCCCTCTTTCCCTCCATCACCATTTGGTCCTCCCACACATGTCCCTTTCTCCAACTCACATTTCAGTCCAATTAAGCCAACCATCCATTTACTTGTAACTACATGGATTAAAATGAAGAACCTTCACTCTTGAAACTAGCAGGAATTATGGAATTAATGAGTAATAAAAAAATATCTTAATTTTTATGATGGTAGCTTAAATTCATTGCATCCAAATCCAAAAGTTCATTTAAATAAATATATATTTATATATATAGGTTTTGAAAGACGTGTAGGCAGTGACATTTTTCCAAATATATCACTTGTGATCAAGACATCAACATGAGCTGTTTGTTTTTTTTCCCTTCAAATTTTTTTTTTTTTTTTACATTTTCCCAGCAATATTTTCATTTTCATTAACTAAACACTACTGTTCCTCCAAAACATAGTTAATTAGTATGTCTTATTTGTTTCTCAAGGATAAGAGAGAAACTGTTCCAGCAATCAGATATTTGCTACCTGCTTTCAGACATTTATTTGTTTTAAAAAATATTTTTGCACATACCTGTTTTGAAAATAGCCAGCACTATATATTATTAAAACATATGAGTGAAAGGATTGTAGCTGAGTAAAGCCTTTGCTGTTGTTGTTAAAGTATTTCAGGTTTACAGAAAACCTCACTGGGACTCATTTAGAGAAACAGATGTATTCATAGCAATTACATTCCATCAGCTCAAACAAGGTGGGTGTAGAAGGTGAACAATATTTACTATGAAGACTTAATTCCACTCTGAGGCAGTAGGGCAAACAAAAAAATAATAAAATAAAATACCATGCTGTAAAAATGTTTCATCATTTATAATTTGGCAGGTTGTTAACTAATATCTACTAATCTACATGTTTTTGACCTAAGGTGGGAGTGACTATGCTTAAGTACATATCTCTCTTTTGCATAAACCAAAACAGGAAGTCGGGTTCCTATTAAAGAGCCCTAATCAAAGAGAAATCCTTTTTTATAACCAGGGAGGTGTGGGATCCAAAAATAATGTACTACCACCTCCAGGTTAACATGTTAGCAAGTTACTATGACAAACACACATACATACATCACCTGACTCTACCTTCATATATAATTCATTAATTAGATTAAAGGATATGTGCTTTTCTTTCAAATCATACAGAAGGAATTTCAGTAACTAAAGCTATCAGTGGGAGAGCAATCTTGATACTGATATGGATCATTGGCTTACATTAAGAATACATGCGCTGCTGGTTGAGCATGTGCGCATGTGCATGTGTTTGTGTAAGGGGTGGGTGAAATAAACTAGAACCACAGACTGGGCTTTTAAGAGGCACTGCTGTGGTGCACTGAAGCCTCTACCTCTGTAATTACCCTCCGAAGCCTGGATCAACCCCTAGCCACAATTTGAGGTGCTGTGAAATAAATACATGCTCTCCAACTAAAAACAACTGCCTTTTTAAAATTATAGCACCTCCTCCTGTTCACCCCCCACTCTGACCATAAGTCAGGAATTTTTCTAACATGGATATGGACAGATTAAAAAGATTTTAACTGCTTTTAAACCTAATAGAATACCTTTAGATAAAAAAATTTTCTTTAGCTGTACTGGTGAAATAGCTAACAGATAAAAGTGTAGAATCATGGGATGGACAGTTTAAAGACAACTTAGCAACAAAGCTGCTCAAGCTGTACTGTTTCAGACCAGAATCATGCTCACCAGCCTTGTACAGTATTTGTCTTTGCCATTATAATTTACCTGAATAATAATTTGACAGACAGTTATGAGTTAACATATGAGTGATATAATAATTCACAATTAACAAGTAACACTACATGTGAAGCATGGGCAACATGCATTCCCGGTCACTGTCAGTGGTTCCTTAACTAGTGCTCGATAAGAATCAGGGGTTTTTTTTAAATCCCCTTTGGCATCCCATTACTATGAGTAAAGCATCATATGAGATAAATTTGTTGGTAAATAAAATATTTGATCTTGACTTTAACCTACTTGTTTGTAGGTGAAATAAATAGCATGCTAATTGTTTTGTTTGTTTGTTTGTACATGCTTCATGATTAGTCTTAACCACAATGAGATATTATGTTACTGACCAGTGTACACAGTGTTATAATTAGTACAGTGGGAAAAAAAGTTTAAAGTAAGTAATCTACACTATATACCCAAACGTTTGTAGACACCTAACCATCACACCTTCTGTATTTTGACAATCACATTCCCCATTTTGCTGTCATAATAAACTATATTCTTCAACTTTCTTTCTTTTCTCTTTTTAATAAGTTGCTGATGTTTTTTTTTTCTTTTATTACAGCAATCATTACAAAGAATTCATCTTCTTCCTGCTCTTTAGGAACACCCACCCCACCCTCCTCGACCCTTCCTTCATCAGCACCATACTTGTGCGTCTGTGTCATTTGTCTGCACGTACCAGACTGTGCTTTCATTGTTTAGTCCCAAGCTTGGTATTTCCTAGTTATTTAGAGGTCAGAATTTTGTGCTTTTACGTTACGTTTTATATATATGGTCTACCATTTCAACAACATACAATCTGCAACTTCATACCAATACAGAATACTGTGTATATATATATATATATATATATATATATATATATATATATATATATATATATATATATATATATATATATATACATACATACGCAAAGCACATATATTGCATAAATGTTCATGTTTGGATTTCACAGATACTTGTATATAAATGCCACATATTTAAAAAAAAAAAAAAAAAGATAAAATGGCCGTTATTTCCAAATACACATATATATGACAGAAATTGTAGAGAATATTTTCATACATTAATGTTTATCCTATTATTTATATATATATATATATATATATATATATATATATATATATTTATATATATATATATATATATATATATATATATATATATATTTTATATATATATATATATATATATATATATATATATATATATATATATATATATATATATATATATATATATATATAAAACTCATCCAGAGTGAAGAAAAAGGCTAAGAAAATCACTTTGGACAACACACACCCAACCCACTCTCTCTTCGAACTGTTGCCTTCTGGTCGGCGCTACAGAGCACTGTCCACCAAAACAGCCATGCACAAAAACTGTTTTTTCCCACAGCCTATAATCATCATAAACAATTAAAATATTTATAACTACACATTGTCCATCATAACTGTCACATTTGTACATAAAATCCAAATGGTCCATTTCTTAACTGAACACTTGTAAATAGCATCTGTACATTTCTTTAACAACACTTTTACTCTGTATATATTGCATTATTTAACTGTCTGGTTTACAATTCTCATACAAAGCTCCTGACACCAAGTCAAATACCTTGTGTGTGTAAGCATACTTGGCAATAAAGCTATTTCTGATTCTAAATCTAATACACACACACACACACACACACACACACACACACACACACACACACACACACACACACACACACATACATACTAATATACAAAGGTGTTCCAAAAACAGGATGTTGGAGTTCCTCATAATGAGCAAAAATGTCAAGCTGTAATATCACAAAAAAGATTTTACAGTCTCATCGCACCTACATGGATATAAATCACATTTTAGCAGCTAGGTTGGCATTGTTAAGAGAATGTTTGTGGTGGTTGGAGGAAGGGGCAGAAATAGTAGCTCTTTCTCTACCACATCCCAACCACACACACATCGTTGTTCAGATGAATCCAGTCACAACGCATTAGTGGTTCCCTCATGAAATAAATGTTTCTTCAAGTTCCAATGTAAATGAATTACAGAGCTTTCCTGTTTCAATATCTTTAACGTATATAAGTGATTAATGCTTATGAGCACACAGATGTCACATTGACCATGCTACTACACTGCTAGTCGGCAATTCTCATTTAAAAAAGGGTTTCAGAAAAAGCTGTGCATTATACACAAAATTTTATATTTAAGAATGCAGAAACACACGTATACACACATACACACACACACACACACACACACACACACACACACACACACACACACACCTGCATTCATATATATATATATATATATATATATATATATATATATATATATATATATATATATATATATATATATATATATATATATTTTTTTTTTTTTTTTACACATAAACAAATATATATAGAACATTTGTAGTTTAGAACCATTGCTTAAAAAAACCCCACCACAATTAAACATGTTCAGCATTTATACTTCTAAGTGACTGTAAAAGACAGTAGAAAGAACATTACTCATAATCTTACATTCCAGTGCTCATGTTAGTTATCACTCTCCAGTGTTCTGTATTGTTCAAACATTTATAATCACTCTCTTGATATCACGGTTCCCCTTTTGAGTATGGTTCCTTTTAAGGTTTCTTCCTCATAACATCTAAGGGAGTTTTTCCTTGTCACCCATGGCTGCTCATCAGGGATAAATACACATCATTCACCTTAACTCTTAAATAAGTAAAGCTGCTTTAAGACAATGTATGTTGTGAGAAGCGCTATAGAAATAAACTTTCTATAAACTAGAAATAAACACCAACTAGACTAAGTATGGTGACCTCACTCATAAATTGTCCTTGAGACAATAGGAATTGGCCAATGCCACCTAGAATTCTAAATATTTAATCTCTGAGATTTTTAGCATTTTTGTTTAGGTTGTGTACACAAACTCTTAGCATAACACAACAAATGCTTACGACCGTGCACTAGTTACAGCATGATAAATCTGCCACTGCCACAGCAAAGATCATATAACATGAGATAGCATATAAACAAAAGGGCCTTTCATAACATACAGTAACTTGTAAAGTTGCTTCTGCTGAGAAACCTTGATGTAGCTATATGTGATGTAGCTAGTGTAGGCTCATATTGACACATGGTTATTCTACCAATCACCTGAAGGTTATTCAGACGTTTGCATTGCTGTCAATCGGCAAAACCATCTGCCATTATCCCTCATGTGTGTTGAGAATTTGAATGAGTATCATTTGAGGCTTCGCAGGTTACTTTCTATGTTCATCCCACATCTTGAATCTATTCCAGCAGGGGGATTGGCAACTCTAAATTGTATTTAGGTAATTGCTGCATGTGTGTGCACATGGTGTCCTGCTATGGAATAGTGTTTTATTTCGGGTGTTCCTGGTACAGTCTCCAGATTTGCTGCAATTCTGACTACCATGAAGAACGGCTATAGATTGGAAGGATGAATGAATCAAGGGATGGTTGGATAGATATAATCTCTCTGTTTCTGGTCTCTGCCTTGGTCTACTGCTGCTTGACCAGCATGGCATTGCTTCCACCCACTCAGTGTTTTTGCTTCTGCACCATTCTGGGCAAACTCTAGAGACTGTTGTGTGAAAAAACTCAGCATTTTCTGAAATATTCAAACTGTTTCATGCTATTCATGCTACAGTTACCTGTGATCTGCATCTGCATGCTTTTTGCATCGCACTGCTGTCACGATGGAAAACGGATTTGAAAACTGCATGAATGTAAAGTTGTACATTTGTTCCTAGTAATGTGGACATCGAGTTTATTTTCGGAATGTAAAATGTGCAGAAGGTTAGTTTATATTTTTATAAGCCCACTGAGACCACACACATAACAACAGCAGAAACTTCAGTAGCACTATGGAGGTTTATCTCAGGTCAACCCCATCTTTCACTTTGTTATCAGGAGGTTTTTTTTATTTATTTATTTTTATATACAATAAACCAAAGCCACAAACCACTGGCCCCAAGCCATAATAGCAGTCTTGTGGTAATGCACACATGTACATGTAAACATTGGTGGCTCTACCTACAGTATTTCCCAAGATAGTGGCAAGTTAGAATTTTCGTTAGAGTAGCATTTTCCCACAGATGCATTTTCCACACAACACACACAATTTGGTAGAGCTGCAAGTGCTCTTTTTGAAAAAATTCCAGTGGCCTACCAAAGCATCCTTTTATGTATCACTGATGACAGAGAAGCATCTTCTCCACATGAACATAAGTGATATGAATGGTGCAGAAAAAAATCACTCAGGCCAAAATAGCTGTGCCTTTAGAAACATTAACACAAATATATACATTATATACAGTGGGTACGGAAAGTATTTATACCCCCTTAAATTTTTCACTCTTTGTTATATTGCAGCCATTTGCTAAAATCATTTAGGTTCATTCTTCTTCCTCATGAATGTACACATAGCACCCCATACTGACAGAAAAACACAGAATTGTTGACATTGTTGCAGATTTATTAAAAAAGAAAAACTGAAATATCACATGGTCCTAAGTATTCAGACCCTTTGCTCAGTATTTAGTAGAAGCCCCCTTTTGATCTAATACAGCCAGGAGTCTTTTTGGGAAAGATGCAACAAGTCTTTCACACCTGGATTTGGGGATCCTCTGCCATTCCTCCTTGCAGATCCTCTCCAGTTCTGTCAGGTTGGATGGTAAACGTTGGTGGACAGCCATTTTTAGGTTTTTCCAGAGATGCTCAATTGGGTTTAAGTCAGGGCTCTGGCTGGGCCATTCAAGAACAGTCACGGAGTTGTTGTGAAGCCACTCCTTCGTTATTTTAGCTGTGTGCTTAGGGTCATTGTCTTGTTGGAAGGTAAACCTTCGGCCCAGTCTGAGGTCCAGAGCACTCTGGAGAAGGTTTTTGTCCAGGATATCCCTGTACTTGGCCGCATTCATCTTTCCCTCGATTGCAACCAGTCGTCCTGTCCCTGCAGCTGAAAAACACCCCCACAGCATGATGCTGCCACCACCATGCTTCACTGTTGGGACTGTATTGGACAGGTGATGAGCAGTGCCTGGTTTTCTCCACACATACCGCTTAGAATTAAGGCCAAAAAGTTCTATTTTGGTCTCATCAGACCAGAGAATCTTATTTCTCACCATCTTGGAGTCCTTTAGGTGTTTTTTAGCAAACGCCATGCGGGCTTTCATGTGTCTTACACTGAGGAGAGGCTTCCGTCGGGCCACTCTGCCATAAAGCCCCGACTGGTGGAGGGCTGCAGTGATGGTTGACTTTCTACAACTTTCTCCCATCTCCTGACTGCATCTCTGGAGCTCAGCCACAGTGATCTTTGGGTTCTTCTTTACCTCTCTCACCAAGCTTTTTCTCCCCTGATAGCTCAGTTTGGCCGGACGGCCAGCTCTAGGAAGGGTTCTGGTCATCCCAAACATCTTCCATTTGAGGATTATGAAGGCCACTGTGAACCTTAAGTGCAGCAGAAATCTTTTTGTAACCTTGGCCAGATCTGTGCCTTGCCACAATTCTGTCTCTGAGCTCTTCAGGCAGTTCCTTTGACCTCATGATTCTCATTTGCTCTGACATGCATTGTGATCTGGAAGGTCTTATATAGACAGGTGTGTGGCTTTCCTAATCAAGTCCAATCAGTATAATCAAACACAGCTGGACTCAAATGAAGGTGTAGAACCATCTCAAGGATGATCAGAAGAAATGGAAAGCACCTGAGTTAAATATATGAGTGTCACAGCAAAGGGTCTGAATACTTAGGACCATGTGATATTTCAGTTTTTCTTTTTTAATAAATCTGCAACAATGTCAACAATTCTGTGTTTTACTGTCAATATGGGGTGCTATGTGTACATTCATGAGGAAGAAGAATGAACCTAAATGATTTTAGCAAATGGCTGCAATATAACAAAGAGTGAAAAATTTAAGGTGGTCTGAATACTTTCCGTACCCACTGTGTGTGTGTATATATATATATATATATATATATATATATATATATATATATATATATATATATATATATATATATATATATATATATTCATACAGTGCAGGCAGCTGAGCAACTACTCCCCATAGTGATTAGCAGGGACACCTTCATTCAATTTATATATTCTTTAATCACAAACAAAACCCAAATCGCACAATGCTTCAAGTGACAATCAAGAATAGAGAATATACTTTTGGTAATTGCACATTATTCTGTATCATAGAGAGAAAAATTGGGAGAAAAAGCTAGACCCTCAAATCAGAACAGATTACTTTTCCCAACAGGCGCTCTCTAATTTAATCAGTCTAATTGTTTTTGTTGACATCAATCTTGAGCTTATTGATTTAATAGAATCTCAGCATAAATAGATAGCCTTATATATTAACTAAAATACAGCAACAATAATTATCACACTGCTATTAACAGCTAGATATAATTAAATTACTATAAATATTAGTACTAATAAAAATAAAAAAAAAACACTTAAATCTTGACAATTTTCTCTGATATTTTTTTATCATAGTAGTGTCTTTGTACAAGCTCAGTATCAAAATATTTTTAGGAAGGAAATAAAGCCACAGATCTTGGCCTTCTTATGTAATGCATGGATAAGACTTGAAAAACAGAACATCAGTAAACAGAACATTCACATGTGTCAGTTATACTGGGGCAATTTTTTACCAGTTGAAGAAAGTTCAATTATATATACATATAACCCAGCCATTAGGGTTGCACAAGTCAGTGCACTCTTAGTGTGGGCATCCAGCGTAAAACGTGCGAAAATCAAATATGCGGATCACAAAACTAAATTCCATACCGGATCGGTAGAGGCTCGGGTTACCAACGACCGCCACAGGTATTGTTAGCCAACAAAGTACCAGTGAAAATATGGCTACTGTTGGCCAAAAGAGAAGGAGAGGTGGAAGACGTCTGCAGAGACAGCAGGAAAAGGAGAAGTGTAGGAGAGTGGAGGTTCGGGTTGGTACTTTAAATGTTGGTACTATGACTGGTAAAGGGAGAGAGTTAGCTAATGTGAGGGAGAGGAGAAAGGTAGATATGTGTGTTTAGGAGACCAAGTGAAAAGAGAGTAAGGCCAGGAACGTTGGATTTAAACTGTTCTATCATGGTGTGAATGGAAAGAGAAATTGTGTAAGGGTGAAGAGTGTAGAAAAGGTGAAGAGAGTTTATGATGGGGAATAAATGTGAAGCTGGAAGTTGAAGGGGTGATGATAAATGACATTCTGTTACTGATATGAGTGACAATAACTGGTTCAGATCTCTGTGCTATTTTGGCGGTCAAACTTCCCCACTAGTGCTAATGCCCATATTACAGCTTCTATTATTAGTGTATATGTGCTGCCCTCAGAGTAGGAGTACTCAATATGTTCATATTACTGCTTCTATTATTAGTGTTTATGTGCTGCTCTCAGAGCAGGAGTACTTAACAAGCCTATATTACAGCTTTTATTATTAGTGTATATGTGCTGCTCTCAGAGCAGTAGTACTTAACATGTCCATATTACAGATTTTATTATTAGTGTATATGTGCTGCCTCAGAGCAGCAGTACTCAATATGCCCATATTACTGCTTCTATTATTAGTGTATATGTGCTGCCCTCAGAGCAGCAGTACTCAATATGCTCATATTACTGCACTATTATTAGTGTATGTTCGCTGCTCTCTGAGCAGCAGTACTCAATATGCTTATATTACTGTACTATTATTAGTGTATGTGCTCTACTTTTAGAGAAGGAGAGCTTAATATAAATTCATATTTCTAAGTGATGACGTTCTGTAAAATTTATTCAGGACATGTAGGCTTGTATGTTTAATTTGTATTTGGCTCCTAAATTTTTTTATTTTTCCTTTGAATTTTCTAGGTCAATGGAGAATATTTGGCTTGAAGAGATGAGATGAAAATTAAAGAAATTAAAGAATGTTAAAGTCATTTGCGAGGTCATGTGATTTTTTGGAGAGGAGACTGATTTTATGCAGAATTACCTTTAGAATTTGGAAGAGGAAGCAAAAGGCATCTTTAGGTCCCCTGTGTCATCCCAAAGACTATTTTTACTCTGCATTTTACTCTGCAGCCAAAGCAAGTGGAAAAAGCAAAGGAGAACTAACAAAGACAAGAGCTAATTCTTGCAATGCATATGTGTCATTTTAAATCCTCATGGTATCCAGATGGTAGTTTCACAGGTGCTGTGGTAAACAAAATTATTTAACACATTGGACATGATGTATGCATGAAAAGAGGGAATAAAAAAATCGCATTGACCCAGTGTTATTAAGCTTCTTTGAAATGTGGCTTGATCAAGGACTGTCAATTTCTGAAACACTTTTAAAATGTGTGGATTAGGCAGAGCGGCATGGACATATGGACAAATACAATCTGGCAGGGTGCAGGTAGTTGGACACAAGCAAGGCGCCAGCAAGGTATATATTTTAATTCTTTAATAACAAAAAACAATGTCCTTGCGGAACAAAAGGGCACCAAAGTGTCCAAAAACTTACAACTGCCAAGCTGAAATATGCCAAGTCCATGTATGAAAAAAAAAGGCGGACTGCCACAGGGTTGAGGACCTAGGATATAGGAAAAGGTCCAATAAAGCAAGAGGCTAGCCTCCTGCATGCGACCTTCAGGGTCAGGTCCCTGGTAGAATGCCAGATCCTCTGGCCGGGACCGTAAGCGGGTGCTGTCTGCGCCTGCGGTTGGCCCAGAGGGTATAGTAGTGGGGAGACCTGAAGAGAGCAGCCCGGGTTTTCCTCCAGGCACGGCGCAGCGACTGACCAAGGCACCTGCTGATGGTACCGAGGCCTCAACTTCTTGTGAGGAAAAAATGTGTGGGTGGTAACCATGAGCGGCCTGGAAAAGGGGAGAGGCCAGAGGCGGAGTTTTATTGGCATATTCATCCCATATCAATTGTGAAGCCCACAAGGCGTTGTCATCGGTGCAAAGGATGTGAATTTTGGGAGGAGGTATCAAGTGGGCCATCTTGGAAAACCGATCTATTACTAAGAGAATGGTGGTATGGCCAGCTGAGGGGTGCAGGCCGGTAACAAAATCTAAGGCTATATGGGACCATGGTCGATGAGGAATGGGAAGTGGACGGAGGAGACCTGCCGGGGAGTTTCTGGGGCTCTTGTGCTGAGCGCAAATAGGACAGGAGGCCACAAACTGCCGAACATCTTCCTTGATAGTGGGCCACCAAAAACATTACTGCAGGAGGGTCAAGGTGCGAGGAGTACCCACCCGGGTGGCAGAAAAGTCAAGAGCTGTGGCACCACTGGAGGATCTGGGAATGAAGCCGGTAGGAAAAATAGAGTCTTTCCCACAGACAGCCATCCGGGGTGGGCTGCCCCAAAGTAGCTCTGTGCACCTTGCGTTCAATATCCAAGCAAAGGGCTGAGACGGAAAAGGACGGACGAAGGATATGGCTCGGGTCTTCCCCTCCCTCCTCATCGTGGGAACCCAGTCGGGACAGGACATCCGATTTGCTATTTTTTGGAGCCCAGATGGTAGGAAAGGGTAAAGCAAAATCGTCCAAAAAAATAGATGCTTGGCTGCTCCATTAAAGCGATGCCTCTCCTTCGTGCTAGTGGAGAGGTGGTGGCGGCCAATCTCCATGGGCTGCGGAGGTAGGGTTGGTGGAGTCTTGAAGGCGAGGTGGGTCAGGAGGTGGACCACGTTGCCATGGTCTAAGGCAACCGCACACCGAGGTGCCGATGGGCATGATGCATGAGCAGTGGGGGTTTCTAAAGCAGAGGCCTGAGCTACAGGAGCTTAGTTGTGCTGAAGGGCCAATTCACAAATTGCATTTGCCAGTTCCTGTATCTGTTGGTGATGATAGATCTAATCTGCACCAGAGAGAAAAGCCAGATTGTACTGTCAGGGTGCAGGTAGTTGGACCCAAATGCAGGACACCAGCAAGGTTTTTAATAACAATAATACAATTTCAGGCAAAACACAATGTCCTTGAAGAACAAAAGCGCACAAAACCAAAGTGTCCGAAAAACCTACGACCGCCAGGCTGAAATATTCCACATAAGGAAAAAACACAAAAACAATGCCTCCGAAAACTTACAACCACACCGCACCACACAGGGTTAAGGCCGAGTGAGAGGACCAGTCTGTGTCTTAAAAATAGAAAGATTAAAAACAAACCGCGACTGGCAGCAAGGCACGAATCCGAGAAAAGTGAAACCAAACGATATGGGAAGCAAAATGAGATGCAGGAAAGTCTCAAACGGAACAGGAAGCTAACGAGACGATCTGGCAGAGAACACGAAGAATCCACGCCAATTTCCGCAGTGGGAAGATGGTGGCCGGGACGGTTGCAAGTTCGTGCTACCCCAGAAGCGGGAGCTGTGGAAGTGGAAGAACCGGAAGTGCGCACGTCACTGGCTGACAACAATCGCAGATATTATGTTACACGGAAGATATAAGAATAGTTAAGAAAATGTCAGTGTTCTCAGTTTTCCTGATGTGAAAGACTCATCATTCTCATAGTCACATCAGAGCTGCAGGAAAACATTTGTTACTACCAGCCATTGAGCAAAAATCAACCATTATTATTGTAGTGCAAACACCTTAGCAAAAAAAAATGTTCAGAGAACATTCACATGCCATGGTATTCATGGATGCTACTTACAAAGCCATGACATCATATGGCTACGCATATTATGCACTTCTTTTGATAAACAGTATTGGGAGAGCAGTCCCATTTGCTTACTTTATTATCAGTCAGGAATCAGCAAAAATGCTTGCTCTTTGCTTGAAAAAGCTTGCAATACACAACATTGGATTTCTTACTAGGTCAGAAGTTAAAAGAAAAGGGCTGTCAAATTTTGGCAACAATGTTTGCTAATGTACTGATGTAAACTTTGTTTTTACACAAGCGATGCATTTTGCCCAACACTATATGCCAACATGCTTAGTGCTTGATGTATCTGAATTTCTTCTCAATTCTTCATCGTGTAGGTAAATAATTATTGACCGTGACTTTAAGGAATGTTCAATAAGAAGAGTTTTTCCAACAACCAAAGTTCTTCTTTGCTGTAGTACATAAGCCAGCAAAGTTCTTCTTTGCTGCTTTCTCTCAGGTAGGTTTATTACATCTTTAAGTACTAAAAAAAAAAAAATAATTTAATGAAGGATTGTTTCACTTGTCACAGACTTAATACATTTGAACAAATAATTAGTCCAGGGGTCACCACCAGGTCACCCGCAAGGACCACATGAGTCGCCCGTGAGCCTTTTCTAAAAATAGCTATTTCCTACCTTGTTAAATCATTGTTGATAATTATTGTGAGAAATCATTAACATTATCAGTGTCTTCACATAGATCAGGCGTGTCAAACTCAGTGTCAAATCAGGCCCGCGAGATGATTTTATATAGATCTATTAATTATTGTTATTAACAGAGGTGGCAAAAGTACACACATCCATTTCCTAAGTAGAAGTACAGATACTAATGTTTTAAAATACTCTGGTAAAAGTTGAAGTACTGATTATACCTTTTTACTTAAGTTAAAGTAAAAAGGTCATCATATTAATATTAGATAGATAGATAGATAGATAGATAGATAGATAGATAGATAGATAGATAGATAGATAGATAGATAGATAGATAGATAGATAGATAGATAGATAGATAAAACTTTATTGTCATTGCATAGTACAGGTACACAGCAACAAAATTCAGTTTGCCATCTACCAGAAGTGCAAAAAGGAGCAATTGTGCAAATAGTACAGATAAATATGTAGCATGTGTACGGCATGTGATATATATATTCAAGCATATGTACAGTGATTAAATATAAAGGCTATAACAGTGCAGAGATGTGTGGACATCATTAAGAGCCTTTGCTATGTTTACACACGGACAATTAATGAGGTGATACCGGAGAAAGTGCACCTCTTCAAGTCAAGTGAAGAAGCTTTTATATATAATCATTTTGCAGATTTGAATGATGTATTATTTTTATCTCTACGATCAATAAAGACAGTAATTTAAGTTCGTTTTTCCATTATGGGGAAAAACCCACAAAACGCCACCCAGAGGGTAAATTTTGTGAATCATGGCGGATTTGGTGTTTGATTTGAGACTTGGCGCAGAAATAAAACTAAAGTTTACTGATTAAAAATATTTTTTGGTGGAATTTATTTATTTATTTTATATCTACGTAAAGAAGGGACGTCGTGAATAGGTGTATGTTTTGCTGGTTTTAATTTCACCTCTTTTATATTTGGTTATTTATTTATGTATTTACATTTTTTTATATATAAAAATGGTAAAACAGAAATGCCCGCTGAATTGATTAATAAAATTTAGTGCCGTTTAAAACAATTCAAATTTTGACAGCCAAATATATATATATATATATATACAAAACGAATTAAAAAATACTTACTGCCTTCTGCCTGCTGATTCTTATCTTCGTAAAGAGTGAGAGTCAGGACTTTATACACCAGCGGATTAAAAAAGACGCGCAGTAACAGGAAATCGGTTGTTCAGCTGAAATTATTTTTCACCAAATCAATGGATTAAAACTAAAGTAACGAGCGTGTTTTAAAAATGTAAGAAGTAAAAAGTACAGATATTTGTACAAAAATGTAATAAGTAAATGTAAAAAGTTGTCTGAAAAATAAATAGTGGAATAAAGTACTGATACCAGAAAAATCTACTTAAGTACAGTAACGAAGTATTTGTACTACGAAGTATTTGAACTTCCCACCTCTGGTTATTAATGTCGCGGCGATATGAAGCGCTGATAAACACAAACTACAGATCCCATAATGCAGCGCTTCAGCTGCCTTACCGAAATCTAGACTACCTGGGAACATTCCAGCCATGGGCGTAAATTCCCCTCTCCATTATATATATTGCACTCTCCATTATATATATTCTCTATTATAGGAAAAATACATGTATGTATACCTAAAATAATTGTGTAAGTAGAAAAAAAAGACGCAAAAACTGCATTTAGAAACAGTTGAGTTCTCCCTCCCCTTCCTCACAGTGGTTTGACCCACTGCCTGCGTTCCCAGTTCATCTCACCTACTTTGCACACACGAGTCAGGTGTGTGGCTGCGGTTCAATTAATGTTCAACTCCATTAAGTAGGGTATTTTATTCACTTTAAATAAAGCGATTCTCTTTAATGTAGTTGATGCAGACTTATTCATAAATTAAAATGCTGATTACCGATGGAATTCTCCATGAATCTGCTATATTAGCGATTAAAATATGACTTATCTAGTTAACGTTAGCTTGTTTACAATAGCTTGTAGCATAGTTCACTGCAGCTAACACACCAAAGCCGTTTCCCATGCAGTGTTTTATTTGGGACGACTTGGCATAATGTTAACTTACATTAACGGCCACAATTAGCATATTGTTTAGCTGTGCATTTACTAAATGATCACTGTGCTACGTCCCAATCAACCCCACGGTATTTTTTTGCATAATCAATTTCTATTCTGTTCTTAAGTGTCTTCATTAATTTGTAAATAAAATATTAAACATTTTTTTAATTCCTTTTTTTTATTGTTGTGATTATTTTTTTTATGATAGTTTTACTTTATTTATGTAAATCAGTTTGAATTATCATTGTAATTGATGTATTGTAATCTCCATGCTACAATAATAATGATAGAAACAAAGTTTTTCACTGTGGGGACATATCTTTATACTGTAAGTACAATTTTATTGTATTATTTGTGTCCCCCTTCAAAAATTGCTCATGAGAAATTTTATATTTATTGTCCCCCCCCCAACTGTTAAATGAAATTTACACCCATGATTCCAGCGTCAATCAAGTCGAGCTTCTGTTGATGTATTTAACACTATTGTACAGTTATTGTGAAGCCCCTCACAATGGTGAAGAGAAACGTTGATTCTGAAAACAGAGCCTTTTAAAACCGATGTGATTCTGTGTATATGTTTACTGACACTGCCGGTAAACTTGTGTCTTATATGTGGAGCGAATGTGGCTGTAATTAAGGAATTGAATCTAGGACGGAACTACAAAACAAAACATCAGGAGAAGCTACAGATACAGAAGATACAGAAAGTAGAAGAGTTAAAGAAGAATCTGACATTTCAGCAAACGTTTTTCACCAAAGCAAAATCACTAAGTGAAGCTGGTGTAAAAACAGGAGAAATCAGAGGCACATCAGCCGGTTATTTACAGAGGGAGCGTTTCTGAAGAGCTGCATGATGAAGGTGTGAGATGTCTTGTGTTTCACAGGAGATATTTTTATGGAGAGCAAAATATTTTAAATTATTTAAAGTTTAAGATAATTTTTTATAAAATAGCATAAGAGCAAGAAATCTGATTGTTTTGATTTGTTGTTGTTTTAACGTTAATTTAAAAGCACAATTTTTATTTATTTGTTTAGGATTTTTTTGCAGCATGTTCATATTTCTAACTTGTATAATGTTGACAGGAGAAATTTTTATGGAGAGCAAAGTATTTTAAGTTATTCAAAGCTTAAGTTTATTTATTCTGGAATAATATTCCTGTCTGTTTTTATTCATATTTATGTTCAAAAAACATTGTTTTAGTGTGTTCAATAAATGTTTATCCTGTTCGGCCCCCGACCTAAAGTGTGCTTTGAGTTTTGGCCCCATGTGCAATTGAGTTTGACACCCCTGATATAGATGAATATCATTAATTGTTAATAATAACATATAATTAAAGGTAAATTGAGCAAATTTGTTATTTCAGAATTGTGTATCAAACTGGTAGCCCTTCACATTAGTCGGTACTTAAGAAGTAGCTCTCGGTGTCAAAAGGTTTGGTGACCCCTGAATTAGACCTTTACAAAAACTTTCTTCCGTTAGGGGTCGCCACAGCAGACCATCTGCATGTTTGATTTGTCACATGTTTTTTACGCTGGATGCCCTTCCTAACGCAACCCTCCCCATTTATCCGGCCTTGGGACCGGCACTAAGGCTTGTGCAACCCTAATGGCTGGGGTTGGTTCCCTGACCAGGGATCGAACCCGGGCCGCAGTGGGGAGAGCGCCGCATCCTAACCACTAGACCACTAGTGAATAATTACACTCTTCCAAAGTCATATAAAAATTTTAACATAATGACTAGCTTTTGATCATTTAAATGTTTTTGTAGGCCGTGCATAGGTGGATGGTTAAAAGAGATGGAGAGAACTTGCCAATGAATAAAAGAAATATTGTGATTTAAGTAATGGTGTCAATGAAATCCTAATTAACGGTAATATTTTTTAATACCATAAATCACTTTATTCTTTAGAAATTATTTTCTTCTTCTTTAATATCATGAACAGCAGCTACGCTAATTCCTCTCCACTGCTTCTCTTTCTCTCCCCATCCCGAGGCATCCTGAGGTTTGGCCAGCTCCAGTCACGTCCCACCTCGTGAAGATTATGGACCTATGGATGATCATGGAGAAGTAGATGCCGAGTGTTTAAAGGCCCTGGCATGGAGAAGCTGATGCTGGATCTATGATGATCACAAATTGTTCTGTATTGTTGAAAGATTTATGACCAAACTTTTGATGTCACCCATATGAGGATGGGTTCCCCTTTGAGTCTGGTTCCTCTCAAGGTTTCTTCCTCATATCATCTAAGGGAGTTTTTCCTTGCCACTGTCGCCACGGCTTGCTCATCAGGGACAAACGCACACCATTCACCTTCACTGTTGTTTTCTGTAAAGCTGCTTTGAGACAATGTCTGTTGTGAAAAGCGCTATACAAATAAACTTGACTTGACTTGACTTGACTTCTTCTTCTTTCGGCTGCTCCCATTAGGGGTCGCCACAGCGGATCATCTGTCGCCATACCACCCTGTCCTTTACATCTGCCTCTTTTACACAAACTACCTGCATGTCTTCCCTCACCACATCCATGAACCTCCTCCTTGGCCTTCCTCTTTTCCTCCTACCTGGTGGCTCCATCCTCAGCATTCTTCTACCAATATAATTCATGTCCCTCCTCTGCACATGTCCAAACCATCTCAATCTCGCCTCCCTCACCTTTTCACCAAAACATCCCACATGCGCTGTCCCTTTAATAAACTAATTTCTAATCTTATCCATCCTCGTCACTCCCAACGAAAACCTCAACATCTTCAGCTCTGCTACCTCCAGCTCCACCTCCTGTCTTTTACTCAATGCCACTGTCTCTAATCCATACAACATCGCAGGTCTCACCACAGACCTATAAACATTCCCTTTCATTTTTGCAGATACCCTACTATCACAAATCACTCCTGTCACTCTTCTCCACCCACTCCACCCTGCCTGTACTCTTTTCTTAACTTCTCTAACACACTCTTCATTACTTTGCACTGTTGACCCCAGGTACCTGAATTCTCTCAGCCTGGCTTCCACTACTCTTACTCTTTCCCATAACTTCATAGTGTGACTGATCAACTTAATTCCCCTGTAGTTACTGCAAGACTGCACATCTCCTTTATGCTTTAGGATCGGTACCAGCACACGTTTTCTCCATTCCTCAGGCATCTTCTCACCTTCCAAAATCCTGTTAAACAATCTGGTCAAAAACTCCACTGCCATCTCTCCTAAACATCTCCACGCTTCTACCGGTATGTCATCTGGTCCAACCGACTTTCCACTCTTCATCCTCTTAATCGCTGCTCTCACTTCCTCCTTACTAATCCTATCCACTTCCTGCTTCACCAACTCCACATCATCCAACCTTCTCTCTCTGATTTTCCTCATTCATCAGCTGCTCAAAATACTCCCTCCACCTTCTCAACACACTCTTCTCACTGGTCAACACATTTCCCTCTCCATCCTTTACTGCTCTAACTTGCATTACATCCTTCCCAGCTCGGTCCCTCTGCCTGGCCAATCGGTACAAATCCTTTTCTCCTTCCTTAGTGTCCAACCTCTCATACAGCTCCTCATATGCCTTTTCCTTGGCTTTCGCCACATCCCTCTTAACCTGCTGCCGCATCTCCTTGTACTCCTGCCTACTTTTCTCATCACTCTGTCTATCACACTTCTGTTTTGCCAACCTCTTTCTCCTTATGCTCTCCTGCACTTCCTCATTCCACCACCATGTCTCCTTGTCTTGCTTTCTATTTCCAGATGTTACACCAAGTACTTTTCTAGCTGCCTCCCTCATCACTCCTGCAGTAGTTGCCCATTTATCCAACACCTCCTTAACACCACTGAGCCTCTGTCTGACCTCTTCCCTGAACCCCACACTACACTCTTCCTCCTTCAGTTTCCACCATCTTATTCTTCTTTCAGTCCTCACTCTCCTCCTCTTCTTCGCCTCCAAAACCATCCTACAGACCACCATCCGATGCTGTCTAGCTACACTGTCCCCTGCCAACACCTTACAGTCTCCAATCTCCTTTAGGTTGCATCTCCTGCATAGCACATCCTCCACTCTTATACGTCACCCTATGATCCTCCTTCTTCTTAAAATAAGTGTTTGCCACTGCCATTTCCATCCTTTCAGCAAAATCCACCACCATCTGCCCTTCCACATTCCTCTCCCTAAAACCATACCTACCCATCACCTCCTCATCACCTCTGTTCCCTTCACCTACATGCCCATTAAAGTCTGCCCCAATCACCAATCATTCTTTCCTAGGTACACCATCTACCACTTCATCTAATTCACTCCAGAATCTTTCCTTCTCCTCCATCTCACAGCCAACTTGTGGAGCATAGGCACTGATGACATTTATCATCATCCCTTCAACTTCCACCTTCACGATCATCACCCTATCAGAAACTCTCTTCACCTCCACTACACTCTTACTGTACTCTTCCTTCAGAATCACCCCTACACCATTTCTCTTTCCATCCACACCATGATAAAACAGTTTAAACCCACCTCCAATGTTCCTGGCCTTACTCCCTTTCCACTTGGTCTCCTGAACACACAACATATCTACCTTTCTCCTCTCCATCATATCAGCTACCTCTCTCCCTTTACCTGTCATAGTACCAACATTTAAAGTACCAACCCGAACCTCCACTCTCCTGCACTGCTCCTTTCCCTGCCGTCTCTGTAGACATCTTCCTCCTCTCATTCTCCTCCTTCGGCCAACAGTAGCCCAATTTCCACCGGTACCCTGTCGGCTAACGATACCTGTGGCGGTCGTTTTTAACCTGGGCCTCGACCGATCCGGTATGAAATTCTCATTTGTGATCCGCATATTTGATTTGGCACAAGTTTTACACTGGATGCCCTTCCTAACGCAACCCTCCCCATTTACCCGGGCTTGGGACCGGCACTAAGAGTGCACTGGCTTGTGCATCCATAATGGCTGGGTTCTTCTTTAGAAATTATTTTATTACATGCAAACTATGGATTTAATGGGATTGGTCAAGTTTATAAATTGTCTAATCTTGTTGTGTGTGAAATAAATGTTATAATTCTTTTAAATAGAGAATCTAAAAGCCAGTAGACAATAGAATCTAAAAGTCAGTCCTACTGAAGAAATAAAGTCATATATGTTTGAATTGACATGAGGGTGAAGGAATGATCACAGAAGATCCCAAATAAGTTTTAACACAAAATGACAATTTTCAACTTAAGGTGAACTACCCCTTAAATGTGTGTTAATATAAACTGGCGTAAATTTACAATGTTGTTTTTCTTTACAGGAAGAGGAGTTTGATAGCATGTCAGCTAGAAAGTGCAAAGAGCTTGATACTTGTCTGTGCAGTTCATATGTATCTATCTACCTCAAAAATTAGTGGATTTGTTTGGGAGATTCGTGGTGCAGAACAAATATTATATCAATATCAATAACATTAAGATTGTTCTACCTTCCTTATCTTTTGTACACAGGTTTTTTTCTCACAATGAAGTATCAATTACTGAAGGGAAGGGTGAATAGCAGGATTAATCAGCTTCTTCGCTTGTTGTGTATTACAGGTAAATTTATGTTCATTGTATAACTTTTGTTATGGTGCAAAATTGTAATTACAAACTACACAAATCATTTGGCCAAGCTCTTTTTATATAGGTCAGATAAATCAATCAGTCATTAAATTATGACCAGCTGTCTATGTCAGGGAGCGTGAGAGGAAATGCAGTCTTTTAAATAGAAAAAACAAAGTAATAATACAAACTGTCCCCCTTAAATAGGAGCACCAAAAGACAGACAGCAGGAAAAGGCAAAAACTAAGCAACAAACCAGAAGCAGGGCAGAAGAGACAGGAAGCAGACTGAAAAATAACAAACAAATGTCCAAGAACCGGCAAAAGAAAAATTTAAAACTGCCGGCCGAATCCGGGAAAAACGCTAGTCTGAAAAAAAAAACGAGAGATCCAAAATAAAAGAAAAAATAATCCACAGGGAAAAACGGCAGAAAGGTCCCAAAAACAAACCCCGGTCAGAAAGGATGTCACAAGGGAGGCAGACAGAAAAGGTGCAGGAGAAGGAGCGCAGCGGTCTCCTTAGCTGAAGGCAGTTCGGCTAGGGGAATGTAATGTACTATTTTCGAGAACCAGTCCACCACGGTAAGAATGTCTGTGCTTTTGGCAAAGGGAGGGAGTCCAGTAACAAAATCCAGAGCAATGTGAGACCAGGGACGTTTAAGCAAAAGGAATGGACGTAGTAACCCCACTAAACGGCTCTTAGGATTCTTGTGTTGCGTGCAGGTAGGACAGGCGGCTACAAATTCACAGACATCTCTCTGGACAGTGGGCCACCAGAACCGCTGCCAGAGGAGTAACAGAGTACGGGGATCCTCAGGGTGGTAAAACAGAGGTGAGCCATGACACCACTGGAGGACCTGGGACCGCAGCTGCTCAGGAACAAAAAGTCTCTTAGCAGGGCAACCCTCAGGAACCGGCTGGTCCACAGTGGCAAGTTTAACCTTTGCCTCAAGGTCAAAGTCCAGGGCACGCACGGTAAGAAAGGAGAAAGTATGGATGTGAAGGTGGGGTCTCCTTCATCCACAGGGGAGTGTAACCTGGAAAGAGTGTCAGGCTTTCCATTCATAGATCCCAGGCGGTAGGAGAGGGAGAAATTGGACCTGCCGAAAAAAAGTGCCCAGCGAGCCTGGCGAGGGTTGTGGTGCTTGGCAGTGCGCAATTACTCCAGGTTGCGGTGATCTGTCCAGACCAAGAAAGGCGTCTCCGCCCCCCCTCTAACCAGTGACGCCATTCTTCCAGGGCAAGCTTGAAATCATTAAAAAACAGGACTGGGGCAGAGGCGAAGAGGTCTTTGAGTCTGATGAAAGCTTGCTCCGCCTCGAGAGGCCACCAGAAATACCGGCGAGAAGAACGTCAGTTGGTGAAGAGGGGCAGCAACAGAACTGTAGCTTCGAATAAACCGCTCAAAAAAATAGGCGAACGACCGGAACCTCTGCAGCTGCTTCCCAGAGGAGGGTGTGGGCAAATCTTTGACTGCTCTGATCCTGGCTGGATACTACGTATACACATTTCTCAGCTTTGACGTACAGACCATTCTGGAGGAGGCGCTGGAGTACCAAACAAACGTGGCCGACATGCTTATCCAGAGATCAGGGAAAACACCAACATGTCGTCCACAAATACAAAAACGTGATGTTCAAAATATCTCGCAGCACGTCGTTAATGAGAGTTTGGAAAACCGCTGGTGTGTTGGTGAGGCCAAACGGCATGACCAAATACTCATAATGACCCAACGGGGTGTTGAAAGCCGTCTTTCATTCATCCCCTTTCCAAATACGAACGAGATGGTCGGCATTCCTTAGGTCCAGTTTTGTGAAAACGGAAGCTCCTTGGAGCTGTTCAAAAACCGTGTCCATTAAGGGAAGCGGATAGTGGTTCTTGATAGTAATAGTATTGAGACCACGATAATCGATGCAGGGGCGTAAAGTCCCATCCTTCTTCTCTACAAAAAAGAACCCCGCACCGGCAGGGGAGGAGGAAGGGCGAATAAGGTCAGTGGCAAGCGGTTCCTAAATGGACTGCGTCATGGCTTTTTGCTCGGGGCCTGACAGTTAGTACAAACACCCCCCGGAGGGGCGAGGACCCGGGTAGGAGGTCGATGGCACAGTCACATTGCCAATGAGCAGGTAAGGAGGAAGCTCAGGCCTTGCTGAATACTTGACCTAGGTCTTGATAAACCGAGGGAATTGAGTCGAGGTCCAGGGTCCCAAGAGAACCAGAGGCAGATGGCCTCTGGAGTTAAACAGTGGGAATGGCAGAAGGCTCCCCACTCTAAGACTTTACCCGTGGACCAATCCAGGTGGGGGTTGTGTTTCTGCAGCCAGGGAAAGCAGAGCATGACAGGGGTGTGAGGGGATGAAATAACCAAAAAGGATAGCCAATCCTGATGTTGATCAGCAATGGTGACAGAGGGGCTTTGTGTGACAGGTCGCTTGATAAAGGGGATGGCCATCGAGAGCTTGAACTTGAAGGATGGCTGGCAATGGTTTGGTCTCAATCATTAACTGCTGAACTAGATCCTGATCCAGAAATTCTGAGTCTGCCCCTGAATCCACAGAAGCCTCAAGCTGGTACTCCTCCCCCCAGAGAGGATGCAGATGTCTAGAAGTGGTTTGGAGAGGGCAGGAAGGATTTGGTTTGGCGAGGGCCTCCCCATCAGCGACGAGCCCAGTCTTTTACTGGGCAGGAAATCGCCATGTGTCCAGCCTCCACGCAGTAGAGACACAAGCTTCTGGAGCAACGCCTCTTTTTTTCATTTGGGGATAGGTGTCGGCGGCCGATTTTCATAGGACAGGGTGGAGAGTGGGGTTCTGGAACGGTAATGTCGCAAGGGAGTGTTCAATGGCGGTATTGCAGCGGAGAGTGGCAACACTCGGAGCGGCGAGGGGTGTGCTCTGCACGACGCTCCTGCAGGCGACTGTCTATTAGTGTTGCAAGGACAATGAGGTCATCTAAGTCAGGTGGAAGTTCCTGGGTGGCTAACTCATCTTTAACCTCAGCAGCCAAAACCCGATTGAAAACGTCATAGAGGGCAGTGGGGTTCGATCCTCTATCCATGATGGCGGTGCAAAACTCAGCAGCGAAATCAGCCACGGAACACCTACCTTGAGTGGCAGAAAACAGCAAGCGAGCTGCATCGTGACAGGGAGAGACAGAGTCGTATATCTTCCAGAGAAGGAGGAAAAGAACAAGCAGTGGGGGGTCTGTTTCTTCCACTCCGCGGTGGCCCACTGGAGAGCGGGACCTGATAGCAGAAAATCACATAGGCCACCTTGGATACTTCAGTGGAAAAATAAAGTGTTGAAGTTGAAAGATAATGCCGCACTGAGTCAGGAAAGAGGGGCAGTGTCCTGGTTCCCCGGAGATTTGTGGAGGTTGCATCAGGTGAGGTTCACGGGAACTAATTATGACCAGAGTGGGTTCCATCACGGTCGGTGGTGCAGGTGAGGCGACGGGTGTGGCTACAGCCGAGGTACTGTGGCTTTGACCCACGCACTGCATGAAATCTTGAAGTGCCGAACCAATCTCACGTAGCTCACGCCGTCGGTTGACAGTCTAATATTGTGTTGGTCTTTTCCTGCTAAAACAGTCCTGACTCCAGTAAAAGTGTCTGACACCAATATGTTAGCAGCAGATCTTTTAATTAAGTTCTGTAAGTTGCTCCATGGATCGAACTTGTTGGTCCAATACATCCCACAGATGCTCGATTGTATTGAGATATGAGGAATTTGGAGTCATAAAGGAATAGTAGGTCATAAAGGGACAACATTTTGCACATGTCTTGCAAATAGTATGTGTATGTATATTAGTTCACAACATTCTGTACACATCATCTTGTGAGATTATATCTGATGATTCACACTGCTTAAAGTTCATTGAGAAAAAGAAAGTGGCACTGCAAAGCATGCTCATAGATCTTCAAGAGTGAAGCCAATCAGAAAAATTCATTGAAAATAATTAAGTGTACAGTTTAGTACAGAGAGCACACAGTTTTTTTCAGAGAAAGGTTACACGGTCAAAATGAAGAAAAAACAAGGTTAATCTTGTAGAGAGGTAAATGTCTTGTTGAGGAAACAATCACTACTAGCTACAGGTTTTGCCTAGCTAAAATAAAATTTCTTTGTTGCTGCTACCTTTTCTGTAAATGACTGTTGTACAGATGCTTTGTATAAAAAAACTCATAAAATTAACAAAATTAATGAACAAATAATGATTATTTACAATTATTTCACTAAATGATTTTATCGAATTGCCTATTCTTGGCAACATTCTCACATTACAATAAAATATTAAAATACAATTAGGATTATCTTTTTGTAGTAAGGAACAGAATCAAAATACAAATTCAATTAAAAATTATAAAACAATAACAAATCCCATGAATTAAAGGTACTGTATGTATCTGCAGTCATAAACATTCCGTTTGTACTAGGTCATGTCCACAAGGTGGCGCCTTCACAATTAAATGTTTATTTATTTCGTTTTTTTTGTTGTTAGTTTAACTTCTTTATTTTTATAATTTAACAATTTTTAGAATGTGTATATTTGACTGGTAGCCTAAATACGTTTTTGATTTTCCAAGATTTATGTGATATCACAAGTTTGGGTTATATTAATAGTATCCCATTATACTTGGTGGTACGGGTCACTTCCTGTTCACTGCATGCAAGAAAGCCACGATAAGTATTGAAAGCTCCAATGCTTATTGTAAAGTAAGATGTGTTCAATGAAAATATAGGTTTGTGCAAGAAGTTACTACTCTTAGTCCACAAGTAGGCAAAGTGGTATGTAGTTTTATTTTCTGTTTTATGTCTAAATATAATGTTGTGTCTTTCTTTGTAACTGAATGTATTTGTGTATATTTTTTTCCCTTTGTTCAGTTCTACGGTGTTGATGTCAAGTGTAATAAACATCAGAAAAAGAACCTCTGCCTTTGGATTGTGACTAAGGGCGGCATACTGTATCTATAAAACTCTTCAGTTTACATGTCTTTCATTAGGGATATGTGTTTTATTTTTTCTTTTAGACATGAGTCAAATAACCCAAATGTGCCCCCCATTAAACCAGGCCCAAGGCCATGGGTCGCCTGTTCAAATATCTCCCAGCTGCTCCTTAATGTGGCGAGAAGTGTTTGTAATGTTTTCCTGCAATTGAATTACATAAAGCATATAGTTTCAATTTGCATAATCATTAAAAAAAGAATTACCGTATTTTTCGGACTATAAGCCACTACTTTTTTCCTTTGTTTTGAACCTCGCGGCTTAAACAACGAAGCGGCTTACTTATGAATTTTTCCTGGGTTTTTCCAGGTTTCACAAACTTCAAGCCAAAAACCGAGCCCCATAACATTAGACCAATTAAATTTCTGAACGTAAACGAAAAAATGCACCTCACCTGTGTTCTGAGCTGCACGGCATCGGGAGAAAAATTTTTTTTTTATACGCACGACGATGCCAAAAGATAAACTCTCGAGAGAAATAGTTGTGAAAGGAAGATGGAAGACAGTGAACAATGACTTACTTGGTCAGCTACTGTTTAGATACAAGCCGTTGTAACGCGTTGAGTCAGGGTGAAGGGAGAGCGCGCTAACTCCAGTTGCAACAGAAATCATATAAGCACAGACAGGTTTCCAAAACTCGTGCTTTTTTATTTTTCTTCGCAACAGAGTTAAGGGTTAGTCAAAGAAACTTAGAAATCAGCATCAGAAAATAATAAGGACATAATCCTCGGTCTCCACACATGCAGTAATGCAGTCCCGGGAAAAATGAAGTGGAATGCTATTCCCAAAATACCGCTATGCTCCTAAAGGCAGCGCAACATATTTCACCTGTTACACCGTGTGTAACGTGTCTTTCGTAAAAGCCTGTGTAAAGTACATTAGTGTAGACACGGCTTATAGACAGGTGCGGCTTGTTTATGTTAAAAAATAAAAATATTTGTAAAATAAATCTTCACCTAGTGAAAGGCTGACACTCTCAGTACCAGGAAGGCCTCTGTAAAGATGACAAAAAAACTTTCTAAAATAGGATTAACATAAATGTGGTATTATAGATATGTTTTGTTCATAAACATTAACCGTATCTCTTGCCAAATTTCTATTTATACATTTTTAAAAGTAGAGGTTGAAACACAGAATGGTAATCACTTTTACACCCGCTATGGTGATAGTGACTTCTGGAGTGACTCCTGGAGCTCATCATCACTCCACCCTGCTTCTACATAAGCTTCTCACTCTCACTTCCTCCCTTGTTCGTTATTAAATGTGTGGGTTCTATGTATGTGTTGGACTCTACATGCGGTCTATGTTTTCGTGCTTCGGTTTTCACACAGGACTGTATTTTTCCGTTCCATTCGGACTCCACAATCCCGTCCCGGCTGCGCTTCTCCTCTCCGTGCATCTCGGATCAGCTACGCTTCTCCCAAAGCGCACCTCGGACTCTCTCAACCGAAGGACTGCCGTGTGCGTTTGTGTGCACGTATGTGTGTGTGCTCGTGTGTATTTCTCCCCCTCACACTTGTCATTAAAACCCCAGCGAGTTGTACTCCGGTTTCCGCCTTCTGTTTCGCTCGTACCCTGACACTATCACACAATGATTACCATACAAGTTGCCAACCCCTGTTTTAACTCCTGATATATTTATGTCTTTCTTTAATGAAGTTTGGGAGATTTTGTCTCTTTGTAAGGAATCTCTAATTCTCTCTAAGAGGGATAATTTGCTTAACTTTTCCACCACTTACTCATTTATGCATTTAGCAGTCTCTGCAAAGACAATGTAGACAAAATACAAATAACTAAAGTAAATAAAGAATTATATAATAATAATAATAACAAAAATAATAATAATAAATACAAATGTATATACCAGAGCTCCAAAATGTACTTTGAAAGGTCAGATTATCCCAATGAAATTAACAGTGGGTCCCAACATTTGAATTTCTGATTCGTGATCCGCATATTTGATTTGGCACATGTTTTACACTGGATGCCCTTCATAAAACAATCCTTCTAATTTATCTGGGCTTGGGACCGGCATTAAGTTCGATGTTTTTAAGCAATGCAATGCTTTTGCTCAAAATCAAAGAGTTGTAAAGGCATGATGGAATAAAAGGCATACATTTGGATCATGGGTAGTTGGTTTAGGTCTAAATTCTGCAACATGATTTTCCATAAATACATTTTGTCTTACCTTCTTGTTTTCTTTATGTTCTGATGTTGTATCACTTTGTACTTAAAATATAAAGAAAACAACAGAAACAGAACATGTAAATAAGTACGTTATAATTGAACATTTATTTAATAATTTCTTCTTCTTCCTTTTTTTAACACCATCACAAATTCTATGACTATGTTCTTAGTTAGAACTAGATTCAGTTATTTAAAAATAAAACTAGTAAAGGTTTATTTTTTTTTTCGGAAAACCTTCAAACTAAATTTAGATTTACTTGAACAAAACTATTAATAGAATAAAACTTATTCTTACTGGGGTAGCAGTATTACATTCCAGTAAAATATGTGTAATGGACAGTGGAATAACTCAAAGATTTCTCCTGATAATAAAAAATGTGTATGTGTGTGTCTCAAATTTCCTTTGTCCCATCATTTACACATGAATTGAGATTAATTTTATCAAAATGTATTTAATCATAATCATTACCTTTTTTTTTAGGTTTTTTATTTAACCTCAAGTTGTTTAAAACCTGTATACAATTTTTCTGTTCTTTTAAACTATAAAAGAAAGATATTTAGGAGAATGTGGGAAACTAAAAAGTTCTAGGATACCGATGACGTTGGTGGTATTTTTTTCCTACTATGCAAGTCAATGGTGTCCCAGAATAACTTGGTAAAAAAAAATTTTTTTTTTTATATATTTACCTTTGTGTTCAGCACAACAAAGAAATGTATACAGTTTGGAACAACATAAGGATGAATAAAGTAAGTAATGGTATTTCTTTAACAGCAGCAAATTAGCATACATAATTCTAGATTATTTTCACATGTGCATATGTGCATATGTAAATTATCTTAAAATTAGCAATACATATTTGTAACAAAAACACCACTATAATTTGGAAATTAAATGTAATCTTTAGAAAATATTTTTGTGTGTTTTATATGATTTTAATATTATACCACAGCTGTAAAAAATGCCACAGGAAATGTTATCTCTCTGAATGGCATGCAAATGGCATGCAAATGTGGGATTTTCCCTGGAAACCCATTTGCTGTGGCAAATATCCTGTTGAGATACCAAGACAGGTTAGATTGAATATAGTTAAAATGTGAACTTTTTATACATACCCCTATTCTATATACAAACTTTTTATTTACATACCCCCAGTTCTCATCTATTTCTGCTCACCAAGTGAATTTAGATACGTTATTGTTCTACCCACAAAATGGAAATAAATTGGATCAAAGTTATATCAAACTCTGCTAGTGTCACAGATACACCAGGTGTCAGAAACCCTGAGTAAAACAAGGCGTCATTTATTGATCTTTGACAAGCAAAACACAAGAGAGTAAGAAACAGGAGTGCATAAAATAAATAGACTTAACTGAGGCGTGCTTCACAAGAAGTGTAGCGAGAAGCATAGGCAACTTGAGAGATCACAGGAGCAGTAGGTAGTCCAGATGATTTAAGGTAAGTTCACGGTAGATCGGACGGGTAAATGTAAAACAGGTGTAGGTGATTAAGTAGGAGGGAGAGGATGAGCAAGAGTGTTGAGCGTTGGAGGAAGGCGTGACTGGTGGCTCTCTGACAGCTAGATAATGTTTTAGTGTATTGCTCTTTAACAGTGTTGTGGTATTCTAAGCAATGCATGTTTCCACTCTTGACCACAATACTTAATTTTGAATACATAAAACAGCAATACAATTCTCAGCTTAAAACTAGAGGAACTTGCAAAGAAAGTCCAGCGATTCCCTTCCTCCATCTGCTTTTTCAAGGATGCAGCAAAGGAATAGCAAAACTAATTTTGATCAATTTTATTTGTCATGTGCACATCACTGCAATAGAACCACCACTATTGATATACTAAGTACTACTGCTCTGTGAGCAGCACATATACACTATAGTATTGCAGTAATATGAGCATATTGAGTACTGCTGGTCTGAGAGCAGCACATATACACTAATAATAGTGCAGTAATATGAGCATATTGAGTGCTGCTGCTCTGAGAGCAGCACATATACACTAATAACACTACAGTAATATGAGCATAATGAGTACTGCTACTCTGAGAGCAGCACATATAAAATGATAATAGAAGCAATAATATGAACATGTTAAGTACTGCTGCTTTAGGAGCAGCACATATACACTAATAATAGTGCAGTAGTATGGAGCATATTGAGTAGGCCTGCTCTGAGAGCCCAGTGTTGGGTTACCGATCAGAAGGACAGGGATTAGAGCCCACCGCAGGGATAGCTCAGTGGGTAAGGTGTTGGTTTACCGATTAGCAGGATCCCGCAAGGTCGGGGGTTCATGGCCCAGTGTCGCCAAGGTAAATTTTTTCTTTTTCTTTTGAAAACACCAACACCTTACCCACTAAGCTTTCCTGTCACCCTTGTGCAGGAAAGGATGGCTTCTTTTCCTATACTTCAACACCATATAACATTAAAAGTAGATTTACGGTTTAATGTCACAAAGGAGACAAATTATTAGATTTCAAAAGAAAAAGAAAACATTTATCTTGGCAACACCAGGATTTAAACCTACAACCTTGCAGGACGCTGCTGATTGGTAAACCAACACCTTACCCACTGAGCTATCTTGTTACCCTTGTGAATGCAGTCTATAGGCCCAATGAACGAACAAGGCTTTTTTTTTTCCTATACTTCAACACCGTGTAACTCATATTAAAAGTAGGCCAAGCAAGTCTTTAAAAAAAGACCAAGAAATAAAGCAATCTTTTAAATAGATCTATTTAATTAACAAATAGATTTACAGTTTAATGTCACAAAGTAGACAAACTATTAGATTTCAAAAGAAAATTGTTACCTTGGCAACAGCCCGATTTGAGAACTCTGTGAGAACCTGCTGATTGGTAAACCAAAACCTCACCCACTGAGCTATCTCGTCACCCTAGTTTAAGCAGTCAATAGGCCCAATAAACCAACACGGCTTTGTTTCATATACTTCAACATCATATAACTTTAAAACTAGGCCAGACAAGTCTTTGAAAAAATAAATAATATATCTATAAAACAAGTCTCTTGAATTAACACATAAATTTACAGTTTAATCTCACAAATGAGACAAACTATTAGATAAAAAAAAAAAAGAAAAATGTTACATTGGCAAAACCATGATTTGAACTAACAACCTTGTGCGACGCTGCTGATTGGTAAACCAACAACTGACCCACTGAACTATCTTGTCACTCTTGTGCCTGCAGTCAATAGGCCCAATGAACCAACATGGCTTCTTTCCCTATACTTTAAAACCATATAACATATTAAAAGTAGGCCAGACAAGTCTTTCAAAAAAGACAAGGAAATAAAATTATCTATTAAAATGGTCTCTTGAATTAATAAATAGATTTAGTTTAATGTCACAAAGGAGACAAACTATTAGATTTCAAAAGAAAAATTTTAACTTGGCGACAACAGGATTTGAACCTACAACCTTGTGGGAATCTGCTGATCGATAAAACAACACGTTACCCAATAAACCAACATGGCTTCTTTCTTTATACTTCAACACCATATAACATATTAAAAGTAGGCCAAACAAGTCTTTCAAAAAAGACCAAAAAATAAAACAATCTTTTAAACAGGTCTCTTTAATTAACAAATATATTTACAGTTTAATGTCACAACGTAGACAAACTATAAGATTTCAAAAGAAAAAGAAAAAATTTACCATGGCAACATCAGGATTTGAACCCACAACCTTGTGGGAAACTGCTGATTGGTAAACCAACACTTTACCCACTGAGCTATCTTGGCACCCTTGTGCATGAGGTCAATAAGCCTAATGAACCAACATGGCTTCTTTTCCTATAGTTCAACACCATGTAACTCATATTAAAAGTAGGCCAAACAAGATTTTCAAAAAATACCAAAAAAAAAGCAATCTTTTAAACAGGTCTTTTTAATTAACAAATGTATGTACAGTTTAATGTCACAACGTAGACAAACTATAAGATAAAAAAAAAAAAAGAAAAAATGTACCTTGGCGACATCAGAATTTGAACCCACAACCTTATGGGAAGCTGTTGATTGGTACACCAACGCCTTACCCACTGAGCTATCTTGGCACCCTTGTTCATGCAGTCAATAGTCCAAATGAACCAACATGGCTTCTTTTCATATACTTCAACACCATGTAACTCATATTAAAAGTAGGCCAAAAAAGACTTTCAAAAAAAAGACTAAGAAAAAAAGCAATCTTTTAAACAGGTCTCTTTAATTAACAAATATATTTACAGTTCAATGTCACAACATAGACAAACTATAAGATTTAAAAAAAAAAAAGAAAGATTGTACCTTGGCGACACGAGGATTTGAACCTACAAACTTGTGGGAAGCTGTGGATTGGCAAACCAATGCCTTACCCACTGAGCTATCTTTGCACCCTGACTCATGCAGTCAATAGGCCTAATGAACCAACATGGCTTCTTTTCCTATACTTCAACACCATATAACATATTAAAAGTAGGCCAAACAAGTCTTTCAAAAAAGACCAAAAAATAAAACAATCTTTTAAACAGGTCTCTTTAATTAACAAATATATTTACAGTTTAATGTCACAACATAGACAAACTATAAGATTTCAAAAGAAAAAGAAAAAATTTACCATGGCAACATCAGGATTTGAACCCACAACCTTGTGGGAAACTGTTGATTGGTAAACCAACGCCTTATCCACTGAGCTATCTTGGCACCCTTGTGCATGCAGTCAATAGGCCTAATGAACCAACATGGCATCTTTTCATATACTTCAACACCATGTAACTCATATTAAAAGTAGGCCAAACAAGACTTTCAAAAAAGACCAAGAAAAAAAGCAATCTTTTAAACAGGTCTCTTTAATTAACAAATATATTTACAGTTAAATGTCACAACGTAGACAAACTATAAGATTTCAAAAGAAAAAGAAAAAACTTACCATGGCAACATCAGGATTTGAACCCACAACCTTGTGGGAAACTGCTGATTGGTAAACCAACGCCTTACCCACTGAGCTACGGTGGCACCCTTATGCATGCCGTCAATAGGCCTAATGAACCAACATGGCTTCTTTTCCTATACTTCAACACCATATAACATATTAAAAGTAGGCCAAACAAGTCTTCCAAAAAAGACCAAAAAATAAAGCATTCTTTTAAACAGGTCTCTTTAATTAACAAATATATTTACAGTTTAATGTCACAAAGGAGACAAACTATTAGATTTCCAAAAAAAAAAAAAAAAATTTCCTTCACAACAACTGGATTTGAACCCACAACCTTGTGGGAAACTGCTGATTGATAAACCAACGCCTTACCCACTGAGCTATCTTGGCACCCTTATGCATGCAGTTAATAGGCCTAATGAACCAACATGGCTTCTTTTCCTATACTTCAACACCATATAACATATTAAAAGTAGGCCAAACAAGTCTTTCAAAAAAGACCAAAAATAAAGCAATCTTTTAAACAGGTCTCTTTAATTAACAAATAATATTTACAGTTAAATGTCACAACGTAGACAAACTATAAGATTTCAAAAGAAAAAGAAAAAACTTACCATGGCAACATCAGGATTTGAACCCACAACCTTGTGGGAAACTGCTGATTGGTAAACCAACGCCTTACCCACTGAGCTACGGTGGCACCCTTATGCATGCCGTCAATAGGCCTAATGAACCAACATGGCTTCTTTTCCTATACTTCAACACCATATAACATATTAAAAGTAGGCCAAACAAGTCTTCCAAAAAAGACCAAAAAATAAAGCATTCTTTTAAACAGGTCTCTTTAATTAACAAATATATTTACAGTTTAATGTCACAAAGGAGACAAACTATTAGATTTCCAAAAAAAAAAAAAAAATTTTCCTTCACAACAACTGGATTTGAACCCACAAGCTTGTGGGAAACTGCTGATTGATAAACCAACGCCTTACCCACTGAGCTATCTTGGCACCCTTATGCATGCAGTTAATAGGCCTAATGAACCAACATGGCTTCTTTTCCTATACTTCAACACCATATAACATATTAAAAGTAGGCCAAACAAGTCTTTCAAAAAAGACCAAAAATAAAGCAATCTTTTAAACAGGTGTCTTTAATTAACAAATAATATTTACAGTTCAATGTCACAACGTAGACAAACTATAAGATTTTTTAAAAAAAAGAAAGATTGTACCGTGGCGACACGAGGATTTGAACCCACAAACTTGGGGGAAGCTGTTGATTGGTAAACCAAGACCTTACCCTCTGAGCTATCTTGGCACCCTTATCCATGCAGTCAATAGGCCTAATGAACCAACATGGCTTCTTTTCCTATACTTCAACACCATATAACATTATAAGTAGGCCAAACAAGACTTTCAAAAAAGAACAAGAAATAAAGCAATCTTTTAAACAGGTCTCTTTAATTAACAAATATATTTACAGTTTAATGTCACAAAGGAGACAAACTATTAGATTTCCAAAAAAATATATATATATTTTCCTTCGCAACAACTGGATTTGAACCCACAACCTTGAGGAAAACTGCTGATTGATAAACCAACGCCTTACCCACTGAGCTATCTTGTCACTCTTTTGCATGCAGTCAATAGGCCTAATGAACCAACATGGCTTCTTTTCCTATACTTCAACACCATGTAACTAATAATAAAAATAGGCCAAAGAAGTCTTCCAAAAAAGACCAAAAATAAAGCAATCTTTTAAACAGGTCTCTTTAATTAACAAATATATTTACAGTTCAATGTCACAACGTAGACAATCTATAAGATTTCAAAAGGAAAAGAAAAAAAAGACATCGGCAACACCAGGATTTGAACCCACAACCTTGTGGGAACCTGCTGATTGGTAAACCAATGCCTTACCCACTGAGCTATCTTGGCACCCTTATGCATGCAGTCAATATGCCTAATGAACCAACATGGCTTCTTTTCCTATACTTCAACACCATATAACATATTAAAAGTAGGCCAAACAAGTCTTTCAAAAAAGGACCAAAAAATAAAACAATCTTTCAAACAGGTCTCTTTAATTAACAAATATATTTACAGTTTAATGTCACAACATAGACAAAGTATAAGATTTCAAAAGAAAAAGAAAAAATTTACCAAGGCAAAATCAGGATTTAAACCCACAACCTTGTGGGAAACTGCTGATTGGTAAACCAACGCCTTACACACTGAGCTATGGTGGCACCCTTATGCATGCCGTCAATAGGCCTAATGAACCAACATGGCTATTTTTCCTATACTTCAACACCATATAACATATTAAAAGTAGGCCAAACAAGTCTTCCAAAAAAGACCAAAAAATAAAGCATTCTTTTAAACAGGTCTCTTTAATTAACAAATATATTTACAGTTTAATGTCACAAAGGAGACAAACTATTAGATTTCCAAAAAAAAAAAAAAAATTTTCCTTCACAACAACTGGATTTGAACCCACAACCTTGTGGGAAACTGCTGATTGATAAACCAACGCCTTACACACTGAGCTATCTTGGCAACCTTATGCATGCAGTTAATAGGCCTAATGAACCAACATGGCTTCTTTTCCTATACTTCAACACCATATAACTTTAAAAGTAGGCCAAACAAGTCTTTCAAAAAAGACCAAAAATAAAGCAATCTTTTAAACAGGTCTCTTTAATTAACAAATATATTTACAGTTCAATGTCACAACGTAGACAAACTATAAGATTTCAAAAAAAAAAGAAAGATTGTACCTTGGCGACACGAGGATTTGAACCCACAAACTTGTGAAGCTGCGGATTGGTAAACCAATGCCTTACCAACTGAGCTATCTTTGCACCCTGACTCATGCAGTCAATAGGCCTAATGAACCAACATGGCTTCTTTTCCTATACTTCAACAACATATAACATATTAAAAGTAGGCCAAACAAGTCTTCCAAAAAAGACCAAAAAATAAAGCAATCTTTTAAACAGGTCTCTTTAATTAACAAATATATTTACAGTTCAATGTCACAACGTAGACAAACGATAAGATTTCAAAAGGAAAAGAAAAACATTACCTTGGCGACACCAGGATTTGAACCCACAACCTTGTGGGAACCTGCTAACTGGCAAACCAACGCCTTACCCTCTGAGCTATCTTGGCAACCTCATCCATGCAGTCAATAGGCCTAATGAACCAACATGGCTTCTTTTCCTATACTTCAACACCATATAACATTATAAGTAGGCCAAACAAGACTTTCAAAAAAGAACAAGAAATAAAGCAATCTTTTAAACAGGTCTTTTTAATTAACAAATATATTTACAGTTTAATGTCACAAAGGAGACAAACTATTAAATTTCCAAAAAAAATATATATATATATTTTCCTTCGCAACAACTGGATTTGAACCCACAAACTTGAGGGAAACTGCTGATTGATAAACCAACGCCTTACCCAATGAGCTATCTTGTCACTCTTTTGCATGCAGTCAATAGGCCTAATGAACCAACATGGCTTCTTTTCCTATACTTCAACACCATGTAACTCATATTAAAAATAGGCCAAACAAGTCTTCCAAAAAAGACCAAAAAATAAAGCAATCTTTTAAACAGGTCTCTTTAATTAACAAATATATTTACAGTTCAATGTCACAACGTAGACAAACTATAAGATTTAAAAAAAAAAAAGAAAGATTGTACCTTGGCGACACAAGGATTTGAACCCACAAACTTGTGGGAAGCTGTGGATTGGTAAACCAATGCCTTACTCACTGAGCTATCTTTGCACCCTGACTCATGCAGTCAATAGGCCTAATGAACCAACATGGCTTCTTTTCCTATACTTCAACACCATATAACATATTAAAAGTAGGCCAAACAAGTCTTTCAAAAAAGACCAAAAAATAAAACAATCTTTTAAACAGGTTTCTTTAATTAACAAATATATTTACAGTTTAATGTCACAACATAGACAAACTATAAGATTTCAAAAGAAAAAGAAAAAATTTACCATGGCAACATCAGGATTTGAACCCACAACCTTGTGGGAAACTGTTGATTGGTAAACCAACGCCTTACCCACTGAGCTATCTTGGCACCCTTGTGCATGCAGTCAATAGGCCTAATGAACCAACATGGCATCTTTTCATATACTTCAACACCATGTAACTCATATTAAAAGTAGGCCAAACAATACTTTCAAAAAAGACCAAGAAAAAAAGCAATCTTTTAAACAGGTCTCTTTAATTAACAAATATATTTACAGTTAAATGTCACAACGTAGACAAACTATAAGATTTCAAAAGAAAAATAAAAAATTTACCATGGCAACATCAGGATTTGAACCCACAACCTTGTGGGAAACTGCTGATTGGTAAACCAACGCCTTACCCACTGAGCTATGGTGGCACCCTTATGCATGCCGTCAATAGGCCTAATGAACCAACATGGCTTCTTTTCCTATACTTCAACACCATATAACATATTAAAAGTAGGCCAAACAAGTCTTCCAAAAAAGACCAAAAAATAAAGCATTCTTTTAAACAGGTCTTTTTAATTAACAAATATATTTACAGTTTAATGTCACAAAGGAGACAAACTATTAAATTTCCAAAAAAAAATATATATATATTTTCCTTCGCAACAACTGGATTTGAACCCACAAACTTGAGGGAAACTGCTGATTGATAAACCAACGCCTTACCCAATGAGCTATCTTGTCACTCGTTTGCATGCAGTCAATAGGCCTAATGAACCAACATGGCTTCTTTTCCTATACTTCAACACCATGTAACTCATATCAAAAATAGGCCAAACAAGTCTTCCAAAAAAGACCAAAAAATAAAGCAATCTTTTAAACAGGTCTCTTTAATTAACAAATATATTTACAGTTCAATGTCACAACGTAGACAAACTATAAGATTTAAAAAAAAAAAGAAATATTGTACCTTGGCGACACAAGGATTTGAACCCACAAACTTGTGGGAAGCTGTGGATTGGTAAACCAATGCCTTACCCACTGAGCTATCTTTGCACCCTGACTCATGCAGTCAATAGGCCTAATGAACCAACATGGCTTCTTTTCCTATACTTCAACACCATATAACATATTAAAAGTAGGCCAAACAAGTCTTTCAAAAAAGACCAAAAAATAAAACAATCTTTTAAACAGGTCTCTTTAATTAACAAATATATTTACAGTTTAATGTCACAACATAGACAAACTATAAGATTTCAAAAGAAAAAGAAAAAATTTACCATGGCAACATCAGGATTTGAACCCACAACCTTGTGGGAAACTGTTAATTGGTAAACCAACGCCTTACCCACTGAGCTATGGTGGCACCCTTGTGCATGCAGTCAATAGGCCTAATGAACCAACATGGCATCTTTTCATATACTTCAACACCATGTAACTCATATTAAAAGTAGGCCAAACAAGACTTTCAAAAAAGACCAAGAAAAAAAGCAATCTTTTAAACAGGTCTCTTTAATTAACAAATATATTTACAGTTCAATGTCACAACGTAGACAAACTATAAGATTTCAAAAGAAAAAGAAAAAATTTACCATGGCAACATCAGGATTTGACCCCACAACCTTGTGGGAAACTGCTGATTGGTAAACCAACGCCTTACCCACTGAGCTATGGTGGCACCCTTATGCATGCCGTCAATAGGCCTAATGAACCAACATGGCTTCTTTTCCTATACTTCAACACCATATAACATTAAAAGTAGGCCAAACAAGTCTTCCAAAAAAGACCAAAAAATAAAGCATTCTTTTAAACAGGTCTCTTTAATTAACAAATATATTTACAGTTTAATGTCACAACATAGACAAACTATAAGATTTCAAAAGAAAAAGAAAAAATTTACCAAGGCAAAATCAGGATTTGAACCCACAACCTTGTGGGAAACTGCTGATTGGTAAACCAACGCCTTACCCACTGAGCTATGGTGGCACCCTTATGCATGCCGTCAATAGGCCTAATGAACCAACATGGCTATTTTTCCTATACTTCAACACCATATAACATATTATAAGTAGGCCAAACAAGTCTTCCAAAAAAGACCAAAAAATAAAGCATTCTTTTAAACAGGTCTCTTTAATTAACAAATATATTTACAGTTTAATGTCACAAAGGAGACAAACTATTAGATTTCCAAAAAAAAATAAAAAATTTTCCTTCACAACAACTGGATTTGAACCCACAACCTTGTGGGAAACCGCTGATTGATAAACCAACGCCTTACACACTGAGCTATCTTGGCAACCTTATGCATGCAGTTAATAGGCCTAATGAACCAACATGGCTTCTTTTCCTATACTTCAACACCATATAACATTAAAAGTAGGCCAAACAAGTCTTTCAAAAAAGAACAAAAATAAAGCAATCTTTTAAACAGGTCTCTTTAATTAACAAATATATTTACAGTTCAATGTCACAACGTAGACAAACTATAAGATTTAAAAAAAAAAAGAAAGATTGTACCTTGGCGACACGAGGATTTGAACCCACAAACTTGTGAAGCTGCGGATTGGTAAACCAATGCCTTACCAACTGAGCTATCTTTGCACCCTGACTCATGCAGTCAATAGGCCTAATGAACCAACATGGCTTCTTTTCCTATACTTCAACACCATATAACATATTAAAAGTAGGCCAAACAAGTCTTCCAAAAAAGACCAAAAAATAAAGCAATCTTTTAAACAGGTCTCTTTAATTAACAAATATATTTACAGTTCAATGTCACAACGTAGACAAACTATAAGATTTCAAAAAAAAAAGAAAGATTGTACCTTGGCGACATGAGGATTTGAACCCACAAACTTGTGGGAAGCTGTTGATTGGTAAACCAAGACCTTACCCTCTGAGCTATCTTGGCACCCTTATCCATGCAGTCAATAGGCCTAATGAACCAACATGGCTTCTTTTCCTATACTTCAACACCATATAACATTATAAGTAGGCCAAACAAGACTTCCAAAAAAGACCAAAAAATAAAGCATTCTTTTAAACAGGTCTCTTTAATTAACAAATATATTTACAGTTTAATGTCACAAAGGAGACAAACTATTAGATTTCCAAAAAAAAATAAAAAATTTTCCTTCACAACAACTGGATTTGAACCCACAACCTTGTGGGAAACTGCTGATTGATAAACCAACGCCTTACCCACTGAGCTATCTTGGCAACCTTATGCATGCAGTTAATAGGCCTAATGAACCAACATGGCTTCTTTTCCTATACTTCAACACCATATAACATTAAAAGTAGGCCAAACAAGTCTTTCAAAAAAGACCAAAAATAAAGCAATCTTTTAAACAGGTCTCTTTAATTAACAAATATATTTACAGTTCAATGTCACAACGTAGACAAACTATAAGATTTCAAAAAAAAAAGAAAGATTGTACATTGGCGACACGAGGATTTGAACCCACAAACTTGTGAAGCTGCGGATTGGTAAACCAATGCCTTACCAACTGAGCTATCTTTGCACCCTGACTCATGCAGTCAATAGGCCTAATGAACCAACATGGCTTCTTTTCCTATACTTCAACACCATATAACATATTAAAAGTAGGCCAAACAAGTCTTCCAAAAAAGACCAAAAAATAAAGCAATCTTTTAAACAGGTCTCTTTAATTAACAAATATATTTACAGTTCAATGTCACAACGTAGACAAACTATAAGATTTCAAAAAAAAAAGAAAGATTGTACCTTGGCGACATGAGGATTTGAACCCACAAACTTGTGGGAAGCTGTTGATTGGTAAACCAAGACCTTACCCTCTGAGCTATCTTGGCACCCTTATCCATGCAGTCAATAGGCCTAATGAACCAACATGGCTTCTTTTCCTATACTTCAACACCATATAACATTATAAGTAGGCCAAACAAGACTTTCAAAAAAGAACAAAAAATAAAGCAATCTTTTAAACAGGTCTTTTTAATTAACAAATATATTTACAGTTTAATGTCACAAAGGAGACAAACTATTAAATTTCCAAAAAAATATATATATATATATATTTTCCTTCGCAACAACTGGATTTGAACCCACAAAATTGAGGGAAACTGCTGATTGATAAACTAACGCCTTACCCAATGAGCTATCTTGTCACTCTTTTGCATGCAGTCAATAGGCCTAATGAACCAACATGGCTTCTTTTCCTATACTTCAACACCATGTAACTCATATTAAAAATAGGCCAAACAAGTCTTCCAAAAAAGACCAAAAAATAAAGCAATCTTTTAAACAGGTCTCTTTAATTAACAAATATATTTACAGTTCAATGTCACAACGTAGACAAACGATAAGATTTCAAAAGGAAAAGAAAAACATTACCTTGGCGACACCAGGATTTGAACCCACAACCTTGTGGGAACGTGCTAATTGGCAAACCAACGCCTTACCCTCTGAGCTATCTTGGCACCCTTATCCATGCAGTCAATAGGCCTAATGAACCAACATGGCTTCTTTTCCTATACTTCAACACCATATAACATTATAAGTAGGCCAAACAAGACTTTCAAAAAAGAACAAAAAATAAAGCAATCTTTTAAACAGGTCTTTTTAATTAACAAATATATTTACAGTTTAATGTCACAAAGGAGACAAACTATTAAATTTCCAAAAAAATATATATATATACATATTTTCCTTCGCAACAACTGGATTTGAACCCACAAAATTGAGGGAAACTGCTGATTGATAAACTAACGCCTTACCCAATGAGCTATCTTGTCACTCTTTTGCATGCAGTCAATAGGCCTAATGAACCAACATGGCTTCTTTTCCTATACTTCAACACCATGTAACTCATATTAAAAATAGGCCAAACAAGTCTTCCAAAAAAGACCAAAAAATAAAGCAATCTTTTAAACAGGTCTCTTTAATTAACAAATATATTTACAGTTCAATGTCACAACGTAGACAAACGATAAGATTTCAAAAGGAAAAGAAAAACATTACCTTGGCGACACCAGGATTTGAACCCACAACCTTGTGGGAACGTGCTAATTGGCAAACCAACGCCTTACCCTCTGAGCTATCTTGGCACCCTTATCCATGCAGTCAATAGGCCTAATGAACCAACATGGCTTCTTTTCCTATACTTCAACACCATATAACATTATAAGTAGGCCAAACAAGACTTTCAAAAAAGAACAAGAAATAAAGCAATCTTTTAAACAGGTCTTTTTAATTAACAAATATATTTACAGTTTAATGTCACAAAGGAGACAAACTATTAAATTTCCAAAAAAATATATATATATATATATTTTCCTTCGCAACAACTGGATTTGAACCCACAAACTTGAGGGAAACTGCTGATTGATAAACCAACGCCTTACCCAATGAGCTATCTTGTCACTCTTTTGCATGCAGTCAATAGGCCTAATGAACCAACATGGCTTCTTTTCCTATACTTCAACACCATGTAACTCATATTAAAAATAGGCCAAACAAGTCTTCCAAAAAAGACCAAAAAATAAAGCAATCTTTTAAACAGGTCTCTTTAATTAACAAATATATTTACAGTTCAATGTCACAACGTAGACAAACTATAAGATTTAAAAAAAAAAAAAGGTTGTACCTTGGCGACACAAGGATTTGAACCCACAAACTTGTGGGAAGCTGTGGATTGGTAAACCAACGCCTTACCCACTGAGCTATCTTGTCACTCGGTTGCATGAAGTCAATAGGCCTAATGAACCAACATGGCTTCTTTTCCTATACTTCAACACCATGTAACTCATATTAAATATAGGCCAAACAAGAATTTCAAAAAAGACCAAGAAAAAAAGCAATCTTTTAAACAGGTCTCTTTAATTAACAAATATATGTACAGTTTAATGTCACAACGTAGACAAACTATAAGATTTCAAAAGAAAAAGAAAAGATTTACCATGGCAACATCAGGATTTGAAGCCACAACCTTGTGGGAAACTGCTGATTGGTAAACCAACGCCTTACCCACTGAGCTATCTTGGCACCCTCGTGCATGCAGTCAATAGGCCTAATGAACCAACATGGCTTCTTTTTATATACTTCAACACCATGTAACTCATATTAAAAGTAGGCCAAACAAGACTTTCAAAAAAGACCAAGAAATAAAGCAATCTTTTAAACAGGTCTCTTTAATTAAAAAAATATATGTACAGTTTAATGTCACAATGTAGACAAACCATAAGATTTCAAAAGAAAAAGAAAGATTGTACCTTGGCGACACCAGGATTTGAACCCACAACCTTGTGGGAAGCTGTTGATTGGTAAACCAAAGCCTTACCCAATGAGCTATCTTTGCACCCTTATGCCTGCAGTCAATAGGCCTAATGAACCAACATGGCTTCTTTTTCTATACATCAACACCATATAACATATTAAAAGTAGGCCAAACAAGTCTTCCAAAAAAGACCAAAAAATAAAGCAATCTTTTAAACAGGTCTCTTTAATTAACAAATATATTTACAGTTTAATGTCACAACGTAGACAAACTATAAGATTTCAAAAGGAAAAGAAAAAAATTACCTTGGCGACACCAGGATTTGAACCCACAACCTTGTGGGAACCTGCTGATTGGTAAACCAACACCTTACCCTCTGAGCTATTTTGGCACCCGTGTGCATGCAGTCAATAGGCCTAATGAACCAACATGGCTTCTTTTTCTATACCTCAACACCATATAACATTAAAAGTAGGCCAAACAAGTCTTCCAAAAAAGACCAAAAAATAAAGCAATCTTTTAAACAGGTCTCTTTAATTAACAAATATATTTACAGTTCAATGTCACAACGTAGACAATCTATAAGATTTCAAAAGGAAAAGAAAAAAATGACATCACAAACACCAGGATTTGAACCCACAACCTTGTGGGAACCTGCTGATTGGTAAACCAACGCCTTACCCACTGAGCTATCTTGGCACCTTTGTGCATGCAGTCAATAGGCCTAATGAACCAACAAGGCTTCTTTTTTTTTAAATATACTTCACCATCATGTAACTCATATTAAAAATAGGCCAAACAAGTCTTCCAAAAAAGACCAAAAAATAAACAATCTTTTAAACAGGTCTTTTTAATTAACAAATATATTTACAGTTCAATGTCACAACGTAGACAAACGATAAGATTTCAAAAGGAAAAGAAAAACATTACCTTGGCGACACCAGGATTTGAACCCACAACCTTGTGGGAACCTGCTGATTGGTAAACCAACACCTTACCCTCTGAGCTATCTTGGCACCCTTGTGCATGCAGTCAATAGGCCTAATGAACCAACATGGCTTCTTTTTCTATACTTCAACACCATATAACATATTAAAAGTAGGCCAAACAAGTCTTCCAAAAAAGACCAAAAAATAAAGCAATCTTTTAAACAGGTCTCTTTAATTAACAAATATATTTACAGTTCAATGTCACAACGTAGACAAACGATAAGATTTCAAAAGGAAAAGAAAAACATTACCTTGGCGACACCAGGATTTGAACCCACAACCTTGTGGGAACCTGCTAATTGGCAAACCAACGCCTTACCCACTGAGCTATCTTGGCACCCTTGTGCATGCAGTCAATAGGCCTAATGAACCAACATGGCATCTTTTCCTATACTTCAACACCATGTAACTAATAATAAAAATAGGCCAAAGAAGTCTTCCAAAAAAGACCAAAAATAAAGCAATCTTTTAAACAGGTCTCTTTAATTAACAAATATATTTACAGTTCAATGTCACAACGTAGACAAACGATAAGATTTCAAAAGGAAAAGAAAAAAATGACATCGCAAACACCAGGATTTGAACCCACAACCTTGTGGGAACCTGCTGATTGGTAAACCAACGCCTTACCCACTGAGCTATCTTGGCAGCTTTGTGCATGCAGTCAATAGGCCTAATGAACCAACAAGGCTTCTTTTTTTAATATACTTCACCATCATGTAACTCATATTAAAAGTAGGCCTAACAAGACTTTCAAAAAAGACCAAGAAATAAATCAATCTTTTAAACAGGTTTTTTTAATTAACAAATATATTTACAGTTCAATGTCACAATGTAGACAAACGATAAGATTTCAAAAGGAAAAGAAAAAAATTACCTTGGCGACACCCGGATTTGAACCCACAACCTTGTGGGAACCTACTAATTGGCAAACCAACGCCTTACCCACTGAGCTATCTTGTCACTCTTTTGCATGCAGTCAATAGGCCTAATGTACCAACATGGCTTCTTTTCCTATACTTCAACACCATGTAACTCATATTAAAAATAGGCCAAACAAGTCTTCCAAAAAAGACCAAAAAATAAAGCAATCTTTTAAACAGGTCTCTTTAATTAACAAATATATTTACAGTTCAATGTCACAACGTAGACAAACGATAAGATTTCAAAAGGAAAAGAAAAACATTACCTTGGCGACACCAGGATTTGAACCCACAACCTTGTGGGAACCTGCTAATTGGCAAACCAACGCCTTACCCTCTGAGCTATCTTGGCACCCTTATCCATGCAGTCAATAGGCCTAATGAACCAACATGGCTTCTTTTCCTATACTTCAACACCATATAACATTATAAGTAGGCCAAACAAGACTTTCAAAAAGAACAAGAAATTAAGCAATCTTTTAAACAGGTCTTTTTAATTACCAAATATATTTACAGTTTAATGTCACAAAGGAGACAAACTATTAAATTTCCAAAAAAATATATATATATATTTTCCTTCGCAACAACTGGATTTGAACCCACAAACTTGAGGGAAACTGCTGATTGATAAACCAACGCCTTACCCAATGAGCTATCTTGTCACTCTTTTGCATGCAGTCAATAGGCCTAATGAACCAACATGGCTTCTTTTCCTATACTTCAACACCATGTAACTCATATTAAAAATAGGCCAAACAAGTCTTCCAAAAAAGACCAAAAAATAAAGCAATCTTTTAAACAGGTCTCTTTAATTAACAAATATATTTACAGTTCAATGTCACAACGTAGACAAACTATAAGATTTAAAAAAAAAAAAAAAGATTGTACCTTGGCGACACAAGGATTTGAACCCACAAACTTGGGGGAAGCTGTGGATTGGTAAACCAATGCCTTACCCACTGAGCTATCTTTGCACCCTGACTCATGCAGTCAATAGGCCTAATGAACCAACATGGCTTCTTTTCCTATACTTCAACACTATATAACATATTAAAAGTAGGCCAAACAAGTCTTTCAAAAAAGACCAAAAAATAAAACAATCTTTTAAACAGGTCTCTTTAATTAACAAATATATTTACAGTTTAATGTCACAACATAGACAAACTATAAGATTTCAAAAGAAAAAGAAAAAATTTACCATGGCAACATCAGGATTTGAACCCACAACCTTGTGGTAAACTGTTGATTGGTAAACCAACGCCTTACCCACTGAGCTATCTTGGCACCCTTGTGCATGCAGTCAATAGGCCTAATGAACCAACATGGCATCTTTTCATATACTTCAACACCATGTAACTCATATTAAAAGTAGGCCAAACAAGACTTTCAAAAAAGACCAAGAAAAAAAGCAATCTTTTAAACAGGTCTCTTTAATTAACAAATATATTTACAGTTAAATGTCACAACGTAGACAAACTATAAGATTTCAAAAGAAAAAGAAAAAATTTACCAAGGCAACATCAGGATTTGAACACACAACCTTGTGGGAAACTGCTGATTGGTAAACCAACGCCTTACCCACTGAGCTATGGTGGCACCCTTATGCATGCCGTCAATAGGCCTAATGAACCAACATGGCTATTTTTCCTATACTTCAACACCATATAACATATTAAAAGTAGGCCAAACAAGTCTTCCAAAAAAGACCAAAAAATAAAGCATTCTTTTAAACAGGTCTCTTTAATTAACAAATATATTTACAGTTTAATGTCACAAAGGAGACAAACTATTAGATTTCCAAAAAAAAATAAAAAATTTTCCTTCACAACAACTGGATTTGAACCCACAACCTTGTGGGAAACTGCTGATTGATAAACCAACGCCTTACCCACTGAGCTATCTTGGCAACCTTATGCATGCAGTTAATAGGCCTAATGAACCAACATGGCTTCTTTTCCTATACTTCAACACCATATAACATTAAAAGTAGGCCAAACAAGTCTTTCAAAAAAGACCAAAAATAAAGCAATATTTTAAACAGGTCTCTTTAATTAACAAATATATTTACAGTTCAATGTCACAACGTAGACAAACGATAAGATTTCAAAAGGAAAAGAAAAAAATTACCTTGGCGACACCAGGATTTGAACCCACAACCTTGTGGGAACCTGCTGATTGGTAAACCAACACCTTACCCTCTGAGCTATCTTGGCACCCTTGTGCATGCAGTCAATAGGCCTAATGAACCAACATGGCTTCTTTTTCTATACTTCAACACCATATAACATATTAAAAGTAGGCCAAACAAGTCTTCCAAAAAAGACCAAAAAATAAAGCAATCTTTTAAACAGGTCTCTTTAATTAACAAATATATTTACAGTTCAATGTCACAACGTAGACAAACGATAAGATTTCAAAAGGAAAAGAAAAACATTACCTTGGCGACACCAGGATTTGAACCCACAACCTTGCGGGAACCTGCTAATTGGCAAACCAACGCCTTACCCACTGAGCTATCTTGGCACCCTTGTGCATGCAGTCAATAGGCCTAATGAACCAACATGGCATCTTTTCCTATACTTCAACACCATGTATCTAATAATAAAAATAGGCCAAAGAAGTCTTCCAAAAAAGACCAAAAATAAAGCAATCTTTTAAACAGGTCTCTTTAATTAACAAATATATTTACAGTTCAATGTCACAACGTAGACAATCTATAAGATTTCAAAAGGAAAAGAAAAAAATGACATCACAAACACCAGGATTTGAACCCACAACCTTGTGGGAACCTGCTGATTGGTAAACCAACGCCTTACCCACTGAGCTATCTTGGCACCTTTGTGCATGCAGTCAATAGGCCTAATGAACCAACAAGGCTTCTTTTTTTTTAAATATACTTCACCATCATGTAACTCATATTAAAAGTAGGCCAAACAAGACTTTCAAAAAAGACCAAGAAAAAAAGCAATCTTTTAAACAGGTCTCTTTAATTAACAAATATATTTACAGTTAAATGTCACAACGTAGACAAACTATAAGATTTCAAAAGAAAAAGAAAAAATTTACCAAGGCAACATCAGGATTTGAACACACAACCTTGTGGGAAACTGCTGATTGGTAAACCAACGCCTTACCCACTGAGCTATGGTGGCACCCTTATGCATGCCGTCAATAGGCCTAATGAACCAACATGGCTATTTTTCCTATACTTCAACACCATATAACATATTAAAAGTAGGCCAAACAAGTCTTCCAAAAAAGACCAAAAAATAAAGCATTCTTTTAAACAGGTCTCTTTAATTAACAAATATATTTACAGTTTAATGTCACAAAGGAGACAAACGATAAGATTTCAAAAGGAAAAGAAAAACATTACCTTGGCGACACCAGGATTTGAACCCACAACCTTGTGGGAACCTGCTAATTGGCAAACCAACGCCTTACCCTCTGAGCTATCTTGGCACCCTTATCCATGCAGTCAATAGGCCTAATGAACCAACATGGCTTCTTTTCCTATACTTCAACACCATATAACATTATAAGTAGGCCAAACAAGACTTTCAAAAAGAACAAGAAATTAAGCAATCTTTTAAACAGGTCTTTTTAATTACCAAATATATTTACAGTTTAATGTCACAAAGGAGACAAACTATTAAATTTCCAAAAAAATATATATATATATTTTCCTTCGCAACAACTGGATTTGAACCCACAAACTTGAGGGAAACTGCTGATTGATAAACCAACGCCTTACCCAATGAGCTATCTTGTCACTCTTTTGCATGCAGTCAATAGGCCTAATGAACCAACATGGCTTCTTTTCCTATACTTCAACACCATGTAACTCATATTAAAAATAGGCCAAACAAGTCTTCCAAAAAAGACCAAAAAATAAAGCAATCTTTTAAACAGGTCTCTTTAATTAACAAATATATTTACAGTTCAATGTCACAACGTAGACAAACTATAAGATTTAAAAAAAAAAAAAAAGATTGTACCTTGGCGACACAAGGATTTGAACCCACAAACTTGTGGGAAGCTGTGGATTGGTAAACCAATGCCTTACCCACTGAGCTATCTTTGCACCCTGACTCATGCAGTCAATAGGCCTAATGAACCAACATGGCTTCTTTTCCTATACTTCAACACTATATAACATATTAAAAGTAGGCCAAACAAGTCTTTCAAAAAAGACCAAAAAATAAAACAATCTTTTAAACAGGTCTCTTTAATTAACAAATATATTTACAGTTTAATGTCACAACATAGACAAACTATAAGATTTCAAAAGAAAAAGAAAAAATTTACCATGGCAACATCAGGATTTGAACCCACAACCTTGTGGTAAACTGTTGATTGGTAAACCAACGCCTTACCCACTGAGCTATCTTGGCAACCTTGTGCATGCAGTCAATAGGCCTAATGAACCAACATGGCATCTTTTCATATACTTCAACACCATGTAACTCATATTAAAAGTAGGCCAAACAAGACTTTCAAAAAAGACCAAGAAAAAAAGCAATCTTTTAAACAGGTCTCTTTAATTAACAAATATATTTACAGTTAAATGTCACAACGTAGACAAACTATAAGATTTCAAAAGAAAAAGAAAAAATTTACCAAGGCAACATCAGGATTTGAACACACAACCTTGTGGGAAACTGCTGATTGGTAAACCAACGCCTTACCCACTGAGCTATGGTGGCACCCTTATGCATGCCGTCAATAGGCCTAATGAACCAACATGGCTATTTTTCCTATACTTCAACACCATATAACATATTAAAAGTAGGCCAAACAAGTCTTCCAAAAAAGACCAAAAAATAAAGCATTCTTTTAAACAGGTCTCTTTAATTAACAAATATATTTACAGTTTAATGTCACAAAGGAGACAAACTATTAGATTTCCAAAAAAAAATAAAAAATTTTCCTTCACAACAACTGGATTTGAACCCACAACCTTGTGGGAAACTGCTGATTGATAAACCAACGCCTTACCCACTGAGCTATCTTGGCAACCTTATGCATGCAGTTAATAGGCCTAATGAACCAACATGGCTTCTTTTCCTATACTTCAACACCATATAACATTAAAAGTAGGCCAAACAAGTCTTTCAAAAAAGACCAAAAATAAAGCAATCTTTTAAACAGGTCTCTTTAATTAACAAATATATTTACAGTTCAATGTCACAACGTAGACAAACTATAAGATTTCAAAAAAAAAAGAAAGATTGTACCTTGGCGACACGAGGATTTGAACCCACAAACTTGTGGGAAGCTGCGGATTGGTAAACCAATGCCTTACCAACTGAGCTATCTTTGCACCCTGACTCATGCAGTCAATAGGCCTAATGAACCAACATGGCTTCTTTTCCTATACTTCAACACCATATAACATATTAAAAGTAGGCCAAACAAGTCTTCCAAAAAAGACCAAAAAATAAAGCAATCTTTTAAACAGGTCTCTTTAATTAACAAATATATTTACAGTTCAATGTCACAACGTAGACAAACTATAAGATTTCAAAAGGAAAAGAAAAAAATTACCTTGGCGACACCAGGATTTGAACCCACAACCTTGTGGGAACCTGCTGATTGGTAAACCAACACCTTACCCACTGAGCTATCTTGGCACCCTTATGCATGCAGTCAATAGCCTAATGAACCAACATGGCTTCTTTGTCTTTACTTCAACACCATGTAACTCATATTAAAAGTAGGCCAAACAAGTCTTCCAAAAAAAGACCAAAAAATAAAGCAATCTTTTAAACAGGTCTCTTTAATTAACAAATATATTTACAGTTTAATGTCACAAAGGAGACAAACTATTAGATTTCCAAAAAAATATATATATATATTTTCATTTGCAACAACTGGATTTGAACCCACAACCTGAAGAAACTGCTGATTGATAAACCAACGCCTTACCCACTGAGCTATCTTGTCACTCTTTTGCATGCAGTCAATAGGCCTAATGAACCAACATGGCTTCGTTTCCTATACTTCAACACCATGTAACTCATATTAAAAATAGGCCAAACAAGTCTTCCAAAAAAGACCAAAAAATAAAGCAATCTTTTAAACAGGTCTCTTTAATTAACAAATATATTTACAGTTTAATGTCACAACGTAGACAAACTATAAGATTTAAAAAAAAAAAGAAAGATTGTACCTTGGCGATACAAGGATTTGAAACCACAAACTTGTGGGAAGCTGTTAATTGGTAAACCAATGCCTTACCCACTGAGCTATCTTTGCACCCTGACTCATGCTGTCAATAGGCCTAATGAACCAACATGGCTTCTTTTCCTATACTTCAACACCATATAACATATTAAAAGTAGGCCAAACAAGTCTTTCAAAAAAGACCAAAAAATAAAACAATCTTTTAAACATGTCTCTTTAATTAACAAATATATTTACAGTTTAATGTCACAACATAGACAAACTATAAGATTTCAAAATAAAAATAAAAAATTTACCATGGCAACATCAGGATTTGACCCCACAACCTTGTGGGAAACTGTTGATTGGTAAATCAACGCCTTACCACTGAGCTATCTTGGCACCCTTGTGTATGCAGTCAATAGGCCTAATGAACCAACATGGCATCTTTTCATATACTTCAACACCATGTTACTCATATTAAAAGTAGGCCAAACAAGACTTTCAAAAAAGACCAAGAAAAGAAGCAATCTTTTAAACAGGTCTCTTTAATTAACAAATATATTTACAGTTCAATGTCACAACGTAGACAAACTATAAGATTTAAAAAAAAAAAGAAAGATTGTACCTTGGCGACATGAGGATTTGAACCCACAAACTTGTGGGAAACTGCTGATTGATAAACCAATGCCTTACCCAATGAGCTATCTTGTCACTCTTTTGCATGCAGTCAATAGGCCTAATGAACCAACATGGCTTCTTTTCCTATACTTCAACACCATGTAACTCATATTAAAAATAGGCCAAACAAGTCTTCCAAAAAAGACCAAAAAATAAATCAATCTTTTAAACAGGTCTCTTTAATTAACAAATATATTTACAGTTCAATGTCACAACGTAGACAAACGATAAGATTTCAAAAGGAAAAGAAAAAAATGACATCGCAAACACCAGGATTTGAACCCACAACCTTGTGGGAACCTGCTGATTGGTAAACCAACGCCTTACCCACTGAGCTATCTTGGCACCTTTATGCATGCAGTCAATAGGCCTAATGAACCAACAAGGCTTCTTTTTTTAATATACTTCACCATCATGTAACTCATATTAAAAGTAGGCCTAACAAGACTTTCAAAAAAGACCAAGAAATAAATCAATCTTTTAAACAGGTCTCTTTAATTAACAAATATATTTACAGTTCAATGTCACAATGTAGACAAACGATAAGATTTCAAAAGGAAAAGAAAAAAATTACCTTGGCGACACCCGGATTTGAACCCACAACCTTGTGGGAACTTACTAATTGGCAAACCAACGCCTTACCCACTGAGCTATCTTGTCACTCTTTTGCATGCAGTCAATAGGCCTAATGAACCAACATGGCTTCTTTTCCTATACTTCAACACCATGTAACTCATATTAAAAATAGGCCAAACAAGTCTTCCAAAAAAGACCAAAAAATAAAGCAATCTTTTAAACAGGTCTCTTTAATTAACAAATATATTTACAGTTCAATGTCACAACGTAGACAAACGATAAGATTTCAAAAGGAAAAGAAAAACATTACCTTGGCGACACCAGGATTTGAACCCACAACCTTGTGGGAACCTGCTAATTGGCAAACCAACGCCTTACCCTCTGAGCTATCTTGGCACCGTTATCCATGCAGTCAATAGGCCTAATGAACCAACATGGCTTCTTTTCCTATACTTCAACACCATATAACATTATAAGTAGGCCAAACAAGACTTTCAAAAAAGAACAAGAAATAAAGCAATCTTTTAAACAGGTCTTTTTAATTAACAAATATATTTACAGTTTAAAGTCACAAAGGAGACAAACTATTAAATTTCCCAAAAAATATAGATATATATATATTTTCCTTCGCAACAACTGGATTTGAACCCACAAACTTGAAGGAAACTGCTGATTGATAAACCAACGCCTTACCCAATGAGCTATCTTGTCACTCTTTTGCATGCAGTCAATAGGCCTAATGAACCAACATGGCTTCTTTTCCTATACTTCAACACCATGTAACTCATATTAAAAATAGGCCAAACAAGTCTTCCAAAAAAGACCAAAAAATAAAGCAATCTTTTAAACAGGTCTCTTTAATTAACAAATATATTTACAGTTCAATGTCACAACGTAGACAAACTATAAGATTTCAAAAGAAAAAGAAAAAATTTACCATGGCAACATCAGGATTTGAACCCACAACCTTGTGGTAAACTGTTGATTAGTAAACCAACGCCTTACCCACTGAGCTATCTTGGCACCCTTGTGCATGCAGTCAATAGGCCTAATGAACCAACATGGCATCTTTTCATATACTTCAACACCATGTAACTCATATTAAAAGTAGGCCAAACAAGACTTTCAAAAAAGACCAAGAAAAAAAAGCAATCTTTTAAACAGGTCTCTTTAATTAACAAATATATTTACAGTTAAATGTCACAACGTAGACAAACTATAAGATTTCAAAAGAAAAAGAAAAAATTTACCAAGGCAACATCTGGATTTGAACCCACAACCTTGTGGGAAACTGCTGATTAAAAAACCAACGCCTTACCCACTGAGCTATCTTGGCACCCTTATGCATGCAGTTAATAGGCCTAATGAACCAACATGGCTTCTTTTCCTATACTTCAACACCATGTAACTCATATTAAAAATAGGCCAAACAAGTCTTCCAAAAAAGACCAAAAAATAAAGCAATCTTTAAAACAGGTCTCTTTAATTAACAAATATATTTACAGTTCAATGTCACAACGTAGACAAACTATAAGATTTAAAAAAAAAAAGAAAGATTGTACCTTGGCGACACGAGGATTTGAACCCACAAGCTTGTGGGAAGCTGTTGATTGGTAAACCAAGACCTTACCCTCTGAGCTATCTTGGCACCCTTATCCATGCAGTCAATAGGCCTAATGAACCAACATGGCTTCTTTTCCTATACTTCAACACCATATAACATTATAAGTAGGCCAAACAAGACTTTCAAAAAAGAACAAGAAATAAAGCAATCTTTTAAACAGGTCTTTTTAATTAACAAATATATTTACAGTTCAATGTCACAACGTAGACAAACTATAAGATTTCAAAAGGAAAAGAAAAAAATTACCTTGGCGACACCAGGATTTGAACCCACAACCTTGTGGGAACCTGCTGATTGGTAAACCAACACCTTACCCACTGCGCTATCTTGGCACCCTTATGCATGCAGTCAATAGCCTAATGAACGAACATGGCTTCTTTGTCTATACTTCAACACCATGTATCTCATATTAAAAGTAGGCCAAACAATTCTTCCAAAAAAAGACCAAAAAATAAAGCAATCTTTTAAACAGGTCTCTTTAATTAACAAATATATTTACAGTTTAATGTCACAAAGGAGACAAACTATTAGATTTCCAAAAAAAAAATATATATATATTTTCATTTGCAACAACTGGATTTGAACCCACAACCTGAAGAAACTGCTGATTGATAAACCAACGCCTTACCCACTGAGCTATCTTGTCACTCTTTTGCATGCAGTCAATAGGCCTAATGAACCAACATGGCTTCGTTTCCTATACTTCAACACCATGTAACTCATATTAAAAATAGGCCAAACAAGTCTTCCAAAAAAGACCAAAAAATAAATCAATCTTTTAAACAGGTCTCTTTAATTAACAAATATATTTACAGTTCAATGTCACAACGTAGACAAACTATAAGATTTAAAAAAAAAAAGAAAGATTGTACCTTGGCGACACGAGGATTTGAACCCACAAACTTGTGGGAAGCTGTTGATTGGTAAACCAAGAACTTACCCTCTGAGCTATCTTGGCACCCTTATCCATGCAGTCAATAGGCCTAATGAACCAACATGGCTTCTTTTCCTATACTTCAAGACCATATAACATTATAAGTAGGCCAAACAAGACTTTCAAAAAAGAACAAGAAATAAAGCAATCTTTTAAACAGGTCTTTTTAATTAACAAATATATTTACAGTTTAATGTCACAATGGAGACAAACTATTAAATTTCCAAATATATATATATATATATATATTTTCCATCACAACAACTGGATTTGAACCCACAAACTTGAGGGAAACTGCTGATTGATAAACCAACGCCTTACCCAATGAGCTATTTTGTCACTCTTTTGCATGCAGTCAATAAGCCTAATGAACCAACATGGCTTCTTTTCCTATACTTCAACACCATGTAACTCATATTAAAAATAGGCCAAACAAGTCTTCCAAAAAAGACCAAAAAATAAAGCAATCTTTTAAACAGGTCTCTTTAATTAACAAATATATTTACAGTTCAATGTCACAACGTAGACAAACTATAAGATTTAAAAAAAAAAAGAAAGATTGTACCTTGGCGACACAAGGATTTGAACCCACAAACTTGTGGGAAGCTGTGGATTGGTAAACCAATGCCTTACCCACTGAGCTATCTTTGCACCCTGACTCATGCAGTCAATAGGCCTAATGAACCAACATGGCTTCTTTTCCTATACTTCAACACCATATAACATATTAAAAGTAAGCCAAACAAGTCTTTCAAAAAAGACCAAAAAATAAAACAATCTTTTAAACAGGTCTCTTTAATTAACAAATATATTTACAGTTTAATGTCACAACATAGACAAACTATAAGATTTCAAAAGAAAAAGAAAAAATTTACCATGGCAACATCAGGATTTGAACCCACAACCTTGTGGGAAACTGTTGATTGGTAAACCAACGCCTTACCCACTGAGCTATCTTGGCACCCTTGTGCATGCAGTCAATAGGCCTAATGAACCAACATGGCATCTTTTCATATACTTCAACACCATGTAACATATTAAAAGTAGGCCAAACAAGTCTTTCAAAAAAGACCAAAAAATAAAGCAATCTTTTAAACAGGTCTCTTTAATTAACAAATATATTTACAGTTCAATGTCACAACGTAGACAAACGATAAGATTTCAAAAGAAAAAATTTACCATGGCAACATCAGGATTTGAACCCACAACCTTGTGGGAACCTGCTGATTGGTAAACCAACACCTTACCCACTGAGCTATCTTGGCACCCTTATGCATGCAGTCAATAGCCTAATGAACGAACATGGCTTCTTTTCCTATACTTCAACACCATATAACATATTAAAAGTAGGCCAAACAAGTCTTCCAAAAAAGACCAAAAAATAAAGCATTCTTTTAAACAGGTCTCTTTAATTAACAAATATATTTACAGTTTAATGTCACAAAGGAGACAAACTATTAGATTTCCAAAAAAAATATATATATATATTTTCATTTGCAACAACTGGATTTGAACCCACAACCTGAAGAAACTGCTGATTGATAAACCAACGCCTTACCCACTGAGCTATCTTGTCACTCTTTTGCATGCAGTCAATAGGCCAATTGAACCAACATGGCTTCGTTTCCTATACTTCAACACCATGTAACTCATATTAAAAATAGGCCAAACAAGTCTTCCAAAAAAGACCAAAAAATAAAGCAATCTTTTAAACAGGTCTCTTTAATTAACAAATATATTTACAGTTCAATGTCACAACGTAGACAAACTATAAGATTTAAAAAAAAAAAGAAAGATTGTACCTTGGCGACACGAGGATTTGAACCCACAAACTTGTGGGAAGCTGTTGATTGGTAAACCAAGACCTTACCCTCTGAGCTATCTTGGCACCCTTATCCATGCAGTCAATAGGCCTAATGAACCAACATGGCTTCTTTTCCTATACTTCAACACCATATAACATTATAAGTAGGCCAAACAAGACTTTCAAAAAAGAACAAGAAATAAAGCAATCTTTTAAACAGGTCTTTTTAATTAACAAATATATTTACAGTTTAATGTCACAAAGGAGACAAACTATTAAATTTCCAAATATAGATATATATATATTTTCCATCACAACAACTGGATTTGAACCCACAAACTTGAGGGAAACTGCTGATTGATAAACCAACGCCTTACCCAATGAGCTATCTTGTCACTCTTTTGCATGCAGTCAATAAGCCTAATGAACCAACATGGCTTCTTTTCCTATACTTCAACACCATGTAACTCATATTAAGAATAGGCCAAACAAGTCTTTCAAAAAAGACCAAAAAATAAAACAATCTTTTAAACAGGTCTCTTTAATTAACAAATATATTTACAGTTTAATGTCACAACATAGACAAACTATAAGATTTCAAAAGAAAAAGAAAAAAGTTACCATGGCAACATCAGGATTTGAACCCACAACCTGGTGGGAAACTGTTGATTGGTAAACCAACGCCTTACCCACTTAGCTATCTTGGCACCCTTGTGCATGCAGTCAATAGGCCTAATGAACCAACATGGCTTCTTTTCCTATACTTCAACACCATATAACATTATAAGTAGGCCAAACAAGACTTTCAAAAAAGAACAAGAAATAAAGCAATCTTTTAAACAGGTCTTTTTAATTAACAAATATATTTACAGTTTAATGTAACAAAGGAGACAAACTATTAAATTTCCAAAAAAATATATATATATTTTCCTTCACAACAACTGGATTTGAACCCACAAACTTGAGGGAAACTGCTGATTGATAAACCAACACCTTACCCAATGAGCTATCTTGTCACTCTTTTGCATGCAGTCAATAGGCCTAATGAACCAACATGGCTTCTTTTCCTATACTTCAACACCATGTAACTCATATTAAAAATAGGCCAAACAAGTCTTCCAAAAAAGACCAAAAAATAAAGCAATCTTTTAAACAGGTCTCTTTAATTAACAAATATATTTACAGTTCAATGTCACAACGTAGACAAACTATAAGATTTAAAAAAAAAAAGAAAGATTGTACCTTGGCGACACGAGGATTTGAACCCACAAACTTGTGGGAAGCTGCGGATTGGAAAACCAATGCCTTACCAACTGAGCTATCTTTGCACCCTGACTCATGCAGTCAATAGGCCTAATGAACCAACATGGCTTCTTTTCCTATACTTCAACACCATATAACATTATAAGTAGGCCAAACAAGACTTTCAAAAAAGAACAAGAAATAAAGCAATCTTTTAAACAGGTCTTTTTAATTAACAAATATATTTACAGTTTAATGTAACAAAGGAGACAAACTATTAAATTTCCAAAAAAATATATATATATTTTCCTTCGCAACAACTGGATTTGAACCCACAAACTTGAGGGAAACTGCTGATTGATAAACCAACACCTTACCCAATGAGCTATCTTGTCACTCTTTTGCATGCAGTCAATAGGCCTAATGAACCAACATGGCTTCTTTTCCTATACTTCAACACCATGTAACTCATATTAAAAATAGGCCAAACAAGTCTTCCAAAAAAGACCAAAAAATAACGCAATCTTTTAAACAGGTCTCTTTAATTAACAAATATATTTACAGTTCAATGTCACAACGTAGACAAACTATAAGATTTAAAAAAAAAAAAAAAGATTGTACCTTGGCGACACGAGGATTTGAACCCACAAACTTGTGGGAAGCTGCGGATTGGTAAACCAATGCCTTACCAACTGAGCTATCTTTGCACCCTGACTCATGCAGTCAATAGGCCTAATGAACCAACATGGCTTCTTTTCCTATACTTCAACACCATATAACATATTAAAAGTAGGCCAAACAAGTCTTCCAAAAAAGACCAAAAAATAAAGCAATCTTTTAAACAGGTCTCTTTAATTAACAAATATATTTACAGTTTAATGTCACAAAGGAGACAAACTATTAGATTTCCAAAAAAAATATATATATATATTTTCATTTGCAACAACTGGATTTGAACCCACAACCTGAAGAAACTGCTGATTGATAAACCAACGCCTTACCCACTGAGCTATCTTGTCACTCTTTTGCATGCAGTCAATAGGCCAATTGAACCAACATGGCTTCGTTTCCTATACTTCAACACCATGTAACTCATATTAAAAATAGGCCAAACAAGTCTTCCAAAAAAGACCAAAAAATAAAGCAATCTTTTAAACAGGTCTCTTTAATTAACAAATATATTTACAGTTCAATGTCACAACGTAGACAAACTATAAGATTTAAAAAAAAATAGAAAGATTGTACCTTGGCGACACGAGGATTTGAACCCACAAACTTGTGGGAAGCTGTTGATTGGTAAACCAAGACCTTACCCTCTGAGCTATCTTGGCACCCTTATCCATGCAGTCAATAGGCCTAATGAACCAACATGGCTTCTTTTCCTATACTTCAACACCATATAACATTATAAGTAGGCCAAACAAGACTTTCAAAAAAGAACAAGAAATAAAGCAATCTTTTAAACAGGTCTTTTTAATTAACAAATATATTTACAGTTTAATGTCACAAAGGAGACAAACTATTAAATTTCCAAATATAGATATATATATATTTTCCATCACAACAACTGGATTTGAACCCACAAACTTGAGGGAAACTGCTGATTGATAAACCAACGCCTTACCCAATGAGCTATCTTGTCACTCTTTTGCATGCAGTCAATAAGCCTAATGAACCAACATGGCTTCTTTTCCTATACTTCAACACCATGTAACTCATATTAAGAATAGGCCAAACAAGTCTTTCAAAAAAGACCAAAAAATAAAACAATCTTTTAAACAGGTCTCTTTAATTAACAAATATATTTACAGTTTAATGTCACAACATAGACAAACTATAAGATTTCAAAAGAAAAAGAAAAAATTTACCATGGCAACATCAGGATTTGAACCCACAACCTGGTGGGAAACTGTTGATTGGTAAACCAACGCCTTACCCACTGAGCTATCTTGGCACCCTTGTGCATGCAGTCAATAGGCCTAATGAACCAACATGGCTTCTTTTCCTATACTTCAACACCATATAACATTATAAGTAGGCCAAACAAGACTTTCAAAAAAGAACAAGAAATAAAGCAATCTTTTAAACAGGTCTTTTTAATTAACAAATATATTTACAGTTTAATGTAACAAAGGAGACAAACTATTAAATTTCCAAAAAAATATATATATATTTTCCTTCACAACAACTGGATTTGAACCCACAAACTTGAGGGAAACTGCTGATTGATAAACCAACACCTTACCCAATGAGCTATCTTGTCACTCTTTTGCATGCAGTCAATAGGCCTAATGAACCAACATGGCTTCTTTTCCTATACTTCAACACCATGTAACTCATATTAAAAATAGGCCAAACAAGTCTTCCAAAAAAGACCAAAAAATAAAGCAATCTTTTAAACAGGTCTCTTTAATTAACAAATATATTTACAGTTCAATGTCACAACGTAGACAAACTATAAGATTTAAAAAAAAAAAGAAAGATTGTACCTTGGCGACACGAGGATTTGAACCCACAAACTTGTGGGAAGCTGCGGATTGGAAAACCAATGCCTTACCAACTGAGCTATCTTTGCACCCTGACTCATGCAGTCAATAGGCCTAATGAACCAACATGGCTTCTTTTCCTATACTTCAACACCATATAACATTATAAGTAGGCCAAACAAGACTTTCAAAAAAGAACAAGAAATAAAGCAATCTTTTAAACAGGTCTTTTTAATTAACAAATATATTTACAGTTTAATGTAACAAAGGAGACAAACTATTAAATTTCCAAAAAAATATATATATATTTTCCTTCGCAACAACTGGATTTGAACCCACAAACTTGAGGGAAACTGCTGATTGATAAACCAACACCTTACCCAATGAGCTATCTTGTCACTCTTTTGCATGCAGTCAATAGGCCTAATGAACCAACATGGCTTCTTTTCCTATACTTCAACACCATGTAACTCATATTAAAAATAGGCCAAACAAGTCTTCCAAAAAAGACCAAAAAATAACGCAATCTTTTAAACAGGTCTCTTTAATTAACAAATATATTTACAGTTCAATGTCACAACGTAGACAAACTATAAGATTTAAAAAAAAAAAAAAAGATTGTACCTTGGCGACACGAGGATTTGAACCCACAAACTTGTGGGAAGCTGCGGATTGGTAAACCAATGCCTTACCAACTGAGCTATCTTTGCACCCTGACTCATGCAGTCAATAGGCCTAATGAACCAACATGGCTTCTTTTCCTATACTTCAACACCATATAACATATTAAAAGTAGGCCAAACAAGTCTTCCAAAAAAGACCAAAAAATAAAGCAATCTTTTAAACAGGTCTCTTTAATTAACAAATATATTTACAGTTTAATGTCACAAAGGAGACAAACTATTAGATTTCCAAAAATATATATATATATACATTTTCATTTGCAACAACTGGATTTGAACCCACAACCTGAAGAAACTGCTGATTGATAAACCAACACCTTACCCACTGAGCTATCTTGTCACTCTTTTGCATGCAGTCAATAGGCCTAATGAACCAACATGGCTTCGTTTCCTATACTTCAACACCATGTAACTCATATTAAAAATAGGCCAAACAAGTCTTCCAAAAAAGACCAAAAAATGAAGCAATCTTTTAAACAGGTCTCTTTAATTAACAAATATATTTACAGTTCAATGTCACAACGTAGACAAACTATAAGATTTCAAAAAAAAAAGAAAGATTGTACCTTGGCGACACAAGGATTTGAAACCACAAACTTATGGGAAGCTGTTAATTGGTAAACCAATGCCTTACCCAATGAGCTATCTTTGCACGCTGATTCATGCAGTCAATAGGCCTAATGAACCAACATGGCTTCTTTTCCTATACTTCAACACCATATAACATATTAAAAGTAGGCCAAACAAGTCTTCCAAAAAAGACCAAAAAATAAAGCAATCTTTTAAACAGGTCTCTTTAATTAACAAATATATTTACAGTTTAATGTCACAAAGGAGACAAACTATTAGATTTCCAAAAATATATATATATATATTTTCATTTGCAACAACTGGATTTGAACCCACAACCTGAAGAAACTGCTGATTGATAAACCAACACCTTACCCACTGAGCTATCTTGTCACTCTTTTGCATGCAGTCAATAGGCCTAATGAACCAACATGGCTTCGTTTCCTATACTTCAACACCATGTAACTCATATTAAAAATAGGCCAAACAAGTCTTCCAAAAAAGACCAAAAAATAAAACAATCTTTTAAACAGGTCTCTTTAATTAACAAATATATTTACAGTTCAATGTCACAACGTAGACAAACTATAAGATTTAAAAAAAAAAAGAAAGATTGTACCTTGGCGACACAAGGATTTGAACCCACAAACTTGTGGGAAGCTGCGGATTGGTAAACCAATGCCTTACCAACTGAGCTATCTTTGCACCCTGACTCATGCAGTCAATAGGCCTAATGAACCAAGATGGCTTCTTTTCCTATACTTCAACACCATATAACATTATAAGTAGGCCAAACAAGACTTTCAAAAAAGAACAAGAAATAAAGCAATCTTTTAAACAGGTCTTTTTAATTAACAAATATATTTACAGTTTAATGTAACAAAGGAGACAAACTATTAAATTTCCAAAAAAATATATATATATTTTCCTTCGCAACAACTGGATTTGAACCCACAAACTTGAGGGAAACTGCTGATTGATAAACCAACACCTTACCCAATGAGCTATCTTGTCACTCTTTTGCATGCAGTCAATAGGCCTAATGAACCAACATGGCTTCTTTTCCTATACTTCAACACCATGTAACTCATATTAAAAATAGGCCAAACAAGTCTTCCAAAAAAGACCAAAAAATAACGCAATCTTTTAAACAGGTCTCTTTAATTAACAAATATATTTACAGTTCAATGTCACAACGTAGACAAACTATAAGATTTCAAAAAAAAAAGAAAGATTGTACCTTGGCAACACAAGGATTTGAACCCACAAACTTGTGGGAAGCTGCGGATTGGTAAACCAATGCCTTACCAACTGAGCTATCTTTGCACCCTGACTCATGCAGTCAATAGGCCTAATGAACCAACATGGCTTCTTTTCCTATACTTCAACACCATATAACATATTAAAAGTAGGCCAAACAAGTCTTCCAAAAAAGACCAAAAAATAAAGCAATCTTTTAAACAGGTCTCTTTAATTAACAAATATATTTACAGTTTAATGTCACAAAGGAGACAAACTATTAGATTTCCAAAAATATATATATATATATTTTCATTTGCAACAACTGGATTTGAACCCACAACCTGAAGAAACTGCTGATTGATAAACCAACACCTTACCCACTGAGCTATCTTGTCACTCTTTTGCATGCAGTCAATAGGCCTAATGAACCAACATGGCTTCGTTTCCTATACTTCAACACCATGTAACTCATATTAAAAATAGGCCAAACAAGTCTTCCAAAAAAGACCAAAAAATAAATCAATCTTTTAAACAGGTCTCTTTAATTAACAAATATATTTACAGTTCAATGTCACAACGTAGACAAACTATAAGATTTAAAAAAAAAAAGAAAGATTGTACCTTGGCGACACGAGGATTTGAACCCACAAACTTGTGGGAAGCTGCGGATTGGTAAAACAATGCCTTACCAACTGAGCTATCTTTGCACCCTGACTCATGCAGTCAATAGGCCTAATGAACCAACATGGCTTCTTTTCCTATACTTCAACACCATATAACATATTAAAAGTAGGCCAAACAAGTCTTCCAAAAAAGACCAAAAAATAAAGCAATCTTTTAAACAGGTCTCTTTAATTAACAAATATATTTACAGTTCAATGTCACAACGTAGACAAACTATAAGATTTCAAAAGGAAAAGAAAAAAATTACCTTGGCGACACCAGGATTTGAACCCACAACCTTGTGGGAACCTGCTGATTGGTAAACCAACAACTTACCCACTGAGCTATCTTGGCACCCCTATGCATGCAGTCAATAGCCTAATGAACCAACATGGCTTCTTTGTCTATACTTCAACACCATGTAACTCATATTAAAAGTAGGCCAAACAAGTCTTCCAAAAAAAGACCAAAAAATAAAGCAATCTTTTAAACAGGTCTCTTTAATTAACAAATATATTTACAGTTCAATGTCACAACGTAGACAAACGATAAGATTTCAAAAGGAAAAGAAAAAAATGACATCGCAAACACCAGGATTTGAACCCACAACCTTGTGGGAACCTGCTGATTGGTAAACCAACTCCTTACCCACTGAGCTATCTTGGCACCTTTGTGCATGCAGTCAATAGGCCTAATGAACCAACAAGGCTTCTTTTTTTAATATACTTCACCATCATGTAACTCATATTAAAAGTAGGCCTAACAAGACTTTCAAAAAAGACCAAGAAATAAATCAGTCTTTTAAACAGGTCTCTTTAATTAACAAATATATTTACAGTTCAATGTCACAATGTAGACAAACGATAAGATTTCAAAAGGAAAAGAAAAAAATTACCTTGGCGACACCCGAATTTGAACCCACAACCTTGTGGGAACTTACTAATTGGCAAACCAACGCCTTACCCACTGAGCTATCTTGTCACTCTTTTGCATGCAGTCAATAGGCCTAATGAACCAACATGGCTTCTTTTCCTATACTTCAACACCATGTAACTCATATTAAAAATAGGCCAAACAAGTCTTCCAAAAAAGACCAAAAAATAAAGCAATCTTTTAAACAGGTCTCTTTAATTAACAAATATATTTACAGTTCAATGTCACAACGTAGACAAACGATAAGATTTCAAAAGGAAAAGAAAAACATTACCTTGGCGACACCAGGATTTGAACCCACAACCTTGTGGGAACCTGCTAATTGGCAAACCAACGCCTTACCCTCTGAGCTATCTTGGCACCCTTATCCATGCAGTCAATAGGCCTAATGAACCAACATGGCTTCTTTTCCTATACTTCAACACCATATAACATTATAAGTAGGCCAAACAAGACTTTCAAAAAAGAACAAGAAATAAAGCAATCTTTTAAACAGGTCTTTTTAATTAACAAATATATTTACAGTTTAATGTCACAAAGGAGACAAACTATTAAATTTCCAAAAAAAAATATATATATATTTTCCTTCGCAACAACTGGATTTGAACCCACAAACTTGAGGGAAACTGCTGATTGATAAACCAACGCCTTACCCAATGAGCTATCTTGTCACTCTTTTGCATGCAGTCAATAGGCCTAATGAACCAACATGGCTTCTTTTCCTATACTTCAACACCATGTAACTCATATTAAAAATAGGCCAAACAAGTCTTCCAAAAAAGACCAAAAAATAAAGCAATCTTTTAAACAGGTCTCTTTAATTAACAAATATATTTACAGTTCAATGTCACAACGTAGACAAACTATAAGATTTAAAAAAAAAAAAGAAAGATTGTAGCTTGGCGACACAAGGATTTGAACCCACAAACTTGTGGGAAGCTGTGGATTGGTAAACCAATGCCTTACCCACTGAGCTATCTTTGCACCCTGACTCATGCAGTCAATAGGCCTAATGAACCAACATGGCTTCTTTTCCTATACTTCAACACCATATAACATATTAAAAGTAGGCCAAACAAGTCTTTCAAAAAAGACCAAAAAATAAAACAATCTTTTAAACAGGTCTCTTTAATTAACAAATATATTTACAGTTTAATGTCACAACATAGACAAACTATAAGATTTCAAAAGAAAAAGAAAAAATTTACCATGGCAACATCAGGTTTTGAACCCACAACCTTGTGGTAAACTGTTGATTGGTAAACCAACGCCTTACCCACTGAGCTATCTTGGCACCCTTGTGCATGCAGTCAATAGGCCTAATGAACCAACATGGCATCTTTTCATATACTTCAACACCATGTAACTCATATTAAAAGTAGGCCAAACAAGACTTTCAAAAAAGACCAAGAAAAAAAGCAATCTTTTAAACAGGTCTCTTTAATTAACAAATATATTTACAGTTAAATGTCACAACGTAGACAAACTATAAGATTTCAAAAGAAAAAGAAAAAATTTACCAAGGCAACATCAGGATTTGAACCCACAACCTTGTGGGAAACTGCTGATTGGTAAACCAACGCCTTACCCACTGAGCTATGGTGGCACCCTTATGCATGCCGTCAATAGGCCTAATGAACCAACATGGCTATTTTTCCTATACTTCAACACCATATAACATATTAAAAGTAGGCCATACAAGTCTTCCAAAAAAGACCAAAAAATAAACCATTCTTTTAAACAGGTCTCTTTAATTAACAAATATATTTACAGTTTAATGTCACAAAGGAGACAAACTATTAGATTTCCAAAAAAAAATAAAAATTTTTCCTTCACAACAACTTGATTTAAACCCACAAACTTGAGGGAAACTGCTGATTGATAAACCAACGCCTTACCCAATGAGCTATCTTGTCACTCTTTTGCATGCAGTCAATAGGCCTAATGAACCAACATGGCTTCTTTTCCTATACTTCAACACCATGTAACTCATATTAAAAATAGGCCAAACAAGTCTTCCAAAAAAGACCAAAAAATAAAGCAATCTTTTAAACAGGTCTCTTTAATTAACAAATATATTTACAGTTCAATGTCACAACGTAGACAAACTATAAGATTAAAAAAAAAAAAGAAAGATTGTACCTTGGCGACACGAGGATTTGAACCCACAAACTTGTGGGAAGCTGCGGATTGGTAAACCAATGCCTTACCAACTGAGCTATCTTTGCACCCTGACTCATGCAGTCAATAGGCCTAATGAACCAACATGGCTTCTTTTCCTATACTTCAACACCATATAACATATTAAAAGTAGGCCAAACAAGTCTTCCAAAAATGACCAAAAAATAAAGCAATCTTTTAAACAGGTCTCTTTAATTAACAAATATATTTACAGTTCAATGTCACAACGTAGACAAACTATAAGATTTCAAAAGGAAAAGAAAAAAATTACCTTGGCGACACCAGGATTTGAACCCAAAACCTTGTGGGAACCTGCTGATTGGTAAACCAACACCTTACCCACTGAGCTATCTTGGCACCCTTATGCATGCAGTCAATAGCCTAATGAACCAACATGGCTTCTTTGTCTATACTTCAACACCATGTAACTCATATTAAAAGTAGGCCAAACAAGTCTTCCAAAAAAAGACCAAAAAATAAAGCAATCTTTTAAACAGGTCTCTTTAATTAACAAATATATTTACAGTTTAATGTCACAAAGGAGACAAACTATTAGATTTCCAAAAAAAATATATATATATATTTTCATTTGCAACAACTGGATTTGAACCCACAACCTGAAGAAACTGCTGATTGATAAACCAACGCCTTACCCACTGAGCTATCTTGTCACTCTTTTGCATGCAGTCAATAGGCCTAATGAACCAACATGGCATCTTTTCATATACTTCAACACCATGTTACTCATATTAAAAGTAGGCCAAACAAGACTTTCAAAAAAGACCAAGAAAAAAAGCAATCTTTTAAACAGGTCTCTTTAATTAACAAATATATTTACAGTTCAATGTCACAACGTAGACAAACTATAAGATTTAAAAAAAAAAAGAAAGATTGTACCTTGGCGACACGAGTATTTGAACCCACAAACTTGCGGGAAGCTGTTGAGTGGTAAACCAATGCCTTACCCACTGAGCTATCTTGGCACCCTTATCCATGCAGTCAATAGGCCTAATGAACCAACATGGCTTCTTTTCCTATACTTCAACACCATATAACATTATAAGTAGGCCAAACAAGACTTTCAAAAAAGAACAAGAAATAAGCAATCTTTTAAACAGGTCTTTTTAATTAACAAATATATTTACAGTTTAATGTCACAAAGGAGACAAACTATTAAATTTCCAAATATATATATATATTTTCCTTCGCAACAACTGGATTTGAACCCACAAACTTGAGGGAAACTGCTGATTGATAAACCAACGCCTTACCCAATGAGCTATCTTGTCACTCTTTTGCATGCAGTCAATAAGCCTAATGAACCAACATGGCTTCTTTTCCTATACTTCAACACCATGTAACTCATATTAAAAATAGGCCAAACAAGTCTTCCAAAAAAGACCAAAAAATAAAGCAATCTTTTAAACAGGTCTCTTTAATTAACAAATATATTTACAGTTCAATGTCACAACGTAGACAAACTATAAGATTTAAAAAAAAAAGAAAGATTGTACGTTGGCGACACGAGGATTTGAACCCACAAACTTGTGGGAAGCTGTGGATTGGTAAACCAATGCCTTACCCACTGAGCTATCTTTGCACCCTGACTCATGCAGTCAATAGGCCTAATGAACCAACATGGCTTCTTTTCCTATACTTCAACACGATATAACATATTAAAAGTAGGCCAAACAAGTCTTTCAAAAAAGACCAAAAAATAAAACAATCTTTTAAACAGGTCTCTTTAATTAACAAATATATTTACAGTTTAATGTCACAACATAGACAAACTATAAGATTTCAAAAGAAAAAGAAAAATTTTTCCATGGCAACATCAGGATTTGAACCCACAACCTTGTGGGAAACTGTTGATTGGTAAACCAACACCTTACCCACTGAGCTATCTTGGCACCCTTGTGCATGCAGTCAATAGGCCTAATGAACCAACATGGCATCTTTTCATATACTTCAACACCATGTAACATATTAAAAATAGGCCAAACAAGTCTTTCAAAAAAGACCAAAAAATAAAGCAATCTTTTAAACAGGTCTCTTTAATTAACAAATATATTTACAGTTCAATGTCACAACGTAGACAAACTATAAGATTTCAAAAGAAAAAGAAAAAATTTACCATGGCAACATCAGGATTTGAACCCACAACCTTGTGGGAAACAGCTGATTGGTAAACCAACACCTTACCCACTGAGCTATGGTGGCACCTTTATGCATGCCGTCAATAGGCCTAATGAACCAACATGGCTTCTTTTCCTATACTTCAACACCATATAACATATTAAAAGTAGGCCAAACAAGTCTTCCAAAAAAGACCAAAAAATAAAGCATTCTTTTAAACAGGTCTCTTTAATTAACAAATATATTTACAGTTTAATGTCACAAAGGAGACAAACTATTAGATTTCCAAAAAAAAAAAAAAATGTTCCTTCACAACAACTGGATTTGAACCCACAACCTTGTGGGAAACTGCTGATTGATGAACCAACGCCTTACCCACTGAGCTATCTTGTCACTCTTTTGCATGCAGTCAATAGGCCTAATGAACCAACATGGCTTCTTTTCCTATACTTCAACACCATGTAACTAATAATAAAAATAGGCCAAAGAAGTCTTCCAAAAAAGACCAAAAATAAAGCAATATTTTAAACAGGTCTCTTTAATTAACAAATATATTTACAGTTCAATGTCACAACGTAGACAATCTATAAGATTTCAAAAGGAAAAGAAAAAAATGACATCGGCAACACCAGGATTTGAACCCACAACCTTGTGGGAACCTGCTGATTGGTAAACCAACGCCTTACCCACTGAGCTATCTTGGCACCTTTGTGCATGCAGTCAATAGGCCTAATGAACCAACATGGCTTCTTTTTTAAATATACTTCACCATCATGTAACTCATATTAAAAGTAGGCCTAACAAGACTTTCAAAAAAGACCAAGAAATAAATCAATCTTTTAAACAGGTCTCTTTAATTAACAAATATATTTACAGTTCAATGTCACAACGTAGACAAACGATAAGATTTCAAAAGGAAAAGAAAAAAATTACCTTGGCGACACCCGGATTTGAACCCACAACCTTGTGGGAACCTACTAATTGGCAAACCAACGCCTTACCCACTGAGCTATCTTGTCACTCTTTTGCATGCAGTCAATAGGCCTAATGAACCAACATGGCTTCTTTTCCTATACTTCAACACCATGTAACTCATATTAAAAATAGGCCAAACAAGTCTTCCAAAAAAGACCAAAAAATAAAGCAATCTTTTAAACAGGTCTCGTTAATTAACAAATATATTTACAGTTCAATGTCACAACGTAGACAAACGATAAGATTTCAAAAGGAAAAGAAAAACATTACCTTGGCGACACCAGGATTTGAACCCACAACCTTGTGGGAACCTGCTAATTGGCAAACCAACGCCTTACCCACTGAGCTATCTTGGCGCCCTTATGCATGCAGTCAATATGCCTAATGAACCAACATGGCTTCTTTTCCTATACTTCAACACCATATAACATTAAAAGTAGGCCAAACAAGTCTTTCAAAAAAGACCAAAAATAAAGCAATCTTTTAAACAGGTCTCTTTAATTAACAAATATATTTACAGTTCAATGTCACAACGTAGACAAACTATAAGATTTCAAAAAAAAAAGAAAGATTGTACCTTGGCAACATGAGGATTTGAACCCACAAACTTGTGGGAAGCTGTTGATTGGTAAACCAAGACCTTACCCTCTGAGCTATCTTGGCACCTTTATCCATGCAGTCAATAGGCCTAATGAACCAACATGGCTTCTTTTCCTATACTTCAACACCATATAACATTATAAGTAGGCCAAACAAGACTTTCAAAAAAGAACAAGAAATAAAGCAATCTTTTAAACAGGTCTTTTTAATTAACAAATATATTTACAGTTTAATGTCACAAAGGAGACAAACAATTAAATTTCCAAAAAAATATATATATATATATTTTCCTTCGCAACAACTGGATTTGAACCCACAAACTTGAGGGAAACTGCTGATTGATAAACCAACGCCTTACCCAATGAGCTATCTTGTCACTCTTTTGCATGCAGTCAATAGGCCTAATGAACCAACATGGCTTCTTTTCCTATACTTCAACACCATGTAACTCATATTAAAAATAGGCCAAACAAGTCTTTCGAAAAAGACCAAAAAATAAAGCAATCTTTTAAACAGGTCTCTTTAATTAACAAATATATTTACAGTTCAATGTCACAACGTAGACAAACTATAAGATTTAAAAAAAAAAAGAAAGATTGTACCTTGGCGACACGAGGATTTGAACCCAAAAACTTGTGGGAAGCTGTGGATTGGTAAACCAATGCCTTACCCACTGAGCTATCTTTGCACCCTGACTCATGCAGTCAATAGGCCTAATGAACCAACATGGCTTCTTTTCATATACTTCAACAGCATGTAACTCATATTAAAAGTAGGCCAAACAAGACTTTCAAAAAAGACCAAGAAAAAAAGCAATCTTTTAAACAGCTCTTTTTAATTAACAAATATATTTACAGTTAAATGTCACAACGTAGACAAACTATAAGATTTCAAAAGAAAAAGAAAAAATTTACCAAGGCAACATCAGGATTTGAACCCACAACCTTGTGGGAAACTGCTGATTGGTAAACCAACGCCTTAACCACTGAGCTATGGTGGCACCCTTATGCATGCCGTCAATAGGCCTAATGAACCAACATGGCTTCTTTTCCTATACTTCAACACCATATAACATATTAAAAGTAGGCCAAACAAGTCTTCCAAAAAAGACCAAAAAATAAAGCATTCTTTTAAACAGGTCTCTTTAATTAACAAATATATTTACAGTTTAATGTCACAAAGGAGACAAACTATTAGATTTCCAAAAAAAAAAGAAAGATTGTACCTTGGCGACACGAGGATTTGAACCCACAAACTTGTGGGAAGCTGTGGATTGGTAAACCAATGCCTTACCCACTGAGCTATCTTGGCACCCTTATGCATGCAGTTAATAGGCCTAATGAACCAACATGGCTTCTTTTCCTATACTTCAACACCATATAACATATTAAAAGTAGGCCAAACAAGTCTTTCAAAAATGACCAAAAATAAAGCAATCTTTTAAACAGGTCTCTTTAATTAACAAATATATTTACAGTTCAATGTCACAACGTAGACAAACTATAAGATTTCAAAAAAAAAAGAAAGATTGTACCTTGGCGACACGAGGATTTGAACCCACAAACTTGTGGGAAGCTGTTGATTGGTAAACCAAGACCTTACCCTCTGAGCTATCTTGGCACCCTTATCCATGCAGTCAATAGGCCTAATGAACCAACATGGCTTCTTTTCCTATACTTCAACACCATATAACATTATAAGTAGGCCAAACAAGACTTTCAAAAAAGAACAAAAAATAAAGCAATCTTTTAAACAGGTCTTTTTAATTAACAAATATATTTACAGTTTAATGTCACAAAGGAGACAAACTATTAAATTTCCAAAAAAATATATATATATATTTTCCTTCGCAACAACTGGATTTGAACCCACAAAATTGAGGGAAACTGCTGATTGATAAACCAACGCCTTACCCAATGAGCTATCTTGTCACTCTTTTGCATGCAGTCAATAGGCCTAATGAACCAACATGGCTTCTTTTCCTATACTTCAACACCATGTAACTCATATTAAAAATAGGCCAAACAAGTCTTCCAAAAAAGACCAAAAAATAAAGCAATCTTTTAAACAGGTCTCTTTAATTAACAAATATATTTACAGTTCAATGTCACAACGTAGACAAACTATAAGATTTTAAAAAAAAAAGAAAGAATGTACCTTGGCGACACGAGGATTTGAACCCACAAACTTGTGGGAAGCTGCGGATTGGTAAACCAATGCCTTACCAACTGAGCTATCTTTGCACCCTGACTCATGCAGTCAATAGGCCTAATGAACCAACATGGCTTCTTTTCCTATACTTCAACACCATATAACATATTAAAAGTAGGCCAAACAAGTCTTCCAAAAAAGACCAAAAAATAAAGCAATCTTTTAAACAGGTCTCTTTAATTAACAAATATATTTACAGTTCAATGTCACAACGTAGACAAACTATAAGATTTCAAAAGGAAAAGAAAAAAATTACCTTGGCAACACCAGGATTTGAACCCACAACCTGGTGGGAACCTGCTGATTGGTAAACCAACACCTTACCCACTGAGCTATCTTGGCACCCTTAAGCATGCAGTCAATAGCCTAATGAACCAACATGGCTTCTTTGTCTATACTTCAACACCATGTAACTCATATTAAAAGTAGGCCAAACAAGTCTTCCAAAAAAAGACCAAAAAATAAAGCAATCTTTTGAACAGGTCTCTTTAATTAACAAATATATTTACAGTTTAATGTCACAAAGGAGACAAACTATTAGATTTCCAAAAAAAATATATATATATTTTCATTCACAACAACTGGATTTGAACCCACAACCTGAGGGAAAATGCTGATTGATAAACCAACGCATTACCCACTGAGCTATCTTGTCACTCTTTGCATGCAGTCAATAGGCCTAATGAACCAACATGGCATCTTTTCATATACTTCAACACCATATAACATATTAAAAGTAGGCCAAACAAGTCTTTCAAAAAAGACCAAAAAAATAAAACAATCTTTTAAACAGGTCTCTTTAATTAACAAATATATTTACAGTTTAATGTCACAACATAGACAAACTATAAGATTTCAAAAGAAAAAGAAAAAATTTACCATGGCAACATCACGATTTGAACCCACAACCTTGTGGGAAACTGTTGATTGGTAAACGAACGCCTTACCCACTGAGCTATCTTGGCACCCTTGTGCATGCAGTCAATAGGCCTAATAAACCAACATGGCATCTTTTCATATACTTCAACACCATGTAACTCATATTAAAAGTAGGCCAAACAAGACTTTCAAAAAAGACCAAGAAAAAAAGCAATCTTTTAAACAGGTCTCTTTAATTAACAAATATATTTACAGTTAAATGTCACAACGTAGACAAACTATAAGATTTCAAAAGAAAAAGAAAAAATTTACCATGGCAACATCAGGATTTGAACCCACAACCTTGTGGGAAACTGCTGATTGGTAAACCAACGCCTTACCCACTGAGCTATGGTGGCACCCTTATGCAAGCCGTCAATAGGCCTAATGAACCAACATGGCTTCTTTTCCTATACTTCAACACCATATAACATATTAAAAGTAGGCCAAACAAGTCTTCCAAAAAAGACCAAAAAATAAAGCATTCTTTTAAACAGGTCTCTTTAATTAACAAATATATTTACAGTTTAATGTCACAAAGGAGACAAACTATTAGATTTCCAAAAAAAAAAAAAAAAATTTTCCTTCACAACAACTGGATTTGAACCCACAACCTTGTGGGAAACTGCTGATTGATAAACCAACGCCTTACCCACTGAGCTATCTTGTCACTCAGTTGCATGCAGTCAATAGGCCTAATGAACCAACATGGCTTCTTTTCCTATACTTCAACACCATGTAACTCATATTAAAAATAGGCCAAACAAGTCTTCCAAAAAAGACCAAAAAATAAAGCAATCTTTTAAACAGGTCTCTTTAATTAACAAATATATGTACAGTTTAATGTCACAACGTAGACAAACGATAAGATTTCAAAAGAAAAAGAAAAGATTTACCTTCGCAACATCAGGATTTGAAGCCACAACCTTGTGGGAAACTGCTGATTGGTAAACCAACGCCTTACCCACTGAGCTATCTTGGCACCCTTGTGCATGCAGTCAATAGGCCTAATGAACCAACATGGCTTCTTTTTATATACTTTAACACCATGTAACTCATATTAAAAGTAGGCCAAACAAGACTTTCAAAAAAGACCAAGAAATAAAGCAATCTTTTAAACAGGTCTCTTTAATTAAAAAAATATATGTACAGTTTAATGTCACAACGTAGACAAACCATAAGATTTCAAAAGAAAAAGAAAGATTGTACCTTGGCGACACCAGGATTTGAACCCACAACCTTGGGGGAAGCTGTTGATTGGTAAACCAACGCCTTACCCACTGAGCTATCTTTGCACCCTGACTCATGCAGTCAATAGGCCTAATGAACCAACATGGCTTCTTTTTCTATACTTCAACACCATATAACATATTAAAAGTAGGCCAAAAAAGTCTTCCAAAAAAGACCAAAAAATAAAGCAATCTTTTAAACAGGTCTCTTTAATTAACAAGTATATTTACAGTTCAATGTCACAACGTAGACAAACGATAAGATTTTAAAAGGAAAAAAAAAAACATTACCTTGGCGACACCAGGATTTGAACCCACAACCTTGAGGGAACCTGCTAATTGGCAAACCAATGCCTTACCCACTGAGCTATCTTGGCACCCTTGTGCATGCAGTCAATAGGCCTAATGAACCAACATGGCATCTTTACCTATACTTCAACACCATGTAACTAATAATAAAAATAGGCCAAAGAAGTCTTCCAAAAAAGACCAAAAATAAAGCAATCTTTTAAACAGGTCTCTTTAATTAACAAATATATTTACAGTTCAATGTCACAACGTAGACAATCTATAAGATTTCAAAAGGAAAAGAAAAAAATGACATCGCAAACACCAGGATTTGAACCCACAACCTTGTGGGAACCTGCTGATTGGTAAACCAACGCCTTACCCACTGAGCTATCTTGGCACCTTTGTGCATGCAGTCAATAGGCCTAATGAACCAACAAGGCTTCTTTTTTTTAATATACTTCACCATCATGTAACTCATATTAAAAGTAGGCCTAACAAGACTTTCAAAAAAGACCAAGAAATAAATCAATCTTTTAAACAGGTCTCTTTAATTAACAAATATATTTACAGTTCAATGTCACAACGTAGACAAACGATAAGATTTCAAAAGGAAAAGAAAAAAATTACCTTGGCGACACCCGGATTTGAACCCACAACCTTGTGGGAACCTACTAATTGGCAAACCAACGCCTTACCCACTGAGCTATCTTGTCACTCTTTTGCATGCAGTCAATAGGCCTAATGAACCAACATGGCTTCTTTTCCTATACTTCAACACCATGTAACTCATATTAAAAATAGGCCAAACAAGTCTTCCAAAAAAGACCAAAAAATAAAGCAATCTTTTAAACAGGTCTCTTTAATTAACAAATATATTTACAGTTCAATGTCACAACGTAGACAAACGATAAGATTTCAAAAGGAAAAGAAAAACATTACCTTGGCGACACCAGGATTTGAACCCACAACCTTGTGGGAACCTGCTGATTGGTAAACCAACACCTTACCCTCTGAGCTATCTTGGCACCCTTGTGCATGCAGTCAATAGGCCTAATGAACCAACATGGCTTCTTTTTCTATACTTCAACACCATATAACATATTAAAAGTAGGCCAAACAAGTCTTTCAAAAAAGACCAAAAAATAAAGCAATCTTTTAAACAGGTCTCTTTAATTAACAAATATATTTACAGTTCAATGTCACAACGTAGACAAACTATAAGATTTCAAAAGAAAAAGAAAAAATTTACCATGGCAACATCAGGATTTGAACCCACAACCTTGTGGTAAACTGTTGATTGATAAACCAACGCCTTACCCACTGAGCTATCTTGGCACCCTTGTGCATGCAGTCAATAGGCCTAATGAACCAACATGGCATCTTTTCATATACTTCAACACCATGTAACTCATATTAAAAGTAGGCCGAACAAGACTTTAAAAAAAGACCAAGAAAAAAAGCAATCTTTTAAACAGGTCTCTTTAATTAACAAATATATTTACAGTTCAATGTCACAACGTAGACAAACTATAAGATTTCAAAAGAAAAAGAAAAAATTTACCATGGCAACATCAGGATTTGAACCCACAACCTTGTGGGAAACTGCTGATTGGTAAACCAACACCTTACCCACTGAGCTATGGTGGCACCCTTATGCATGCCGTCAATAGGCCTAATGAACCAATATGGCTATTTTTCCTATACTTCAACACCATATAACATATTAAAAGTAGGCCAAACAAGTCTTCCAAAAAAGACCAAAAAATAAAGCATTCTTTTAAACAGGTCTCTTTAATTAACAAATATATTTACAGTTCAATGTCACAACGTAGACAAACGATAAGATTTCAAAAGGAAAAGAAAAAAATGACATCGCAAACACCAGGATTTGACCCCACAACCTTGTGGGAAACTGTTGATTGGTAAACCAACGCCTTACCACTGAGCTATCTTGGCACCCTTGTGCATGCAGTCAATAGGCCTAATGAACCAACATGGCATCTTTTCATATACTTCAACACCATGTTACTCATATTAAAAGTAGGCCAAACAAGACTTTCAAAAAGACCAAGAAAAAAAGCAATCTTTTAAACAGGTCTCTTTAATTAACAAATATATTTACAGTTCAATGTCACAACGTAGACAAACTATAAGATTTCAAAAAAAAAAGAAAGATTGTACCTTGGCGACACAAGGATTTGAACCCACAAACTTGTGGGAAGCTGTTGATTGGTAAACCAAGACCTTACCCTCTGAGCTATCTTGGCACCCTTATCCATGCAGTCAATAGGCCTAATGAACCAACATGGCTTCTTTTCCTATACTTCAACACCATATAACATTATAAGTAGGCCAAACAAGACTTTCAAAAAAGAACAAGAAATAAAGCAATCTTTTAAACAGGTCTTTTTAATTAACAAATATATTTACAGTTTAATGTCACAAAGGAGACAAACTATTAAATTTCCAACTATATATATATATTTTCCTTCGCAACAACTGGATTTGAACCCACAAACTTGAGGGAAACTGCTGATTGATAAACCAACGCCTTACCCAATGAGCTATCTTGTCACTCTTTTGCATGCAGTCAATAAGCCTAATTAACCTAATTTCCCACACACTTGTGGGAAGCTGTGGATTGGTAAACCAATGCCTTACCCACTGAGCTATCTTTGCACCCTGACTCATGCAGTCAATAGGCCTAATGAACCAACATGGCTTCTTTTCCTATACTTCAACACGATATAACATATTAAAAGTAGGCCAAACAAGTCTTTCAAAAAAGACCAAAAAATAAAACAATCTTTTAAACAGGTCTCTTTAATTAACAAATATATTTACAGTTTAATGTCACAACATAGACAAACTATAAGATTTCAAAAGAAAAAGAAAAAATTTATCTAGGCAACATCAGGATTTGAACCCACAACCTTGTGGAAACTGTTGATTGGTAAACCAACGCCTTACCCACTTAGCTATCTTGGCACCCTTGTGCATGCAGTCAATAGGCCTAATGAACCAACATGGCATCTTTTCATATACTTCAACACCATGTAACATATTAAAATTAGGCCAAACAAGTCTTTCAAAAAAGACCAAAAAATAAAGCAATCTTTTAAACAGGTCTCTTTAATTAACAAATATATTTACAGTTCAATGTCACAACGTAGACAAACTATAAGATTTCAAAAGAAAAATAAAAAATTTCCCATGGCAACATCAGGATTTGAACCCACAAACTTGTGGGAAACTGCTGATTGGTAAACCAACACCTTACCCACTGAGTCTTTTCCTATACTTCAACACCATATAACATTATAAGTAGGCCAAACAAGACTTTCAAAAAAGAACAAGAAATAAAGCAATATTTTAAACAGGTCTCTTTAATTAACAAATATATTTACAGTTTAATGTCACAAAGGAGACAAACTATTAGATTTCCAAAAAAATATATATATATTTTCCTTCGCAACAACTGGATTTGAACCCACAACCTTGAGGAAAACAGCTGATTGATAAACCAACGCCTTACCCACTGAGCTATCTTGTCACTCTTTTGCATGCAGTCAATAGGCCTAATGAACCAACATGGCTTCTTTTCCTATACTTCAACACCATGTAACTAATAATAAAAATAGGCCAAAGAAGTCTTCCAAAAAAGACCAAAAATAAAGCAATCTTTTAAACAGGTCTCTTTAATTAACAAATATATTTACAGTTCAATGTCACAACGTAGACAATCTATAAGATTTCAAAAGGAAAAGAAAAAAATGACATCGGCAACACCAGGATTTGAACCCACAACCTTGTGGGAACCTGCTGATTGGTAAACCAACGCCTTACCCACTGAGCTATCTTGGCACCTTTGTGCATGCAGTCAATAGGCCTAATGAACCAACATGGCTTCTTTTTTTAATATACTTCACCATCATGTAACTCATATTAAAAGTAGGCCTAACAAGACTTTCAAAAAAGACCAAGAAATAAATCAATCTTTTAAACAGGTCTCTTTAATTAACAAATATATTTACAGTTCAATGTCACAACGTAGACAAACGATAAGATTTCAAAAGGAAAAGAAAAAAATTACCTTGGCGACTCCCGGATTTGAACCCACAACCTTGCGGGAACCTACTAATTGGCAAACCAACGCCTTACCCACTGAGCTATCTTGTCACTCTTTTGCATGCAGTCAATAGGCCTAATGAACCAACATGGCTTCTTTTCCTATACTTCAACACCATGTAACTCATATTAAAAATAGGCCAAACAAGTCTTCCAAAAAAGACCAAGAAAAAAAGCAATCTTTTAAACAGGTCTCTTTAATTAACAAATATATTTACAGTTAAATGTCACAACGTAGACAAACTATAAGATTTCAAAAGAAAAAGAAAAAATTTTCCATGGCAACCTCAGGATTTGAACCCACAACCTTGTGGGAAACTGCTGATTGGTAAACCAACGCCTTACCCACTGAGCTATGGTGGCACCCTTATGCATGCCGTCAATAGGCCTAATGAACCAACATGGCTTCTTTTCCTATACTTCAACACCATATAACATATTAAAAGTAGGCCAAACAAGTCTTCCAAAAAAGACCAAAAAATAAAGCATTCTTTTAAACAGGTCTCTTTAATTAACAAATATATTTACAGTTTAATGTCACAAAGGAGACAAACTATTAGATTTCAAAACAAAAAGAAAAGATTTACCCTCGCAACATCAGGATTTGAAGCCACAACCTTGTGGGAAACTGCTGATTGGTAAACCAACGCCTTACCCACTGAGCTATCTTGGCACCCTTGTGCATGCAGTCAATAGGCCTAATGAACCAACATGGCTTCTTTTTATATACTTCAACACCATGTAACTCATATTAAAAGTAGGCCAAACAAGACTTTCAAAAAAGACCAAGAAATAAAGCAATCTTTTAAACAGGTCTCTTTAATTAAAAAAATATATGTACAGTTTAATGTCACAACGTAGACAAACCATAAGATTTCAAAAGAAAAAGAAAGATTGTACCTTGGCGACACCAGGATTTGAACCCACAACCTTGTGGGAAGCTGTTGATTGGTAAACCAACGCCTTACCCAATGAGCTATCTTTGCACCCTTATGCGTGCAGTCAATAGGCCTAATGAACCAACATGGCTTCTTTTCCTATACTTCAACACCATATAACATATTAAAAGTAGGCCAAACAAGTCTTCCAAAAAAGACCAAAAAATAAAGCAATCTTTTAAACAGGTCTCTTTAATTAACAAATATATTTACAGTTTAATGTCACAACGTAGACAAACTATAAGATTTCAAAAGGAAAAGAAAAAAATTACCTTGGCGACACCAGGATTTGAACCCACAACCTTGTGGGAACCTGCTGATTGGTAAACCAACACCTTACCCTCTGAGCTATCTTGGCACCCTTGTGCATGCAGTCAATAGGCCTAATGAACCAACATGGCTTCTTTTTCTATACTTCAACACCATATAACATATTAAAAGTAGGCCAAACAAGTCTTCCAAAAAAGACCAAAAAATAAAGCAATCTTTTAAACAGGTCTCTTTAATTAACAAGTATATTTACAGTTCAATGTCACAACGTAGACAAACGATAAGATTTTAAAAGGAAAAGAAAAACATTACCTTGGCGACACCAGGATTTGAACCCACAACCTTGAGGGAACCTGCTAATTGGCAAACCAACGCCTTACCCACTGAGCTATCTTGGCACCCTTGTGCATGCAGTCAATAGGCCTAATGAACCAACATGGCATCTTTACCTATACTTCAACACCATGTAACTAATAATAAAAATAGGCCAAAGAAGTCTTCCAAAAAAGACCAAAAATAAAGCAATCTTTTAAACAGGTCTCCTTAATTAACAAATATATTTACAGTTCAATGTCACAACGTAGACAATCTATAAGATTTCAAAAGGAAAAGAAAAAAATGACATCGCAAACACCAGGATTTGAACCCGCAACCTTGTGGGAACCTGCTGATTGGTAAACCAACGCCTTACCCACTGAGCTATCTTGGCACCTTTGTGCATGCAGTCAATAGGCCTAATGAACCAACAAGGCTTCTTTTTTTTAATATACTTCACCATCATGTAACTCATATTAAAAGTAGGCCTAACAAGACTTTCAAAAAAGACCAAGAAATAAATCAATCTTTTAAACAGGTCTCTTTAATTAACAAATATATTTACAGTTCAATGTCACAACGTAGACAAACGATAAGATTTCAAAAGGAAAAGAAAAAAATTACCTTGGCAACACCCGGATTTGAACCCACAACCTTGTGGGAACCTACTAATTGGCAAACCAACGCCTTACCCACTGAGCTATCTTGTCACTCTTTTGCATGCAGTCAATAGGCCTAATGAACCAACATGGCTTCTTTTCCTATACTTCAACACCATGTAACTCATATTAAAAATAGGCCAAACAAGTCTTCCAAAAAAGACCAAAAAATAAAGCAATCTTTTAAACAGGTCTCTTTAATTAACAAATATATTTACAGTTCAATGTCACAACGTAGACAAACGATAAGATTTCAAAAGGAAAAGAAAAACATTACCTTGGCGACACCAGGATTTGAACCCACAACCTTGTGGGAACCTGCTGATTGGTAAACCAACACCTTACCCTCTGAGCTATCTTGGCACCCTTATGCATGCAGTCAATAGGCCTAATGAACCAACATGGCTTCTTTTTCTATACTTCAACACCATATAACATATTAAAAGTAGGCCAAACAAGTCTTCCAAAAAAGACCAAAAAATAAAGCAATCTTTTAAACAGGTCTCTTTAATTAACAAATATATTTACAGTTCAATGTCACAACGTAGACAAACGATAAGATTTCAAAAGGAAAAGAAAGACATTACCTTGGCGACACCAGGATTTGAACCCACAACCTTGTGGGAACCTGCTAATTGGCAAACAAACGCCTTACCCACTGAGCTATCTTGGCACCCTTGTGCATGCAGTCAATAGGCCTAATGAACCAACATGGCATCTTTTCCTATACTTCAACACCATGTAACTAATAATAAAAATAGGCCAAAGAAGTCTTCCAAAAAAGACCAAAAATAAAGCAATCTTTTAAACAGGTCTCTTTAATTAACAAATATATTTACAGTTCAATGTCACAACGTAGACAAACGATAAGATTTCAAAAGGAAAAGAAAAAAATGACATCGCAAACACCAGGATTTGAACCCACAACCTTGTGGGAACCTGCTGATTGGTAAACCAACGCCTTACCCACTGAGCTATCTTGGCACCTTTGTGCATGCAGTCAATAGGCCTAATGAACCAACAAGGCTTCTTTTTTTAATATACTTCACCATCATGTAACTCATATTAAAAGTAGGCCTAACAAGACTTTCAAAAAAGACCAAGAAATAAATCAATCTTTTAAACAGGTCTCTTTAATTAACAAATATATTTACAGTTCAATGTCACAACGTAGACAAACTATAAGATTTCAAAAAAAAAAGAAAGATTGTACCTTGGCGACACGAGGATTTGAACCCACAAACTTGTGGGAAGCTGTTGATTGGTAAACCAAGACCTTACCCTCTGAGCTATCTTGGCACCCTTATCCATGCAGTCAATAGGCCTAATGAACCAACATGGCTTCTTTTCCTATACTTCAACACCATATAACATTATAAGTAGGCCAAACAAGACTTTCAAAAAAGAACAAGAAATAAAGCAATCTTTTAAACAGGTCTTTTTAATGAACAAATATATTTACAGTTTAATGTCACAAAGGAGACAAACTATTAAATTTCCAAAAAAATATATATATATATATTTTCCTTCGCAACAACTGGATTTGAACCCACAAACTTGAGGGAAACTGCTGATTGATAAACCAACGCCTTACCCAATGAGCTATCTTGTCACTCTTTTACATGCAGTCAATAGGCCTAATGAACCAACATGGCTTCTTTTCCTATACTTCAACACCATGTAACTCATATTAATAATAGGCCAAACAAGTCTTCCAAAAAAGACCAAAAAATAAAGCAAACTTTTAAACAGGTCTCTTTAATTAACAAATATATTTACAGTTCAATGTCACAACGTAGACAAACTATAAGATTAAAAAAAAAAAAAGAAAGATTGTACCTTGGCGACACAAGGATTTGAACCCACAAACTTGTGGGAAGCTGTGGATTGGTAAACCAATGCCTTACCCACTGAGCTATCTTTGCACCCTGACTCATGCAGTCAATAGGCCTAATGAACCAACATGGCTTCTTTTCCTATACTTCAACACCATATAACATATTAAAAGTAGGCCAAACAAGTCTTTCAAAAAAGACCAAAAAATAAAATAATCTTTTAAACAGGTCTCTTTAATTAACAAATATATTTACAGTTTAATGTCACAACATAGACAAACTATAAGATTTCAAAAGAAAAAGAAAAAATTTACCATGGCAACATCAGGATTTGAACCCACAGCCTTGAGGTAAACTGTTGATTGGTAAACCAACGCCTTACCCACTGAGCTATCTTGGCACCCTTGTGCATGCAGTCAATAGGCCTAATGAACCAACATGGCATCTTTTCATATACTTCAACACCATGTAACTCATATTAAAAGTAGGCCATACAAGACTTTCAAAAAAGACCAAGAAAAAAAGCAATCTTTTAAACAGGTCTCTTTAATTAACAAATATATTTACAGTTCAATGTCACAACGTAGACAAACTATAAGATTTCAAAAGAAAACGAAAAAATTTACCAAGGCAACATCAGGATTTGAACCCACAACCTTGTGGGAAACTGCTGATTGGTAAACCAACGCCTTACCCACTGAGCTATGGTGGCACCCTTATGCATGCCGTCAATAGGCCTAATGAACCAACATGGCTATTTTTCCTATACTTCAACACCATATAACATTAAAAGTAGGCCAAACAAGTCTTCCAAAAAAGACCAAAAAATAAAGCATTCTTTTAAACAGGTCTCTTTAATTAACAAATATATTTACAGTTAAATGTCACAAAGGAGACAAACTATTAGATTTCCAAAAAAAAATAAAAAAATTTCCTTTACAACAACTGGATTTGAACCTACAACCTTGTGGGAAACTGCTGATTGATAAAACAACGCCTTACCCACTGAGCTATCTTGGCACCCTTATGCATGCAGTTAATAGGCCTAATGAACCAACATGGCTTCTTTTCCTATACTTCAACACCATATAACATATTAAAAGTAGGCCAAACAAGTCTTTCAAAAAAGACCAAAAAATAAAACAATCTTTTAAACAGGTCTCTTTAATTAACAAATATATTTACAGTTTAATGTCACAACATAGACAAACTATAAGATTTCAAAAGAAAAATAAAAAATTTACCATGGCAACATCAGGATTTGACCCCACAACCTTGTGGGAAACTGTTGATTGGTAAACCAACGCCTTACCACTGAGCTATCTTGGCACCCTTGTGCATGCAGTCAATAGGCCTAATGAACCAACATGGCATCTTTTCATATACTTCAACACCATGTTACTCATATTAAAAGTAGGCCAAACAAGACTTTCAAAAAGACCAAGAAAAAAAGCAATCTTTTAAACAGGTCTCTTTAATTAACAAATATATTTACAGTTCAATGTCACAACGTAGACAAACTATAAGATTTCAAAAAAAAAAGAAAGATTGTACCTTGGCGACACAAGGATTTGAACCCACAAACTTGTGGGAAGCTGTTGATTGGTAAACCAAGACCTTACCCTCTGAGCTATCTTGGCACCCTTATCCATGCAGTCAATAGGCCTAATGAACCAACATGGCTTCTTTTCCTATACTTCAACACCATATAACATTATAAGTAGGCCAAACAAGACTTTCAAAAAAGAACAAGAAATAAAGCAATCTTTTAAACAGGTCTTTTTAATTAACAAATATATTTACAGTTTAATGTCACAAAGGAGACAAACTATTAAATTTCCAAATATATATATATATATTTTCCTTCGCAACAACTGGATTTGAACCCACAAACTTGAGGGAAACTGCTGATTGATAAACCAACGCCTTACCCAATGAGCTATCTTGTCACTCTTTTGCATGCAGTCAATAAGCCTAATGAACCAACATGGCTTCTTTTCATATACTTCAACCCCATGTAACTCATATTAAAAATAGGCCAAACAAGTCTTCCAAAAAAGAACAAAAAATAAAGCAATCTTTTAAACAGGTCTCTTTAATTAACAAATATATTTACAGTTCAATGTCACAACGTAGACAAACTATAAGATTTTAAAAAAAAAAGAAAGATTGTACCTTGGCGACACGACGATTTGAACCCACAAACTTGTGGGAAGCTGTGGATTGGTAAACCAATGCCTTACCCACTGAGCTATCTTTGCACCCTGACTCATGCAGTCAATAGGCCTAATGAACCAACATGGCTTCTTTTCCTATACTTCAACACGATATAACATATTAAAAGTAGGCCAAACAAGTCTTTCAAAAAGACCAAAAAATAAAACAATCTTTTAAACAGGTCTCTTTAATTAACAAATATATTTACAGTTTAATGTCAGAACATAGACAAACTATAAGATTTCAAAAGAAAAAGAAAAAATTTACCTAGGCAACATCAGGATTTGAACCCACAACCTTGTGGAAACTGTTGATTGGTAAACCAACGCCTTACCCACTGAGCTATCTTGGCACCCTTGTGCATGCAGTCAATAGGCCTAATGAACCAACATGGCATCTTTTCCTATACTTCAACACCATGTAACATATTAAAATTAGGCCAAACAAGTCTTTCAAAAAAGACCAAAAAATAAAGCAATCTTTTAAACAGGTCTCTTTAATTAACAAATATATTTACAGTTCAATGTCACAACGTAGACAAACTATAAGATTTCAAAAGAAAAAGAAAAAATTTCCCATGGCAACATCAGGATTTGAACCCACAACCTTGTGGGAAACTGCTGATTGGTAAACCAACACCTTACCCACTGAGCTATGGTGGCACCTTTATACATGCCGTCAATATGCCTAATGAACCAACATGGCTTCTTTTCCTATACTTCAACACCATATAACATTAAAAGAAGGCTAAACAAGTCTTCCAAAAAAGAACAAAAAATAAAGCATTCTTTTAAACAGGTCTCTTTAATTAACAAATATATTTACAGTTTAATGTCACAAAGGAGACAAACTATTACATTTCCAAAAAAAAAAAAAAAATGTTCCTTCACAACAACTGGATTTGAACCCACAACCTTGTGGGAAACTGCTGATTGATAAACCAACGCCTTACCCACTGAGCTATCTTGGCACCCTTATGTATGCAGTTAATAGGCCTAATGAACCAACATGGCTTCTTTTCCTATACTTCAACACCATATAACATATTAAAAGTAGGCCAAACAAGTCTTTCAAAAAAGATCAAAAATAAAGCAATCTTTTAAACAGGTCTCTTTAATTAACAAATATATTTACAGTTCAATGTCACAACGTAGACAAACTATAAGATTTAAAAAAAAAAAGAAAGATTGTACCTTGGCGACACGAGGATTTGAACCCACAAACTTGTGGGAAGCTGTTGATTGGTAAACCAAGACCTTACCCTCTGAGCTATCTTGGCACCCTTATCCATGCAGTCAATAGGCCTGATGAACCAACATGGCTTCTTTTCCTATACTTCAACACCATATAACATTATAAGTAGGCCAAACAAGACTTTCAAAAAAGAACAAGAAATAAAGCAATATTTTAAACAGGTCTCTTTAATTAACAAATATATTTACAGTTTAATGTCACAAAGGAGACAAACTATTAGATTTCCAAAAAAATATATATATATTTTCCTTCGCAACAACTGGATTTGAACCCACAACCTTGAGGAAAACAGCTGATTGATAAACCAACGCCTTACCCACTGAGCTATCTTGTCACTCTTTTGCATGCAGTCAATAGGCCTAATGAACCAACATGGCTTCTTTTCCTATACTTCAACACCATGTAACTAATAATAAAAATAGGCCAAAGAAGTCTTCCAAAAAAGACCAAAAATAAAGCAATCTTTTAAACAGGTCTCTTTAATTAACAAATATATTTACAGTTCAATGTCACAACGTAGACAATCTATAAGATTTCAAAAGGAAAAGAAAAAAATGACATCGGCAACACCAGGATTTGAACCCACAACCTTGTGGGAACCTGCTGATTGGTAAACCAACGCCTTACCCACTGAGCTATCTTGGCACCTTTGTGCATGCAGTCAATATGCCTAATGAACCAACATGGCTTCTTTTTTTAATATACTTCACCATCATGTAACTCATATTAAAAGTAGGCCTAACAAGACTTTCAAAAAAGACCAAGAAATAAATCAATCTTTTAAACAGGTCTCTTTAATTAACAAATATATTTACAGTTCAATGTCACAACGTAGACAAACGATAAGATTTCAAAAGGAAAAGAAAAAAATGACCTTGGCGACTCCCGGATTTGAACCCACAACCTTGCGGGAACCTACTAATTGGCAAACCAACGCCTTACCCACTGAGCTATCTTGTCACTCTTTTGCATGCAGTCAATAGGCCTAATGAACCAACATGGCTTCTTTTCCTATACTTCAACACCATGTAACTCATATTAAAAATAGGCCAAACAAGTCTTCCAAAAAAGACCAAAAAATAAAGCATTCTTTTAAACAGGTCTCTTTAATTAACAAATATATTTACAGTTTAATGTCACAAAGGAGACAAACTATTAGATTTCAAAACAAAAAGAAAAGATTTACCCTCGCAACATCAGGATTTGAAGCCAAAACCTTGTGGGAAACTGCTGATTGGTAAACCAACGCCTTACCCACTGAGCTATCTTGGCACCCTTGTGCATGCAGTCAATAGGCCTAATGAACCAACATGGCTTCTTTTTATATACTTCAACACCATGTAACTCATATTAAAAGTAGGCCAAACAAGACTTTCAAAAAAGACCAAGAAATAAAGCAATCTTTTAAACAGGTCTCTTTAATTAAAAAAATATATGTACAGTTTAATGTCACAACGTAGACAAACCATAAGATTTCAAAAGAAAAAGAAAGATTGTACCTTGGCGACACCAGGATTTGAACCCACAACCTTGTGGGAAGCTGTTGATTGGTAAACCAACGCCTTACCCAATGAGCTATCTTTGCACCCTTATGCGTGCAGTCAATAGGCCTAATGAACCAACATGGCTTCTTTTCCTATACTTCAACACCATATAACATATTAAAAGTAGGCCAAACAAGTCTTCCAAAAAAGACCAAAAAATAAAGCAATCTTTTAAACAGGTCTCTTTAATTAACAAATATATTTACAGTATAATGTCACAACGTAGACAAACTATAAGATTTCAAAAGGAAAAGAAAAAAATTACCTTGGCGACACCAGGATTTGAACCCACAACCTTGTGGGAACCTGCTGATTGGTAAACCAACACCTTACCCTCTGAGCTATCTTGGCACCCTTGTGCATGCAGTCAATAGGCCTAATGAACCAACATGGCTTCTTTTTCTATACTTCAACACCATATAACATATTAAAAGTAGGCCAAACAAGTCTTCCAAAAAAGACCAAAAAATAAAGCAATCTTTTAAACAGGTCTCTTTAATTAACAAGTATATTTACAGTTCAATGTCACAACGTAGACAAACGATAAGATTTTAAAAGGAAAAGAAAAACATTACCTTGGCGACACCAGGATTTGAACCCACAACCTTGAGGGAACCTGCTAATTGGCAAACCAACGCCTTACCCACTGAGCTATCTTGGCACCCTTGTGCATGCAGTCAATAGGCCTAATGAACCACCATGGCATCTTTACCTATACTTCAACACCATGTAACTAATAATAAAAAAAGGCCAAAGAAGTCTTCCAAAAAAGACCAAAAATAAAGCAATCTTTTAAACAGGTCTCCTTAATTAACAAATATATTTACAGTTCAATGTCACAACGTAGACAATCTATAAGATTTCAAAAGGAAAAGAAAAAAATGACATCGCAAACACCAGGATTTGAACCCGCAACCTTGTGGGAACCTGCTGATTGGTAAACCAACGCCTTACCCACTGAGCTATCTTGGCACCTTTGTGCATGCAGTCAATAGGCCTAATGAACCAACAAGGCTTCTTTTTTTTAATATACTTCACCATCATGTAACTCATATTAAAAGTAGGCCTAACAAGACTTTCAAAAAAGACCAAGAAATAAATCAATCTTTTAAACAGGTCTCTTTAATTAACAAATATATTTACAGTTCAATGTCACAACGTAGACAAACGATAAGATTTCAAAAGGAAAAGAAAAAAATTACCTTGGCAACACCCGGATTTGAACCCACAACCTTGTGGGAACCTACTAATTGGCAAACCAACGCCTTACCCACTGAGCTATCTTGTCACTCTTTTGCATGCAGTCAATAGGCCTAATGAACCAACATGGCTTCTTTTCCTATACTTCAACACCATGTAACTCATATTAAAAATAGGCCAAACAAGTCTTCCAAAAAAGACCAAAAAATAAAGCAATCTTTTAAACAGGTCTCTTTAATTAACAAGTATATTTACAGTTCAATGTCACAACGTAGACAAACGATAAGATTTCAAAAGGAAAAGAAAAACATTACCTTGGCGACACCAGGATTTGAACCCACAACCTTGTGGGAACCTGCTGATTGGTTAACCAACACCTTACCCTCTGAGCTATCTTGGCACCCTTGTGCATGCAGTCAATAGGCCTAATAAACCAACATGGCTTCTTTTTCTATACTTCAACACCATATAACATATTAAAAGTAGGCCAAACAAGTCTTCCAAAAAAGACCAAAAAATAAAGCAATCTTTTAAACAGGTCTCTTTAATTAACAAATATATTTACAGTTCAATGTCACAACGTAGACAAACGATAAGATTTCAAAAGGAAAAGAAAGACATTACCTTGGCGACACCAGGATTTGAACCCACAACCTTGTGGGAACCTGCTAATTGGCAAACAAACGCCTTACCCACTGAGCTATCTTGGCACCCTTGTGCATGCAGTCAATAGGCCTAATGAACCAACATGGCATCTTTTCCTATACTTCAACACCATGTAACTAATAATAAAAATAGGCCAAAGAAGTCTTCCAAAAAAGACCAAAAATAAAGCAATCTTTTAAACAGGTCTCTTTAATTAACAAATATATTTACAGTTCAATGTCACAACGTAGACAAACGATAAGATTTCAAAAGGAAAAGAAAAAAATGACATCGCAAACACCAGGATTTGAACCCACAACCTTGTGGGAACCTGCTGATTGGTAAACCAACGCCTTACCCACTGAGCTATCTTGGCACCTTTGTGCATGCAGTCAATAGGCCTAATGAACCAACAAGGCTTCTTTTTTTAATATACTTCACCATCATGTAACTCATATTAAAAGTAGGCCTAACAAGACTTTCAAAAAAGACCAAGAAATAAATCAATCTTTTAAACAGGTCTCTTTAATTAACAAATATATTTACAGTTCAATGTCACAACGTAGACAAACTATAAGATTTAAAAAAAAAAAGAAAGATTGTACCTTGGCGACACGAGGATTTGAACCCACAAACTTGTGGGAAGCTGTTGATTGGTAAACCAAGACCTTACCCTCTGAGCTATCTTGGCACCCTTATCCATGCAGTCAATAGGCCTAATGAACCAACATGGCTTCTTTTCCTATACTTCAACACCATATAACATATTAAAAGTAGGCCAAACAAGTCTTTCAAAAAAGACCAAAAAATAAAACAATCTTTTAAACAGGTCTCTTTAATTAACAAATATATTTACAGTTTAATGTCACAACATAGACAAACTATAAGATTTCAAAAGAAAAAGAAAAAATTTACCATGGCAACATCAGGATTTGAACCCACAACCTTGAGGTAAACTGTTGATTGGTAAACCAACGCCTTACCCACTGAGCTATCTTGGCACCCTTGTGCATGCAGTCAATAGGCCTAATGAACCAACATGGCATCTTTTCATATACTTCAACAACATGTAACTCATATTAAAAGTAGGCCATACAAGACTTTCAAAAAAGACCAAGAAAAAAAGCAATCTTTTAAACAGGTCTCTTTAATTAACAAATATATTTACAGTTCAATGTCACAACGTAGACAAACTATAAGATTTCAAAAGAAAACGAAAAAATTTACCAAGGCAACATCAGGATTTGAACCCACAACCTTGTGGGAAACTGCTGATTGGTAAACCAACGCCTTACCCACTGAGCTATGGTGGCACCCTTATGCATGCCGTCAATAGGCCTAATGAACCAACATGGCTATTTTTCCTATACTTCAACACCATATAACATTAAAAGTAGGCCAAACAAGTCTTCCAAAAAAGACCAAAAAATAAAGCATTCTTTTAAACAGGTCTCTTTAATTAACAAATATATTTACAGTTAAATGTCACAAAGGAGACAAACTATTAGATTTCCAAAAAAAAATAAAAAATTTTCCTTCACAACAACTGGATTTGAACCTACAACCTTGTGGGAAACTGCTGATTGATAAAACAACGCCTTACCCACTGAGCTATCTTGGCACCCTTATGCATGCAGTTAATAGGCCTAATGAACCAACATGGCTTCTTTTCCTATACTTCAACACCATATAACATATTAAAAGTAGGCCAAACAAGTCTTTCAAAAAAGACCAAAAAATAAAACAATCTTTTAAACAGGTCTCTTTAATTAACAAATATATTTACAGTTTAATGTCACAACATAGACAAACTATAAGATTTCAAAAGAAAAAGAAAAAATTTACCATGGCAACATCAGGATTTGAACCCACAACCTTGTGGGAGCTGTTGATTGGTAAACCAACGCCTTACCCACTGAGCTATCTTGGCACCCTTGTGCATGCAGTCAATAGGCCTAATGAACCAACATGGCATCTTTTCATATACTTCAACACCATGTAACATATTAAAATTAGGCCAAACAAGTCTTTCAAAAAAGACCAAAAAATAAAGCAATCTTTTAAACAGGTCTCTTTAATTAACAAATATATTTACAGTTCAATGTCACAACGTAGACAAACTATAAGATTTCAAAAGAAAAATAAAAAATTTCCCATGGCAACATCAGGATTTGAACCCACAACCTTGTGGGAAACTGCTGATTGGTAAACCAACACCTTACCCACTGAGCTATGGTGGCACCTTTATGCATGCCGTCAATAGGCCTAATGAACCAACATGGCTTCTTTTCCTATACTTCAACACCATATAAAATATTAAAAGTAGGCCAAACAAGTCTTCCAAAAAAGACCAAAAAATAAAGCATTCTTTTAAACAGGTCTCTTTAATTAACAAATATATTTACAGTTTAATGTCACAACGTAGACAAACTATAAGATTTCAAAAGGAAAAGAAAAAAATTACCTTGGCAACACCAGGATTTGAACCCACAACCTTGTGGAAACCTGCTGATTGGTAAACCAACACCTTACCCACTGAGCTATCTTGGCACCCTTATGCATGCAGTCAATAGCCTAATGAACCAACATGGCTTCTTTGTCTATACTTCAACACCATGTAACTCATATTAAAAGTAGGCCAAACAAGTCTTCCAAAAAAAGACCAAAAAATAAAGCAATCTTTTAAACAGGTCTCTTTAATTAACAAATATATTTACAGTTTAATGTCACAAAGGAGACAAACTATTAGATTTCCCAAAAAAAAAATATATATATATTTTCATTTGCAACAACTGGATTTGAACCCACAACCTGAAGAAACTGCTGATTGATAAACCAACGCCTTACCCACTGAGCTATCTTGTCACTCTTTTGCATGCAGTCAATAGGCCTAATGAACCAACATGGCTTCGTTTCCTATACTTCAACACCATGTAACTCATATTAAAAATAGGCCAAAAAGTCTTCCAAAAAAGACCAAAAAATAAAGCAATCTTTTAAACAGGTCTCTTTAATTAACAAATATATTTACAGTTCAATGTCACAACGTAGACAAACTATAAGATTTAAAAAAAAAAAGAAAGATTGTACCTTGGCGACACGAGGATTTGAACCCACAAACTTGTGGGAAGCTGCGGATTGGTAAACCAATGCCTTACCCACTGAGCTATCTTTGCACCCTGACTCATGCAGTCAATAGGCCTAATGAACCAACATGGCTTCTTTTCCTATACTTCAACACCATATAACATATTAAAAGTAGGCCAAACAAGTCTTCCAAAAAAGACCAAAAAATAAAGCAATCTTTTAAACAGGTCTCTTTAATTAACAAATATATTTACAGTTTAATGTCACAACATAGACAAACTATAAGATTTCAAAAGAAAAAGAAAAAATTTACCATGGCAACATCAGGATTTGAACCCACAACCTTGTGGGAAACTGCTGATTGGTAAACCAACGCCTTACCCACTGAGCTATGGTGGCACCCTTATGCATGCCGTCAATAGGCCTAATGAACCAACATGGCTATTTTTCCTATAATTCAACACCATATAACATTAAAAGTAGGCCAAACAAGTCTTCCAAAAAAGACCAAAAAATAAAGCATTCTTTTAAACAGGTCTCTTTAATTAACAAATATATTTACAGTTTAATGTCACAAAGGAGACAAACTATTAGATTTCCAAAAAAAAATTAAAAATATTCCTTCACAACAACTGGATTTGAACCCACAACCTTGTGGGAAACTGCTGATTGATAAACCAACGCCTTACCCACTGAGCTATCTTGGCACCCTTACGCATGCAGTTAATAGGCCTAATGAACCAACATGGCTTCTTTTCCTATACTTCAACACCATATAACATATTAAAAGTAGGCCAAACAAGTCTTTCAAAAAAGACCAAAAATAAAGCAATATTTTAAACAGGTCTCTTTAATTAACAAATATATTTACAGTTCAATGTCACAACGTAGACAAACTATAAGATTTAAAAAAAAAAAAGAAAGATTGTACCTTGGCGACACGAGGATTTGAACCCACAAACTTGTGGGAAGCTGTTGATTGGTAAACCAAGACCTTACCCTCTGAGCTATCTTGGCACCGTTATCCATGCAGTCAATAGGCCTAATGAACCAACATGGCTTCTTTTCCTATACTTCAACACCATATAACATTATAAGTAGGCCAAACAAGACTTTCAAAAAAGAACAAGAAATAAAGCAATCTTTTAAACAGGTCTTTTTAATTAACAAATATATTTACAGTTTAATGTCACAAAGGAGAAAAACTATTAAATTTCCAAAAAAATATATATATATTTTCCTTCGCAACAACTGGATTTGAACCCACAAACTTGAGGGAAACTGCTGATTGATAAACCAACGACTTACCCAATGAGCTATCTTGTTACTCTTTTGCATGCAGTCAATATGCCTAATGAACCAACATGGTTTCTTTTCCTATACTTCAACACCATGTAACTCATATTAAAAATAGGCCAAACAAGTCTTCCAAAAAAGACCAAAAAATAAAGCAATCTTTTAAACAGGTCTCTTTAATTAACAAATATATTTACAGTTCAATGTCACAACGTAGACAAACTATAAGATTTTAAAAAAAAAAAGAAAGATTGTACCTTGGCGACACGAGGATTTGAACCCACAAACTTGTGGGAAGCTGCGGATTGGTAAACCAATGCCTTACCCACTGAGCTATCTTTGCACCCTGACTCATGCAGTCAATAGGCCTAATGAACCAACATGGCTTCTTTTCCTATACTTCAACACCATATAACATATTAAAAATAGGCCAAACAAGTCTTCCAAAAAAGACCAAAAAATAAAGCAATCTTTTAAACAGGTCTCTTTAATTAACAAATATATTTACAGTTCAATGTCACAACGTAGACAAACTATAAGATTTCAAAAGGAAAAGAAAAAAATTACCTTGGCAACACCAGGATTTGAACCCACAACCTTGTGGGAACCTGCTGATTGGTAAACCAACACCTTACCCACTGAGCTATCTTGGCACCCTTATGCATGCAGTCAATAGCCTAATGAACCAACATGGCTTCTTTGTCTATACTTCAACACCATGTAACTCATATTAAAAGTAGGCCAAACAAGTCTTCCAAAAAAAGACCAAAAAATAAAGCAATCTTTTAAACAGGTCTCTTTAATTAACAAATATATTTACAGTTTAATGTCACAAAGGAGACAAACTATTAGATTTCCCAAAAAAAAATATATATATATTTTCATTTGCAACAACTGGATTTGAACCTACAACCTGAAGAAACTGCTGATTGATAAACCAACGCCTTACCCAATGAGCTATCTTGTCACTCTTTTGCATGCAGTCAATAGGCCTAATGAACCAACATGGCTTCGTTTCCTATACTTCAACACCATGTAACTCATATTAAAAATAGGCCAAACAAGTCTTCCAAAAAAGACCAAAAAATAAAGCAATCTTTTAAACAGGTCTCTTTAATTAACAAATATATTTACAGTTCAATGTCACAACGTAGACAAACTATAAGATTTAAAAAAAAAAAGAAAGATTGTACCTTGGCGACACGAGGATTTGAACCCACAAACTTGGGGGAAGCTGCGGATTGGTAAACCAATGCCTTACCCACTGAGCTATCTTTGCACCCTGACTCATGCAGTCAATAGGCCTAATGAACCAACATGGCTTCTTTTCCTATACTTCAACACCATATAACATATTAAAAGTAGGCCAAACAAGTCTTTCAAAAAAGACCAAAAATAAAGCAATCTTTTAAACAGGTCTCTTTAATTAACAAATATATTTACAGTTCAATGTCACAACGTAGACAAACTATAAGATTAAAAAAAAAAAAAGAAAGATTGTACCTTGGCGACACGAGGATTTGAACCCACAAACTTGTGGGAAGCTGTTGATTGGTAAACCAAGACCTTACCCTCTGAGCTATCTTGGCACCGTTATCCATGCAGTCAATAGGCCTAATGAACCAACATGGCTATTTTTCCTATAATTCAACACCATATAACATTAAAAGTAGGCCAAACAAGTCTTCCAAAAAAGACCAAAAAATAAAGCATTCTTTTAAACAGGTCTCTTTAATTAACAAATATATTTACAGTTTAATGTCACAAAGGAGACAAACTATTAGATTTCCAAAAAAAAATTAAAAATATTCCTTCACAACAACTGGATTTGAACCCACAACCTTGTGGGAAACTGCTGATTGATAAACCAACGCCTTACCCACTGAGCTATCTTGGCACCCTTATGCATGCAGTTAATAGGCCTAATGAACCAACATGGCTTCTTTTCCTATACTTCAACACCATATAACATATTAAAAGTAGGCCAAACAAGTCTTTCAAAAAAGACCAAAAATAAAGCAATCTTTTAAACAGGTCTCTTTAATTAACAAATATATTTACAGTTCAATGTCACAACGTAGACAAACTATAAGATTTAAAAAAAAAAAAGAAAGATTGTACCTTGGCGACACGAGGATTTGAACCCACAAACTTGTGGGAAGCTGTTGATTGGTAAACCAAGACCTTACCCTCTGAGCTATCTTGGCACCGTTATCCATGCAGTCAATAGGCCTAATGAACCAACATGGCTTCTTTTCCTATACTTCAACACCATATAACATTATAAGTAGGCCAAACAAGACTTTCAAAAAAGAACAAGAAATAAAGCAATCTTTTAAACAGGTCTTTTTAATTAACAAATATATTTACAGTTTAATGTCACAAAGGAGAAAAACTATTAAATTTCCAAAAAAATATATATATATTTTCCTTCGCAACAACTGGATTTGAACCCACAAACTTGAGGGAAACTGCTGATTGATAAACCAACGACTTACCCAATGAGCTATCTTGTTACTCTTTTGCATGCAGTCAATAGGCCTAATGAACCAACATGGTTTCTTTTCCTATACTTCAACACCATGTAACTCATATTAAAAATAGGCCAAACAAGTCTTCCAAAAAAGACCAAAAAATAAAGCAATCTTTTAAACAGGTCTCTTTAATTAACAAATATATTTACAGTTCAATGTCACAACGTAGACAAACTATAAGATTTTTAAAAAAAAAGAAAGATTGTACCTTGGCGACACGAGGATTTGAACCCACAAACTTGTGGGAAGCTGCGGATTGGTAAACCAATGCCTTACCCACTGAGCTATCTTTGCACCCTGACTCATGCAGTCAATAGGCCTAATGAACCAACATGGCTTCTTTTCCTATACTTCAACACCATATAACATATTAAAAATAGGCCAAACAAGTCTTCCAAAAAAGACCAAAAAATAAAGCAATCTTTTAAACAGGTCTCTTTAATTAACAAATATATTTACAGTTCAATGTCACAACGTAGACAAACTATAAGATTTCAAAAGGAAAAGAAAAAAATTACCTTGGCAACACCAGGATTTGAACCCACAACCTTGTGGGAACCTGCTGATTGGTAAACCAACACCTTACCCACTGAGCTATCTTGGCACCCTTATGCATGCAGTCAATAGCCTAATGAACCAACATGGCTTCTTTGTCTATACTTCAACACCATGTAACTCATATTAAAAGTAGGCCAAACAAGTCTTCCAAAAAAAGACCAAAAAATAAAGCAATCTTTTAAACAGGTCTCTTTAATTAACAAATATATTTACAGTTTAATGTCACAAAGGAGACAAACTATTAGATTTCCCAAAAAAATATATATATATATTTTCATTTGCAACAACTGGATTTGAACCTACAACCTGAAGAAACTGCTGATTGATAAACCAACGCCTTACCCACTGAGCTATCTTGTCACTCTTTTGCATGCAGTCAATAGGCCTAATGAACCAACATGGCTTCGTTTCCTATACTTCAACACCATGTAACTCATATTAAAAATAGGCCAAACAAGTCTTCCAAAAAAGACCAAAAAATAAAGCAATCTTTTAAACAGGTCTCTTTAATTAACAAATATATTTACAGTTCAATGTCACAACGTAGACAAACTATAAGATTTTAAAAAAAAAAGAAAGATTGTACCTTGGCGACACGAGGATTTGAACCCACAAACTTGTGGGAAGCTGCGGATTGGTAAACCAATGCCTTACCCACTGAGCTATCTTTGCACCCTGACTCATGCAGTCAATAGGCCTAATGAACCAACATGGCTTCTTTTCCTATACTTCAACACCATATAACATATTAAAAATAGGCCAAACAAGTCTTCCAAAAAAGACCAAAAAATAAAGCAATCTTTTAAACAGGTCTCTTTAATTAACAAATATATTTACAGTTCAATGTCACAACGTAGACAAACTATAAGATTTCAAAAGGAAAAGAAAAAAATTACCTTGGCAACACCAGGATTTGAACCCACAACCTTGTGGGAACCTGCTGATTGGTAAACCAACACCTTACCCACTGAGCTATCTTGGCACCCTTATGCATGCAGTCAATAGCCTAATGAACCAACATGGCTTCTTTGTCTATACTTCAACACCATGTAACTCATATTAAAAGTAGGCCAAACAAGTCTTCCAAAAAAAGACCAAAAAATAAAGCAATCTTTTAAACAGGTCTCTTTAATTAACAAATATATTTACAGTTTAATGTCACAAAGGAGACAAACTATTAGATTTCCCAAAAAAATATATATATATATTTTCATTTGCAACAACTGGATTTGAACCTACAACCTGAAGAAACTGCTGATTGATAAACCAACGCCTTACCCACTGAGCTATCTTGTCACTCTTTTGCATGCAGTCAATAGGCCTAATGAACCAACATGGCTTCGTTTCCTATACTTCAACACCATGTAACTCATATTAAAAATAGGCCAAACAAGTCTTCCAAAAAAGACCAAAAAATAAAGCAATCTTTTAAACAGGTCTCTTTAATTAACAAATATATTTACAGTTCAATGTCACAACGTAGACAAACTATAAGATTTTAAAAAAAAAAGAAAGATTGTACCTTGGCGACACGAGGATTTGAACCCACAAACTTGTGGGAAGCTGCGGATTGGTAAACCAATGCCTTACCCACTGAGCTATCTTTGCACCCTGACTCATGCAGTCAATAGGCCTAATGAACCAACATGGCTTCTTTTCCTATACTTCAACACCATATAACATATTAAAAGTAGGCCAAACAAGTCTTCCAAAAAAGACCAAAAAATAAAGCAATCTTTTAAACAGGTCTCTTTAATTAACAAATATATTTACAGTTTAATGTCACAACATAGACAAACTATAAGATTTCAAAAGAAAAAGAAAAAATTTACCATGGCAACATCAGGATTTGAACCCACAACCTTGTGGTAAACTGTTGATTGGTAAAACAACGCCTTACCCACTGAGCTATCTTGGCACCCTTGTGCATGCAGTCAATAGGCCTAATGAACCAACATGGCATCTTTTCATATACTTCAACACCATGTTACTCATATTAAAAGTAGGCCAAACAAGACTTTCAAAAAAGACCAAGAAAAAAAGCAATCTTTTAAACAGGTCTCTTTAATTAACAAATATATTTACAGTTAAATGTCACAACGTAGACAAACTATAAGATTTCAAAAGAAAAAGAAAAAATTTACCTAGGCAACATCAGGATTTGAACCCACAACCTTGTGGGAAACTGCTGATTGGTAAACCAACGCCTTACCCACTGAGCTATGGTGGCACCCTTATGCATGCCGTCAATAGGCCTAATGAACCAACATGGCTATTTTTCCTATACTTCAACACCATATAACATTAAAAGTAGGCCAAACAAGTCTTCCAAAAAAGACCAAAAAATAAAGCATTCTTTTAAACAGGTCTCTTTAATTAACAAATATATTTACAGTTTAATGTCACAAAGGAGACAAACTATTAGATTTCCAAAAAAAAATAAAAAATATTCCTTCACAACAACTGGATTTGAACTCACAACCTTGTGGGAAACTGCTGATTGATAAACCAACGCCTTACCCACTGAGCTATCTTGGCACCCTTATGCATGCAGTTAATAGGCCTAATGAACCAACATGGCTTCTTTTCCTATACTTCAACACCATATAACATATTAAAAGTAGGCCAAACAAGTCTTTCAAAAAAGACCAAAAATAAAGCAATCTTTTAAACAGGTCTCTTTAATTAACAAATATATTTACAGTTCAATGTCACAACGTAGACAAACTATAAGATTTCAAAAAAAAAAAGAAAGATTGTACCTTGGTGACACGAGGATTTGAACCCACAAACTTGTGGGAAGCTGTTGATTGGTAAACCAAGACCTTACCCTCTGAGCTATCTTGGCACCGTTATCCATGCAGTCAATAGGCCTAATGAACCAACATGGCTTCTTTTCCTATACTTCAACACCATATAACATTATAAGTAGGCCAAACAAGACTTTCAAAAAAGAACAAGAAATAAAGCAATCTTTTAAACAGGTCTTTTTAATTAACAAATATATTTACAGTTTAATGTCACAAAGGAGAAAAACTATTAAATTTCCAAAAAAAAAAATATATATTTTCCTTCGCAACAACTGGATTTGAACCCACAAACTTGAGGGAAACTGCTGATTGATAAACCAACGCCTTACCCAATGAGCTATCTTGTCACTCTTTTGCATGCAGTCAATAAGCCTAATGAACCAACATGGCTTCTTTTCCTAAACTTCAACACCATGTAACTCATATTAAAAATAGGCCAAACAAGTCTTCCAAAAAAGACCAAAAAATAAAGCAATCTTTTAAACAGGTCTCTTTAATTAACAAATATATTTACAGTTCAATGTCACAACGTAGACAAACTATAAGATTAAAAAAAAAAAAGAAAGATTGTACCTTGGCGACACGAGGATTTGAACCCACAAACTTGTGGGAAGCTGCGGATTGGTAAACCAATGCCTTACCCACTGAGCTATCTTTGCACCCTGACTCATGCAGTCAATAGGCCTAATGAACCAACATGGCTTCTTTTCCTATACTTCAACACCATATAACATATTAAAAGTAGGCCAAACAAGTCTTCCAAAAAAGACCAAAAAATAAAGCAATCTTTTAAACAGGTCTCTTTAATTAACAAATATATTTACAGTTCAATGTCACAACGTAGACAAACTATAAGATTTCAAAAAGAAAAGAAAAAAATTACCTTGGCAACACCAGGATTTGAACCCACAACCTGGTGGGAACCTGCTGATTGGTAAACCAACACCTTACCCACTGAGCTATCTTGGCACCCTTATGCATGCAGTCAATAGCCTAATGAACCAACATGGCTTCTTTGTCTATACTTCAACACCATGTAACTCATACTAAAAGTAGGCCAAACAAGACTTTCAAAAAAGACCAAGAAAAAAAGCAATCTTTTAAACAGGTCTCTTTAATTAACAAATATATTTACAGTTAAATGTCATAACGTAGACAAACTATAAGATTTCAAAAGAAAAAGAAAAAATTTACCAAGGCAACATCAGGATTTGAACCCACAACCTTGTGGGAAACTGCTGATTGGTAAACCAACGCCTTACCCACTGAGCTATGGTGGCACCCTTATGCATGCCGTCAATAGGCCTAATGAACCAACATGGCTTCTTTTCCTATACTTCAACACCCTATAACATATTAAAAGTAGGCCAAACAAGTCTTCCAAAAAAAACCAAAAAATAAAGCATTCTTTTAAACAGGTCTCTTTAATTAACAAATATATTTACAGTTTAATGTCACAAAGGAGACAAACTATTAGATTTCCAAAAAAAAAAGAAAGATTGTACCTTGGCGACACGAGGATTTGAACCCACAAACTTGTGGGAAGCTGTGGATTGGTAAACCAATGCCTTACCACTGAGCTATCTTGGCACCCTTGTGCATGCAGTCAATAGGCCTAATGAACCAACATGGCTTCTTTTCCTATACTTCAACACCATATAACATATTAAAAGTAGGCCAAACAAGTCTTTCAAAAAAGTCCAAAAAATAAAACAATCTTTTAAACAGGTCTCTTTAATTAACAAATATATTTACAGTTTAATGTCACAACATAGACAAACTATAATATTTCAAAAGAAAAATAAAAAATTTACCATGGCAACATCAGGATTTGACCCCACAACAATGTGGGAAACTGTTGATTGGTAAACCAACGCCTTACCACTGAGCTATCTTGGCACCCTTGTGCATGCAGTCAATAGGCCTAATGAACCAACATGGCATCTTTTCATATACTTCAACACCATGTTACTCATATTAAAAGTAGGCCAAACAAGACTTTCAAAAAGACCAAGAAAAAAAGCAATCTTTTAAACAGGTCTCTTTAATTAACAAATATATTTACAGTTCAATGTCACAACGTAGACAAACTATAAGATTTCAAACAAAAAAGAAAGATTGTACCTTGGCGACACGAGGATTTGAACCCACAAACTTGTGGGAAGCTGTTGATTAGTAAACCAAGACCTTACCCTCTGAGCTATCTTGGCACCCTTATCCATGCAGTCAATAGGCCTAATGAACCAACATGGCTTCTTTTCCTATACTTCAACACCATATAACATTATAAGTAGGCCAAACAAGACTTTCAAAAAAGAACAAAAAATAAAGCAATCTTTTAAACAGGTCTCTTTAATTAACAAATATATTTACAGTTTAATGTCACAAAGGAGACAAACTATTAAATTTCCAAAAAAATATATATATATATTTTCCGTCGCAACAACTGGATTTGAACCCACAAAATTGAGGGAAACTGCTGATTGATAAACCAACGCCTTACCCAACGAGCTATCTTGTCACTCTCTTGCATGCAGTCAATAGGCCTAATGAACCAACATGGCTTCTTTTCCTATACTTCAACACCATGTAACTCATATTAAAAATAGGCCAAACAAGTCTTCCAAAAAAGACCAAAAAATAAAGCAATCTTTTAAACAGGTCTCTTTAATTAACAAATATATTTACAGTTCAATGTCACAACGTAGACAAACTATAAGATTTAAAAAAAAAAAGAAAGATTGTACCTTGGCGACACGAGGATTTGAACCCACAAACTTGTGGGAAGCTGCGGATTGGTAAACCAATGCCTTACCAACTGAGCTATCTTTGCACCCTGACTCATGCAGTCAATAGGCCTAATGAACCAACATGGCTTCTTTTCCTATACTTCAACACCATAAAACATATTAAAAGTAGGCCAAACAAGTCTTCCAAAAAAGACCAAAAAATAAAGCAATCTTTTAAACAGGTCTCTTTAATTAACAAATATATTTACAGTTCAATGTCACAACGTAGACAAACTATAAGATTTCAAAAGGAAAAGAAAAAAATTACCTTGGCGACACCAGGATTTGAACCCACAACCTTGTGGGAACCTGCTGATTGGTAAACCAACACCTTACCCACTGAGCTATCTTGGCACCCTTATGGATGCAGTCAATAGCCTAATGAACCAACATGGCTTCTTTGTCTATACTTCAACACCATGTAACTCATATTAAAAGTAGGCCAAACAAGTCTTCCAAAAAAAGACCAAAAAATAAAGCAATCTTTTAAACAGGTCTCTTTAATTAACAAATATATTTACAGTTTAATGTCACAAAGGAGACAAACTATTAGATTTCCAAAAAAATATATATATATATTTTCATTTGCAACAACTGGATTTGAACCCACAACCTGAAGAAACTGCTGATTGATAAACCAACGCCTTACCCACTGAGCTATCTTGTCACTCTTTTGCATGCAGTCAATAGGCCTAATGAACCAACATGGCTTCGTTTCCTATACTTCAACACCATGTAACTCATATTAAAAAGAGGCCAAACAAGTCTTCCAAAAAAGACCAAAAAATAAAGCAATCTTTTAAACAGGTCTCTTTAATTAACAAATATATTTACAGTTCAATGTCACAACGTAGACAAACTATAAGATTTCAAAAAAAAAAGAAAGATTGTACCTTGGCGACACGAGGATTTGAAACCACAAACTTGTGGGAAGCTGTTGATTGGTAAACCAATGCCTTACCCACTGAGCTATCTTTGCACCCTGATTCATGCAGTCAATAGGCCTAATGAACCAACATGGCTTCTTTTCCTATACTTCAACACCATATAACATATTAAAAGTAGGCCAAACAAGTCTTTCAAAAAAGACCAAAAAATAAAACAATCTTTTAAACAGGTCTCTTTAATTAACAAATATATTTACAGTTTAATGTCACAACATAGACAAACTATAATATTTCAAAAGAAAAATAAAAAATTTACCATGGCAACATCAGGATTTGACCCCACAACAATGTGAGAAACTGTTGATTGGTAAACCAACGCCTTACCACTGAGCTATCTTGGCACCCTTGTGCATGCAGTCAATAGGCCTAATGAACCAACATGGCATCTTTTCATATACTTCAACACCATGTTACTCATATTAAAAGTAGGCCAAACAAGACTTTCAAAAAGACCAAGAAAAAAAGCAATCTTTTAAACAGGTCTCTTTAATTAACAAATATATTTACAGTTCAATGTCACAACGTAGACAAACTATAAGATTTCAAAAAAAAAAGAAAGATTGTACCTTGGCGACACGAGGATTTGAACCCACAAACTTGTGGGAAGCTGTTGATTGGTAAACCAAGACCTTACCCTCTGAGCTATCTTGGCACCCTTATCCATGCAGTCAATAGGCCTAATGAACCAACATGGCTTCTTTTCCTATACTTCAACACCATATAACATTATAAGTAGGCCAAACAAGACTTTCAAAAAAGAACAAGAAATAAAGCAATCTTTTAAACAGGTCTTTTTAATTAACAAATATATTTACAGTTTAATGTCACAAAGGAGACAAACTATAAGATTTAAAAAAAAAAAGAAAGATTGTACCTTGGCGACACAAGGATTTGAACCCACAAACTTGTGGGAAGCTGTGGATTGGTAAACCAATGCCTTACCCACTGAGCTATCTTTGCCCCCTGACGCGTGCAGTCAATAGGCCTAATGAACCAACATGGCTTCTTTTCCTATACTTCAACACCATATAACATATTAAAAGTAGGCCAAACAAGTCTTTCAAAAAAGACCAAAAAATAAAACAATCTTTTAAACAGGTCTCTTTAATTAACAAATATATTTACAGTTTAATGTCACAACATAGACAAACTATAAGATTTCAAAAGAAAAAGAAAAAATTTACCATGGCAACATCAGGATTTGAACCCACAACCTTGTGGGAAACTGTTGATTGGTAAACCAACGCCTTACCCACTGAGCTATCTTGGCACCCTTGTGCATGCAGTCAATAGGCCTAATGAACCAACATGGCATCTTTTCATATACTTCAACACCATGTAACATATTAAAAGTAGCCCAAACAAGTCTTTCAAAAAAGACCAAAAAATAAAGCAATCTTTTAAACAGGTCTCTTTAATTAACAAATATATTTACAGTTCAATGTCACAACGTAGACAAACTATAAGATTTCAAAAGAAAAAGAAAAATTTTACCATGGCAACATCAGGATTTGAACCCATAACCTTGTGGGAAACTGCTGATTGGTAAACCAACACCTTACCCACTGAGCTATGGTGGCACCCTTATGCATGACGTCAATAGGCCTAATGAACCAACATGGCTTCTTTTCCTATACTTCAACACCATATAACATTATAAGTAGGCCAAACAAGACTTTCAAAAAAGAACAAGAAATAAAGCAATCTTTTAAACAGGTCTTTTTAATTAACAAATATATTTACAGTTTAATGTCACAAAGGAGACAAACTATTAAATTTCCAAATATATATATATTTTCCTTCGCAACAACTTTATTTGAACCCACAAACTTGAGGGAAACTGCTGATTGATAAACCAACGCCTTACCCAATGAGCTATCTTGTCACTCGTTTGCATGCAGTCAATAAGCCTAATGAACCAACATGGCTTCTTTTCCTAAACTTCAACACCATGTAACTCTCATTAAAAATAGGCCAAACAAGTCTTCCAAAAAAGACCAAAAAATAAAGCAATCTTTTAAACAGGTCTCTTTAATTAACAAATATATTTACAGTTCAATGTCACAACGTAGACAAACTATAAGATTTTAAAAAAAAAAGAAAGATTGTACCTTGGTGACACGAGGATTTGAACCCACAAACTTGTGGGAAGCTGTGGATTGGTAAACCAATGCCTTACCCACTGAGCTATCTTTGCAACCTGACTCATGCCGTCAATAGGCCTAATGAACCAACATGGCTTCTTTTCCTATACTTCAACACCATATAACATATTGAAAGTAGGCCAAAGAAGTCTTTCAAAAAAGACCAAAAAATAAAACAATCTTTTAAACAGGTCTCTTTAATTAACAAATATATTTACAGTTTAATGTCACAACATAGACAAACTATAAGATTTCAAAAGAAAAAGAAAAAATTTACCATGGCAACATCAGGATTTGAACCCACAACCTTGTGGGAAACTGTTGATTGGTAAACCAACGCCTTACCCACTGAGCTATCTTGGCACCCTTGTGCATGCAGTCAATAGGCCTAATGAACCAACATGGCATCTTTTCATATACTTCAACACCATGTAACATATTAAAAGTAGGCCAAACAAGTCTTTCAAAAAAGACCAAAAAATAAAGCAATCTTTTAAACAGGTCTCTTTAATTAACAAATATATTTACAGTTCAATGTCACAACGTAGACAAACTATAAGATTTCAAAAGAAAAAGAAAAAATTTACCATGGCAACATCAGGATTTGAACCCACAACCTTGTGGGAAACTGTTGATTGGTAAACCAACACCTTACCCACTGAGCTATGGTGGCACCTTTATGCATGCCGTCAATAGGCCTAATGAACCAACATGGCTTCTTTTCCTATACTTCAACACCATATAACATATTAAAAGTAGGCCAAACAAGTCTTCCAAAAAAGACCAAAAAATAAAGCAATCTTTTAAACAGGTCTCTTTAATTAACAAATATATTTACAGTTTAATGTCACAACATAGACAAACTATAAGATTTCAAAAGAAAAAGAAAAAATTTACCATGGCAACATCAGGATTTGAACCCACAACCTTGTGGGAAACTGTTGATTGGTAAACCAACGCCTTACCCACTGAGCTATCTTGGCACCCTTGTGCATGCAGTCAATAGGCCTAATGAACCAACATGGCTTCTTTTCCTATACTTCAACACCATATAACATTATAAGTAGGCCAAACAAGACTTTCAAAAAAGAACAAGAAATAAAGCAATCTTTTAAACAGGTCTTTTTAATTAACAAATATATTTACAGTTTAATGTCACAAAGGAGACAAACTATTAAATTTCCAAATATATATATATTTTCCTTCGCAACAACTGGATTTGAACCCACAAACTTGAGGGAAACTGCTGATTGATAAACCAACGCCTTACCCACTGAGCTATGGTGGCACCTTTATGCATGCCGTCAATAGGCCTAATGAACCAACATGGCTTCTTTTCCTATACTTCAACACCATATAACATATTAAAAGTAGGCCAAACAAGTCTTCCAAAAAAGACCAAAAAATAAAGCAATCTTTTAAACAGGTCTCTTTAATTAACAAATATATTTACAGTTCAATGTCACAACGTAGACAAACTATAAGATTTAAAAAAAAAAAAGAAAGATTGTACCTTGGCGACACGAGGATTTGAACCCACAAACTTGTGGGAAGCTGTGGATTGGTAAACCAATGCCTTACCCACTGAGCTATCTTTGCACCCTGACTCATGCAGTCAATAGTCCTAATGAACCAACATGGCTTCTTTTCCTATACTTCAACACCATATAACATATTAAAAGTAGGCCAAACAAGTCTTTCAAAAAAGACCAAAAAATAAAACAATCTTTTAAACAGGTCTCTTTAATTAACAAATATATTTACAGTTTAATGTCACAACATAGACAAACTATAAGATTTCAAAAGAAAAAGAAAAAATTTACCATGGCAACATCAGGATTTGAACCCACAACCTTGTGGGAAACTGTTGATTGGTAAACCAACGCCTTACCCACTGAGCTATCTTGGCACGCTTGTGCATGCAGTCAATAGGCCTAATGAACCAACATGGCATCTTTTCATATACTTCAACACCATGTAACATATTAAAAGTAGGCCAAACAAGTCTTTCAAAAAAGACCAAAAAATAAAGCAATCTTTTAAACAGGTCTCTTTAATTAACAAATATATTTACAGTTCAATGTCACAACGTAGACAAACTATAAGATTTCAAAAGAAAAAGAAAAAATTTACCATGGCAACATCAGGATTTGAACCCACAACCTTGTGGGAAACTGCTGATTGGTAAACCAACACCTTACCCACTGAGCTATGGTGGCACCTTTATGCATGCCGTCAATAGGCCTAATGAACCAACATGGCTTCTTTTCCTATACTTCAAGACCATATAACATATTAAAAGTAGGCCAAACAAGTCTTCCAAAAAAGACCTAAAAATAAAGCATTCTTTTAAACAGGTCTCTTTAATTAACAAATATATTTACAGTTTAATGTCACAAAGGAGACAAACTATTAGATTTCCAAAAAAAAATAAAAAATTTTCCTTCACAACAACTGGATTTGAACCCACAACCTTGTGGGAAACTGCTGATTGATAAACCAACGCCTTACCCACTGAGCTATCTTGGCACCCTTATGCATGCAGTTAATAGGCCTAATGAACCAACATGGCTTCTTTTCCTATACTTCAACACCATATAACATATTAAAAGTAGGCCAAACAAGTCTTTCAAAAAAGACCAAAAATAAAGCAATCTTTTAAACAGGTCTCTTTAATTAACAAATATATTTACAGTTCAATGTCACAACGTAGACAAACTATAAGATTTAAAAAAAAAAGAAAGATTGTACCTTGGCGACACGAGGATTTGAACACACAAACTTGTGGGAAGCTGTGAATTGGTAAACCAATGCCTTACCCACTGAGCTATCTTTGCACCCTGACTCATGCGTCAATAGGCCTAATGAACCAACATGGCTTCTTTTCCTATACTTCAACACCATATAACATATTAAAAGTAGGCCAAAGAAGTCTTTCAAAAAAGACCAAAAAATAAAACAATCTTTTAAACAGGTCTCTTTAATTAACAAATATATTTACAGTTTAATGTCACAACATAGACAAACTATAAGATTTCAAAAGAAAAAGAAAAAATTTACCATGGCAACATCAGGATTTGAACCCACAACCTTGTGGGAAACTGTTGATTGGTAAACCAACGCCTTACCCACTGAGCTATCTTGGCACCCTTGTGCATGCAGTCAATAGGCCTAATGAACCAACATGGCATCTTTTCATATACTTCAACACCATGTAACATATTAAAAGTAGGCCAAACAAGTCTTTCAAAAAAGACCAAAAAATAAAGCAATCTTTTAAACAGGTCTCTTTAATTAACAAATATATTTACAGTTCAATGTCACAACGTAGACAAACTATAAGATTTCAAAAGAAAAAGAAAAAATTTACCATGGCAACATCAGGATTTGAACCCACAACCTTGTGGGAAACTGTTGATTGGTAAACCAACACCTTACCCACTGATCTATGGTGGCACCTTTATGCATGCCGTCAATAGGCCTAATGAACCAACATGGCTTCTTTTCCTATACTTCAACACCATATAACATATTAAAAGTAGGCCAAACAAGTCTTCCAAAAAAGACCAAAAAATAAAGCAATCTTTTAAACAGGTCTCTTTAATTAACAAATATATTTACAGTTCAATGTCACAACGTAGACAAACTATAAGATTTAAAAAAAAAAAGAAAGATTGTACCTTGGCGACATGAGGATTTGAACCCACAAACTTGTGGGAAGCTGTGGATTGGTAAACCAATGCCTTATCCACTGAGCTATCTTTGCACCCTGACTCATGCAGTCAATAGGCCTAATGAACCAACATGGCTTCTTTTCCTATACTTCAACACCATATAACATATTAAAAGTAGGCCAAACAAGTCTTTCAAAAAAGACCAAAAAATAAAACAATCTTTTAAACAGGTCTCTTTAATTAACAAATATATTTACAGTTTAATGTCACAACATAGACAAACTATAAGATTTCAAAAGAAAAAGAAAAAATTTACCATGGCAACATCAGGATTTGAACCCACAACCTTGTGGGAAACTGTTGATTGGTAAACCAACGCCTTACCCACTGAGCTATCTTGGCACCCTTGTGCATGCAGTCAATAGGCCTAATGAACCAACATGGCATCTTTTCATATACTTCAACACCATGTAACATATTAAAAGTAGCCCAAACAAGTCTTTCAAAAAAGACCAAAAAATAAAGCAATCTTTTAAACAGGTCTCTTTAATTAACAAATATATTTACAGTTCAATGTCACAACGTAGACAAACTATAAGATTTCAAAAGAAAAAGAAAAATTTTACCATGGCAACATCAGGATTTGAACCCATAACCTTGTGGGAAACTGCTGATTGGTAAACCAACACCTTACCCACTGAGCTATGGTGGCACCCTTATGCATGACGTCAATAGGCCTAATGAACCAACATGGCTTCTTTTCCTATACTTCAACACCATATAACATTATAAGTAGGCCAAACAAGACTTTCAAAAAAGAACAAGAAATAAAGCAATCTTTTAAACAGGTCTTTTTAATTAACAAATATATTTACAGTTTAATGTCACAAAGGAGACAAACTATTAAATTTCCAAATATATATATATTTTCCTTCGCAACAACTTTATTTGAACCCACAAACTTGAGGGAAACTGCTGATTGATAAACCAACGCCTTACCCAATGAGCTATCTTGTCACTCGTTTGCATGCAGTCAATAAGCCTAATGAACCAACATGGCTTCTTTTCCTAAACTTCAACACCATGTAACTCTCATTAAAAATAGGCCAAACAAGTCTTCCAAAAAAGACCAAAAAATAAAGCAATCTTTTAAACAGGTCTCTTTAATTAACAAATATATTTACAGTTCAATGTCACAACGTAGACAAACTATAAGATTTTAAAAAAAAAAGAAAGATTGTACCTTGGTGACACGAGGATTTGAACCCACAAACTTGTGGGAAGCTGTGGATTGGTAAACCAATGCCTTACCCACTGAGCTATCTTTGCAACCTGACTCATGCCGTCAATAGGCCTAATGAACCAACATGGCTTCTTTTCCTATACTTCAACACCATATAACATATTGAAAGTAGGCCAAAGAAGTCTTTCAAAAAAGACCAAAAAATAAAACAATCTTTTAAACAGGTCTCTTTAATTAACAAATATATTTACAGTTTAATGTCACAACATAGACAAACTATAAGATTTCAAAAGAAAAAGAAAAAATGTACCATGGCAACATCAGGATTTGAACCCACAACCTTGTGGGAAACTGTTGATTGGTAAACCAACGCCTTACCCACTGAGCTATCTTGGCACCCTTGTGCATGCAGTCAATAGGCCTAATGAACCAACATGGCATCTTTTCATATACTTCAACACCATGTAACATATTAAAAGTAGGCCAAACAAGTCTTTCAAAAAAGACCAAAAAATAAAGCAATCTTTTAAACAGGTCTCTTTAATTAACAAATATATTTACAGTTCAATGTCACAACGTAGACAAACTATAAGATTTCAAAAGAAAAAGAAAAAATTTACCATGGCAACATCAGGATTTGAACCCACAACCTTGTGGGAAACTGTTGATTGGTAAACCAACACCTTACCCACTGAGCTATGGTGGCACCTTTATGCATGCCGTCAATAGGCCTAATGAACCAACATGGCTTCTTTTCCTATACTTCAACACCATATAACATATTAAAAGTAGGCCAAACAAGTCTTCCAAAAAAGACCAAAAAATAAAGCAATCTTTTAAACAGGTCTCTTTAATTAACAAATATATTTACAGTTTAATGTCACAACATAGACAAACTATAAGATTTCAAAAGAAAAAGAAAAAATTTACCATGGCAACATCAGGATTTGAACCCACAACCTTGTGGGAAACTGTTGATTGGTAAACCAACGCCTTACCCACTGAGCTATCTTGGCACCCTTGTGCATGCAGTCAATAGGCCTAATGAACCAACATGGCTTCTTTTCCTATACTTCAACACCATATAACATTATAAGTAGGCCAAACAAGTCTTTCAAAAAAGAACAAGAAATAAAGCAATCTTTTAAACAGGTCTTTTTAATTAACAAATATATTTACAGTTTAATGTCACAAAGGAGACAAACTATTAAATTTCCAAATATATATATATTTTCCTTCGCAACAACTGGATTTGAACCCACAAACTTGAGGGAAACTGCTGATTGATAAACCAACGCCTTACCCACTGAGCTATGGTGGCACCTTTATGCATGCCGTCAATAGGCCTAATGAACCAACATGGCTTCTTTTCCTATACTTCAACACCATATAACATATTAAAAGTAGGCCAAACAAGTCTTCCAAAAAAGACCAAAAAATAAAGCAATCTTTTAAACAGGTCTCTTTAATTAACAAATATATTTACAGTTCAATGTCACAACGTAGACAAACTATAAGATTTAAAAAAAAAAAAGAAAGATTGTACCTTGGCGACACGAGGATTTGAACCCACAAACTTGTGGGAAGCTGTGGATTGGTAAACCAATGCCTTACCCACTGAGCTATCTTTGCACCCTGACTCATGCAGTCAATAGTCCTAATGAACCAACATGGCTTCTTTTCCTATACTTCAACACCATATAACATATTAAAAGTAGGCCAAACAAGTCTTTCAAAAAAGACCAAAAAATAAAACAATCTTTTAAACAGGTCTCTTTAATTAACAAATATATTTACAGTTTAATGTCACAACATAGACAAACTATAAGATTTCAAAAGAAAAAGAAAAAATTTACCATGGCAACATCAGGATTTGAACCCACAACCTTGTGGGAAACTGTTGATTGGTAAACCAACGCCTTACCCACTGAGCTATCTTGGCACGCTTGTGCATGCAGTCAATAGGCCTAATGAACCAACATGGCATCTTTTCATATACTTCAACACCATGTAACATATTAAAAGTAGGCCAAACAAGTCTTTCAAAAAAGACCAAAAAATAAAGCAATCTTTTAAACAGGTCTCTTTAATTAACAAATATATTTACAGTTCAATGTCACAACGTAGACAAACTATAAGATTTCAAAAGAAAAAGAAAAAATTTACCATGGCAACATCAGGATTTGAACCCACAACCTTGTGGGAAACTGCTGATTGGTAAACCAACACCTTACCCACTGAGCTATGGTGGCACCTTTATGCATGCCGTCAATAGGCCTAATGAACCAACATGGCTTCTTTTCCTATACTTCAAGACCATATAACATATTAAAAGTAGGCCAAACAAGTCTTCCAAAAAAGACCTAAAAATAAAGCATTCTTTTAAACAGGTCTCTTTAATTAACAAATATATTTACAGTTTAATGTCACAAAGGAGACAAACTATTAGATTTCCAAAAAAAAATAAAAAATTTTCCTTCACAACAACTGGATTTGAACCCACAACCTTGTGGAAAACTGCTGATTGATAAACCAACGCCTTACCCACTGAGCTATCTTGGCACCCTTATGCATGCAGTTAATAGGCCTAATGAACCAACATGGCTTCTTTTCCTATACTTCAACACCATATAACATATTAAAAGTAGGCCAAACAAGTCTTTCAAAAAAGACCAAAAATAAAGCAATCTTTTAAACAGGTCTCTTTAATTAACAAATATATTTACAGTTCAATGTCACAACGTAGACAAACTATAAGATTTAAAAAAAAAAGAAAGATTGTACCTTGGCGACACGAGGATTTGAACACACAAACTTGTGGGAAGCTGTGAATTGGTAAACCAATGCCTTACCCACTGAGCTACCTTTGCACCCTGACTCATGCGTCAATAGGCCTAATGAACCAACATGGCTTCTTTTCCTATACTTCAACACCATATAACATATTAAAAGTAGGCCAAAGAAGTCTTTCAAAAAAGACCAAAAAATAAAACAATCTTTTAAACAGGTCTCTTTAATTAACAAATATATTTACAGTTTAATGTCACAACATAGACAAACTATAAGATTTCAAAAGAAAAAGAAAAAATTTACCATGGCAACATCAGGATTTGAACCCACAACCTTGTGGGAAACTGTTGATTGGTAAACCAACGCCTTACCCACTGAGCTATCTTGGCACCCTTGTGCATGCAGTCAATAGGCCTAATGAACCAACATGGCATCTTTTCATATACTTCAACACCATGTAACATATTAAAAGTAGGCCAAACAAGTCTTTCAAAAAAGACCAAAAAATAAAGCAATCTTTTAAACAGGTCTCTTTAATTAACAAATATATTTACAGTTCAATGTCACAACGTAGACAAACTATAAGATTTCAAAAGAAAAAGAAAAAATTTACCATGGCAACATCAGGATTTGAACCCACAACCTTGTGGGAAACTGCTGATTGTTAAACCAACACCTTACCCACTGAGCTATGGTGGCACCTTTATGCATGCCGTCAATAGGCCTAATGAACCAACATGGCTTCTTTTCCTATACTTCAACACCATATAATATATTAAAAGTAGGCCAAACAAGTCTTCCAAAAAAGACCAAAAAATAAAGCAATCTTTTAAACAGGTCTCTTTAATTAACAAATATATTTACAGTTCAATGTCACAACGTAGACAAACTATAAGATAAAAAAAAAAAAGAAAGATTGTACCTTGGCGACACGAGGATTTGAACCCACAAACTTGTGGGAAGCTGTGGATTGGTAAACCAATGCCTTACCCACTGAGCTATCTTTGCACCCTGACTCATGCAGTCAATAGGCCTAATGAACCAACATGGCTTCTTTTCCTATACTTCAACACCATATAACATATTAAAAGTAGGCCAAACAAGTCTTTCAAAAAAGACCAAAAAATAAAACAATCTTTTAAACAGGTCTCTTTAATTAACAAATATATTTACAGTTTAATGTCACAACATAGACAAACTATAAGATTTCAAAAGAAAAAGAAAAAATTTACCATGGCAACATCAGGATTTGAACCCACAACCTTGTGGGAAACTGTTGATTGGTAAACCAACACCTTACCCACTGATCTATGGCTGCACCTTTATGCATGCCGTCAATAGGCCTAATGAACCAACATGGCTTCTTTTCCTATACTTCAACACCATATAACATATTAAAAGTAGGCCAAACAAGTCTTCCAAAAAAGACCAAAAAATAAAGCAATCTTTTAAACAGATCTCTTTAATTAACAAATATATTTACAGTTCAATGTCACAACGTAGACAAACTATAAGATTTAAAAAAAAAAAGAAAGATTGTACCTTGGCGACACGAGGATTTGAACCCACAAACTTGTGGGAAGCTGTGGATTGGTAAACCAATGCCTTACCCACTGAGCTATCTTTGCACCCTGACTCATGCAGTCAATAGGCCTAATGAACCAACATGGCTTCTTTTCCTATACTTCAACACCATATAACATATTAAAAGTAGGCCAAACAAGTCTTTCAAAAAAGACCAAAAAATAAAACAATCTTTTAAACAGGTCTCTTTAATTATCAAATATATTTACAGTTTAATGTCACAACATAGACAAACTATAAGATTTCAAAAGAAAAAGAAAAAATTTACCATGGCAACATCAGGATTTGAACCCACAACCTTGTGGGAAACTGTTGATTGGTAAACCAACGCCTTACCCACTGAGCTATCTTGGCACCCTTGTGCATGCAGTCAATAGGCCTAATGAACCAACATGGCATCTTTTCATATACTTCAACACCATGTAACATATTAAAAGTAGGCCAAACAAGTCTTTCAAAAAAGACCAAAAAATAAAACAATCTTTTAAACAGGTCTCTTTAATTAACAAATATATTTACAGTTTAATGTCACAACATAGACAAACTATAAGATTTCAAAAGAAAAAGAAAAAATTTACCATGAGAACATCAGGATTTGAACCCACAACCTTGTGGGAAACTGTTGATTGGTAAACCAACGCCTTACCCACTGAGCTATCTTGGCACCCTTGTGCATGCAGTCAATAGGCCTAATGAACCAACATGGCATCTTTTCATATACTTCAACACCATGTAACATATTAAAAGTAGGCCAAACAAGTCTTTCAAAAAAGACCAAAAAATAAAGCAATCTTTTAAACAGGTCTCTTTAATTAACAAATATATTTACAGTTCAATGTCACAACGTAGACAAACTATAAGATTTCAAAAGAAAAAGAAAAAATTTACCATGGCAACATCAGGATTTGAACCCATAACCTTGTGGGAAACTGCTGATTGGTAAACCAACACCTTACCCACTGAGCTATGGTGGCACCTTTATGCATGCCGTCAATAGGCCTAATGAACCAACATGGCTTCTTTTCCTATACTTTAACACCATATTATATATTAAAAGTAGGCCAAACAAGTCTTCCAAAAAAGACCAAAAAATAAAGCAATCTTTTAAACAGGTCTCTTTAATTAACAAATATATTTACAGTTCAATGTCACAACGTAGACAAACTATAAGATAAAAAAAAAAAAAGAAAGATTGTACCTTGGCGACACGAGGATTTGAACCCACAAACTTGTGGGAAGCTGTGGATTGGTAAACCAATGCCTTACCCACTGAGCTATCTTTGCACCCTGACTCATGCAGTCAATAGGCCTAATGAACCAACATGGCTTCTTTTCCTATACTTCAACACCATATAACATATTAAAAGTAGGCCAAACAAGTCTTTCAAAAAAGACCAAAAAATAAAACAATCTTTTAAACAGGTCTCTTTAATTAACAAATATATTTACAGTTTAATGTCACAACATAGACAAACTATAAGATTTCAAAAGAAAAAGAAAAAATTTACCATGGCAACATCAGGATTTGAACCCACAACCTTGTGGGAAACTGTTGATTGGTAAACCAACGCCTTACCCACTGAGCTATCTTGGCACCCTTGTGCATGCAGTCAATAGGCCTAATGAACCAACATGGCATCTTTTCATATACTTCAACACCATGTAACATATTAAAAGTAGGCCAAACAAGTCTTTCAAAAAAGACCAAAAAATAAAACAATCTTTTAAACAGGTCTCTTTAATTAACAAATATATTTACAGTTTAATGTCACAACATAGACAAACTATAAGATTTCAAAAGAAAAAGAAAAAATTTACCATGAGAACATCAGGATTTGAACCCACAACCTTGTGGGAAACTGTTGATTGGTAAACCAACGCCTTACCCACTGAGCTATCTTGGCACCCTTGTGCATGCAGTCAATAGGCCTAATGAACCAACATGGCATCTTTTCATATACTTCAACACCATGTAACATATTAAAAGTAGGCCAAACAAGTCTTTCAAAAAAGACCAAAAAATAAAGCAATCTTTTAAACAGGTCTCTTTAATTAACAAATATATTTACAGTTCAATGTCACAACGTAGACAAACTATAAGATTTCAAAAGAAAAAGAAAAAATTTACCATGGCAACATCAGGATTTGAACCCATAACCTTGTGGGAAACTGCTGATTGGTAAACCAACACCTTACCCACTGAGCTATGGTGGCACCTTTATGCATGCCGTCAATAGGCCTAATGAACCAACATGGCTTCTTTTCCTATACTTTAACACCATATTATATATTAAAAGTAGGCCAAACAAGTCTTCCAAAAAAGACCAAAAAATAAAGCAATCTTTTAAACAGGTCTCTTTAATTAACAAATATATTTACAGTTCAATGTCACAACGTAGACAAACTATAAGATAAAAAAAAAAAAAGAAAGATTGTACCTTGGCGACACGAGGATTTGAACCCACAAACTTGTGGGAAGCTGTGGATTGGTAAACCAATGCCTTACCCACTGAGCTATCTTTGCACCCTGACTCATGCAGTCAATAGGCCTAATGAACCAACATGGCTTCTTTTCCTATACTTCAACACCATATAACATATTAAAAGTAGGCCAAACAAGTCTTTCAAAAAAGACCAAAAAATAAAACAATCTTTTAAACAGGTCTCTTTAATTAACAAATATATTTACAGTTTAATGTCACAACATAGACAAACTATAAGATTTCAAAAGAAAAAGAAAAAATTTACCATGGCAACATCAGGATTTGAACCCACAACCTTGTGGGAAACTGTTGATTGGTAAACCAACGCCTTACCCACTGAGCTATCTTGGCACCCTTGTGCATGCAGTCGATAGTCCTAATGAACCAACATGGCATCTTTTCATATACTTCAACACCATGTAACATATTAAAAGTAGGCCAAACAAGTCTTTCAAAAAAGACCAAAAAATAAAGCAATCTTTTAAACAGGTCTCTTTAATTAACAAATATATTTACAGTTTAATGTCACAACATAGACAAACTATAAGATTTCAAAAGAAAAAGAAAAAATTTACCATGGCAACATCAGGATTTGAACCCACAACCTTGTGGGAAACTGTTGATTGGTAAACCAACGCCTTACCCACTGAGCTATCTTGGCACCCTTGTGCATGCAGTCAATAGTCCTAATGAACCAACATGGCTTCTTTTCCTATACTTCAACACCATATAACATTATAAGTAGGCCAAACAAGACATTCAAAAAAGAACAAGAAATAAAGCAATCTTTTAAACAGGTCTTTTTAATTAACAAATATATTTACAGTTTAATGTCACAAAGGAGACAAACTATTAAATTTCCAAATATATATATATTTTCCTTCGCAACAACTGGATTTGAACCCACAAACTTGAGGGAAACTGCTGATTGATAAACCAACGCCTTACCCAATGAGCTATCTTGTCACTCTTTTGCATGCAGTCAATAAGCCTAATGAACCAACATGGCTTCTTTTCCTAAACTTCAACACCATATAACTCATATTAAAAATAGGCCAAACAAGTCTTCCAAAAAAGACCAAAAAATAAAGCAATCTTTTAAACAGGTCTCTTTAATTAACAAATATATTTACAGTTCAATGTCACAACGTAGACAAACTATAAGATTTAAAAAAAATAAGAAAGATTGTACCTTGGCGACACGAGGATTTGAACCCACAAACTTGTGGGAAGCTGTGGATTGGTAAACCAATGCCTTACCCACTGAGCTATCTTTGCACCCTGACTCATGCGTCAATAGGCCTAATGAACCAACATGGCTTCTTTTCCTATACTTCAACACCATATAACATATTAAAAGTAGGCCAAAGAAGTCTTTCAAAAAAGACCAAAAAATAAAACAATCTTTTAAACAGGTCTCTTTAATTAACAAATATATTTACAGTTTAATGTCACAACATAGACAAACTATAAGATTTCAAAAGAAAAAGAAAAAATTTACCATGGCAACATCAGGATTTGAACCCACAACCTTGTGGGAAACTGTTGATTGGTAAACCAACGCCTTACCCACTGAGCTATCTTGGCACCCTTGTGCATGCAGTCAATAGGCCTAATGAACCAACATGGCATCTTTTCATATACTTCAACACCATGTAACATATTAAAAGTAGGCCAAACAAGTCTTTCAAAAAAGACCAAAAAATAAAGCAATCTTTTAAACAGGTCTCTTTAATTAACAAATATATTTACAGTTCAATGTCACAACGTAGACAAACTATAAGATTTCAAAAGAAAAAGAAAAAATTTACCATGGCAACATCAGGATTTGAACCCATAACCTTGTGGGAAACTGCTGATTGGTAAACCAACACCTTACCCACTGAGCTATGGTGGCACCTTTATGCATGGCGTCAATAGGCCTAATGAACCAACATGGCTTCTTTTCCTATACTTCAACACCATATAACATATTAAAAGTAGGCCAAACAAGTCTTCCAAAAAAGACCAAAAAATAAAGCAATCTTTTAAACAGGTCTCTTTAATTAACAAATATATTTACAGTTCAATGTCACAACGTAGACAAACTATAAGATTCAAAAAAAAAAAGAAAGATTGTACCTTGGCGACACGAGGATTTGAACCCACAAACTTGTGGGAAGCTGTGGATTGGTAAATCAATGCCTTACCCACTGAGCTATCTTTGCACCCTGACTCATGCAGTCAATAGGCCTAATGAACCAACATGGCTTCTTTTCCTATACTTCAACACCATATAACATATTAAAAGTAGGCCAAACAAGTCTTTCAAAAAAGACCAAAAAATAAAACAATCTTTTAAACAGGTCTCTTTAATTAACAAATATATTTACAGTTTAATGTCACAACATAGACAAACTATAAGATTTCAAAAGAAAAAGAAAAAATTTACCATGGCAACATCAGGATTTGAACCCACAACCTTGTGGGAAACTGTTGATTGGTAAACCAACGCCTTACCCACTGAGCTATCTTGGCACCCTTGTGCATGCAGTCAATAGGCCTAATGAACCAACATGGCATCTTTTCATATACTTCAACACCATGTAACATATTAAAAGTAGGCCAAACAAGTCTTTCAAAAAAGACCAAAAAATAAAGCAATCTTTTAAACAGGTCTCTTTAATTAACAAATATATTTACAGTTCAATGTCACAACGTAGACAAACTATAAGATTTCAAAAGAAAAAGAAAAAATTTACCATGGCAACATCAGGATTTGAACCCACAACCTTGTGGGAAACTGCTGATTGGTAAACCAACACCTTACCCACTGAGCTATGGTGGCACCTTTATGCATGCCGTCAATAGGCCTAATGAACCAACATGGCTTCTTTTCCTATACTTCAACACCATATAACATATTAAAAGTAGGCCAAACAAGTCTTCCAAAAAAGACCAAAAAATAAAGCAATCTTTTAAACAGGTCTCTTTAATTAACAAATATATTTACAGTTCAATGTCACAACGTAGACAAACTATAAGATTAAAAAAAAAAAAAGAAAGATTGTACCTTGGCGACACGAGGATTTGAACCCACAAACTTGTGGGAAGCTGTGGATTGGTAAACCAATGCCTTACCCACTGAGCTATCTTTGCACCCTGACTCATGCAGTCAATAGGCCTAATGAACCAACATGGCTTCTTTTCCTATACTTCAACACCATATAACATATTAAAAGTAGGCCAAACAAGTCTTTCAAAAAAGACCAAAAAATAAAACAATCTTTTAAACAGGTCTCTTTAATTAACAAATATATTTACAGTTTAATGTCACAACATAGACAAACTATAAGATTTCAAAAGAAAAAGAAAAAATTTACCATGGCAACATCAGGATTTGAACCCACAACCTTGTGGGAAACTGTTGATTGGTAAACCAACGCTTTACCCACTGAGCTATCTTGGCACGCTTGTGCATGCAGTCAATAGGCCTAATGAACCAACATGGCATCTTTTCATATACTTCAACACCATGTAACATATTAAAAGTAGGCCAAACAAGTCTTTCAAAAAAGACCAAAAAATAAAGCAATCTTTTAAACAGGTCTCTTTAATTATCAAATATATTTACAGTTCAATGTCACAACGTAGACAAACTATAAGATTTCAAAAGAAAAAGAAAAAATTTACCATGGCAACATTAGGATTTGAACCCACAACCTTGTGGGAAACTGCTGATTGGTAAACCAACACCTTACCCACTGAGCTATGGTGGCACCTTTATGCATGCCGTCAATAGGCCTAATGAACCAACATGGCTTCTTTTCCTATACTTCAAGACCATATAACATATTAAAAGTAGGCCAAACAAGTCTTCCAAAAAAGACCTAAAAATAAAGCATTCTTTTAAACAGGTCTCTTTAATTAACAAATATATTTACAGTTTAATGTCACAAAGGAGACAAACTATTAGATTTCCAAAAAAAAAATAAAAAATTTTCCTTCACAACAACTGGATTTGAACCCACAACCTTGTGGGAAACTGCTGTTTGATAAACCAACGCCTTACCCACTGAGCTATCATGGCACCCTTATGCATGCAGTTAATAGGCCTAATGAACCAACATGGCTTCTTTTCCTATACTTCAACACCATATAACATATTAAAAGTAGGCCAAACAAGTCTTTCAAAAAAGACCAAAAATAAAGCAATCTTTTAAACAGGTCTCTTTAATTAACAAATATATTTACAGTTCAATGTCACAACGTAGACAAACTATAAGATTTAAAAAAAAAAGAAAGATTGTACCTTGGCGACACGAGGATTTGAACCCACAAACTTGTGGGAAGCTGTGAATTGGTAAACCAATGCCTTACCCACTGAGCTATCTTTGCACCCTGACTCATGCGTCAATAGGCCTAATGAACCAACATGGCTTCTTTTCCTATACTTCAACACCATATAACATATTAAAAGTAGGCCAAAGAAGTCTTTCAAAAAAGACCAAAAAATAAAACAATCTTTTAAACAGGTCTCTTTAATTAACAAATATATTTACAGTTTAATGTCACAACATAGACAAACTATAAGATTTCAAAAGAAAAAGAAAAAATTTACCATGGCAACATCAGGATTTGAACCCACAACCTTGTGGGAAACTGTTGATTGGTAAACCAACGCCTTACCCACTGAGCTATCTTGGCACCCTTGTGCATGCAGTCAATAGGCCTAATGAACCAACATGGCATCTTTTCATATACTTCAACACCATGTAACATATTAAAAGTAGGCCAAACAAGTCTTTCAAAAAAGACCAAAAAATAAAACAATCTTTTAAACAGGTCTCTTTAATTAACAAATATATTTACAGTTTAATGTCACAACATAGACAAACTATAAGATTTCAAAAGAAAAAGAAAAAATTTACCATGGCAACATCAGGATTTGAACCCACAACCTTGTGGGAAACTGTTGATTGGTAAACCAACGCCTTACCCACTGAGCTATCTTGGCACCCTTGTGCATGCAGTCAATAGGCCTAATGAACCAACATGGCATCTTTTCATATACTTCAACACCATGTAACATATTTAAAGTAGGCCAAACAAGTCTTTCAAAAAAGACCAAAAAATAAAACAATCTTTTAAACAGGTCTCTTTAATTAACAAATATATTTACAGTTTAATGTCACAACATAAACAAACTATAAGATTTCAAAAGAAAAAGAAAAAATTTACCATGAGAACATCAGGATTTGAACCCACAACCTTGTGGGAAACTGTTGATTGGTAAACCAACGCCTTACCCACTGAGCTATCTTGGCACCCTTGTGCATGCAGTCAATAGGCCTAATGAACCAACATGGCATCTTTTCATATACTTCAACACCATGTAACATATTAAAAGTAGGCCAAACAAGTCTTTCAAAAAAGACCAAAAAATAAAGCAATCTTTTAAACAGGTCTCTTTAATTAACAAATATATTTACAGTTTAATGTCACAACATAGACAAACTATAAGATTTCAAAAGAAAAAGAAAAAATTTACCATGGCAACATCAGGATTTGAACCCATAACCTTGTGGGAAACTGTTGATTGGTAAACCAACGCCTTACCCACTGAGCTATCTTGGCACCCTTGTGCATGCAGTCAATAGGCCTAATGAACCAACATGGCATCTTTTCATATACTTCAACACCATGTAACATATTAAAAGTAGGCCAAACAAGTCTTTCAAAAAAGACTAAAAAATAAAACAATCTTTTAAACAGGTCTCTTTAATTAACAAATATATTTACAGTTTAATGTCACAACATAAACAAACTATAAGATTTCAAAAGAAAAAATTTACCATGAGAACATCAGGATTTGAACCCACAACCTTGTGGGAAACTGTTGATTGGTAAACCAACGCCTTACCCACTGAGCTATCTTGGCACCCTTGTGCATGCAGTCAATAGGCCTAATGAACCAACATGGCATCTTTTCATATACTTCAACACCATGTAACATATTAAAAGTAGGCCAAACAAGTCTTTCAAAAAAGACCAAAAAATAAAGCAATCTTTTAAACAGGTCTCTTTAATTAACAAATATATTTACAGTTCAATGTCACAACGTAGACAAACTATAAGATTTCAAAAGAAAAAAAAAAAATTTACCATGGCAACATCAGGATTTGAACCCATAACCTTGTGGGAAACTGCTGATTGGTAAACCAACACCTTACCCACTGAGCTATGGTGGCACCTTTATGCATGCCGTCAATAGGCCTAATGAACCAACATGGCTTCTTTTCCTATACTTCAACACCATATAACATATTAAAAGTAGGCCAAACAAGTCTTCCAAAAAAGACCAAAAAATAAAGCAATCTTTTAAACAGGTCTCTTTAATTAACAAATATATTTACAGTTCAATGTCACAACGTAGACAAACTATAAGATTTAAAAAAAAAAAAGAAAGATTGTACCTTGGCGACACTAGGATTTGAACCCACAAACTTGTGGGAAGCTGTGGATTGGTAAACCAATGCCTTACCCACTGAGCTATCTTTGCACCCTAACTCATGCAGTCAATAGGCCTAATGAACCAACATGGCTTCTTTTCCTATACTTCAACACCATATAACATATTAAAAGTAGGCCAAACAAGTCTTTCAAAAAAGACCAAAAAATAAAACAATCTTTTAAACAGGTCTCTTTAATTAACAAATATATTTACAGTTTAATGTCACAACATAGACAAACTATAAGATTTTAAAAGAAAAAGAAAAAATTTACCATGAGAACATCAGGATTTGAACCCACAACCTTGTGGGAAACTGTTGATTGGTAAACCAACGCCTTACCCACTGAGCTATCTTGGCACCCTTGTGCATGCAGTCAATAGGCCTAATGAACCAACATGGCATCTTTTCATATACTTCAACACCATGTAACATATTAAAAGTAGGCCAAACAAGTCTTTCAAAAAAGACCAAAAAATAAAGCAATCTTTTAAACAGGTCTCTTTAATTAACAAATATATTTACAGTTCAATGTCACAACATAGACAAACTATAAGATTTCAAAAGAAAAAGAAAAAATTTACCATGGCAACATCAGGATTTGAACCCACAACCTTGTGGGAAACTGTTGATTGGTAAACCAACGCCTTACCCACTGAGCTATCTTGGCACCCTTGTGCATGCAGTCAATAGTCCTAATGAACCAACATGGCATCTTTTCATATACTTCAACACCATGTAACATATTAAAAGTAGGCCAAACAAGTCTTTCAAAAAAGACCAAAAAATAAAGCAATCTTTTAAACAGGTCTCTTTAATTAACAAATATATTTACAGTTCAATGTCACAACGTAGACAAACTATAAGATTTCAAAAGAAAAAGAAAAAATTTACCATGGCAACATCAGGATTTGAACCCACAACCTTGTGGGAAACTGCTGATTGGTAAACCAACACCTTACCCACTGAGCTATGGTGGCACCTTTATGCATGCCGTCAATAGGCCTAATGAACCAACATGGCTTCTTTTCCTATACTTCAAGACCATATAACATATTAAAAGTAGGCCAAACAAGTCTTCCAAAAAAGACCTAAAAATAAAGCATTCTTTTAAACAGGTCTCTTTAATTAACAAATATATTTACAGTTTAATGTCACAAAGGAGACAAACTATTAGATTTCCAAAAAAAAATAAAAATTTTTCCTTCACAACAACTGGATTTGAACCCACAACCTTGTGGGAAACTGCTGTTTGATAAACCAACGCCTTACCCACTGAGCTATCATGGCACCCTTATGCATGCAGTTAATAGGCCTAATGAACCAACATGGCTTCTTTTCCTATACTTCAACACCATATAACATATTAAAAGTAGGCCAAACAAGTCTTTCAAAAAAGACCAAAAATAAAGCAATCTTTTAAACAGGTCTCTTTAATTAACAAATATATTTACAGTTCAATGTCACAACATAGACAAACTATAAGATTTCAAAAGAAAAAGAAAAAATTTACCATGGCAACATCAGGATTTGAACCCACAACCTTGTGGGAAACTGTTGATTGGTAAACCAACGCCTTACCCACTGAGCTATCTTGGCACCCTTGTGCATGCAGTCAATAGTCCTAATGAACCAACATGGCATCTGTTCATATACTTCAACACCATGTAACATATTAAAAGTAGGCCAAACAAGTCTTTCAAAAAAGACCAAAAAATAAAGCAATCTTTTAAACAGGTCTCTTTAATTAACAAATATATTTACAGTTCAATGTCACAACGTAGACAAACTATAAGATTTCAAAAGAAAAAGAAAAAATTTACCATGGCAACATCAGGATTTGAACCCACAACCTTGTGGGAAACTGCTGATTGGTAAACCAACACCTTACCCACTGAGCTATGGTGGCACCTTTATGCATGCCGTCAATAGGCCTAATGAACCAACATGGCTTCTTTTCCTATACTTCAAGACCATATAACATATTAAAAGTAGGCCAAACAAGTCTTCCAAAAAAGACCTAAAAATAAAGCATTCTTTTAAACAGGTCTCTTTAATTAACAAATATATTTACAGTTTAATGTCACAAAGGAGACAAACTATTAGATTTCCAAAAAAAAATAAAAATTTTTCCTTCACAACAACTGGATTTGAACCCACAACCTTGTGGGAAACTGCTGTTTGATAAACCAACGCCTTACCCACTGAGCTATCATGGCACCCTTATGCATGCAGTTAATAGGCCTAATGAACCAACATGGCTTCTTTTCCTATACTTCAACACCATATAACATATTAAAAGTAGGCCAAACAAGTCTTTCAAAAAAGACCAAAAATAAAGCAATGTTTTAAACAGGTCTCTTTAATTAACAAATATATTTACAGTTCAATGTCACAACGTAGACAAACTATAAGATTTAAAAAAAAAAGAAAGATTGTACCTTGGCGACACGAGGATTTGAACCCACAAACTTGTGGGAAGCTGTGAATTGGTAAACCAATGCCTTACCCACTGAGCTATCTTTGCACCCTGACTCATGCGTCAATAGGCCTAATGAACCAACATGGCTTCTTTTCCTATACTTCAACACCATATAACATATTAAAAGTAGGCCAAAGAAGTCTTTCAAAAAAGACCAAAAAATAAAACAATCTTTTAAACAGGTCTCTTTAATTAACAAATATATTTACAGTTTAATGTCACAACATAGACAAACTATAAGATTTCAAAAGAAAAAGAAAAAATTTACCATGGCAACATCAGGATTTGAACCCACAACCTTGTGGGAAACTGTTGATTGGTAAACCAACGCCTTACCCACTGAGCTATCTTGGCACCCTTGTGCATGCAGTCAATAGGCCTAATGAACCAACATGGCATCTTTTCATATACTTCAACACCATGTAACATATTAAAAGTAGGCCAAACAAGTCTTTCAAAAAAGACCAAAAAATAAAACAATATTTTAAACAGGTCTCTTTAATTAACAAATATATTTACAGTTTAATGTCACAACATAAACAAACTATAAGATTTCAAAAGAAAAAGAAAAAATTTGCCATGAGAACATCAGGATTTGAACCCACAACCTTGTGGGAAACTGTTGATTGGTAAACCAACGCCTTACCCACTGAGCTATCTTGGCACCCTTGTGCATGCAGTCAATAGGCCTAATGAACCAACATGGCATCTTTTCATATACTTCAACACCATGTAACATATTAAAAGTAGGCCAAACAAGTCTTTCAAAAAAGACCAAAAAATAAAGCAATCTTTTAAACAGGTCTCTTTAATTAACAAATATATTTACAGTTTAATGTCACAACATAGACAAACTATAAGATTTCAAAAGAAAAAGAAAAAATTTACCATGGCAACATCAGGATTTGAACCCATAACCTTGTGGGAAACTGTTGATTGGTAAACCAACGCCTTACCCACTGAGCTATCTTGGCACCCTTGTGCATGCAGTCAATAGGCCTAATGAACCAACATGGCATCTTTTCATATACTTCAACACCATGTAACATATTAAAAGTAGGCCAAACAAGTCTTTCAAAAAAGACCAAAAAATAAAACAATCTTTTAAACAGGTCTCTTTAATTAACAAATATATTTACAGTTTAATGTCACAACATAAACAAACTATAAGATTTCAAAAGAAAAAATTTACCATGAGAACATCAGGATTTGAACCCACAACCTTGTGGGAAACTGTTGATTGGTAAACCAACGCCTTACCCACTGAGCTATCTTGGCACCCTTGTGCATGCAGTCAATAGGCCTAATGAACCAACATGGCATCTTTTCATATACTTCAACACCATGTAACATATTAAAAGTAGGCCAAACAAGTCTTTCAAAAAAGACCAAAAAATAAAGCAATCTTTTAAACAGGTCTCTTTAATTAACAAATATATTTACAGTTCAATGTCACAACGTAGACAAACTATAAGATTTCAAAAGAAAAAGAAAAAATTTACCATGGCAACATCAGGATTTGAACCCATAACCTTGCGGGAAACTGCTGATTGGTAAACCAACACCTTACCCACTGAGCTATGGTGGCACCTTTATGCATGCCGTCAATAGGCCTAATGAACCAACATGGCTTCTTTTCCTATACTTCAACACCATATAACATATTAAAAGTAGGCCAAACAAGTCTTCCAAAAAAGACCAAAAAATAAAGCAATCTTTTAAACAGGTCTCTTTAATTAACAAATATATTTACAGTTCAATGTCACAACGTAGACAAACTATAAGATTTAAAAAAAAAAAGAAAGATTGTACCTTGGCGACACGAGGATTTGAACCCACAAAGTTGTGGGAAGCTGTGTATTGGTAAACCAATGCCTTACCCACTGAGCTATCTTTGCACCCTAACTCATGCAGTCAATAGGCCTAATGAACCAACATGGCTTCTTTTCCTATACTTCAACACCATATAACATATTAAAAGTAGGCCAAACAAGTCTTTCAAAAAAGACCAAAAAATAAAACAATCTTTTAAACAGGTCTCTTTAATTAACAAATATATTTACAGTTTAATGTCACAACATAGACAAACTATAAGATTTCAAAAGAAAAAGAAAAAATTTACCATGGCAACATCAGGATTTGAACCCACAACCTTGTGGGAAACTGTTGATTAGTAAACCAACGCCTTACCCACTGAGCTATCTTGGCACCCTTGTGCATGCAGTCAATAGTCCTAATGAACCAACATGGCATCTTTTCATATACTTCAACACCATGTAACATATTAAAAGTAGGCCAAACAAGTCTTTCAAAAACGACCAAAAAATAAAGCAATCTTTTAAACAGGTCTCTTTAATTAACAAATATATTTACAGCTCAATGTCACAACGTAGACAAACTATAAGATTTCAAAAGAAAAAGAAAAAATTTACCATGGCAACATCAGGATTTGAACCCACAACCTTGTGGGAAACTGCTGATTGGTAAACCAACACCTTACCCACTGAGCTATGGTGGCACCTTTATGCATGCCGTCAATAGGCCTAATGAACCAACATGGCTTCTTTTCCTATACTTCAACACCATATAACATATTAAAAGTAGGCCAAACAAGTCTTCCAAAAAAGACCAAAAAAAAAAAAGCAATCTTTTAAACAGGTCTCTTTAATTAACAAATATATTTACAGTTCAATGTCACAACGTAGACAAACTATAAGATTTAAAAAAAAAAAAAAAGATTGTACCTTGGCGACACGAGGATTTGAACCCACAAACTTGTGGGAAGCGGTGGATTGGTAAACCAATGCCTTACCCACTGAGCTATCTTTGCACCCTGACTCATGCAGTCAATAGGCCTAATGAACCAACATGGCTTCTTTTCCTATACTTCAACACCATATAACATTAAAAGTAGGCCAAACAAGTCTTTCAAAAAAGACCAAAAAATAAAGCAATCTTTTAAACAGGTCTCTTTAATTAACAAATATATTTACAGTTCAATGTCACAACGTAGACAAACTATAAGATTTCAAAAGAAAAAGAAAAAATTTACCATGGCAACATCAGGATTTGAACCCACAACCTTGTGGGAAACTGTTGATTTGTAAACCAACACCTTACCCACTAAGCTATGGTGGGACCTTTATGCATGCCGTCATTAGGCCTAATGAACCAACATGGCTTCTTTTCCTATACTTCAACACCATATAACATATTAAAAGTAGGCCAAACAAGTCTTTCAAAAAAGACCAAAAAATAAAACAATCTTTTAAACAGGTCTCTTTAATTAACAAATATATTTACAGTTTAATGTCACAACATAGACAATCTATAAGATTTCAAAAGAAAAAGAAAAAATTTACCATGGCAACATCAGGATTTGAACCAACAACCTTGTGGGAAACTGTTGATTGGTAAACCAACGCCTTACCCACTGAGCTATCTTGGCACCCTTATGCATGCAGTCAATAGGCCTAATGAACCAACATGGCTTCTTTTCCTATACTTCAACACCATATAACATTATAAGTAGGCCAAACAAGTCTTCCAAAAAAGAACAAGAAATAAAGCAATCTTTTAAACAGGTCTTTTTAATTAACAAATATATTTACAGTTTAATGTCACAACGTAGACAAACTATAAGATTTTAAAAAAAAAAGAAAGATTGTACCTTGGCGACACGAGGATTTGAACCCACAAACTTGTGGGAAGCTGTGGATTGGTAAACCAATGCCTTACCCACTGAGCTATCTTTGCACCCTGACTCATGCGTCAATAGGCCTAATGAACCAACATGGCTTCTTTTCCTATACTTCAACACCATATAACATATTAAAAGTAGGCCAAAGAAGTCTTTCAAAAAAGACCAAAAAATAAAACAATCTTTTAAACAGGTCTCTTTAATTAACAAATATATTTACAGTTTAATGTCACAACATAGACAAACTATAAGATTTCAAAAGAAAAAGAAAAAATTTACCATGGCAACATCAGGATTTGAACCCACAACCTTGTGGGAAACTGTTGATTGGTAAACCAACGCCTTACCCACTGAGCTATCTTGGCACCCTTGTGCATGCAGTCAATAGGCCTAATGAACCAACATGGCATCTTTTCATATACTTCAACACCATGTAACATATTAAAAGTAGGCCAAACAAGTCTTTCAAAAAAGACCAAAAAATAATGCAATCTTTTAAACAGGTCTCTTTAATTAACAAATATATTTACAGTTCAATGTCACAACGTAGACAAACTATAAGATTTAAAAAAAAAAAGAAAGATTGTACCTTGGCGACACGAGGATTTGAACCCACAAACTTGTGGGAAGCTGTAGATTGGTAAACCAATGCCTTACCCACTGAGCTATCTTCGCACCCTGACTCATGCAGTCAATAGGCCTAATGAACCAACATGGCTTCTTTTCCTATACTTCAACACCATATAACATATTAAAAGTAGGCCAAACAAGTCTTTCAAAAAAGACCAAAAAATAAAACAATCTTTTAAACAGGTCTCTTTAATTAACAAATATATTTACAGTTTAATGTCACAACATAGACAAACTATAAGATTTCAAAAGAAAAAGAAAAAATTTACCATGGCAACATCAGGATTTGAACCCACAACCTTGTGGGAAACTGTTGATTGGTAAACCAACGCCTTACCCACTGAGCTATCTTGGCACCCTTGTGCATGCAGTCAATAGGCCTAATGAACCAACATGGCATCTTTTCATATACTTCAACACCATGTAACATATTAAAAGTAGGCCAAACAAGTCTTTCAAAAAAGACCAAAAAATAAAACAATCTTTTAAACAGGTCTCTTTAATTAACAAATATATTTACAGTTTAATGTCACAACATAGACAAACTATAAGATTTCAAAAGAAAAAGAAAAAATTTACCATTGCAACATCAGGATTTGAACCCACAACCTTGTGGGACACTGTTGATTGGTAAACCAACGCCTTACCCACTGAGCTATCTTGGCACCCTTGTGCATGCAGTCAATAGGCCTAATGAACCAACATGGCATCTTTTCATATACTTCAACACCATGTAACATATTAAAAGTAGGCCAAACAAGTCTTTCAAAAAAGACCAAAAAATAAAGCAATCTTTTAAACAGGTCTCTTTAATTAACAAATATATTTACAGTTCAATGTCACAACGTAGACAAACTATAAGATTTCAAAAGAAAAAGAAAAAATTTACCATGGCAACATCAGGATTTGAACCCATAACCTTGCGGGAAACTGCTGATTGGTAAACCAACACCTTACCCACTGAGCTATGGTGGCACCTTTATGCATGGCGTCAATAGGCCTAATGAACCAACATGGCTTCTTTTCCTATACTTCAACACCATATAACATATTAAAAGTAGGCCAAACAAGTCTTCCAAAAAAGACCAAAAAATAAAGCAATCTTTTAAACAGGTCTCTTTAATTAACAAATATATTTACAGTTCAATGTCACAACGTAGACAAACTATAAGATTTAAAAAAAAAAAAGAAAGATTGTACCTTGGCGACACGAGGATTTGAACCCACAAACTTGTGGGAAGCTGTGGATTGGTAAATCAATGCCTTACCCACTGAGCTATCTTTGCACCCTGACTCATGCAGTCAATAGGCCTAATGAACCAACATGGCTTCTTTTCCTATACTTCAACACCATATAACATATTAAAAGTAGGCCAAACAAGTCTTTCAAAAAAGACCAAAAAATAAAACAATCTTTTAAACAGGTCACTTTAATTAACAAATATATTTACAGTTTAATGTCACAACATAGACAAACTATAAGATTTCAAAAGAAAAAGAAAAAATTTACCATGGCAACATCAGGATTTGAACCCACAACCTTGTGGGAAACTGTTGATTGGTAAACCAACGCCTTACCCACTGAGCTATCTTGGCACCCTTGTGCATGCAGTCAATAGGCCTAATGAACCAACATGGCATCTTTTCATATACTTCAACACCATGTAACATATTAAAAGTAGGCCAAACAAGTCTTTCAAAAAAGACCAAAAAATAAAGCAATCTTTTAAACAGGTCTCTTTAATTAACAAATATATTTACAGTTCAATGTCACAACGTAGACAAACTATAAGATTTCAAAAGAAAAAGAAAAAATTTACCATGGCAACATCAGGATTTGAACCCACAACCTTGTGGGAAACTGCTGATTGGTAAACCAACACCTTACCCACTGAGCTATGGTGGCACCTTTATGCATGCCGTCAATAGGCCTAATGAACCAACATGGCTTCTTTTCCTATACTTCAACACCATATAACATATTAAAAGTAGGCCAAACAAGTCTTCCAAAAAAGACCAAAAAATAAAGCAATCTTTTAAACAGGTCTCTTTAATTAACAAATATATTTACAGTTCAATGTCACAACGTAGACAAACTATAAGATTTAAAAAAAAAAAAGAAAGATTGTACCTTGGCGACAGGAGGATTTGAACCCACAAACTTGTGGGAAGCTGTGGATTGGTAAAACAATGCCTTACCCACTGAGCTATCTTTGCACCCTGACTCATGCAGTCAATACGCCTAATGAACCAACATGGCTTCTTTTCCTATACTTCAACACCATATAACATATTAAAAGTAGGCCAAACAAGTCTTTCAAAAAAGACCAAAAAATAAAACAATCTTTTAAACAGGTCTCTTTAATTAACAAATATATTTACAGTTTAATGTCACAACATAGACAAACTATAAGATTTCAAAAGAAAAAGAAAAAATTTACCATGGCAACATCAGGATTTGAACCCACAACCTTGTGGGAAACTGTTGATTGGTAAACCAACGCCTTACCCACTGAGCTATCTTGGCACGCTTGTGCATGCAGTCAATAGGCCTAATGAACCAACATGGCATCTTTTCATATACTTCAACACCATGTAACATATTAAAAGTAGGCCAAACAAGTCTTTCAAAAAAGACCAAAAAAAAAACAATCTTTTAAACAGGTCTCTTTAATTAACAAATATATTTACAGTTCAATGTCACAACGTAGACAAACTATAAGATTTCAAAAGAAAAAGAAAAAATTTACCATGGCAACATCAGGATTTGAACCCACAACCTTGTGGGAAACTGCTGATTGGTAAACCAACACCTTACCCACTGAGCTATGGTGGCACCTTTATGCATGCCGTCAATAGGCCTAATGAACCAACATGGCTTCTTTTCCTATACTTCAAGACCATATAACATATTAAAAGTAGGCCAAACAAGTCTTCCAAAAAAGACCTAAAAATAAAGCATTCTTTTAAACAGGTCTCTTTAATTAACAAATATATTTACAGTTTAATGTCACAAAGGCGACAAACTATTAGATTTCCAAAAAAAAATAAAAAAATTTCCTTCACAACAACTGGATTTGAACCCACAACCTTGTGGGAAACTGCTGATTGATAAACCAACGCCTTACCCACTGAGCTATCTTGGCACCCTTATGCATGCAGTTAATAGGCCTAATGAACCAACATGGCTTCTTTTCCTATACTTCAACACCATATAACATATTAAAAGTAGGCCAAACAAGTCTTTCAAAAAAGACCAAAAATAAAGCAATCTTTTAAACAGGTCTCTTTAATTAACAAATATATTTACAGTTCAATGTCACAACGTAGACAAACTATAAGATTTAAAAAAAAAAAGAAAGATTGTACCTTGGCGACACGAGGATTTGAACCCACAAACTTGTGGGAAGCTGTTGATTGGTAAACCAAGACCTTACCCTCTGAGCTATCTTGGCACCCTTATCCATGCAGTCAATAGGCCTAATGAACCAACATGGCTTCTTTTCCTATACTTCAACACCATATAACATTATAAGTAGGCCAAACAAGACTTTCAAAAAAGAACAAGAAATAAAGCAATCTTTTAAACAGGTCTCTTTAATTAACAAATATATTTACAGTTTAATGTCACAAAGGAGACAAACTATTAGATTTCCAAAAAAATATATATATATTTTCCTTCGCAACAACTGGATTTAAACCCACAACCTTGAGGAAAACTGCTGATTGATAAACCAACGCCTTACCCACTGAGCTATCTTGTCACTCTTTTGCATGCAGTCAATAGGCCTAATGAACCAACATGGCTTCTTTGTCTATACTTGAACACCATGTAACTCATATTAAAAGTAGGCCAAACAAGTCTTCCAAAAAAAGACCAAAAAATAAAGCAATCTTTTAAACAGGTCTCTTTAATTAACAAATATATTTACAGTTTAATGTCACAAAGGAGACAAACTATTAGATTTCCAAAAAAATTATATATATATTTTCATTTGCAACAACTGGATTTGAACCCACAACCTTGAAGGAAACTGCTGCTTGATAAACCAACGCCTTACCCACTGAGCTATCTTGGCACCCTTATGCAAGCAGTCAATATGCCTAATGAACCAACATGGCCTCTTTTCCTATACTTCAACACCATATAACATATTAAAAGTAGGCCAAACAAGTCTTTCAAAAAAGACCAAAAATAAAGCAATCTTTTAAACAGGTCTCTTTAATTAACAAATATATTTACAGTTCAATGTCACAACGTAGACAAACTATAAGATTTGAAAAAAAAAAGAAAGATTGTACCTTGGCGACACGAGGATTTGAACCCACAAACTTGTGGGAAGCTGTTGATTGATAAACCAATGCCTTACCCACTGAGCTATCTTTGCACCCTGATTCATGCAGTCAATAGGCCTAATGAACCAACATGGCTTCTTTTCCTATACTTCAACACCATATAACATATTAAAAGTAGGCCAAACAAGTCTTCCAAAAAAGACCAAAAAATAAAGCAATCTTTTAAACAGGTCTCATTAATTAACAAATATATTTACAGTTCAATGTCACAACGTAGACAAACGATAATATTTCAAAAGGAAAAGAAAAAAATTACCTTGGCGACATCAGGATTTGAACCCACAACCTTGTGGAAACCTGCTGATTGATAAACCAACGCCTTACCCACTGAGCTATCTTGTTACTCTTTTGCATGCAGTCAATAGTCCTAATGAACCAACATAGCTTCTCTTCCTATACTTCAACACCATGTAACTCATATTAAAAATAGGGCAAACAAGTCTTTCAAAAAAGACCAGAAAATTAAGCAATCTTTTAAACAGGTCTTTTTAATTAACAAATATATGTACAGTTTAATGTCACAACGTAGACAAACTATGAGATTTCAAAAGAAAAAGAAAAATTGTACCTTGGGGACAACAGAATTTGAACCCACAAACTTGTGGGAAGCTGTTGATTGGTAAACCAACGCCTTAACCACTGAGCTATCTTGGCACCCTTATCCATTCAGTCAATAGGCCTAATGAACCAACATGGGTTCTTTTCCTATACTTCAACACCATATAACATTATAAGTAGGCCAAACAAGACTTTCAAAAAAGAACAAAAAATAAAGCAATCTTTTAAACAGGTCTTTTTAAGTAACAAATATATTTACAGTTTAATGTCACAAAGGAGACAAACTATTAGATTTCCAAAAAAATATATATATATATATTCTTCTTCGCAACAACTGGATTTGAACCCACAAATTTGTTCGAAACTGCTGATTGATAAACCAACGCCTTACCCACTGAGCTATTTTGTCACTCTTTTGCATGCAGTCAATAGGCCTAATGAACCAACATGGCTTCTTTTCCTATACTTCAACACCATGTAACTCATATTAAAAAAAGGCCAAACAAGTCTTCCAAAAAAGACCAAAAAATAAAGCAACTTCTAAACAGGTCTCTTTAATTAACAAATATATTTACAGTTCAATGTCACAACGTAGACAAACTATAAGATTTCAAAAGGAAAATAAAAAAATTACCTTGGCGACACCAGGATTTGAACCCACAACCTTGTGGGAACCTGCTAATTGGCAAACCAACACCTTACCCACTGAGCTATCTTGGCACCCTTATGCATGCAGTCAATATGCCTAATGAACCAACATGGCTTCTTTGTCTATACTTCAACACCATGTAACTCATATTAAAAATAGGCCAAACAAGACTTTCAAAAAAGACCAAGAAAAAAAGCAATCTTTTAAACAGGTCTTTTTAATTAACAAATGTATGTACAGTTTAATGTCACAACGTAGACAAACTATAAGATTTCAAAAGAAAAAGAAAGATTGTACCTTGGCGAAACGAGGATTTAAACCCACAATCTTGTGGGAAACTGTTGATTGGTAAACCAACGCCTTACCCACTTAGCTATTTAGGAACCCTTATGTATGCAGTCAATAGGCCTAATGAACCAACATGGCTTCTTTTCATATACTTCAACACCATGTAACTCATTTTAAAAATAGGCCAAACAAGTCTTTCAAAAAAGACCAAAAAATAAAGCAATCTTTTAAACAGGTCTCTTTAATTAACAAATATATTTACAGTTGAATGTCACAACGTAGACAAACTATAAGATTTCAAAAGGAAAAGAAAAAAATTACCTTGGCGACACCAGGATTTGAACCCACAACCTTGTGGAAACCTGTTGATTGGTAAACCAACGCCTTACCCACTGAGCTATCTTGGCACCCTTAGCCATGCAGTCAATAGGCCTAATGAACCAACATGGGTTCTTTTCCTATACTTCAACAATATATAACATTATAAGTAGGCCAAACAAGACTTTCAAAAAAGAACAAAAAATAAAGCAATCTTTTAAACAGGTCTTTTTAAGTAACAAATATATTTACAGTTTAATGTCACAAAGGAGACAAACTATTAGATTTCCAAAAAAATATATGTATATATATATTCTTCTTCGCAACAACTGGATTTGAACCCACAAACTTGTGGGAAACTGCTGATTGATAAACCAACGCCTTACCCACTGAGCTATCTTGTCACTCTTTTGCATGCAGTCAATAGGCCTAATGAACCAACATGGCTTCTTTTCCTATACTTCAACACCATGTAACCCATATTAAAAAAAGGCCAAACAAGTCTTCCAAAAAAGACCAAAAAATAAAGCAACTTCTAAACAGGTCTCTTTAATTAACAAATATATTTACAGTTCAATGTCACAATGTAGACAAACTATAAGATTTCAACAGGAAAATAAAAAAATTACCTTGGCGACACCAGGATTTGAACCCACAACCTTGTGGGAACCTGCTAATTGGCAAACCAACACCTTACCCACTCAGCTATCTTGTCACCCTTATGCATGCAGTCAATATGCCTAATGAACCAACATGGCTTCTTTGTCTATACTTCAACACCATGTAACTCATATTAAAAATAGGCCAAACAAGACTTTCAAAAAAGACCAAGAAAAAAAGCAATCTTTTAAACAGGTCTTTTTAATTAACAAATGTATGTACAGTTTAATGTCACAACGTAGACAAACTATAAGATTTCAAAAGAAAAAGAAAGATTGTACCTTGGCGAAACGAGGATTTAAACCGACAATCTTGTGGGAAACTGTTGATTGGTAAACCAACGCCTTACCCACTTAGCTATTTAGGAACCCTTATGTATGCAGTCAATAGGCCTAATGAACCAACATGGCTTCTTTTCATATACTTCAACACCATGTAACTCATTTTAAAAATAGGCCAAACAAGTCTTTCAAAAAAGACCAAAAAATAAAGCAATCTTTTAAACAGGTCTCTTTAATTAACAAATATATTTACAGTTGAATGTCACAACGTAGACAAACTATAAGATTTCAAAAGGAAAAGAAAAAAATTACCTTGGCGACACCAGGATTTGAACACACAACCTTGTGGTAAGCTGTTAATTGGTAAACCAACGCCTTACCCACTGAGCTATCTTAGCACCCTTATGCATGCAGTTAATAGGCCTAATGAACCAACATGGCTTCTTTTCCTATCCTTCAACACCATATAACATATTAAAAGTAGGCCAAACAAGTCTTCCAAAAAAGACCAAAAAATAAAGCAATCTTTTAAACAGGTCTCTTTAATTAACAAATATATTTACAGTTTAATGTCACAAAGGAGACAAACTATTCGATTTCCAAAAAAAAAAAATTTTCCCTCACAACAGCTAGATTTGAACCCACAACCTTGTGGGAAACGGCTGATTGGTAAACCAACACCCTACTCACTGAGCTATCTTGGCATCCTTCTGCATGCAGTCAATAGGCCTAATGAACCAACATGGCTTCTTTTCATATACTTCAACACCATGAAACTCATATTAAAAGTAGGCCAAACAAGTCTTCCAAAAAAGACCAAAAAATAAAGCAATCTTTTAAACAGGTCTCTTTAATTAACAAATATATGTACAGTTTAATGCCACAACGTAGACAAACTATGAGATTTCAAAAGAAAAAAAAAATGTACCTTGGCAACAACAGGATTTGAACCCACAAACTTGTGGGAAACTGCTGATTGGTAAACCAACGCCTTACCCACTGAGCTATCTTGGCACCCTTATGCATGCATTTAATAGGCCTAATGAACCAACATGGCTTCTTTTCCTATACTTCAACACCATATAACATATTAAAAGTAGGCCAAACAAGTCTTCCAAAAAAGACCAAAAAATAAAGCAATCTTTTAAACAGGTCTCTTTAATTAACAAATATATTTACAGTTCAATGTCACAACGTAGACAAACTATAAGATTTAAAAAAAAAAAGAAAGATTGTACCTTGGCGACACGAGGATTTGAACCCACAAACTTGTGGGAAGCTGTTGATTGGTAAACCAAGACCTTAACCTCTGAGCTATCTTGGCACCCTTATCCATGCAGTCAATAGGCCTAATGAACCAACATGGCTTCTTTTCCTATACTTCAACACCATATAACATTATAAGTAGGCCAAACAAGACTTTCAAAAAAGAACAAGAAATAAAGCAATCTTTTAAACAGGTCTCTTTAATTAACAAATATATTTACAGTTTAATGTCACAAAGGAGACAAACTATTAGATTTCCAAAAAAATATATATATATTTTCCTTCGCAACAACTGGATTTAAACCCACAACCTTGAGGAAAACTGCTGATTGATAAACCAACGCCTTACCCACTGAGCTATCTTGTCACTCTTTTGCATGCAGTCAATAGGCCTAATGAACCAACATGGCTTCTTTGTCTATACTTGAACACCATGTAACTCATATTAAAAGTAGGCCAAACAAGTCTTCCAAAAAAAGACCAAAAAATAAAGCAATCTTTTAAACAGGTCTCTTTAATTAACAAATATATTTACAGTTTAATGTCACAAAGGAGACAAACTATTAGATTTCCAAAAAAATTATATATATATTTTCATTTGCAACAACTGGATTTGAACCCACAACCTTGAAGGAAACTGCTGCTTGATAAACCAACGCCTTACCCACTGAGCTATCTTGGCACCCTTATGCAAGCAGTCAATATGCCTAATGAACCAACATGGCCTCTTTTCCTATACTTCAACACCATATAACATATTAAAAGTAGGCCAAACAAGTCTTTCAAAAAAGACCAAAAATAAAGCAATCTTTTAAACAGGTCTCTTTAATTAACAAATATATTTACAGTTCAATGTCACAACGTAGACAAACTATAAGATTTGAAAAAAAAAAGAAAGATTGTACCTTGGCGACACGAGGATTTGAACCCACAAACTTGTGGGAAGCTGTTGATTGATAAACCAATGCCTTACCCACTGAGCTATCTTTGCACCCTGATTCATGCAGTCAATAGGCCTAATGAACCAACATGGCTTCTTTTCCTATACTTCAACACCATATAACATATTAAAAGTAGGCCAAACAAGTCTTCCAAAAAAGACCAAAAAATAAAGCAATCTTTTAAACAGGTCTCATTAATTAACAAATATATTTACAGTTCAATGTCACAACGTAGACAAACGATAATATTTCAAAAGGAAAAGAAAAAAATTACCTTGGCGACATCAGGATTTGAACCCACAACCTTGTGGAAACCTGCTGATTGATAAACCAACGCCTTACCCACTGAGCTATCTTGTTACTCTTTTGCATGCAGTCAATAGTCCTAATGAACCAACATAGCTTCTCTTCCTATACTTCAACACCATGTAACTCATATTAAAAATAGGGCAAACAAGTCTTTCAAAAAAGACCAGAAAATTAAGCAATCTTTTAAACAGGTCTTTTTAATTAACAAATATATGTACAGTTTAATGTCACAACGTAGACAAACTATGAGATTTCAAAAGAAAAAGAAAAATTGTACCTTGGGGACAACAGAATTTGAACCCACAAACTTGTGGGAAGCTGTTGATTGGTAAACCAACGCCTTAACCACTGAGCTATCTTGGCACCCTTATCCATTCAGTCAATAGGCCTAATGAACCAACATGGGTTCTTTTCCTATACTTCAACACCATATAACATTATAAGTAGGCCAAACAAGACTTTCAAAAAAGAACAAAAAATAAAGCAATCTTTTAAACAGGTCTTTTTAAGTAACAAATATATTTACAGTTTAATGTCACAAAGGAGACAAACTATTAGATTTCCAAAAAAATATATATATATATATTCTTCTTCGCAACAACTGGATTTGAACCCACAAATTTGTTCGAAACTGCTGATTGATAAACCAACGCCTTACCCACTGAGCTATTTTGTCACTCTTTTGCATGCAGTCAATAGGCCTAATGAACCAACATGGCTTCTTTTCCTATACTTCAACACCATGTAACTCATATTAAAAAAAGGCCAAACAAGTCTTCCAAAAAAGACCAAAAAATAAAGCAACTTCTAAACAGGTCTCTTTAATTAACAAATATATTTACAGTTCAATGTCACAACGTAGACAAACTATAAGATTTCAAAAGGAAAATAAAAAAATTACCTTGGCGACACCAGGATTTGAACCCACAACCTTGTGGGAACCTGCTAATTGGCAAACCAACACCTTACCCACTGAGCTATCTTGGCACCCTTATGCATGCAGTCAATATGCCTAATGAACCAACATGGCTTCTTTGTCTATACTTCAACACCATGTAACTCATATTAAAAATAGGCCAAACAAGACTTTCAAAAAAGACCAAGAAAAAAAGCAATCTTTTAAACAGGTCTTTTTAATTAACAAATGTATGTACAGTTTAATGTCACAACGTAGACAAACTATAAGATTTCAAAAGAAAAAGAAAGATTGTACCTTGGCGAAACGAGGATTTAAACCCACAATCTTGTGGGAAACTGTTGATTGGTAAACCAACGCCTTACCCACTTAGCTATTTAGGAACCCTTATGTATGCAGTCAATAGGCCTAATGAACCAACATGGCTTCTTTTCATATACTTCAACACCATGTAACTCATTTTAAAAATAGGCCAAACAAGTCTTTCAAAAAAGACCAAAAAATAAAGCAATCTTTTAAACAGGTCTCTTTAATTAACAAATATATTTACAGTTGAATGTCACAACGTAGACAAACTATAAGATTTCAAAAGGAAAAGAAAAAAATTACCTTGGCGACACCAGGATTTGAACCCACAACCTTGTGGAAACCTGTTGATTGGTAAACCAACGCCTTACCCACTGAGCTATCTTGGCACCCTTAGCCATGCAGTCAATAGGCCTAATGAACCAACATGGGTTCTTTTCCTATACTTCAACAATATATAACATTATAAGTAGGCCAAACAAGACTTTCAAAAAAGAACAAAAAATAAAGCAATCTTTTAAACAGGTCTTTTTAAGTAACAAATATATTTACAGTTTAATGTCACAAAGGAGACAAACTATTAGATTTCCAAAAAAATATATGTATATATATATTCTTCTTCGCAACAACTGGATTTGAACCCACAAACTTGTGGGAAACTGCTGATTGATAAACCAACGCCTTACCCACTGAGCTATCTTGTCACTCTTTTGCATGCAGTCAATAGGCCTAATGAACCAACATGGCTTCTTTTCCTATACTTCAACACCATGTAACTCATATTAAAAAAAGGCCAAACAAGTCTTCCAAAAAAGACCAAAAAATAAAGCAACTTCTAAACAGGTCTCTTTAATTAACAAATATATTTACAGTTCAATGTCACAATGTAGACAAACTATAAGATTTCAACAGGAAAATAAAAAAATTACCTTGGCGACACCAGGATTTGAACCCACAACCTTGTGGGAACCTGCTAATTGGCAAACCAACACCTTACCCACTCAGCTATCTTGTCACCCTTATGCATGCAGTCAATATGCCTAATGAACCAACATGGCTTCTTTGTCTATACTTCAACACCATGTAACTCATATTAAAAATAGGCCAAACAAGACTTTCAAAAAAGACCAAGAAAAAAAGCAATCTTTTAAACAGGTCTTTTTAATTAACAAATGTATGTACAGTTTAATGTAACAACGTAGACAAACTATAAGATTTCAAAAGAAAAAGAAAGATTGTACCTTGGCGAAACGAGGATTTAAACCGACAATCTTGTGGGAAACTGTTGATTGGTAAACCAACGCCTTACCCACTTAGCTATTTAGGAACCCTTATGTATGCAGTCAATAGGCCTAATGAACCAACATGGCTTCTTTTCATATACTTCAACACCATGTAACTCATTTTAAAAATAGGCCAAACAAGTCTTTCAAAAAAGACCAAAAAATAAAGCAATCTTTTAAACAGGTCTCTTTAATTAACAAATATATTTACAGTTGAATGTCACAACGTAGACAAACTATAAGATTTCAAAAGGAAAAGAAAAAAATTACCTTGGCGACACCAGGATTTGAACACACAACCTTGTGGTAAGCTGTTAATTGGTAAACCAACGCCTTACCCACTGAGCTATCTTAGCACCCTTATGCATGCAGTTAATAGGCCTAATGAACCAACATGGCTTCTTTTCCTATCCTTCAACACCATATAACATATTAAAAGTAGGCCAAACAAGTCTTCCAAAAAAGACCAAAAAATAAAGCAATCTTTTAAACAGGTCTCTTTAATTAACAAATATATTTACAGTTTAATGTCACAAAGGAGACAAACTATTCGATTTCCAAAAAAAAAAAATTTTCCCTCACAACAGCTAGATTTGAACCCACAACCTTGTGGGAAACGGCTGATTGGTAAACCAACACCCTACTCACTGAGCTATCTTGGCATCCTTCTGCATGCAGTCAATAGGCCTAATGAACCAACATGGCTTCTTTTCATATACTTCAACACCATGAAACTCATATTAAAAGTAGGCCAAACAAGTCTTCCAAAAAAGACCAAAAAATAAAGCAATCTTTTAAACAGGTCTCTTTAATTAACAAATATATGTACAGTTTAATGCCACAACGTAGACAAACTATGAGATTTCAAAAGAAAAAAAAAATGTACCTTGGCAACAACAGGATTTGAACCCACAAACTTGTGGGAAACTGCTGATTGGTAAACCAACGCCTTACCCACTGAGCTATCTTGGCACCCTTATGCATGCATTTAATAGGCCTAATGAACCAACATGGCTTCTTTTCCTATACTTCAACACCATATAACATATTAAAAGTAGGCCAAACAAGACTTTCAAAAAAGACCAAGAAATAAAGCAATCTTTTAAACAGGTCTCTTTAATTAACAAATATATTTACAGTTTAATGTCACAAAGGAGACAAACTATAAGATTTCAAAAGGAAAATAAAAAAAAATTGCCTTCGCGACACCAGGATTTGAACCCACAACCTTGTGGGAACCTGCTGATTGATAAACCAACGCCTTACCCACTGAGCTATCTTGTCACTCTTTTGTATGCAGTCAATAGGCCTAATGAACCAACATGGCTGCTTTTCATATACTTCAACACCATGTAACTCATATTAAAAATAGGCCAAACAAGTCTTTCAAAAAAGACCAGAAAATTAAGCAATCTTTTAAACAGGTCTTTTTAATTAACAAATATATGTACAGTTTAATGTCACAACGTAGACAAACTATGAGATTTCAAAGGAAAAAAAAATTTTAGCTTGGTGACAACAGGATTTGAACCCACAAATTTGTGGGAAGCTGTTGTTTGGTAAACCAACGCCTTACCCACTGAGCTATCTTGGCACCCTTATGTATGCAGTTAATAGGCCTAATGAACCAACATGGCTTCTTTTCCTATACTTCAACACCATATAACATATTAAAAGTAGGCCAAACAAGTCTTCCAAAAAGGACCAAAAAATAAAGCAATCTTTTAAACAGGTCTCTTTAATTAACAAATATATTTACAGTTCAATGTCACAACGTAGACAAACGATAAGATTTCAAAAGGAAAAGAAAAAAGTTACCTTGGCGACACCAGGATTTGAACCCACAACCTTGTGGGAACCTGCTAATTGGCAAACCAACGCCTTACCCACTGAGCTATCTTGGCACCCTTATGCATGCAGTCAATATGCCTAATGAACCAACATGGCTTCTTTTCCTATACTTCAACACCATATAACATTAAAAGTAGGCCAAACAAGTCTTTTAAAAAAGACCAAAAATAAAGCAATCTTTTAAACAGGTCTCTTTAATTAACAAATATATTTACAGTTCAATGTCACAACGTAGACAAACTATAAGATTTCAATAAAAAAAGAAAGATTGTACCTTGGCGACACGAGAATTTGAATCCACAAACTTGTTGGAAGCTGTTGATTGGTAAACCAATGCCTTACCCACTGAGCTATCTTTGCACCCTGATTCATGCAGTCAATAGGCCTAATGAACCAACATGGCTTCTTTTCCTATACTTCAACACCATGTAACTCATATTAAAAGTAGGCCAAACAAGTCTTTCAAAAAAGACCAAAAAATAAAGCAATCTTTTAAACAGGTCTCTTTAATTAACAAATATATTTACAGTTGAATGTCACAACGTAGACAAACTATAAGATTTCAACAGGAAAAGAAAAAAATTACCTTGGCGACACCAGGATTTGAACCCACAACCTTGTGGGAACTTGCTGATTGGTAAACCAACACCTTACCCACTGAGCTATCTTGGCACCCTTAATCAAGCAGTCAATAGCCTAATGAACCAACATGGCTTCTTTGTCTATACTTCAACATCATGTAACTCATATTAAAAATAGGCCAAACAAGACTTTCAAAAAAGACCAAGAAAAAAAGCAATCTTTTAAACAGGTCTTTTTAATTAACAAATATATGTACAATTTAATGTCACAACGTAGACAAACTATAAGATTTCAAAAGAAAAAGAAAAATTGTACCTTGGCAACACCAGGATTTGAACTCACAAATTTGTGGGAAGCTGTTGTTTGGTAAACCAACGCCTTACCCACTGAGCTATCGTGACACCTTTATGTATGCAGTTAATAGGCCTAATGAACCAACATGGCTTCTTTTCCTATACTTCAACACCATGTAACTCATATTAAAAATAGGCCAAACAAGACTTTCAAAAAAGTCCAAGAAAAAATGCAATCTTATAAACAGGTCTTTTTAATTAACAAATATATGTACAATTTAATGTCACAACGTAGACAAACTATAAGATTTCAAAAGAAAAAGAAAAATTGTACCTTGGCAACATCAGGATTTGAACCCACAAATTTGTGGGAAGCTGTTGTTTGGTAAACCAACGCCTTTACCCACTGAGCTATCTTGGCACCCTTATGTATGCAGTTAATAGGCCTAATGAACCAACATGGCTTCTTTTCCTATACTTCAACACCATATAACATATTAAAAGTAGGCCAAACAAGACTTTCAAAAAAGACCAAGAAATAAAGCAATCTTTTAAACAGGTCTCTTTAATTAACAAATATATTTACAGTTTAATGTCACAAAGGAGACAAACTATAAGATTTCAAAAGGAAAATAAAAAAAAATTGCCTTCGCGACAACAGGATTTGAACCCACAACCTTGTGGGAACCTGCTGATTGACAAACCAACGCCTTACCCACTGAGCTATCTTGTCACTCTTTTGTATGCAGTCAATAGGCCTAATGAACCAACATGGCTTCTTTTCATATACTTCAACACCATGTAACTCATATTAAAAATAGGCCAAACAAGTCTTTCAAAAAAGACCAGAAAATTAAGCAATCTTTTAAACAGGTCTTTTTAATTAACAAATATATGTACAGTTTAATGTCACAACGTAGACAAACTATGAGATTTCAAAGGAAAAAAAAAATTTACCTTGGCGACAACAGGATTTGAACCCACAAACTTGTGGGAAGCTGTTGATTGGTAAACCAACGCCTTACCCCCTGAGCTATCTTGGCACCCTTATGCATGCAGTTAATAGGCCTAATGAACCAACATGGCTTCTTTTCCTATACTTCAACACCATATAACATATTAAAAGTAGGCCAAACAAGTCTTCCAAAAAAGACCAAAAAATAAAGCAATCTTTTAAACAGGTCTCTTTAATTAACAAATATATTAACAGTTTAATGTCACAAAGGAGACAAACTATTCGATTTCCAAAAAAAAAATTTTTCCCCTCACAACAGCTAGATTTGAACCCACAACCTTGTGGGAAACTGCTGATTGGTAAACCAACACCTTACTCACTGAGCTATCTTGGCACCCTTGTACATGCAGTCAATAGGCCTAATGAACCATCATGGCTTCTTTTCATATACTTCAACACCATGTAACTCATATTAAAAGTAGGCCAAACAAGTCTTCCAAAAAAGACCAAAAAATAAAGCAATCTTTTAAACAGGTCTCTTTAATTAACAAATATATTTACAGTTCAATGTCTTAACGTAGACAAACTATAAGATTTCAAAAGAAAAAGAAAAATTGTACCATGGGACCACAAGGATTTGAAACCACAAACTTGTGGGAAGCTGTTGATTGGTAAACCAATGCCTTACCCACTGATCTATCTTTGCACCCTGATTCATGCAGTCAATAGGCCTAATGAACCAACATGGCTTCTTTTCCTATACTTCAACACCATATAACATATTAAAAGTAGGCGAAACAAGTCTTCCAAAAAAGACCAAAAAATAAAGCAATCTTTTAAACAGGTCTCTTTAATTAACAAATATATTTACAGTTTAATGTCACAACGTAGACAAACTATTAGATTTCCAAAAAAAAAAATGTTTCCCTCACAACAGCTGGATTTAAACCCACAACCTTGTGGGAAACTGCTGATTGGTAAACCAACTCCTTACTCACTGAGCTATCTTGGCACCCTTATGCATGCAGTCAATAGGCCTAATGAACCAACATGGCTTCTTTTCCTATACTTCAACACCATATAACATATTAAAAGTAGGCCAAACAAGTCTTCCAAAAAAGACCAAGAAAAAAAGCAATCTTTTAAACAGGTCTCTTTAATTAACAAATATATTTACAGTTTAATGTCACAAAGGAGACACACTATTAGATTTCAAAAGAAAAAGAAAGATTGTACATTGGCGACACGAGAATTTGAACCCACAATCTTGTGAGAAGCTGTTGATTGGTAAACCAACGCCTTACCCACTTAGCTATTTCGGCAACCTTATGCATGCAGTCAATAGGCCTAATGAACCAACATGGCTTCTTTTCCTATACTTCAACACCATATAACATATTAAAAGTAGGCCAAACAAGTCTTTCAAAAAAGACCAAAAAATAAAGCAATCTTTTAAACAGGTCTCTTTAATTAACAAATATATTTACAGTTGAATGTCACAACGTAGACAAACTATAAGATTTCAAAAGGAAAAGAAAAAAATTACCTTGGCGACACCAGGATTTGAACCCACAACCTTGTGGGAACTTGCTGATTGGTAAACCAACACCTTACCCACTGAGCTATCTTGGCACCCTTAATCATGCAGTCAATAGCCTAATGAACCAACATGGCTTCTTTTCCTATACTTCAACACCATGTAACTCATATTAAAAATAGGCCAAACAAGACTTTCAAAAAAGTCCAAGAAAAAAAGCAATCTTATAAACAGGTCTTTTTAATAAACAAATATATGTACAATTTAATGTCACAACGTAGACAAACTATAAGATTTCAAAAGAAAAAGAAAAATTGTACCTTGGCAACATCAGGATTTGAACCCACAAATTTGTGGGAAGCTGTTGTTTGGTAAACCAACGCCTTACCCACTGAGCTATCTTGGCACCCTTGTGTATGCAGTTAATAGGCCTAATGAACCAACATGGCTTCTTTTCCTATACTTCAACACCATATAACATATTAAAAGTAGGCAAAACAAGTCTTCCAAAAAGGACCAAAAAATAAAGCAATCTTTTAAACAGGTCTCTTTAATTAACAAATATATTTACAGTTCAATGTCACAACCTAGACAAACGATAAGATTTCAAAAGGAAAAGAAAAAAATTACCTTGGCAACACCAGGATTTGAACCCACAAACTTGTGGGAACCTGCTAATTGGCAAACCAACGCCTTACCCACTTAGCTATCTTGGCACCCTTATGCATGCAGTCAATATGCCTAATGAACCAACATGGCTTCTTTTCCTATACTTCAACACCATATAACATATTAAAAGTAGGCCAAACAAGTCTTTTAAAAAAGACCAAAAATAAAGCAATCTTTTAAACAGGTCTCTTTAATTAACAAATATATTTACAGTTCAATGTCACAACGTAGACAAACTATAAGATTTCAAAAAAAAAAGAAAGATTGTACCTTGGCGACACGAGAATTTGAATCCACAAACTTGTGGGAAGCTGTTGATTGGTAAACCAATGCCTTACCCACTGAGCTATCTTTGCACCCTGATTCATGCAGTCAATAGGCCTAATGAACCAACATGGCTTCTTTTCCTATACTTCAACACCATGTAACTCATATTAAAAGTAGGCCAAACAAGTCTTTCAAAAAAGACCAAAAAATAAAGCAATCTTTTAAACAGGTCTCTTTAATTAACAAATATATTTACAGTTGAATGTCACAACGTAGACAAACTATAAGATTTCAACAGGAAAAGAAAAAAATTACCTTGGCGACACCAGGATTTGAACCCACAACCTTGTGGGAACTTGCTGATTGGTAAACCAACACCTTACCCACTGAGCTATCTTGGCACCCTTAATCATGCAGTCAATAGCCTAATGAACCAACATGGCTTCTTTGTCTATACTTCAACATCATGTAACTCATATTAAAAATAGGCCAAACAAGACTTTCAAAAAAGACCAAGAAAAAAAGCAATCTTTTAAACAGGTCTTTTTAATTAACAAATATATGTACAATTTAATGTCACAACGTAGACAAACTATAAGATTTCAAAAGAAAAAGAAAAATTGTACCTTGGCAACACCAGGATTTGAACTCACAAATTTGTGGGAAGCTGTTGTTTGGTAAACCAACGCCTTACCCACTGAGCTATCGTGACACCTTTATGTATGCAGTTAATAGGCCTAATGTACCAACATGGCTTCTTTTCCTATACTTCAACACCATGTAACTCATATTAAAAATAGGCCAAACAAGACTTTCAAAAAAGTCCAAGAAAAAAAGCAATCTTATAAACAGGTCTTTTTAATTAACAAATATATGTACAATTTAATGTCACAACGTAGACAAACTATAAGATTTCAAAAGAAAAAGAAAAATTGTACCTTGGCAACATCAGGATTTGAACCCACAAATTTGTGGGAAGCTGTTGTTTGGTAAACCAACGCCTTACCCACTGAGCTATCTTGGCACCCTTATGTATGCAGTTAATAGGCCTAATGAACCAACATGGCTTCTTTTCCTATACTTCAACACCATATAACATATTAAAAGTAGGCCAAACAAGTCTTCCAAAAAGGACCAAAAAATAAAGCAATCTTTTAAACAGGTCTCTTTAATTAACAAATATATTTACAGTTCAATGTCACAACGTAGACAAACGATAAGATTTCAAAAGGAAAAGAAAAAAGTTACCTTGGCGACACCAGAATTTGAACCCACAACCTTGTGGGAACCTGCTAATTGGCAAACCAACGCCTTACCCACTGAGCTATCTTGGCACCCTTATGCATGCAGTCAATATGCCTAATGAACCAACATGGCATCTTTTCCTATACTTCAACACCATATAACATTAAAAGTAGGCCAAACAAGTCTTTTAAAAAAGACCAAAAATAAAGCAATCTTTTAAACAGGTCTCTTTAATTAACAAATATATTTACAGTTCAATGTCACAACGTAGACAAACTATAAGATTTCAATAAAAAAAGAAAGATTGTACCTTGGCGACACGAGAATTTGAATCCACAAACTTGTGGGAAGCTGTTGATTGGTAAACCAATGCCTTACCCACTGAGCTATCTTTGCACCCTGATTCATGCAGTCAATAGGCCTAATGAACCAACATGGCTTCTTTTCCTATACTTCAACACCATGTAACTCATATTAAAAGTAGGCCAAACAAGTCTTTCAAAAAAGACCAAAAAATAAAGCAATCTTTTAAACAGGTCTCTTTAATTAACAAATATATTTACAGTTGAATGTCACAACGTAGACAAACTATAAGATTTCAACAGGAAAAGAAAAAAATTACCTTGGCGACACCAGGATTTGAACCCACAACCTTGTGGGAACTTGCTGATTGGTAAACCAACACCTTACCCACTGAGCTATCTTGGCACCCTTAATCAAGCAGTCAATAGCCTAATGAACCAACATGGCTTCTTTGTCTATACTTCAACATCATGTAACTCATATTAAAAATAGGCCAAACAAGACTTTCAAAAAAGACCAAGAAAAAAAGCAATCTTTTAAACAGGTCTTTTTAATTAACAAATATATGTACAATTTAATGTCACAACGTAGACAAACTATAAGATTTCAAAAGAAAAAGAAAAATTGTACCTTGGCAACACCAGGATTTGAACTCACAAATTTGTGGGAAGCTGTTGTTTGGTAAACCAACGCCTTACCCACTGAGCTATCGTGACACCTTTATGTATGCAGTTAATAGGCCTAATGAACCAACATGGCTTCTTTTCCTATACTTCAACACCATGTAACTCATATTAAAAATAGGCCAAACAAGACTTTCAAAAAAGTCCAAGAAAAAATGCAATCTTATAAACAGGTCTTTTTAATTAACAAATATATGTACAATTTAATGTCACAACGTAGACAAACTATAAGATTTCAAAAGAAAAAGAAAAATTGTACCTTGGCAACATCAGGATTTGAACCCACAAATTTGTGGGAAGCTGTTGTTTGGTAAACCAACGCCTTACCCACTGAGCTATCTTGGCACCCTTATGTATGCAGTTAATAGGCCTAATGAACCAACATGGCTTCTTTTCCTATACTTCAACACCATATAACATATTAAAAGTAGGCCAAACAAGACTTTCAAAAAAGACCAAGAAATAAAGCAATCTTTTAAACAGGTCTCTTTAATTAACAAATATATTTACAGTTTAATGTCACAAAGGAGACAAACTATAAGATTTCAAAAGGAAAATAAAAAAAAATTGCCTTCGCGACAACAGGATTTGAACCCACAACCTTGTGGGAACCTGCTGATTGATAAACCAACGCCTTACCCACTGAGCTATCTTGTCACTCTTTTGTATGCAGTCAATAGGCCTAATGAACCAACATGGCTTCTTTTCATATACTTCAACACCATGTAACTCATATTAAAAATAGGCCAAACAAGTCTTTCAAAAAAGACCAGAAAATTAAGCAATCTTTTAAACAGGTCTTTTTAATTAACAAATATATGTACAGTTTAATGTCACAACGTAGACAAACTATGAGATTTCAAAGGAAAAAAAATTTTTACCTTGGCGACAACAGGATTTGAACCCACAAACTTGTGGGAAGCTGTTGATTGGTAAACCAACGCCTTACCCCCTGAGCTATCTTGGCACCCTTATGCATGCAGTTAATAGGCCTAATGAACCAACATGGCTTCTTTTCCTATACTTCAACACCATATAACATATTAAAAGTAGGCCAAACAAGTCTTCCAAAAAAGACCAAAAAATAAAGCAATCTTTTAAACAGGTCTCTTTAATTAACAAATATATTAACAGTTTAATGTCACAAAGGAGACAAACTATTCGATTTCCAAAAAAAAAATTTTTCCCCTCACAACAGCTAGATTTGAACCCACAACCTTGTGGGAAACTGCTGATTGGTAAACCAACACCTTACTCACTGAGCTATCTTGGCACCCTTGTACATGCAGTCAATAGGCCTAATGAACCATCATGGCTTCTTTTCATATACTTCAACACCATGTAACTCATATTAAAAGTAGGCCAAACAAGTCTTCCAAAAAAGACCAAAAAATAAAGCAATCTTTTAAACAGGTCTATTTAATTAACAAATATATTTACAGTTCAATGTCTTAACGTAGACAAACTATAAGATTTCAAAAGAAAAAGAAAAATTGTACCATGGGACCACAAGGATTTGAAACCACAAACTTGTGGGAAGCTGTTGATTGGTAAACCAATGCCTTACCCACTGATCTATCTTTGCATCCTGATTCATGCAGTCAATAGGCCTAATGAACCAACATGGCTTCTTTTCCTATACTTCAACACCATATAACATATTAAAAGTAGGCGAAACAAGTCTTCCAAAAAAGACCAAAAAATAAAGCAATCTTTTAAACAGGTCTCTTTAATTAACAAATATATTTACAGTTTAATGTCACAACGTAGACAAACTATTAGATTTCCAAAAAAAAAAATGTTTCCCTCACAACAGCTGGATTTAAACCCACAACCTTGTGGGAAACTGCTGATTGGTAAACCAACTCCTTACTCACTGAGCTATCTTGGCACCCTTATGCATGCAGTCAATAGGCCTAATGAACCAACATGGCTTCTTTTCCTATACTTCAACACCATATAACATATTAAAAGTAGGCCAAACAAGTCTTCCAAAAAAGACCAAGAAAAAAAGCAATCTTTTAAACAGGTCTCTTTAATTAACAAATATATTTACAGTTTAATGTCACAAAGGAGACACACTATTAGATTTCAAAAGAAAAAGAAAGATTGTACATTGGCGACACGAGAATTTGAACCCACAATCTTGTGAGAAGCTGTTGATTGGTAAACCAACGCCTTACCCACTTAGCTATTTCGGCAACCTTATGCATGCAGTCAATAGGCCTAATGAACCAACATGGCTTCTTTTCCTATACTTCAACACCATATAACATATTAAAAGTAGGCCAAACAAGTCTTTCAAAAAAGACCAAAAAATAAAGCAATCTTTTAAACAGGTCTCTTTAATTAACAAATATATTTACAGTTGAATGTCACAACGTAGACAAACTATAAGATTTCAACAGGAAAAGAAAAAAATTACCTTGGCGACACCAGGATTTGAACCCACAACCTTGTGGGAACTTGCTGATTGGTAAACCAACACCTTACCCACTGAGCTATCTTGGCACCCTTAATCATGCAGTCAATAGCCTAATGAACCAACATGGCTTCTTTTCCTATACTTCAACACCATGTAACTCATATTAAAAATAGGCCAAACAAGACTTTCAAAAAAGTCCAAGAAAAAAAGCAATCTTATAAACAGGTCTTTTTAATAAACAAATATATGTACAATTTAATGTCACAACGTAGACAAACTATAAGATTTCAAAAGAAAAAGAAAAATTGTACCATGGGACCACAAGGATTTGAAACCACAAACTTGTGGGAAGCTGTTGATTGGTAAACCAATGCCTTACCCACTGATCTATCTTTGCACCCTGATTCATGCAGTCAATAGGCCTAATGAACCAACATGGCTTCTTTTCCTATACTTCAACACCATATAACATATTAAAAGTAGGCGAAACAAGTCTTCCAAAAAAGACCAAAAAATAAAGCAATCTTTTAAACAGGTCTCTTTAATTAACAAATATATTTACAGTTTAATGTCACAACGTAGACAAACTATTAGATTTCCAAAAAAAAAAATGTTTCCCTCACAACAGCTGGATTTAAACCCACAACCTTGTGGGAAACTGCTGATTGGTAAACCAACTCCTTACTCACTGAGCTATCTTGGCACCCTTATGCATGCAGTCAATAGGCCTAATGAACCAACATGGCTTCTTTTCCTATACTTCAACACCATATAACATATTAAAAGTAGGCCAAACAAGTCTTCCAAAAAAGACCAAGAAAAAAAGCAATCTTTTAAACAGGTCTCTTTAATTAACAAATATATTTACAGTTTAATGTCACAAAGGAGACACACTATTAGATTTCAAAAGAAAAAGAAAGATTGTACATTGGCGACACGAGAATTTGAACCCACAATCTTGTGAGAAGCTGTTGATTGGTAAACCAACGCCTTACCCACTTAGCTATTTCGGCAACCTTATGCATGCAGTCAATAGGCCTAATGAACCAACATGGCTTCTTTTCCTATACTTCAACACCATATAACATATTAAAAGTAGGCCAAACAAGTCTTTCAAAAAAGACCAAAAAATAAAGCAATCTTTTAAACAGGTCTCTTTAATTAACAAATATATTTACAGTTGAATGTCACAACGTAGACAAACTATTAGATTTCCAAAAAAAAAAATGTTTCCCTCACAACAGCTGGATTTAAACCCACAACCTTGTGGGAAACTGCTGATTGGTAAACCAACTCCTTACTCACTGAGCTATCTTGGCACCCTTATGCATGCAGTCAATAGGCCTAATGAACCAACATGGCTTCTTTTCCTATACTTCAACACCATATAACATATTAAAAGTAGGCCAAACAAGTCTTCCAAAAAAGACCAAGAAAAAAAGCAATCTTTTAAACAGGTCTCTTTAATTAACAAATATATTTACAGTTTAATGTCACAAAGGAGACACACTATTAGATTTCAAAAGAAAAAGAAAGATTGTACATTGGCGACACGAGAATTTGAACCCACAATCTTGTGAGAAGCTGTTGATTGGTAAACCAACGCCTTACCCACTTAGCTATTTCGGCAACCTTATGCATGCAGTCAATAGGCCTAATGAACCAACATGGCTTCTTTTCCTATACTTCAACACCATATAACATATTAAAAGTAGGCCAAACAAGTCTTTCAAAAAAGACCAAAAAATAAAGCAATCTTTTAAACAGGTCTCTTTAATTAACAAATATATTTACAGTTGAATGTCACAACGTAGACAAACTATAAGATTTCAACAGGAAAAGAAAAAAATTACCTTGGCGACACCAGGATTTGAACCCACAACCTTGTGGGAACTTGCTGATTGGTAAACCAACACCTTACCCACTGAGCTATCTTGGCACCCTTAATCATGCAGTCAATAGCCTAATGAACCAACATGGCTTCTTTTCCTATACTTCAACACCATGTAACTCATATTAAAAATAGGCCAAACAAGACTTTCAAAAAAGTCCAAGAAAAAAAGCAATCTTATAAACAGGTCTTTTTAATAAACAAATATATGTACAATTTAATGTCACAACGTAGACAAACTATAAGATTTCAAAAGAAAAAGAAAAATTGTACCTTGGCAACATCAGGATTTGAACCCACAAATTTGTGGGAAGCTGTTGTTTGGTAAACCAACGCCTTACCCACTGAGCTATCTTGGCACCCTTGTGTATGCAGTTAATAGGCCTAATGAACCAACATGGCTTCTTTTCCTATACTTCAACACCATATAACATATTAAAAGTAGGCAAAACAAGTCTTCCAAAAAGGACCAAAAAATAAAGCAATCTTTTAAACAGGTCTCTTTAATTAACAAATATATTTACAGTTCAATGTCACAACCTAGACAAACGATAAGATTTCAAAAGGAAAAGAAAAAAATTACCTTGGAAACACCAGGATTTGAACCCACAAACTTGTGGGAACCTGCTAATTGGCAAACCAACGCCTTACCCACTGAGCTATCTTGGCACCCTTATGCATGCAGTCAATATGCCTAATGAACCAACATGGCTTCTTTTCCTATACTTCAACACCATATAACATATTAAAAGTAGGCCAAACAAGTCTTTTAAAAAAGACCAAAAATAAAGCAATCTTTTAAACAGGTCTCTTTAATTAACAAATATATTTACAGTTCAATGTCACAACGTAGACAAACTATAAGATTTCAAAAAAAAAAGAAAGATTGTACCTTGGCGACACGAGAATTTGAATCCACAAACTTGTGGGAAGCTGTTGATTGGTAAACCAATGCCTTACCCACTGAGCTATCTTTGCACCCTGATTCATGCAGTCAATAGGCCTAATGAACCAACATGGCTTCTTTTCCTATACTTCAACACCATGTAACTCATATTAAAAGTAGGCCAAACAAGTCTTCCAAAAAAGACCAAGAAAAAAAGCAATCTTTTAAACAGGTCTCTTTAATTAACAAATATATTTACAGTTTAATGTCACAAAGGAGACACACTATTAGATTTCAAAAGAAAAAGAAAGATTGTACATTGGCGACACGAGAATTTGAACCCACAATCTTGTGAGAAGCTGTTGATTGGTAAACCAACACCTTACCCACTTAGCTATTTCGGCAACCTTATGCATGCAGTCAATAGGCCTAATGAACCAACATGGCTTCTTTTCCTATACTTCAACACCATATAACATATTAAAAGTAGGCCAAACAAGTCTTTCAAAAAAGACCAAAAAATAAAGCAATCTTTTAAACAGGTCTCTTTAATTAACAAATATATTTACAGTTGAATGTCACAACGTAGACAAACTATAAGATTTCAACAGGAAAAGAAAAAAATTACCTTGGCGACACCAGGATTTGAACCCACAACCTTGTGGGAACTTGCTGATTGGTAAACCAACACCTTACCCACTGAGCTATCTTGGCACCCTTAACCATGCAGTCAATAGCCTAATGAACCAACATGGCTTCTTTTCCTATACTTCAACACCATGTAACTCATATTAAAAATAGGCCAAACAAGACTTTCAAAAAAGTCCAAGAAAAAAAGCAATCTTATAAACAGGTCTTTTTAATAAACAAATATATGTACAATTTAATGTCACTTTAATTTAATGACAAACTATAAGATTTCAAAAGAAAAAGAAAAATTGTACCTTGGCAACATCAGGATTTGAACCCACAAATTTGTGGGAAGCTGTTGTTTGGTAAACCAACGCCTTACCCACTGAGCTATCTTGGCACCCTTGTGTATGCAGTTAATAGGCCTAATGAACCAACATGGCTTCTTTTCCTATACTTCAACACCATATAACATATTAAAAGTAGGCAAAACAAGTCTTCCAAAAAGGACCAAAAAATAAAGCAATCTTTTAAACAGGTCTCTTTAATTAACAAATATATTTACAGTTCAATGTCACAACCTAGACAAACGATAAGATTTCAAAAGGAAAAGAAAAAAATTACCTTGGAAACACCAGGATTTGAACCCACAAACTTGTGGGAACCTGCTAATTGGCAAACCAACGCCTTACCCACTGAGCTATCTTGGCACCCTTATGCATGCAGTCAATATGCCTAATGAACCAACATGGCTTCTTTTCCTATACTTCAACACCATATAACATATTAAAAGTAGGCCAAACAAGTCTTTTAAAAAAGACCAAAAATAAAGCAATCTTTTAAACAGGTCTCTTTAATTAACAAATATATTTACAGTTCAATGTCACAACGTAGACAAACTATAAGATTTCAAAAAAAAAAGAAAGATTGTACCTTGGCGACACGAGAATTTGAATCCACAAACTTGTGGGAAGCTGTTGATTGGTAAACCAATGCCTTACCCACTGAGCTATCTTTGCACCCTGATTCATGCAGTCAATAGGCCTAATGAACCAACATGGCTTCTTTTCCTATACTTCAACACCATGTAACTCATATTAAAAGTAGGCCAAACAAGTCTTTCAAAAAAGACCAAAAAATAAAGCAATCTTTTAAACAGGTCTCTTTAATTAACAAATATATTTACAGTTGAATGTCACAACGTAGACAAACTATAAGATTTCAACAGGAAAAGAAAAAAATTACCTTGGCGACACCAGGATTTGAACCCACAACCTTGTGGGAACTTGCTGATTGGTAAACCAACACCTTACCCACTGAGCTATCTTGGCACCCTTAATCAAGCAGTCAATAGCCTAATGAACCAACATGGCTTCTTTGTCTATACTTCAACATCATGTAACTCATATTAAAAATAGGCCAAACAAGACTTTCAAAAAAGACCAAGAAAAAAAGCAATCTTTTAAACAGGTCTTTTTAATTAACAAATATATGTACAATTTAATGTCACAACGTAGACAAACTATAAGATTTCAAAAGAAAAAGAAAAATTGTACCTTGGCAACACCAGGATTTGAACTCACAAATTTGTGGGAAGCTGTTGTTTGGTAAACCAACGCCTTACCCACTGAGCTATCGTGACACCTTTATGTATGCAGTTAATAGGCCTAATGAACCAACATGGCTTCTTTTCCTATACTTCAACACCATGTAACTCATATTAAAAATAGGCCAAACAAGACTTTCAAAAAAGTCCAAGAAAAAAAGCAATCTTATAAACAGGTCTTTTTAATTAACAAATATATGTACAATTTAATGTCACAACGTAGACAAACTATAAGATTTCAAAAGAAAAAGAAAAATTGTACCTTGGCAACATCAGGATTTGAACCCACAAATTTGTGGGAAGCTGTTGTTTGGTAAACCAACGCCTTACCCACTGAGCTATCTTGGCACCCTTATGTATGCAGTTAATAGGCCTAATGAACCAACATGGCTTCTTTTCCTATACTTCAACACCATATAACATATTAAAAGTAGGCCAAACAAGACTTTCAATAAAGACCAAGAAATAAAGCAATCTTTTAAACAGGTCTCTTTAATTAACAAATATATTTACAGTTTAATGTCACAAAGGAGACAAACTATAAGATTTCAAAAGGAAAATAAAAAAAAATTGCCTTCGCGACAACAGGATTTGAACCCACAACCTTGTGGGAACCTGCTGATTGATAAACCAACGCCTTACCCACTGAGCTATCTTGTCACTCTTTTGTATGCAGTCAATAGGCCTAATGAACCAACATGGCTTCTTTTCATATACTTCAACACCATGTAACTCATATTAAAAATAGGCCAAACAAGTCTTTCAAAAAAGACCAGAAAATTAAGCAATCTTTTAAACAGGTCTTTTTAATTAACAAATATATGTACAGTTTAATGTCACAACGTAGACAAACTATGAGATTTCAAAGGAAAAAAAAATTTTACCTTGGCGACAACAGGATTTGAACCCACAAACTTGTGGGAAGCTGTTGATTGGTAAACCAACGCCTTACCCCCTGAGCTATCTTGGCACCCTTATGCATGCAGTTAATAGGCCTAATGAACCAACATGGCTTCTTTTCCTATACTTCAACACCATATAACATATTAAAAGTAGGCCAAACAAGTCTTCCAAAAAAGACCAAAAAATAAAGCAATCTTTTAAACAGGTCTCTTTAATTAACAAATATATTAACAGTTTAATGTCACAAAGGAGACAAACTATTCGATTTCCAAAAAAAAAATTTTTCCCCTCACAACAGCTAGATTTGAACCCACAACCTTGTGGGAAACTGCTGATTGGTAAACCAACACCTTACTCACTGAGCTATCTTGGCACCCTTGTACATGCAGTCAATAGGCCTAATGAACCATCATGGCTTCTTTTCATATACTTCAACACCATGTAACTCATATTAAAAGTAGGCCAAACAAGTCTTCCAAAAAAGACCAAAAAATAAAGCAATCTTTTAAACAGGTCTATTTAATTAACAAATATATTTACAGTTCAATGTCTTAACGTAGACAAACTATAAGATTTCAAAAGAAAAAGAAAAATTGTACCATGGGACCACAAGGATTTGAAACCACAAACTTGTGGGAAGCTGTTGATTGGTAAACCAATGCCTTACCCACTGATCTATCTTTGCACCCTGATTCATGCAGTCAATAGGCCTAATGAACCAACATGGCTTCTTTTCCTATACTTCAACACCATATAACATATTAAAAGTAGGCGAAACAAGTCTTCCAAAAAAGACCAAAAAATAAAGCAATCTTTTAAACAGGTCTCTTTAATTAACAAATATATTTACTGTTTAATGTCACAACGTAGACAAACTATTAGATTTCCAAAAAAAAAAATGTTTCCCTCACAACAGCTGGATTTAAACCCACAACCTTGTGGGAAACTGCTGATTGGTAAACCAACTCCTTACTCACTGAGCTATCTTGGCACCCTTATGCATGCAGTCAATAGGCCTAATGAACCAACATGGCTTCTTTTCCTATACTTCAACACCATATAACATATTAAAAGTAGGCCAAACAAGTCTTCCAAAAAAGACCAAGAAAAAAAGCAATCTTTTAAACAGGTCTCTTTAATTAACAAATATATTTACAGTTTAATGTCACAAAGGAGACACACTATTAGATTTCAAAAGAAAAAGAAAGATTGTACATTGGCGACACGAGAATTTGAACCCACAATCTTGTGAGAAGCTGTTGATTGGTAAACCAACGCCTTACCCACTTAGCTATTTCGGCAACCTTATGCATGCAGTCAATAGGCCTAATGAACCAACATGGCTTCTTTTCCTATACTTCAACACCATATAACATATTAAAAGTAGGCCAAACAAGTCTTTCAAAAAAGACCAAAAAATAAAGCAATCTTTTAAACAGGTCTCTTTAATTAACAAATATATTTACAGTTGAATGTCACAACGTAGACAAACTATAAGATTTCAAAAGGAAAAGAAAAAAATTACCTTGGCGACACCAGGATTTGAACCCACAACCTTGTGGGAACTTGCTGATTGGTAAACCAACACCTTACCCACTGAGCTATCTTGGCACCCTTAATCATGCAGTCAATAGCCTAATGAACCAACATGGCTTCTTTTCCTATACTTCAACACCATGTAACTCATATTAAAAATAGGCCAAACAAGACTTTCAAAAAAGTCCAAGAAAAAAAGCAATCTTATAAACAGGTCTTTTTAATAAACAAATATATGTACAATTTAATGTCACAACGTAGACAAACTATAAGATTTCAAAAGAAAAAGAAAAATTGTACCTTGGCAACATCAGGATTTGAACCCACAAATTTGTGGGAAGCTGTTGTTTGGTAAACCAACGCCTTACCCACTGAGCTATCTTGGCACCCTTGTGTATGCAGTTAATAGGCCTAATGAACCAACATGGCTTCTTTTCCTATACTTCAACACCATATAACATATTAAAAGTAGGCAAAACAAGTCTTCCAAAAAGGACCAAAAAATAAAGCAATCTTTTAAACAGGTCTCTTTAATTAACAAATATATTTACAGTTCAATGTCACAACCTAGACAAACGATAAGATTTCAAAAGGAAAAGAAAAAAATTACCTTGGAAACACCAGGATTTGAACCCACAAACTTGTGGGAACCTGCTAATTGGCAAACCAACGCCTTACCCACTGAGCTATCTTGGCACCCTTATGCATGCAGTCAATATGCCTAATGAACCAACATGGCTTCTTTTCCTATACTTCAACACCATATAACATATTAAAAGTAGGCCAAACAAGTCTTTTAAAAAAGACCAAAAATAAAGCAATCTTTTAAACAGGTCTCTTTAATTAACAAATATATTTACAGTTCAATGTCACAACGTAGACAAACTATAAGATTTCAAAAAAAAAAGAAAGATTGTACCTTGGCGACACGAGAATTTGAATCCACAAACTTGTGGGAAGCTGTTGATTGGTAAACCAATGCCTTACCCACTGAGCTATCTTTGCACCCTGATTCATGCAGTCAATAGGCCTAATGAACCAACATGGCTTCTTTTCCTATACTTCAACACCATGTAACTCATATTAAAAGTAGGCCAAACAAGTCTTTCAAAAAAGACCAAAAAATAAAGCAATCTTTTAAACAGGTCTCTTTAATTAACAAATATATTTACAGTTGAATGTCACAACGTAGACAAACTATAAGATTTCAACAGGAAAAGAAAAAAATTACCTTGGCGACACCAGGATTTGAACCCACAACCTTGTGGGAACTTGCTGATTGGTAAACCAACACCTTACCCACTGAGCTATCTTGGCACCCTTAATCAAGCAGTCAATAGCCTAATGAACCAACATGGCTTCTTTGTCTATACTTCAACATCATGTAACTCATATTAAAAATAGGCCAAACAAGACTTTCAAAAAAGACCAAGAAAAAAAGCAATCTTTTAAACAGGTCTTTTTAATTAACAAATATATGTACAATTTAATGTCACAACGTAGACAAACTATAAGATTTCAAAAGAAAAAGAAAAATTGTACCTTGGCAACACCAGGATTTGAACTCACAAATTTGTGGGAAGCTGTTGTTTGGTAAACCAACGCCTTACCCACTGAGCTATCGTGACACCTTTATGTATGCAGTTAATAGGCCTAATGAACCAACATGGCTTCTTTTCCTATACTTCAACACCATGTAACTCATATTAAAAATAGGCCAAACAAGACTTTCAAAAAAGTCCAAGAAAAAAAGCAATCTTATAAACAGGTCTTTTTAATTAACAAATATATGTACAATTTAATGTCACAACGTAGACAAACTATAAGATTTCAAAAGAAAAAGAAAAATTGTACCTTGGCAACATCAGGATTTGAACCCACAAATTTGTGGGAAGCTGTTGTTTGGTAAACCAACGCCTTACCCACTGAGCTATCTTGGCACCCTTATGTATGCAGTTAATAGGCCTAATGAACCAACATGGCTTCTTTTCCTATACTTCAACACCATATAACATATTAAAAGTAGGCCAAACAAGACTTTCAATAAAGACCAAGAAATAAAGCAATCTTTTAAACAGGTCTCTTTAATTAACAAATATATTTACAGTTTAATGTCACAAAGGAGACAAACTATAAGATTTCAAAAGGAAAATAAAAAAAAATTGCCTTCGCGACAACAGGATTTGAACCCACAACCTTGTGGGAACCTGCTGATAGATAAACCAACGCCTTACCCACTGAGCTATCTTGTCACTCTTTTGTATGCAGTCAATAGGCCTAATGAACCAACATGGCTTCTTTTCATATACTTCAACACCATGTAACTCATATTAAAAATAGGCCAAACAAGTCTTTCAAAAAAGACCAGAAAATTAAGCAATCTTTTAAACAGGTCTTTTTAATTAACAAATATATGTACAGTTTAATGTCACAACGTAGACAAACTATGAGATTTCAAAGGAAAAAAAATTTTTACCTTGGCGACAACAGGATTTGAACCCACAAACTTGTGGGAAGCTGTTGATTGGTAAACCAACGCCTTACCCCCTGAGCTATCTTGGCACCCTTATGCATGCAGTTAATAGGCCTAATGAACCAACATGGCTTCTTTTCCTATACTTCAACACCATATAACATATTAAAAGTAGGCCAAACAAGTCTTCCAAAAAAGACCAAAAAATAAAGCAATCTTTTAAACAGGTCTCTTTAATTAACAAATATATTAACAGTTTAATGTCACAAAGGAGACAAACTATTCGATTTCCAAAAAAAAAATTTTTCCCCTCACAACAGCTAGATTTGAACCCACAACCTTGTGAGAAACTGCTGATTGGTAAACCAACACCTTACTCACTGAGCTATCTTGGCACCCTTGTACATGCAGTCAATAGGCCTAATGAACCATCATGGCTTCTTTTCATATACTTCAACACCATGTAACTCATATTAAAAGTAGGCCAAACAAGTCTTCCAAAAAAGACCAAAAAATAAAGCAATCTTTTAAACAGGTCTATTTAATTAACAAATATATTTACAGTTCAATGTCTTAACGTAGACAAACTATAAGATTTCAAAAGAAAAAGAAAAATTGTACCATGGGACCACAAGGATTTGAAACCACAAACTTGTGGGAAGCTGTTGATTGGTAAACCAATGCCTTACCCACTGATCTATCTTTGCACCCTGATTCATGCAGTCAATAGGCCTAATGAACCAACATGGCTTCTTTTCCTATACTTCAACACCATATAACATATTAAAAGTAGGCGAAACAAGTCTTCCAAAAAAGACCAAAAAATAAAGCAATCTTTTAAACAGGTCTCTTTAATTAACAAATATATTTACAGTTTAATGTCACAACGTAGACAAACTATTAGATTTCCAAAAAAAAAAATGTTTCCCTCACAACAGCTGGATTTAAACCCACAACCTTGTGAGAAACTGCTGATTGGTAAACCAACTCCTTACTCACTGAGCTATCTTGGCACCCTTATGCATGCAGTCAATAGGCCTAATGAACCAACATGGCTTCTTTTCCTATACTTCAACACCATATAACATATTAAAAGTAGGCCAAACAAGTCTTCCAAAAAAGACCAAGAAAAAAAGCAATCTTTTAAACAGGTCTCTTTAATTAACAAATATATTTACAGTTTAATGTCACAAAGGAGACACACTATTAGATTTCAAAAGAAAAAGAAAGATTGTACATTGGCGACACGAGAATTTGAACCCACAATCTTGTGAGAAGCTGTTGATTGGTAAACCAACGCCTTACCCACTTAGCTATTTCGGCAACCTTATGCATGCAGTCAATAGGCCTAATGAACCAACATGGCTTCTTTTCCTATACTTCAACACCATATAACATATTAAAAGTAGGCCAAACAAGTCTTTCAAAAAAGACCAAAAAATAAAGCAATCTTTTAAACAGGTCTCTTTAATTAACAAATATATTTACAGTTGAATGTCACAACGTAGACAAACTATAAGATTTCAAAAGGAAAAGAAAAAAATTACCTTGGCGACACCAGGATTTGAACCCACAACCTTGTGGGAACTTGCTGATTGGTAAACCAACACTTTACCCACTGAGCTATCTTGGCACCCTTAATCATGCAGTCAATAGCCTAATGAACCAACATGGCTTCTTTTCCTATACTTCAACACCATGTAACTCATATTAAAAATAGGCCAAACAAGACTTTCAAAAAAGTCCAAGAAAAAAAGCAATCTTATAAACAGGTCTTTTTAATAAACAAATATATGTACAATTTAATGTCACAACGTAGACAAACTATAAGATTTCAAAAGAAAAAGAAAAATTGTACCTTGGCAACATCAGGATTTGAACCCACAAATTTGTGGGAAGCTGTTGTTTGGTAAACCAACGCCTTACCCACTGAGCTATCTTGGCACCCTTGTGTATGCAGTTAATAGGCCTAATGAACCAACATGGCTTCTTTTCCTATACTTCAACACCATATAACATATTAAAAGTAGGCAAAACAAGTCTTCCAAAAAGGACCAAAAAATAAAGCAATCTTTTAAACAGGTCTCTTTAATTAACAAATATATTTACAGTTCAATGTCACAACCTAGACAAACGATAAGATTTCAAAAGGAAAAGAAAAAAATTACCTTGGAAACACCAGGATTTGAACCCACAAACTTGTGGGAACCTGCTAATTGGCAAACCAACGCCTTACCCACTTAGCTATTTCGGCAACCTTATGCATGCAGTCAATAGGCCTAATGAACCAACATGGCTTCTTTTCCTATACTTCAACACCATATAACATATTAAAAGTAGGCCAAACAAGTCTTTCAAAAAATACCAAAAAATAAAGCAATCTTTTAAACAGGTCTCTTTAATTAACAAATATATTTACAGTTGAATGTCACAACGTAGACAAACTATAAGATTTCAAAAGGAAAAGAAAAAAATTACCTTGGCGACACCAGGATTTGAACCCACAACCTTGTGGGAACTTGCTGATTGGTAAACCAACACCTTACCCACTGAGCTATCTTGGCACCCTTAATCATGCAGTCAATAGCCTAATGAACCAACATGGCTTCTTTTCCTATACTTCAACACCATGTAACTCATATTAAAAATAGGCCAAACAAGACTTTCAAAAAAGTCCAAGAAAAAAAGCAATCTTATAAACAGGTCTTTTTAATAAACAAATATATGTACAATTTAATGTCACAACGTAGACAAACTATAAGATTTCAAAAGAAAAAGAAAAATTGTACCTTGGCAACATCAGGATTTGAACCCACAAATTTGTGGGAAGCTGTTGTTTGGTAAACCAACGCCTTACCCACTGAGCTATCTTGGCACCCTTGTGTATGCAGTTAATAGGCCTAATGAACCAACATGGCTTCTTTTCCTATACTTCAACACCATATAACATATTAAAAGTAGGCAAAACAAGTCTTCCAAAAAGGACCAAAAAATAAAGCAATCTTTTAAACAGGTCTCTTTAATTAACAAATATATTTACAGTTCAATGTCACAACCTAGACAAACGATAAGATTTCAAAAGGAAAAGAAAAAAATTACCTTGGCAACACCAGGATTTGAACCCACAAACTTGTGGGAACCTGCTAATTGGCAAACCAACGCCTTACCCACTGAGCTATCTTGGCACCCTTATGCATGCAGTCAATATGCCTAATGAACCAACATGGCTTCTTTTCCTATACTTCAACACCATATAACATATTAAAAGTAGGCCAAACAAGTCTTTTAAAAAAGACCAAAAATAAAGCAATCTTTTAAACAGGTCTCTTTAATTAACAAATATATTTACAGTTCAATGTCACAACGTAGACAAACTATAAGATTTAAAAAAAAAAAGAAAGATTGTACCTTGGCGACACGAGAATTTGAATCCACAAACTTGTGGGAAGCTGTTGATTGGTAAACCAATGCCTTACCCACTGAGCTATCTTTGCACCCTGATTCATGCAGTCAATAGGCCTAATGAACCAACATGGCTTCTTTTCCTATACTTCAACACCATGTAACTCATATTAAAAGTAGGCCAAACAAGTCTTTCAAAAAAGACCAAAAAATAAAGCAATCTTTTAAACAGGTCTCTTTAATTAACAAATATATTTACAGTTGAATGTCACAACGTAGACAAACTATAAGATTTCAACAGGAAAAGAAAAAAATTACCTTGGCGACACCAGGATTTGAACCCACAACCTTGTGGGAACTTGCTGATTGGTAAACCAACACCTTACCCACTGAGCTATCTTGGCACCCTTAATCATGCAGTCAATAGCCTAATGAACCAACATGGCTTCTTTGTCTATACTTCAACATCATGTAACTCATATTAAAAATAGGCCAAACAAGACTTTCAAAAAAGACCAAGAAAAAAAGCAATCTTTTAAACAGGTCTTTTTAATTAACAAATATATGTACAATTTAATGTCACAACGTAGACAAACTATAAGATTTCAAAAGAAAAAGAAAAATTGTACCTTGGCAACACCAGGATTTGAACTCACAAATTTGTGGGAAGCTGTTGTTTGGTAAACCAACGCCTTACCCACTGAGCTATCGTGACACCTTTATGTATGCAGTTAATAGGCCTAATGAACCAACATGGCTTCTTTTCCTATACTTCAACACCATGTAACTCATATTAAAAATAGGCCAAACAAGACTTTCAAAAAAGTCCAAGAAAAAAAGCAATCTTATAAACAGGTCTTTTTAATTAACAAATATATGTACAATTTAATGTCACAACGTAGACAAACTATAAGATTTCAAAAGAAAAAGAAAAATTGTACCTTGGCAACATCAGGATTTGAACCCACAAATTTGTGGGAAGCTGTTGTTTGGTAAACCAACGCCTTACCCACTGAGCTATCTTGGCACCCTTATGTATGCAGTTAATAGGCCTAATGAACCAACATGGCTTCTTTTCCTATACTTCAACACCATATAACATATTAAAAGTAGGCCAAACAAGTCTTCCAAAAAGGACCAAAAAATAAAGCAATCTTTTAAACAGGTCTCTTTAATTAACAAATATATTTACAGTTCAATGTCACAACGTAGACAAACGATAAGATTTCAAAAGGAAAAGAAAAAAATTACCTTGGCGACACCAGGATTTGAACCCACAACCTTGTGGGAACCTGCTAATTGGCAAACCAACGCCTTACCCACTGAGCTTTCTTGGCGCCCTTATGCATGCAGTCAATATGCCTAATGAACCAACATGGCTTCTTTTCCTATACTTCAACACGATATAACATATTAAAAGTAGGCCAAACAAGTCTTTTAAAAAAGACCAAAAATAAAGCAATCTTTTAAACAGGTCTCTTTAATTAACAAATATATTTACAGTTCAATGTCACAACGTAGACAAACTATAAGATTTCAAAAAAAAAAGAAAGATTGTACCTTGGCGACACGAGGATTTGAACCCACAAACTTGTGGGAAGCTGTTGATTGGTAAACAAATGCCCTACCCACTGAGCTATCTTTGCACCCTGATTCATGCAGTCAATAGGCCTAATGAACCAACATGGCTTCTCTTCCTATACTTCAACACCATATAACATATTAAAAGTAGGCCAAACAAGTCTTCCAAAAAAGACCAAAAAATAAAGCAATCTATTAAACAGGTCTCTTTAATTAACAAATATATTTACAGTTGAATGTCACAAGGTAGACAAACTATAAGATTTCAAAAGGAAAAGAAAAAAATTACCTTGGCGACACGAGGATTTGAATCCACAAACTTGTGGGAAGCTGTTGATTGGTAAACCAATGCCTTACCCACTGAGCTATCTTTGCACCCTGATTCATGCAGTCAATAGGCCTAATGAACCAACATGGCTTCTTTTCCTATACTTCAACACCATATAACATATTAAAAGTAGGCCAAACAAGTCTTCCAAAAAAGACCAAAAAATAAAGCAATCTATTAAACAGGTCTCTTTAATTAACAAATATATTTACAGTTGAATGTCACAAGGTAGACAAACTATAAGATTTCAAAAGGAAAAGAAAAAAATTACCTTGGCGACACCAGGATTTGAACCCACAACCTTGTGGGAACCTGCTAATTGGCAAACCAACGCCTTACCCACTGAGCTATCTTGGCACCCTTATGCATGCAGTCAATATGCCTAATGAACCAACATGGCTTCTTTTCCTATACTTCAACACCATATAACATATTAAAAGTAGGCCAAACAAGTCTTTTAAAAAAGACCAAAAATAAAGCAATCTTTTAAACAGGTCTCTTTAATTAACAAATATATTTACAGTTCAATGTCACAACGTAGACAAACTATAAGATTTAAAAAAAAAAAGAAAGATTGTACCTTGGCGACACGAGGATTTGAACCCACAAACTTGTGGGAAGCTGTTGATTGGTAAACCAATGCCTTACCCACTGAGCTATCTTTGCACCCTGATTCATGCAGTCAATAGGCCTAATGAACCAACATGGCTTCTTTTCCTATACTTCAACACCATATAACATATTAAAAGTAGGCCAAACAAGTCTTCCAAAAAAGACCAAAAAATAAAGCAATCTATTAAACAGGTCTCTTTAATTAACAAATATATTTACAGTTGAATGTCACAAGGTAGACAAACTATAAGATTTCAAAAGGAAAAGAAAAAAATTACCTTGGCGACACCAGGATTTGAACCCACAACCTTGTGGGAACCTGCTGATTGGTAAACCAACACCTTACCCACTGAGCTAACTTTGCACCCTGATTCATGCAGTCAATAGGCCTAATGAACCAACATGGCTTCGTTTCCTATACTTCAACACCATATAACATATTAAAAGCTAACCTTAAAAAAATTAACTTGGCGACACCAGGATTTGAACCCACAACCTTGTGGGAATCTGCTAATTGTCAAACCAATGCCTTATCCACTGAGCTATCTTGGCACCCTTATGCACGCAGTCAATATGCCTAATGAACCAACATGGCTTCTTTTCCTATACTTCAACACCATATAACATATTAAAAGTAGGCCAAACAAGTCTTCCAAAAAAGACCAAAAAATAAAGCAATCTATTAAACAGGTCTCTTTAATTAACAAATATATTTACAGTTGAATGTCACAAGGTAGACAAACTATAAGATTTCAAAAGGAAAAGAAAAAAATTACCTTGGCGACACCAGGATTTGAACCCACAACCTTGTGGGAACCTGCTGATTGGTAAACCAACACCTTACCCACTGAGCTAACTTTGCACCCTGATTCATGCAGTCAATAGGCCTAATGAACCAACATGGCTTCGTTTCCTATACTTCAACACCATATAACATATTAAAAGTAGGCCAAACAAGTCTTTCAAAAAAGACCAAAAATAAAGCAATCTTTTAAACAGGTCTCTTTAATTAACAAATATATTTACAGTTTAATGTCACAAAGGAGACAAACTATTCGATTTCCAAAAAAAAAGATTTTTTTTTTCACAACAGCTAGATTTGAACCCACAACCTTGTGGGGAACTGCTGATTGGTAAACCAACACCTTACTCACTGAGCTATCTTGGCACCCTTGTGCATGCAGTCAATAGGCCTAATGAACCATCATGGCTTCTTTTCATATACTTCAACACCATGTAACTCATATTAAAAGTAGGCCAAACAAGTCTTCTAAAAAAGACCAAAAAATAAAGCAATCTTTTAAACAGGTCTCTTTAATTAACAAATATATTTACAGTTCAATGTCACAACGTAGACAAACTATAAGATTTCAAAAGAAAAAGAAAAATTGCACCTTGGCAACACCAGGATTTGAACCCACAAACTTGTGGGAAGCTGTTGATTGGTGAACCAAGACCTTACCCTCTGAGCTATCTTGGCACCCTTATCCATGCAGTCAATAGGCCTAATGAACTAACATGGCTTCTTTTCCTATACTTCAACACCATATAACATTATAAGTAGGCCAAACAAGACTTTCAACAAAGAACAAAAAATAAAGCAATCTTTTAAACAGGTCTTTTTAAGTAACAAATATATTTACAGTTTAATGTCACAAAGGAGACAAACTATTAGATTTCCAAAAAATATATATATATATATTTTCCTTCGCAACAACTGGATTTGAACCCACAAACTTGAGAGAAACTGCTGATTGATAAACCAACACCTTACCCACTGAGCTATCTTGTCACTCTTTTGCATGCAGTCAATAGGCCTAATGAACCAACATGGCTTCTTTTCCTATACTTCAACACCATGTAACTCATATTAAAAGTAGGCCAAACAAGTCTTTCAAAAAAGACCAAAAAATAAAGCAATCTTTTAAACAGGTCTCTTTAATTAACAAATATATTTACAGTTGAATGTCACAAGGTAGACAAACTATAAGATTTCAAAAGGAAAAAAAAAAAATTACCTTGGCGACACGAGGATTTGAACCCACAACCTTGTGGGAACCTGCTAATTGGCAAACCAACGCCTTACCCACTGAGCTATCTTGGCACCCTTATGCATGCAGTCAATATGCCTAATGAACCAACATGGCTTCTTTTCCTATACTTCAACACCATGTAACTCATATTAAAAGTAGGCCAAACAAGTCTTTTAAAAAAGACCATAAATAAAGCAATCTTTTAAACAGGTCTCTTTAATTAACAAATATATTTACAGTTCAATGTCACAACGTAGACAAACTATAAGATTTAAAAAAAAAAAGAAAGATTGTACCTTGGAGACACGAGGATTTGAAGCCACAAACTTGTGGGAAGCTGTTGATTGGTAAACCAATGCCTTACCCACTGAGCTATCTTTGCACCCTGATTCATGCAGTCAATAGGCCTAATGAACCAACATGGCTTCTCTTCCTATACTTCAACACCATATAACATATTAAAAGTAGGCCAAACAAGTCTTCCAAAAAAGACCAAAAAATAAAGCAATCTATTAAACAGGTCTCTTTAATTAACAAATATATTTACAGTTGAATGTCACAAGGTAGACAAACTATAAGATTTCAAAAGGAAAAGAAAAAAATTACCTTGGCGACACCAGGATTTGAACCCACAACCTTGTGGGAACCTGCTGATTGGTAAACCAACACCTTACCCACTGAGCTATCTTTGCACCCTGATTCATGCAGTCAATAGGCCTAATTAACCAACATGGCTTCGTTTTCTATACTTCAACACCATGTAACTCATATTAAAAATAGGCCAAACAAGTCTTCCAAAAAAGACCAAAAAAATAAAGCAATCTTTTAAACAGGTCTCTTTAATTAACAAATATATTTACAGTTCAATGTCACAACGTAGACAAACGATAAGATTTTAAAAGGAAAATAAAAAAATTACCTTGGCGACACCAGGATTTGAACCCACAACCTTGTGGGAACCTGCTAACCTTAAAAAAATTAACTTGGCGACACCAGGATTTGAACCCACAACCTTGTGGGAATCTGCTAATTGGCAAACCAATGCCTTATCCACTGAGCTATCTTGGCACCCTTATGCACGCAGTCAATATGCCTAATGAACCAACATGGCTTCTTTTCCTATACTTCAACACCATATAACATATTAAAAGTAGGCCAAACAAGTCTTCCAAAAAAGACCAAAAAATAAAGCAATCTTTTAAACAGGTCTTTTTAATTAACAAATATATTTACAGTTCAATGTCACAACGTAGACAAACTATAAGATTTAAAAAAAAAAGAAAGATTGTACCTTGGCGACACGAGGATTTGAACCCACAAACTTGTGGGAAGCTGTTGATTGGTAAACCAATGCCTTACCCACTGAGCTATCCTTGCACACTGATTCATGCAGTCAATAGGCCTAATGAACCAACATGGCTTCTTTTCCTATACTTCAACACCATATAACATATTAAAAATAGGCCAAACAAGTCTTCCAAAAAAAAACAAAAAATAAAGCATTCTTTTAAACAGGTCTCTTTAATTAACAAATATATTTACAGTTTATTGTCACAAAGAAGACAAACTATAAGATTTTAAAAGGAAAAGAAAAAAATTACCTTGGCGACACAAGGATTTGAACCCACAACCTTGTGAGAACCTGCTGATTGGTAAACCAACACCTTACCCCCTGAGCTATCTTGGCACCCTTATGCATGCAGTCAATAGCCTAATGAACCAACATGGCTTCTTTGTCTATACTTCAACACCATGAAACTCATATTAAAAGTAGGCCAAACAAGTCTTCCAAAAAAAGACCAAAAAAATAAAACAATCTTTAAAACAGGTCTCTTTAATTAACAAATATATTTACAGTTTAATGTCACAAAGGAGACAACCTATTAGATTTCCAAAAAATATATATATATATTTTCATTTGCAACAACTGGATTTGAACCCACAACCTTGAAGGAAACTGCTGAATGATAAACCAACGCCTTACCCACTGAGCTATCTTGTCACTCTTTTGCATGCAGTCAATAGGCCTAATGAACCAACATGGCTTCTTTTCCTATACTTCAACACCATGTAACTCATATTAAAAATAGGCCAAACAAGTCTTCCAAAAAAGACCAAAAAATAAAGCAATCTTTTAAACAGGTCTCTTTAATTAACAAATATATTTACAGTTCAATGTCACAACGTAGACAAACGATAAGATTTCAAAAGTAAAAGAAAAAAATTACCTTGGCGACACCAGGATTTGAACCCACAACCTTGTGGGAACATGTTAATTGGCAAACCAACGCCTTATCCACTGAGCTATCTTGGCACCCTTATGCATGCAGTCAATATGCCTAATGAACCAACATGGCTTCTTTTCCTATACTTCAACACCATATAACATATAAAAAGTAGGCCAAACAAGTCTTTCAAAAAAGACCAAAAATAAAGCAATCTTTTAAACAGGTCTCTTTAATTAACAAATATATTTACAGTTTATTGTCACAAAGGAGACAAACTATTAGATTTCCAAAAAAAATATATATATTTTTTTATTTGCAACAACTGGATTTGAACCCACAACCTTGAGGGAACCTGCAAATTGGCAAACCAACGCCTTACCCACTGAGCTATCTTGGCACCCTTATGCATGCAGTCAACATGCCTAATGAACCAACATGGCTTCTTTTCCTATACTTCAACACGATATAACATATTAAAAGTAGGCCAAACAAATCTTTCAAAAAAGACCAAAATTAAAGCAATCTTTTAAACAGGTCTCTTTAATTGACAAATATATTTACAGTTCAATGTCACAACGTAGACAAACTATAAGATTATAAAAGAAAAAGAAAAATTGTACCTTGTCAACACCAGGATTTGAACCCACAAACTTGTGGGAAGCTGTTGATTGGTAAACAAACGCCTTACCCTCTAAGCTATCTTGGCACCCTTATCCATGCAGTCAATAGGCCTAATGAACCAACATGGCTTCGTTTCCTATACTTCAACACCATATAACATATTAAAAGCTAACCTTAAAAAAATTAACTTGGCGACACCAGGATTTGAACCCACAACCTTGTGGGAATCTGCTAATTGTCAAACCAATGCCTTATCCACTGAGCTATCTTGGCACCCTTATGCACGCAGTCAATATGCCTAATGAACCAACATGGCTTCTTTTCCTATACTTCAACACCATATAACATATTAAAAGTAGGCCAAACAAGTCTTCCAAAAAAGACCAAAAAATAAAGCAATCTATTAAACAGGTCTCTTTAATTAACAAATATATTTACAGTTGAATGTCACAAGGTAGACAAACTATAAGATTTCAAAAGGAAAAGAAAAAAATTACCTTGGCGACACCAGGATTTGAACCCACAACCTTGTGGGAACCTGCTGATTGGTAAACCAACACCTTACCCACTGAGCTAACTTTGCACCCTGATTCATGCAGTCAATAGGCCTAATGAACCAACATGGCTTCGTTTCCTATACTTCAACACCATATAACATATTAAAAGTAGGCCAAACAAGTCTTTCAAAAAAGACCAAAAATAAAGCAATCTTTTAAACAGGTCTCTTTAATTAACAAATATATTTACAGTTTAATGTCACAAAGGAGACAAACTATTCGATTTCCAAAAAAAAAGATTTTTTTTTTCACAACAGCTAGATTTGAACCCACAACCTTGTGGGGAACTGCTGATTGGTAAACCAACACCTTACTCACTGAGCTATCTTGGCACCCTTGTGCATGCAGTCAATAGGCCTAATGAACCATCATGGCTTCTTTTCATATACTTCAACACCATGTAACTCATATTAAAAGTAGGCCAAACAAGTCTTCTAAAAAAGACCAAAAAATAAAGCAATCTTTTAAACAGGTCTCTTTAATTAACAAATATATTTACAGTTCAATGTCACAACGTAGACAAACTATAAGATTTCAAAAGAAAAAGAAAAATTGCACCTTGGCAACACCAGGATTTGAACCCACAAACTTGTGGGAAGCTGTTGATTGGTGAACCAAGACCTTACCCTCTGAGCTATCTTGGCACCCTTATCCATGCAGTCAATAGGCCTAATGAACTAACATGGCTTCTTTTCCTATACTTCAACACCATATAACATTATAAGTAGGCCAAACAAGACTTTCAACAAAGAACAAAAAATAAAGCAATCTTTTAAACAGGTCTTTTTAAGTAACAAATATATTTACAGTTTAATGTCACAAAGGAGACAAACTATTAGATTTCCAAAAAATATATATATATATATTTTCCTTCGCAACAACTGGATTTGAACCCACAAACTTGAGAGAAACTGCTGATTGATAAACCAACACCTTACCCACTGAGCTATCTTGTCACTCTTTTGCATGCAGTCAATAGGCCTAATGAACCAACATGGCTTCTTTTCCTATACTTCAACACCATGTAACTCATATTAAAAGTAGGCCAAACAAGTCTTTCAAAAAAGACCAAAAAATAAAGCAATCTTTTAAACAGGTCTCTTTAATTAACAAATATATTTACAGTTGAATGTCACAAGGTAGACAAACTATAAGATTTCAAAAGGAAAAAAAAAAAATTACCTTGGCGACACGAGGATTTGAACCCACAACCTTGTGGGAACCTGCTAATTGGCAAACCAACGCCTTACCCACTGAGCTATCTTGGCACCCTTATGCATGCAGTCAATATGCCTAATGAACCAACATGGCTTCTTTTCCTATACTTCAACACCATGTAACTCATATTAAAAGTAGGCCAAACAAGTCTTTTAAAAAAGACCATAAATAAAGCAATCTTTTAAACAGGTCTCTTTAATTAACAAATATATTTACAGTTCAATGTCACAACGTAGACAAACTATAAGATTTAAAAAAAAAAAGAAAGATTGTACCTTGGAGACACGAGGATTTGAAGCCACAAACTTGTGGGAAGCTGTTGATTGGTAAACCAATGCCTTACCCACTGAGCTATCTTTGCACCCTGATTCATGCAGTCAATAGGCCTAATGAACCAACATGGCTTCTCTTCCTATACTTCAACACCATATAACATATTAAAAGTAGGCCAAACAAGTCTTCCAAAAAAGACCAAAAAATAAAGCAATCTATTAAACAGGTCTCTTTAATTAACAAATATATTTACAGTTGAATGTCACAAGGTAGACAAACTATAAGATTTCAAAAGGAAAAGAAAAAAATTACCTTGGCGACACCAGGATTTGAACCCACAACCTTGTGGGAACCTGCTGATTGGTAAACCAACACCTTACCCACTGAGCTATCTTTGCACCCTGATTCATGCAGTCAATAGGCCTAATTAACCAACATGGCTTCGTTTTCTATACTTCAACACCATGTAACTCATATTAAAAATAGGCCAAACAAGTCTTCCAAAAAAGACCAAAAAAATAAAGCAATCTTTTAAACAGGTCTCTTTAATTAACAAATATATTTACAGTTCAATGTCACAACGTAGACAAACGATAAGATTTTAAAAGGAAAATAAAAAAATTACCTTGGCGACACCAGGATTTGAACCCACAACCTTGTGGGAACCTGCTAACCTTAAAAAAATTAACTTGGCGACACCAGGATTTGAACCCACAACCTTGTGGGAATCTGCTAATTGGCAAACCAATGCCTTATCCACTGAGCTATCTTGGCACCCTTATGCACGCAGTCAATATGCCTAATGAACCAACATGGCTTCTTTTCCTATACTTCAACACCATATAACATATTAAAAGTAGGCCAAACAAGTCTTCCAAAAAAGACCAAAAAATAAAGCAATCTTTTAAACAGGTCTTTTTAATTAACAAATATATTTACAGTTCAATGTCACAACGTAGACAAACTATAAGATTTAAAAAAAAAAGAAAGATTGTACCTTGGCGACACGAGGATTTGAACCCACAAACTTGTGGGAAGCTGTTGATTGGTAAACCAATGCCTTACCCACTGAGCTATCCTTGCACACTGATTCATGCAGTCAATAGGCCTAATGAACCAACATGGCTTCTTTTCCTATACTTCAACACCATATAACATATTAAAAATAGGCCAAACAAGTCTTCCAAAAAAAAACAAAAAATAAAGCATTCTTTTAAACAGGTCTCTTTAATTAACAAATATATTTACAGTTTATTGTCACAAAGAAGACAAACTATAAGATTTTAAAAGGAAAAGAAAAAAATTACCTTGGCGACACAAGGATTTGAACCCACAACCTTGTGAGAACCTGCTGATTGGTAAACCAACACCTTACCCCCTGAGCTATCTTGGCACCCTTATGCATGCAGTCAATAGCCTAATGAACCAACATGGCTTCTTTGTCTATACTTCAACACCATGAAACTCATATTAAAAGTAGGCCAAACAAGTCTTCCAAAAAAAGACCAAAAAAATAAAACAATCTTTAAAACAGGTCTCTTTAATTAACAAATATATTTACAGTTTAATGTCACAAAGGAGACAACCTATTAGATTTCCAAAAAATATATATATATATTTTCATTTGCAACAACTGGATTTGAACCCACAACCTTGAAGGAAACTGCTGAATGATAAACCAACGCCTTACCCACTGAGCTATCTTGTCACTCTTTTGCATGCAGTCAATAGGCCTAATGAACCAACATGGCTTCTTTTCCTATACTTCAACACCATGTAACTCATATTAAAAATAGGCCAAACAAGTCTTCCAAAAAAGACCAAAAAATAAAGCAATCTTTTAAACAGGTCTCTTTAATTAACAAATATATTTACAGTTCAATGTCACAACGTAGACAAACGATAAGATTTCAAAAGTAAAAGAAAAAAATTACCTTGGCGACACCAGGATTTGAACCCACAACCTTGTGGGAACATGTTAATTGGCAAACCAACGCCTTATCCACTGAGCTATCTTGGCACCCTTATGCATGCAGTCAATATGCCTAATGAACCAACATGGCTTCTTTTCCTATACTTCAACACCATATAACATATAAAAAGTAGGCCAAACAAGTCTTTCAAAAAAGACCAAAAATAAAGCAATCTTTTAAACAGGTCTCTTTAATTAACAAATATATTTACAGTTTATTGTCACAAAGGAGACAAACTATTAGATTTCCAAAAAAAATATATATATTTTTTTATTTGCAACAACTGGATTTGAACCCACAACCTTGAGGGAACCTGCAAATTGGCAAACCAACGCCTTACCCACTGAGCTATCTTGGCACCCTTATGCATGCAGTCAACATGCCTAATGAACCAACATGGCTTCTTTTCCTATACTTCAACACGATATAACATATTAAAAGTAGGCCAAACAAATCTTTCAAAAAAGACCAAAATTAAAGCAATCTTTTAAACAGGTCTCTTTAATTGACAAATATATTTACAGTTCAATGTCACAACGTAGACAAACTATAAGATTATAAAAGAAAAAGAAAAATTGTACCTTGTCAACACCAGGATTTGAACCCACAAACTTGTGGGAAGCTGTTGATTGGTAAACAAACGCCTTACCCTCTAAGCTATCTTGGCACCCTTATCCATGCAGTCAATAGGCCTAATGAACCAACATGGCTTCTTTTCCTATACTTCAACACCATATAACATTATAAGTAGGCCAAACAAGACTTTCAAAAAAGAACAAAAAATAAAGCAATCTTTTAAACAGGTCTTTTTAAGTAACAAATATATTTACAGTTTAATGTCACAAAGGAGACAAACTATTAGATTTCCAAAAAAAATATATATATATATTTTCCTTCGCAACAACTGGATTTGAACCCACAAACTTGAGGGAAACTGCTGATTGATAAACCAATGCCTTACCCACTGAGCTATCTTGTCACTCTTTTGCATGCAGTCAATAGGCCTAATGAACCAACATGGCTTCTTTTCCTATACTTCAACACCATGTAACTCGTATTAAAAATAGGCCAACCAAGTCTTCCAAAAAAGACCAAAAAATAAAGCAATCTTTTAAACAGGTCTCATTAATTAACAAATATATTTACAGTTCAATGTCACAACGTAGACAAACGATAAGATTTCAAAAGGAAAAGAAAAAAATTACCTTGGCGACACCAAGATTTGAACCCACAACGTTGTGGGAACCTGCTAATTGGCAAACCAACGCCTTACCCACTGAGCTATCTTGGCACCCTTATACATGCAGTCAATAGGCCTAATGAACCAACATGGCTTCTTTTCCTATACTTCAACACCATATAACATATTAAAAGTAGGCCAAACAAGTCTTTCAAAAAAGACCAAAAATAAAACAATCTTTTAAACAGGTCTCTTTAATTAACAAATATATTTACAGTTTAATGTCACAACGTAGACAAACTATAAGATTTCAAAAGAAAAAGAAAAATTGCACCTTGGCAACACCAGGATTTGAACCCACAAACTTGTGGGAACTTGCTGATTTGTAAACCAAGACCTTACCCACTGAGCTATCTTGGCACCTTTATGCATGCAGTCAATAGGCCTAATGAACCAACATGGCTTCTTTTCATATACTTCAACATCATGTAACACATATTAAAAGTAGGCCAAACAAGACTTTCAAAAAAGACCAAGAAATAAAGCAATCTTTTAAACAGGTCTCTTTAATTAACAAATATATGTAAAGTTTAATGTCACAATGTAGACAAACTATAAGATTTCAAAAGAAAAAGAAAGATTGTACCTTGGTGACATCAGGATTTGAACCCACAACCTTGTGGGAAGCTATTGATTGGTAAACCAACACCTCATCCACTGAGTTATCTTGGCACCCTTATGCATGCAGTCAATAGGCCTAATGAACCAACATGGCTTCTTTTCCGATACTTCATATTAAAAGGAGGCCAAACAAGTCTTCCAAAAAAGACCAAAAAATAATGCAATCTTTAAAACAGGTCTCTTTAATTAACAAATATATTTACAGTTTAATGTCAAAAAGGAGACAAACTATTAGATTTCCAAAAAAATATATATATATTTTCCTTCGCAACAACTGGATTTGAACCAACAACCATCTGGGAAACTGCTGATTGATAAACCAACGCATTACCCACTGAACTATCTTGTCACTCTTTTGCAGTCAGTCAATAGGCCTAATGAACCAACATGGCTTCTTTTCCTATACTTCAACACCATGTAACTCATATTAAAAATAGGCCAAACAAGACTTTCAAAAAAGACCAAGAAAAAAGCAATATTTTAAACAGGTCTCTTTAATTAACAAATATATGTACAGTTTAATGTCACAACGTAGACAAACTATAAGATTTCAAGAGTAAAAGAAAAAACGTACCTTGGCGACATCAGGATTTGAACCCACAACCTTGTGGGAAACTGCTGATTGGTAAACCAACACCTTACCCACTGAGCTACCTTGGCACCCGTTTGCATGCAGTCAATAGGCCTAATTAACCAAAATGGCTTCTTTTCATACACTTCAACATCATGTAACTTATATTAAAAGAAGGCCAAACAAGACTTTCAAAAAAGGCCAAGAAAAAAAGCAATCTTTTAAACATGTCTTTTTAATTAACAAATGTATGTATAGTTTAATGTTACAACGTAGACAAACTATAAGATTTTAAAAGAAAAAGAAAAATGGTACCTTGGCGACAACAGGATTTAAACCCACAACCTTGTGGGAAGCTGTTGATTGGTAAACCAACACCTCATCCACTGAGTTATCTTGGCACCCTTATGCATGCAGTCAATAGGCCTAATGAACCAACATGGCTTCTTTTCCTATACTTCAACACCATATAACATATTAAAAGTAGGACAAACAAGTCTTCCAAAAAAGACCAAAAAATAAAGCAATCTTTTAAACAGGTCTCTTTAATTAACAAATATATTTACAGTTTAATGTCACAAAGGAGACCGACTATTAGATTTCCAAAAAAAAATAAAAAAAATTTCCTTCACAACAACTGGATTTGAACCCACAACCTCGTGTAAACTGCTGATTGATAAACCAACTCCTTACCCACTGAGCTATCTTGGCACCCTTATGCATGCAGTCAATAGGCCTAATGAACCAACATGGCTTCTTTTCATATACTTCAACACCATGTAACTCATATTAAAAGTAGGCCAAACAAGACTTTCAAATAAGACCATGTAAAAAAAGCAATCTTTTAAACAGGTCTCTTTAATTAACAAATATATGTACAGTTTAATGTCACAACGTAGACAAACTATAAGATTTTAAAAGAAAAAGAAAGATTGTACCTTGGCGACACCAGGATTTGAACCCACAACCTTGTGGGAAGCTGTTGATTGGTAAACCAACACCTTACCCACTGAGCTATCTTGGCACCCTCATGCATGCAGTCAAAAGGCCTAATGAACCAACATGGCTTCTTTTCCTATACTTCAACACCATATAACATATTAAAAGTAGGCCAAACAAGTCTTCCTAAAAAGCCCAAGAAATAAAGCAATTTATTAAACAGGTCTCTTGAATTAATAATTTGATTTAGTTTAATGTCACAAAGAAGACAAACTATTAGATTTAAAAAAAAAAAAGAAAAAATTTACCTTGGCAACAGCTGGATTTGAACCAACATCATTGTGGAAACCTGCTGATTTGTAAACCAACACCTTACCGACTGAGCTATCGTGTCACCCTAGCACATGCAGTCAATAGGCCTAATTAAACAACATGGCTTCTTTTCCTATACTTTAACACCATATAACATATTAAAATTAGGCTAAACAAGTCTCATAAAAGACAAAGAAATAAAGCTATCTATTAAATAGGTCTCTTGAATTAATAATTAGATTTAGTTTAATGTCACAAAGTAGACAAACTATTAGAATTAAAAAAAAAAAGAAAAAATTTAAGAATCAGATAGTGTCTACGGATCGAGTATTCTAAGTACAGTCCTGTTAGTTTGATTACAGATCGGGTTGTGTGAGTACAAATCAGGTAGTGTGGCAGATCGGGTAGTGTGAGTACAGATCGGGTAGTGTGAGGCCAAATCAGTTAGTTTCAGTACAAATCGGGTAGTGTGGCAGATTGGGTAGTGTGGCAGATCGGTCAGAACAGATCTGGGTGTCAGCTCAGACCGGGTAGTGCCAGGAATGTTAGTAAGGATTGGGTCGTGTTAGTACAGATTGGGTAGTGTGAGTACAGATCTGGTAGTGTTAGTATGAATGGAGTACTGTCAGATCAGGTAGTGTGAGTGTGAGAACAGATCGGGTAGTGTGAGTACAAATCGGGCAGTTTTAATACAGATTACTTAGTGTGAGTACAGGAAGGATGTGGAAGGATGTGCTGCAAGTTAGAGCAATAAAGGATGGAGATAGAAATGTGTTGACTAGTGAGGAGAGTGTGTTGAGAAGGTGAAGAGAATATTTTGAGCAGCTGATGTGAGAGTGTGAGAGAGAGAGAGAGCGAGAGAGTAGTGTGAGAACAGATAGGGTGGTCCGGCAGATGGGGTAGCGTGGCAGATTAGGTAGTTCCAGTACAGATCGGGTAGTGTGAGTACAAATCTGGTAGTGTGAGTACAAATCGGGTAATGTTAGTACATTTCAGGTAGTCTTGGTACAGATCGGGGAGTGTGGCAGATAGGTTAGTGTCAGTAAAGATCGGGTAGTGTGAGTGTCAGTACCGATCGGGTAATGTGAGTACAGATCAAGTAGTGTGAGCTCAGAGCGGGCAGTGTGTGTACAGTTTGGTAGTATTTGTATGGAATGAGTAGTTTCAGTACAGATATAGTAGTGTGAGTACAGATCGGGGAGCCTTAGTACAGATTGAGAAGTGTCAGTACAGATCGTGTAGTGTGTTAGTACAGTTTGGTTAGTGCGAGTTTTAGTTCAGGTAGTTTCAGTACGGAACAGATAGTTTCAGTACAGATCGGGTGGTGTGAGTAGAGATTGGGTAGTGTGGATACAGATCGGATAGTGTGGCAGATTGGGTAGTGTAAGAACAGATCAGGTAGTCTTGCAGATCGGGTATTGTGGCAGATTTGGTAGTGTGAGTACCAATTGGGTAGTGTGAGTACAGATTGGGTTGTGTGAGTACAAATCGGGTAGTGTAAATACAGATCGGGGCGTGTGAGTGTGAGTACAGATCGGTCAGAACGGATCTGGGTGTCCACTCAGACCGGGTAGTGCCAGGAGTGTCAGTAAGGATTGGGTCGTGTCAGTACAGATTGGGTAGTGTAAATTGAAATGAGGTCGTGTGACTACAGATCTGGTAGTGTTAGTATGAATGGAGTACTGTCAGATCAGGTAGTGTGTGAGAAAAGATCGGGTAGTGTGAGTACAAATCGGGCAGTTTGAATTCAGATCGCTTAGTGTGAGTACAGGAAGGCTGTGGAAGGATGTGCTGCAAGTTAGAGCACTAAAGGATGGAGATAGAAATGTGTTGACTAGTGAGGAGAGTGTGTTGAGAAGGTGAAGAGAATATTTTGAGCAGCTGATGTGTGTGTGTGTGTGTGTGTGTGTGAGTGAGTGGGAGAGATAGAGTTGATGATGTGGAGATGGTGAAGCAGCAAGATTTGCAGACCTGCAATAAGTACAGGGGAATAAAGTTGATCAGTCACATCATGAAGTTATGGGAAAGAGTAATGGAAGCCAAACTAAGAAATTAGGTGACCATCTGTGAGCAACAGTATGGTTTCATGCCAAGGAAGAGCACTACAAATGAAATATTTGCTTTGAGAATGTTGATGGTGAAGTATAGAGACGGTCAGAAGGTGGAGTGGGTGGAGAAGAGTGGCAAGAGTGATTTGTGATAGAAGAGTATATGCAAGAGTGAAAGAGAAAGTTTATAGGACTGTGGTGAGACCCAAGATGTATGGTTTAGAGACAGTGGCATTGAGTAAAAAGACAGGAGGTGGAGCTGGAGATAGCAGAGCTGAAGATGTTGAGGTTTTCATTGGGTGTGACGAGGATGGACAGAATTGGAAATTAGTTCGGAGACAAGGTAAGGGGGGCATGATTGAGATGGTTTGGACATGTGAAGAGGAGGGATATTATATATATATATATATATATATATATATATATATATATATATATATATATATATATATATATATATATATAAAATATATTACACACACAGAAATCCATGACAACTGTTATTTGTTTAGTAGCTTCTTAACTATAGAAACCAAGAACAACATATTACAGTCAGTACATTTATTACAAGAATCTCTTTGGCAGTACAGTGCAGGACATTATAACACTTAACAATGAGACAGGATTGCATATTGAGATGCATGTTAAAGTTACAATATAATGATGTGAAAGAAAGGGGGAAAAAAAAAAATGGAGAAAAAATTAAAGCCACACAAAAACCTGAATTTTAAGATTGAATGCTAATATATTGCATTTTGCTGCTACAAAAAGTGTATGATGGACATGGAAGATTTTGTTTTATATTGTAATGAAGGATATAACAAATTGTGGGGGGCAGGGGGCATTAATTCCCCCAATTGCTTGCTTTGATGAGTAATGGACAAGTCCCCAAGTGTTATGGTTTACAGAACTGACATCTAATGCAAAATTACACAATTTATTTTTGGTTTGAAAGCCTTAAATTAAATGCTCTCTAATTTATTTGTCAGCTCATTTTGGAATAAAACACACAATGATAACATTAAGTTGAACCGAAAATTACGAAACTATGATGCATCAACACACTAATGTAAAGAGTAATGTACATATTGGTTGATATGCAATGTAGTAAAAGATAGTACCCAAATTAACTAAACAAATTTCAATTTACGCCTAATGAGACTGACCACAGGGTTTAATTTGAGAAAGCATTACTAAACCCTTTATAAGTAGTGCGCTACACAAGCAAAAAGAAAGACACGAACACAACTGTGTACTGTGGAAGTACAGTGCAAAACATGCAAGGAAACTTCATTACACAGTTTTGGGTTTTTTGGAATACACCTGATTGTCAAAGATTGATTTTTGAGCAAAGACCGCTCTATCAAAGAAACTGCTAAACATTACTCTGGCTTCAGCTGTCTAAAGCTAAAGTTCTGCACAAATGCCTTTAGTGTTTGTTTGTTTGTTTGTTTGTTTGTTTGTTTAGTTTAAGACTGCAAACAGTAAATCAGGCCCATGAACACAATCAGCTTTCCTAAGATAAAATTCCAAATATTTTATCAATATCGGATACTTCTTTTTAAAATCCAGTCAACATATGATGCTCCGCTGCTTACGGACTCAATCTTTTAATAACCTAATCCCCTTTTAAATATCTGCTGCTACAGACACAGAAGAGAGTCCACAGTGGCCTGGTACAGTGTGCATGGGTACAATTTCATATAAAAAAAAAAAATAATAATAATAATAATTTTTACAGCACAGAAAACATTAAAACACTGACCCCTTCTGAATTACTTCTTAAACACAATTTGTAAACAATATGTAAAAAAAACTTTCAATAACAATTGTGAGAAAGTTTCAGACACATAATTCTTATCATGGGGGGGGGGGGGAGAAGAAAGACACCCATGAGAAAACCTGCTAACTAGAATTGTAGTCAATACCTTTGGAAATATTATCTTAAGTCATATCTCAATATAAAAACAATTAATTTATCTTAAAACATGCACCATTTCCCAATCTACCAATACTTAAAAATTCCACAGTGTGTGCTGAAGTATAAAGTGCAACAATGTACAAAGAGGAAAAAAACAGTTAGAGATAAAATCAGCATTTAAATGCTGGTTTTATCCCATTTTTAATGATGTATTTCTTTTTTAAAGTAACACATCAAGGACCCTTTAAAAAAACTAACAAATTTTTTTTACTTCAACCAAAACAATCCTCTACAATGTTAGTTATAAACCAAATTAAGCCAAGTCTGAAATACACTGAACTGAAGTGCACACATTTTAGCTTAACCTGGCAAAAAGGGGGCACATGATATGCACACATAAAAATAAAATTAAATTTCTGTCTCAGTAACCTCTTTTATAAAATTTAATTTGTACTCCATAGAAAACCAGAGGTGTTATTCTTTGGTAAAATCCTCATATTTATAAGCAAGCTTTAACCAACCACTTCTTGTGCATGTTTTCTTGATAAAGCAACCTCATCTATATTAAAGACACTTGTTTTGGGATGAACCTCAAACGTGAGAAGTGCTCAGAGACTGTGCTTTGGCTCAGTGGTGTTGGCACCGAAGGAGAAGGAACAGAGATAAGAGACATCAGGTCTGGCATCAAACTCCAGCCTCAAAAACAGCAACAAAAAAAAAAAATTTCTTTTAAAAAAAATCCGATTTCAGCCAAGAGCATCATAGTCAGACAATACAGGTCAAAGTCCCATTCAAAGGAGTAAATGTCTCTGAACTCACACAGTCCATGCAAACTCGTCCATTTCCTCTTGCTCTGAGTGAGTAAAATTAAAAATAATTTAGAAATAGAGGTGACTGTGAAAAGCGAAGGATGGGTCAAGGCTGCCAGGGCTTTCTGTCTTTGCCGCGCGAATCAGTAATGTGTTTATAGTGACACTTTTCCCCAAAATGACAGCCAGTGGTCCGCCAGAAATAGCACTCGTCTCCATTTACAGGGCCCCTGCGCCTTGCTCTGGAGAACAGACATACAGACAAATGTAATATTTACAAAATGATGACCGTTCTTGACACACATCCCAAATACATTAGAATAAAACTCATTACCCAGCAGTCCCAGCGGTCTGTGATGCAGCAGCAACAGGAAATGGCTTTAGGATGCGTCTGTCTGGATATCTGACTACTAACCGAGTCTTTTCTATCAAATGGCCCTGTTAAGTGTAAAATGAAATTTCAATAAACACACATATCATTCAAATAGTTAATCATGTCAATGACTTTCAGAAATCATGCTAAGAGGCTGCATATGGAACATTGTGGATAATGGCAGTATTCCTTCAGTGACTCTGTTCACTGTCCAAAAGCAAGACTAGACAATCTCTCTGGATAAGAGGGATCTCATTAGACTCTACCCAATTACAGGGACACTAGTCAATCAGAGCCATCTGTGCGGTCATGACTGTGGGAAAGGGCAGATAATAGTCGTCTCAGAGTGTACTACATGGCTCTGTGATACAGCATGTTTAGTTAGAAAGGCTACAGTTTTATGTGCCTGAGGTGTATTGTGATAGATAGATAGATAGATAGATAGATAGATAGATAGATAGATAGATAGATAGATAGATAGATAGATAGATAGATAGATAGATAGATAGATAGATAGATAGATAGATAGATAGATAGATAGATAGAACAATATAGACAATACTAGATAATTGTGAAAATTGTCTGGTGACCAATTTAGAGAGGTGACCAAATGAGAGACAAAATATCTATTCAGACAGCATGAAAATGTTTACAGTGCTTCATTCAACTCGTCAGTAATAGTATGAATACTCATGAGAGAACTTGCATTGAGCTTTTCCATTGCCCGTGCAGCCATGCTGGCATTCTTGAAGTTTACAAAGGCACAGAAACGCTCGTGCAGCACTCGGATGCTATCAATTTCTCCATGGCTGGAAAAACAAGCAGACAGTGACTCAACACAAGAGGATAATGGAAAATAAACAAGTGTAATACAGCAAAGCTGAAGAGTCTCGGGGCTCCAGTCTTACTTTTTGAAAAGGTCCCACAGGTGCTTCTCCGTCAGATCTGTGGTTACGTTACCCACCCAGAGAGAAGGGCACGGACTTCTGAGATGGAGGAAGAGAAAAAGAGATAATGAGCAAACCCATGAGACACATGCAATATGCATGCAATAAAGCAAAGTATATGCAACATTGCAGGCAGCTGTTTTCACTAACCCTGGCTGAAGGAGTGTCGGGTCACTGTTTGCTACTGTGGAAATAATTTTTTCAGATGATTAACATTTTACCCCTTTTCATCACTATCCATTTCTTTCCTGGAAACCACATTTCTGTGAATCTAGAGCAATACTGCCCTCACGTGGTTTAAAGAGTAACTGCACCATCTGCATCATTCAATAATTTATGCAGTCTCATGTACTAGCATACCTCTAGCAGCCAGGACAGCCTGTACTGTGCTGTACTTCTCAAGCAGAAGTATACTTTGCTCCTCTTCATATCCAAGATCCTGTAGAACAAAGGCAGAAAACATTTCTTTTTATCTTTCACAGTAATTTGCACCCATTCACATAATTTACAGAAGTCATTTTTTCTGTTTCTCTTATGCTCATAAGTACCAATTGTATTGTTAAAAAAAAAAAAAAAAAAAAAAAAAAAAAAACATCCAACAGAATGGACTCGTCCACAAACCATTAACTGCAGCACTTTGCAGGAGAAATGGTCATTAGCTGCCTCATCACAGTCCTTATCCAGCTTTAGGACATGCTCCATAGCTTTTTCAGCCTCACTGTACCTCTAATATACGAGTACACAGCATAAAAACGATGCTAACTAATAATAATAAATATTAATGATTTGGATCATTGGGACAATAACGGTTTTACCTTAAGGCCCATGAGGGCACTTCCCTTACGGTAGTAGCCTTTAGGCCAATCAGGGGCCATTTGAATAGATTTTTCAGCATCAACAAGTGCTAGAGAGTACTGGTCCAGACAGTAATAACAGTATGAGCGATTCCCAAAAAACCTGCAGTAGCACAGGGACAAACAAAAGGGCACAGTTTAATATCAGTGAAGTTAAATGGCATAAATGTATTGTTTGTTGGATAGAGCGCTGTACCTGTAGTCCTTGGGGTCACATTTGATAGCTTCTGTAAACATATTAACAGCCTCACTGTACTGTCCTTGATTTACCAGCCTGATCCCATCCTCTGCAATGGAGAGAAAGAAAACCTCCAAGCCTCAGCATAAGAACCAAATTGGCAAAGAAACACACATCAGGATTTTGACTGCATGGGTTTTCCACATGGCCACTTAACCCTGCTTTTCATTTCTAGTCTTTTATTGTATTTGTTTAGTGCATATATCCTGTGTATATGATCATTAAATATCTATATATATCTATATCTATATCTATATCTATATCTATATATCTATATCTATATATCTATATCTATATATATATATCTATATATATATATCTATATATATATATATATATATATATATATATATATATATATATATATATATATATATATATATATCTATATTTATATCTATATATATATATATATATAGATATAGATATATATATATAGATATATATATCTATATATATATATCTATATCTATATATATAGATATATATATATATATCTCTGTACTAATTCTGTAAGCACCAAGAAATTCCCATTACCACACATAGCTTACTAATGTAACACATTTTCAAGTATCAGAATGTAAAAAATACAAAATCAAATCCTTCGTTATATTACCAGGGATACGGGGCGACATTCTAAACACACAGTTGCCCCAGAATGTTCATAGCAGAGTACAGCTATAATAATTAGTCGGAAATCATATGCAGCATTTAATCCAATTTTTACCAGGAGATAAATTAAATGTTAGTGAAATAAATGGTAGTGATAAAAGTCTAGTTTTGTATCCATTTGTGTATTTTATTTGTGTTATTGCTGATTTAAAAAGGTACGCAAGTAAAACTAAAACTAAGCAGCAGCTGGGTTCTTATAATCATGAGCACCCATGTTAATAAACAAACCAGTTTAAACACTATAAATGTGTGTACAAGAGTGCAGGTGTGTAAAACATACCCGTCAGTAAGGCACTTCGTTTAGTCACAGACTCAGATCCACTGACCTAAAAGGAAAATCAGCAGCCTGATTAGGAGATGAAGGGCAGTATGCAAAATGATAGAGAAGTTTTTAAAAGAATGCTATAACCAGAGTGCAGAAAGCAGCCAACATGTGCTGTGTTTGTCCTGACAATTAGAAGTAATCACAGTAGCTCTTGGTTAAAAGAGGTAGGAAGGCAGCATTATATTGCAGGTTTTGACAAGTTTAAAGTACGAATAATTTTTTTTTTATTTGAGGAAAGTGGGGTTTATAGCTTAAAGAACTGAATCAACATTCATTGGCACTATGTGTTCCTGAGCATGGGAAACCTTTACTAAAAGGACGTCTTAAAACAGCAAGAAATGTCAATCACAACCCTGCAAGTCAAGCAACAGATCCTGTGCTGTGACCTTTAATCCCGTTGTGGTTTTTATGTCTTGACTGATTACAGATTATGGCACAACGGAAGGTACGATAAAAAGATGCAACTGTCTCAATATCCAACGTAGGAATTACAGTTTCCTTTTGTGCTTCTTTACACTTATTAATATGGTTAATACTGCAAAGTCACACTCACCTCTCTGATTCTGGCCTCGTTTTCTTTGTTCTCTTTAGATTTATGGCCTGCTTTGCTCTTGGCTTTGGGCCTGATGTGACTAACAGCATTGGCAACAAAGGCACTGCTAACGTCCCATTCTGGCTCCTGAAGTAAAGAAATTGAAAGGGTCAAGTATTATAAAGACTTGTTGTACCACTTTGTAATCTGAGAAATTTCCAAAGAATAATCATTGAACAGCCTCACAGAGCTGATTTGATCGCCTATGAAGTGTGACATGTACAGCACCTCCTCACAGGAGACAGCTGACTGAGGATGGTTTCCTTTGTTTCCCAGTGCCATTGGTGGTGTGGGCCATTCTTCCTGTATCTCTTTTCCTTTCAATTCCATCTGCTGCTCCTCAATTTGCTTCCCATCAACCTCAGAGCCGCTATCATCCAGCTCTGAGTCAATACCTGTATGCCCTTCCTGAGAAAAATTATGTAACAGAATGGTATTTTAAGCCATTTCAGACTATATAAGGAATATAAAAGTGGCAAAATTGCTGCATACCTGTACAGCGCACTCATCAATTTTACTGCGCTCAAGTTTCTTTCGCTCTTTTTGGCGCTAAAGAGAAAATGAAAAAGACCTTAATCAGGAAACATGATCAAGTGTCTTTTAAAAATAAAACCCTGATATTGTAACTTTTAGAGCATCTGTGTATAAGCTTTCAGCTAACCTTCCTTTTGGCTCTTCGCCTTTCAGCCCTCCTTCTGCCTTTCTCGTTTTCACTGAGACCCTCCTCTTCATTTAATATATTCTGAAGGACAAGCAAACACACAAACACGTTTACTTTTCGTTTGCATAAAACTAAAATCACCATGTCCACCCGCAGAAAACTGTGCTCATCAAAGAAAAAACGCATTTTCTGCACCTGAGAGAGTACATCCTGATTATGGTCAGAAGCAGCCCCCATTTCCATCTTCTCTGGCATCTGTTGACTGGAGCCTGCGGAGGAGTTGCAGAAGAAATTCTTAGCAATTTTAAACATTCGAACATTAGTCCAGCTCTAGCTAACAATGACAGCTGTAAGCCATCTCCGAGAAAATACTGTTGTGGGTTTAAATAGAGAGCTGTAATGTTGAGTCATGTGACGAAAGAAAGGAAGGATATCCACTTTTACAAAAGCAGCAGTGGAAACAAGGTTGAAAATATTTGTTGTGGAGTTTGTCATTATGTTCAATTAAGAATGTTGTCATTTTTCATTTATTTTTTTTTAGAGCACTCGAACAAAATTCTAGTATATATGCACTCTGTAGACTATCACAGTCTACAGAAAGGATTAGACTCAAACTATAGCTCAAAATTTGTGTTTCGAGGATTAGCATGAAGCCATTTCTGCTCATAGATGTGGTGAAAATCAAGTCTGAATACAAGCATTGGCAGTGGCAATGTTTTGTGGCAGTGGTTTGGAAACAACTAAATCAAGTTGCATTTGATCACAATGCAAGAAAAGCTAACAATTTAAGAAGACAATGCAATTTGGCACTAAAATAAACAGATTCATCTTTAGGTTTTTGAATAGCGGATGGGTACGTGCTTTACATTATATTTGTTAAAAGCTTACCAAATTCCTGAAAACTCCCTTAGCGAGTCATCCCTTCCAGGACAATTGATTATTTACCTTGTTTCCCCATCCTCTGTATTTTTTTTTTGACAATACAATTTTGGCTTTACATAGAATAAAGAGATCATTGCCTGCTCCATTAAATAAAGTCTAGTCATACAAGTTGGCCTAGCTTAAGTGACCACAAACATTTTTTTAAACGATTTATTAGACTCGTATTGAGCAGAACACGAACACTTCATTTATTACAAATAAAATCGGAAACCATTCTCTGAAACGCATCAAAAATATAACTTTTAACAAAGCTGTAATAAAACAGCAAACTGCCCAAATTGCCAACAGAAACAACAAATTATCAAACACTTTGTTACAAAACTGAACTGCATGCTGGTAAGTGTGGCTGTGAGCTCATTCATCTGGAATGCATCTTTAACTTGATCTTTAACCAGAATTCCAAGATCTTTCGTACTTGAAACAGCAGCATTACACTCACTGGTCGACACACTATGCATGTGGCAAACAACAAGACAGTATCCAAAAGGTCACATGATTATTTTAGGGATAGCATACCAAAGTTCTTCTGGCATGAGCTAAAATGGCTGCAAACCTCAAAGTTTTGCAAGAAGAACTTTCAAAACATTTCTGTACAAAATGAAAGAAAATGAAAGATATTTGAAACGGCCACATACAAAACCACAAGTAGACAAAAACAGTCAAATAATATTACAGTTTGATTCAAATGACCAAGTAAAGCAGTAGTTTTTAACCTGTGCACAAAATTTTTTTTTATAAATAATGTAACCACACACACACACACACACACACACACACACACACACACACACACACACACACACACACACACACACACACACACACACACACACACGTGGTTAAATTATTTTAGCAGCTAAAGGGTTAATAATGGATAAAATTTGTGTTCAATATGGTGGTGTCTTGATACAGCACAAATAAACAATCTGAGTATATGCCTTAGGCTTCCATTTCATTTGATTAAAACATCCATATTAAATAATACAATAATGGAACTCTATAGTGACAATTGTGTGATCCACACAAACACTTTAGATGCTTAGGGGATATTAACAAGACAAAGGCTTTGCTTTAGAACATGGCAGAATAAAAAAAAAAAACGTCAGCTTTCACCGGCATGACTCACAAGGAGGCGTGTCTGAAGGGGACTTTTTTCTATTTTGCAATTAGGACTGCTGTTAGTGACACGTGTGTGTGTGTGTCTCTCTGTGTCTCTCTCTCTCTCTGGTTGTAAATACGTCTTTGGATCCTGTGATCTCCCTTCAGTGAATATGCACCTAACTCTGACTAAAGGATTGAACCAGACGGAATCAGTGAGGAAAGGCTATCTGAATGCCGCTGAGAGTTTGTTCAGGGTTTTGCTTTGTTTTCACCTCTTTTTAAAGACTGACACAGCAGGGTAAAACTTGTGATCTTAGCAGCGGTATGCTGTACATTGTAATGCTTCAGTCCACCTCTCACTGGCCATCAGCATCACAACTGAAGCCAAAGCTGTTTGTCTTAGGCTAATACTCCAGTAATATCTATTCATTTGCACGTGTCTCACTTCCTTTTATCTGCTCAGCACCACAACTGAACATGAAGAAAATAGAAAGCATACTTTTCCAGCATCCTTCTACCCCCAGTCAGTGACAGTGTCCCCGAGCACAATGCAGGCTCTGTGAAAACATAGTTTGCCTTGGCTGTTATGGTAGAATTCAAGTGGCCTCAAAAAGCAAATTTAAGAAAGAGTACAAGTAAAACTTGAACACAAAAGAATCATCACAGATCATTACCTTTACATGGAAGCAGTTAAAAAAATAATCTATTTAAAAATCTATTTAACCTGGAACCAGTTCATAATCATTTGCTAGTTGAAAAATATTTTTTATAATATAATTTCTTTTAAAGATAAAGACTTCTTACAGCTGCTTTCATGTGTGTGATAACAGTAACTACCTTTCATACATCAAAGAATAATGTTCATAAACTACTACTTTGTCAAATTGTCTTACAAAATGTTTTCATAGTCATTTTGTTTGACATGCCATGTATGCCTTGCGGTCACTTCACCAGTAAGAAACGAGAATAAATTATATGAGAAATCCTCCCCTTTTTGACTTAAGGTTTGTAACCCTATAGCCAAGTATGTGCTCACATGAGCTGCCACCCGTTAAATTAATTACAAAAATGCATGTGATTAGATAAACCACAACAAAGGATAGATTACAGTCTACTGAGCTATGGTCTATTGTAGACGAGCTCTCAGACTCCTGAATTTCAAGGGTTTCTTTTCACACAATGAATTTCTAAGGTATTATATAAACAATTGTGGTTGCTAGGCCTTGGTCATTAGCTGTGTGGTCTGGCTGGTGTCTGTGCCCTTAGTTGATAACAACATAGAATTTAATTACATTTTTGGAAAATAAACAGTTAAAAGTTTTATGATTATATATGATAAAAAAAAAAAGACACAAGCCAGATGCCATAGGTGGGCAACGTGATAAATACAGTTAATTTCACTAATACTGACACCCTAAGCAAATTTGAGCAAAGAAGTCTATGTAAATTTGTCTTTTTTGTTTAACCTTTTGTAAAAAAAAAATCTATAGATAAATAATAATAATAAAAAAAAATTATTACAAACGCAGTCAATAACAAAAAAGTTACATTTTTGTTGCACAATTGTTGTCATCCTTTCATGAAATACTTTGTGCTACACTCTTTTGGAAGGTTACAGCTCCGAGTCTGCAAGAATAATAAAAATGTTGGAGAATACATGGGAAAAGATCCGAGACCATTCCTCTACAAAGAATCTCTCCAGATCCTTCAAATTTGTAGGTCCACAGTGGTAAGCTCTCCTCTTTAGTTCACCACACAAATCTTACATGGGGTTTAAGTCAGAGGACTAGAATGGATATGGCTGGACCTTGATTTTGTGGTCAGGAAACCATTTTTGTTTTGATGCATGTAATGGATCATTGTCCTGTTGTAATATGCAATTCTGGAGCATTTTAAGCTTTCTGGCAAAGACAGTCCGGTGTTCATTTAATATCTGTTGATATTTGAGTTCATGACGCCATTCTGCATGCGCCAAAAACACCTCTGGCGTTTATTGCTAAAAAGACTATTTTGTTTTCATCTGACCATAGAACCTGATCCCATTTGATGTTCATGTAGTGTCTGGTAATCTGAAGACAGTGGAGGTTGTTTTGTTTGAGATTAAAAGCTTTTTTCTTGAAACACTTCCAAACAACTCCTGTTGATGTGGGTGATGTCATAGTACTTTTGGAGACTTTCTGACCCTAAATGCAACAACTCCAATTCTCCAGCTGTGATCCTTGGAGATTTTTTTTTGGCTATCCGAACCATCCTAGTCATAGTGTGCTGAGACAATACAGACGTGTCCTCTCCGAGGTCGATTTGTAATACATCAAGCTGACGAGAATTTCGTAATTATTTTACTGATGGTAGAAAGGGTAGCCTACAGCCTATACTTAATGTTTTGCGATTCCTCATAGCCACTTTCCACTTTTTGAAGCTCAACAACCTTTTAACAGATCACAGCTATATTCCTTGGTCCTGTTCATTATTATGTATGACTAAGAGAATTTGGCTTATGCATTACACCCTAATTAGACACCTGTGAAACAGGACATGATGATTACACAATTTTTTGTTCTCCGTCATCTAGGTGCATAAAAATAATTAATATCTTACTGGAAAATACTTCAAACCTGTTTTAATATCCATGAAAGCAGAATGTTTTTGGGATTTCTTTTTTAAACAAAGCACCACAAAGATTGAACAATAAAGAGCAGTTTTCATAGCATTCTTTACTCATATTTTTCAAGAGTGCCAATAATAGTAAAGGGCACTCATCACTTTATGTATCCATACACTTTATGCATACATGACAGGTTTGTTAAGCACATGCCAGCCAAAAAATAATGTTGCACTCTTTCTGTAATATATCAGAAAACCTTTTACCCAGAAATAATTCACACATGCTTTTACCTGTTGGTTACCGGCAGTTGTTAGCTGTTGGTTGCCTATTTATTTTATTCATGCAAACAACTAAGGGAAGTGAACTGTAAACATTTTGTATAAGATCAACACATGATATACTTTTTTACCATTGTTTACATGTTATTTTGTGGCAGAAAAATTCAGGGGAAGTACATTGCTGTGGCATTAATATTATTGATTTGCTTTTAAATAAGAAATAAACAACTATATTTCACTTTTATTGAATTTCCAAACAATGGTCAATGTTTCTTTTTATTTCAAAACATGATCTTACCATTGCCAGAGTATGAAGAGGATGGATATTCCTATAAATCAATGTGCTCTCAGTCTGGGAGCCAGTGAACCCCAGTGGTCTTTATTTCTGTTTCATTTCTAACACATTTTTGATGTCTTACAATTATAATAATCTTTAAACGGACCATCAGAACTGAAAAGGTTTAACCCAAAACTCAATTCACCAATGACAGGTAAGCATATAAATAATATCAACTTGAACCTGATCATGTTTATGAAAATTTATCTGTGGTGCTCATAAATATGCAAAAAAACAAAAACAAAAAACCATGTGCATGTTCAAATAATGAGTCAGGCTTTAGGATGTGTTTTTATAGATGTTTGCAGTTACAAAAAGTATAAGAACCCATTCAGTGGAGTATAAACAGGATGACCCATTTCTATCGATAATATAGAGTTAATACTTGGTGTCAGTATCCATTGCTTGACCTACATAGCGTACACTAAAATTCAATTCCACTGTATTTAAAAGCTATATTAATGTATTTTATTTTAATATATAACAGAGACGTAAAATGACTTTTTACAGCGCTAAAGAAGACACCTGGAGAGCCACTGAGTGAATGTATCCCAAAGCTACGCGTGTAGCAAGTACAATGTAAATTGAGCTCCAGGTCATTTGTTTGTTTATTTGTTTGCGTTAAATGGAAAAATTCCGTCTTACATTGGCACCAGAAACTGTTTGGTGGAGATTTAAAGCGGTCAGACCGACGCCGAAGTTGCTCGTCATCCGTTCGTCGCGTCAGTGCTACTTTAGGGGAATTCATTGATCTGTCGCGTGGCGTGTAACTCAACCGCACCGCACCGCACCGCACCGTACACACACACACACACCATCCAGTGCCTAGCGCCTCTCCAGCAGCTGCTACAGGCTCCTCCATCTAGCATTACAACGCAGCACATCCACACAACACGGCGGAAACCAACCGCCAACTCGGCGTCCATGAAAACTGGCGGCTTCGCTTTCGGTTCTCTACCAGCCAAAGAGCTTCATCGTGCTTTACAGTAGAAACAGGACAGAAGGAATATACAGTAACAGTAAGCGCTACATGAGCCTTGAGCACAGCGGGGGGAAAAGAAGTTTGGCGAAGTTAAGTGAAAAGTTCCCGCAGGCGGGAGACTTACCACTCCCCATCCCGAGCAACCGGCAAAAGTTGAACTTCATTAGCGCAACCATCCAACATAATTTACTGAAATAAAACTATTTTTGCGTACATCCGACTGTAGCTGAGCGCTTCGAAACAAGCTTTTACAACACTACACGAAAACTTCTACAGGCGGTAATGGCTTTGCTTCCTGAGCATTGGCACACTTTAGCCCGGCTGCAGGCTCCGCCCATTGTGCGCCTTAAAGGGATCGATCGTGCGCGCGTGTGCGTTTAAAGGAAAGGTTCGGCCGAAAATGTTCTGGCCAAATACAGCCTTTAAAATACATTTAAAAAATAGTAAAAAAATGGTCACAATTTTTAATTAAATAATACAAATAAACTACAGACAAACTTGATTTGCCTTTTTAATGACTGGAATGAAGTTTACTAGTTTAGACATTTTGGTGCCCAAAATAAAAAAAATAAAAAAATAAAAAAATAAAAAAAATAAAAAAATATATATATATATATATATATATATATATATATATATATATATATATATATATATATATATATATATATATATATTTATTTTTTTTTACATAAAAAGAATCCAGATTTGCATAGATCAAATAATTTGCTAAAGATGTTATGACATTGACATTTTGGAAGTAGCTAATTAAAAGTAGCATCGTTTTATTGGCGTTGGGCATGAATTTGCAGTTCAAAACAAATTTTCTGTTATTTGGAAAGTATAATTGGACTGAACAGATACACTTAAACAAAAACTCTACCATTAAACAAACTTAATATTTATGTTAAAATATTGCTGTTGTGTTCTTCAATTACGATTTGATACTGAATTTGTCCGAGTTAGAATTTGTTTAATGCTGTATTTTGTTATTCCCATTAAAGTGAGATCCGTCCTAGAAATTGTCAAAACAATAACCTACAGTTTTCTCTGCCATAACTCAGAGAAAACTGTAGGTTATTGTCAAAACAATAACCTACAGTTTTCTCTGAGTTATGGCAGATGCTCAGCCTAGCAAGTTACAGATCTGTGAGATGATGTGGCATGATGGTGGTTTAATCCTCAGAATGTTTTCTAGTTTGACTAAAGGACTACAGTGCTGCAGCATCTGTCTGTTTAGGTATAGATGATGTGAGAACTATGCATATACAGTACACAATTTAAGCTGTATGAAATATTTTGTAAAACACGTTCTTTCAGGTTAAATGTAAACAATTCTATTCACACCGCCTTTAAAGAGCTCTCTTTATTATTTGAATTGGCATCAAGCTTATTATGTTTCAATTTCAATGTTATTAAAAAATTAGTAGCTTAAGTAAGTGAAAAGAAAATCACTTACAGTAAACAATGCATGAACTGGCTGCACGACTTTAGATGTCTTTACACAGACATCTAAAATTGTATGTTATTTACATGTCACATTGCAGGAAGTTTGCAGGAGGTACAATTGTTATAAAAGTCTTGGATATCTAGCTAATCAAAATATCCTTAACATTCACATTTAGTGTGTTTCAAACATATGATATTTACTGATTTGCTAAACAAGTTGTCATTTTCTAATGAATACAATTTATTGGCATACATATTCCTTCCTAATTTCCATCATTAGTCTACATAGTGTAGAATTTAGAACCTATGTTAGTTGATCACATGACGTGGCAAAAGATAACTGAATTCTGAGAAAAAAACAAAACAAGAAAACACTGCAGAACAAGAGAAATTCTTTAAAGATTATGTTGCTCATTTCAGAACATTCTTCCGTTATTATTATTATTTTTTTTAAATCATCCAATGTAGAGATCTCTCTTTCTAATGGCTATTTCCCATATATTTCTCTAATTTTGTATAAACGAACACTGTCTGTAGACTTTTTGGAGTGCTTGTGCAATTTAATACATAAAGTTCTGGGTAAGATGAGCTTGAACAGTCAACATTAGCAACAACAAATCATGTACTATGACAAAATGCTGGCATCATTGTATGCTTTTGTCTGTTTAAATTGTAGTTAGGAATTCCATGTGTGTCAAACCCAGCTGACATCTCATTAGTGTTTAAAGTCAGCCAGGACAGTCAAGGCAGCATTCCAGCCAGCAGCTCCCATCACACCCCCACCTACACAAAACAAACATTGCACAATGTGCATTATATAAGTACAGTTGATGAACAGTGAGATAAAGTGAAATATCTTCTTGGTCTTCATGTTAAAATTAATACTATGTGACTGTATTCTTTAAAACAAATTAAGGTGAAATTTAAAACTGAATAATTTCAGATATTCGGTTACTGACCGGGATGGCTGCCACTGCCACACAGGTACAAGCCTTTGACTGGCGTGCGGTAGTGTGCAATCGAGGGCAAAGGTCTTGCTATGTAAAGCTGATCCAATGACATTGCACCGTGAAAAATATTCTGGGGTCAAAATAATAATAAGAGAAAACAAATATATTTGTCTAAGCACAGCACAATATTAAAATATGGTAAGAACTTTGAACGAAGCAAAACATTTTATTCTTGTCAATCACAATCTTTTAAAATGAAAATACCCCTCCAGTGAGACCGAATTCCCTTTCCAGATCAGGAGGAGCCAAAACATCTTTCCCGACTATTGACTGCTTAAATCCAGGTGCATAGCATTCAACACAATCAAACACTGAATGAAGAATGAAAAGATTAACCCAAGTCAAAATTGTATACACAGAAAAATAAATGTACAGCAAGTTTTGCAGTATGTAGTTTGTAACAAAGTGTCAATGACCTGAAAACTAGAGTCTAACCTGTATTTGCATATTTCTCCCTGTCCTCATTTGTCCATACTCTTCCCCCTTCCAGCAAGTAAGGTGTAAACTGTGTGAAAAAAGACACCACGTGACAGCCAGGTGGGGCGAGAGTGGGGTCCAGCACAGATGGCATTGTCATCTCTATCATAGGTCTAACATAAAATAAGTACCTCATATAATAACTTTACATAAGATATTATATACAACATGAAATGATCTGACTGATTAATTACTGTAACAGCAATGGTAACATCCACAATGATCCCTAAAATCAAACTATCACAACATCCATAACATCACAAACGCACACATTTACATCAGTAAATCTCATGTCCACTCAGAAACATCAATTTCATCACTAATCATGCATCGATTTTATCGAGAATTTGTGTTGTCATTCTGAATCACAGTATGCTGAATAAAAAACCTTATATGAATAACTCTGGTTACTGGAAACTACAGTACAATTGGCTGTAAAGCATGTTTCTCAATATTGCAGTAACACTGCAGTTGGAGTTTAGTTATGTCTGGCATCTGCTTTGCATATGTGAGAGAGAGTTTGCGCGTGTGTGTGTGTGCGTGTGTTCATATTATCAGTCATTGTTGTGTTGCCTATAGCTACAGATTTTTCTCAAGGCCAAGGCTTAATGATAGACATCATTTCAAATGGAAATCTTGTCTTATGTTTGAGTTGCAAAGCTCAGGCTTTGTTCCGTACAGCAGTGAACAAAACACAAAGTGATTCTGGCTCAAAAGTGACTAAATTGATCTGATTCTTTTTTTTTTTTTTACAAAGGATACAAATTAACTGCAATTTCTAAAACATCTGATGACATAGCAAGTGTACAGAAAACTGTCATTGGAGGCTTTCATTAAAGTTGTGGTTACCGTGGTTGAGGTTGTGCTATGCAAGGCAGCTGTAACATGCAAATACTAAGGTGTGTATGCATCATGCAAATAAGGAAATGGACAAGAGAGATTTCATTTACCGATTGAGATTTTAAGTCATTTGCCAGGTAATATTTTAATCCAACCCAGCTAAGCTCTTAATATTCTATAATAATTTTTTATCATTTAAATCTAGTGCTATCATGCTCTGATTTGTCAACCTTGACGATGGGCGTCCTTGTTGGCCCTCACTATAGGCTGCCTCTAATTTCTCCACACTCTCACAGTTCAGGTGAATGGAACACTGATGATGTGGCCTTGGCTTTCCATCAGCTGCATTAGGGGCAGCCAAGAAATTTGGCAGTTTGTCCACAGCCACTAAAAATTTACAAAAAACAGACCAATGTGCTGTAACTTAATAGGTTGCTTTAAATTCTTCTGATGTTGACAGATAATGTAAGACAAAACTTGTATTATGAGAGCCACTTTGAACCAGTATAAACCTACCATTAATTTTAGTCACAGGAGAGGTATAATCAATCTGATCCACAGCAGTAATAAACTTCTGAGAGAGTACATCCTATATCAAGAGACAAAGATCATACTTTTGTCATGTTTGTTCAATTTTACTATAGTGAACCTATAGAAAAAATAATTACCTGTGGTGTAAGATGTTTAAAGGTTACATAGGGAGTAGCATTGGACAAAACCACTTTACTGTGAACTTCAGTACCATCTTTCAGGACAACACCATTGGCAGTATGACTTGATCCAATCAGTACTTTACTAACCTCCTAAAATACAAAGGCAGTAACAAATCTCAGTCAACAAACTGATTATGCACCCCTTAAATTGGAGCACAGAGACGAATCAGCACCCTTACCTTTTCAGTAAATATATCTGCCCCAAGAGAACGTGCAGAATTAGCAATGGACTTGGAAACACCACCCATGCCCCCTTCCACATAACCCCAGGCCCCAATTTCCTTTTCCAGCTCACCCATTATGTGGTGTAAGAGGACATACCTGAATTACATTGTACATTAGAAGAAAGCAAACAAACCATAAAGCAAAGTATATGGCTCTAAAACAGTATACTCCTACCCACTACCCGGGTTGTTAGGGCTTATATTAGCTCCTATTACAGAGTCAGTGGCTAACGTTGCTCGCAGTGGATCAGATTCGAACCAATGATTTAAAACCTGTGGATGATCAGAAAAATGATGAATTAGATAATTAGAAGGTTTTAATTGCACTGCAAAAGTAATTGACACCAAATCTTGCAAAACAGGCATCTACATGGACACATTTACAAGCCTTTAAATAATAATAAATAATAAATTCCCTTTTCAGTAAAACCTTGACCAATTTTGCTGTATAAAATATTGTTTATCTTAAAAAATAAAAAGGTGATATAGGTTATACACACATTTGCCTTACATATACACAATTTACTTGTAATCCAGGGAACTGTTAAAATATAAATAATAATAATAATGATGATAATAATAATAATAATAATAATAATTCATAATAAATATATAATAACAGCTATACACCATTATTAATGTGTCCAAAAAGAGTAATTTGTTAGTTAAACAATGCTTCATTTCAACAGAAAGCTGAAAGAAAATTACCTTTCATTGATAATGCAGAGGTGTGTGTGTGTGTGTGTGTGTGTGTGTGTGTGTGTGTGTGTGTGTGTGTGTGTGTGTGTGTGTGTGTGTGAAAGAGAGAGAGAGAGAGAGAGAGAGAGAGAGAGAGAGAGAGAGAGAGAGAGAGAGAGAGAATAAGTGAGTGAGTGAGTTATTCACAATCTTCTGTAATGTCCCAAGATCAGTTGTTTATTCTAAGGTTTTGGGTTTTCATTCTAACTCAACAGCAGCCACACATGATAAAAAAAAAATTTTATCAACTGATTATACAGTACAGACCAAAAGTTTATATATATTATATATACAGTACAGACCAAAAGTTTATATATATTATATATACAGTACAGACCAAAAGTTTGGACACACCTGCTCATTCAAAGAGTTTTCTTTATTTTCATGACTATGAAAATTGTAGATTCACACTGAAGGCATCAAAACTATGAATTAACACATGTGGAATGATATACATAAAAAAAGTGAACTGAAAATATGTCATATTGTAGGTTCTTTAAAGTAGGCATCAAGAGAATGCCAAGAGTGTGCAAAGCAGTAATCTAAGCAAAAGGTGGCTACTTTAAAGAACCTACAATATGACATATTTTCAGTTGTTTCACACTTTTTTGTTATGTATATAATTCCACATGTGTTAATTCATAGTTTTGATGCCTTCTGTGTGACTCTACAATTTTCATAGTCATGAAAATAAAGAGAACTCTTTGAATGAGAAGGTGTGTCCAAACGTTTGGTCTGTACTGTATGTTTCAAATTACAGGTAGCTTCAGGCATTTATAAATCATCTTGTTCTAACAACTAGCAAAAATCTGAATGAATTTATGCACTGCACAGCTGCCATATAATATGCTGATTGGATAATTGCATACATTAGTGTGTACATGTGACCTGTTAAGTCACATTCCAATAAATATTTGTACCATACAAGACCAAAATTATATTGTAAATGTAATTGCATTGTTTGTTTGGGGTTTTTTTCGGTGTAAAAGAAATGTGCAAATTATGTTGATTTTCTCCCCTTGACTTCAAATAAATGTATTTAAGAATTAACTGACCTTCATTGCTGGAGCTGTTAATAGTTCATAAATGTCTGGTATGTTTTTTCCCAGTTTCAGCCCTAAAAACAGAGGCACAAGGGAATATCTTTAATCCAAGTCAGGCTAAACAACAGTCCACATTCAATATCTTAAATTGTAATTTAAACCTCACAGATAACTATAACTATAAAGGCTTAATAGAATTTAAAATTCAGAGGTGTACCGGATTTAACTAAAGGTTTTAAACTCCTTATTGCTGCTATTCTTTTTCTCAAGGGCCCCTCAGTAAGTCCGGGGATGTCTACAGGTGGTTCATCAAGTAGTGGGTGAATTGCACTGGCCAGCTTCTCCAAATGTGCGATGTACTCAGGGTAAGCCTTTTGGCAAAAGACAATTTTGGATTAAATTGAGTTTTTGAACTGTAGTTACCAATATGCAAACCACAGTGAAATAAACCTTTGCATCTTTCTCTGAGAATTTTCCAATCTCTTCCTGATTTTTTGCCAGATTGCTGCCCAGTAAAAGAGAACGAGGGTGTTGCCCCCTGACCCCTTCCTCCAGCATGGGGGTGAAGGCATGTGGATCCCGTATGTACACCTTCAGCCCATGTTTCTGCACAGTTATATGGGAATGAAAAACATCAGTCAACATTTCTCTCATGCTCTTCTTCTACACACTTGACTGAAGACTCATTTAATGTCCTCCCAAAGTCATATTAAAACTTCTCTATCAATAATCCTTTTAGAATTACATAATTACAAAAAAATATATATATCAGGTCTATGTTCTATGGTTTAGAGACAGTGGCATTGACTAAAAGACAGGAGGTGGACCTGGAGGTAGCAAAGCTGAAGATGTTGAGATTTTCATTGGGAGTGACGAGGATGGACAGAATTAGAAATGAGTTTATTAGAGGGACAGCGCATGTTTTGGGGACAAAGTGAGGGAGGCCGATTAAGATAGTTTGGACATGTGCAGGGGAGGAACATGGGGTACATCAGTAGAAGAATGCTGAGGATGGAGGGAGGAGTTTTATGTATCTGGTGAAGGAAGACATGCAAGTTGGTTTGAAAGAGGCAGATGTAGAGGACAGAGTAACATGGAGATGGCAAGAAGATATAGTTACATAGAGTCTCTTTATTATGTGAAATGTCATCTGAGGCTGTCACACACCTTGAGCTCCAGATCCTGGTATATGTGAGGACGTAGCAAACTGAGGAGATAGGAGGCCCGAGAAAAACGAAAGCCTAGAAAGTATTAAGAAAATAATTAATGTAGAGCAACTCTTTATGTAAATTTTTTTATTATTTATATTCTATGGGTTGTGGTAATCTATGTGTTAGACTACTAGACTATGTGCTAGACTATGTCTTGATTCTATACACACATATATGTATGTATACATAAATATATATATATATATATTATATATATCACCTGATCATCATCTTTTCTATGCTTTGCTATCATATGCCTGAAGGACAGTAAATTTAATCGTAAATCATTTCTGTAATATAGACCCATCAAGAAAAAAAATGCAACAACTCACAACATCAGGCCTGCTGATTTCCTGAGAATATGTGAGAAATACAATATATACAAATATATTCTTTTTTGAATATCTTTTTCAGATTATTTGTGACTACACAGCCTATCCTGAAAAAACTTAACACAAAATAGGGATACACCACAGCTTATCAGTACAATTCATTGCCGGGCATTCCACTGGCACACACAACTAGGGGCAGTTTTTAAGTATCCAATCTACCTAACCGTATGCTTTAAACGTGAAGAAAAAAAAAGAACATTGAGAAAACCAACATAGCACAGAAAAATCGTGGAACTACACACAGACAGCAAATGAGATCAGGGTCAAACCACGTGCTCTTGAGTTGTAAGTTTAGAATATTCAAAACATTTGCTTTAAATTTGCTATTTAAACTTAACAGGAACATGATATGACACCAATGTTTGGAAGTAGAATCTGGCATTATACTGAGTAAACATGCCAGGATAGCATTTAATTTAGTGTAGTTAACCTCTTTCAAACCAATTGTCTTGACAGTCAGGACTCATGTTTGTGTGGCAGCAGCAAAATGCATAAAATAATGCAATTACAATTCAAGAGCTTCTTTAAGTCCAGGTGATGCATTTCCAATCATCAGCTGTTCAGTTTTAATGAACCTGTGCCCACATTATCCTCATGTTTCTGTTCTCAGCTACCATGAATGCTTTTGTAGTCCACCCACATCATGGTTCAATGTTTTATAAGTTTTAAGATGCTTTACTGCTCATCATGTTTCCAAAAAATGGATATTTGCAACTTTATCCTTCCTGCTTTTTTTTTTAACCTGTTTACTCATTTTCTTCTGACATCTCTCATTAACAGGGCATTTTCACCTTGCAAAACTGCTGCCCAATTCATTTTTTTCTTTTTGCACAGCATTTTATGTAAACTCTAGAGACTCTGTTGTGTGAAAACTCTAGCAGAGCAGCAGTTTTTGAAATAATTTAATAAAAGTCACTGTGACTGTGACACATTTTTCCTTTTTTTTTTCCTTTTTTCAAATGCTTCAAAGGGTTGGGAAAAGTTGAGGGAACCCAGATATACTGATAGATTTAAACACATGTAGTTCATTAAGGTCACGCTGAATTTAAATGGTAAACATAGCATAAAAAAACTATAAAAGCTTAAACAATACGTAACCTAATAACTTTAATAATTTTTTTTAAATTTATGACTGATATTGTAATTCCTCTTTTCATCCACAGACCCTACGTTTGGAATATGGTAATTGAGGGCCTTTAGAGTAATTCTTCCAAAAACTGAATATGGTAGGACATGTTTGGTGTCTGATGTTTGACATTTAACAGCAGCTTATAACATTTAACTGATCTCAAATATAGTCTTTAATGGCATTATGCATGCACAAATATACAATACTGAATGAACCTGAGCAGAGTAAAAGATCAAAGTTCCCAAAACAAAGGTCAACCCTCATTTTAAATCAGTAGGCAAAAAACATTGGTCAGTAAACACTTGCTTATGTGGTTTCTGATACGGTATTTCATTGCGATTTATAGAAATCGAGAACAATTAAAGGTGTCATATGAACTGTACCTTACCTGGAATGCCACAGTTTGTTACAAAGCAAACAGTTTGTTTGTTACAAAGCAAACAGCACTGTGAAAACCGAATATATATTCAAACAAGTGCATTACAATATTCTGGAAATAAAAAGAGGGTGGCACAACTGCAGCTCTGTCTAAAAGAGGCCTGCTATCTGTCTGAATAAGCCACTATATAAAAAGGGGCAGCACGCACAGTTTGAAAATGAGAGAGCACATTTAAAAGAATCCAGGTTATACAATGTTGTCAACTGGTTTATTTTGCTGGTTTATAGTAAAACACTTTACATGCACTAACAGTATTACTGAGACAATGCATATTTGAATCAAGTGTGTGGCCATTTATCTTGAATGACATAAAACTATTTGTTAGTAATATTAGAGCAAATGCAAACCTAAAATGTAAATTTTAGACACCAAAAAAGTTGGAGCTGATCCAACCACATTTGGGCTAAGGGAAAAATTCTATAATTTTTTCTTTCTAGACTGTTATTTAAACTATGGGCAAGGTGCAGCAGAAATGATATAGGTAGCCAGAATGCATACATTTTTGCAGTATATTTAAGCACTGTTAATTCTGCATTTTGTATAAAGAAATATATAAGAAAATGTAAAATATATACATTATTATAAAATATTACAAACACATTCAAAACTTAGTCTTTTTTTCTTTATTTTGTATATTTTCTTATAATAAAATTAGCTACACTTGCATCCACCCTCTGTAGCCTTACTCCTTTTGACATGTAGTAAACATGTCATAACAAGTAAGGGGGGGGTTCTATTTTAAAAAACGCTCTATTTTTTTTACAGTGAGGGCAATAGAACACTTTTGCTTTTCACAAAGTCCAGAAACTCTGTGAACCTTTGCACCCACCTGGAATGATCTCTTCGGTCACTGCAGCTCCACCAAGTACACTTCTGCGCTCTAAAACTGCTGTTTTTAAGCCTCCTTTCTGTAAATATGCAGACTGCAGAACAAGGTTCAGGTTTCACAGTGCTGACAAAGCTCATAATTTTTAGCTTATATTTAAACCAACAGCTACTTACAGCAATCAGTCCATTGTGCCCTAAGAAAAGAACAGACATGTATAAGTAGACATTAGACTAATTTTGACAGAGCATGATTCGTTTATACAAAATGTTATTCATGTGCTGTGAGTGCTGTCTGTAAATTACATATAAAGTTTCTTTAAGTAGGTGCTTATTATTTAGACCTTGATGCAGTTCTACTTTATACACAAACCCCTCAGTTACAGTACAGTGGGAATGTGAATTATTTTACAACTCTAAAGTAAAATCAAGTCAAGCTGGCTTTATTGTCATTCCAATAATGTACAGTACAGTACACAACAAAATAATGTTCCCCAGGACCAAGGTGCTACATAAGACAACATAAATTAACAAAAAGCAACACAAAACACAGACCTACACAAAACTAACTAGGACACAACTAAGAGTGCATGTGGGTTGAGCAGATTTAGTGCAAAAATTACATAAGACAGTGAGAAAGTAGACACTGCGACCAGTACAGAAGAGCTGTGATGTGAAAAAGAAAACTGTCCATTAAATAAATGAATGCTGTACATTTAAACATTAAATGTGTTAGCAGCAACTTTCTGCAGTTAATGAGTTAGTGTGTGTGTGTGTGTGTGTGTGTGTGTGTGTGTGTGTGTGTGTGTGTGTGTGTGTGTGTGTGTGTGTGTCAGTCAAGTCCCTTTGTATTTGACAAATTGTCAAACTGCTTGTGAAAAGAATCTGATATATGGATATCCCTGGATTTGAGGGCCCCAAATTCTTCAGTATCTTTTTTCAAATAGCAGGAGAGTAGAAGAATGAGTGTGAAGGGTGGGTGGGTGGGGGTGTGTGTGTGTGTGTGTGTGTGTGTGTGTGTGTGTGTGTGTGTGTGTGTGTGTGAGATTAGCCACATTGCTGGTGGCCTTGTTATCTTTATTAATAGGTAAGTGTTAGTGGTCTAATGTGTGATAAATTTTAATTATATACAAAACCTGCAGGAGGGACCGTAAGGGACGGTGCTGTGAGGATTGGGCAGCAGTCGAAGGCGGGGGCCTGCTTAGACTGCTGCCCCCGCAACCCGAATTGCGGATAAGCGGGAGAAAATTAATGAATGAATGAATGAATGAAGTAAAAGTTCATTTGTGTACAAAATGTGTATACATTAGGTTTAAGTTACTTTTACTAACTTGTTAAGCAGCTTTTGCACCTCAATTAGTTCATTTTGTTTTGAACACTAAAAAAACGTATGTTAAATGTATTTCATTTCTATATGTACAGTACATCCGTTCCTTTTGAATGAATGAAATTACCGTTATCACAGATAAGGATTGAACAGACAAAATTGGATGTGTATATTCAAAACCCTCGAAGCAAAACTCTTGAACTTGAAAAATAGTTTTAATCCACACTTTGGTCCTTGGCCAAGTTTCTCAGACTAGGAAAGTTAACCATTACACTCCCAGTCCATACTTAACTGTAAAGTCTATTTCAACACCAGCGCTATGTTCCAACTATTTCAAGCAAATGTGTCTTTGTATTTCTGAATTCCCTATTAATAAATACAGTCTATCACTGTGGGTTTTTTTGGTATGTCAACTTAGGATGATGAATCGACTGTTTAAGTGTCGAAAAGTATGATTTTCTTCCAGATTCTGTTGAGCAGCAACTACTCACAGCTTTGAGGGCTTTCAGGAAAGTTTGTTTGACATTTCTATTGACCGATTTATTGCGTTTATAACCCAACTCTCGTGCCACTGACTGTGTTAAATAACTGCTCTTTACACAACCAGAGAACCGCCGAGTGTAACAGCGAGGCCTGTACGCCCAGGCTGTGCACAAACCGAGTGCATGAAGCCTATCTACAGCTGTGTGAGCCACGTACCTCCACCGATGATCAGCGCGTCGTATTGGGACTTGAGCGCGGTGCTGTGACTGGACCTCCACCATGTCCCCACACTGTTACACACTGGCGTCCTAAAGTGACAAGCTCGCAGTCCTGCAAACACTGCCATATCCAGACACTTCTCAATCCGACCTTTAGAGTTTTCTCTACAGCACTCCAACGCTTATTCTTATAAAGCCGTTTACTCCACCCCCACACCAGTAGAGCACTAAGAAGCTCTGCAGACTCTTTTCAAACTAATGATGAACAGTATAAACATCTTATCTATTATAAGTCAATGGCAACTTTAATAAAACATTTTCATGACTATGGGAAAAATGACGTCTTTCTGATTGGGCAACATGTAGAAAACATACACAGGACAGCAAATACATACAATAAATGCAAGAATAATATTGAAAAGTGTACTGTACAATATCAACTCGCAACAATAGGAAATGTGTAAGGAAACGTGTAGCAGTAGAGCAGAAAATGTGATAAGTGCATCTAAAAAAAGAAATTCCATAACGATGTGATGTTTGAACGATATAATTAGTACTGAGTGAATATTGTCTACAGTTATTAAAGCACGTAGTAATGTAATAATAATGTTGTACTTGCTGAATAAGATGACACTAAGAGAGTGAGTCTAAGGCCATAATGCAGGATGAGTTGTGAAATATTTGTTCTATCCTAGCATTCTAAAGTGAAGCTCTAAAGCTAATATAACATTTTGGCAATTTAGATACAGCAGCTGTACCAGCAAAGGGGTGGTTTCATAGCAGAAGCTATCATTTATATTAGGATGTGTGTATGCAAATCATCAACATGAATATATTTATTAATAGCCCCTTAGAATAGTAACCCAAATATACTGAATATTAATGTATAGTACACTGATAAATGTCTAGTGAATCAATAAGACACTTCACACCATCCTTCATTCAAACTTTCCCTGGTGGAAGGCAGAGGCAGTTATTTGAGAGTAATGGGGGAATGGACTGAATTGTGGAAATGGCATTACTGCAACCAACATCTGTAAAACACAAAATAAGGCCATTATTCACAGAGATGAAGCACTGTATAAAAAAGGTCTGAAAAGGCCAGTCTGAAAGTGGAATTACAAATTAAAAAGTTTTCAGATTATATAATACTTTCCTTAACCAATTTATTTTGCTGATTTTAGTAAAACATTGTTTATATGTTAATCATTTAGTCACAGTATTTTCAACACATCATTGGTAAAAGGCAGAAGCAGTTCCTCCCAGAAATATCTCCTCAAACTTCACCTCTGGATTCAACTCCCAAACAAACAACCTCAATTTTCAAAGTGAATTACATTTACTGTTATTGTAATTTATCCTTATCTTGCAAATATATTTTGGTTGAAATATAAGACCTATAAATAATATCACAAATTTTCTTGCACTGTACATACATTTTATATACAAACAAACAAAAAGCATATAACGCAAAGTGAAAATTTTTTTTTCATTTGTAATATTTATTTAACATTTAAATTTTCATTTATTGTATATGCAATGTGTATAAAATAGTATAAATATTGAATGCAAAAATTAATTTCTACTGTTTTGTATTTACCAATAATGAATTATTACTTGACGTTGATGTGTCTTTCTGCATTGTTTCCACTAGGGGGCAATAGAGTTTTAAAAAGTAAATAAACATGATAATGCGCATGAATATGTAATTCCTGATATTTCCAGCAGGTGGTGTAGAAAACTACATTTTAACGTCTGTCTATTTGGAGACGTTAATACCGTTAAAACAACCTCAACAACAACAGCAACAACAATAATAATAATAATAATAATTAAAACGCAAACAAAAGTGTTTGATGTCCTTAAAGGCTGTTGCCAAAAATATTAAAAATTCTACATATTCTTTTCATTTTTATTTGTATATTTTTCTTATCATCTTTCCATACATCCATATGGTTCTATTTATATGGAGAAAGGGCTACAGTATTAATTTACATTTTTATTATTACTATCATAATTGTTGTTGTTGTTGTTGTTGCTGCTGCTGCTGCTGTTGTTGATGTTGTTGTCCTAATGACCTGAACAATAAGAATGACCCATACTTCATTTCAATGCATTTAGAAATAAATCACAATAATAAATTCTTGTTGCATTAGAAGAAAGTGAAATAGTAGTTTAATGACTTTCAATATATTCCATGAGAGGAGTGCTTGTGAGAAGATCTACTCTTCCAACGGAAATCATCTTGACTGAAGAGCCATCGGTAAGAGTCCATAAGTGCTCCTACATCTGTGTTAAATGAGATAAGAGGTAATAGATCAAAGCCATACTGATGTGCCTTTATACAGCTTTTAGATGCAGCACCTTAACACAGGATATTCGTGGCTTTCAACATATCGCTCAAGTAACAGTAAAAAAATCAAACACACGAAGTGGTGGTTGGAGAGGAGTAAATCAATTAAGTTTGGCTTTAATCGACATCATGTAAATTGCTTCGAAACAGAATACAATATCCTTTAACTTCCACTTGTTTTGCTTATGCTGTGAAAAACAACTCCACATTTTTTTCTATTGATTTTAATGGTCTATGGGAGAGGAATGAAGCAGACCTCAATTAACCATATAGAGTTTCGCAACACCTCGATCAGTACATAATAAGGGAATTAGAGACATGCAAGAAAGATCACCCTCCATACCTTCTAGCTTATCTTTCCTTAAAGGAATGCATCTGGCCAACACATAATCAACATTAATTAGATCATGTCTGGGAAATTTCTACTTGTAAGCAAAAATTAACACTTTATTCCCTTGGTCGGCAGAAATTCAACACTGCAGGTTTAACAGCAAGAGTAAATCAAAACTTACATCATTTGAAAATGAGCCCACTTAAAACTAGATTACTGTATCTCATTATTGAGCAACTGATGATCAGCAGCTGAATCATTAGAGAAGAAACACTAATTGTGTGTTTTAAGGCTTTTGGTGATCAGCATCATGATTTTATAAGAACTTCTTAATACCTGTTCAGTGTAAGTATTATAATTCAAACCTATGGAATATTATTATTTTTTTCCAGTGGTTAATCTCTGGCTATATCCTGGTTTTGATCCAAATCAATTTGTATATATAATCGCAATATCTATGTCTATATATATTTATATAGACATAGATATAAGAATTCACAGTTCGGTACATACCTCGGCTATTAAATCACGGTTTGGTTCAATTTCGGTACAATTAGGGGGAAGAAATGCAAAACATAAAATTGCATGTCATTTTTTATGAACACAGCTTATTATTATTAATATTTGTGATAATCAACATTTAAACAGTTTACATTTTCAAAGCAATTTCAAATAAAATGCCTGCTTGGTTAAATAATATATAAAATAAAATTTTAAATACTTTATAAAAATAGAATAAATCAAATTAATGCAAAATACTTATTATTTTGATTAAATTGAGTAATCAATTAAATTGTCACATCAAATTAATTACATAAAATTAAATAAATGGAAAACATTCAATTTAATAGTTTACATTTGTTAGACCCTATTTGGGTAATACAGATGTGTATGTATGCCTGTGTGTGTGTGTGTGTGTGTGTGTGTGTGTGTGTGTGTGTGTGTGTGTGTGTGTGTGTGTGTGTGTGTGTGTGTGTGTGTGTGTATGTGTGTGTGTGTGTGTGTGTGTGTGTGTGTTCTAAAGTTCTAAAGATATGATCTACCTAACTGTTCTTATTTCAGAACTTTAACAAATGTCTTCCATCCTTCATTCATTCACTCCCTCGATATGCAGAATTGTCAAGATTTTCTCCTTTTAAAAGAAATTCTTGAAGCTGGACATGCTAAAGAATCAATAGCGCTAACGCTATATTCTTTTTTTTGTTGTTATTTTTTCTATTTCACTGCAAGTTGTATCCTGCATATAACCATGTTTGTGACAAATAAAAAATCTTAAATCTTGAATCCATAGTGCTATCGTTAGCCGCTAGTCACTTCCTAGTCCGTGGCTAATGCTAGTGCTGTTGATTCTTTAGCTTTTTAATGCATGCGCAAAACAAATCTTTTTGCCGGTACAGAGTGAGTAGCCACAGTGACATTAGGCTAACTTTAGTTTCTTCTTTATACCCCTGCCAGTGTTGTGTATGTTTTCAAGTTGAATAATAATAATAAAAAGTGCACTCCGAAACCAAAAACCTTGTACCGAAAAATCACGGCCAGTAAGGGCCAGTTAGGCCTTTCTTGTTGGCCTAAACACTATTAGAATCACTGACTTACGTTTTAATATATTGTTTTTCCCTTGAATATGTAACAAGTAATTCTAAATATATAGTCTATTCTCTTCATTTCAGAGATTTTCTCGTGGTTCTGCTGCTTCCTGCGTACAATATCGTCACCATTTTCACATCCTTTGATTGGATGGTCCGAGAGTGCACTAGTCAGAGCTCGCAAACTGCATCTGTAGCAAAGCTCAAATATATTTGTGTGGATTTAGTTTTTTCATTCTACAATGGCTAAATAAAAAGAAGATATTGATTCGGGTCAGATATATTACAAGGCCAACCCAGCCATTAGGGGGGCACAAGCCAGTGTACTCTTAGTGCCGGTCCCAAGCCCGGGTAAATGGGGAGGGTTGCGTTAGGAAGGGTATCCAGCGTAAAACATGTGCCAAATCAAATATGCGGATCACAAATGAGAATTTCATACCGGATCGGTCGAGGCCCGGGTTAACAACGACCGCCACAGGTATCGTTAGCCGACAGGGTACCGGTGGAAATTGGGCTACTGTTGGCCGAAGGAGGAGAAGGAGAGGAGGAAGGCGTCTACAGAGACAGCAGGAAAAGGAGCAGTGTAGGAGAGTAAAGGTTCGGGTTGGTACTTTAAATGTTGGTACTATGACGGGTAAAGGAAGAGAGATAGCTGATATGATGGAGAGGAGAAAGGTAGATGTGTTGTGTGTTCAGGAGACCAAGTGGAAAGGGAGTAAGGCCAGGAACATTGGAGGTGGGTTTAAACTGTTTTATCATGGTGTGGATGGGAAGAGAAATGGTGTAGGGGTGATTCTGAAGGAAGCGTACAGTAAGAGTGTAGTGGAGGTGAAGAGAGTTTCTGATAGGGTGATGATCGTGAAGGTGGAAGTTGAAGGGATGATGATAAATGTCATCAGTGCCTATGCTCCACAAGTTGGCTGTGAGATGGAGAAGAAAGAAAGATTCTGGAGTGAATTAGATGAAGTGGTAGATGGTGTACCTAGGAAAGAACGATTGGTGATTGGGGCAGACTTTAATGGGCATGTAGGTGAAGGGAACAGAGGTGATGAGGAGGTGATGGGTAGGTATGGTTTTAAGGAGAGGAATGTGGAAGGGCAGATGGTGGTAGATTTTGCTAAAAGGATGGAAATGGCAGTGGTGAACACGTATTTTAAGAAGAAGGAGGATCATAGGGTGACGTATAAGAGTGAAGGAAGGTGCACACAGGTGGATTATCTTCTGTGTAGGAGATGCAACCTGAAGGAGATTGGAGACTGTAAGGTGTTGGCGGGGGACAGTGTAGCTAGACAGCATCGGATAGTGGTCTGTAGGATGGTTTTGGAGGCGAAAAAGAAGAGGAGGAAAGTAAGGTTTGAAAGAAGAATAAGATGGTGGAAACTGAAGGAGGAAGAGTGTAGTGTGAGGTTCAGGGAAGAGGTCAGACAGGGGCTTGGTGGTGGTGAAGAGGTGCCGGATGATTGGGCAACTACTGCAGGAGTGATGAGGGAGGCAGCTAGAAAAGTACTTGGTGTGACATCTGGAAATAGAAAGCAAAAGACAAGGAGACGTGGTGGTGGAATGAGGAAGTGCAGGAGAGCATTAGGGGAAAGAGGTTGGCAAAACAGAAGTGGGATCGACAGAGTGATGAGAAAAGTAGGCAGGAGTACAAGGAGATGCGGCAGCAGGTTAAAAGGGATGTGGCGAAAGCCAAGGAAAAGGCATATGAGGAACTGTATAAGAGGTTGGACACTAAGGAAGGAGAAAAGGATTTATACCGATTGGCCAAACAGAGGGAACGAGCTGGGAAGGATGTACTGCAAGTTAGAGCAATAAAGGATGGAGAGGGAAATGTGTTGACTAGTGAGGAGAGTGTGTTGAGAAGATGGAGGGAGTATTTTGAGCAGCTGATGAATGAGGAAAATCAGAGAGAGAGAAGGTTGGAGGATGTGGAGTTGGTGAAGCAGGATGTAGATAGGATTAGTAAGGAGGAAGTGAGAGCAGCGATTAAGAGGATGAAGAATGGAAAGTCGGTTGGACCAGATGACATACCGGTAGAAGCGTGGAGATGTTTAGGAGAGATGGCAGTGGAGTTTTTAACCAGATTGTTTAACAGGATTCTGGAAGGGGAGAGGATGCCTGAGGAATGGAGAAGGAGTGTGCTGGTACCGATCTTTAAGCATAAGGGAGATGTGCAGACCTGCAGTAACTACAGGGGAATTAAGTTGATCAGTCACACCATGAAGTTATGGGAAAGAGTAGTGGAAGCCAGGCTGAGAGAAGAGGTGACCATCTGTGAGCAACAGTATGGTTTCATGCCGAGGAAGAGCACCACAGATGCCTTATTTGCTTTGAGGATGTTGATGGAAAGGTATAGAGAAGGACAGAAGGAGCTGCATTGTGTATTTGTGGATTTAGAGAAAGCGTACGACAGGGTGCCGAGAGAGGAGTTGTGGTATTGTATGAGGAAGTCAGGTGTGTCAGAGAAGTATGTGAGGGTGGTGCAGGACATGTATGAGGACAGTGTGACGGCAGTAAAGTGTGCAGTAGGTACGACAGACTGGTTCAGGGTGAAGGTTGGACTGCATCAAGGATCGGCCCTGAGCCCTTTCCTGTTTGCAGTGGTGATGGACAGGTTGACGGACGAGGTCAGACAGGAGTCTCCCTGGACTATGATGTTTGCAGATGATATTGTGATTTGTGGTGAGAGTAGAGAGCAGGTTGAGAAGAGCCTGGAGAGGTGGAGATATGCGCTGGAGAGAAGGGGAATGAAAGTCAGTAGGAGTAAGACAGAGTACATGTGTGTGAATGAGAGGGAGGGCAGTGGAGTGATGCAGTTGCAGGGAGAAGAGGTGGAGAAGGTGGAGGAGTTCAGGTACCTGGGGTCAACAGTGCAAAGTAATGGAGAGTGTGTTAGGGAAGTAAAGAAAAGAGTGCAGGCAGGGTGGAGTGGGTGGAGAAGAGTGACAGGAGTGATTTGTGATAGAAGAGTATCTGCAAGAATGAAAGGGAAAGTTTATAGGACTGTGGTGAGACCTGCGGTGTTGTATGGATTAGAGACAGTGGCATTGAGTAAAAGACAGGAGGTGGAGCTGGAGGTAGCAGAGCTGAAGATGTTGAGGTTTTCGTTGGGAGTGACGAGGACAAGATTAGAAATGAGTTTATTAGAGGGACAGCACATGTAGGATGTTTTGGTGACAAGGTGAGGAAGGCGAGATTGAGATGGTTTGGACATGTGCAGAGAAGGGACATGAATTATATTGGTAGAAAAATGCTGAAGATAGAGCCACCAGGTAGGAGGAAAAGAGGAAGGCCAAGGAGGAGGTTCATGGATGTGGTGAGGGAAGACATGCAGGTAGTTGGTGTAAAAGAGGCAGATATAGAGGACAGGGTGGTATGGAGACGGATGATCCGCTGTGGCGACCCCTAATGGGAGCAGCCGAAAGAAGAAGAAGAAAAAGAAGATATTACAAGGCCATTTTCAAGATGGACTTTTCAAGAAAACCTGGACACCATGAAGAAAGGTCAGCCAAAATAGTTAATAACAGTTCTCAAAACTTTTTCATGAACCATTTATATTTTGGTGTTTTATTTGGTGTTTTATTTGGTGTTTTATTTTTCACACAATCTTCTCAATTCCCAGGAAAACCGTAATGCACAGAAAAAACCCATGGGTTTTCCATAACCCAATGCATGGGTTATTTTATTAGGTTAATATTGACGCTTCTGCTAGAGATGATGTTTGTATATATCTCTGATTCATGTAGGGCCGGTTTTAGACATTTGGAGGCCTGAGGCAACATTTATATTGGAGGCTCTGGCCTCCTTCCTTCCACCTTTTAGAATAAATAAAAAGCACTTGAAGCAAATATAATCTCTAAACTTTTTATTTATACCTGTTATCAGTACTGATATATTTACTTATATGTGAATATTATTAAATCATTAATTAAAATTGACACAAAAAAAGGAAAAAAAGAAAAAATGATGAAAGGTCATCTGGAACAGCTTTTCCTTTAGTTCTGATAATGTTTTTATGATTACTTTAAAATGCTAACTTTAGTAAGTTTTAGATTTTATTATTATTATTATTATTATTATTATTATTATTATTATTATTATTATTATTATTATTATTATTATTATTATTATATATTAACTAATTCACCCAGCACATTTAGTAATTTGTTCAGAAATGTATTTATAGTAATACACTGACCCACTATTTGGGATAACAGACATTTTTGCCAACTTTGTACAGTAAAGAATAGAGCAGAATGAATTGTTCACTTCTTCAGTTGTATTTGTATGCTTCAATTGTAATTATTTAGTAAATACAACAGCACAATTTATCTAAAAACAAACTAAACTTAAAAAAAAAAAAAAGTGCAACTGGAAACTTCTGTCACCAAAACAAATTCCTTGTAAGTGCAAACATACTTGGCCATAAAGCTCGTTCTGATTCTATATTTTTTAAAGTTGGAATAAACCAACTGCAAAAAATAATGTTTATTTTAATAATACTTTATAAACAAAAATGCATGATGACAGCTCACATAGCTGCATCACAAGCTGCACTTTCTTTGCATGCCTTTAGCTTCTTGCTTAGCAACCTCCAGGGGTTGCATTTGTTTCAGCGCAATCGGGTCAGAATGCAAAAAAGTTGGATTTTGTTTTATAACTGTACACAGTCTCTTCGTGCATTCAAAAGGGTGGGGACCCACATTTAAACTGTGATATTAACTGGTTCCATTTCAGGTGAGTGACCCTAACCCTAACCCTAACCCATATTCAATGGTTTTGATTGGTGAACTAGTGCAGTGGTTCTCAAACGTTTTCAGCAGGAGGCCCCCTTGTTTTGGGTGAATCCTTTTGTGGCCCCCAAAAGAAAACCCCTGATGCAAAACATCTTCAAACTTAAACTTGTACTTGAATTACATTCATGAATTTGTACAATGGCAGAACAGCAATTCTGTTTGTAGTCTTATTTCTCTAAAGTTGAATATACACATTTCATCAAATATATCAAATAGTAGTTTTAACAGTTAAAAATAACATTGTCTGAAAAGTGCAACAAAAGTATTAAATACTGAACAGTAATTTATAAGGTCCATAGTAGAAGATGAATTCTGAAAAGTTATTTACATATAATTTGTAAAAAAAAAAAAAAAAAAAAAAAAAAAAGCTCATTAACGTTTTTAGATATTAAAGTAGTAAAATGTCAGTGGCTCAACAGTTTATTTTTAGAGTTTAGTTATTTCAGCAATATTTTTTTCAAAACACTAAAAATTCTAGTTTGCTTAAAAATAAATAGTTTTACAATATAAAAGAAATGTACAATATTATCCAAGTTTATAAATATAAAAGAAATAATGCAATACAAACACATCAATTTAGTAACTATTGTACAAATACACACGACCTGCCTTAGTGGGATGGGTGAGTCTGTCTTTCTTTGCAGAGCTTATCAATTCTGGGTGTTATTGGGGACAGACAAACTCTTAAGTCATCTTCCAGATTAAGCCGTATTATTGCCCTGTATTATGACTTTATTGCCATCATGACTAAGAAAGATGTCTCACAAATATGCTGTTGGGAAAGGCAGCAATATTCTCATGGCCTGAAGAGCAACGTGTCTGTAAATTAGTGACTTAAATGTTAATTTATTGACGTGAGATGATTGGTAATGGTGTTAAGCATGAAGTCCACTCCCATGCCTTTGTATCCAATGGAAACATGTCAATGATGCCTCTTTGTAGCTTATGAACCCAATTTTTCTCCTGAATGCATTTATTTTGTCACTTGAGTCCAATATTGTGGAATAACATCTCTGATTGGACAGATTCAGTCCATTGAGACAACTGAAAATGCAAGGTGGGCTTGTTTTGCCATCCATGTTGGTCAGAAAAGAACAGCTCTAGATCAGGTTTATGTTCTTTAAAAAATTCATGAAGCTCATGTCTCAGTTTAAACACTTGCTCTAAACCCTTTCCACGTGAGAGCCACCGCACCTCTGAATGGCGCAGTAGCCGATCACAAGCTGCTCCCATCTCTGTGCATAGTTTTGCGAAGAGACGTAACTTCAGCGGTTTTGGCTTCACGAAGTTGACAGACGTTACTACTACTTCCAACACATCATGCAGATCAGGTGCCATTGACTTCGATGCAAGTGCTTGACGATGATGAAGCATACAGTGAGTGGCTGCGATCTTTGGATTTACAGCTTTAATTTAAGCGCCAAAACTCAAACCGACACGTATTTTCCTAACTCAGCTGTTCTTCTAACATGAAAGTGTCCAACATTTTGAAATTTTCCTCTCCTGTAGCTCTCCCCACGAGTTCTTTTAAAAATAACAAATCTTCCATAATTTTATGTCCCATAAATATTGAAAGTACACTAACAACTGTGCAGCGCTGCTAACGTCTGTACATTCATCAAACTAAAGCGTGAACTGCTCACACAATAGTAATCAATCAAAGTTAAGATTTCACATTAAAAGAAATGTCTTTGATCCTCACTGTGTCGTTTGGACAGCGGTATGGATTTAATCTAGTTTGCGGCCTTCTCTCCGACTATCACTCTGCACATATCCACTGCTGCTGGAAGTATTTATTCCTTCACGATCATGTGAGGCTTTTTGCATTTGTCTATTCGCATGGCTGCAAGATACAGTACGATGCTTGCTGTGCTTTCTCAGGTATTGTCGTGATGTAAGTCAGTGCTTCTGTGTGATTTATTCTTTCTTTCCCTGGAAAAAAATCCTTACTTTTATTCGAATGCTCCGAATGAGTTGGTATGTAATGTCGGTTGAGTTTTATGGTTTCAGCGCTTCAATGGACACAATCTTCAAGCACAGTGTACACTGTGGTCTGCTGTCACTGGATTGCATAATGCCATATTTTATGTACAAATTTAAGCTGTTTCGGGTTTTTTTTCATTCAAGTCTCTTCTGGTTTAACCTTTTCAGCTGAGACGCTGCATCCTCTATCTAAAAACGTATCCATTTTAAAGAACCGTAGCATTTATCAGCATGTTCATAGCTAACCGTTTTGTGCACTAGTACATCAACAGAGGTTTTGGTGATGTTTCAGCTTGGTGTCCTGCGTAAAATCTATATTATTTTATTATTTTTTAATATTTCAATTCTTTTTATTCATCATTGTTCACATAGGTTGACAATCCTTACATACACGTAAAATCATTTTTAAAAAAAACCCTATATGCAATTGCCTGCTCTGCTTATAGCTAGTGCCAACACTGGATTCATGTCATACACATCTGTTGATACTGCTGCTGTAAAGTATTTATTTTTGTCATTTTCAAGTTTATTGGTTCTAGTCATTTACCAACATTATTCTCTGGATTCAAGGCCTGACACATTTGAACAGCATTAACTGTTGGCATCAAACCAAGTATTTACTGGAACCACTGGGCTGATAAAATATTCAAAGACAGAAGTTATGGAATTGAATAGCAGCCTGCAAAAGATGACATCTTCCAGAAACCCTGGGCCCGGTTTTTCAAAAGGTTTAATCCAGATAAAATTGATCCGGATTTAGTAATCCTTTTTTTGCGATCCGTGATCACGTAATCCATCTTACTTCTTGAGCCACTTTTTCAAAGCAACATCGGATTGGATCAATCTGATCCGGATAGGAACTTTTCAGGATCACCAAATCTGGATAACCAGTGCTCAAACAGGATAGGAAATCACAATGTAGAACTATAGATATGTAAAGAGCAACAAGCAGAATAACCAGTGTGGGGTCAATATAAGTTTATTATTATTTGAAATGAAAACACACACATTTAAAAGAAACTAAACACAAGAAAAACCCCACCCCATCCTCTTCTAGCAGTCCGCTCATCTGAGACCTACAACACAAACACTGTACATTGAGGATATTTATAACAAGTTTCAAATATAGATGTATTGAATTAAAAAAAGACTTAATGTCAAATACTCCACAATAATTTTAGACTTCCTCATCTGATGTGGAGAGACCAGCTTGTCTGAGCGTAGCCTTTAGGAGGCGGATCTCAAGTCTGGCCTTGGTTTGCTGCAGTTTGGTCAGAGTCAGTTGTTCCTCTGCCAGATGAAGCTGTGCTTCTGCCCTATTAGTCTCTTTTTGCAGAAGTGACTTGTAATCATCATCTTTGTTTGATGAAGGGCGCTTCAAGCCTTTGCTCTGAAATCCCGTGGCAACTACCACTGGTTCAACCAATGAGGATCCAGCTTCTTCCTCAGGAACATAGCTAAGATTTAATATAAATATGCTCTCTGGATCAGCCTCAGGAGCAACTGGCAGATTCTCCTCCTCCTCCTCCTCAATCCAAGGCTCGCCATTCCCTACAACACCTTGAATACCATGGAGAGCTTGCGACTTCTCACCTCCAATGATGTTAAGGACCACATCTGTGTAATCTCCCCTCTTAAATGGCTTGTTGCCTGTTTGTGGGTTTTTGGCTTCAGCATGGTCCTTTGTTGCCCTGGCCTTAAGATTCTTCCACCGCAATTTGATTTGTTCTGTGGTCCTCCTCTGGCCAGACCCTATGGCATTCACATTTTCTGTGATTATAATCCAAACATCATTTTTCTTTTTGTTGGTATCCTTAGCAGAATTAAAACTTCCCACTATTGTTCCATAATGCCACCGAACACCCTCTAGTAGAGCATTGGTTTCAGCAGCAGTGAAGTTACAGCTTCTTGAGTCCATGGTTCCATTGCTTTACTATAGTGAACATTGTTCATCAATTATAGGCTTTGGGTCCAATTGCCTCAATTGAACACAAGTCAAAACTAATCAGTTGTAATAGGTGTGTCTGAAAAGTCCAACTACACAGCCATATAAATCAGCCTTTCTCAGAGGATTTACAGAGAGACAGTGAAATGGCAAGTGTTGTCCACCGCCACCACCACTTTGCCAGGAGAGGATACCATCAAAGGGTGTATGTTGAACGTACCAAGCCACTGGAGCAATACACCACTGAGGAGCTGTATGTCCGGTTTCGCTTTGGGAAGGCTGATATAGAGTACCTTGTGAACCTTCTCAGGCCAAAACTTCAACACAGAACCCATAGAAGTCACGGTCTGTCTGTGGAAGACCAGATCCTCATGTGGGACTTTCTATCAGGTTGTTGGTGACTATATGGGAGTGGTGAAATCAGCTGTGTGTGATGTGGTGAGAGATGTGTCAATCGCACTGGCCAGCCTGGTCAATGAATTTGTTTCTTTTCCAAAGGACAACCAGATTGCCCAGGCCAAGCGCAGCTTTTTTCTTTTGGGGAATATGCCCAATACTATTGGAGCGATCGACTGCACACATGTGCATATACAAGCACCTCGTGAGAATGAATGGGAGTTTATAAACAGAAAGGGGAGGCACAGCATCAATGTCCAATTTGTGTGTGATGCTGACCTCATCATCACCAACTGCGTTGTCAAGTGGCCTGGGTCTGTCCATGATGCACGCATCCTGAGGGAGAGCACTCTATATAGAGACCTCCAAACCAACCGACCGGATGGCATAATATTAGGAGACAGTGCCTACCCACTCCTACCATGGCTGATGACTCCTTTTCTAACAGCAAATACACCGGCGCAGGCACGCTTTAACACTGCTCATTGCAGAGCAAGATGTGCAATTGAGCGTTTAAATGGAGTTCTTAAGAGGTGCTTTGCATACCTTAACTACCTGAGAGCGGAACCACAGAAAGCATGTATTGTCCTGCACAACATCGCTACTAAGCGCAATGTCCCTCTCTGTGCTGACAATGATGCACCTGAGACCCTAACCAACCTCCTGCATTCTGCCAGAACGAGCAAACAGGACGTGCAACAAGGGACGCAATAGTTAGACACTATTTCTGATTTGGAATTGTTTTGGATTTCAAAAATCAGTGATTGCCATTCTTTGCATTTTTGGGGTTATTCTGTAATCATTGCATGCATCACTAATAAATATTCTAAAAACAAAAATATTTTCGATTGTGATGAATATATATATATATATATATATATATATATATATATATATATATATATATATATATATATATATATAAATTAGTGACAGAATTAAATTTATTGTTTTTTGTCAATTTTGACAGCTGTTTGGGGGATTATTGTATGAGGCCAAACTCTTTCTACTTTGCTGTAGGCCTATACTGAAAGGCTGAATACGTTAAAGCCTGCCTAATCACTGTAGCCTGACGGATGAACAAATAAAATTAAAACCTTATGAATAAATAGAATATCTTGTAAGATACTGCATGATCCAAATATAGTATTATTTGATACATTTTTAAAGTTTTCATTACATTTTGGGCATGGAATCCACGCTGAATCCACCCTTCTGATGGGATCAGTTTAATCCAGATTTTTTGGATCAAAGTGATCCAAATCCTACAAAAAAGTTCTGAAAAACCCAAACTAAAGGTTTGATCCGGATCAGAACCAAGATTGGATTACATGATCTAATCCGATTATGTAATCCGTTTTTTCTTTTGAAAAACCTATTTTCAAGATTTGATCCAATCCGTTATCCAAAATCCTAGTGGATTACTTTTGAAAAACCAGGCCCTGGACATGGGTCAGTCATACCCTCCACAAACCTTCTCACAGTATCACACATGTGCAATGAACACATAAGGTTATATAGGTAGGAGAATGCTGAGGATAAAGCCACCAGGAAGGCCAAGGAGTAGGTTTTTGGATGTGGTGAGGGAAGACATGCAGGTAGTTGGTTTGAAAGAGGCAGAAGTAGAGGAAAGGGGAGTATGGATACGTATTATCCGCTGTGGCGACCCCTAATGGTAGAAGCCAAAAGAAGAAGAAGAAGAAGAAGAGGAAGAAGAAAAAGGTAAACCACATACTGCATCTATTACAACAGCATGGCTTTGTTGTAAAAGAGTCAGGGTGCTAAACTGCTCCGGCTGCAGTCCAGACCAGCACCATTTGTAAACATTTGTCACATTGTGAAATGAAAAATATTAAAAAGAAGACCCAGGACTGTTCAGCAGGTGGAATCCTGTATCAGACACAATTGGGACAACATTCCTCTGACAAATGTTGAGTACCTGGTCTCCTCATTTCCCAGGTGTATATGGCTTGTTATTGAAAAAATCGGGATGCTACACAGTGATAATCATGGCCCTGTCCCACCTTTTTTCTAGCGTTGCCATCCCCAAAATGTTTTATTAATTTATTTTATAATTACTATACTATACATTCCATTACTTTAAACATTTTATATATTTGTATTCTCTATTGTGAATAAAATACAATTTTATGTCTCGACAATTTTGGAATTGAGGTTGTGAGAGCCATTAGAATACGGGTAAACTGTGGCCATAAACAGATGCACATATTAAGCAACTTTTAATGATGATCGATTGGTATTAACAGGTTTAAAGTGTGCCAAGAATATCTTTCACCATTACACCACATATCCACCAGCCTAGACTTTCCACACAGACCAGGCTGGGCCTATAGATTCATGTTGTTTTGGCCCAATTCTGACAATCTGTGTGCCATATTAATAATTGAAATTCTTCAGGCCAGGCTATATTAATTTGTTTGTCAGTTGTCAGCTCAAACCCATCTGGCCATTCTCTCTGTTGACTTCTATAATCAACAAGCCATTTATTTACACAGAACTGATGTTTACTTGATGTTTTTTTATTTATTTATTGCAAAATTTGGTGTAAACTCTAGAGATGTTGTGTGAGAATCACAGGAAATAATGATGTTTTAACAAGCTAAACTGGCACCAACAATCATGGCATGGTCAACATCGCTGACATCAAATGATTTTTCCACCTTTTAGATAGTTACTTGAAAATGTTGGCTTGTACCTGCTTGATTTCTTTGCTTTGCTGTCACAAGATTGGCTAATTACATAATTGCATGAATGCATAGGTGTACAGCTGTTCCTAATAGTGCTCATTGAGTGTACATGTATAGAAAAAATGATTTAAAATTCATTAAACATTATGGATAGAGCTTTTCATGTACTGTATATATATATATATATATATATATATATATATATATATATATATATATATATATTTATCATGTTTCATTTATTGCTATATAATTCTTAATGAGAAAATATTGCAACTTACGGGTTGAGCTATTAATTTTTGTTTTGTGAATATTAAATAGCAAACCTTTAATTTCATAATAATATATTTAAAGGTAGATGAGTATATAATACACTAGAAATAATATATGACAGGCTAAATGATTAGAAATGGCTCAAAAACTTTGCATTAAAAATCTTAGCAATATTTAATTACTTACTAATAAGTTTGCACTATACATGAACATGCTGCTTTATATTCATGTCCACTAAACCAAATGCTAACGTTTATCGTGCACTAAGCCTTTATATTTCTTATATTTCATATTTTTATGTCTATTATGCTAACTATGTGTATTGTTTTCTCTACTGTCTAGTTTGCTGTCTATTTGTTACCAGTTCTGCTTTGCACCTTGTTGCCTGTTTGCACATTGACTTTGACATACTAGAAGATTAATTAATGCATTGATTTGGCCTAGTAATAATCAATTTCAGTAACAGGATGTGAGTGGTAAAATGTGAGTGGTTAATCTGTGCATTCCAAAAAGTATTTCCTCCTGAGCGTGATAACGTCTTCTTTGCACAACTATTATCTAAGGTTTCGCGTTTCTGCGCGCACAACGTGAGTCGATGTACTTTGAGTGACAACGCTTTAATCCAATCACAGAGCAGGAACCAAGCTCGGCACTTCCGTCCGCGGCCTGTATGTCCTGTCATCCCGCGCTACGCACTTCCTCACGCGTGGGTAACTGTTTGCCCTTTCCAGCCTAGCCCGGCCATGGACGTGTCCGGAGTGTAAACATCTGGACAGTCTTGAATAAAGACACCGGATGTTTTTCGGATAATTACAGCAAACACGTTGGTAACCAGAGGACTGTGTGTCTGGTTGAAAATGGAAGCGGAAGGTTTGGTTCGCAGGAGGCGGATGAGCACGGAGCCGCCGGGGGGAGAAGGCGCGGTGGCAGGAGCTTCCGCCGGCACTGAAGTTCGCTGGCTCGGGGGCAGGATGTGGGCTCTGTCCGAGGGCATAATGGGAACTCTGGCACCGCGAATAGGAGGTGAATCGGAACTTAGCACGATGCAGCTTCATGGGTCCCAGGAAGTGTCCGAGATTTTGGAACCGGACTACGAAGGGCTGCCTCAAGGAGCTTCTACCAGCACTTACATGTTGGCCGGGGCTGTAGCGGGGATCATGGAGCACTGCCTCATGTTTCCTATCGACTGTGTGAAGGTTAGTTAGCTGTTAGCTTCGATCAAGTACGATCAGCTAGGGTCAGATAGTTAGTTACCATGCCATATCTAACTAGATGGATCAGAGTTACACTCAAATAATGGACTACACGCGAGATTTACTAGTTAGTCCTTGATTTGCAACAGTTCTTTTTGGTCACTCTTGTTTTATCTTATTGGTCGGCACACGATGTTATAAAGTTTAGCTTGACCTGGCATAAGAAATGTTTAACTTCTAAGCCGAATTGCCTGTGTATTTGCTTGATGTTGCAATTCTTACACAAACTAACCTTTAACACCGAGAGCTGAATGAGCTAACTTGCTCTCTAACTTTTGCTAAAGGCCACGCCTCCTTCCATCTGCTCTGCTAGCTAGCTAATCACTTCGACGGTATATATTTATAGTTAATAATAATTATAGATAAAGTGCATTTATTGATTTATTGCCAATAAAGCAGTTCTTTCGTAGTTGTAGGTTAATGTGCAGATGTGATTGCTGTAAAATCATGCTTCAGTTTGCTATGGCAGCTCCACAGAGCTCGCGCTCACACACACAAGGTCACACGAGCTTGAGCGCAGGTAGGTCACAGCATGCACGATACCATATGTCCTATGGTAGGTATTATGCGATATAAGAGCTGCGGATAGAAGCAAAAACGATATTAAATCCGATATTAAGTGCTGTGCTACATTGTAAACGTTTTCTGCCCCTTATTTGAAACGTGAGTTAGGGAGTACATGTGCAAGATCAGGGTCAAATCGGTCCACACCACAGACAGTCACAGCACAACATAAAGTACTTTTACATAGTTTTATTATGTTAGAGTTGGGTAATCTAAAGAAAATCTTCATTTTGACACATCTGATGTCTCTTTTATTAGCTGTATACATCCGAATATCTGAATATGTAAGTGCTGTGGACAGATTCAGTGCTACTAAGGTGTGTTTGTGAGAATTTACAGACTGCCTTAAAGCAGATTTCACCCCAAGCTTCTATCAAAATGAGCTCATCTGCAAAATTATACAAAAGTTATGAATCAGAATTTCAGTTGAGTCGATCTCTAACCAAAAGGTGTCTTGATCATGATTATCATTTAAATAATGCCCATAAAACAATACTCGTTAGTAGTATCACTCAGCCATGTGTTCCTTTACTCATTTCCTACACTTAATTTACATTTAAAGGCTAAATCCTATTTACACTTCATAGAGAAGAACAGTATAAAATGTCTGGGCAGAGTTTGTTCTGCGTTCTTTTTGACTCCGACGTACTCGAAGTACTTAATTTATTTCGTAACTGCTACGCTGTTATAAACTACTACTTCATTATGATCATCGTTGTCCTCATCATTTTTTATTACAGTGTATTTTACAGGAAAAAGAGATTCTCATATCTGATTTGTGAAAGGTTTTTTTTTATTTATTTTTTGGCAGACACAGGGTTGTTAGTGCATTTCTTATGCCTTTTTACTTGACCTTTGTGAAGCCTTTTGTCCAGAGACATTTATTTAACATTAATAAAAGAAGTGTGATTTAACTGTCCTCCAAGTTTTCCACCAACGGAAAGTTTTCAGGATGAGGGGTTTTGTCCTTCTTTTTTCTGTGATCTGACAATCTGCTATCTCAGTCTCTTTCCTGTAAAAAGGAAATAATTATTCAACTGTATATAGATGTTAATGTTATCATTAGCAGGAATTCGCTTGTTTCACCAACATTTCACAACATTTAAATGTAACTATAAATGAATAAATAAAGGCTGAGGTACACACATTACTAGACTAGGTGTCCTGGACAGGTAACGTTTACCACCAGAAAAAAAGACAATTGTATGTTGTAGTTACGTGTAAATTCGGTGCACTTCACAAGAATGTATCTCACATTGATGCTGTAACTAGCAAATGCTACTTGTTCTGCAGAAGAGGATTTTGATCATATCATGTAGTCTGTACACCACTTTAAGTAACTAATTAGCTCCACATTCATTATTACATTGTGATGGCTTGCACCTCTAAACCTAGTCTACATGTTGGGCATCATGTTTTTACTACTTCTAAACATTTGATTCAAAAAACAGCTAATTACCAGTGCTTACTGGTTATGTTCAAGCAGGTAAAAGATGGTAAATACCATATATAGCTGATGCATTACACAGTGAAATGAAACAACGTTCTTCATGAACCCTGGTGCTACGTACAACAACAATCACAGAAAACAGAAAACACAGAGCTTAGGACTAGTGAGTGTCCTCGCCACATACAGTGCATCGTGTGCAAGCTGGTGCAAACGTTGCAAAGACAACCGAAGACAGTGTAAAACAAATACACAAAATGCAAAATAGCGCTGCCAGTAAACCTGTTGTATATTGCACACTGTGGTGTGTAAGAGACATAAAGTAAACAGTAACAAAAAATGTAAACAAAATGTTGTGCAAAAGAGCAATAGCAGCAATCCAGAAAAGATGTGCAAAAGCGGCATGTAAACAGTTTATGGTAATGAAGTGATGTAATGCGAGTGGTACTGAAGACATGGATGTGTGAAGTGAATACGAGCGTGTGTTGAGTCTGGGTTGTTCAGATCATGTTTGGTCTGTACTGTGATTATGGAATGCCCACTAAGAGTGTAGTATAAATTCTAAGAGTTTGTAAATTGTTTTTGTATGAGAGGAATAAAATACTTGAGTATGTACTGTTAGTAGAAATCATAATTCAGTATGCCGCCTGCGCTCAGCTTTGTGACGACGCCATGTTACACATCCTCCTGTCTTTCCTTATACTTATGTCCAGTGAATTAAATGTATGTCTCCAGTCATTTGAAACAAAGTATTCCTTTGCAGATAAAAATGTTTCTATTCGTAGTAGTTTTTAATCTATAACAAATTTATAATCCTTATGTCTGAGGGCCATTTAAATAAATAAATAATGTGTGTAGGGAGCAGTGCATCTGGACATGGCAGAATGACTTAAAGAGGACTGATAAAACAAGGCATGTTTTCATTTCATGACATTATCAGATGTGGATCTCCTCTTTAGTAAAATTGCAGGTTTGGAGAAGTTGCTGTTTGTGAACAGAGTGAAAACTCGTTTTGTTGTTTTGCTTTTTTTTTTTTTTTTTTTTTGTTGTTAAAAAAAGCTCACTATTTTATAGGGTTTATTTTTAAGACCAAGTTTATCTTTTTCTAAGCTATTAAACAATATAATTTAAGTTGTATGTTAATTTTCTGTTGCACTATATTATTTGTTTGGTTGTGAGAACAGTCGTTATTGGAATGAAACCTGCCACCTGATGCAGGACTATCATTTACTACAAGTCTATGATCATGTGTTCACTTGCAGCTTCGCTCCACTGCACGCTATTCATTTCAGCAGATCTTCTGCATATACCCACAACATGATGGTTTTAATGTGTCGAAATATGCCTTCCGTTATTTTTAGCCAATTCAGCATAAAAAAAAGAAAGAGAGAGCGAGAGAGAAAGAGGAAGTCAACGTTTGATTTATTATTTGTATTGAAAATCATCCATTGATTCCAAATATCTTAATAAAAGTTAAGTACACTGATCAGGCATAACTTTGACATCATAACATTATGACTGGTGAGTGATAAACACTGATTATCTCTTCATCATGGTACCTGTTAGTGAGTGGAATATATTAGGCAGCAAGTGAACATTTTGCCCTTAAAGTTGATGTGTTAGGAACAGGATAAATGGGCAAGCGTGAGGATTTGTGCGAGTTTAAGAAGGACCAAATTGTGTCAAAGCATTTTCGAAACTGCAGCTCTTGTGTGGTGTTCCTGGTCTGCAGTGGTCAGTATCTAGGATCATTGGCTGCCAAGGATCATTGCACGTAGGGGAGTGAAGGCTGGCCTGTGGGAGAGTGAAGACTGGCCTGTGTGGTCTGAAGGGTCAAGGCTGTTTTGGCAGCAAAAGGGGGACCAACACAATATTAGGCAGGTGGTCATGTTATGCCTGATCAGTGGCCATAAAGTTATGCTTGGTTGATGTATATAAGTTCTGCTGTGATGTGCATATGAGACACGTTACATGTCTGATTACACCCCTCTATTTTTCACGTACTTAGCCAGAGGTGATTTGATGCAAATTATTGAGCAAGATAGGAAGATGGACAAGCCTAGCTCAGATTCCTGAGTGTAAACAGATTTCATGCCCAGATATTAAAATCTTCTGCCTGGCAGACAAGTAGATTTCGTAACAAAGAATAAAACATTTTGGATTGTGTAAGCATCTTAAACTTAATTGACTTCATTTAAGAATTCCAGATCCCACCACCAGCTGCTCAACACACATCTGGCTGATCCATGTTTTTACAAATATAGTTCTCCCACAGAATTTCAGAAATATTTTAAATCTACATACAAAACTTAAGATTGCTTCAGAATTAGAGATAGTGACCGATAGTGGATTTTAGTTTTATATAGTATTGAAAAGTTTTTTAAACGTATACTGGATTAAAAAAAAAAAAAAAAACTTTATTACAAAATAAAAATAAAAACCAGTACTGAATCATAAATGTGCTAATTGAAACACCTTTGAAATAACAATGGTATCAAAAAGTTTTGAGACTAGCTCTGTTTACAAGAAAGTACTTTATTTACTTACATTTACACGCCATCCCCCTCGAAATTGCCCCCTCGCACAGCAATACAGTGCTCCCAGAGTTTCTGCCACATCTGTAATATGTCTTGGAAGCCTTTTTTTTCTCAAGCAAATGCAATTCACCTTGAATCTGCAGCAAATGGTGCTAAAACAGCGACCTTTAAATTGTATCTTCACCTTCAGTCGGTGCTCCTTGTGAGTGCATGCATCCCCACATATAATAAACTAAATATAAATAATAAATATAATATAGCACTCAGTCTCGCATGTAAAAATTAACAGTACGTAACATCAGTTATTTGACGCTAGAGGCCAATCTTGTAATGACGGTGGACCGAAAGGCAGAAACACTTTTTTTTTTCTTATATCTGATAGTTCCAGCAATCAACTATCAGTGTTGATCAATCAGCCCACCTCAATTCAGAGTTATTGAATCCAAAGAGCTTTAGTGAGGTCAGGCACTGATCTTTGGCAAGGAGGACAGGGGTGCAGTTGGTGTACCAGCTCTGTGCAGGCTACTCAATTTCTTCAACACCGACATTGGCAAACCATGTCTTCATGGAGCTCACTTTCTGCACAGGGCATTTTTGTGCTTTTTTTATTAGCAAATTGTAATGCTGCGGCATACAAAGACAATCTTATTTTATAACTTCAATTGTGTGCTACCAACTTTGTGGCTACAACCTGCGGAAGACCTATGTAAAAGTCTGATGGTCAGGTGTCCACAAACCTGTCTGTCTGTCTCACCTCCCTTTTTTCCAACATAACATCTCTGTCTAGTAAAGAACAGACCAGTCCTCTATGCAAAATCGCTCCAAATTCAGGTGTGAATTGTCTTTTTCAGTTTCTCACAGGGTTTAAGCTTGATTTAGTACAGAATATTTAGATGGTCGTATCAGTAGCTATTTTTGTGGTCATTGAACCATTCCCCGTTTAGTACTTTTTTGTAGAGGCAGCCAGATTTTCCTTTAACATCACCTTGACCCTATGAGCTTTTGTATGGAACAGCCACATCATCACAGATTCTCCAATTCTTGTTAGTGGGAATTAGATTCTTCTCTGTAACCTGCTTTTGTTTTTTTTTTGTTTTTTTTTTACATTTTATTACAATGTTCAGTAAAAACTTCTTCATCTTGATATCTCATATTTTTGAAATATCTTAAAAGTATTTAAGGTTTATTTAGGATAAATCAAATTATAGTTTATAACTCTCCCATAATTTTGTGAAGGGAATTTTTTCATATTTATCTGTAGTGGCAGACTGTTTTCACAAAACTGATTCAAATGAATATAATGCATTTTTATGAGAGGACATTTATTTCAGCATTACCTCTGTAGACTTGGGCACAGCATGAAAGTATCACATACACATGCTGAAGATTGAACCTGAAATGGGAATCATTCAATGTAGTATTGTTCTTGCAAATAGCTCTAACTATATTAGTGTTTCTTGTTTTTTCATGTCCACTGTAAATAATATGTCCTTTGTTGGAATAGATTTGTCCTTTCCTTTTTTTTTTATATATATATATATATATTTATGGTTATTTACAATGTTCTATTTCTCTCTTGACACTTTGGACCATTGGCAAGATATTTTTGCTATTTTAAAATTGGGATGAGTGCCACATGTGCATATCTGTCAGCATTGGAGCCATGGCAGACATTGCTGAGGACATTTAGGAAGCTTTACTCAGGACACCACAGTCTCAGAGAGTCGATTACACAAACACAGGGAACCGGTTGTGCTTGCAATCCAATCTGAGGTTATCATTCAGGTTCAGGGTTTTCCAGGCACCGTCATTCTGACTTCTGTGCCTATGCTCTTAGTAATGACTTGTTATAAGAGCAAAAGCCAGTGGACTTCTCAGAAAGCAGGGAGGGCTTTTTTTGTTTGGCTCAGTGTGTTCTGTAGTTACTCCTAGTGCAGATAATATACTAATTGCAGGTATGTAGGTAATTCCCAGATCTCAAAGAAATCTTACCAAACGAACCTCTTCTCGTTTCACCGCTGACTTCCTCATTCGTAGCTCATTTTTGCAGACAGAATACAATGCATTCTGTTAGATCATGCTAGACCTTAGGCCATTTAGGAAGAGGTTATGTTCTTGCAGGTTCTGCATTCCACAGCAAAACCATTGCACGACACCTAGGCTGACACAAGATCTTGCACTCTACAGGCCAAAGTTTTGCGACAAGACTGCTATATGCAACATGATCCGATTTGATTGTGTGTGGCATAATGTAATATCACAACATAACATAAAAAAGCTTTGAGCACTATACTTTACCTCGTGCCTGCCATACGTGTACATGTACATTTGCCCATATACTGATACAAATCTGTGTCTTGGATGCGTTCTTCAAATCTTGAAGGTTCTGTGGGCCTCTTCGATGAACTCTGGTCTTAAGTTCTTTTCATAGATTTTTAATTGAATTCAAGTCAGGTGATTCAAATCTAGCAGCTTTATTTTCTTTCTCTGATACCAATTGAGAGTTTTTTTTTTTTGAGAGTTTGGCTGTGTGTTTGGGATCATTGTCTTGAAATGTTCACCCTCCTTTTATCATCCTGGTAGATGGCAGATTTTTTTATTTTTATCAAAAATGTCTCGGTACATTTTTCCATTCATCCTTCCTTAAATTATATAAAGTTTGCCAGTATTGTTTGCTAAAAAACAACAATCTTGTGAGGACCTGGTCATGGCCTGTTTATGGTAAAATTATGTTCTTTCCACTTCCGGATTTTGGCTTCAACAGTGCTCACTGGAACATTCGGAAGTTTTGAAATCCTTCTGTAACCAATGCCTTCAGTATGTTTTGCAACAATAAGGTTGCGAAGGTCTTGAGAGTGCTTTTTGCTTTTCCCCCATTATGATGTTTCTTGTGTGACACCTTGGTAATGGGACACATTTATACAGGCCAGTTGGCACTGAACCAGCTGATATTAATTTGCACTGACAAGGGGCAGGATTGCTTTCTAATTACTGATTGATTTCAGCTGGTGGTTTTGGCTTTTCATGCCTTTTTCACCTCCCTTTTTTTCCATGTGTTCAATACTTTTTCCCCCGTGTTATTTAACATTATTACACATAATTTATGTCCATATATGGTTTTATAATGTCAATTGTCACCTTAAGAAATATATTCCCTGAGAAAAATGATGTGTTCAATACTTATTTTACCCACTGTTTATTGTTTAATAACTTAAACATATGTCTGTAAATCTTGTTCTGTAAAACGAACAATTTTACGTGTATACACAGAATGTATTTAATGCCTTTCCTTTAATTCTCACAACCGGCTTGTGTATTTTTAAACAGTTATTATTATACTGTGTTATTATTAACTCTATCATCAAACCATAAAATTTCAGCGTGTTATTAACATTTAGATAAAATAAAAAAATAGCCCTTAAAGTATTCTAAATGGATAATACCCCCCCCTAACTCAGCTTTTTTTCCCCCTCAGTGATTGTTGTTGCAGGTGTTGCTTTCTGAAGCATGTTATGTTGTTGTATGTACATGACAGCAAATGCTCAAAGGACGAGATGCTAAGGAAGCTGTTAGATAATTCCTCTGAGCGCCCAGCTGCAGCCTGCCTTTAATGGGATGAAGCTATACAATGCAAGGCCGTGCTTCACTCTTGCCTCCATGTGTATGACCTTAATGTGTTTATAAAAAGCTTAGTGGAGTGAGGGGTGCGCCAGACATGTACAAACTTTTGGATAATGCTATAATGGAACATTGTGTCTCGACTGAAACGCTTTGTTTGATTTGTTTCATGTATGTTTGCTTATATTTGTTTCTCTCCATGACTGATGTGAGAGCAAAAGGTCAAGAATAGTAGTTCTAGAGGAATGGCTGTGTGCTCAGTGGCCATTTTTAACACCCCAGGTATATATATATCAATAAATAATAAAAAAAAAAAAACGATAGACTGTGTGACATGTCTTGAACGCGTTTATAATTGCTAAAATGTTAAAAATGACAAATTTGTGGCTTTTGGTGTAAATCATACAATCTAATAACTTATTACTAATTGAAACTGAAGAAGTTTTATTTTGTCACAAATTATATTTACCACATCAGCTGGCTGATCCTATATTGTTTTCTGTTTGGGGTACAAACATAATGGTGTCTGTGTAAATTTACTATGTGGACGGTAGAAAGCTGTATTTTGTATTTGACCCACTTCTTGATTTATCAGCTGTATGTAGTAAATTATATGCTGTGCAGTATGTGCACTCTAAAATTCTTCCAGTTTATCTGCTGTCCGGTACATAAACATGCACCAAGAGTCCCTAAGTGTAGCCTGCTTTATTTGGCAGGCAGAGAATGAAAGGCTGTACAAATCTGGTAAACTTGGCTTTTTTTGTTTGCGACTTTTATCAGCAAGGCAGTTGTGTCTTTTCATTGAGAAGTTGGACTTCTCTTTATTCCCTTAATGTCTTTAGGTCCTTATGGTTTGTTGTTTACACTTACTAAATATATTTATTTTAAGCCTGCAAATTAAATCTAATTTCTTTAAATGATATTCTTTTCCTTTGTTCTGTACGTCTTTCATTAAACTAGTCATGCTAATGATGTGTTAGGATTAAGCTGATTTCAAAAGCATTGCTATTATGTGCTCAGTCTCTGGTGCGAATGCCCTTCTTGTTTTCATCTAACTGAATTGTCCTAATTTGCAACACTACTGTTTACTCTGTTTCCGTGCAGACCCGCATGCAGAGCTTGCAACCCGATCCAGCCGCCCGCTACCGTAATGTAATGGATGCGTTATGGCGCATCATGAGGACTGAGGGTATCTGGCGACCTATCAGAGGCCTGAATGTGACAGCAGTGGGGGCAGGGCCCGCCCATGCACTCTACTTTGCCTGCTACGAGAAGCTAAAAAAGACTCTTGGAGATGTCATCTACCCAGGAGCTAACAGTCATTTGGCGAACGGTACACCTCACCTGCCACACCACAGACCACATAAACAAACACAGAAATCAGAAATAATAGATATTTTGTTGTCTCATGTTAAGAAAAGTTATATCACCTGCACAAATCTGAAAGTTAAAACTCTGAAATCTGGAGTCAGAATTAAGGAGCTGGATTGAGTGGAAATTGACCGATACTTGGCACAGCTGTTTTGTCTTGTGATTTAGAAGTGTTCATATTAAATGATGGGATCAAAGCTTTGTTTTGTTTTTTTAAAAATAATTTTTCCTAAAAAAAAAAAAAAAAATCTAAATAAAATTAAGTCTAATATACCAAATATTACACTTAATAAATGTAGCATGTAAATACATATTTATCTTTATTTATTTATAAACATTTATCTAGACAAAAATTGTAACAGTTGTCTATACAAGTTGGTTTTAAAATAAAATATGGTAATTACTCTTATTATTATTATTATTATTATTATTATTGTTTAAATGAAACTGTCAACAAATCAGTTACCAATACAATTGATCTTGACAGCGCTAAACAAATGCTTTCCTCATAATAACAACATTTTATAGAAGTAATATCCCTCCCTCCTTCCCTCCTTCTTGTTACTGTTTTCTTCTGAATTGCCGGTCATACTTGAAATGAGCTGCATTAATTCTGCATTGTGTAGACCCGCAAGAGCCTCTAAAGCTTTGAGAGTAAAATTGGTTAACATAGCTGAACTGTGTTTGGTGTTGCTTTGGTGTTTGCCGTTTCTCTTTTTCTCTTTCTCTTTATGCCTAGGTGTGGGGCAGAGTGGGTGAGTAGCTTCTGGAATGCTCATCAGATTAAAATGCTCTGCAACATCCAAAGAGAAGACGTTTGGCCGTTTCAAAAGAAGCGACTATGCTTTCTGTGGATAAATCTGTTATTTGCAACCATTTCTTTTATTTATTTGATTTTGTTTATTTAGGTTTCTCTCTTTTTATTTATTTATTTATTTATTTATTTATTTATTTATTTGTATTAAATGAAATTATTGCAGTAGACTTTATTATTATTTACTTCAAAGTGGTTCATGTTTTTGATACAGAAGGTTGTGCATAATATTGCTAAATGAGTTACTAAGTTAAAGTAAGTGTGTTCTTATCAGCTATAAATGGAAATAAACGAGAAGAGAAGGTCTTTTCTCATTTTAATCTCTTCCCAATCTTCGGAGGCTTTTTGTGGCTGAATTTATTAGTGGTTTGCCAGGATCAGATTGCAAAATGTATCCGCAATTCCTCTCCACTCTGTCTCTTACCTGTCTCCTTGATGCTCACTGTTAAGATTTTATTTTGGCAGGAGCTGCAGGATGCGTGGCCACACTGCTTCATGACGCTGCAATGAACCCGGCTGAAGGTACTTATAGTTGATGCAAATTCTCAAACACCCACATTCATGCCTGTTCTGTCTACTACAGGGATCTCTAATCTTATTCACATGGGCCCAGTGTAGATGCAGGGTTTTGCACTAGACACACAGGAGCCACATCTAAATGAACAATTGAACACCAACATAAGGGTGGGTGAAATATTAGAAATATCATATCATGGTTCTTGTAATCATTATTGTAATACAGGATATGCATCATATTATGTTGGTTTGTTCAGGAATTGTCAAAATAAAATATTATGGTGGCACAAGTGTTTTATTTGATGTTTTAACTTCTCCAATGTTTTGTTTGAATTAAAAAAATAGCAGGTCTGCAAGTTATTTGCAGATAAGTTTGGGGACTGATCAAAAGGATTAAAAGAGCAGTTTCTATGCACTTTGCATTTCCAACCAGTAGGTGGCATTAATGAGCTGTGTGATTAACTTGCAACATGTAGACCCATAAAAAACTTGTAAAGGGGGGTCCTATGGGAGAACTTAGCCTTCAATGTAATTAACAGCTGCACTGCACTGGAATGCTCTCATCTGTGGTCTGAAGTTTGCAGCACTGCTGGCATTGCTCCAGCTCAGGCTTACACATCCAGGTGGCAGTACACACCTGCTCTGCTGCCTTGAACCACACGTGCAGCTTGAGCTCTTCCGTTCTGAGTAAACGGCCTCGACTGTGCTGAAAAGACGACTTTATTTGATCCACTCATGTCCGGATGGAATAGCTTACACTGTTTAATGAGTCTACACACTCCTCTTTTGATGGCCTTATTGTATTTCAGTCATGACCTTTTATATTTTGACTGGGTGTTTGTTAGCTGCTTAATGACTCTCTCTCTTTCTCTCTTTTTTTTTTTTTTTTTTTTTTTTTTTTTTCTTTATGCTGGGTCCTGTGGTTCCTTGCAGTGGTGAAGCAAAGGATGCAGATGTTTAACTCGCCCTACCAGAGCGTGCTGGAGTGCATGCGCTATGTTTGGCGACATGAAGGCGCTGGGGCTTTTTACCGCAGCTATACCACACAGCTCACCATGAACGTGCCGTTCCAGGCGCTGCACTTCATCACCTACGAGTACCTCCAGGAGGTGCTCAATCCCCACAGACTGTACAACCCATCATCTCATATGATTTCCGGGGCTCTAGCTGGGGCGGTGGCTGCTGCCGCCACCACACCGTTAGACGTGTGTAAGACTCTGTTAAACACACAGGAGACACTGGCGCTGCACTCAGTGAGCCCTGGCCGAGCACAGATCTCAGGCCTGGCCCATGCCTTCAGGACAGTATACAGGCTGGGTGGCCTGCCTGCCTACTTCAAAGGTGTGCAGGCTCGAGTCATCTACCAAATGCCCTCTACAGCCATCAGCTGGTCTGTTTACGAGTTCTTCAAGTATGTCATCACCAAGCATCAACTTGAGCGGCTGAGAATGCAGAGGGATGGAGAGAAGTAGATGCTTGCACGCTTATTGTCGAACCCTGCCCTTGACCAGCAACTCCCCTGGCCTTGACTTTCTCTCTCTCTTGCTGTCTCTCCTGTTTGCTGCAACGCCGACAAGACATGCATGCTACAGAGAGACAGAGAGAAGTAGCCGCTCACACGCACACTCGTCTTGGCCTGTCCTTGCTCAGAAGATACCCAGGACTCCTTTCCCTTTTTTTTATTTTTTTTATTTCTTTATTTTATTTTATTTTTTTCTCCCTCTCATACAATCTTCACCACTACACCAACAACCAGGGCTCAATACTGCACAGGGATAGACTGGTTGGACATCTGAACAATATTTATACCAACAGTTGCTTTGCACTAGAGTTTCAGAAATCCCAAATGTGATTACCCTTGGTCCCACCAGAGGGCATCAGAAGCCTCTACGAAGTTAAAAGTTGCTAATTATAGGAAGATCTTTGAAATTCAGTGATCTACAATAGAACACTCTGTAATATAGCTTTCTACAAGCAAAGGTAGCGTCATGTATAGGAATTGAGGATGTATAGTAATTGAGGATATATTTTTTAAATTTCAGGACAGATCACAATTGTAACTAATCAAAGCATTTAGACCAAATATAAATTGAAAGGTTAATATTGATCAAAGATAGAAAAATAATAGCACAATGAACTTTTACTAACAATTGGTTTTGCTTATTTATTGTTAAATAACCATTTTAGATTTAAAATCTATCCTGAAAGAGTTTCTGGACCCCTAATTTTACATTATTGGTTTCGAGTTTCCTGAGCATTTGAGAAAGCATTGCTGGGAATAAATGCAGTTAAAAGAAGCTCCATTTCCTTCTGATGTTTATAACATTACTGCATTATCTGTAAACTGCATAGAAAGCAATAACAGTGTTTAGTAATTGGAATATTGTTCTAATTTTACCAACTGTTCTTACTTGCACTGATTAAAATTGAAGGCCATTTAAGAGACGTGATTGTGGTAAATGTAATGTGCATTTACTGTAATGTACCGAGTGTTTGTAGACAGAGGGATATAATGACCTCTGGGAAACATCATAGATGGTTTTTGACTGAAGTCTGTTTTATTGCCCCTGTTGCTTGATTATACCTTAATGTTGATAAGTTATGGAGTCGGTAATTTTGGCATCTGTCTTTGCTCAACCCTGTTCCCAGCTTTCAATAAAGTTGCAGTGCAGTGACTACTGCCTGCTTAAAATAGTGATTTTTTACTTTTCTCTCCAAAACTTTCATTGTGTCTGTAAAAATGCACTCTCTCCGATTCAATTAAATTTGCATGTATTTGGTACATTGATTCATTACATTTTAATGCAACAAACCAGTAGAAGCCTAAGTGTCTGGTGGTATTGTGACAGCTTCCATCTTTTTTGTTCATGGTATGTGCATTTCAGCTGCTCAGTAACACTAAGACATGGAGAGTTGAAAGGGAGCTCTGTTGGTGGTATGGCCAATGTTTGGGTTAAACCACAGGTGCAGACGTGGCCTTTGACCATATGTGTCCTGACTCGAGGCAAGGTTATGTGCCGGTAGAGCTTTTACTTTACCTGCCTCCTCAGGCCTGTTAAGCATTCCCCCCCAGAAATGCTGAAACTTGGAGAGAAATGAGACGAAAGACAAGGAATGGGAAGGAACCCTGAAGCTCAGAACAGCTAAACGTGAACTTGACTGGCAGAATCACAGTCTTTTTCAAACCGAGGTGTTAGTCCTTGTTAAGAAATGTTTTAACAGTGAACAAGAAATTATGCAAACAAATAAGGCGTGCTATCGCAGCATTACAGTGAGCCGGTATGACAGACTGCTGTCTCCTTTTGGGCCGTCAACCGTTTGTCTGGAGATTGTACTTCACCTTTGTACTCGAGGTATGTTTACCCTTCGTCTGAAAAACAAGCCATAACCTGAGTTGGAAAAGAATGAGAAGGTGCTGGTTGTCAGATGCTCATTTCCACTTAGATGATTTGAATACTATTTTAACATGGAAATCAGGACAAGGCTTTACCCTTCAGGTTCCTTAATGCAACATTAAATGCAAGTCTGACCCAAGCTCTGCTGTCTTTTTTTTTTTTTTTTTTTTTGGTCACCCAAGAGTCCTCTAAATGACTCCTGAAGGACATCATCAGCTCAAGAAACTTTGACAAGAGTATAGCCCGCCCACCAAGAAAAGCATTTCCTTGCGTTGGTTTCTTCTCCCTTTCATTTTCTTTTGTTGCAAACGAATACTTTGACACTTGCTTTAGTGCCCTGAGTCATGTCATTATAATGTTTTTGAATGCGGTAGCTCCCGTTTCCCATGTGCAATGCAAACACAGAGCAGACAGTGTGGTCATCCAGGATTAAATGTCTAACAGCTAGTTGCTTTTCAAAACCCATCTCCAGGCACGAGATGATATTTTACCACTCATCCAACACACATGCACACACTCATGTCAGTCAGGCACCTGTTCAAACAGGGAGTGTTAATGAGCAGTCTTTGTGTGTCTGAGTGTGTGACGGTGTGGTTCGCCCCGCCCTGCCTCAGTGTTCGTTTATCTCCATCCTCCCGTCCATGGCGCGGCTGGCCAGCATGAGCTTGTCCACAATGCACACTGATGAGCTTCTTCAGAAGAGTCTACAGAGGATTACATTGAAGTGTTTATAAGTAATTGAGATACAACATGTCTAGATTCTTTATGAGGAAACAGTGAGCGTGTTCTTTTCCAAAGCTTGTGTCTGGTCTGATTGTAATTACCTTATCTGTGAATTTTGAAGTGCCATAAGTGGGAGAAAGTGAGAAAGTGAAAGTGTCCATATAGTTATGTTCATATCTGCATGTTGGTTCAGTCACTGAGCTGCTGACAGACAGCTTATGTTTGTTTTTGCTTTTCACTTTAATAGACCCCTTTATTGCTTAAGAGGATGTGTGTCTCTGTGAGTCTACTCACTGACACTATTACTGTCTTTAAATATGATCATGGATTATTTTTTACTTCAACTACACTTTATTTAAATATTAGACTATTGAAGAGTAAGTAAAGGTGAAAGACTTTATTCACACTAGACAGCCCATTCTGCCAGCCAGACATCCCTGAGGCACTATTCTAGGTCTGTTATACATTCAGAATTGGCAGCTGCTTGTTTTAGTCTTTAGCTTAAGACATAAAAACTTTATGCTAATACATTCTAACCACATTCTGATAACTTGTTGAACTGAATCACCCCAAACCACAGCTTTGACCAAAGTTTGACTCCACTCCTCTGGGTTTAGTGTTTTCAGAGAGGAGTTGTGCTCCTTTAGTCTCCTGCTGTTCATTTAATGCTCGTGTTTGTTCCTTGCGCTGATCTCTGACCCCCTAATGTCCCCGGTTGTGATATGGAGACCACTTGACTATGAACTCTGTACTCTGTACTACGATGACCCATTCAACTTCTCATAGTAAATGCACACAGCCTCTGCTAATCTAAACTATTTAGTCTAGTTCTCTCAGCCATACTGCTGTAGTGAAACACTGACTGGGCATGGTGTACTGGAAGCTTTTAATGCAGTAAAATGCATCATGTTTTCAGGCAAGAGATTTATTTTACACAGGATAACTGTCAGGATTTTCATTATGTTAAAAAGACCGTCCATTTTGGTCATTCTTATGTTTGATATGTTTTAGAGAACACATGATCTCTATCATAGCATGACAGGCAGGCGATTATTAAAAAATGTATTCGATGACCTGACAGCATTTACACAGAGAACCACTTTATCAGATGAGCTTACATCGTATACTTGTCAGAAAGAGCAAGTAGTAGTGAGTGCAATCAACATTTTTATACAGATTTTTTCCCCCACATCCACTTTCACCTCCTGACACCTCTTCTAGTTAATAGGCACAGCATCAGTAGATGTCTCTCTAACACTTGCCTTTTTTTTTGTTTTAAGTACTTGAAGACGCAGTATCGTCTTTGTAATTTAAATGCCAATTTGGCATTTTTAACAGTACAACCAAACCAAACTTTGTTTTAGAAGCTAAACAGATAAAGCCTAAAAACAATGTTGCACTGTCTAATTAATCTAAATTCCTGCTATACTTTTTATGGACAGTTGAGGCTGGTGGAGGTTGTGTTTTAGTGTGTAAAGCATTTCCTTGATACATCTAAATGCCACAATGTATTTGAGTATTGTTGCTGATCATGTGCATCCCTTCATGGCCACAATTTCCCTCATCTTCTCATGGCTTATTCTAGCCAAAAAAGCAAAACACAAATCACACAAGTCTTAAATCCAATAGATGTTATAAATGTATAAAATAAATGTTTGGGATGTGGGGGAACAGAAGAATCCATTTTGTGGAATTTATGTGATGAATAATTTTGGTGGTTTACAGAGGGGGAAAGAGCCCCTACACAGTAATACTATAAAGCTCTTTATAGGCTGCTCCTGGCTAGATTGAAAATACTTCTTGAAAGTTTGTGTGAAGAAATCAATTTGTCAAAGAGCACTCACTAATAACAACTATACTTCAGCGTTTACAAAGTGGAGGTGAAGGAGTGTCTCTATAGATGCTTAAACAATACAAATCAATGTCAGTGAGGCTCTTAACTACAGTAACTGTTAGGAATGCTTAGGGTTTCATGGTGAATATGATGGGTGAGAAAGTGTCTGGGCTTTGACAAGGCATTTGATCAGGTTTTCTTGCCCTCACAGAAAGGCAGTTTAGGGGAGACAGCATGGCGCCCTGTTCCCTGTGTGTACATTAAAAGCAGACACAAAGCTCTCCATGCTGGGAGGAGGTTGAACTGGGAGTTTGGCGGATCAGGGGTGCCCTATGCTCCTCAATGTGGCTTTGACGAATCCCGATGTCTGAGTGGAGAGAAGCTCCCTTGGCTGTCTTGTCTAAATAAGCTATGACTGAGTAAGCTCCCTTACTGCATTAGGCGCCCCGACTCACTTATCTGCTGCAGATTAAGCCTCAACACAAAAACAAGAGCTGAAACATCATCTAATGCCAAAGAGCACAGAAATACCGAGGCTTCCTGTAGAAATCTGCCATCACTTTGCTAAATTGTACGATAATCACAAAATAGATTTGCAGCAAAGGTCCTGTCATCTAACCATACAGCACCAATGGAAATTGTTTCAAGTGTTGAACTGAACTGTCACTTGTCCCATCACACTCTTGCCATCTTTCTTTTTTATAGATAGCTAGTAAAGTACTTTCTGTATGCACTACAATCATCAGTGTTTGACAGACTGTAGTTTATAGAGTGCATTATGTACAGTGTTGTTCAATTTTATCATGCAAGCATACAGTAAAGGGGAAATAAGTATTCCACATAGTTCAATGCATATATTTCGACTTCAAATTTAAATGCAATATCTTTTGACTGTACTTATAAATATGTACATACAAAATGTATTTACAAGCATAAACATAAATGCTGTATGTCTAAAAATAACAAAATTATAAGGAAGAAATTATTATAGATTTTTTAAACATTTGTTTATTGTTACATGAATCGAGTTCTAGATATATTAAAATGCAACAACAGCAACAAGAAAAAATTTTATGCAAGTGGCACCTGGTGTCATTATTAAAGATGTTGCAATTGGTTGGGAAGATTTCATGCAGAATTGTAGCAGCATGTAGCATTGTGGTGAAAGTGAAGGTTTTCCTAAAGTTTTTAGGGTCAATTCCATTCCAACAATGGCCTTAAACATCCCTGTGACAAGTGGTTCAGTAAAATACAGGTGGAAATTTGGAATCATACAATCATTCGCGAACAGCATAGGCGATTATTATTTATCAATATTATTTATAACTTTGGGTAAATTTAAAGTTTAAGAAAACATATGACCAAATATTTCAATAATACAATGCTCTTTTTCTTCATTACATGTGTTTTATATGTGCTTGTTGAACATCCAATTTCAAAGCAGGCTTTCCACTAGATTTTGGAAAATGACTGTGTAAATTTTTGCCCACAGTTGAGCACTAATTAATCCCAGAGCTAGGCCTTTCAACTTATTCCACATCAACTTTGACAAGCAATGACTTCATAAACCTTGCTTTTGTGCACAAGAGCATTGTCATGCATGATTTGGACCACATATTTCCAGTGAGCAGTTGCAGCATACATCAAGAAATCAAGACACTCTAGACAATTGTGTGTTCTCAGCAATTTATGGAACACCCATATGTGTCATAAATCCCTTCAAACCTAAAGGAAATTTGCAAAAAGAAATAGGCTAAAATTAAACCAAATGTTGCTAATTACAGCTAATTCAACAAAAGGAGCTGCTGAGTGAGTGACAGTTTATTGCTGCTATGATGTGAATTAAAATAACGTCTTGAAGATGGTCCATTGTAGTAAATGTAACTTGTAATCAGTTAGAGGTATGCTGGTTTTCATTACAATAAATCTGTAAACCTGTTATAGTTGGCTAATTGTTGAGGAATACAAAGAATAAAACACACACACACACACACACACACACACACACACACACACACACACACACACACACACACACACACACACACACATCTGATGTCTTGCTCTCCCCACCTTATGATATTGAGAGAAATATTGTTAAAAAAGTGCTACCAGATTGTTTCCCAAACCCTTTTCTTCAAGTACGTCCTCTTACTGCTGCTCTTTTAGTATCTGTGCTACTATCTGTGCTACGCCCCATTTCCTTTAGTCAGCAGAATCAGGGTGGTACACAGAGACACGGTAAAAGATGGAAGAATAAGATAGGTGTTGGGGGAAGAAAAAAGAAACAAACTACCAAAAAACTGAAGACCTTTGCAGGTAAATTTAGATTAGTAGATTACTAAACACAAATATCTGAATTTGCACACACATCTGCATTTACTATACATCTTCTGTATGTGTCTACTGTATTATATACCACACCATGTTTACCTCAACCTATATACTTTTTATGTCAATGTATTACAGCAGAACTATATTTATTTAATTGAACCTTTTTTGCAATATTCACTACTGGTTGGATGCATTTAATTATATTTGTAATCCTATGCTGACAATGACATTAAAGTGAAACCTTAACTAGCCTAAACTCAAAGTAGATTAGCTGCACAGTAAAATCGTAATGCCTGGAGGTGAAATGCTTTTTTTCTACAGTGTTGATCTCACGTTTGCTGAGTGGAATGCATGTTGATGAAGGATCTGGGTTTAACCCACCTGCCCAATTGCTTGTCTGGGTAAAACAGGGCCGTCTATCTGTTGCTGGCTGCGCTCCATTGTGCCTGGATTTCTTGGCTCAGAGTCTCTGTTTTACATGACAGAACGCTTTGCCCTTGACTTTGCTATCACCCTCTCACTCTTTGTAAGAGGGCTGGGCAGGGAAAGTATGTGGGAGTGAGAGGTACTGATTCAACTTGATCTATGTTGCATGCATCAGCTTTTCTTTCTCTTTGTCTATCTCTGTCTCGTTCACATTTCCACAGATTTTGAAACAGCGTTTAGCTTTGACAGGTAACTGATTATTCGACTTTAATTGTATACAAAAACAACAATACAAAGAAAACTAGGAACTCTGTTTTAAATATGCACCCGTCTTATTTAAATATGTCCCCTCAGGTGAGCTCATGTTATGCTTAGACAAGACTGGTATCAACTCTTTGGTTAAATGCGCTGTTTCAAGGCAGCACAGGGAGTTAAAATTGTATCTTTTTGCACTTGTTCTGCATAATGACAAAAATAATTGTCTAAACAGTAATATGTCCATTAATCTAATAAATATGGTTTTCCAACTAGTGTTGTTTTGTGGTTTTGTTTTGTTTTAGCCACTGTGTGCATTGTAACTAAGTGCTGAATATACAGGTAACTTCAATTGCATACCTTTGTTACTATGATTATGCAACAAAAGCAAACAGTGTAATTTACAGCAGTATGCATACAGATTGAAGTAAATAAGTATGGTTTTTTATTTTTTATAATTGCAAGATATTCACACTCTCGCTCTCTCTCTCTCTCTCTCTACTCTCTCTCTCTCTCTCTCTCTCTCTCTCTCTCTCTCTCTCTCTCTCTCTCTCTCTCTCTTCTCCCCCTCTCTCTCTCTTTCTCGCTCTGTGTCTATCTCTCTATCTCTCTTTCTATTTCTTAATGTGGATTTACACTTACTCTATCTTTGTAATTAATCTCTCTTGCTCTGTAACTTTGCTTAGCTGTAAATGTTCATTTAAAGTAAATACTTCACCGAGCGTTGAAAGAAACATTGTCATGGTCTGCTGCTATACTCAAAAGATGATGGATCTTTTTTTTCTTCTCAGTTTCACACTGCCTGGTGCTGGGACATAAATGAACCATGAGATAGCTCAGTGTGAGGTACTACATAAAAATATATTTCTGTGTGAGCTTAGTCAGATAAATGTGTATTTTGTGTCTAAAAGCGAACTAGATTGCACTGGGGCGGGTGCGCTTGTCAACACTTGTAAATTGTTTGGGAGGCTTTGGTAAGGTGGGAAAGAGGGCCTACACCATGTGGGCTTGTGGAATTTTCTCCCAGCTGAAGCTAAAGATGATGTTCACATGCAGACTAGTTCCTATGAGGCAGAACTGCAAAAGGATTTGACACAGCTGGTAAATTTTTTTGTGTAGTTGTGGCATTAAACCATGTGTAAGGTTGCTTTTACAATATACTGTAGGATACAAATGATTAAACCAAAATGAACCTCCTTTCATCACCTCATAATTTTGACAGTGTTCTATGCATTTAAACTGCAAAACTGCATTTAAAATTATCAATAACATAGCAGTAATATTTTTCACAATCTTCTTTCCTTTTATTAAATATATTTACATTCACATATACCTTTATGTACCACATTTCAGATTAAAAAATAATGCTGGTTAAAAAATCTGCAATAAAAACTAATCTCCAAGAGAATTGCAAACTTGCCAAAATGCTTGCTGCAATTTATTATATATATATATATATATATATATATATATATATATATATATATATATATATATATATATATATATATATATATATATATATATATATATATATGTGTGATGTTGTATACTGATATATATATATATATATATATATATATATATATATATATATATATATATATATATATATATATATATATATATATATATATATATATATATATATATGCTTTTATAATGTATAAAATTTAATTATTTCTTACTACAGATGTATTTACATGTCTTACAAAGTGTTTACTATACCTGTATATCCAACAAAAAGATTCATATAGAGACAGCCACCATGTAGTCTTTTCTATTTAAATCCAATTCCTTTAAGAGTATATAATTGTGTGTGTATGTTTGTGTGCGTGCGTGTGTGTGTGTGAGAGAGAGAGAGAGAGAGAAAGAGAGAGAGAGAGAGAGAGAGTAAAAGGTAAAAGGATACGCCACACTTAGCTTTACATAAAAGAAACTCATGCAAGGCTTGATATGAAAAGGGCACTTCCCTTAATAAATTTTGCTTTTTGTAGTGCAGTGACTGTTAGTGGTCTCCAGTATTGAATGCATAATAACTGGTCTTGTAGCAGCAAGTAAACTGTTGGCATCTGGGCACGGACACAAAGAAGAAACAGTTTGGTAAGGCAAGCCTCCTTTAGCATGTCTTGTTCCAGTTTTTAAGCTTTGTTCATAAATGCTGTATAAAAATTCAATAAGAAAACAAATAAGGAACATGTGTGTTCCATTTCGGCCTATTACCTATGGATTTAAAAATTATCATCTGTTAGCTACAGAGGGCAAATTAATTTTCAGAATAATATTCTGTGGAATACAACAGCAAAAAAAATAAAAATAAATTTAAAGTGACAAAAAAATAAAATAACTTCAGGGCCGTTCGACTCCTGCATAGGTTAACCAGAATAACAAAATTAATGTTTCAAATGAATGTTCCAAAGAAGCTGCTTTGTGTCCCACTTATTTTCTTTTTTATTCTTCCTACAGAGCATAAAGCAGTATTCACCTGGACATTTACTGAGGTTTCATGCATTAGTTACTGCCAACAATAAACTTGACCAACAATTCTTTTTATATAGCTGTGTTAACAAGCATTAAAGACCAATTTGTATAAGCAAAAGAAGCATTTTATAAGACTTTATAAGTAATTTATATATATATATATATATATATATATATATATATATATATATATATATATATATATATATATATATATATATATAAATTACTTACTTTATTATATTCTTGCTTATTAATTCTTCATAAATTCTTTATAATTTTTTGTGCTTTCAGTAATGTACACTCTATTATACTGAAGCAAGGAAAATAATACAGGACATTTGTCTTTTGCGGGATTATATCTAAAAAAAAAAATCAGTTTGACAGGTACGTATAGTTTAAGGTGAGAGCATGTCTTTTGATAGTCAGGTTCAAAGTTCAGAAAACACGTTCCATTGTCATTGTCTGGTCTGCACCTGTGAAGTACAGCAAGACAAGTTTAGACCTCACAATCTCAATCCTCCCCATTTCTTTTGAGAGGAAATGACCCAAAGATTCCCTAAAGGTACTTGACAGGAGAACTGGAAATTTTATCATTGTTTACTTTTTTTTTGAGGCATTTGTCACAACAAATGTATAAGTGTGTAAGTGTGTGTGTGAGTGTGTGTACATGTGCATGCCTGTGCTTGATAGTTTTTTCTTAGAGAGTCCACTGAGATCTACACAAATCACCCTGAATCAATAATAAGCCACTAGGAAATAAATAAAGAGGTCAAATTGCCATATAACCTTTAAGATGATGCTGCAAATTATGATTGTTTAGCTTATAAAAAAAACAAAAGGGGGGGGGGAATCAACTGATTTCTTGAATATTGTGGTAAACTCTGAGTATTTATAACATTTAAGAATACTACTTGTTTATTAAATAATAATTTATTAAAAGAATTTAAGGCCAAGAAATGCAATAAAAAGCATACAATTGATATCAGTGATGAGGACTGACTTTATCAGTGTTTAGACTGACTTGTGCAGTTCTAAATAACATGAATTAAACATCAATGAGCAAGGTTAAAGCTTATATATTGTATTATTTGATCTTAGCGCACTTCAAGAGATTGGTATACTTGCAGGTGACTAACTATATCTAGTGCATTAAATGGAGCTGAAGGGTTTTTTGTCTTTGTTTGATCTTTATACATTTTAGTTACACCCTCAACATGTATTACACACACCCTGTTGTGGCTTGTGCTTTTAATTGACTAGTACACAAGCAGTTAAGACATATTTCAAGGTAATACATAATCACACACATAGTCTGTGTGCAAAACAGCAACCTTTATGCCAGAGAACTTTATCTACACTCCCAAAAGACAGAACCAGTTCAAGGCCAGACAGTCTTTGTTCAGAAAATACTTGCTAATTTTCGATTGGCTTGGCTATGGTTCAGTCATATGTCATGCATGTTACCTGGCTAACCACAAAACCAGTATTCCAAAAAGCGCACAAGGCTGTGGGGATTAAAGCCGTCTGAGCTAGTAAGAAGCTCTAAGAGTGTCTAAGTGGATGACCTATCTGAGCAGTGATAGGAGACGCTGTCTAGTGTTAATGCTTCTCAATGCACTCCTTGTTTTCTCTTATCTGTAGTAATTAAAACATTTAAATTCTTGACGCAGAGCTCAGGGAGTGAGATATCAACTTGTTGGGAAGTATCCTGAGGAAATGTAACAGGTTGGAGGATATCAGACTTCTCGGCAGGCCATCTATGGCCAGTGGAGTGGAGAAATATTCACAGCACAGTGCCAAGAAACACCATGTTCCCACACTCACAAACTTATTGCACAGCCAAAGAGGGAAATTTCTTTTCCTCAAGCTTTTAGTCATAGCAAAGCAATGGCATTTTTATGTCAATTTATGATTCTGAATCCCATAACATGGCCTATGATTCACTTGTTCTTCTTAATAAGCCACTTTTCTGAACATGTGATTCAGAAATACTCACGTTTCATTTAGGCAAATTTGAGGTACACACATCAGTAAGCATGCATGTGCTGGGTGGGCCGATTTGTTAAGCAGTCATGCAGTGACCTTGTCTGTGACCTTCTCCAGTGCTTTAGGAAACATTAGTGAAAGAGAGTATTTCAGTTGTGTTCCATACTATGGAAACATCCACAAGAAGCTAAAGAGGAGGGCTCAGATCCTCATCACCTTTTTCCATGGAATTAAATCCTGATGACACTACAAGGCTGGTGGGGATTAACTGAACAAAGAGGAAAGGTCCAAAGCGTTAATAGTTAACTTTGTAATTCTACATTCTTAAGATTTATATTTTACCACTTGCATTGAATTTTGGTCACAAAATAAAAATTAAACGTGCCATTATATACAATTAAACAGACTGTTTTTTTTTTTGTTTTTGATTAAGAAAATAGAGCACTGGGTAATGGATTCAGTGTAGCTGAGGGGAGTTCATCTCTTATGGTTTTTACTGTAAATGTTTACATTCCACGATACAGTGATGTTATCAGCTAATAGTTTCTGGAACAGTCCGAACAGCCTTGTGGGACGGATTTTTGAGTTGGGGGTGTAGGCAGTATGGAGGAACTTATGTGGCTTAGAAGACAGGGTCACTGGAAAGCTGTACTCTCTCCAAACAAAGGTATTAACTGCAGCCCATTTCCTTCCTCTCTCTTGCCCTTTGCTGAGCCTAGGTGACCACATTAATTCCTTTACCACAATGGTGCTGTGAGCTTCCTCTTTTAGTCCCTATGCTCTCACCTGGAAGTTCATTGGCTTAGCAGATCTTAGATTAAAGTGTGTGTGTGTGTGTGTGTGTGTGTGTGTTTCTACTTTTTTAGACATTTAATTCTATAGTAATTAAATCAGATTTCTGTGCTTTATTTCATTGTGCAGTGAAAATCTTTGTACAAGAACATCAGCACACCACAGCAATAATAAGGTTTGGTTATGTTTTTTCATATCTTTAATAAATTGGTTAGTCAACAAAATTTTTCAACGAGAAATATATCTAATTGTACGTTGGTTTAAATGTCTCTATTTATGATTACAACAATCTCTTTGTTCAATGCGTTTGGATGCTTCTAAAACAGAATTTACTGAGAAAGCAAAACCCTTGAATTGTGGGTCTCACATTGCCTTTTTGTCACACCTATTTTAATTCGCTGGCAAATCACATGGGATTACAGTGTCTGTTCTTTGTGGTGTAATTGCAGGGATTAACTATAAAGTAGGTAAAAGTGATCCAGTCATCTTGAGACCTTTTTTTCTAATTTGTCAGCTGTGAATTTGTGTCTGTGTGCGTTTGCATGTATACATGTGCGTGTGAAGTGCATATGAGCAGGGGAGGTGGGGGTGGTGGCCCAAGGCTTGCTCACACTGGTCTACACAAAACCAGAAAGCATTGCCCTTCACATTGAAATGAAGTGTTTGCATACTTCTCTGCTATGCATTTTTGCATAAATGCATACATGTGTATGGAGAACGTCATATAGGCTTATGTATATATACACACACACACACACACACACACACACTCACACACGCACACACACCTTTAATATTTAGCTTATATGTATATTTGCACAAATACACACACAAAACGCTGTATGTCATTTCTGTACCATTAGTTGAAAAGTGTAAGAATTACAGAACATTTTGTGCCCTGATATTATGAGAGAGAGAGAAAGAAAGAGAGAGAGAGAGAGAGAGAGAGAGAGAGAGAGAGAGAGAGAGAGAGAGAGAGAGAGAGTGTGTGTGTGTGTGTGTGTGTGTGTGTGTGTGTGTGTGTGTGTGTGTGTGTTTGTGTTTGCATAAGTGTGTACAGGTATAAACCAAAAGAGACACATCAATTCAGAAAAATCTAAATGCTTTTGATCTATCTATTTTCAAAAATATATATTGATATAAAAAAAACCACCAATAGAACACCATCATTATTAAATTGCTATTTTTTTATTCAGTTGTTGTATTAAGAAATTATAATAAATTAATGTAATGAAAGTGAAACTTCTTGGAAAAGGTGTATTGTTGTGAATTTAGGTCAAGCCATACTGACAGGTTTTGGGAGATCGCTGAGTTCAAAAGGATTTTTTTTTTTTTTTTATGGAAATACATAAATCATATTTAAATAAAATTATAAAAATAAAATGTGCTGTCAATTTGTTTTTCTACTATGGTGGATGTGTTGTATTGTTCAAAAATTTATCATTTGGATATTTTAGCTTGGACACCAGAAGTGTGTGTTAAAGTGTGTATATCTATATATTTTTTCATCATTAGGGAGAAAGATTATAATGTAGTTATTCAAATAAAAATGTTAATGTACTTTTAAAAAAATACTAAATTTCCTAATCTACATATCAGACCTTATTAAACATGTTTTTCTACAAACTTGCCTTGGTGTGTTTTTTTCTCTTTTTTTTTTTTAATTTCATGTTTGAGTTGTCCTTCTGATTGTTTTTTTTTTATTAAATTTTTTTAATTTTTGTTATCTTTTAATATGTTGCTTTGATTCTGTCGGGTGGTGAATATTATGAATATATTTGTTTGATGTGTGACAGCTTTTGATTACTTTTATTACTACAAATAATGCAAAAAGTTGTCATTAATGTGTCGGAGTGCGCTGCTTTCACTTCGTTATAGAGCTGTTGGCCTTTCAACAGCACATTATTAATGTATTCTGCCAAACTGTTTTGAAACACTGACATGGTCTATTGGCGGTATCTGAATCATGGAGCTGCGTGCAAAGGCCTCTTAAGCTTACTGGCTATGAATTCAGATATACTTATGAACAATAATAACACAATTAATTGTATTAATTTTCCTGAACATTTTGTTTGTATTTTTTGTTTTTGTTTTAGAATTCCTTCATATTCTTTCTAAAAGACAATTAGCTTCCTTATCAGCTATTAATCTTAATAGCTCTATATTAGACAGGTTAACTGTGTTATCACTGTATAAGAATATATTTGACATTTACAATGTAACAATTACAGTGCTACATTGTTTATTATTTAGTTTAATCGTGGTTTTCCAATTTAAATTCGTATAATTTATATACATGCTGTGAAAAGCATCCAGATCAAATTGTATTCATGCTCATGCCTCAGTTAGGCTTACACGATGTTAGACTTGTGAATAGAGGGCAGTCTGAAGATAAACTGAATATATCCGTCTTTTAGCAGGACATATATATGCGTATAAATACATACATGTTTATGCAACTCATTTAACAACGAGAATAGGATCAGCTGTGCTGATTGCTGTAAAGACAATATAATTTGCTTTGTAATTGAAATACCTGTGACCACTTTGTGCTCAGAAAATCTGCCATAAAATTATTGTTATTGCGTATAATAATTATCATTTTTTTATTATTATTATTGGTGGTGGTGGTGGTGGTGTAAGTGGTGAAGTTTTACTTTATGCTTATTTAGATAATTTTCCTTTTTTCCCCCTTTTTTTTTCTTTTATAAAATTGGTTTTATATTAATTAACCCCGTGCTGTGTTTTCAATATCTATCTATCTCGTGATGTGAACTGAGTAAAGATAGCAAATATATATAAATATATTTCATAAAATATATTCTGGAAAAAATCTATTAATTTGATTTAGGAATGCATCAAAACCATTTGATATGTATTAGAAGGAACATGATTTCTAAATTGGTTGTCCGATCGAAGAAGCGATGGACTGTGAATTATAACATAGTGTTATAGTGTTACGAACGTATTTTAATATTATGTTCAGTATGATTTATTATTTTTGAAAGATAATGGTTACTGTAAATGTGTGGTGTTGTCAAGATATTTTTGTTAGAACAAATTTGGAATCCTTTTACATAAGCAGGCATATATAAAATCTCTCTCTCTCTCTCTCTCTCTCTCTCTCTCTCTCTCTCTCTCTATCTATCTATCTATCTATCTATCTATCTATCTATCTATCTATCTATGAATACTTATGTATATATATATATATATATATATATATATATATATATATATATATATATATATATATATATATATATATATATATGAATATGAATTATAAAACTTTAACAAAAACATTATAGAGATCGTAAAATAATTGTGCACGTTTTTAGTTAAATCTAGAATATATCTCCTGACAAAAATAAGCAATTTTTACAACAATTTTTAGTTCCAAAATCATCCCTCGTCTATGGTGCATGATAAATTCAAATTATCCTCCATTTTATTATTGCTGCCTAAACAAATAAGCTTTATAGCGCTTATGTATGAGCTGTTTACTTTAATGTAATAGTATTCATTCAGAGGATGTGTTACATTATCGAGCTCATTTCTACACGATTTAAACATCTTTCTTGATTTGCTTAAGCAGGGTTAAGGGATGTAAGCGAGGGAGGCTTAAAATTTGCCTAAAGCACAAAAGCATAGCAGGACACAAATATCTACTCTGAGTCTTTAGACTGCCATCATGACTTTTCTCTTAAAAAAAATAAAAAAATAAATAAAAATAAAAATTTACCAAATAGCACCTCAGGTTTTTTATCACCTATATAAAGTGACATTTGACATAGAATGTGCTTTAGGTTTATTTATTGGTTAACTATGCCAAACTACAAATAAACCCATTTGGATGGATCACACACCCAGTTATTTCAGTGTCGAGGTACAGTTTGCAGAGTAAACTTTTCATATGACAGCGTATCATTACTGTACATGATTAGTGTACATTATTAGTGTACATTATTAGTGTACATTATTAGTGTACATTATTAGTGTACATTATTAGTGTACAAAGGTGAAAGAAATCATTCACAAAAGGCATAGAAAATTCGATTTGATCAAGCCGTCACAAACAGAAGTTTAGGCACTTACTTGCATTTGTTAAATACATAAAATGTTGTTTTCATTTCTCAAAAACAAAATAAAAAAGTCATCGTTCAAGATTATATCTTTGGAGTCTCATCGAGTATTTAGCTAACAAAATTACCGATGTACGCGCTTTTCCGTGTCCTAAAATCATTTAGAATGAAAACCAAACCAAAAAAAAAAAAGAAAAAACCCGTCTCGCTTGATGTGAGTGTGAAGCAGAAGAAGGAGCTCAGTACATGTTTCCATTAACCGCGCTGTTCGAGATCCAGGGCTGGACGCAGTACATGTAAGGGCAGCACTGGTATGACTGGTACAGGCGCAAATAGTGAGGCGGGAGAAAATCCTCCGCTCCGTACTGCCTCTGGTCGTCTTTCACAAGCACTCTCACCGCGACTCGCTTGGCCAGCGTGGACGCTGAGGTCGCTGCCAGCTCGGCAGCCATCTGCCGCCGTTTCGTCTTGTATCTGCGGTTCTGGAACCAGATCTTCACCTGGGTCTCGGTGAGTTTGAGCGCTCCGGCCAAGTGTGCGCGCTCCGGGCCGGACAGGTAGCGCTGCAGGTTGAAGCGGCGCTCCAGTTCGCACACCTGCGCGTGCGAGAACGCGGCGCGACACCGCTTCTTACTGGCTTTTGGATAATGATCGGCAAAAGCGCAGCTTTCCTTCTTGTCTCTCTCCAGATCTAGAACTTGCACATTGAGATCTGTGTAAAAACGGATAAAAGTGATTAAGTGCGCTTAATCTGAAGACTTCGCTGTGGGTGGAAAACCTTTGCGCATCTCTCAGCACGCTTATCTCCTAAATGTCAGCTTAGAACCCAATGTTAAACAAACGACTAAACTGGAGAGATTAGTGCAGTATATAGACTACGGAGCTGTGCTGTGATAAAACGCAGTAAACATTATAATCATCATAGAATTATAAACTCACATATATCTTTTATATCTATTTCTTCTCTCAAAATTGTGAACTTACTTTGTCTGCTTTCTGTGTGTAATGTCTCCTCTCCTGTAGACTCCTCTCCACAGGATTGTCTGTCCGATGATGTGTCAAGGTCGTGCGCACATGGAGGGACCCTGCTGTGTCCGTACACGATGCTCCCCTTTCTGTCTTCATCCTTATTCCCACCCTGATACTGAGTGGATCCTGGACAGCTTATTCCTTCTACCCTCCCGAGAAGCTCAGCCTGCACAAGTTCCTCGCTGTATTCCTGTGGGAGTCGATTGCTTTTCTGAGAATCAAGTCCTCGATTCAAAATGTTATGTATTAAGAACGAAGAGCTGTCGCTCGCCATTTACAACATTTATATAACCTTCGGGTCAGAAATATAATTCCTCAGAAATGTAAATGGTACGTGAATGTCCCAGATGATTTTTTTTTGTTTTTGTTTTTTTTAAGACGCAGACCCGGGCTTTCGCTGGAAGGATTGACGTAGTCTTCCACATTTACTTTGGTTTAATTGTGCTGAAACTCCTTCTGGGCCAATCAACAAGCAATGTGTCAGAATAAGTCATGCCTGCATTAACACTTTCTCCACTTCTATAGAAACCGTGCGCCAATGCGCTTGCTTAAAGCCGCGTAGCTCCGCCCACTCAACCTCTTTCCTCCAGAGCTCTCAGAAGCAGGCCTGTTTAATCATAACCACAATTTTACAGTTTTTTCACCGAATTTATTGCCATTCATTTTTTTTCAAATTTAATTCACCTTATCAGCATCTATCTATCTATCTATCTATCTATCTATCTATCTATCTATCTATCTATCTATCTATCTATCTATACATCTATATATATATATATATATATATATATATATATATATATATATATATATATATATATATATATATAGAGAGAGAGAGAGAGAGAGAGAGAGAGAGAGAGAGAGAGAGAGAGAGAGAGAGAAAGAGAGAGAGCATTTAAAGAACTGACAAGAAAACAATTGCACACTGTATAGTTGCTTTATATACTGCACACAATATTTTAGTACATATTCTTGACTATAGAAATGTATAATTAAGTTTATACGTTTTATACCTTTATATGTTAAGGCAGACTATATAAATTGATACATCACAGTATGAAGAAATACAGGCCTGGAGTATCTAAGATCTTAGCGTCTCCTACTGTCCGCAGTCAGCACCTTTGTCACCTCTCTTCTTCCTATCTAGAAAATATACTAATCCTGGTGGATTATGTCGCTAAATCTGAATATTGTATGGCCTAAATCTATATTAGCATATTATATATTATATTATATTATAATAATTTTTTTTTATGAGGAACCGTCCGCTATAGTGACGTTAAATTACCCAGGAAAAACATAAACAAATACAGACGCTCAAAATATCGGTTTTTATCAGTGAGTCGCGTTATTTGGGTCGGCTCACAGAAAGGAACCGAGTCTTTCGGATCATGGCATTTTCTTTTCTAAACCGGGCGAGTTTTGAGGAGTGACTTGCTTTATAGATGACGTCACTAACATTTTAGTCTTTTATCAGTAACTATAGTTCTTTCAGACATTAATCTTTATATGAATTCATGTAAATTAATTATGGAAAAAAATTATTTCCTTATTAACACTTGTACTAACACTCATGTAGGTGTCTACATTTTTTTGTGTGGAAAAATACAGTTAATCTACTGGCACTCAATTGAAAACTAACAAATAAATATAAACATACACCTGTTTGCCCTATTTGTACTTTGACCAAATATGGTTACCACCATTTGAGCTGTATGTGCGCTCTGGAACCTGTGTATCACATCCTGATATGCTTCATCTACTTCAGGGTTCAGGAGGAACGTTGTTTCATTTCACTGTGTAATGTGTCAGCTATATATGGTTAAAATGACAATAAAAGCTTCTTAACTTGACTCTTCTGAGACTTTACTGAACATATAGAACATTCTGCACTTCTGACTCATCTTTTGTAGCATTGTATAATCTTACATGTATACCCTAAAACATTTTCACTTCCCCAAAACGAAATCCCACTGTATTTTTTTTACAAGAATCCCTTGACACCATAGTATTGTTTGCTGATCTTAACTATCAGCTTTATACTGATCAGGGTGGTGAATCTGCAACGTATCAAGGAAACACTGATCATGAGCAAAAACATCCATTGAACAAGGCCATACAAACCATGAGTCGACAATGTGACCCACTGTACTACCACCACAGTCTTGAAATTTCTCTAAATAGCCTGCTAATCCCAGTTCAATTTTGTATTTTCACTTTTTATTTAGATTTTTTTATCAATACAACTTAAACCCAAATAAATACACCTAGAAGAGAGTGGATTCTTTTTTGAGTCTGTTCATTTCAAGATAGGGACTTTATATTATTTCTATTATTATTATTATTGATGTTTACTAATGAATATATAAGCAATATCATTAAGCTGTTAATAATAGTTACTCAAAAGTATATATTATTATTTTTTTATATTATTTATTAATTATATATATATCATTATATAGTATAAGACTACATACAAATGCAAATACAGTATAAGATACAGCGAAATACAGTAAAGATCGTTATCCCTCACTGTGAGAATGGATCTGTAGGAAGCAAGAGTGGAGCGCCACCTCGTGGTTATCAATAGTATTTAAGGTTGCGTAGCCGGTAGCCATGTTAAGTCGGTAGAGGGCGCACACTTTCACATTTCCAAGCAACCCTCACAGAGTAGTCTCTCGAGTTCTTTTACATTCACTGGGCCCTTGGGTACAATCAGCCAACATGACAGCTATGTAATTTCCAGCTCAATTTAAACAAACAGTCAAGAGATTAAAACAATATTATACATTTAGGATAGTCATAATAAAAAAATCAAAACACTTTTTAAACAACCTTAGTTGTATAGAGACTAAAGGCAAAATAACACAAAGAGATTGTGCGCTAACAATATGATTTGATTTGATTGTTTGCTTTTATTATTATTAAATCCTCATCCCATTAACCTTCATTGTCTATTGGAAAGCAAGCACGTGGTCACCGCAACACGCACAACTGCACCCTGCAAAATCACCCAACAGAAAACTGTATTATTTTAAGTTTCAGGAATGCCTACTGGTTGTTTTCTACTAAAATTTATAAAACAAAAATTGCTATTTAAATTCATTGCATTAAATAACTAGTGGCACCAAAATGACTTATGTGTCGGTGCGTCCGGTTTACTATTCTTCTGACTTTACTAATATTAAAATAAAACTTTATGTAAAACCAGTTATTATATATTTTTAAGAAGTTATTACACGTTTATTCATTTCCCTTTGTGATCGAACGGCTAATGAATAAATATAACAAAATATAGATGTCTTCTCCTGTTTTCTTGCGTTGCGCAAAATTAAAAGTAAATTAAGTTTCCAAACTCAAAACTTATCCTGGAGTTAAACGCATAAAAAGCGCATAAAACACTGGGCGCTACAAATTAAACTGCATCCGGGAATATATACAGTGTTTAAGGAGAATATATAATACGTTAAATAAACAAAAAAAAAAAAAACCTATAAATATTTACTAGTTATCGGCATAATGTTTTAGGCGCGCTCACACACACACACACACACACACACACACACACACACACACACACACACACACACACACACACACAGTTTATTCAAAATTAAATTATATTGTTGTTTTATATTTTAATAATATTTAAACATCTATTAATGTTTTCTATGCATTTTTACCTAACAACGGTTACGCTTTTATTTATTTTTACTTAACCAATTAAATAATAATAATATGTATTATATAATAATAATAATAATATTATTATTATTATTATTATTATTATTATTATTATTATTATTATTATTATTATTATAATCAAATGCACATTTATATATTTGGGGTTGATGCATTTTCGTTTAACTACTTTATGCTAATGGTGGATACGCGGTGAATATTCTTGCTCCATGTATTGTAGTTGGAAATCCAGTTCCAGAGGTGAATCCACTCGGACCCAGGATCAGCGAGGTGCACAATGAGTGTGTAATCTACTCCTTTACGTACATTTAGAGGAGAAGCATCAAGTGGCCCACACTTACAAGATCTCTACTTAGATCTTAATTCAAATACTGTGACCTCAAGGAATTGTTTATCTCCCATTTGCAGCATAAGCGACTACAACATAAACACATATTTGTGCATCGAGTAAAACCTAATCACCATATTGGGCTTTGCTATCTGCTGCTCGTGTTTACTCCCTGAAGAAAACAAGGCCCTGAAGTGTCAGGTGTATCCGCCGTCTAGCACAAAATACAGAATTAAACACTCCGCTCTATAGCTGGAGCTGTCTATTCACCTCATTTATCCTCCTGCGAAGGAATAAAATATCCTACATAAAAACAAGTATAACTTTATTGATCTTGCTGCTCTGAATTATGAATGACGACTTGGCTTCGAAATAATGTGGTCAAATGTTATCTGACTACTGCTCTGAGAAAGTCAATGTTTAGGAAACTCCATGCAGCCTAAGCCTGATGGAAGGGCTCCTATCTAGTCAGAGATACAAATCATGCGAAGAGGCTATGTGTGTGTGTGTGTGTGTGTGTGTGTGTGTGTGTGTGTGTGTGTGTGTGTGTGTGTGTGTGTGTGTGAACGCGCCCCGGCGTCCCGAGGCATCGCCGCTCTGTCGCCAGCGCTATTTACACTCAAGGGCCTGGTCCACTTACCCTGACAACAGGTATGTCCTACCGGTAGTGCACTAGTCAGAAGAAGTGGTCATCCTTGCTTTCGGCGCAGACAAGGTCTTGTCGACTCTTTGTTTACATTTCTATTAATCTCCATTAAAAGCTCCGGGAAAAGGCTAACTCCTGCAGGATCAGCGCGGCGCGGTGGTAATAGCTCTAACACGCAAGCAGCACATTTTAATCCAGTTTGTCATTAGAGCTGAAATTCAACAATCAGGAATGCACTATTTAAAAAAGATGTAGCTTGGAATAACACAAAGCAATTCGATGCATATTTAAACATCTCTTTGCACAGTGGTAGAGACTGAGTTTGTACATCTAGAACGAATCGACTGCACATGAGGTCACTTTTATCGCAAAGCTACAATCGCGTCCAGCTGAATTACCCAAAACGCTGATATTAATGTCCACTCTTTATGTCTGTTTAGGTTCCCAGTCGAGCTTCTGCTTTTCGTCAACAGGCCTCGTGTGCGCCTGGCCTCTCTCAACCTAAATAGCCCATACAACAACTGTCTCCATGCTCGATCGGCGAAAACGCAAATGAATCAGTGGGAAGCTCTGGGAAGCTTGGAAACAGAGTGCACTACATTTAATCACAAATCGGAGCAAATATACTGACATGGCTTTATTTCATAACCACTCTCATGCACAGGGAAGCAGGAAACGAGCTTTTTTTTTTCCTTTTTAAAATGGCTGCAGGCCTAGTAAACTTTATACACTGACACTGAGCTTGGTGTTCCTTCATTCATTCCGTTCTCCATCTGTTCGCACAATACACACACACACACACACACACACACACACACACACACACACACACACACACACACACACACACACACACACACAGATATATATATATATATATATATATATATATATATATATATATATATATATATATATATATATATATAATTTTAAATATGTCTCAATGCATATCGACTGATGGTAAACGTGTCGAATTGATTTTAACACTTACATTTCCAACTTTAAGATAGTAACATAGGAACCCAAAAAACTGAGCTGGAGATCCAGTATTATTCTCGCTATAAAACAGGACAATTCTTTACAAACATATATGCACATTTTTTCTTTCATAAAAAAAAAATTAAAAAAAAATCTCAAACTCCGAGGCATAACATCTGTCCAAATAACGTGTTTAATGCTGTCGATATTGTAATTCCAAGGTACTAACTGTAATAATTTTTTTTTTATGTGCATGCGTCCTCATAATCCTTTAAAACTTTTATTTAACATTTGGTCCAACGCAGGGTAATAATGATATTGCAATACTATGAAATCCCCCCCCCCTCAAAAATACTTCATGTAAATAACAAAAAAATAAAAATCAACACAAAAACAACTTAATCTACATGTAGTCAACATGTTGGACGTAATGACATATTTTAGACTACATTCTCAATAGTAACGTGTCCCAGCTGATCTGTAGCGTGCTGCTATAGTCACAATACAATATACGTAAAGGATTGCTATTGGCGTAAAGCTTCTTATTCAAGCCTGTACAGAAGGCATGTGGAGGTTGTGGCGCTACCACGCCCGGATGCCCTGCAGAGGTCCTTGGCATGATGAAACGGAAGTCCCTTGTGATGACTGCGGCTGGGAGTGTGTTCCGAGATTATTCAAACTCATGGACATTAACGGGTTGGCGCTTGTGTTTGCTGGCAGTGTTGGCAGACTAGGATACGAACAATTGTATGCGTTTGTATATGCGGCATTATTATAGGTTGAGTAACCGTTATAACCGTACGGGTTGGACCCCACAGCGTAAGTAGCGTTATAATTCTGTGATCCAGCAAGACAAGGTTTGCCATCCCGAACTAAAACCGGCACTGCCACGCGTCTCGGGGGGGGCGGATGATGATGATGATGATGATGATGACCAGCCATCTCCAAGCTTTTGTCTTGACGCTGGCGCTTGCATTTGTATCTGCGGTTCTGAAACCAGATTTTGACCTGGGTGGACGTGAGTTTCAGAGTGTTCGCCAAATGTTCTCTCTCAGGAGCAGAAAGATAACGCTGCTGCTTGAAGCGCCTCTCCAACTCGAAAACCTGCGCCTGGGAGAAGAGCACCCTCGGCTTCCGCCTGGCTCTCTGCCTCTGAGCCCTGTCCGGATCCGGGTCCGAGACCAGCTCACAGTCCGGGGACCTCACAGCAGCACCACAGCTTTCTGCAACACACACACACACACACACACACACACACACACACACACACACACACACACACACACACACACACACGGAGAGGGAATAGTAATAATAATGATAATAGTAATAATAATAATAATAATAATAATAATAATAATAATAATAATAATAATAATAAACTACCACAAGTTCAAATTACGTATTAATTGATTGATAAAATACTGAAAACATTTCCGGCTTAACAGTAAATCCTGCAACAAAATTGTATGGGCGCAAAGCGGTTTGTTTTATTTTTAGCTTTAATTTACCCTAATATTCACATTTCAATATTTAAAGCCAAGCTGTTTTTATATCTTCACTTCTTTATTTTCTAACAGTTTTTTCACATTTTTTTTTACATTTTAAAAGCTAAAAAATATATTGTTTTAAATCAGTGTTTTTGAAAGTGTAAAGCACTCACTGGTTTCCTGCTCTTCGAGATCGTCCTCTAACTTTGCGTCTCCGACGTGTCCCAGAGCAGGATGGACAAACATGGGCGGAGAAAGGCTGCTTTCCACCAGGTTGTCCTGTACAGTGAGGGCGTTAAGGAAAGCCATCCTGTCCTCGCTGTCTGAGAATCCGGGGCTCTCTGCGCCTCCAAGTAGGCAAGATGGTGGAGTGTGAAAGCGCTGCTGCTGTAAATCCGAAAAGGGCGCGTGCAGAGGCAGAGACTGGCCGTGTTGGTGGTGAGACTGCTGGTGAGACTGCTGCTCCAGCTTTAGTATGTCCTTGACAGAAAACGGGGTTGACGTTACTGGGCTGGGAAGCATCATCGGATTCCTTTCAGCGACATCTAGAGTGTTGAATTGGCGTCCAGAAGCACCGAATCTTGATTTAAAAAAGATTTTAACTTTAGAACAGGCAAATAATTCATGAGATCAAAACCGCTCTGTGAACTAAAGTTCCATTTTTATCGGGGAAGAGCGACAGAAGCGCGCGCAGAGGGAAGAGCAGGGTCAGACCCCTCGTGAAAGCATTGCGCTTCGAGACGCTGCTGTGTGTTTTGCAGCAATTTCTTGAAGTTGTGGCTTTGCTTGCTGCTGGTGATGTCATGCTCCCGGGGCGGGATGAAGGCTGAACGAGTGACGAGCAACTTTGCTCTCAGTACCAAACCAACTAGATCACAGTTTCTTAATCTGCCTGAGTAAAAGAAGCTCCTATTTGACCGCAAAATGTTAGAGTAAAGTAAAGTGTAGTGTTGGGTCTGATATATATTTATATATTTTTCAGTAGCCTGCATTTATGCCTTTCAGGGATGAACAACGGTAGGAGAATACAGGTTTTCTTTAGTCTTAGTGATATGTGGCAAAGTCACACAAACGATGTCCAGACGGCCTTAAATTGATTATTATTATTATTATTATTATTATTATTATTATTATTATTATTATTATCATTCTCATCATCATCATCATCATCATCATCATCATCATCATCATCATCATCATCATCATCATCATCTACTATAGTAGTAATAGTAGTAGTGGTGGTAGTATTGTTGATGATGTTGACGATGATGATGATGATGATTGTGGTGTAAGTATACTACTAACATCACTAATAATTATTATTATTATAATGATAATCATAATTTATTATTATTATTATTATTATTATTATTATTATTATTATTATTATTATTATTATTATTATTAGTGGTAGTAGTAGTAGTAGTAGTAGGAGTAGTATCTTTTGTAGTATTTTTATTTATTTTTATTTTTATTTATTTTTTTTTATCGTGAAATAAATTGATTGCTTCAAAAAAAAAAAAATTCTCCGCTTGAATCCATGCATGAGATCGGTACCTTCTAAGAGGAAGAAATAAATCTTAATTTCATGGCATTGTTCATGTATGAATGCTTGAGATCATTACAAAGCTTTTGCCACACATACAAAAAATTTCGATGCTTGAGATCAACAATGCTGCTGAAGTGGACGCTTACATATGACCTTTAGAGATGACTAACCGCAGTGCTGACTCTCACCTCTAAATCGCACAGTTAAAACGTTTTTGCGTAACTTATTTTGCAATTTTCATTGTATATAAATATCTATCAGCTCTAACTCAAACTAACATTGGGGGTTGGGGGTATAGGGTGAAAGGTTGAACGATTAGAAGACATTATCTTAGTCCAACCAGTTTATGTCTGACTTTCAATTTTAAAATTATGCGTTGTAATGCAATCAAAATAACCATCACAATATATTGTATTTAGTTTTTCAAAGTCGTAATTTATTCCAGGTGATCGTTTGTTAGTCTCATTACACTATATTAAGGGAAAGTATTTATTTGTGATTATATTTCTATTTGCCAATATGTCTGGAAAGTATTTCTATAAAAGGACTTTTGTGCGCTTTGCGGCACAAGATTCTCTAAAACATTCCATGTATCCATGTGCCATTAACAAGCATTTCCGCCGTGTATGTAAAGGAATCTTGATACAATGGAAATACAAGAAACGACATTTTCTTTGCTCAAAAGGATGTTTAAACAAATTCGGGCAGGTAAGAAGTGTAACGAGTGAATTAGTCAAAATAAAAAAATAAAATTAAAAAAATGTGCACTAAAAAAGAGCTAAAAATAACATAATTTATATTTTTTCGTTTGTGTTTTATGCATGTTGTGGTTTAATAAATGAATAAATTATTTGGAGTTTAATTTTGATCCATGTATTATATTATTTTAATGCTTCTCAACCAATAATAAATGTTTATATGTCGACATAATAGAAAACCTTTTTGCCCACTGAGTGATGCTCTTTGCTGTCTGTTGTCTCTTGTCCTGTGTCATTTGCAGACCAGCACCGGCGCCAGTGACAAAAGCTGGTCTCTAAAAAGCGGAGGAAGGACAGAGGAGAGTAAAAAGGAGATAATCTCATCCGTTAGCAATCAACACTGCTGTTTAGATTAGCCTGATGTCTTTCCGTCTAAAGATAAATGTCTCAAAATGGCCCATGGAAGCTAACAGCCTGGTGTTAAAAAAAGTTACAGGCACAGTTTTCACTCCACCCGTTTAGGCTACAGAGTCACAATGCTGAATCAACCACAGTGATTAAGTTTTGGTTTAGTAGCACGCTTTTAACACCGGGGATTTTTGGTGCTCGTTTGGACAAAGACACATAATTATTATTGGGTAGAGCAGTACATTTTAGACCAATCATTTTTGCAACACTTGGTGAACAACATCCTTAAAAAAGGTCTATGCTTTATCTCATTTTCTTTTTTTTTCTGAAAGTTTTATCAGCTCAGAGTCACGGGCTCTATAAAATGCCCACCATCCATCATGATAAATCCACATGTGCTGACACAGTGCAAAAGGGACAAACGTGGTGAAGTGTGTGACAGGATCTATTTAGAATGAATCTGCATTGCACCAAGTACAATGTAAAGATTATATACTAATTTATATAAACTTTTAGACTCTGCACTTCATATATTTTCAGGTAACTTACACACACACACACACACACACACACACACACACACACACACACACACACACACACACACACATATATATATATATATATATATATATATATATATATATATATATATATATATATATATATATGTCAACCAAAGATGTTGCCTGCATTTGTGTGTTGTGTTTGCGGTATTAATCTGTTTTGTGTGTTGGCAAAATAGGTCACTAATAGCTCCTATTCCACTCAAGCAAGGCATTCAGCAGAGTGTGAAGGCGCATGTGTCCGGCGCATCCACACCCCCAAATACACTCACGCCCACCAAGACACCCCCACCCCCCCGACACACACACACACACACACACACACACACACACACACACACACACACACACACACACACACACACACACACACACACACACACACACACACACACTATGTTTCCAACCTTTCCATGATCTATCATTAACAAAAATACACCTAAACATGAATATTTTAGCCTTAAAAATTCAATCGCACCAATGATCTGGGAGACTCGGCTTAACCCGAACCCTATTCTCTATTAGGCTAGAGGAGCATCTACATCTACAGCGCACTAGTCCTGATCTCAACATCAGCTTTAGAATTAAGGGATTACATTTCATATATATATATATATATATATATATATATATATATATATATATATATATATATATATATATATATATATATATATATATATATATATATATATATATGAAATGTAATCCCTTAATTCTAAAGCTGATGTTGAGATCAGGACTATATATATATATATATATACACAGTATATATTTTTTAATGCGCCTGCGCTTTGAGTTTGTTTGGTTTTTTTTTTTTTTTTTTAAGTAGAACATAAACGTCGTTTATTTTCATTGCAGCATCTCTGTCATTATTGCTAAATACGAGCAGCCCACTTTTATGACCTCGTACCTCATTTCACTCACTCAAATAAGATTTTTTCCCCCTCGAGTCTTCTCTCATAGAAAAATGATAATTTTGTTTATGTGCTACGTATACTGTACTATAAATTATAATAACATTTACACGCATTTTTGTTTTCCCTTAAAGCGTTCCTTGTGACCTGAAATAATTTACAGATTTTTTTACAGTATGTTTTTTCCTGTAATGGCCTGTGGTTTATCTAAGCACTAAAACCATTTATTCGCGTGTATGGAAGCGGCCACCCTGACAGCCGTATCCTTAACTTGGACGGATATCAGCTGTACCACACGCACTACTCTTTTTATTGTGATATTTCATTATAGCCCTGCACTAATCCAGTAAAATGCTATAAATGTTTATACCGCATACACTAACCCAATCCCATGTCCTAGATAAACTTTTTGGGGGGTTGCGGTGGGAGGGGATGTCTTACTCACCTGGCATTTGTTACCAAAGCTTTTTGACAAATGTCAATTCTCTGTAATAAAATAAACCAAACATTGTTGCATTCCTAATGAATCACTTTACCTTCAGCTCCTTCCTCAATGAATCTGAAAGAAATGACAGCAGTGTTTGCGTGCCAGTACCAGTCTGGACACAAACAGACTTCAAATCCATGTTTACGTGAAGGAAGAGTCTGTTTCCTGAACCTAACAAAACCCAGGCCCGAGCACCATGACAGTGAGCTGGTCAGTAGAGGGAGAGAGAGGCCAATAGATCATCTTCATCTGGACCTGCACCGAAGTTTGACTGTGGAGCTGAGAAGTGGAGATTATGGACTCATGGATGACTGAATAAATACAACTCTTTTGTGATTCTGGAAAAAAAAAATCAATCCAGATCGACAATATGTCATTTGGTCATAATGTCTGACTATTTAAAGCCTAAACATGCATCGACACGAAATCAGTTAGCAACCACCATTAGAGATTTCCAAAATAACTCATCTGTTTTTATTCCTAAAACTATATTTTAAGAAAAATGAAAATGAAAATATAACTATATGTATACTGAATGCTGTTTTTCCTAAAACATAAATGGCAAACCAAGTAATAATATACTTACAGACAATTGTAGGCCCATATATGTTTAATCATTTTCATTTACATGTACAGTTATTTCATTTAAAAAATGACTTCATGAAGACAATGATAATGTTTCTACATAACTGTAGTATTAAAACTGTACAGTAATTTGCTTTTGCACTCCCAAAACATGTCAACATATTAATCTCAATTAGGATATCTTGGTTTTTCCATGTCAATAAATCACTCACACAATGCAGGGGAATTTGTGGAAGACTGGTGTGTGTGGTTCAGGCATGATCCAATCACTTCTTTAGTGAACTAAATAATTGCTGATGTATGACAAGGAGGGATTTACTGCATTCTTCCTTTACACACCCGCAATAAAACCAATGAGAATCACCTTTGTAAATTCCACTGTAAAATTACACAGAATCCAGACTTCTTAGCCTTAGTTGTGATTTGTTGACATAGGGGTTTAGCAACTGCTGTACTAAAAATGAACGCCCTTGCTTGATTCTCCTTGTGGACTAACCTAATGGTTTTTTGGTATACCAAAAAACCATTAGGAAGGTTTACAAAAACCATAAAAATGATTGGTCTACAGTGGCAAGCTGGAGTGGTAACCTCTGGCTATGTGGATAAATGATTTCTGACATATTTAGTGCTGTCATTTTAAACAAAAAATAAAATATCTTTCTCCCTGAAGCTATCTTCATTTAAAAACAAAAAAGGTCTGTTTTGATAGAAAATGTTTCAAATTTCAAGTAAAATTTTTGCATACAAAAGCTATATTCATTGTAGTTAAATACTTGGTTGGGGCTTCCAGGGCTGTGCTTGGAGACAATAACAACAAGGTCATGGGTTTGCTGGATCTATGTACAGAGCAATATAAATAGATTGTACAACATAAAACAGATGATGCAAGCATTGTCATGTCTAATATGTGCGATCTGTAAAAAACATTATACCAGGAGACTTTCTTCTGGAGATGTGCATATAACAAAACACAAAAGGCAGTGTTACACAGAAGTCATAGTTGTGTACAGGTTCACTATAAGACATATCAAATCTTTTTTTATATCATATCTGTTGATATAAAAAAAAAAAACTCAACTTAACAGAATAATAACAAGTCAGTGTCCAAAATTGTAATGACAATTAGAGTTAAAAAGAGATACATTCACATAACGTAATGGGGATATCATTACAGTTATTGTTGGCATGTTGGTGTGGGTTGTCTAGACTAAGAGATAGAGGACTATAAAAAGCATGGCCATTTGTGGTGGGATTTTGCAAATGACTCCAAAATATCCAGAAGAAAAAAATCAGGAGAGTGTGAGTACTTTTTATTTCATGCCTCATATAGAGAATATGAGAATAAGTTCAATGACAATACCTCAGCCACTTTATGAACTGCAATTAGTATACAAACAGCTTTTCTACAAATCATGACAGGTGGCTTATTTAATAATGCATATGTCAAAGTTAGGAATTTTCAGTCATAAAGTTGAATTTTTTCTATTTCTGTGAGACTGAAACATTTTTACTAGTTAATATCAATTTAGTTTCACTTTTAAATCAAGGAACTACAGATGTTTAACCAAACAGTTTTACAAGAGTCTATTATCATTAAATGATCATAAAATGTTCGAAAGCAAACATTCCTATCAGATTATAAAGGACATTGATCCAAAAATGCATCTGTGCACTCCAGTTGGCACACTACTTGCTGAGCCAGATTTTTACACCAGGCACAAAGCCCGCTATATATACAGTATGCATATCTGAAGAGCTGCAGACCCCCCGGGTCCCGGAAGGTGAGCCTTATCAGCTGCTAGTTGGAAGGCTGTTTGTTTCGGTTGGGCTCTGAGACCACGGCAGCACCATTGTGCGGCTGATGGAGTCAGGTGACTGATGGCCTTGCCTGCCTTGGCCTCAGACTGAGAGGAAAGGAAGAGGTGAGCCAAAGGCCTGGGAGTGGACTCTACTGAAACACCAGACATTTTGTGTCATGCTGCAGCACCAAATTGTTGAGGTCTGCTCTCAAAGACCACTGGCGGAAGTTAGGCTAGTATAGATCCCCACCTCCTGCTCCTCCTCATGGGACCAATAAATTAGACAGCTGTATTTCTGCCCAGACGGCCTTAGCCTTGCAGGTGTGTGTTTGTATATATGACTGCAAATTAGCAACTGTTAAGACTATAATGTGTGTGACCTATGTCTCAGGGAATGTGGTGCAAGAGGAAGCATGTAATCTAAATATTCTCATCCTTTCTATTGCCAGGGATGAGGAGTGATAAAGATATACCAATGTAAATAGGAGCTACCGTGCAACCAGTAGGCCAGTGAAAGGCTACATTTCCTCTTGTTTCATTTTAAAATGTCCCCTGGGCTTTACTAAAGTTGCAAAAATAAAAAGGAAAGGTTGTATTGAGTTCATCTGACCACTGGAATGTCCATCGTTTACTAAGTTTGTCTCTGAAACAATAATATAATTAATTTCATTTGGATTTATATCGTGTTCACTTGTGCATACACACCACATGACCTCCCACAGGGTAAACATGTTGCAGGCAGCAAGCCTGTATTGCTCTAAGCAGCCAGTGTGGCGTCTCCCATCAAAATGACAATTTGTTTTTATTAAGCAATGAGTTCCCATTCATGTGTCGTCATATCTGTAAATAAAAGTGACCATATTTCTGCTTGAACATTTCCTTTGCGATTTGAGTTTGGCACGGCAGTTCACTCCTTTCTCTGTAGGCGTGGGCAAGCTTGGGAAATGTAGAATATTGATCAACCTCTTGAAGCAGAGCGTAAGCTCTGGGAATCACACATGTTGTGGTAAAAAAATGTAAACAAATAAATGATATATAAATATAGATAGATAGATAGATAGATAGATAGATAGATAGATAGATAGATAGATAGATAGATAGATAGATAGATAGATAGATAGATAGATAGATAGATATTCTGTAGATGTATACAGTAAATTGCATTCATATATGTATTATATAACCTGGTGATTTTGCGTATGTAAAATAATGATGTTGTATGTTTGACCTCCCTTTACTTCATCTTAAGACCAGAAAAAAAAGAAATATAAAAGAAAAGAAAATCAAAAAGGAAATTGAAAGAATTGTAAAACAAGGAATTAAACTGACACTTTGTCAGTGTTTTGAACAAAAATAGAAGCACTCAAGGGTATTCATAGCATACATGTAGGGACTTGCAATATCCCACTGAGGAACTTGTTAGGCACTGTGAATCGAACAAATATCTTTCACTGGCACGAATCTATTAGGCACTTCTGGAACCTCTACAACCATTAGGTGCCCTTCAACTGTATGTCTGAGGTGAACCGTAAAAGTCTGTATGCAGACCCTTATAACAGTGTTTCTCTTTCAGAAAGTGTTTCGTAAAAGTTTAAATATTAAATATATTAATATTTAAATATATTTAAATATTGTTACTTTTTAGAGTCACATTATGCAAATGTTCTTTGGAAGATATTCTTTTTTTTTTTTAGTACAACTAATACTACTGCATCAAGATCTGTGATTAGACAATTTTGTATACACTCTTATAAAACGGGACCCATTAAAGATTTCACAATAATAATAATCCTTAATAATACATGGTAACTTAAAAAAATCCTGAAATGTCCAGCGATACCAATAACAACTTAGCAGTTATACAGATTTTTATCTGATATTTATTTGTTCATATTCTATCTAAGTGTAGCAATAACTGTGTAGCTATAACTAATTGCATTTTTGTTTTAAAAGAGAATATGCAACATTGAAGCAAATTTCGAGCAAAAAAAATCAAGCATTATATTTGTATAATGTTGATAACCTACTGTGCAACCTCATCTAAATCAGGTAAAATAATTAGAGGAACAAATATTAATACATTTTGACATTGTTTCTTTTGACACTAAGAATTTTCTTTAATAAATATGTTGTTTACAAAGAAATTTTTGTCTGTTTATTTATTCTTTTCAATAAAATGTAAACCAATTGCTATGAGTAGACTGGTAGACATGAGGCTACACTTCCTACTATTGTTTAAAAAGGCCCTATCTAAATGTAGTGCAGGTCTCCGATGTCATGGTCCAACCAAACACAGTATCAATCAAGCTTGTATAGAATAGGGCTAAATGTATGGTTCTCCTTATTCCTTCTTTTTGAAACAGCCTGACTACACCTCAGACTACTGCAACTAATGGTTAAGCAAATGTTTGTATTAGAAGACATACTGCTTAAAGGAAGGACATTTATAAACCCTTTTTTTGTACCAATTCTTCAAGTCGAGCACATATTAATTAATAAAAAATATTCAACTTTCTTAATGAATATTTTTAAAACACTCATCTTTTAAAGAGACAAAACCGCTTATCCTGGCATTTATTATTCTTATATAATCTTCACTTAATTTTATGTCTATTATTTTTTTCCCCATAAACTGAATAAATGAACTCAGAAATTATTAGAACACTGATCAATGCTCTCAGCTGTCCCGATTTTCGTTAATGACGTTGCACCAAGGCACATGCTCTATATGCTTCATGACCATATGTTATAAACCCTTTTGTTTTTTGCTTGCTTCCTTCACAAAAGCTGCAGAAAGCCGAACAACTGACATGGATTTGAAAGACCTTAAGATTCAGTGACCCATGGACGAAAGGCTGAGGTAACACGTGAACAACACGAGAAGGTCCCAGTCTGGAATGTAGTTTGTGTTCATGTTTGGTATGAATAGATCACTTCCTTCATGGTCCATGAAGCAAAGAAGACTTTTGAAATTCTACCCTAAGGGTAAATGTTGGCATATCTGAATGAAGCATAGATCAATATTGGACTTAATTTAAAAAAGAATGTAATTTTCTGAAGATTCAAGTAATAAACATTTTATAGCAAACGTGGAAAAAATGGTTAAAATACTTAGCTAAACACAAAATCAAATCTCAAAATCTCAAAACATTGTTTATATAATACTTTATAACTTAATTCTATATTAAAATATTGAACCATATATATTCAGTGTGCTCAAATTTTCCTTTAATTTCATTTTAACTTGTAGAGTGCTAATGTGACTAAAAAATCAAGCATTTCACCAGGAGGCACATATGTCAAGTTTCTTCTGCCTAAAAACTCCCTTTACTCTCCCCCTCTTTCTATGTCTCTGTGTCTGTCTCTGTCTCTGTCTCACTCTATCTGTCTCTCTTTCTCTGCCCTTCTTACTCCCCCTCTTTTAAAATCCCATAATTACCAAGCTGACAGGTAACACAGAGGTAAGAAAGTCTAACTGCCTAGAAAAGAATGCAAATATCTTATGTAGGAAGCTGGGAGATTGAGAGAAAGGAGATGTTACAAGTGCAGCTGAAACCCCTCCGTCAGTGGCATATGCAAATATTCAGGCAAACAGAAACACAGACCCAAACACATTTCATCCACAAATAATGCTATTTACTTAATTTTATTTTGACCAGGATTGCCAGACAAACTATCATATTTCAGTTTTTATATAATATAATATAATATAATATAATATAATATAATATAATATAATATAATATAATATAATATAATATAATATAATATAATATAATATAATATAATATAATATAATAATAATTCTTTCAACTTTTCATTTCACTGCAAGTTGTGTCCCTGACTTAAAAACCGAGGTGCATACTGAACCTTGAATTGTGTGTACCATTACACCCCTAATATATTGCTAATTTTATATATAAATAAGATAGTAACATCACTCAGACTCCTTCATGTGTGTGTGTATGTGTATGTGCGTGTGTATGAGTATGTGTCTGTTTGTATGTATGTATGTATGTATGTATGTATGTATGTATATGTATATATAAATTACCATCTTATATATACATACATACATACATACACACACACACACACACACACACAGACACACACGCACGCATGCACGCACACACACACGCACGCACACGCACACACACACACACCCACACACACACACACAAGCATATATATATATGTTTGTGTGTGTGTGTGTGTGTGTGTGTGTGTGTGTGTGTGTATGTATCTATGTAAAAAGATGAGTATGTAAAAGATGTATGTAAAAGATGAGCAATAATATATATATATATATATATATATATATATATATATATATATATATATATATATATATATATATATATATATATATATATATATATATATATATATATATATATATATATATAAACACAAGATTTGTGCTTGGCCTAAATCGACATCCTACCTGCACTGCCACTGGCAAATACTGGTTATCAAAAGTTTAATTAACTAAATAAAAAAGGATACATTTAGATGGTAATGGAATAACTATTTATTTTATTTGTCCCTTCACAATTTGTGTAAAAAGATTGTCTACCACCAGGCCTCTTATGTTTACACAGGGACATTGAAAACTGAAGGACGATGTTCATTTATGATAAGAATAACTGCACATAGTTAAGATCTTCATGCTCTATTGTAAATTGCAAATCAAATCTGATATAGAGTGCTGCACTATTTCTTCCTTGTAAAAAAAACAAAACAAAACTATAATACACAGACCTGCTTGCTATCAGGAGCTGCTTAAAGAACAGCAGCGCCATCTTGTGGCAAAGATGCTCATAACAAGAGAGTTTATCATCGTTGGAATTAAATACAATTTAATGAGAATGCCGCTGAACGCAAAATTAAAGCCTCTGGTGTCAGGGTTAAACAGGGTTCATCTGGAAAAAAAAAAATTAAGGCTTTGGAGTGGCCTTGTCAAAGTCCTGACCTTAATCTTATTAAGATGCTGTGGCATGACCTTAAAAAAGTAGGTTATGCTCGAAAACCCTCCAATGTGGCTGAATTACAACAACTCTGCATAGCTCCATCCATCCATCCATCCATTCATTTTCACATTCAGTGTTTTTCTTTGTATTTATTATTTTCAACATTTTACATTAATAGGAAAGACATCTAAACTGAAGAAATGTATGGACGTATGTGGTAAACAAAATCATGTTAGTAACCCAGAATATGTTTTACATTTCTAATTCTTCAAAGTAGCCACCTTTTGCTTGATGACAGCATTGAACACTCCTGGCATTCTCTCAGTCAGCCCCATGAGGTTGTCAGCTGGAATTGTTTTCCAAAAAAAATTGTTTGAGGAGTTGCCAGAGGTGTTAAGTGCTTGTTGGCTACTTTTCCTTCATTCTCCGGTCTTACTCATCCTGAACCATCTTAACAGGATTTAGATTGGGTGATCGTGGAGACCAGGACATCTGATGCAGCACTGCATCACTCTCCTTCTTGAACAAATACTTACATAAACTAGAAGTGTGTTTGTGTTCATTATTTTGATGGAAAACATATGATGGCCCCACTAAGTGCAAACCAGATGGGATGGCATTTGCTGTAAAATGCTCTGGTAAACATGCTGGTTAAGTGTGCTCTCAATTTTGACTAAATCACCAACAGTGTCACTAGCAAAGCACCCCTAATTCATCACACCTCCTCCTCCTCCATGGCTCACAGTGGGAATCACATATTCAGGACACATAAACACCCATTCACCCTCTGTACCCAAAAATCTCATATTTTTGACTCATCAGACCAAAGAACAGTTTCTGGTCTGATGTTCATTCCTTGTGTTTCTTGGCCCAAACAAGTGCCTCCTGCTTGTTGTTCTTACAAAGTAATTGGTTCTTTGCCACAATTTAACAATGAGATGTTGAAATATATCTGCCACTTGAACTCTGAGAAGCATTTATGTAAATCAATGGTTTCTGAGGTCGGTGTTTGTAAAAGATTAATCCTCTTCAGAAGAATTAGTGCTTAGTCTTCCATTCCTGAGACTGTTATTATGAGAGCCAGTTTAATGGGGTTGATACAATAGGGTTGGATTTAAAGTTCTTTATATTTTTTTTAGATTAACTGACCTTCATTTCTTCAAGTAATGATAAAGCGTTTTTTCTTAACTGAGTGTTTCTTGCCATAATATGTGTATGTATAGTAGAGACTCAAGGCACTTTTTTACGTCGTTTTGGATAAAGTCTGCTAAATTCCGCAAATGTAAATGTAAATGTAAATGTAAATGTAAATGTATCATACCCACATATCAAAATTTGGCCCAGTGATGGTCCACACAACCCACTTTTACTTGGCTCAAATACAGCAATTAATTACAGCACATGCACCAGGTTTGGTTGGCAGAACTCAGGACACATATGGTTAATAGCATAGCCATATCTCAGCCAAATGTATGACTATAGCTGGCCCTATTCTGGTCCTGTGTAGAACCAAACAAGTTGGTTCCACATGACAGCCTCAACAAAACATTAATCTACCCACTTTATACACACTCTTGGCCCAGATGATAAATGTCTGAACATTAACAGTATTCTGAAACAAATATTTATTGTTTTACACGTAAACAAAGCATTAAATAAAAAATATAAAAAACAATGAATATTATGTTTCAAAAAGATCTTGAGCATCTATGTTTCAGTTCATGAACAAGTGGCATTATGCACCCAACATCCAAACAAGTCACAAGTCCGTTATCCTGTTGTACTCTTATTACGCTCTTTTCTCTTCATCTTCTTTCGCTGGCCACCATCCCTATATCCTGGGCCACATAGAGCATCTTTTAATGAGGGAATCGATGTCCTTTTCTGTGGCCGCAGACGCCAGGCGGTTACTCCTCACAGCTGCTATGTAACTTTCCAAAAACTAATATACTTACTCTATAATCCATAAAAGCAATATTTGAAATAAATAAATAAATAAATAAATAAATAAATAAATAAATAAATAAATAAATAAATAAAATCTATCTATCTATCTATCTATCTATCTATCTATCTATCTATCTATCTATCTATCTATCTATCTATCTATCTATCTATCTATCTATCTATCTGTCTGTCTGTCTGTCTGTCTGTCTGTCTGTCTATCTATCTATCTATCTATCTATCTATCTATCTATCTATCTATCTATCTATCTATCTATCTATCTATCTATCTATCTATCTATCTATCTATCTATTAATACCTTATTGTATACACTACAATATCTGATCTGCGATCTGATTGGTAGATAAAAAAAATATATTTATTTATTTATTTATTTATTTATTTATTTATTTATTTATTTATTTATTTTGCCATAATATGACATTTTAAGAGAGAAGAAATATGTGTGGAAATCATCCTTGTCTTGCGCATGAAGAGGTTTAGACAAAATATGAAATAAGTTTAATGTTATTATAGATTATAAAGGGTTTTATAATTAAATTACTATTAATTTTTCATCTAAAAATTATTATTTAGCATTAAAATAATTAGTTTTAAGAAACCTTGTTGATAGAGAGCAATAAAACCATGTAGCAAACAGGAATAAGGGAAACATCTCTGTGTATGGAAATATCACATTAATATATGAATAATTTAACTGTAAAATAAGACTGACCATACATATGTGAGCCACAGTTCTATATTTTACATTTGGGCCAAAAGCACATTAAGAAGGCAAGAAATGACCTGAATTAACACCACACCCATGAAATAAAACTCATTACAGGTGACTACTTTGTGAATCTGATAAGAGAATGCTATGAGCGTGCAAGTCTGTCATCAAAACTAAATGTAGCTACTTTGGAGAGTCTAAAATATAAAGCATATTCTGGGCTGTTTATCACTTTTTGTTCACTTCATAATTTTATATGTGCTCTTATAAAATTTGGATGTTTTCAGTTTTAATGTACAATGATATAAAAAAAAGAAATATGAAGGAACAGGTGTATCCAAACCTGTATATATGTATAAACGTACTACTACAATATATATATATATATATATATATATATATATATATAATGAAGTGAAGAAGTGTGAAAAGTGGCAGAAGTGATTTGTGATAGAAGGGTGTCTGCAAAAGAGTGAAAGGGAAAGTTTATAGGACTGTGGTGAGACCTGCGATGTTGTATGGTTTAGAGACAGTGGCATTGACTAAAAGACAGGGGGTGAAGCTGGAGGTAGCAGAGCTGAAGACGTTGAGGTTTTCATTGGGAGTTAGGAGGATGGACAGGATTAGAAATGAGTTTCTAATCCAGTCGACAGTCAGAGGAGAGTGCAGCGTTCCAAGATGAAGAACCACTTATGGTCAACATTCATTCTTTTATAAAGCAGTAAACCTTTGGAACACTCTTCCAAATGAAATCATTTAATGTACAAACAATAGCACATTTACACGCCTGACCAAACAGTGGCTATTAACAAAGCAAACTTGTAAGCACTGAATGACTGTGATATGAACAATGTAGACTGTGAGTGAGTGAGTGTTAGATTCCTGAAGTGGAGAGTGTTTTTATGATGTGAGTGAAGTAAAGTTTTTCTTGTATAACTTCTGTATATCATGAAGTGGAGAGTGTTTTTAATGATGTGAGTGAAATAATGCTTCCATGTATGATACTGTATGTATTTTATGACCTTTTGTAAATGTAACTTCTGTCTAGGGACTGCAGGTGGAAATTAGCATTTTTTTTTTTTTTGCTATAACCTGGCACATGACATCTCTTCTATTCTAGACTAATGTTTTTTGTGCATTGTCCCTAATTAAGTATAAATAAACTCATTCATTTTTTATTTATTTTTTTAGAGGGACCACGCATGTAGGACGTTTTGGAGACAAAATGAGGGAGGGGCGATTGAGATGGTTTGGACATGTGCAGAGGAGGGACATGGGGTATATCTGTAGGAGAATGCTGAGGATGAAGCCACCAGGAAGGAGGAAGGCCAAGGAGGAGGTTCATAGATGTGGTGAGGGAAGACATGCAGGTAGTAGGTTTAAAAGCGGCAGATGTAGAGGACAGAGTAGTGTGGAGACGGATCATCCACTGTGGCGACCCCTACTGGGAGCATCCGAAAGAAGAAGAAGAAGAAGAAGAAGAAGAAGCAGGAGTTATATAAAGAAATAAAGAGGTATAGTGTTGTATACAGGATGATCCGCTGTAGCGACCCCTAATGGAGGAAGCCAAAAAAAGAAAAAAAGAAGAAGTAGAAAAGGTAGAAGTAGAAGAAGAAGAAGAAGAAGAAGAAGAAGAAGAAGAAGAAGAAGAGTGTTATTGACAGGATTGGCTATGGCCACTGGGGTGTGCGCTGAACTACTATTTACTATTGAGTCAGCCTAACCCCGCCCTTATCCCTATAGCTATTTGCAGACGTGCGTGTCAATCATACGATGACGCTTGTAATTGGTCAATGGTTCTTATTGCGTCCTCGTCGCCCTTTTACTCTGCGACCTCTCTCACATTGCAACCTGATTGGCTACCTTTTCGAGGTCGTCAAGTTGAGTGAGCATTCCTATTGGCTCTTTTTACACCGCCCATACTCTATTGCTCAAAGCCAGCTTGAAGGTGAAATTTCTGTCCGCCGGTTCAATCGACAGAATCTGCAGCTTCGCAGTTCCCTGCTATCAGTTTCTGCCATTTCTTTAAAAAAAAGTAATAATAATAGTAATAAAGTCTTATCGTCCTCAGCATGTCTTCGATATTTAGCGAGGTTTCTCTGGCTGCGCCCGTCGCCGTTTTCAAACTGACCGCGGATTTCCGTGAAGACCCGAGTCCTAACAAGGTGAACCTCGGAGTAGGAGGTGAGATGCTGTGCATAATGCTCGGCCACGTGTAAAACGCTGTGTACATGTAGCTGCAGTGTGTACATTGCATTCTAGGTTTAATCAGCTCAGGATCATAGGGACATTGTTAGCTAGCCGGCTAAGTTGCCAAAGTTGCCTGTCAACAAATAGGCCATGAAGTGTCCTCTGTACCCCGACCTGCAGCCAGAGCTGAACTGGAAAACTGAATAGATGACATGGTTTATGTTTGTGCCCTTTCAGTGACTGCTGTCTCTATTCTGCACCACAGAGACCTGATCAGGGATCATGTAACAACTGTGCTGAATAACACTCTTCCTGAGTCACTCCTCACCCTGAGTACTGCTAATATTGAAGCAATTATTAGATATAACTTTTACAAAGTAATGTGTGTATTGGTCAGTATCTGGTGTTGTGTGTGTGTGTGTGTGTGTGTGTGTGTGTGTGTGTGGATCAAAACCCAAGCCATTAAAAATAAGAAGAGATTCCTGAGTAGGTATTTTAAGCTTTGAGTCAGTGTGACTGCAGCACTTTGTCCTTGCAGTATGATTGGGCCTTGCTCTCACTCACTGATTAAATGGAGAAATGGTTTTAGTTTACTCCACACATCTCCGCCAAATACTAGGCTATTTATTCTACCTCTTTTGGCAATAGTCAAGTGGAGACATGCTGATACAAAAACACAACCTTTACAACCAGACCACCTGCTTTAATGTAAAACCCTGGAAGCCAGCCATGTGCATGCAAAATAAATAATAGGAGATTAGACTATGGTGTCCTTTAATATCAATAGGGTTTGTAATGTGGCATTTTGATGATATACCTTGCTATGTCACTGGATTAGTTTTTTATGTGATTAGATATTACTTGGGTCACTGTTCAGTGTATATAAAGTTTAGATCATTTTGGGTACCGGAGCAGGGCAATGAAGTGTACAGAAATGTTCACCTGATGACTAGGATGCTTTAACATTTGTAGTTGGATAAAAGAAAAAAAAAAATTACTGACTAGACTTGTTTCTCTATAATAAGGATATATTTTTAGAAACCTTCTGCGTGCCGTTTATTGTGGTGCCCATGTAATTATGTAAGGCTTGGCAGTAATAGATTTAGTAATTTAGTAGTAATACAGCTTTTGTTAAGATGTATGTATGTATGTGTGTGTGTGTGTGTGTGTGTGTGTGTGTGTGTGTGTGTGTGTATATATATATATATATATATATATATATATATATATATATATATATATATATATATATATATATATATATATATTACACAATTGTCAGAGAAGTGTCCAAGAAGCCAGCAATGAAGGTGTTGTAGAGCTTGTTGTAGAAGTATGTAGGTGTTTAAGAGCTTAGCCTTTATGGGAGAGCGGCCAGAAGTAAGCCACATCTAAAAAAAGCCTGAGAGCTTTTGAAAAAATATTTTGAAAATATATTTCTCTTTTATATAATATTTTTTTATTTATTTTCAAAACAACAAGCCAAGTCTTCACTGCTCTTTTGTACTGTAACTGCAGTTTCATTGAGATGTAACCCTGAAGGCTTTAGTCAAATAAAATGTAAAATATGAACAATAAATGTATAGCATTTAACAAAAACAGAGGCCTTGGTTATGAACATGATATTGACTTTAGCCAGTGTTCTGCAATGAAGTGATCAAAAAGTTTGGGGATTTGAGAGGACGTGTAAAAGCCCATAGATAAGTCTTGCATGACTCTTTTGATAAAGAGAGTTCACAGTTCTTCACCATTCCAAGTTTAAGTTGCTGTATCTTATCTCCCCAGCATTTTCTGTTTATTCCTTTCAGCGTATTTAATGATCTCACTTCAAGCGACCTTTAATTAATGCATTTTTAACAAATATTTTTCTGCATCTCCCACTCTCAGCCTGTTGTCACTGAAGCCACAATGAGTCATAAATAATTATAAACAGACCCTCAGTGTTCATTAATATTCATAAGGTGACTTGTGCAAGTTGTGAAATGGAGCTAGTCTGATTCTGGTGCTGCAGAATGGTATAAGACGGGTTGTGAAGATAAATGCTGTAGGAATGGTAAACTTATCATTATTTATTAGTAAATGATTTGTTTTGTTGTCTGTTTCTGTCCAAAACCTGAAAGAAAACTGCTGATTCATGTCTCATACTGATGTCATGAAGCCCCTAGTTAAGTAAATTATTTGCAACTGCACTGACCTGTGTTCTCAACTCTGAGAGCAATGATAAACAACCTTTACTCTCTGATTATGGACATGTGTGACCAAATAATTTATTTATTGCATTGCAGAAACACTGGCTTAGATGTCACAATCTGCAGGCAAGAATTTACTTACTATGATCACATCACGTCATATAACAACTCAATATATAGTCTGTGTAATGTTCTAGTACATGATGTCTTTAATTAGTATAATAGTGTGTGCTCTGGGTTGTATGTGTGCCGCAATTATGGTTTATAATAGTTTTTAATGGTTGTTTCTCATGATGTTCTTAAAGAATGCAAAAATAGGCAAATGTTTCTCAGATTTCCCATTTTCCTGATGTTGCTGCAACTCTATCTATAAAAACCATCAGCCCAGTGCAATAAAAACAACAACTGCACATTCTGTGCCTCCAGAAAGTACTCACCAACCAATGAAATGTCTGTGAAATCCATATAACAAGCAGCAAAAAACTAAAATAAAATTAGGCCCAACACGGCCACAAACAAGACTGAGCATGCAAGAAGTACAATTGTCAGAGAAGTGTCCAAGAAGCCAGCAATGAAGGTGTTGTAGAGCTTGTTGTAGAAGTATGTAGGTGTTTAAGAGCTTAGCCTTTATGGGAGAGCGGCCAGAAGTAAGCCACATCTAAAAAAGCCTGAGAGCTTTTGAAAAAATATTTTGATGTCTGATGAGACATGTTTTAGAAGCTGAAGCAAGAGGAACGGAAAAGTTTGTTGCCAGCATAGTCAACATGGGTGGAGCCAAATATACACAAACTGTTAAAGAGAACCTGCTCCAGTCAGCCAGGTATCTGCATTTAGACAAAAACAATTATATATGTACAGTATATGTATAGGTATGTTCCAGCAGGTGAGTGAGCCAATCCATAGACATATAAATGCCTGGAAAAGAAAAGTTTGTGTTTTTGAATGGATAAGTCAAATGTCAGACTTGAAATCATGTGGAAGGACCTCAAAATTGATGTCCACCAACATTCCCAATCTAATTTGGTAGAGTTGGCAAAAGGTGCAAAGCTCAGTATAGAAACTTCAGAGACAAATCAAATACTGTACAGGTTTAATGTAAGTACATTTTTGTTTTTGTTCCTTAATTGTTTTCCCCATAGCATACAGGACAGATGAGTGTCAGCCGTGGGTGCTCCCTGTTGTAAAGAAGGTAGAGAAGCTGATTGTTCAGGACGACAGCCTAAACCACGAGTACCTGCCTATTTTAGGCCTACCTGAATTTCGTTCTAGCGCATCAAAGATTGCTTTGGGTGAGGACAGTCCTGCGATTTTGGAAAAGAGGGTAAGCTTAGTCTTCAGAAATACTAGTCTGTTCATGACCATGTACTGAAAGTAATTGACCTAAATGAGAAATTAAAACCAATCACTGTATTCATCATGCACACTGTATTCTAATTAAAAATAATGATCTCATTTAGAGTTTAAAGGTCATTTCAGTCCGTTTCATTTTGTTCAGTCTGTTCTTTACATGTCTTCTAGGTAGGAGCTGTTCAGTGTCTCGGTGGAACCGGTGCTTTGAAGATCGGTGCTGAGTTTCTGCGCAGATTTCACAACGGAAACAATAACACAAAAACTCCTGTTTATGTCTCTGCACCCACATGGGGTAAGACATTTTGGGTCTTGGGAATTCCATGCCCGACTACATTTATACGTGCTAATCTAAATGTTTGCAAACAAAATGCTGAGGTTATGGTTTCTAGAAGCATAGTTCAGTACACCTTTCTACTGGGCCTATGATATGAAATAAAATTCATAGTGAGTCCTAATCATCCTAAGATAAGGCTTTATCTTTAATTGACAAAGCATCTTTTGTGGTTCTCCCCCCCCCCCCCCCCCCCCCAGAGAACCACAATGCTGTTTTTGCTAATGCTGGATTTGAGGATATTCGCTCATATAAATATTGGGATGCAGAGAAGCGTGGACTGAACCTGTCTGGTTTCCTAAGTGATTTAGAGGTAAGGTGTAAACCTGGCACTGCTGGAGTTACAACAATTGACTTACTTACAAAACATTTACCACTTTTACTGGCACCCTTCAAGAGAAGGAAGGAATAATGTAAGGGAGTTACATTAATAAGATATATATATATATATATATATATATATATATATATATATATATATATATATATATATATATATATATATATATATATATATAAAAAAAGTTTTTCTTCCTCTAAAGAATAGTTGGCATCTTAAACAGTGGGCTATAAATATGTGGTCGCATAATTAAAATCCTTTTGTGGTTTAAAACTAAAGAGCATTCTGTACCAAATAATATCATTACAGTAATAAGCAATAAGATTGCGAATGTCTGGAAATGTTTTTTACCTATTTATTATTATTACCATACGCTTTGGAAAAGTGCCTCATGAAATACGTGAATATGAATTTAGATAATATAAATAGAAATTACAGTTGGAATTGGCATGTTTTATAATTGAAGCAGACTAAACAATTTGCCCAGTAACAAGTATTGATAAAGAAACAAAATACAACTTTTAGCCAAAGCATTTATGATCTAATGTGATTAAAAAAACTCCTGAAACGTGGTTTAAAGTGGCAAGAAACAAAATTGGTAGGACTGTGATCACTTTAATTAAATATAAAAACGGAAAAAGAGGATGCAGTTGCTTAGTACTAAAACGCTATTGACATTAAGCTTTTGCCTTGATGTTTTTAATGTTGCATAAGGCACATTTTTGAATAAGGCACAAGAAAAACTGTAATCTGAATCACCATTAAAGTAAATATCAAGGGGAAAATCTGGTTTAATATGCATAAAAAAAATAACCAATAGCTGATCAGTTTAGTCTACCAAACAAGTCTGGAAGTAAGTGGAAAAAAACTGAAACATGTTCACTCTATGCAAAGCGGTAGAATGCGAAAACATCGATTCTGCATTTTTAAGATGTTTAGTGTTAACTGCATTTTATGATGTATGCTCTGTCAAATAATATTCAGTTTTTACAATGTATAGGTTATTTTATATATTTGAAGTAAATTGTAGGACTTTTGCACACAGCTGGTTGATTATAGATCCAAACTTTAAGATGGTTTGCAATTAAATCAGTTCAGACTCTGTTTTATCATTTCTGCTTATAGTTAAACTTCTCTGTTATGAAGGGTGCTAAATAAATCTGGATTTTTATTATGACTATGCTATAACAGAGCATTTGATTATAATCTAATAGTGATGTTCTATATTTCAGAGTGCACCTGAACACTCTATCTTCGTGCTGCATGCCTGCGCCCATAACCCCACAGGCACAGATCCCAAACAAGAGGAGTGGAAGAAGATCGCTGAAGTCATGAAGGTGAGCGATTCAGATTTAAGTCACTTCCCGTAAGTCAGCATGAGCACCATGCAGTGACTAAACACTGTTGAAAATATTTCCACTTTTTACAGTGATGTATTGTCTTTCCCCATTTTGCAGAGGAGACATCTCTTTGCTTTCTTTGACTCTGCATATCAAGGCTTTGCCTCTGGAAATTTAGAAAAGGATGCTTGGGCAATTTGTTATTTCGTGTCTCAGGGTTTTGAACTGTTTTGTGCCCAGTCTTTCTCAAAGAACTTTGGCTTGTACAGTAAGTTATTCTATTTATTTATTTAACCAGCATCTTGTTTTTAAAACCTTAAAATTAAACAGTCTTACAATAACCATGACAAAATTTACGCACCGATAGAACGTCGAGCTGAAAACATGCAGGCTTCTTTTTTTTTTTTTTAAAAGCAAAACTGTTTTCCACAGATGAGAGGGTGGGCAACCTGACAGTTGTTGCTAAAGATGCAGACAACCTGAGCCGTGTTCTCTCTCAAATGGAGAAGATCGTTCGTATCACCTGGTCCAATCCCCCCTCGCAGGGAGCTCGTGTGGTTGGGATAACCCTCAACACCCCAGAGTTGTTTGCTGAGTGGTATGGTTTTAGCAAGTTAAAATTAAGCTACATTAAAAGATTAATAAGTAGTCTTCCATACTTCTGTGTTTATAATTCTACCTTTTAAATTCAACAAATCACTTATACGTTTTAGATTGTTCGATCAGTCAATTGAATGAATTTCACATTTCTATTCCAAAAAAAAAAAAAAAGGAAGTCAATTAATAGATTTTTTGCTGTTGCTTTATCCAGGAAGGATAATGTTAAGACGATGGCTGAAAGGGTTTTGCTGATGCGTGCTGAATTGAAGGCCAAACTGAAGGCTCTCGGCACTCCAGGCACCTGGGAGCACATCACTGAGCAAATCGGCATGTTTAGCTTTACAGGCCTTAACCGTAAGCATGATCTCTTTCACATCACACGATCACATCAAACATGGCAGCTTCTCTAGACCAGGTGTCAAAAGCTTGGCCATGGTAGACTGGATAACCTTATGATAAATTATATATAGTTTATATTATTATTATTATTATTATGTGTGTGTGTGTGTGTGTGTGTGTGTGTGCGCGCGCGTGTGTGTGTGTGTGTGTGTGTGTGTGTGTGTGCGCGCGCGCGCGTGTGTGCGTGTGCATATTTAAAAAGCTCTTTAACCTAAATCAAGGATGGGTTTCTGGATTAAAACCTGGTTTAAAAAAAAGAGAAAGGCTGTACCAGCTAAGTCTAAATATGACTGAAAGCATTTAAAGCATCATAGGCACGTTTAATGATTTTAAACACTGTTTATTATTGCTTGTATTTCACAGCCAAACAAGTGGAGTACATGGTGAAGGAGAAACACATCTATTTGATGGCCAGTGGTCGCATCAATATGTGTGGCTTGACCACTAAGAATATTGACTACGTCGCTGAATCCATTCATGAAGCTGTCACCAGGGTCCAATAGCCATGTTTCACATGCAGTCTTTTCATTTGTGTGTGAGTAATAGGACATTAATAATTGGTTGATGTCCATTCACACTCGCTCTTCCTCCCCGTTATTTTCACGCATTTCATCTTCATGCAGCTCTCCAGCACCATTTGCTGGCTCTATGATCAAATATAAACTGTAAACTCAATTAGCATTCAAGGTCATGTAGTTTGAGGGAGATATATATATATATATATATATATATATATATATATATATATATATATATATATATATATATATATATTTGTGTGTATGGTGTTTGTTTCTTTTACTCATCCTTAATTAGAACATAAATATGAACTTATTGAGTCGGTACCCCCTGTAGTGGTTCACCATTGACTTTCATGGTGTTACCTAAGGAAGCACTTTCTTGTGTAATTATAGAGTGATGAATCAATACCACAAAGTTGTGACTGAATTGATATAAATGGTTTCAGCATGACTGATATCCAAATCCTTTGAATGAGAGTGTTATAGTGCACACGTACTTATGTTTTCTGTTGTGGGTCATGTTTGATCATTCTGTAAATTTGAACAAAGGAGTGAAGTCCCCAAAAAACCTCTCTGAGTCTTAGGCTACATTGTTATAAGGTTGTGTTGTAAATACATGCCTGTGCTTATATAAAATATGAACAAATCTGACTTTATTTGAATATACTGTCCAGGCTCTCACACATGGCCACAAAGGAATGTTTTACAAAAGTTTTACTGTTAACTTTAAGCTCCTATGACTCTAATCTTTATAACACGGTTATTCTCATCAGGTTACAGTTTCCTAGACATCATTTTGGCTGCATCATCTTGATCTTACCATTTCAGATACCAATGCTAAAAAGAACAACCACGCTGTTGACGGTTCTTGGAAGTGTTTTGCACTTTATATGTCTTTCACAGTTGTGTCATGGTAACTTGTCAAACACAATTAGCACAAGAAAGCTTTGGGTTTTTCATTGCTTAAAGACCTAAATGTTAAACAAGCCATTCTCTCAATGTCAAATATACACGCACAACGATATATATGTATAAGTAGGACAGACTGATCAAGCCTCTTCAAATAAATATCATGATACTGCTGAACATTCGTACTGTTTTTTTATTTTATTGTATTTTTTATTATTATTTGAGCAGAGTCCTTGTGATAGGTCATGTAACCCTAGCTAACTACATATGCTTTAAAAGAGTACACTGTTCTAATGTGTGGGTAATGCATGCAGCATTACACAGAAGACTCAAAACCTCATTTGGATTGGTTATCATACGTTTAAATAATGGATATAATATTTGGGGAGGCTGTTGTGGTTATCCTTTCGTGTGTGTGCGCGTGTGTGTGTGCGCGTGTGTGTGTACGTGTACGTACACACACCACCTGAGGGCAAAAAACAACAAATACAGGTCAAATATATTTATTCAAAAAAAGTGGTCATTTTCATTGTACCACAATAAATAATGATCTATAGTTTTCTTATACTGTTATATAATATATTTGTAAATCATGATATTTCCTGTACACTCGCTCTGAATGTTTTTATTTTTTATAAACACTATAATCTTATAGCAACTTTATATACTCTAACCATTGCTTACAAACTTTACTGAGAGTGCATGGGGAAGATAGTTCCACTAGATTTAACCCATTGCCTTTAGCAATACTGACAGGCTCTAAGGCGTTAATGCAGACATCATCAGAATGAGGGAGAGAGCCTTAGGGAGGGATGCAGTGTATTTTGTGCTCTGCCAGCTGACATATATAGTCAGTGCTACTGCAATTCCCTGGAGCTACTGGAGTGTGTGTGTGTGTGTGTGTGTGTGTGTGTGTGTGTGTGTGTGTGTGTGTGTGTGTGTGTGTACGCACGTGCTTGTGAATGTGAGAGAAAGAGATTGTGTGGGCGTGTACATGTGCAGGGAGGTTGGGCCCAGACGTCAGAAGGTCACATGTTCCTATGCCTGCAATGCAGCAATGAGTCCAACAGTGTTTTTTCCCAACTCTCCTATCATGTGCTCTCAGTAAAGCAGAGTCAGCTTACTGTATTGCACAACAGAATGTCAGTCCACGTGACCTGAGAGCAGCAGCACCTCTGACAGGCGCCTTTCAAAAAAATTAAAAAAATAAAAACATTTCAATAAGTCAGTAAAAGGGGGGGAGGGGGGAATCATACAGCTTTGTTATTGCTCATCATTACTATAAACAACTATTTGAGGGATATCAAGGACATGTTGCTGTTGCCAGCCTGAGTCATTGTTTCTCTGTGCTGTAAACTGACTGAATCAGGTTGAACGCCGTCATCGATTCCTAGCAGCTCAGAGGCACTGCGGATCTCCTGGGTGTGTGCGCCTCATGCAGTCAGACCTCTTAGTTTTCATTAGCTACAGTGTAGAATATTGATGCCTATTCCTTGCATGCAGGGCAGAAGTGTGGTAGGTGAAGGGTAGTTAAAAATACACCACAGCATTGTTGTACATGCAAAACATCTCAGTTTTTAACACCTTATTTATAAGGGCCATGCGTCTCACCTTTTTAATATATCAGTTAGAAATGTTGGCAGGGATGAGCTATAACTGATATAGCATAGCATGAATACAACATGCTGGTGAATGGATGGCAGTGATACAGGAATGGCAAATTCGATGTTAGTTTTTCTGTCTTCAATTTCTCTTAGTAGACAAATAAATGCATCGCAGCATCCCTAGTTAGAAGTCCATGTAAGAAGTTCAGGGTAGACAGGAGTAAAATATCCACTAACATAAGTTGTTTGTTATTTTAAGCTCATCTTTAAAAATGGCAAAACCTCATATTATGAAAGTGGCAAAAAAAAATTTTTATATAATAATAATATTATATATATATATATATATATATATATATATATATATATATATATATATATATATATATATATATATATATATATAAACTGAGGTGTTGATATATTTATGATGCATTCAAGTTTTTTTCAAGATATGGCTTCTTTTTTTTTTTCTTTTTTTTTTTTTTTTTTTTATCCAATGCTATTATATGTATAATTTTTGATAAACATATGAGGCTTCTGTTAAATTGTAGCAATATCTAAGAAAAGCATGCCATTATATAATTACTCTCTTGAATGTAAAACCTGTTGCCTGATTTTTTGATTTTTAAGCATCCTATATGATGCTCAAATCAGCTGAGTGTGATCTAACATCATCCAATGAACCTCTTAAGAAATGTAGAACAACCGCTCATGTTATCACTTGGCAAAACATCCGTTGGTCTAAAAAGTACTCGTATGGAAATTAAAGAAAACGGATACAGTGCGTTTTACAGCACTATAAAATTATCAATTTGGCCAAGAGTTTGTTTTTTCTTTTCTAAAAAAAGAAAAAAGATAAGCACTTACCTAATATAGGCAGTTTCATTCACTTCCTTCACTATGTCAAAAAACTCTTTAACTGAATACAAAGGTCAACTTTCATTTAAAGTCCTCCATTATCGTTAAATTATCTTAGCTCCAGACACAGCCTTGCTAATCTCTGAAAAAACAAACACTAATTCATTCTTTCAAAGCAATACTATAGTATCATGTATATGAAACCTGTCAGAAGGCTACGTCTTGCTGTAGGAGAAATAAAAAAAGAAATTTTTTTTCAGGCTGTGCTTGTAAGCTTTACCTGCACTGGAGGTTTGTGTGAAATCACCACAGTGACTGGAGATGACATGATCAGCAAATAAGCCTCCAAATAGTACACAGTACTGAAAAAGGTGGTACCTTAAAAATGTAAGCACAAGATGCTTGTGTTTTAAAAATTTGCTGTTCCCACTTCACGTCACAACCTTGGTTAGGTTAGGCTGGGTAATGATACAGGTGCTTGAAAGCACACCATATCCTGACACTTTCACAACCTTATATAACAAAATCCCTCAATATGAAATAGCTAGATAGAATGAGGACGGCACTGTTTTATCTTCCACCTTCTACAGTGGCCATCTCTGTCCAGTTCCTTTTCTGTTTTGAAATCTGTCAGGACGGGACTAGGATGTTTCACATTGGTGGGAGATGTAGAACTGTGAGAGCGGCAAAGGATTGAACTGTTAGCTCTGATGTGCTAGGTTTTCACCTGGGACAGCTCACAAATATCCTCAACTGGCTTCTCTCCATCACGTGACTTTTTTCGTTTCTTGTTACCTGGATACAAAAAAAACAACAACCCACACAGTTAATTCCTGTGCTTTTAAAATGAAAGGTTAAAAAATAGATTGCGTATATGTAATTGCTAAAAACTCAACTTCACACGACTATTGACAGCAGATCTCTAAATACCTCATTACGCATTCTAAAAATGCATGTGTAAGGCGTGAGTCACGTCTGAGCATGAGTATGTCATGTTTGATAAAGCAATGTGTGGGCTGCAGCAGAATGACAGAGTAAGTGTGGTTGCTAAGATACTACTGCCATCAGCAGTGGCCCTGTGCGTAAGTGCGTGTGTGTGTGTGTGTGTGTGTGTGTGTGTGAGAGAGAGAGAAAATAATTACTTAGTTTGCGTAGCAGCTTCTTGCCCAGGTTATCATCTGATCCATTCAGAGAGTGAGAGCTGATCAACTGAGATGAAGACAGGCCTGTTTCTTTCGGTACAGCAGCAGTTTCTAGGCAGAGAGACACGATATAATAGCAGTGGGAGAGATCCAATTCTATTTAAGTCTATTTTATTCACTCTATGTCTCCACTTACACACTTTGATTTCGTAATCCCTGATTTAGTATCTCCTACTAACCCCCAGCCACAACATGCACTGCTAAGATGACTTGTGGTGTGTCTGGTGTCTGCATTCCAGCATAGGTCATATAAACAGAGCCTGGAAGCCATGAATCTCCCTCTCCAGGAGCATGTCAAACAATCTCTCCAGTGTTTGACAGTTTCAGTGCATTTACTTATGTCATGGCCGATAACTAGGACTAAATCTCAAGTGCATCCGGTGACTGCTATCACTGGTGTATTAAAATTTTCTTTAATTGTGAGTAGATATCTTTTCTGAGAAAGGCTGAGAACTTTTCATGCACTATGGCTACTGATAAGACATCTGCTCAAAGGGAAATCATCAGGCCCTGTGGCATCTTAATTTGTAAATGAGAGTAAAAATTAATACCACTAATCACTAACATTTGCCTAATTCAATCACACAATAAACAACAAGCACAATAATCCGTACCTTCAAGTGTTCGAGGTTAGGCAATATGATTCGAGATTGTAACTTTGTGGGGAAAAATGAAGAGGAGCTGCCCTTAAATTTTTTGAATTAAATTAAATGTAATTTTCACGCAGTAACTTTGCTTTCAGATTGATTTGGACGGTCTTCTCTTACTTCCTAGAGTAGCGGGCAATCACATAAAGTGTCAGAGAGAAAAAAATACGGCATGTTTATGTATATATGGTAAAGATAGATTTACTCACCAGTTCCCTCTTTTTCCTCTAGACACGTTCGAATGTACGGGATCTCATCCATGCGCAAGAACACAGAGTCACTGGGGCTTTTCTGACCATCTGATTTACTACCTATAGGAGGAGGAGGAGAGTGGCTTAGCACATTCTTCTAGTTAAGCATAAAATCTTACAGTATGAAATCTGACATAAGTGCCTAATGAACATTTAGTGTAAGATAATGCTTATGTAATATAGCAAGCTTCATGCGCATAATTAATGAGAGTTGTTATCAATTGATAATTAAATTACTTTGGTACTATAAACATCTTAGGCTTAGTAGGGGGTTAATTTGTTATACCAGTTGCTCTGGTATAAAGTGTCAGCTTTCAGAAACAATTTTAGATTAAGAATTGATATGCTTTACACCTCATTATCTAAAAAAATATTCAGGAAATGAATTAGGAAAGCAGTTGCACTTACGGACGATGCGATTCTTCTCGTTGAGCATCGATGTGCTGTGAGGGTGTCTGAAGTGGTGTGTGTGGTGGTGTGAACGGGGAAGAGGTAGCGCAATGCTGTTAGAACGTGTTTCTGGAATCGTGGTCCTTTCTCCTCCGGGCTGGGTTTCTGCATCAGGGGTCTGAGGAGAGCTGTCCATCCGTGTGGCTGTCAGAGCATTCTGGTAGTGGTTACGTGTGACCTAAATAAGATTAATAGAAACTCATATTTACAGAAGCAGTGAAGCAATGCACTAAATGCAATGCCAATGCGATGTTTATAATTTTTCAGTCATTGTACTTCTGTATCAGTGGGCAAATACAAAAATGCCTGTGTGTGTGTATTTGAGTGGTAACCTTAATGATCTGCAGGTCAGTGAGCTGCCGAACAGAATAGTCTGGTAGGTAAGCTCCTCCACCTATGCTAAGTTGACTTGGACTTCCCGCATGGATGGTGGTGTCCGAATGATTTAGTCCACTGCTCCGTGATGGTGACCTGTGAACTAAATAAGATACCACCAGTCACTTTTCTGCTTGTGTTGACTTTTGACAAGTACAGCATATTTAACAATCTCACTTCTCTCACAAATGAATGGCAATATGTTTTATGTAAACAAAAGTCACAAATGACAAGTTTCAAGCTTTCACCTTACACTATCCCTACACACACAAACACACATACACATTAACTTCTTCATCAATTTGAGCTACAGTAGCTTGTCTGTGGGATCAGACCACAAGGCCAGCCTTTGCTCCCCATGTGCATCAATGAGCCTTGGCCACCCATGAGCCTGTCTCCGGTTTACCACTGTTCCTTCCTTGGACCACTCCTTCTCATAGTTTTAATAGATACTGACCTTTGCAGAACCGGTAACACCACACAAGAGCTGCAGTTTTGGAGATGCTCTGTCGAATTCGTCTAGCCTTCACACTTTGGTCGTTTTCAAACTCACTCAAATCCTTACACTTGCCAAGATTTCCTGCTTCTAAAACATCAACTTTGAGGACAAAATGTTCACTTGCTGCCTAATATATTCCACCCACTAACAGGTGCCATGATGACGACATAATCAGTGTTATTCAGTGTTATTATGCAGAGGATTGGCTTCTTCATGCATGCAGTTTAAATCTATGTAGAAAAAGCTTGTGCTTATTGCATTCAGCCTGTAGGAGCGAATTAAATAACTTAATGAGAATAGCTTTTTTTATTTATTTTTATTAACGTTACATTACTGTGTGCCATTTTTTCCTGAGCTGACCTCTTACTTTAATTACTCCAGTGTTCTCCCATGAGATTAACACACGTAGATCTAGTTTTATGTATGGCACATCACTTCTGCTTTAGTTTACAGGCCAAGATCTCCACTACTAATACTAATACTACTAATGCTAATCATTATTATTATTATTATTATTATTATTATTATTATTATATTTTTCATAATTCATTTATACTTTAATTAAGGAAGGTAGGATTTAAATATTACAAAGTATTACAAAATTATGTGATCATGGGCTAATAAACAGAGCTCACCTGTAGGTAGCACAGCCATGATTGCAGGCATGCCATAGTAAGTGAAAGGACCATTTTCAAACCTCAATGCTTCTTTTCCAATCTCTACCTCCACTCGACCCTGGAGCAACAGAACACCAGAACTCTTTTAAATCCAGATCAAGCATTATATTTTTTTAACACAATATTACCTCTCCAACAGACTTTTTAGAAAGATAATATTCTCATTTTGTAATCATGTAAAACAATATAAGTATAGTGACTAAGACTTCTGATAGTCACGCTGTATAATCATAAATACCATAATGTGAGAACAGACATGGGGACTAGATATCAATGTATTTCTTCCTCTTTCTCGATTGCACAAACGTCAATATCATTTTACATGACATGCATAAACCTTTTTATTTTTATTTTTTAAGAATTGTTTACTAATCATGCTCTCAATAAATAATTTTAGATTTTTCTTAACAATGTTCTGTCTTATGTGAAGTGGCCTAAGATAAACTATCAGGTCTTGCCTAAGTTGAATTCTAAAAAACAAACAAATAAACAAAAGAAAATAACTAAATGTTACTTTCCAATCAAAATTGACAAAAAATATTGTTTTCAAAATGTCAGTTACTCTATATTAAATTCTTGTTTAAAGAATTGTATAAAACAATATCACACTTACAATGATGCAATTATACTGAAAAATTGCATGCTTGTATTTACCATAGCTTTTTTTATTTTATTTACGTGCCCAGCTTAATCAATACTGTGCCGAAATTCTCATCTGAGCAGTATAATAAGACATATATAAAAATAATTTTATGGCCATATTTATTATTTATATTTGTAATTTACTGCAGTTTAAATTAAATGCAAATATAATCAATAAATAGCCATTGCAAATAGACAGTCTGGGTGGTGTTGCCTCTTAGTGGAATAAGAATGCAATCTTCAACTGTTGTTGTTGTTGTTTCTTTTTTCTTTGTTTGTTTATTTCTTCCTGTTTTAACCTTTAAGTGAATCCAGAGTTTAAAATCATATAACTTCAACTGTAATTATGATAAGAGTATAAGAGAAGCTTAAAAGTAAAAAATGTTATACAACAGTTATTTCCACTAATTTGAATAAATAAGAGTATTCCAGGAATGCGATATGTAGTATTTAAAGCACTGGTATCTTTCACTGTGTTTGCTTGTCTGTGTTTGTTTAGCAGTTCCGATCCTAGCAAGAGCTTTTCTACACTTACTACCAACATGCAATACACAATTCAGCTGTAGATTCTTTGGGAACTGATTTTGTTGGAGAAAAACAAAACATAAACATTGTGGTAAAAATTAGTTACTCAATAATTTGATAACTTTAATATAATTCAATAGAATTTTGTCTTTAAAGAATTATTGTATAATAGAAATATCACACCTGCAAGTTTGCTGTTGTACTGAATTTTTCATAATTTTCTTCATAAATATTTCTTGCTGGTCCAATATTGCTCAAATGTTAGACTTTTACCAGGTTATTCCCTTACATAGTTATATTTACCTGCAAAATCAGCACGAAGTAATCCACAGGTTTGTTGCGCTGGTAAAGGTAGTGCTTTGGGGATTTCTTTTTCTTCTCATCAAATTTCAGCTCCTGTACAACACTTGGATGCTTAATGAGACGCAGTAAGATCTTCTCTGAGATGTAAGTAGGCTTAAAAGGCTCCACTTCTGAATGGAAACAGTAAAAAAAGTTCAAAGTAAAAAGGAAAAGGTTAGAAAAACTTAAAAAGTACTTTGTGTGCAAATGTATATAAACTTTTCAATATCTAAGTGCATAAAATGTTCTTAAAATTTTCTCTTATAATGCTGTATCTTTAGGAAGGTACCGGTAGCCAGGAAGCGATGTGTAGCTAACAGCAGTTGAGGGGAAACCTTCACCCTCATCTCACTCTCAGAAAGTTTAAAAATTGAGAAATCTTGCTGTTTCCGCTCATGGTGAGACACACGCCTTTTAGTTCGGTTATCGGCTACAAAGACACAGAAAGGCACTGAGGAAAACTTTCATTTCAAATATAAAGGAGAAGAGAAGAGACAGAGGAAGAGACAAAAGTCACTTGAACTTATAAAACAAGTCATTGTTTGGAGCATATAAATGTTTCATGATCGAACAAAATATGTATTGGTGTATGTCTGATTCAATATATGCTTTTCTGTTCCATTCATTTGAACTCTGTTTATACATGGAAAAGTAAATAAATATATTGGGGCACAGTTTAAGTGCAACAAATGGCACAAATCTCATATGTGCACAAACTAAACCGCCTGGCTGCTTATTTACATGAATGAAAAAATGAACTGATGTCTAGTGTGAACTGGATGGATATGATATACGCAGCAAACATTAAATGTACCAGACAAGCATGGTACGGAGGTACCGTACAGAAATGCCCATGCTTACCATTCATATTTTCATCCATTTGATCAAAACAAAAATAAAATAGCAGTAACTATATGGCAAAATATAAACATCAAACATATCTAGCATACAGCATAAAAATCAGACACAGAAGATATTTATTCTTGATGTAGTCTTTCATGCTCAGTATAAGACACTATCCAGGCCATCAGAAAAAACAGCTCTCTTCCCTTTGTACATATTAGACACTGCAGTCCAGACTTTAATGAGCCTCGCATTTAAATATCTTCATAGCTATCAAAGCTTCACAAAATCAAATCTCCCAATGCAGAAAGCTTTTACCTTCTTTTATTTTGTACTGGAACAAGGACACCTATAACAAGACTGAACTCATAACCACAGCAAAAGATACACAAACGCTGTTGCTTGTTTTACCATCCTTGTAAGTACTTTACACCCAGATAATTATTAATGCAGTTAATACTATGCCCATAACCAGATAAATAATAGATTGATATTCTATAAAGCAAAAGACATTCAGCAAAACAGCAAAACAGTCAAAACTGGTAAAAACCTAAGTACCTAAGTTATAAAAACATACCACAACATTTCGCTTCTGTGTTTATTTTTGCCTTTTTCTGTTTGTTTTTTTTCCTGTTCCTTACATCTTTTGCACTTCTTCTGTCGTGTCGAGTGTTTTTTTTTTATTTGAGAAAGCATAACACTTACTGTACAAGTCCGTCTCATCCACAATTTCTGACTTAATAATCTCCTCAATTACATCTTCCAAGGTGACAATTCCCATAACCTCATAGAAAGGGTCCCCTTCCCCCTCATTGTTGACTCGTTGCACTATTGCCAAGTGGCTTTTCCCTGTAAAGGAGGATAATGAATAAAATGGTTAATGTTACGATGTCACAGCCAAAACTTTAGAGGAATTGCAAAACATTTTTCCTGTGTATATAAGCATGTATAATAAATCATTCTTGTTAAATTGTATTAATTGTATTAATCCCAGACCTATATAAAACTAAAAAAATCTATATTTAAATTATTTAGATTTGGATGATGGGAATTAAGCAGCTTGAGTGCTGATTTTCAAAGATTTAGATTGGTCCTTACATAAGCATTAATAAAGAATTATGCAGTGGGGTTTGGAAAGCCTGTCTCTACTGACAAATCTAACCAGACCAGACCAGACCACAAAAACCCTTCCAGCAAAAAACAAAAACAAAAAACCCCCAAAGAATCTGCTATTTTAATGTGCACTTAGCTGTCAGAACTAATTACTAGCTTCCCTGAAAACTCATGAGTGTCAACGCAGGACTGTCAGCACAGTATTGTAACCTTATCAAAGTCATTTGAGGGTACATACATTGAATCACTTAACTCCAGTGGGAGTCTGGAATGCATCAAATGTCCAGATATGGAATATTAATTCACACAGAGAGGATAATAAAATACAATCCACTCACTTTCACTTCAGAGCAGAAGATGGCACCTCAATCTGCCCAAATTATTGAGTTTAAATGGAACAGTTCCCATATTTGTAACTGAAGGTCAGACTGACCGATGCAGAGAGTTTTTTTGGATTCAGGTAAAAGAACACATACGGCACTGCTCAAGCCTTCAGCCTTGAGCTAATTCAGGGAGCTGCATTACATCACTGCATGATTATATAATACATGCATACACAGCAACACACACATGCAAGAACACCCCACGGGACATCCACATGAAAGTCCCTGTGATTCCCTTTGTTGTTGTGCCAGCCAATGAGCTCTATAAGGCTAGCAGCACCAGAAGTGCATTTTGATGTTAGATGCATATTAGATGCATCATCATAATATAAATGACAGACTGTGTAGTAATAGAAAAATGAAAACTGGTTAATAAAAATACCTTTTCACAAAATATGAGAAAACTCAGCTACAGATGACGTCAAATAATATGCCATATTGTGCCAAGTATTATGTATGGTTTTGCTTTTTTGTCCTGGCACCATGTGCAAAAGCCACTTCTGATTTCATTTCACCATATTAATCAACATCGTTTATGATAATAAAGATCACTGGCCCAGGAAGCAATTCTTGGACCCGTTACATAACATTTGAGACATCTGGAATTTCTTTTGAAAATGTCTGATTGCACTTAAGAAGAAGTGAACTGAATCTTTAACTAGTGGAAAAAGCATATAATTATAATTATTTACTGTCTCTTTTATTGGCTAAATGCTGCCAGATTCCAGTACTAATATAAAACTGGCTATAAACTCTTTGTGACCTGTAACTTGCCTTGCAAATGGCCTTTATAAATTTCCTGCTTCAGTGGCGCTGATCACTGAAATAGCTTCAAAGCAAACCTACTTAAATCCCTTTGACATACTGCATGACATCCAATGGTATGATACATTTACAGATGTATTTTGCCTTAGTATATACCTGCATTTCAAATTTGCTAATGAAGGAAATATTTTAAATGCTTACAATTTCACTACAAGGCAATGCTACAACAGGTGCTGCTCCCATTAGATATTTATTACTTGAAAATTTTGATGGGTATAATTATACATTGATATATGGTAAAAGTGAACCTACCAAAATTCTATTTATTTATTTACTTACTTAAATGCATGAAGCAATGGCATTTCATTGCCAGAATAATAAAGGACCCACTTACAAAACACACATCAGCAGGAAGGATGGATAATCTTGTTTACTATATTAAACATTCATATTAAAAATGGTGACACCAGTGCATCAAGTAATTTCATTAAAAAAATTACTTACCTTTTTTGTCATCCCAGTGATTTTTAAATGATTATCACTTTCAAATTACTAATGGCAACCACACGTAGCTTGATTCATGGATAAACTCCTACACATGGTCAGAATTATGTGTATATATATATATATATATATATATATATATATATATATATATATATATATATATATATATATATATATATATATATATATATAATGAATGTTTATTTAGAGGTCTCTGTGGTATTACAGACTCAGTAAATCGTAGAAGAGTAATAAAATAATGTGGGACACTTGTCTGCCAATTCAGCTGAATTGGAATTTCTACCAAAATTGCTGGCTATATATTAAAGCCACAAGGCAACAGATAAATCTCCACATTTGGCAGCAATAACACACTTTATGAAACCTCACAAATCTAGATCTTCAATATTCCAAAATCCACATTGACAAAAGGGATTTGAAATAGACACAGAAAACATTACACTGCATAAATCAATGAATTATATTAACAGTCTTTACTGATTGATTCACTAGTCACAGAAAAAAAATTATTAACACAGAACTTCATGCCATTTGTACACATAATGAATATACAGGACAAAAATACTTACTGTAATTAAACCCATAGGCCCTAGTGGATTAAAATATTTAGGTAAAGAGTTCAGGAGAAAGCAGATCATTAAGTGTGCATGATACAAATGGTCACAAACAAAATATACTGATATATATATATATATATATATATATATATATATATATATATATATATATATATATATTAGAAAATGTTGATTACACATGAACTGATAGAATTAAATATCCATGCTTCCATCTGACTTCTTTACTTGGATTTGTAGATCACATGTGGACCTTATAGTCATAAAGTGGCTGTGTTACAACATTTGCAATAAATGCTTCTCTCATGCAGACATCTTTTACTTTAATTTAATTTCATTAAAATTAAGTTTATTTGACCAAAGTCATTCACATATTGGGCCACATTTACACCATTTAAACCACCATGAATCCTCTTCTCCAAACTGCTAGTCAATTTTAGCATTCTGAAGGTGTTTATGGTGTTACTTTAGTAAGTTTTGTAATATAAATGTTATAAATATTCATGTGTAAGTCTGTGTTTAACAGTGATGATCAACAAATACTGTAAAATCACATCAAAATGTATAGCATTTATCAGTGCTTGTCTCAGTTAGAGGGGCATAAGCTCTAGCTTGCTTTTGAAGCCATACTTTCCTAACCAAAAGGAATCTGCTTGGGAGGGATGCAAAATCAATGAGATCGCAGACTCCTTCCTCACAGTCTTGAAGATAAAGTGGTGTCATGTGGTCACAGGGGGTGAAATGGGGATGCCAAGATATCAACAATAGGCCTCTGATTGTTTCCATTATGCATGGATTTTAGCAACTAGGCCACAGAGTCTGACTTGTGGTTCTGAGGTGGTGGTAAGACCTTGTTTCTCAAATATGTCTCAAACTGATGTTAAAAGTTGGCAGCCCTAGCCTGGTCAGCTGTACCTGTGGATTTGGCCCTTCAGAATCAAATGCAGATTTAGAATTTAGAAAGAGTGTCCTGGCAGCTCAGGAAATGTTCCAGACCACAAAAGGTGACTAGCCCTTGTATACTCTTAGCTAGAAGTAGATTCATGAAAAGTGGATACATAATCAATTAAACTGTTTGCATAGATTGATTGCTAAAAAAGTATTAAACTTTATTCAAGGGTCACAAAACATTGTTAGTTCCCCATTCTCATTATAGATGTATGTGGCAACTCTCTGATGGTTAATACGATTATTAAGAATGGAACATGCTGTAGTCCCTCCATCCATCACAATCTTTTGTTGCCCAGAATGATTGCCCAGTGCAATCTAAACCTGCCTTTTTTTGGCAAAACTACAGCAGAAAGATGGGCAATTGCTATGCTTTGGCATTAAACTAAGTGATTATATTTGTAGGAAAATAATTCAGGGTTGAATTTCTGGTTAAACCCAGGGTTTTTGTCCAATGTCATGTTTCTCAGTTTTATAAATAAGTTCAAACCAAGATGGCAAACCTGAAGTGTTTCTTGTTACACCCAGTACTGAGGTATTGTTCAGATTAAACCAAATAATGTTCAGCAACCAAATTATTGCGTCAACCAGTCTCAGAGGAAAGAGATGGGAACCCGGCTCTCAATGCCGCCTCCCCGGTGGCGTGAGCCCCAGATAATTGCCAGGGTTCCTTGTTATTTGGAAACCAGAAGCTACAGACAATAGTTTAATGAGGATGTTGCTGTATTCATAGGAAATGATGGTTGTGTGACATTTGCCATTTTTGCAAATAATACCTCATATATCAGTTTGTACCCTTTTATAAGCTTATGGCATTGCTATGCACATGTGCAAGATGGTGTACAGGTTATTAACACTACTCCTAACTGATAGCTGGTGTTCATAGAAACAAAGTTAGATAAATGAGTAGCATTTTGAAACACCAAACACACTTTACATCCACTTTCAATTGTATGAAGAGAATGACAAGAATTTGGCATGCTCCTACACGTGCTAATTATAGCTAGTTATTTTATTATTAAGTCTAAGAATGTCCAAAGACATTAAATAATATTTTTATTCAGAATATATATGTATATAGTTTTTGGCACTACCTTTAGGTTGTTATTAACAAATTTGAAATATTAATAATGTGTTTCTTTTCATATAAGCTCTGTATTGCTGCTAGAAATAGATTTGATTTGCGTTGACATCTGGCATAAATTCATGCACTGGGGTTTAGAACTGCGAAATAGCATTCACTCGTTATTACATAACACTGGCTTATACAGATTGCCAGCATCCACTGTGCAGAAATTATTTCAATTCTGTTTTGAGAAACTCAGTAGGCAGAAATGCAACAAAATTTAAAATCTAAGTATATATCAGCACATAGTTCCACATGCTAATAGACATTTTCCATTGGAATAAGACATTGGTATGCACAATGCATTTACCTGTCTGGGAAAATAAGTATAAAAATCAGATCTGCATTGCAGGGCACAGAATAAGCAGATATATCAGGGCAAATGAAACCTGCTGCACTGACCTTTCCCTCAATAAATGTCTCAGCTGTAGGCCATAAGGAATGAAATGCCAAGAGTTGTAATGAGGAAGACTTTGCCTCTTTGCCCCGGCATCAGTCTTTGAAGCCACTACCCCCCACCACTTCCACTAAATGTGTTAGAAGGGAAATCATGAAATATGCAAGATCAACCTTTTCTTCTGTCAGAGACAGGAGGGATGTAGTTTAGTGACATTATGCTTGGTGTTTGGTTATAGAGAAAGTTATTAGTAGTCTTTCATTGCAGTAAGTGCAGAATTAAGTGAATGATAAATTAAGCAAATGAAACTAAACATTATGTTTCCTCTCAACAGTGCACTTTAATTTACTTTCTCTTTCATTTTATAAAATCACTTCTATATAAAAAATAATGCTGAGCATCAGTCTTCAGCTAAAAGCAGCTCATATATACATCAAACTCATTTATCGTAATCATAAATGTAAAAATTATTCGGTCTTGCACATATTGTATTGTTTTGCCCAATTGACATTTTGTGTGACTGTAATTCATATAGATTTTTTATAGTAGTACATGCTGTAATCAGCATATTTGTGACACCTTGTTAGCAGCCCTGCTCAGATAAACCTCCAGTTAATTATTGCACACTTTTGATACGTACCTTTCTTGAATTGCTCCAGCATTGCATCAAGCTTGGTATCATTAAATACACAATGCAAAGGATGTTTGTAGAATTGCGTGATGGTTTTAAGTGAGGTACAGTCATCTGGGTCAACGAATGCCAGATCTTTAACAAACAGAATGTTTACAATGTTAGACCTCTCGTTCTCATAAACAGGGATGCGAGTATAACCGCTTTGCATGACGTCAGACATGGTGTAGAAATCCAGAATGGCATCAGAAGACAGCATGAAGCAGTCATTGAGAGGGGTCAGCACATCCTCGACTGTTTTGGTCCTAAGCTCCAGGGCTCCCTGGATGATGTTGAGTTCCTCTTTCACTAGGTCGTGATAGGGATCTGTGACGCGCAGCATCGCCAGTAACTTTTCACGAGTGTAAAAGTTACTTATTTCTTGATGCAACATGTTATCCAATAGTTTGCTAATCGGGTAGGTAATGGGAAAAGTGACCAGCATCAGCAGCTGAGTGAGCCAGATGGTTTTAGAAGCGATGGCTAGCCCGTGCCTGGAGGCGACGGAATGCGGTAGGATCTCCCCAACAAAAAAGATCAGAAAAGTGCAGGCGGCGGTGGATAGAGGCGTGACTCCAAGAATTTGGCACATCCAAACAACTAAAAATGTATTGGTGAGCACGTTGCACAACACCAAAGTGCAGAGCACGTAGTTACCGTGTTTGCGCACGGACTCGATCTTGCCCGCGTATTTCTGCTCCTTCTCTGTGCCACTGTTCTGGAGCACTTTTAGCTCCACAGGGTCGAGGGCGAGCATGCTTATAACGAGTCCACTGAAAAGTGTAGAAAGAGCCAACAACACCACAGAAAGGGTCGCCTGGAGCCACCCGTCAGCGTTTGGTGGCCTCTCGACCACCGCGAGCCAGAAGTCCCTGGACCTAAAGTGCTCCCACTTGGCCCCGTCAAAGGCGCACATGGAATAATATTTGACTTTCTCACCGCGCCGTAGGTCTTTGGCCAGCAGCTCAACGAGGATGGAGTTCTGGCTGGAGGCCGACTTGAACGAACCCAGCAGCTCTATGTCAGAAGTTCGCGCGCTTTCTTCTACACACAAGTTCCTCTTCGGGTGAGCTTGACCCTCTCGGCCCGGCTGCGGCTCTTCGACAAAAGCGATCCACGGCGCTGTGGCGGAATCCGCTCTGGAGCTCGCGTTCCGGTTCATCCTCTGCGGCGACGCTGCGTAGTACACCCGCAAGACGAAACGCGTTCCCTCGGTCGCCCTGAGCAGTCCGTTTTGCACAGACAGTGCCGGACTTGTGTCTTCTGGACGGACGCCTAACAGGCCGAAGGCGTGACCAGGAAGATGCGAGATGAGGAGAAGCAGCAACGGCAGCTGCCATGGTGCCGGGATGCAGAGCGGGAGGAGGAGAGCATCCGCAGCATCCGCAGCCATAATGCTGAGTGGCTTTGCAGAAGGACATTGGCGAGATGTGTCACGTGGCGAGACTCTCTCTCTCTCTCTCTCTCTCTCTCTCTCTCTCTCTCTCTTTCTCACACACACACACACACACACACACACACACACACACACACACATACACACACACACACACACACACACACACACACACACACACACACACACACACACACCAGCGCACATACGTTGGCATCAGTAAACTGCTGTTTTCTGTTCTGCAAGCAGCTTGAACTGTAGTACCTCAGCGGAAATTAAACACTAATTTTTTCACACTCGACTTTTACCCCACTGTGCATAATTATATTTAATTTTGTTTGAAAAACTGAATAAACCTTTTTCTGAATAAAAAATAAATAAATAGATTACTGGAGACAATAAAGCTAAAAAAAAAATAAAAAACAGATCTGCTTTGTAACATAGCTATTCAGGAACAGGATTTCACAGGAATAATGGCCTGACATTAGGGATGTTTAAAATATCGTAAAAAAATGCAGATACGATGTATAATTTATTTGGAAGTAAAAAATTCGCAGTGCTTAGAGAGTATATGATCTATGTGTCCACAAGATGGCGGTATTGCATCAATCCACACTGGAACTGTGATTGTAAAGGCAGAAGGTTTGAAAGTTCGGCATCAGTCAGTCCAAATCCCAGCTAAACACACACACAAATAAAATGCTGTAGCTTTTGTTTTATATGAGCAACAAAAAAGTTGCTCTAGGGTTCTTCGGGTATTTAATGGTTCTTGCTCTTTAAACAGCTACTGCATGGGACATTTTACTAAAAGAAATATAGTTTATATAGTTTAGTGGTTCTTTAACGCCGACAAGTCACAACTGTATATTATCTGTATATTAAACATACATTTCCTAAAAGTAAATTACAATTTGATTCGATTTTTGATGCATTTTTACACGGAACATATTAGTATAATGTAACCTGTATGAAGAGTCATATCCAATAATTAAGAACGTTGTATTAGAAAAATTGTAATGGAGTTGTTTCTTCATAGAGTATATATACGTATATATTATAGAGTATATAACAGGAACATAATAATCAGTTATTTCTGAGATGATCACTTGATCAAAGCATCTTAGTAGTGAAATCATACGCATCTTATGAATACGTTTTTTAAAAACATTGAATACAGAGACTAATTCTTCAGATATTAAGTAATATGTTAATAAAGGGCATAATGAAGGGAGGAAATGCAGAAGTCTTCTAAACGTGTTGGAACAGGCGGTGAACGCTAAACCTGCTCGTGGGAAACCAACTGTTCATATTTGGACTGTAATGAATAAAGAAGAAAAAAAACATTAATAATGTGTAGTCTACAGGTTCAGCTCTTCTGCTCAGTATCTTTGCCACGTAGTAAATCAGAGAAACAATCCGGGTGAAGACTCCGCTTTCCGGAGCGGTTCGGCGCGCCGTCGGCGGTAATCGGGGAGGCTGCGTTGTGAGGCCTCGGATTTCTACTTCTAAAAGTGTGTGTTTTTCTGCGGTGCCTGCATGGGCCTGTGTCTGATCGGTTTCCTCTCTAGGCCTTTGAAAAACTTTGACGTTTCAGAGCAGCCGTGAATGGAGTTCCTCTGGACAGGGGAACCGATAGAACATCTTGAAAATGGCTAAAAACCTCGCCACCCACTTTAACCAACGATATCGATATCCACCGACAGATAGACAGCGTGGCAAATAGAATAGAAACTCTGATACTCGACGATTATTCCATTATCCACGTGTCAGATGGTACAGTGATTCAGATTAACAGGCAGTTAAACAAATGTTTATAATGATCTGTTTAATATTGTGTAGTATATTATTTACACAGGAAACCACCTGATCGATTCGACGACAACAACAACGACGACTACTACTGCGACCAATAATAATAATAATAATAATAATAATAATAATAATAATAATAATAATAATAATAATAATAATAATAATAATAATAATACGTTGCTTGTGATTTCTTTTTAATTTGATGTTATCCTTAAAGAAAAAAAAATAAACATATTATGAAAAGTAGATAATGCATATTGGCAATATAAGTGAGGCATTGTTTTCATGTAAATCAGTCGCTAGCCCCGCCCCTCTATATTATTATAATTTTTATTGTTATTATTGATATTATTTTTATTATTATAATTATTAATTGTAACTATTTCAGATATTGTAGTGCTTATAAACACACATGATTATAACACGCAGTGAATCAACGGCACTTAAACAAATGAATGTTTTAGACTTGCAATTAAAAAATGAATTCTCTATGCGATGAAAGAAAGCCTAAATAAATAAAATGTTTACGAAATAATCGACTTTATTTATTATGTATCTAATCGCATCTGCACATGAATAAAAAAATACACCACCGGAACTAAATGTAACTCGTCCCACACTTCAGTATGAAAGTTAAAGTAAGATAATAATCGTAAAACATTTTTCTAAATGTTAATTCTAACTTTTTACAGGCATAAAAAGCCGTGTCTCCTGAGTGCTACAGCAGCAAAACATTTCTGCTTTAGACCTACATAACATTATTATTATTATTATTATTATTATTATTATTATTATTATTATTATTATTATTATTATTGTTATTATTGTTGTTGTTGTTGTTATTATTATTGTTGTTATTATTATTAATAACAATAATCATAATTATTATAAGTAATAGTAGTAGGAGTAAAAGTAGTCAATATAATATGTAAATATTATAATAGGGGTACACGATTTGACAAAGTATGAAACAAGAAAGAAAGAAAGAAAGAAAGAAAGAAAGAAAGAAAGAAAGAAAGAAAGAAAGAAAGAAAGAAAGAAAGAAAGAAAGAATTTTTAAGCATTTTGCGTATATAAACAATAAAACAGAAGGTTATGAGGGAAGAAATGTAAAAATGATTGGACCTCACTGAAGATAACCCGTAATGATTTAACTACAAGATTAAACTGTATAAACGTAAATGTTGTTTTTATTTAATTAAAACAGATCGTAATTTAATTACATGTAATTAATTTAACTTCACTGTGAATATAATTTACTTTAAATTGAATATTTTAACTAAACTTTTTTAACGGACCAACTGCATTAAAACTGTGTCGATATTCAATTGCGTTACAATGAATGATATGACTGATGATTTAGGCTGGTGTAAAATAAATAGAAATAAAGCGTCACTAAGAGACTAATACGTATGTTTTATATAATAATCTATAAACTGTAAAAAAAAAAAAAACTACCCACGTTAGCCGAGAGTTTTCATAGTTAGTCGCTGAGTCAGCGTTTTATACAGTGAATGAGCTTTAGAGGTAAACAAAAAATATAATAATATATTGAATATATAAAAACAATTGTGCTCTAATTTGGTTTAGAATTTAGCCGCATGCTTTCATATGAAGGGCCTAAAAGTAACCATGCTGTAATTTATACATTTGAAGTATATTAAGTAAACGAGTATCATAAAAGATGTGGATTTCTATGCGCTTTGTTGTTAATGTAGAATAACAGTAGCCGCTGAGACTCTTCTCTCCTCACTATCTTTTAGTTTATTGGAGGCCACTTAGTGGAGGCCGAGCAGCTTAAACACTTATTTTACTTCATATTTCTGACTAGATTTAACTTTGTTTCCCTTTTGAAATGAAGAATGCAGGAATGTTGATGAAGGCTATTGAATAAGGCTAGTCTATATTGCTAAATGACCAGTTAATATCAGTAATCGTAATTATTTTGATTATATTTAGAAAGCAACTAAACTGAACTATTGTACATTACGAATCATTTATTATGCTGCCATTAGACTACGTTTTGTCTATTCGGTCAGGAAGTTAATACTCAAGTACTATCCTTCTTCTACATTATTATTATTATTATTATTATTATTATTATTATTATTATTATTATTTTTATTATTATTATTATTATTATTATTAGTAGTAGTAGTAGTAGTAGTAGTAGTAGTAGTAGTAGTAGTTTGTTGTTGTTACATTATCTCATTATTTAGCCAGAAACAGAGAAAACGGCAGATCAGTTTACTTTTTTATAATATGAATTGTTGGCAGACTATAATATTTGATGTCACTTTCATTTCAGATAAGAGTCTAATGTGTTTAAACTTCATTCATTTCGATAGGATTGATTTAGGAAACCGAGCTAAGAACATCAAAAAAGAACGTTTTAAAAATTATTATTTTTTCGTCTGTCTGTCTGTCTGTCTGTCTGTCTGTCTGTCTGTCTGTCTGTCTGTCTGTCTGTCTGTCTGTCTGTCTATCTATCTATCTATCTATCTATCTATCTATCTATCTATCTATCTATCTATCTATCTATCTATCTATCTATCTATCTATCTATCTATCTATCTATCTATCTATCTATCTGTTTGTTTTGCTTGGTTTACATGTGCTATTCGCCACCTTTGCAAAGACAATCAACAAACCTAAAATAGAACTTTAAATAAGTCTTAAACCAAAGTTTTCCTTATTTTTTTCTCTCTTTTTAAGCTAACTTAAAAAATTACTCACAGGCCATCAGAACGAGGAAATATCCTTTATTCTGATTCTGTATTGCTTCCAAGCAGGTTATTAACATCAGGCGAATGTTTATCCGTCACTTAGCGTAATTGATGCAAATCTCTTTTGCGTTCGAAAAATCACTTCCTAAGCAGTTCGGTACATTCTGAAGCTCCTTACCTTCACTGTGTGTGTGTGTGTGTGTGTGTGTGTGTAGTGAAGGGGCGGTGCTGCCTCCGGCCCCCGTTAACGGAGAGGCTGGGATTGTGGCCCCGGGGCGGATACGGCAGCTCGATCTTAACAAACAGCGCAGAACAGGGGGGTGGTGGTGGAGGGGAGAGCAGATTACAGGACTACAGAAAACAAACACTCACTTGAAGAGGGTGGACGACAGCACTTAAGGTGATTTTAATCACGTTATTTTTTCATAAGCTTGCTCAGCAGGGTCTCCTCCAAACTCGCAGCGCGCTCTGCTCCGCAGCTTTGTGGACAGAAGAAGATGCCTGGGCTGTTCTTCTCTCAGATGTTCTGCTTGGCTGTGTGCTGGACTTTTCTAATCCAGTCTCCGTTTTCTTCCGCCAAAACTGCGTACCGGCGACACGTGGCCGCTGATAAGAGGCAACATTTTCTGGACAGAATGTTGATTTTACTGGACGTTAACACGCGAAACCCGGTGCGGGTTCTGAATGACAACTTCTTGTCTCTGCAAGTCGACCCTTCTATCCTGAAGAACGGCTGGTTAGACTTCTTAAGGTATCCGATTTTCACCACTTTGCATTCACACCATAAGATGAACCATTACACCTCTGTTCTAATGCACGCTTTGTTGTTGTTGTTGTTGTTGTTGTTGTTGTTGTTGTTATTAAAAAAAATCATATAGATAATACTTATATATAGGCACCACATCAATCAGAGATCGAATAACATAACACGGTGTAAAGGATCTGACCTGAATGGATTATTAAACTTTTCTGTTGATTTTGTGAATGTGGAGGCAAAACATCTGCAGTACATCCTCTCACTAAATCAGCCTACTTCATGTTTGATATCAGTTATAATTGAATATAATTATAATCATCAAAATAATTAAACAGCAGTTAAGCTTCCAGTAACTTCAGGAGTCTGGCCTCTCATCTTCTCTATCCTGTCTCAGTCTCATCTAGTCAAATCGACTTTATTCCACCAGGCTCAGATGAGACATTGGTCATGAGTTTTGAGAAGAGCTGGCAGGAGCTGGCAGGTGTCGAATAATCGTGTGTGATAAAACACGTCTCATTTCAGATGCGCTATAAGCGAGGATCTCGGTGATGTATGTACTTATCACTGCGATGCTGTGTGATGTTTAGGCCACAGCCTTGACCTGGGAGTAAACTGACGATTTAGCCGCTCTCAAATACTCATTAATGAATACATAGTTGTAAAATGATTATTATTATTTCTAGCTTTGGGAAAACATTGGGGATTTCGAAAAACACCACGATTTATAACGGAAACTAAGGTGTGCGATTAATGGGTGAATACATCATCTTGATAAATCTTCCCATATACCCTATAGCACGTTTCCCTTACAAACATAAAGTACAATAAGAGAATATTTCTTTCGGGTACGTGTGTGCGTACTGACGCGGATTATGTTTTACTGAGAAATAATTGTGACCCAAACGGTTATAATCTGTGCGCAAAATCAGCAACTCATTTGTGTGAGCGTGCGGCATGGTAAATATAAAAATAAAAATACAAAATAACCCACAACAAAAGTTATTATTATTATTATTATTATTATTATTATTATTATTATTATTATTATTATTATTATTATTATTATTATTATCATTATTATTATTATTATCATTATTATTATTATTATTAATATTAATAATAAATAGTTAATTATCATATTAACCTAAAAGATACCGTCCCGTTAAATTCGATTTTCTTTATATTTTTGTATAATAATAAATTATTTTTGACTGTTTATTCATTTGTTTGTTTGTTTGTTTTCTTATAATGATATCAGGCACAAATATTATAGTAATAGTAATGTTCTTACTTTGAACGCAGTGGTCTCTCTTAAAAAGGTTTCATCGCAGACCCGTTTGATGTTTCAGAAACAGTAGGATCGGCATCAGTGCGACAGAATAATGATAATAATGATAATAATAATAATAATAATAATAATAATAATAATAATAATAATAATAATAATAATAATAATTGTTAAATAAATATTGAATTCAATTTAGACACATTCATATCACGTTATTATACAATAATTAACATATTGTAAAATTATAATAAAGAAAATATAATTTATGTCTGATGAATTTTATTTGGCTATTTAGCGATTATTTAATTAAAAAGTTTTATTTTTGTCGATGTACCTCTTGTTTTCCAGTCATAATCCTTAACGTCTCCTGATTATTCATCAAAAGTGCACAGCTTGTAATTTCTTTCCAAGAAACTTAATTAAATATCTTCATTACATTTGCCTAACTACACTTAAAAATTGAGGTTCAGAGTTGACTAACAACAAACAAAAACAAAAAAGAAAAACAACCCAGGTAAGCACATTGCTGTTTTAGCGTCATTACATGGGCGAAATGTTGCATTTGGGACTCATTTGAAATTTGTTTAGATTTTTTAAATCTCTGTGGTCTAGCACGTCTATGTAGGCCTATTTCTAAATGTCTGAGATAATGTGTTCCAAATTGTGACTTGAAATCAAGTGCAGGCTTCAATATTGCAAGAGGCAAATGGGGAAATTAGTGAATCAGTTCTGCACCAAATGTGAAGTTCAGTTATTCACTTGGGATCCTGTCTGGCTAAGAATAAAATAATTAAATAAATGCTTACCTACTTGTTGATCTATAATACTGATTCATAGCTCATTGGTAACATGTCTGACTTTAAGTAGTCTTTCTCTCTCTGTTTCTTCAGTTCCACGCGGTTAGTAACTTTGGCCAGAGGACTTTCTCCAGCTTATCTGAGGTTTGGGGGCAAAAGGACAGACTTTCTCCAGTTTCATAACCTGAAGAATTTAGCCAAGTTTAGAGGACCAGGACCAGACTATTACCTCAAGAATTATGAGGATGGTATGACAAAGTTTTTTCCAGTACAACAGTTTATACATAAAAATGAATTGCAGATGTTAATTTGCTTTAAACGTTTAAGCAGATGTTAATGTAGCAAACCATAATAGACAGCCACCTTTTGTGGTATAAATTAAAAAATTTATAGTTTAATGTAGCTATTTTTTCCTAATGGTCCCTTTGTCTGCTCAGACATAGTTCGAAGTGACATTGCCCTGGATAAACAGAAGGGCTGTAAGCTGGCCAGTCACCCTGACATGATGCTGGAGCTGCAGAGGGAGAAAGCAGCTCAGATGCAACAAGTTCTCCTGAAAGAGCAGCTCTCTAATCTTTACAGCGATGTCACAATAACAGGTAGGAGATCACAACAGCACATTGTGTATGTATGGAAAAACTAAATCGGTAATCCAGTAAGAGGGAGCAAAAATATGTGCTTATTCCCTCTGTTTAATGATTGCGTTTGAGTCACCTTAATTAAGCCTGTTCCAGCATGTGCAACTAGCCTAAACTGAGATTTTTCCCTCCTGGATAACTGTCATGGAGTTGGCTGCAGTGCTGCGCCTGTTTTGTTGTGGTTGTGTCTATGGCAGTAAGCAATGTGTTAGTGATATTATGTGAAGTAAAAAAAAAACTTTTAGGAGTGAAATTGAGATATCAGTGGCATGCAGTGGTAGATAACAAGTCTGTGGTAAAAATGTGACAATATAAATAATTTACAACTTTTGGTTTTGTCATCATTTTATATTTCAGGTAAAACATTAGGGTTTGCTTTCAATCATTAAAAAATCCTCATAAAAAAAGGCTTTTTTTTCAGTGCTTCACTGACCTGTGCTGCACACACACACATTGCTATTAAATGTGCATGTAATGTAACCTAAAAGCAAATAAATACAATATTCAGATTTAAGCAAAATATGTATAGATATTTGACTAGATTAATTCATTGTTTATTTTTATCTGACTGACTACCATGTTTTTATCATATATTTATTAAATTACAATTAGTTTTATGTAATTAGTTAAACTTGGGACAAATTCCATAGCTCTTTGATGAAAAAAACCCTCTGACCATGCCGGATGAGTAGCAAAACCACTGCATGATCAGGTTTTGTTATATTTTCAGTAAAGACATTTGTGGTCCTCATTAAAGCTTTGTAAAATATCCTGATCAGGCACAGAGTAGAGTGAAGGACAATAAAAATAGGTGAATGATTTCAAGAAAAAGCAAATTAAAGAAAATTTTTATATATTCTTTAAATAAAATATTATTACCAGCAGCAACATAAGCGAACCACAAAGAAACTGAAAGGTAACTTTTTTGCTGTTCCTGGTTCTTTATTATAATATATATATATATATATATATATATATATATATATATATATATATATATATATATATATATATATATATATATATATATATATATATATATATATATATTAATTATTATATTTTAATAATTACCACACACACACACACACACACACACACACACACACACACACACACACACACACACACACACACATACATGCTCCTAGTATGTTTTTATTGGATAGGATAAAATAGGATGTTTGTAGAGTTTGTAACTAGCAGGAGAAGCACTGCAGTTTCAAAAATGAACACAGCAGTGTTGAGAGTACAGAGAGACAGACAGGCCTGTTAACAATCAGAATGCCCCCTGTGCAGGAACTGGCAGGTGGGAGAAGTGGTAAAACAGCTCTCCTCCATCCTTTTCCACTCTCTGCATGTGACCCTTGCTGACCCTCTCTCATTATAGTGTGAACTGTACTAGGCGAGAAAGCACCCCTGCCAGTTAAAACAAACCGTGGTAAGACATGCCGAGGTCAAACTCTCACTTTTCTCTTTGTCATAGTTTAGTCCAGGTTAGTTAAAGCAAACCATCTGAAACAAGTCAAGGTCAGGGTCAGTAGGTGCTCTCAAGTTGCTGCAATTCAGAACTCAGACTTCAATCTTTCTCTGCAATCTTGCCTACATTTATTTTATTGTAGAGACACAGTGAAACCACAATTCATTAAAGACATAGCCTTGTGGATGACCCGATGCATTTTATATCTCATCTACTAGTTTCAAAATTCAGACAAATTATCTTGAAACATACAGAGTCTGAAAGCCTGTTATATGTCAGAGAAATATGTAGAGTTTAAAATCTTTCACAGCCCCTCATACTGGCTATTTAACACAGGTATAAATTTATAGCCACATTGTCTAGTTCAAATAGACAAGTAGACATATTACAAATCCATAAATCACCTATTCATACACGCTCAGTATGATTAATATCCACGATGTGTACTTGTGCATGAATCGTTTTCTTGGTTATTATACTCTGTTACACTCATTTAGTTAAACCTCAGGTGAAACACAAAAAAACACTGCTCTGGTGAGAAGACGGCTGGGGTTGTCATCCCAGCCTGTCTGAAACTAGAATTCTCTGATCTACCCAAAATCCTGGAGCCTATAAGGCATACTCTCATGAGAACAACATTTGTTAATAACATTGAGGCATTATATACCTTTTGCCTTTTTACTCTTAAATTAATTAGATCTCTTTTCTCTCATATTTACTGTTTGTTCACCCTCTTCGATTTTTACGATTACTCCCCAGTCGCTTCCTGTGCCCTTTTATGTTTCTTCTTTAAATGAATCAGAAATCTCACAAGGGACAATGACTGCTTAAATATATGTATTGTTAAGAGTTTGGTAATATTCAAAGCTGTTTCCTGCCTATAACACCACCACCCCACCAACACCATCCCCTCCCACACTAAAGACAAATGACAGGAAATTGTCCAGTGAGTGTAGTTTAGGCTTTAACTAAAGGTGCCCTTTAGCCCCTCATTTTCGTTGACAGCAGTAACTACTTGGGTTTTCATCTCATTAAAATACTCTTAAAGGAAGCTCTTGTGAAAACAGCATAGACAGTGCTTTCGGCTTTGCATGTTATCCAGGAATATTTTTTAAAATAAACCTCTTGTTTACACTGATCCTGAATTAGAAAAAAGTAGCATATTAGAATAGGATATTTTGCCTGACCAAAATTAAATAATTGGTATCTAGACATGTCAAAATGACGCTGTTCAGCATTGTTTTTTTTTAGCTTTTACGGGCCAAAATTTGAGTCGTATCAGGAGTGTTTGCCGCAGAGAGGAAATTTTATGTAAAAGATCGATGAAGTATTTTGACAGATAATGCATGACAGAAATTGCTTTTTTAGACTTCTCATGATATTGTCTGGGTGCTCATCAGTCTGCATGTAAAATACCCCAGAGTTTCATGTTTTGGTTCCCCTCCCCCCTGCTTCTCGCATTGGAGGGAGCATGTGTGCGTGCATTCAATGCAAACACAGCAAGAGCATGTAGCTCACTGAGCTAGTGATGGATCTGAGACTCCAGCAGATGTTGCTGCCTCAGAAGGGAAACATGACTTTTTTCAATTTCTAAGACGATAAGCAGATGAAGGTTCCTTTACAGCGACATATACATTAAACACACACACACACACACACACACACACACACACACACACACACACACACACACACACACACACACACACACACACATACACACACACACAGGGACAGATTCCTTGAAGTACAAACACATACATATACACACAGTGCATAATGGTTCTGTTTAAACTCTAAACTCGAAAGATAGAGAGAGAGAGAGAGAGAGAGAGAGAGAGAGAGAGAGAGAGAGAGAGAGAGAGAGAGAGAGAGAGAGAGAGAGCTAATGGTACATGTAACATGAACATTTACGCTTGCTCTAATCGCTTGAGATGTTTGGTTAAACAAAAGAATGAATCTATGAGACACTAATACTTGCAACACAATCTCCCCAGTATAAAATACGAGTTTGTCACTGTCAGGCCTTTATCCACTTCTAATGCGGTCATTTCAGTTATGACAAAGTCCTCTGAAAAATTAAAAAAAGAGGAACAAAGGTTCATTTATATTAAACTACATTTCTTGCTTTATTTAGAATGTATTTGTATTGTCTATGTAGAATTTTTTATGTCTCTTGAAAGTGTGTGTTGTTATACTATGTGTTCTTGGATACACTGAACCTACTGAACACCAACATAAACTCCTGGAATAGTGATTTTGTTCTACCCATGGCTCTCTCTTAATATTACATTTTTTCCCCCCTCATTGTGCCCAGAGAGATTTGTAAAATTTGGCTGCACATTTTTCAGTGTCAAATTCTCTGGTGCCAAGAACTTTGGAAAACCAGAGACTAATATAGAACATTGCAGTTATGTTTGACTTCCAAACTTTCTGTGTCAATAACTGTGAAAGTCGAAACGACAATATGCATAAATATAAATCTAATAGTTTTGTTCATTTCCAGAGTAAGTAGAGGGATCAAATCTATAATGAAATAATAGTATAAAACATTTTTAATTTTTCAAGACTGAATGAAAAATAAATAATTAATTGCTTTTTTCCCCCCTAAAATTTGTAATTAATACCAAAAACCACTTAACTGTTACAACTGTTTATACACTTTATATATTACTGGACATCATAGACAGCTAAATTAAACAGTCATATCCGCCCACTATTCTATTTATTACCATTTTGACTCGAGTCTCCTTCAGTGAACAGTTTAATGACCTCAACTATGGTGGAACTATAATGAATAAGCAATCAGTGTCAACAGATGAGGGTCATTCTCTGGATCCTCTCAAGGTTTTTTCCTCATTCCATCTCAGAGGTTTTTTCCTTCCCACAGTCTACGCTTGACTTGTTCATTAAAGATAAATTTGTAGGGACAAATTTATGTCACTGAAATGTATATTTAAAGTTTATTTATTTCAGTAAAGCTGCTTTGAGATAATGTCTAAATTTAACTCACTATCAACCACCCATTCTCTCAGGTTCCCTCAGCCACATAGTGATGCAGGCAGTTCACCTAGTTACCCAAATTAGCAGGAAATATTAAATAATTGTTTGGAGTAAAATACATTTATAAATATACAATTAAAAACAAGAGCCATAAAATCTATCTATCTATCTATCTATCTATCTATCTATCTATCTATCTATCTATCTATCTATCTATCTATCTATCTATCTATCTATCTATCTATCTATCTATCTATCTATCTGTCTGTCTGTCTGTCTGTCTGTCTGTCTGTCTGTCTGTCTGTCTGTCTGTCTGTCTGTCTGTCTGTCTGTCTGTCTGTCTGTCTGTCTGTCTGTTAACAGTTCTATAAGGTTTATTTTGGAAAAAACATTTTGTTTGGTTCTGCACAGAAACTTTAAAGGTTACAAGAGGGAAAATTAATTTTTAAACCATTTACTCATGCTCACAAAATTTACCTATGTGATTATTCTTAAGAAACCAAATTTCAGGCCAAATTTTAAGTGAGTAATTACTATGATACTACAAGCCATTTCTGCATTGGCAAGCTTTTTGGTCCTGAGGTAAAATTGCTTTCATTACTTAAAGACATTTTATTGTTGACACCCAAATTTAACACTTGTGCTGTCAGGAAAATGCATGTGCTTGTCCCAGGAATGTGGCAGTGTTTGCTTCTTTCAAAGAACTGGCAAGGAGTTGATTACATCATTAAAAAGCATTACAACCAGTTGTGGAGGGCATGCATGTGGTTGCAATGTGTCACGTGTAACCGTGATTATTTATATATAGCTATGGTCATTTCACCTGGCAACCCAAGTGATCAAGAGGTCCACATGGCTATATTACAACTGAATGAATTAAAAAAAAAAAAATAGCCGCTATAAAATCCATTCTGTGTTAAATTGGTTTAAGACAAACCTATACGTTTTTGCAAACTGTGGAATCAATGTCATACTTTTAAAGTAATTATCATATTTAATTCAGGCCTCATTGCAAGAAATCAAGTGAATCAAATGAACGCTCTATGTTTATATAGCCATAGATCACAGGCATGGCACCCAGCCTTCTTCCTCCAGACCACCCTGGTTTCCCATTTGCTACGGTCTCAGATGCTCTTTAATGTGCTCTCAGACATGGATCTTTGTGGGTGTAGAGCATCTTTTTCTGATTGGCTCTCTTACGCTAGATCATATTGGCTTTCCTTTGCTTCAGGAACAGATTTGTATATCACAGCTGCTGAAGCCATGGCTTGTATAGACGAAAAAACCCCAGAGGGCTAAAGTTCAGGCTGGTCCCTTTACTGTGGCAAGAAAATTAATAAATCTGCCTAAAACATTTAATTAACATAAGTCTTCCAGGTATCTTTATCTTGTGGAATGATCATTGTTCCCTTATTGTTTTAGATTTAGCTTTTTGGAGTCAAGCCTTAATGGGATGGACTCGATGGCTCAATGAGAAAAGTAACTCCATAATATCTTTCTAGTCTTTCCAATTGCACCAGAAGTTCAGGCCATGCATTCTTTTCTCTGCTATACATATTTTTAGCCAAGATAAAGTTATAGGACATTTACATCATGCACCCTGATTCAGAGTGGGCAAAGATATCTCAAATGTATAAATGTATTTTAAAATAAAATATCAAATACCTTAACTTTAGGTACATCAAAATAAACTACAAAATACAAAATAAACTACTGTAATTTTGCATTTTAAAAATACAAAAAATATTTTTGAAAAAGAAGCATGAAATTTCTTCGCAAACCTTTATCATCAACCATCACCATCAATTGGCCTATTTGATCTGTTCCTTCACCTTTACACTGACTCAGTTGACTAAGTAAACAATGTTTGATAGCAACAGCTTTTGCAGTCATGCAATAAATCTGACATATGCAACTAGTTAACAGATCAAATATTCTCATACATATCCCTGTGATATCCCAGATGAAGGTTAGTTTTAAAGTAACCAACAGTTTAACAGTTTGCGAATGACATAATTTTATCGTAATTTAGGTATTTGGTGTTTGGTATTAAAGAGCTACTGTGCATCAGCAACACTGACTCAATGACAAATAAGCCATTCATAAAAAGACACTGATAGCACCTGTATTCATAGCAACTAGTTTCTAACTAAATAATAATTTATTTGTTAATCTTAAATATAATAATATATTATCTGCCTGGCAGTCATTCAAGCAATTGCATGCAAAATCATGATCCTACTTAACAGCTGCTTCAATTAGTGTACAATTAGTATACAGCCTGCAAGTTTCTTGCCTTGAATACCTTCTTATATATGGATCAATTTTCTGTTCTCATCTCAACAAGTCTGGGCAAACCGCTGAGTAGGCACCAATCAGAAACCGCATTTTTATGATGTCATCATGTAAACTTCTTACAAAGTATTTTACAATATTTTCAAACAACAAAAATACAAAAAAAATTAAGTATTTTGATACAAAATATGAAGCTGTTTTCATCAACTCTGTCAAATACAAATGACAAAACCCTATTTTATATTTGAAATACGTATTTGAAATACATGCATCCCTGCATATAGAAGTGCTTGGGTGTTGACTTCTACAAAAGATCCCCATGCTTGTACAAATAGTTCAGGGTCTATCCAGTTAAAACTCTTTAAGAGATGATTTCATACAAGTTGGTGCAGAAACAAAAACAACTTAATAAGTTTTCATGTATGTGCTAGGGAAAGAGCTTTTCTTTGAAGACAACCAGTGGCTCAGCTGTTCTGTCAGTCAGGGGAAATACATTCCACCACATGTCTACAAATACACAGAAGTGTCTTGATGCATGTCTTTTTTTTCACCTTGGGGGATAGTGGGTCATGTCAAGCCATGCTAAAGGCTTGAAGGTGGATGTGATACAGAATGGGGTGTGATAATTGCCTTCAGGTAGGTAGTAGATGTGCTTGTAGGGGTTGGATAGTGTGCAGGGGCAGACCTGTCAAGAATAAGTTGCAGTAGTCCAATCTCGACATGACAAAGTACTGAACAAGTACCTGAGTGACCTCTGTGAGGACAATTGCTCTTTCATTTTTTGGCTTATGTGGAGGTGTTCAAAATTGGCAATATTTATTTTTGTTTGTTTATTATTTGACTTAGATTTATAACAGCAACATCAACAACAACAACAACAACAACAACAACAACAACAACAACAACAATAATAATAATAATAATAATAATAATAATAATAATAATAATAATAATAACAATATTAATAATAAATCTACTTACTATTTGTCATCGATAGGTCAGAAAAAGATTTGTAGAAAATATAATAATTAAAAAAAATGTTGTAAGAAGATGCTGAAAAGTGAGAGTGAGTATACTGAATAGCAAATTTAAGTTGGAGCCTATTAGAAATGACTGAACATTTACATATAGAAGCCTCAGAGAGAGATTTTAGGCTCTGACAGGGTGCTGTTATCCCTACAAACTAAATAAGTTGATGAAACTGCACATAAGAGAAAGCAATGTCTTAAATCCACAAGTGGCCATGAAGGTGTAATAAAATTTGCTGTGGTCTGGAGAGCATTAAAAGGAAAAGTAAAATTGAGTTTTCTGTGGTATGTTACAAAGACCCAGACTTGATTCAAGTGGTGGGTAGGGTGCCTTTCAATAACTTGGAAAGGGCCAGGGAGGGGGGATAACAAAAACTCTTTCCTGATCCTTCTTCGCCCTTAAATTGAGTGACAGGACCTGGCACTTCTAACCAAAGCCAGATGGGCTCATAGCACTGGATCTGTTTGGTCTGTTGTGCTGTCTGTTAGCTCTTTATCACTATTAACAAGCATTTGGTCTGTCATGTGGTTAATGTGGTTAGTGGAGTTTTCATTGCACATCCAAAGAAACAAAGAATGCTTCAAACAGCTTATGCAAATTTGTGCTTTAAATGTCCAGTCACATTTAACATAAAATGTTTACTGATAGTTATATTTTTTTGTGACAATTAGTGAAACATTTAAAATGTTAAGAAACATAAAAATATAAGTTTACTACTACTATTACTACTAACAACCATTAATAATAATAACAACAATAATAATAATAATAAGAAAAATAAGAATTAAGAAGGAGAAACAGAAAAAGAATTAATATTACACAATAATAATAGTATTAATAGTATAATAATTATTTTTGTAGACAGTGTTACCCAGAAACATATTCAGAAAGTGGATTATACAGGATTTGCCATTGTGATTTCTACCAGACTTCTACCACTTATGTATTTAACGAAATATTAGACAATGAGTTCTTACTTTATTTAGTTTATATTATATATTGTTTTATAACAACTAAGCTAAATATGTATATTAACTGAATATTTTGTAATTTTATTTTATTTTTACTAAATATAGAGTTCTATATTTTAAACTGAATGAAGCAGAAAAACTAATGGAATGGAAAGTGATTTATGCTGCTGTGGTTGGTTGACGTGTTAATTAGCCCATTCCCATGCAATTTTAGCAAACTGTGCATCCTTAGCGTATGGCAGACTTGCTGTCCTAACACGTGTTATCAGCACTTGCAGTAAAGCACAATGGACAGTTTTGCTGGAAATGCTTTGATGTGTGCTATAAAGACCCTAGGGGCAGCTCAGGTTAGTTCTGCTACTCTTAAACGCCCTGCTTCTTTAAAGTGACAAAATAATCATGGAGCAATTACAGCATTAGTGCATAGTAAAGATTTCGAAAAGATAATACTGTTAGGTATGTAAAGACTCAGCACAGTCCTCTTTGAAGACATCACATCATTTTAACTTAAAGATTCCATGTTTTGTTGCCACTGAGTTCGCACCTTCTGCTGCTTTTAAGTCCTTACCTTAATTTACTTTATTTGTTCTTTATGTTATCAATTTTCGTTGTATTTTGTGTTTGTCTGTGGTATTTGAATTTCATTTTTAAATTCAAGTCAAATCTAGTCACGCCATTATGAATGAATTGTGTTTTTGCACACCTTGATGAATATGTTTTGAACAATGAACCTGATTTTTTTGCCAATGTCTCATTTGCAATCATTCTATAATTTTTGTTTAAAGTTTGATTGCACACACATCCCAAATTTTGTTTAACCTCTGACAACAAACAAGTGAAGCCAATCAGGTTTTGTGTCTGATGTCATGACATTGGAATTAATGAATATTTAAACTGAATTTTTAGAAAGGGGAACGTAACATGCATGAAATACGTAGACCTAATTTTTACTTATACGTAGTATTAAATATACCAAATGAATGTAATGTTTATTTTACAATGGACATATCTGCAGATATCTGCATGTGCCTGAGAGGTGAGTATTTTATGGAACATACAGTACTGTATGTCTTTCATTCAAAGCTTTTCCTTAACAAGAGTTTGCTTTGATGTTATAAGGCATTTAGTGTGTGTTATGCAATTTGGCACAAGCCTTGCTCTTTGACTTCATCAAGTGTATCCCCAATCAGCCAAGCTCTCAGAACTGTTGACATTAACGGGAAATCATAATCCAGCATGCAGCTCTGTCCTGTTTCAGCCATGTGCTGCTGCATAAGCCTGTCTCTATGGAGAAGATTAATTAGTGTACACAAATGTGTGGAGATGTATACACTAGTGTGTGTTCGGGGATGTTAACATGTCACTCACTCATCTATCCTTTCCACTGCTAACCACATGGCCTGACATACACACGCAAATATGTACAATTGCTGACACACAGATAGACAGACAGATAGACAGACAGACAGACAGACACACACACACACACACACACACACACACACACACACACACACACACACACACACACATACACACAGGTTGTCTTTACTTACAAAGACAGTGATGTGCAGCTGAAATCCTGTTAACATGGTTACATGCGCACATGGAAAGTTCACTAGTTAACCATCTAAACACTGGCATGTGCGCACACACACACACACACACACACACACACACACACACGCACACACACACGCACACACACACGCACACACACACACACACGCACACACGCACGCACGCACGCAGATTTTATACTAACCATATTGAATGAAAAACAGGTGTCTTCATAGCTTGCATTCTTCAAAAATACAAAAGTGCTTTGACCTGAGCAGCTTTTTGCAAAACATACCCTATTGAATGAGGGTCCCTGTGTAATGCTGTGTTTATAAACACAAGGGTACTTGGGTTTGTATGACATGCATTGTGCACTTCAGACTACCAGGCAAAAGAGGACTATTAAAACCATATTTTCACTCTAGCATTTTTTGTGAAAGTTTTATTTTGTTTTCCTGCTTCAGTTTTGCTTTTCTAGTCATTTATTAATCAGCACATTTACAGTTATTTTATTAGATTCCTTACAGTACATTAATTGTTTTATCAATGAACTAAACTGGAGCAAGACATGCTGCTGATTAGCATTAGTATGTTGTATTAAAGCCAGACTGCAGCGTTCTAATGGATTAGAGAGAATACATAAATTAATACCACTGCTCCTCGCATTCACTGAGGCACTATGTTTAATCTGGCAAAAAGCATTAGTTTAACTGGAAGCATATTGTAATGGAGACACAATGTGGTCTTCTTCCTTGCCCACAGAATCCCACAACATCTGCATGATTAACCTTTGTTGTTCTTCCCTTGTAATTCTGTAGTTATTTTTGCCTCAAATTGGTTTAGTGTGAGCAGGGAATTGAAATATGGCATGCAGCATGATTGCTTTGTCTTCCCTGGAAAAAGCTTTTGCATAGTTTGTAGATTGTATGTGTTGTCAGAGAGTTTTCAAGGGGAGGTGTGAGAAGAGCTGACTCCACATCAGTCAGCTAATGTCAGTTGATTTATTTGTTGAGAGTGCTGGGAGAGCGTATTTGACCTAACCTTAAAGTGAAGTAATGTTTTAAAGCTAGCAAGTAGAAATCAGCATTGTTATGCAAGCAGTGGAAATGTAATGTGTGTGGGATTGCTATAAAGTGATATATATATATTTTTTTCTAATAAATGTAATTGGTTTATATTAGCCTAATTTACACCATACTTTAAACAAAAAATAACCATATAAATGCATTACAAAGCCACTCATGTTTATGCTATTAAACACACTTTTTCTTCATTTCATGAAATCATGCCTGACTGCTTGCCAATAGCATCTGAATATTCAAAAACCCTGTTCAAAATATTTCACTACCGTTTAATTATTATTATTTATTTTGTATAATATGTAATTTACCAATTAACCAATAATTCACTGCTATGTTTGCCTCAATTATTTTTTCCATAAAATCTAATATTGACTTTTACTTGCATAAATTTACCTAAATATACCTATATATAAAAATTACCTAAAACGTATTTATTTATTTTTTGCTGATTAATTCCACTTTTGACCCTTTACCACTTTGATTGTCCAAATCATCATAATGCAATGCAAAATCACTACGTATTCCTAGTCACACCAACAGTGAATGCTAGTTCCTTTAACTTAAGTTGCCACCAAAACTAACCCCCACCAAATATTTATCAAAAGAATTCACTGTTGTAAACTCTATCAGCATTATCACTATGTTGGCTTGACATTGTAAATTAGATCATAAAATTGAACAATTTATATACATTCATTTATGGTGTGCAGGTTTTACATCCTCTCAAAAATCTTGTCAAGTTCGTTGTCTTGTATTAAATATAATTGGATTTTTCAATGATGCAACTAAATCACTATATAATTGTGACAGCCCTGTGTGATTTCTTTCATACATGCCAAACCTGGATTTTATTTACTACAATATAAAAATATTTGACAGCATCAGCATCCCTTATGATTAAGACAGTGGGATAAATCTGCAGAAAGACTTTTGTTTTAATGGACATATTGAAATGTGTGTAGTTCGTTATTATGGTTTATTATTCCAACACATTATAGTTTGGCCTAAAGATGTGACATTAGCATTAAAAAACTTTGTGGTAAATTAGAGAATACATGTAAACATAGACCCTACAGTGTCTGGTAATATCAAAATTTTGTAATAGCAGTTTGTTTAAGTATCAGAATCAGGATCAGGTTTATTCATGAAATGTGTTGACACACACACACAAGGAATTTGTATTCAGCTGTTTGTGACTCTCAAAACAGACATAAAGTACACGTAATATCAGATCTTCTGTATTAAGCATTTCTTAATGATGCTTCTTATAATTTTATTACATTATGATTTTATGTGCACATGAAGAAGCAAAAGATAATGTAATGCAGTAAGCGTTTTTTCTTGGTACTTAAACTTGTTTCCTTAAATTGTACATGGTGGACATATGGCTGATAAGCTAGACATGCTATTATTACCGTTGTATGAGACATGGGAATTAAAGTCAGTCTTGGGACACTTCTTGTACCCATTGTTTTCCTTCTGAGTAGACATTGTAGATGTTGTCTGGCTATGGAAATGCTTTGCTTTGAAGCTTTTTTTTTTTTTTTTTTGAATATGTCGTTTGTTGCTGTAGGTAATCACTGGACATAAATGGAAATGCTGTGGCTTCGAAATGAGCCGTAGCGCTCTGGTACAGTCCTGCTCGTTATGGAGGTCTTATGTCTGTGATCAGATAGCCAGCCTGACAATATCCAGACCCCTCTCTTTCCATTACGTTTGTAAGGCTTGTTGGGAATCAGTGCTTTCCTTTACAGTTGATACTAAGTTCATGCTCTTAATTTCAAGAATGAATAGCCTTCAATACACTTAATTTTTTTTTTTAAGCTATTTTAGGGCTGTGTTTTGAAATTTAACCTACTTTATTCCAGTAGATACCAGTATAATTATTAATTTAAGTTTAAAAATATTAAAATAAACCTTAAAAAAATATTGAAATACACATAAGAGTGTTTAATTATCTTTGTAAACATGTAATTATTAAGGACATCCACAAACAATTATATCTTCCAACTCATTTTTACACTTCATTTTGTAATTTGTTATATTAATTAGATTAATATACTTTAGTACTCTGTAGCTTTCACATTGTAAAATTACTAAGAGAGAGAGAGAGAGAGAAAGAGAGAGAGAGAGAGAGAAGCAGAGAAAGAGAAAGGGAAAGACCGATCTGGAAACACTTTGAGTCTGCTGTAAATGTGAACCAGAGTTCAATTCCTGATGTCTTCTCTATATTGCCGTGTCTGTACTGAGCCCTTAGGAGCCTGCATGCTGTTCATGGTGTAATTACCTTTCTTTAGAAACATGGAATTGATCACAGTTGGCTGCTTTTAGGACAAGTAGCTGCTCAAACATTGTGAATATGCCTGAGATAAAAAGACATAGAGAGGTGAATTCAAGTAGCATGCTGAATTTTATATTGTTTGTGTGTTTGTGAATGAAAAATTGTAAAGGGTGCTTATTTGTACAAGAATAAGAGGATAATTTAACTCCAGGTCTGGTCTTACCTACACATGATAGGCCATTGGTCAGATATCAGTGTAGTTTAGTGTTCTATACAACCTTCAAGAGGGCAAAAAACCAGTTACAATTTGATATGTGCTTGGCCCATATCCAGACTCCTCAACAGTGCCAACTGTTGTGCAATAGTCTGCTCAGGGAAAAAAGGCCTTCGAATCTCCCTGGCCCACATCTGGTTCTGCTTCTACTTTTGCCCTGACAGCACTGATCTGCTTTCTATCCACCTGACTTTGATACAGTTTTATCTCAATCAGCTCACTGTGCTAAAGGCTGGACTTCCAGAATGCCACTCAGGCACATCAAGGTGGGCTTTCCTAGGTTATGTAATTTCCTAGAAAGGAGAAGAAAATCTGACTGGAAAAAGTATATAAAAACGCTTACCATTGTTATTTGTTTCTTGTTTTCTTGTTTGACTTAAGCCAGATCTTGTCCCCCTCATTAATGTTTTATAGCTTTGTACCCTATTAAGTGATGCATAAAATTAAAGACTTAATTAAAGACTTATACTATTTTGTTTGCTTTGAACAACAATTTAACATAAAATATGCTTTGAATTAGACTTACCCATTTAATTAATGAGATAGACACCCATCATTATTGGTGTGGTAATTGCTTTGTTTTGAAAGCTTTAAAGTTGCCCACCCTGTAAAATCAGGAATTTAGTGATCATGTTAATGTGCACATCTGGACTTGGAATGACTTTATTCTGTTATAATGTAGTTGTATGGTAGGAACTTTATATTAATGATGTAGGCACACCTTTATTTTAGTAACTGCACCAATGCTATTTTTTGTGATGCGGCCATGTGGGTTTGTTGACACCTAAAATTTCAGGTTAAACTGAGAATCATCGAAATCATCCCATTTCACAGGCACGTAAGGTCCATTAAATTTGCAGACATAGCAAATAGCATAGCATAGTGTTTCACTAGACAGACACAGAACTGCTTTAATTTTATTTTTAATATTCTCTGAGCATTTCTGGATTTTGAAATGTGGCACTGACAAGCAGGTAATCAATATATATATATATATATATATATATATATATATATATATATATATATATATATATATATATATATATATATATATATATATATATATTATATAATTGAAAATACATCAGCCTTCAAACTCAACTCTACTGGTACATCACCCATAATTCAGGCTTCTTCAAATCCCTCAGGGCCATGTGAGATGTCTCATCTGCTTCTTTTTAAACAGAGGAAATGAAGTCAAAGGGCACTGAAATATTTGTGTTTATTGTCACTGCTCTTAACCGATAGAATTTCAAAACAACCAGTAAGCATGTGCTAGATAAGTTCAAGTTATTATAGACCATCCAATGGCTTTTGCACTAAAATGCTTTCCTTGGCACATTGCTGTGTTTGTGTCTGCCACTATTCTCTTTGTGGTGTGCACTGATGAACCGTTTACAGTTTGTGTGCGTAGTGTGCAGTGCGTAGCCAAAGTTTTTTTTAGAAGTTAGTTTTTTTAGTAACAATGCTTTTTTTTAGGTTGCTTCATGTGAAGTTTTCTTATTTTTTAAAAGGACCCAAATAGATGCTGGGTAGAAAATGTTTTAAATTGTTGATGAGATTGCATACCTACTATAAAATGTTATTAAAATATTTCATTTACATTTCATGCAGTATGAAGTGTTGAAAATCTTTGAAGCAAGAGTTAAAGAAAAACTGATGCAAAATAATGACTAAAATAGTCTTTTTCATTAAATATGCATTTTTAATAAACATCAGCAAACACTGAACAATCAGAGTAATCAGAGCAATACTTTTTCACCATTTGTCTGCACAGGTACAGTGTCATGTATATTTATTTAGCTGGTAGCTGGTGGTAAAGCACCACAGAGAATTTGGTTTTGCTCCTTGGGAGACATTGATGTTTAGGTATGAAGGTAGTTTAAAATATCTCCAAGCCTTCTTATTATACAAATGCTAAATATATATATATATATTTCCCTCATATATTTTATTCCCTTATGCCAGACAGTCGTAAAAATCATTTCACTGCATGTCCTACCCTGTATGTATGTGTATGTGACAAATAAAATTTGATTTGTTTTGATTTGATTTCAAAGACCAAGGTTTATATAACAATTTTGGGTGCATTTAGTAGAGTATTTTACTTTAGACCTGTGTTTAATGGGAATTAAAAATTTTCACATAAATTAAAGTGCCAAAGTTACAACTGTGTCTCGCTTTCTCCCAGCCAGGTCTTTAGACAAACTGTACAATTTTGCTGACTGCGCTGGCCTGCACCTGATTTTTGGGCTCAATGCCCTGCACCGGAATCCTGACAACTCATGGAATGCCTCCAGTGCATTGAGTTTGTTAAAGTACAGCGCTGGCAAGAAGTATAACATTTCCTGGGAGCTGGGCAATGGTAAGTCTCTTCATAACACTAACAAGACTGATCTGAGTCTGTGTTTGTCTGTGGCAAGGACTCACATATTATCACGAGCAGTTAGCATTCTTGTCCATGCTGACATAACATAACCATTGAACCTAACAAAAACAATAAAGCAATACTATATTTTTATTCATCCAAAAGCTCTGTTCTGCCTTAAACGGTGAGGACAGACAGACAGAGTTCTGGAAATCATTACCGCAGTTGGGGGCGCACAGACTACCAGTTGTGAGAAAACATTTTAGTCAGATTACTTACATAAAGAAGCAAGTAAACATGTGAAAGTTAATACTCAAATTTTTCCTGAACTAAGAAACCCCCAATTAAGTAGTATTTTTGCATTCAGTGTGGTAGACATTTTAATATGTATGGACACTATTTAGCTAATATACTGCTTTGAATTGGACATAAGAAGGATTGAAGGGGAAGATAATTATTATGAATATATAAATGATGTTGAATTGTCAAATCTAATTGTTCAGAAGTGTTTTTTTTTCTATAATGGCACAGATCTAAAAACATTGAAGGCTGTAATTCGCATCACAGTACTTTTAAGAATTAAAGAAAAACATTTTATTTGAATGCACTTAATAATATCTACTCCAGATATTCCATTACTCACATTCCAGTATATACATATTCCATAATTGACAAAAGTATAACATGTCTTTCATTAATAAATTGTAGAGTAATAAACATATCTTTTGGTAAAATGCTGTTGTATAAGAGGACTAAAAAATGTTAGCACATAGTGTTATGAAAAAAAAAAAAAAATAGCGTTGGGGTGGTAATGCTTTGCTTGACACACCATTCACCTACTGGTATGGTTTTGGGCGGTTGGAGAAAACGGGTGAACCCAGAGGAAACCCATGCAAACATGAGGAAAACATTTGAAACAGCACACAGCCAGTAACCTGAGCTCAGGATAAAACCCCAGGCTCTTGGACTGAGAGGCACCAACACTACGTGGTTCTCTACCGTGTAACCCAAGTGGTCAACATTTTAATTTAATTTTTCTATTTGTAAATTCCAATATTGAAGGGCTTATGAAAAGTGTGTTACGTGTTTTGGATTGTTCTCATTATAAATACAGCAAGAGCAGCCATCATGACTAATAGAAAATCTGTTAGGAATCATAGTCAAGTTTCATGAATATGATTCATTTTTAAACAAATGAGCAATCCAAAAAAAATAGAGGAAAACAGAGCATTTTATATTGAGGTTCATGTTTATGAAGCCAACATAATATATTAAAAGGCTTTTATATAGTAAACACACTGTTTCATATGGACAAGTGGACATCTATAACAAAAGTGTATAATTTTAAAACTTTGTGCTTTGAATAAAAATAAAATGTTGTGATGTTTTGTATGCCTGAGGCTTCCTATTGGCTAGAGTTTGAAAGACAAAATCCTTCCCAATTTCATCATCTCATGATCAGTACAAATAATCATCACATAACATCCTGTTTTGGCTTATGAATACCTCATAAGTTATTATGTTAATACTCTATTGTACCTGTTTTTAATCGAATGATGATGCATTCTCTGTCATGCTGCTTCATATACTGATGACAACCATTCATACTGACAAACAGCTTGGACTGTTGAATAAAGTTTTCCACTGATTCATTTCTATTGAATTACACTGCAGACTTAATACCCATGCTAACATCTACAAAAAAATCTAATTTATTGGGTCTGGATTATTTGCATCCAGAATTTCCATAAACACATATTTCAAAGAATTGAATTGTATTTTTATAGAACGAACATTATCTGATGGAAATCAGAATTGTAGTGAAGTGCACATATTTTTATTTGAGGAAACTTTCTATTCTTGAAAAAAATGTTTTCATGTTTTCACATATACTCAAATAATAATATTGTCTGAAGTTAGATATTAATAGTCAGCATGATTTTTGCTTCACACCCCGCATTTTTACTGACACGACCAGTTCCTTTAATAAATTTCATTAAACTTTAAAGTAAAAAAAAAAACTCTATATAAACTATTATATAAACTCAACAATTTACTTTAAGCAGTTGTGACATTTTTTTGTGTAATTTATTCAATCATTTAAGTAAATAACTTTATGATCAGTGTTTCCTATTTTAAGAAGTTTTTTGTTTGTTCCTTGTAGAGCCTAACAGTTACCGTACCATGGTAGCTCGTTCAGTCAACAGCAGCCGACTCGCTCAGGACTACATTATGCTGAAAACAATGCTGCAGTCTGTTCGCTACTACAGCCGGGCGAATCTCTACGGTCCCAACATTGGCCGTCCTCGCAAAAATGCAATCCTGCTTCTGGACGGGTGAGTGACCGAGGCAGGCTAGTGATTGCATTTTAATATTGTCTACTATCATTATGACTTACCCAACAGACAAACATGGGCCAAAGAATAACTACAATAAAAAATCGTGTCTACAGCCATTTTGAATCTATTCATTTTGGCATTCCCTCAAAAGTGAATTGTTTATGCAGATGTTCACATCAAGTTGGTAAATCTAGCCAAGGCCTGTTGGGAGAAGAGCAAAAACATCTTTTCCATCAAAAAGATTTAAATATTTTTTTTTTTATGTATTTTGCCTTCTGGCAAAGCTATAACCAGAGCAAAATTAATGTTCTTTACTAAGTTTATTTTTCTTTATTTCCATGTGCACATGGTACTTACCTTCAAGCTGCTTTCATACATTATCAGAGTAAACAAGATTATTCAATACTAGCTTTATTCATTTGTAGCTAGTATGTGTATGTTTTTTTCTGTTTTTCTGTTTGATCAAAATAAAATCTGTGAGTTTTATAGTGGTTTTAGATAGAAATTTGGTATCTTTCATAGAGAGGTGCTTGGATTTAATCCATCACAATGACATGTAGTGCAATAGTGAAGTGACTCAATTAAGGAAAACATCTGGGTGACAGTCCAGTCTAAGACACCTCTGTATACTTCATATGTTACAACATCATACAATATGATTTGCTCTCCATGCCCACACAGCATTAAGATCCTTTGATTTTGCATAGAGAAAATTGAAATTTTAGCATTTTATTTTGTAATATATGAGTCAATGGACTTTTTTTTCCATTTAATTTGACCTTAGCTCATAAAACCTTAGTGCTGCTATGGGGTATTACAAAGTTTTTCAACAATCTTTTAAATCATTCACTAAAATGCAAAGAAGGACAGAATAATTACTTCTGAAACTAGGATTGACAATAAATCCTAAGAGCCTGTTTACCTGGTGATAATTAAATAGTCACCTGGTGACTATTTGTTCAAACTCTATCCCATAACTTTGATTTTAATGTGCTTTAGAAGGAAAAGCTCACACTGCCTATTCAAAGCATGACTCAGGGTGAAAACTCTTTTTGAGTTCATCATTCGACCCAGGTTTTGTTCCGCAGCTAACTTGTGTGTCCCGATGCTGTCTCCTGACACTGTATTGTTGGAAGGACCTATGAATCTTAACAACAGAAGTTCTCATGTGCAGACTGATATTTTCGAAATGTAGCGCAGAACTCACAGTACAAAAAATGTTCATGTGGTCGGCTTGCCGATAATGAAATACAGTGCTGATTCGTTTCATACACTTCATCGTTGTTTTATTTCTACTTCTGGCTGATCATTATATTAAAATCTATATTTTATTTTGTATTAAAATATTAATATCATTTCTGAAACATTTCATTCAATAAGAAATGTGGCACCTTGTATTGCAGAGTGACATTTTGTCTGAAATTTAGATATAATTTTAAAAGACTGTAATCTGAAACATTTGTACTTTTTCAATACAGTACATTTTTCAAGTATTTGTGTTTTTTTAGAGTTGTTTCATTTTGAAAAGACTTTAATTTGGCTAAATTTTAGTGTAGTGTAGTTTATATGCAACTATAGTTTAGAAAAGCATGCTGTTCCTCACACATTTGAAGTGAATATATACATTGTGTTAAATGAGAAACTATTGCAGGACCACAGCTGTAACACTTTGGTTCACCTAAAAGTTTGCGTGAAGTAAGAGTTCTTTCACTGCATGTATAAAACAATTGAATTAACAATTTCTCATTATCAAGGCATAATGATCAGGAGAATGAAGCACTGAATTACATAAATAATGATTTTACCTTTAATACCTACATACTACAACTTTAAGCTATTACTGCTATTGCTACTTGTACTACTACCAATAATAGTTTTATTAGTACACCGATATGGAAGGAATATGATACGTGGTTCTGATAACTATTATATAATGTATACATAACAAAATAAATGCAAAAAAAAATAAAAAATCTCTCACTAAAGTTTTTCTTCAATTCCACTGTACTGTTCCAGGACAAATCAAATGTCCCATAATGTATAGCTGAGTCCAGCCAACAATTAAAAAAAAAATGAGTGCAGTATTCATTTGAAAATAAATAGTGGAGGAAACTTGATAAAATCAATGTGCATTCAAAAAGTTCCCACATAGAGTATGTAGTGAACTACGGTTATAAAGATTTAGTTCATGGAAAATTTCAAGCAGCGTTTCCGGAGACAAAAAGACCACATCGTGATACTGTGCAAGATTTACCAAAAAATAATATGAGTGAGAATAATAATGCTTCATTATTATTACCTTTATTTAACCAGGTAGAAACTCACTGAGATTAAAAATCTCATTCACAGGAGTGACCTGGCCAAGATGAGCACCAATACATTCAGTTACAGACTTACACATCACAAACACAGTTAAAACAATTACATTTCACAAACAAAGTTTAAAAACAGTTACATTTCACAGAGTCGTCTTCCAGTTGCCAAATAGCTACTTTGAACTGGTCCATGGAGAGAAGATTTTGCAACTTCAATTTCGATTGGATAAGATTTTAGTCAAACGGTGCTGCATACTCAAAAGATTTCTTACCCAGTTCAGTTCTAGCAGAAGGAACTGACAGTGTATAGCAGTTTTGAGAGCGTAAAGAGTATTTCGTGACAGATTTCTGTTGCGTTAAACTGCAAAGGTACGAAGGTAACATCCCCAAGATAGCTTTATAAATAATTATGTACCAGTGAATTTTTCTCCTACTGAACAGAGAGGGCCAGCCAGTGCTTTTATACAAGGTATAATGATGCACAGAAGATTTACAATTTAGTATAAACCTTAGGGCACCATGATAAACAGCATCTAAGGTAGAGAGAATAGAGATTGAAGCAAACTGATATACTACGTCACCATAATCAAGTACAGATAAAAAAGTAGCAGAAATCAATTTCTTTCGCGCATTAAATGACAAACAAAACTTGTTCCTAAAATAAAACCCAAGCCTAATTTTCTATTTTTTCTTCAGTTGAGTAATATGAGAGCCAAATGATAAAGCATCGTCGACAATGATGCCAAGATATTTGTACTCTTTGACTAATTTAGTCATTGAACCTTGTAGTGTCTGAAGAGAAATCAAATTACCTTCGAGGTTCTTTGAACCCGTGAACACCATATATTTAGTTTTATCACTAAACGCATATTTTCCCATAATGAACTCTACACGGCCACTGCAGAGGGACTTTTTAAACTTACCATACCACAGGATGACCTGAGCTATTTACACTATATTATAGCTAGGTCTGCAGGACCAAGCACTACTGCAATACAGTGAAAAAAAAACCTTGATTTGCACAATTACAAAATGTTACAGAAATTAAAACATCTTAGTGATTAATTCACAAAATAGAAATATAAATATTTATATCAGTTTTTTTGTCCAAAAGAGTATTTGTTATATTAATTAGAATAATATAATTAATAATATATTATTGCTATAGATGTCTAACAGAAAACCTTCAAAGTTTTTCCACTGTTAATGCTATTTAACACTTTCTATCTCTATAGTGGAGCATATCGCAACCATGTTTATGTTGCATCCATTGGGTTATGCTGGCGCTGGTTACACCAGGGAAATCCTCGGTCAGCTAAATGAAGTGTCACTCGATTGATAGTGTGACTGAGCAATACTCCACCTGCATAATCCCTGTTCTCCAAATCAAGATATTTAGCTTTTTGTTTCTTATATATTGCTTCTTCAAATGGTCATGGCTTACAGCAGTGAAACTGATGAATTATTTAAGTAGCTTATAAAAGGTATCTATGCACTCATTTGAAAAATTATTTTGCTGCTTTATTTTGCATGTATGTTTTACATATAAAAGACACATTTTTAAATGCACAAGTACAGCAGTTATTTCAATTGCAACCTTTAAAATTATGGACACGAGGTAACCCCATGAGCATGGAATCCTCTGTAGTATTGCCATGAAAAGAAGAACAAATGATACCACCAACTGTGACTGATTAGTGCTGATTTATATTGAAACAAAACGTCATTGTCCACTGCCTTTATTCTGCTCTGAGAGAAGATTACTGTACATGTTTCTTGGCTTCTATTATCTGGCGACTAGCATTCAGGATTTGAAGTATTTTCCGGTTATTTGTGTTTTGCGGCAATTGGCTATGACTTTAACATGTGGGGTAATGAGACCATTTGGAGACAGAACAAGTTTGCTAAGCTAATTGATTATTGTACAGACATGACCAAGCCACACATAAATATGTCATTGCCTTGTTAGGAAGTCACATGCATGAATGCCTCCTGCACACAGTCAGTGGCTGTCAGCAGCACATGTCTGCTCTGTCCACACACACTCCATTTTTCTAAGCAATAAGAGGAAAAAAATGTCATTGTTAGTGTTAAGGTTTTTTAATCTTTTTAGGACACTTGTATTTTTTTTTGTTGCTGTTTTTGAACTACAATGAATACATAAAAACCAACTAAAACAAAATTAAATCATGCAGAATTGTTCACTGATACAATGTGTTTATTTTCGCTTCTTCATTGTAGACTTGAAAACAGTTACCATTCCATTTCCTTTACCTGTTTAAACAAAGAAACCACTTGGGAAACTTCAACAGTCTTGTCGTTAAATATACAGTACATATATATATATATATATATATATATATATATATATATATATATATATATATATATATATATATATATATATATATATATATATATATATATTTTTCATGTATGATTTATTAAGAGGAGAGATAAAAGACGTATCCAAGTGTATTTAAAAACTGAGTGGTATTGTAGATTTAAATTAACACTTGTCTGTGGACACTGTGGGGTGTGAAGAAGTGCATATGTTCCACAAAATCTGCCCTAATTTCTTGGCCATGAACTAAAATTATTGCAGTTTTAGTGAAACTCAGGGGAAAAAATCTAGAGACAACCAGATCTTTAACTCTATTGTGGTCTTTAGATGTCTGCCAGACACCGTACTTGACTTCTTCCCTGTGCAGTTTCTTATACAATATCTGACCTGCTCTTCTCTTCCCATGCAGTTTCTACAGTGAAACTGTTTTGGCTAAAAGCAGTGAACATTCAACCAATAACCACAAGTGTTTTGCTGAAGACTTTTCTCAGAAAAAGATATCTTTTCTTTGCTGCTACCAGTTGGGGTTTAGAAGTAAAAAACTGTCGAAGCTCAGCAGACAACAAGGTCTACTTGGCTGGAGTGACAAGGGGAGGAAAAAATGAAGGTGTGAACAGTTTTACTGCACACATCACACTTTTGCTTTTTCCTTCATCGGAATGGGTGTTTAGAAAGAGAGGCCTACCTCAGAGTGAAACATGTTGCCTAAAAAGGATTGTGCAGAATTTCTTTCTTTTTTCTTTTTTTTTTTGCATAACTGTCAACTCACATCTGTTCAAAGCCGGTTTACACACTGCCTGAACGATCACCCTCCACCAGCCATATAAACAAGTTCCCCATGTGAGTGTGTCTTAGTTGGCCTTGACATTGACTGTCTATGCCAGATTCATTTACAATTGCAGGACAGACAGAAAAAGCAGCTGTAAATAATCTGCACTTCCACTGCTATATTTACACTCACTAACTGAAATATCCCTATATTTTGTCTCATAGGTTTATGAGGAACGGTGGTTCAGTTGTTGATGCAGTTACGTGGCAACAGTAGGTATTCTGCCCTTTCATTTTTTTTTACACTTAATCTAATTGCATCTTACTCAGGAATGGAGAAATGGAAAGCAGGTCTATAAGAGTACATTTAAGAGGAATTTCCTCTGAAATCACATATTTGAGTCTAGATTAGTAACTAGATTTAAATAATGTACTGCTTTTAATAAATAACTTTTTCCTCAATAATATCACACTTTAAAATCACCAAACTGCAAATATAATCACTTGCTCTGAGTACCTCATTCTATAATTGCTGACACCTGTTTGATGGGAAAGTGTGCTAGGAAGTAAAGCACACACTCCCTCCAAAAACATGCACACCTAATTTAGTCCTTTTCCTCCTAATCACATTAGGAACAATTACTTTGATGTGATGCAAAATAATTTACCCTTGTCTGCATCTGGTTCTTATAGAAGTCAAAGCTAGCTCAAATCAAATATTTGTTTTTACATTTCTGTATACTGACACACCAGTGTACATCTGTTTTGTTGCTTTGGTTGGATTTTGTTTATTTCTAGGCAATACATTGTGCAGAATGTGTATGCAAAGCCAAAAAAAAAGAAGAATGCTAACAGAAATGCAAGTGCAAGCATTTCGTAGGCTCATCCTATGGGCAGTAAATGCTGCCATTATTGTTAAAGGTTGACGTTTTTAAGGTTGTATTTTATCAGCATGAATGATAGTGTTCAGGTCATTTCAGTAACCTTCATCTTAAAGCTGAAATAGTGTTTATTTACTTCAACTCCTGAATTGCTCTCATTCACTCATGGGATGCCAGTATATATCTAAAGGCACCATGGAGGTGGAGGGAAAGCCACATGTACACAAGAAAAACGTAAAGAAAAATAGACAATATGCCGAGCTCAGGCTCAGACCTGGGAATAAGAGGCCTAAGATTTAGGTTTAGGTTCTTAGGTTCTATCTGAAACTTATTGATTATTTTCATAAATAAAATGAGACTCCTAAATTACTTTTTCTCTTAATAAATAAGTCAACAGAAAGATGTTATTTTGATGTTCAACATTCTGAGTGGTTTAAGTGCTAAAAGGGAAAATCTTACTGTAGTACTCTTTCTGTGCTGTTTATGAAACAGCATGGCTGTGCGTGGAATAGGTTTTTTTTTTCCTCAATGCAGGTTTTAGTTAGCTTATCAGTATTTGGATGTATTTCAATAATTAGATTGATACCTAAATGTGGTGAAACCAGGTTATAGTTATGGAAATTTAAGTTGCTTCAATGCAGAACTTCACCTTAAGGGGAAGATAAAGATCACTGTAGGCTGCTGGCAACACACACACACACACACACACACACACACACACACACACACACACACACACACACACACACACACACACACACACACACAGGGCAGTGAGTTGCAGGTCATGGAAAGTTTATCTTTGTTTTGCACTATGAGGAAGTGTAAGCTCATAATTTTTAAATTAAATGTATACAATATTTAAAAAGATCTAAAAATATATTGACATATGTGGGTTTGCTAATCCCCTTTAGTTAGGTCATTTCTGTCTACAGAGAAACAGTGGATTTGGAGAGCTTTATTCCTAACCTATCAGAGTGGACCCATTAATCCAGAGGTTAGGCCTAAATAAGGGAAACAGGACGAAAAAGCAGTGTTGGTAGAAGTAAAAACACACCACACACACTGGCAAATTCAAACCATATGCTTTCACACATTTACCTTTGGGATTAAACAGTTATTATACAGCTGGGACACCTTGACTTCCACCTTTCATGACCTACCGAAATACAACATATATTTAAGTTAGGTATTTCCTTGACCGAAATTCGTCCTTGGCTGACTTTTTTTTTACTTCAATTGTAAATAATATAATGGACTGTTGAGAATTCCTGTAGAGATTTTCTCATACAGTATCAAAAACTTTCTGTTATTTTATATTAAGACTTATTTTAGTATGTCATGTAACAGATGCAAAGTATTAACATTTCTTCTTTTCTCTCTCGCTATCTGTCTGTTCCTCTCTTTTTCCCTCTGTCTCTCTCTCTCTCTCTCTCTCTCTCTCTCTCTCTCTCTCTCTCTCTCTCTCTCTCACTCACACACACACACACACACACACACACACACACACACACACACACACACACACACACACACACACTTTGTCTGCCTTTTATTTATACTGTTAACACCCACCCTAATTCTGAAATACCAATTCTGAAATAATGCAGGGGCAAAAGCTAAATATAATGAGGAAGTCAGTGCTAAATGAATGTAGGATAATGAAGATTGGTTAGCTTCACAGTTGTGTTGCCCCACTTCCCAGTAAAACTTTAAATTAAATTAAATTAAATTTTTTTTTTTTTTTTCTCACTAACACTTTCAAATGATTTGCTCTGAAAGAATTCACAGTAACCTCCTGCTTTTCTGGCCTAGATGGTAGGCACCATCCATCGCTTCTTCAGTCTGACCTGTTGTCTCCTCATTTGACCTTAACACATTTGAATAAAAGTATTTTTTAATTTTGTCTTCTTCACATCTTAATATATTGTATATTGTATATTGTTAGCTGTTGTGTTCAGAAACCTGCAGGCTGACATGGGTTAAGTTTCCCAAAAGTATCACAGCATAGAGGTAATCAATTAATGGTAGAGTGAGCATCACAAAGAACATGCTCTACTGCAGAGAGAGAGAGTAAAGAAAGGGCATCATGGATAAATGTGTGTTGTGTTGTAGGTTTTAATTTTGCCTCTTTTATATTTATTTATTTATTTATATTTTTTTTTAATAAAAATTGTCAAACAGAAATGTGTGCTGCGTTAATCATGTGTTAATAAAATTAGTGCCGTTGAAATTACTTTGCATTAATTTTGACAGATCTAATATGTATATCAATATTTTATAAAATATTTTTTGACAAGGTAATTACTGAATATGAATGTGAATTAATACTATAAATGCCCACTTGAAGTTGTTGCATAGAGTCTGAGTTGGGCCTAATATGAACCTTCTTAATCACCATTTAAAAGCAAACAAATAGACAAAATACAACCTTTATGCACCTGTATTACACAATATGTATATATCTGTATTTTTATTTGATTGTTCCTAATAATGGATTTTATAATACTTTGTGTTTGTATTGGGTTTGTGTTGGCTCTTATATAAGATCTTATATAATAAGATATTATAAGATACATTGTAAGATACAATAATATATATATTTTATTGAATGATGCAACTATGCATTTCTTACTAAGCTGTACTCTGATTGGCAGTTTCTACATTGACCGGCGTGTGGCTAAAGTGGAGGACTTTTTGAAAACCCGTCTTCTGGACACCCTGACAGACCAGATCACAAAGGTGTTAAAGGTGAGGTACTATGCAAGAAAGGTTTTGCAATAATAAACGTCATACTGCTGATTGTTGTTCCTGTTTTATTATTAAAATATGTAGGAGAGAAAGGCCTAGGTTTGTTACGGTCTGGCACTTAGAGCCAGTAAACTCCCACTAGTCCTCATTAGCTGCTTGCTTCTTAATTATCACACTGTGCCCTTTCTCTAGGGTGCAGCATCTTAACAAGATGTAGTCAGGGTGGGCTATTGCCAAGGGAGCAAGGGTTAAGGCACAGTAGGGGAGTGGAGCTTTGAGCTGGAGTTTCAACTTACTTAATTTGTTTCTGTGCCACATCACACCTTAGCCGTTTTAGGAACAGCTCCTCAGGGCCAATATTATGCTGGGTTTCAAAAGAAAGCCCTCTCCCATGACTCTTTATCTCTAAATACACAGGTATCAGATTTTGCATTTGTGGAAGTCACATCTGGATGAGTGTTCCCAATAAAAAAAATAAAATAAAAAAAAACACTGACTCAATTTACAAACATTAAATAAACAAAAGCATTCATCGTTCTTTTGAGATTAATTCGTAACTATTATCAGTTACAGCATTAAGTTTAGAAACCTGTCTCAGCCAACTTTTATAACAGATTTGTTAAATTAGTCATCAATCTCAAATAACAATGTTTCCAAAAAGATGATATGTAATGTTTTACCTCTTTCTGGCAAAGGTATATGAAATAAGTATATGGTCCTAGGGGTGTTTTCAACCATTCTTGAAAATGTCCCAAGATTCCTTCAGCATTAACAACAATGAACAGTGCCTAATCTTTAACTATGGATAAATACCAAGTATAATAATTATTTATTTTTTCCTTGTTATTATTAAAGTTTGTGCTGAGGTTCTACACAAATGTTTTCATGAAATAAAAATAAAAATTTAGAAGCTAATCAGATATGAAACATTATAAAACATGTACTGTAGCAATGTACTGTATAGCAACATTCTGTCTATAGAATGGCTACATACCTTTGAGAATGGAATAATATATATGCAAAAATATATATATAAAATATATGCACTATAATCATTATATTTTAACCTTAGGGAAGACTTGTACATTGTGCATTCACAAGTACTTAAAAAATTAAATATTAACAAATTAACAGCAAATATTCGACAAGATTCAAAACATTAATATTATTATTCTTATTTTATGTCACCTTCTATTGACATGACTTTTGACTTAATTTATTACAGATTTTCTTCATTCTGGTAAATGTAAGAGCCTTGACTGAAAATGTTCAATCTAAATGTTCAATTCCCCTCAGTATTTTGTGTCACTTTTATTTAAAATTGCATTTTAATGCATTTTAGAGTCCCTAAAGTACAACTGTCTGCGTATTTGTCTTAATGTAGAGAGATTGCAAGTGCAAAAGATTATGATTGGCTATGCTGTCTCATTGGGAGGGATGTCCTTCCTCTTTTTATTGCTGATATCTGTTTATACAGAAATGTTTATGATATTTTTTGTGATCAGAATTTTAAAATCAATTAAAAGAAGAGCTGAATGAATAATATTAAAAAAACCCACAATGATTTTTCAATTGATCAGGTACACATACAGCTTCAAAATCACATGTATTGTTACAAGTTTTGTTACAAATTTGTTACAAAAGCTTTACATAATGTAATTATTATGTGTGGTGTAAGTAAGATCATGAATTAGTGTTGAAATAAGCATTGCAGTGTGCAAAAAGATTTAGTTTTGTGGCATGGCCCTGTTGGCGATGCTAACTCTAGCATTTACCAGACAGCTCTGTCAGTCTGGTGTTTTTTAAGTAGAACTATTTAAAAATACTGAGGAAAGCAAAAGTGACAGGCAATTCAGCAGAGAAAGATCAGAGGGCTCAAAGGAGGATGGTAAAACCTGTGCAAGCAAAACAAGCAAATCACAGCAATATTAAACACTTGTGTGCAGAATGTCATTTTATATTACATCATTGATCCAAGCACAATACAAACCAGACTGTTGGTGGAGTAGGGAAAACAACTGTTTGGATTAACTCAAGCACCTTAAGGATATGGAATCATCACAGGCAGCATGAATCAACAGAGCCATCCCATTTAATGTTAAAAGTCCTGGCAGGTGATGTGAAACTGTTTTCAATGCATATGTTAGTACCCCTACTCCTAAACAATCGTGGACAGAATGGTGAACAGAAACACTGTTTCTGACCAGGTTTATGGCTAGTTTATAAACACTCAAATCTAACATGATACTGCATCATGTCAAAATGTACCACTACCACATGGTTTCAGGAATGTGTCACTGAGTTTTCGTTGCCTCAGTGGCCTGTATAGTCTCCGGATCTCAACCCTGTGAAGCATCTTTGGGGGGAGGTTGAACACACTATTTACAGCAAGTCCACACAGCTGTCCAATTTACAGCAAATGTGCAGCGCAATTATTTCCGTATGCTGCAACATTTCTGCACATTGTCCTGCAGAATCCATGTACAGGCAAACATATGCTGTTCTAAAGGCCAAAAGTGGTGCAGTGTGCCTCTTGGGTGTATCTGTGTTTATCTAAGTGTACTCAAAGTCAATGAATAATTTATGATTAGTACATTTTAAGTATTTATTAATGTTTTTTTGTTTTGTTTGGTGTAGATCGTGAAGATGCATGCCCCTGAGAAGAGGGTGTGGTTGGGAGGAGTTGGTCCTGCATGGGCTGGAGGCATCAACAATTTGTCAGACACATTTGCAGCTGGACTTTTGTAAGTAATATGCCATCATCCAATTAAGCTGATAAGGATGTGATTTTTACCCAGCTGCACAGCCACATGTTGTGGCCAAAAGTTTCTATACTACGCTTTTTACTTTTATTTACTTTTATTTTTATACTTTTTTTTTACTTTTTTTTTTTTTTTTTTTTTTTTTACCAATACTTTTACTGAAGTAAGCTGTTGTTACTGGGTTATTTACATATATGCATTATCTTATAGTTTAGTATATGTATTTACTGTGTATATAAATAAAAAATTATATACAGTATTAAATATACAACAATATAGGATCAAGGTCATAGCAGAATGAAATGTCTGAAATTGTTTTTCCTCAGTCGCTTACTTTCTGTTTCTTATTCTGTTCCAATTTTCTTAAAATCTTAAAATTTTGCTATTGATTTGTTAATGTGTCATTTATGAGTCTGTCTAAGATCCCTGATAGCATATTATTTCAAGAAGGAGTGGTTGACTGTTATGTCATTATCATTTTGATGTTTCTTGTAATTGTAATGCAGATAAACTTATTAGATTTTTTTTTTTAATGAACCCTAACAGGGTCAAGATCACTGATGTGAAGCTTTACCTGTTTTTCATTGCATTCAACTGTTGAAAGAAAATTAACCCGTGATGATAGATGTATTGGACTTTTTAACTTTCCATATTTTGTTGTGTGTATAATGATTAATATATTTTTCTTCTATTCTCTGTTAGGTGGCTAAACACTCTTGGCATTTCTGCAATGCAAGGAATTGATGTAGTACTTCGACACTCTTTTTTTGACTATGGTTACAGCCATCTTGTGGACCAACAATTCAATCCTCTACCTGTAAGTTAAAACTTAATAATTGTTTCACAAATGGGCATTATTGACATAATGTATGCAATTGACACATTTCTTTATGTGATGTTTACATTTACCAAAAAAAATTATTGTCTTTGAAATGTTTGCTATGTGATTTCAATAATTCAGATGAAGTTTAATAAAAATGTCATATACAGATTACACAGTGTTGAATTAATAACTAATATACAGTACACAAATTAACTTTATATATACTTATCCAACATTTGATATATCTCTGAATAGCAAGTATTATTAAAAAAAAACATTTGTTATGAACTAGCCAGGCATCCTAACCTGACAAATAAAATAAAATATTCCCTACTAATACAAATGGAGAACTTCTCTTTTTTAGGGAAAACAAATTAGTCCAATGTTAGTGATGGCTACAAACCCTGAAGCTATGCGCAGTACCTTGTGAAACCCTTTCAGTCATATGAGCTGAGTGTGTGAGACAGTTCCTTTTCAGTCTGATGCCTAGACACTTTGCAGCCTTTTCCCGTGGGACCTATTAGCCAAGATGAAAGGTGTTTAATGGTGTTGAATACTGGGCAGCTGATGTGAGGTGCACTGAAACTCTAACCCTCTGTCAAATACCCCAGGACAGTGTCACCTGCCCCCTCCACTGCCCCATGAACATGTCTGCTTCCCTGTGTGTGTGTGTGTGTGTGTGTGTGTGTGTGTGTGTGTGTGTGTGTGTGTGTGTGTGTGTGTGTGTGTGTGTGTGTGTGTGTGTGTGTGTGTGTGTGTGTGTGTGTGTGTGTGTGTGCAAGATACTAACAGACATGCAACATGAGCCTTGGCCACTCCACAGGTTGCAACTACAACGAAATACAGCTCCTTTATGTTAGTAGACCAGCTCTATCTACCTTCTTGTGTACCTCAGTCTAACACATCATCTATTGGTGAGCCTTGTAGACAGAGCAAACAGAAGACTTCAATTAAAATTCAATTTTATTTTGTGAACACCCACCGTGCCATGGCTATAAAACAGCTTAAAAGGCTCAGAGAATTGTAGTGCTATAAGTACAATGCCCTAGGGCAAAAGCCCATTTCTTTTATGGTGACTATTCCTCCTTTCCTTTGCTTCATCACTCAACTGTTTTATATGTATGTGTTTGAACAGTCCTGAAATATGAAAAAAGGGCTTTCATGTATTATTGTTCTTCTTTTTTGTTTTGGCTATAGCATAAAGCCTAAAAGATATTTTAAATTAGAATTCCCAGTAATAATTCTAATTTCATTCAAAAATTTCTGTTTAGTATTATTGATAGTAGTTGCTAGAAATCACAAGAAGTATTTGAGTTTAAGTTAAAACCGCAGTAATTTTCGGAGGGAGAATGAGGATCTAAAAAGGTTTTGATTCTATAACAGAAAAAAATCTAAACGGCCAGCATGAAGACTGACTGGTTTTGAATGAGAAACCTCTTACATTTCATTATGGATGTGCTTCAATTGCAACTAAGTCAGTGCAGCTTTATATGAGGATTTTTTTGCAGAATCTCCAAATGTATTTATTTATTTATTTATTTATTTATTTATTTATTTATTTATTTATTTTCTTTACTTAGCTCTTTATCATTGTAACAACAACTTTAGATAATCTGTCACACTTATAAATAAATTAGCTTTATAAGTTTGTTTTAGATAAGGCAAAGACTAATGAATGGAAAACAGGAACATTAAAACTCTTGATGCAAAAATTATTGAATGCTAAATGTTTAATTTCAAAACCATGTCCCAATCTGGAGGTTTTGAAGCACAAATTGTCAGCCTCTTCACAGGAACTAGGAGTCACAGGAGTTATCCTAAGCCAGTCCATCTACACATGATCATATTTTAAATCTTTTTTTTTTTTTAAGTTTATATATCTAGTATAAATGCATTTCTTAGACCTAACTTTTATCAAATCACCTCCATTTTTTCTTTTTGGAAAGTCAATTTCTTTTTTGGTTTAATATCTCCGGTCAGTGCTGGGAAGAGCCACCTCCTGCTGCGATCACAATGCTTTAAACATAGCTGGGTGTCTGTGGTGACTGCCAGATTTCCCACTGTGAGAATTCGCAACAGGCCCAACCTGTCGGCCTGTAGAGAAATTTATGTCCAGACGGACTCTCTTTAATCATTTAGTCAGTCCTGCAGTGCTAGCCCAGGATATCTCCCTTCCCATCCTTAGCCATCCAACCCCCAAAACACTGACCTCCCTTTTCCAAGTCCCTTGGCCAATCATTTTCCTTTTTATCATTCAGTTCTCTTTTTCATTTTTCGGTATTCTTTTTTCTGTGAAATGATGCAAAGTAACTGTTTCATCATTTCTCATCAGTGAGACTTAATATTAAGATATTTGGTAATGTTTCTGGTTTAATAAGACAGATTGTTAAGATTATGTGTCATTTCATCAGGAAATGTAATGACTATGTTTTTATATAAATTTATCTGTGTAAATTGATGGGATGTTAAATAATGCTTTTAATTAGTATTCTCTCATCTAAAGAGATATAAGATTCTTATCTTATCTTATCTTATCTTATCTTATCTTATCTTATCTTATCTTATCTTATCTTATCTTATCTTATCTTATCTTATCTTATTAAATGCAATAGTTAACTATGAACACAAGTATTAATATATAAAAAGTAATATTAAAGTAGTTAACAGTTGTATTCATTATTATTATTATTATTATTATTATTATTATTATTATTATTATTATTATTATTATTATTATTATGTATGTTTTTCACAGTGGCCAATGTGAACCAACTGTTGCAATTAACACACTTGTAAACTGGTGAAAAGCATAATAAAGACCAGAGTTGTAGTAGTCATTAACATTTTATTAGGAATCAACAACACTGTAATTTCTTGTTTAATCATTTATGTAGACTAGTCATGGGTTGAATACAAATTTGTCAATGAAGGTGTATTTTTTTTTATTATTAAAAAAGCCCTAATAATTGTTCACTTCTTTGTAACTTTTGAACTTTTCTAACTTTCCAACATTACAGATGATTTTAATGCTGAAGTTAATTAATTGCACAGCTCCATGGCTCCTGGTTTGATCCTGAGCTTGGGTTATTGACTGTGTGGGTTATTTCCTAGTGTTTGTGTGGGATTCTTCTAGGTTCTCCATTTTATAATTTTATTTCAAGCAAGTAGCCAGACTGGCTATGCTCGATTGTCCCTAATGTGTGTGCTAGCATACCATCTGGATAAATTCTCTCATCTTGCATCCACTTCTATCAGTACAGGTTTCAGATGCACCATGAGCGTGACGAGCATAAACAAATTACTGGAGTTGAATAAATGAATGAATCTTTAAATATAGTCTACTGTATGCAGAATGTAGAAAGTAGAAATCCACAATTACATATTGTATCATATATATATATATATATATATATATATATATATATATATATATATATATATATATATATATATATATATATATATATATATATATATATATATATATATATCTTTTTTACATGCACTGTTAGATTTCTTTGCCAGTTGGAAATATTAATCCAGTTGCTTCACACAAATGCACCACAGGTCTGTCTATGGGAAAGGCTGGATTGGTGTGGGCATTCCTGATGTTTATTAGTACCATAGTGCTGGGAATTGCTATCCAATACACCTTCTATGCTCCTGATGCCCACTGGCAGACACATGCAGCCATCTGGTACTCCATCTTTCCAAGTATCATAACATATAAATGTCCAATAACTGCTTTCCTTCAGAGAGGTGCAGAGCCAAACCCACATTTAGAAGCAAGGACACACCCTTAATGGAATACATCTAATAACTTATAACACAAATGCACAGATTCATTTGTACTAAGGGATGTTTAGACTAACCATTTTACCTTTCACATTGTTTATGGAAGGTCAGAGGAAACCAGAGAACCTGAAGGAACCCCATAGGGTGATTATGCACAGAAACTTTGCATAAACAGTTCAGGATTGCACCAGGGGCTCTGGAGCAGTTAGGCAGCAACAATAACTGATGCACCATATACAGTATATTTATATATTTTGAGCACGTTATATACTGAGTAGTATAAGTAGTATATATATTACATGTGGAGCACAGAAAGACTGTCCTACTGCTAAGAATAACTTTTTCCCTGCTAGCCATGGCAGATCCTATACAGCACTTGCTGCCGGAGCAAATTAAGTTAATGTTTCCCTGAAAAAGGAGCCTTTAAATGATCCCATATGCAGGATTGCATGGGAACTTCCTGATTCACATATTGTGGTCTGAATTCTTCCAATTAGGTGTTGAAATTGAAAAGTAATGAGATCTTTTTAATGACAGCTGTCAGACAGTAACAGTGTGAAAGTTTAATTCTTAGCTGTTCATATATTTAGAGTTATTGCCTAATGCTTAATGCGTCCAATTTTCAGATACAAGATACTTTCATAGGAACTTTGTTTGCTTAAAGTGTTAAAAATTACATTCGGCTTGTAAAATTTTAGATTTTTTTTATTGTGTTCTAAGTTATGAATCAGATTAATTTGACCGATTATGCAAAATGTTGGTGTTGGTGTCAAACTTTAAACCTAATTTGATGAATTGCAACATCACTCACTAGCAAAGTTCTTTTAACAGCTAGTACATTGTACAATGTTAGATTTGTGAACAACATGTTCTTTGAGCTTTTGTTTACAAGGTTATATATTCACAAGAAAGTACAAAAGTGCATTTAGTAGTCCTCACTGACATGACATGACATGAATTGCAAATGTTCATCACATTGCCTTGAATCCAGTCAAGCATTTTGTTGTAGTCAAAAGAGAAATGCGTCTCTTCTTTGTTGTTCCATGCTTATAAAAGAAACGCTTCCAAACAATATCTGTAGTGATATTTCTCCAATTGGTCGTCCAAGAAAATGTCTCTTTCAATAAAAGGCTGGGGCATGGGTGGGCTTGTTTAACCACAGGATAAAAGAGCACACATCTCCTTCAGTCCCTCCAGCAGAGGAGGCTAATAGGAGAAAGGCACACTACAGCTGTGACCCTCTATTTGTTTTTCACACTTTTCATCTCTAATTTCCGGCAAATATGTCAATCATGCCACACTAATTTTCTTTCAGAATTGAAATACGCAAGTATGAATAGCTTGCCACCTGCAGCCAAATAAACACAGTGCTTGCTCTTTGTATTTGAACCAAAGTCATCCTGCATAAGAGTGACTTTTCTTCTTATATGTTGACCTTCACTATTCTTTTAATATAGCAGCATATATTAACCTAACATGTGTGTTGACATGCTAGTTCCCGTACAAAAAAGTCAGTAGGTCATTTTTTGTAACATATGATGTATGTGTATGTTGTTGTTGTAGGATTACTGGCTGTCTCTGCTTTTTAAGCGTTTGGTGGGCCCCAGGGTTCTGGCAGTGCAAGTTGCTGGGCTCCAAAGAAAGCCACGTCCAGGAAAAGTGATCCGAGACAAGTTACGCATTTACGCACACTGTACAAGCTTTACCAAGTAGGTTCATTTTATATTATTTAAAGTGCTAACACTTACAGATTCATTAAATTTCTTTTGGCTTTGTTATACTGAAGCAGTTGGAACTATTCCCTCCAACAAATCTTTTTGTTATCTAAAAACAGTTATCTGAGAACACAGCCTATAGTGGTTAACACTGTACTTCATATCTGCTTATGCTCAAGCACATAAATTACTGGCTCCAGACACTCTTTCAGAACGCCTGCTCATAAAATTTAACAAGTATAAATTGTCAAGTATTCAGGGGCCTTTTTTACTGTCACCAAGCTTGCTGAAAGGAAGTAGAAGCCTTTATTCAAACATCCCAGCATTAGGACAATAGGAGGGTCTGTCTCTAGTACAGATAAAAAATGCCACCATTCCCTTTGATGGTTATCATTACTCCAGGATGATGTTCATAGGGTTTGCTAGCTTGTCAGCAGCAGTGTAGGCTTACTGACCACAGTCCTCCTCCTGTCTCAGCTCAGTTACATGCCTTCTCCTGACCCCTGGCCTGAGCTTCTTGTTCTCTCATCATTATATAATATTTATTTTGATAAGCTATATGAAATGTAGTAGAGTGTTGTTTTACAGTTCTGTAATAGTCTAGCATTAAAGTTTTTTTTACAATATGTAGACAGACAGACAGACAGACAGACAGACAGACAGACAGACAGACAGACAGACAGACAGACAGACAGACAGACAGACAGACAGACAGGTTGGTAGGTAGGTAGGTAGATAGGAATGATGGAATGAAAGAAGGAAAAAAGAAAGAAAGAAAGAAAGAAAGAAAGAAAGAAAGAAAGAAAGAAAGAAAGAAAGAAAGAAAGAAAGAAAGAAAGAAAGAAGAAAAGAATTGAGGGATTCTTATTGAAAACATGCCCCTGTTCATTTTTTCCAGTTTGCTGGCAATAGACACAATATGGTTTGTGCTATCCATATTTCCCTTGAGCCATTTTGCTGAAATTAAACAAAATGTTACATGTTTATGTCCCCTATGCAAATGCATGAAGACTACATTGTTTTAAAGTCTTGGACAGTGTTTATCACTGTTCGATCTGTTTGTCTGCTCTAATGCAGTGGGGTTGGAAAATCTCTGCCTAAGTTATAAAAGTGTAGTAAAACTGAGACACCACATCCATATCAAATGTTGGTTGTTTTACTTTTGTTTCTGGTCCTTTTTCAAGTTTACTTTAGTTCCACCAGCTCTATTTACTGTATGCCAAGGTGTAAAGGCGCACATGGATGGAAGGCCTGGCTGGTTGCACGCAGAGAGATTACTAACAGGCTTGTCTGACAAAAGCCAAGCTCTGACCTGTTCACTTGCTCCTTTGCAACATGTGTTATTTACTACTCCAGTGTTGTAACTTTCTTTACATTAGAGCCCTTATTTAACATTGTGTAATTTTCACAGTTATCTTTGTCCAATAACCCCAAAGGATTTTGTCTTCAGGAGTTTTAACTCAGTAACCCAAGTGCAGTTCACATTGGGTGTTGAATAGTTACTGCAACACACTATTTTATACAACAGTCAAGCCTGTTAACCCTTAAGTCTGATTTTATACAGCTTTATATACTTACTATGATAGAAAACAGTATCCTCTTTTCTTGCCCTTGTACGGTTCTCTTCTACCTATGTATAAACATTTTCCGATGTGTTTGTATACTCAAAATAAAAGACAGGTTTAAGGTTTAAATAAATCAAAGCAGATTGTATCTGCATTCTGTAGTTCTTAAAACAGCTTTGTCTTTCTGGCTACATCAGAGTTTGAACATGTTAACTTTGTACATGTTCAATTTGGAAAGTACAGTTAAATGTATTGACAAAATGATAACAGTAGCTTGAGAAGAACAGTTGTGAGGGTATTATATGTTAGCCCATTAAAACAAGGTAAATGTTTAGATGGCTTGTTTTGACTTTGTTATGAGAAGTAATTGTTTGTAGACTCTGTGTGTTTCTTTCATCACTTAGTCAATTTCTGTATTGTCATCCCCTGCAGTCACAATTATGTCAGAGGCTCCATAACGATCTACATCATCAACCTGCATCGGTCGCGGAAGAAAATAAAGCTGGCTGGGACATTACGAAGTAAAACAGTACACCAATACCTGTTACAACCTTTTGGTGCTGATGGTCTTCACTCAAAGTAAGTACAGGGAGTTTTTTTTGTTCGTTTGTTTGTTTTTCATAAAGATTTTGAGAATAAAATAAAAAAAATCATGCATATGGAACACGGTGCACAATGTGATGCGTGGTTTTGCACGTATTATACAGTGTCGACCTTGTAAGAAGAAACAGCAGAAACTGTATAAAGTTTATTTTTAATTACAGAACTTTTTGAAAATGTTGTTTATTGGCTTGCTGTAAGTTAATCTTGGGTTATGAGCTTTCATATAGTAATAAACGTGATTAGGACGATCTTGGCAGATCACAAGAGCTTTTGTTTAGTCACCAAACAGTTTAGCTTAGTTGTGATATTGTATATCTCTCGCTTTGTGGTCAGTAAGAACATAGAAGAAACAAAGAGCTCAGCTAATCGTTTTCTGCTGTACCAATAACTGATCTCTTTTCACTAAAATTGCCCTAACATGTTAAATAGCATGGGGAAAGAGGAAGACATGGACCTAGGTTAAAACAACACAGATACAGTATATCCATATATGGACTATGATATTAGCTCTTTTTGCAATCATATCAAATATTTAATTAAGAATTATTATTATTATTATTATATTATTATATTCTATTTAGAGATTTTATACAGCATTATTTTTTAATAATATGTTTAATACAATTAGTAACATGGTGCATGATTAGGTGTACTGCTCTTTGCTAAAATGATTCAGCTGAAAAAGTTACTGGTCAACTTAATATATCATTTGTTATATAAGATTATGTTTCTTACTCTATGAGTCATTATACCTAATTATATTTGATTGTGTTAATATAAACATATGCAACATACACACTTTATATATTTAGGTGTGTCCCATACAGTGTATTATAGTGTAATGTATCTAGTATTAACTTAAAGTGTCTAGAAACTAAATGGAGTGAATACGGTTGCTTTCATTTATCATGAATGTCAGTGAACCTGACAGAAGGAAACTCTGCATCAATTTCTGTAGATTTACCAAAGGGGAAAATTAAAGGAAGAAATAGATAAATTGTGTTTGAAATGTGCTTTCACTTACTATGCTGTAAATGTCCAGGAAATACTGAAAGTCAAGCCAAGAACAAAACATTGTTATCAAAATTGACCATAAAATTGGATTAGTGTAATAACTTTGTCTTGGCTTATTGAAACTGAAAACAAACTGACGATGCAATGATAAGTTAACTTTCCTTAGTTGAGTCCCTGGTAATAGTATAATGAGTGACTAAATGCTTTGATTTCCTCAGTTTCATGTGCTATCCAGGCATCCTGGAAGTTGCCTCACCTAAGGCCTGTTTTTAAATTTGTAGTTCAATTCTTGTAGTATAGAAATCTATTTTGTATAAATAATTACACTGCAATTTCTTAAGTGATTTCGAATAAAAAAATGTTTTAAATAAAAAGAGAATAATAAAGTCATACCAGATGTTTTTTTTTAACATATGCCTTTTCCACAGTTTTAACACAAAGATAAATGATATGGAATATTCTGCAGAATTGTGAAAGCCCACTACTAATTATATCTAACATGGTAATCCATCATACAGTTCATTATGAAAACATAACAATAATTACTTCTACTGAAATATTAGTTGCCATGCTGTGTAGCTATACTCAATTTACCATAATATTTGTCAAGGACATATGAAGAATGTTTAGCTAATTTGTTCTGTTTTTAGAGCTGAGCAGCAATTTCTTTTCAGTTTTTTCAAATTACTGAGCCTTACATATGCCATGATTGGAATGTGTTAGTACTAAATGTTTATACTAAAATGCAAAGTAGCAGTATGAAACCTGTATTCGTAATACTAATTACCTCAGATGTCCTGTAACACGTTTCAGTAAGAAAAAGCACAATACATAGGTTATTTATCTCTTTTGCAATCCACCATGGCCCATATGGGCTAAATCAGTGCCTCCCAGTACAAATTGAGTCTGTAACATATACAGGGAGGCTATACAGTTACTCATGACACATTCCAATGCTAAAATCCTCTGTAAAGCATGTAGCTAAATGTTCATTTTGTGGGATTACACTTAACCACTTTAAGATATCCAGTAATTTAGACTTCACAGATGTTTTCTTTTGGGTACAGATGTTCTCTGAGGAAAATGTTCCTCGCATATAATATGAATCATAAACATTTCAATCAAGCATGCTGGGTTTTTTCAAATTACTGTCTGCAACAGGTGTAGTCTTGGATAAATAGGATTATTTGAGGTTAAAAGAGAAGACTATAAAAGAGAAGGTTAAACAGTAGGTCATCATAAATTAAGGTTAAAGGAGTTAGTTGCTGCAGGTGTACCACACAAATGTAACATGCTTGATAGAAATACATTTAAGCACTGAATTTGAAGGACCTTTCAAAATGATTGGGACTGCTGGTAATATTTAACCAGATATTTAATCAGCAATGAATGTTTTGAGAATAGGTGTTCTATTAATCGTTTTCTTAGGTACGGTACAAATTTTTTTAGCAGTACTTGGATACATATTAGTGTTTTTCTACCCACTACTGATCATGAACACTCATGAACTTGATTTATTAATATGTTATAGAAAAATATTTATCATTAGCATTCATTACAGATTATGGGAATTTCAGTAGTTTGGTGAAATAATTTGTTAAGCAAACCAACACAGTTTGTATTAACACCATTGTATTATATATTCATATAATATAATATCTGTTATGCATCATGCCCTGTATAGTTTATGTTAACTGTGATGGAAAGTGGAGGGCCATTATCATTTCAAAAACTCCAAAATTATGGCCAGTTGTGATTATAATTGCTTCTCTTTCTTCCTCTTGTAGGTGATAAGACAAAAAAAATCTGTCCTGAAGACTTAAAGTTATAGCTTTTGTTTAAGCTGTAAATTGTTTATTAAAAAACAAGAATGAGCGCATTAATTATTAATTATTAATTATGCTATAACGTCCCTTGCAGCCAGAACTAATCTTAGAGCTCAGCTATAATAAAAAAAATTATCTAAGCATTTTGACCAGTTTAATTAAAATGCTCAGCAGCCTAAGGGATAAAGATGTATACTTTTTTCTTTAAAAAAAAAAAAAAAAAAACACAAAGTACACATTATGTTTTTATATTACAACTTGCATGCTGCTGCAAAGGACATGGACAGTTCTACTTTAGAAAGAACATGCTGTACTGCGTTGCTTATGTTATGTTAAGTTATCTATTTCCTGTTTAATAATCTCTCCATCTCTAAGTTAGGCAAATATAGAAATGTCCATGTATGTTTCTCTCTTGTGGTTGTGGTATGTGATCAAAAATCTAGAAACTGCAGACGTTTGGCTCCATTTTACTGAGTTCCCTGCAGAGTTTAGTCTTGTCAGGAGAGCCTCTCTTACTTGCTTACAACTGCAGCCAGGAGCTTCTTTAGCTCATGCATATGGTAGCATTAGGAAACTTTAATTAAATGTCTATCATATCTTAAGAAAACAAGAAAAGAAAATCCATCTTAAGTGATGTGCAGCATAATGTGTGCTTACATACTGTACCTATTCTTTCCAATTTAAACTTGAAAGGATAAATTCTCAAGAGAGTTTGATTGTGAAGATCAACAAATGCACTTTGGCATTGCTTCTGAAGCTTGCTGTGTCACACTGCATCACCACACAATCTGCAGTGTATTCCAGAGAGATTCCAGGGCCGCAGGCAACATGCTGGAATTAAACAATTCCAACGTACTTATCAGTTCAATCTGTGGTATCACAAGGTGGAACTAGATTTTCAAGCCAATCTCTTATCTGTTAATAGCTTATCACCGCCTGCATGCCTTCTTGTTTGTAGGCTGCATTGTGTAACTGTGGCGCCATCAAGTGGAGGAACATAAACAAATCATTGTTGTGGTATTTGGAGTCTATTTACAGCTGCTGAGATTTTGATCCACTCTCTCTGTGCTCTGCAGGTCTGTGCAGCTGAATGGAGAACCTTTGGTCATGTTAGACAGTGACACATTCCCTGAGCTGAAGCCACGGACACTTAGAGCAGGACGAACAATACACATGCCCCCGGTTTCTATCGGCTTCTACGTCATCAAGAACATCAATGCCTTAGCCTGTCGCAGATAATACATATTCAGATTTCAGTCCAGCTGAAAAGAACTGCCCTTCATGTAAGCAAGGGTTGCACTGAATTCCTATTAAAAATTTATCCCATCTCTTCCCTTTACAAGACTGACACTGTTTCTGAAAAAAAGAAAAAAAAAATCAATTGCTTTCCCCTTTATTTCTTTGTATCCAGCTCTCATTTTGGTTTGTAGTGTTTCTTGTATTTTGGGGAATGTCAAGAAGAGATGTCTTTAATCAATCCAGTGCTCTGGGTTTGATTTGTTCTTGATGTCTCATTGTCACTGGAATGCTGGTCATCCTTGAGAAAAATCTGATATTAACTATAAAGAAAAAAGTATAAAAATAGAAATAACATTTTACACTAGTAAATCTAGTAATACTAGATGTTGTATACTGTGGTAGAGAACATAACAGTTTACTGCCTGGTGCAAATTCATTTTTTTCCCCTTTTTTTCTCATTCATATATATATATATATATATATATATATATATATATATATATATATATATATATATATATATATATATATATATATATATATATGAATAATATTTTTTTAATCCATTCTGTATTCATTCCAGTTTCATTCCAGAGTCTTTTTTTATTATTATTGGTAACTGGACACAGAGCCTGAACTACAAATGTGACAAAAGAAAGTGTATTTAATGTTTGTTTAGCTCAGGAAGTGGGTAATGATATCCTCTCATTCAGTTTTAATTCTTTATTGCTTTTTTCATATTGTACATTATAGATTCTATAACTGTGCATGTTTTTTTTAACAAACACACACATTGTACCTTGCCATAACACTGTAAGCCTTTATTTCATTTTACATCATCTATCTCAGGCTCAACCGAACTCTGTTTCTGAACTGTATCCAGCACTACCTTCCACAGTAGATTGTGTAAACGAATGAACAGTTATTCCCTTGTGCTGCTAGATGTTGGGTAAATATTAAGTTTGACAGGTAACAAATTATTTTTAACAGATATGAGCATAATTGTTCAGTGTACATATGTTTATCATAGATGTTTTGGTGTTTCCATTTTCTTTACCTATATTATTTATAGAAATATATTTGTATATATTTTAACCTGTTGAGATGAAAAAACAAATATTTTAGTTTCAGATGTTTACCATTTTTTTCGTTTAGTATTTTTTATTATTATTGTGTAAAGCATATGAGAAGCCCTTCACAAACAGGTACTTCTATTTAATCAACAATTTTATAATGAATGCAAAAGTACATACTGTTTCTATATAATGTTTTAAAGTTTTATCTCATTTTGATCAGACATAAATTGTCTAATTATAATGCTCATATTGGACCCGAGAGACTCATGGTTGCACACAGTTTTGTAACTAGTTCATCAGAGTCCCAAAAGTGAAATGGTATGAATCCATGTTTGAACATATTCTTTCACTTTAAAATATTAATTAAAGATATGAAGTGTTTTTATTTGATGCTAACCTCCAGTCATTTCCATGTTGGTATTTAAGTAAGCATCTGTGATTACTCAGTTGACGCATAGCACAAAAAACATCTTAACACATCCTGGTGCACTAAGGGTTTGTCTCAAGGCAAAGTCAGTGCCTGAAGTTGTAAAATAACAAACTTCTTTTTTTTTTATGAATGTGTTTTCTGATTATTTGGAGTTGTTAATATTAGATCCTTTTTTTGCCAGAGCCTTGTTTTATTGTGTGAAATGTCTAATGTTTGAACATTATTTGCCTAAATATATTTACAGTAAATAAAATTATAATTTAAAAATGTACTTTTGTAAAGTTTAACTTAATTACAGTTGGATTTTTTTATTATTAAACAAATCAGCAACGTTTAGATATAGTGATTGTTTGGGCAATGCTTAAACTCTGACCAGTTTTGTGTCGTATCGAAAGCATTTTTGAATGAAAAATGTATAATTCTGTTTATTTTAATTCAATTACATTTCATTGCCTAAAAACATGGAGTAAAATTGTGCCAAACAATATAATACTGTTTCCTTTATCCCAGAATAAAAAATAAATATTAAAGAATCTTAACTTTCTTTCTCTTTTATAAGTTACATTTGATCAGAAATGTCAGAAAGTGCAATAAATCATGTGTAGCTGTTTAAACTTCAGTCATTTTAATCAGCATATCTGAGCATTTTATTCTTTACTTATTACAGTGAGCTAACCACACTCTTTACCAATAATATACTTAGCATTTATTAGATTGTATTTATTTAGATGTATATGTATTTTTAAGACAAGCTCAGTGGGAGAAGAAAATCTAAGGCATGGTTGCATGGTTGTGCAGCGGATAGTATTGCAGCCTTACAGCTCCAGGGTCTGCGGTCTGATCCTTTTAGCTCAGGTTACTGTCTGTGTGGACGTTTGTGTGTTCTCCCCATGTCTGTGTGTTTTTCCACAATGTTCTTTGATTTCCGCCCTCCTCTCTGTGTGTGTTGGGAGGGGGGAGGCATCCATGGTGTGATCTCACCATGCATCCAGGTTTTCCTGGTCTGGCTCTGAATCTACTGTGGCCCTGACCAGGTTAAAGCAGTTACTGATGATGAATGAATAAATAATACATACATGCATATTTTTTCACCCAAGGTGGAAACGCCAGTGTAAGAACATTTCAAACAGACAGCCTGTAAAGTGGAAATAAATGTTGTGTTGCAAGATCATAAGTTAACAGAGTGCAGTGTGGCAGCACAGATTATGAAATGCAAGGTAGAAAAGTATTAAAAGTTTTTTTTTATTATTTATATCTTGAGCCCATGCACAATTAATTATGACAGGAAAATGGAAAGGAAAACCAAAGACATAGCGGTTTAGGTCAGATTATACCAAAGCAGCTTCAAAGTGCACTAGACATGTTCAGGCGTCACAATGGACAGATCCCAAAACCTACATGACCTGCCAGGGCTCTCAGAACTCAAATCAGCAGCTGGAAGCCAACTTTTGTTGTAATATGGATGAACATTGTGTTGTCAGACTAGGGCTGTAAAGTAGTCACTGATGAAATCTGTTTGCAACCGAGCAAATTGTCATTAATTAAAGTTTGAAAGTAATAGGCAGAAATGCCTTTAAGTAGCAGACAGCCAAATTGAAATTGTTTAATGACCAGAATCAGTAACAATCATAATAAAATAGTCATTTATTCAGCTTTACCCCCAAAAGTGTTACAGACATACGATATCTGGTTCTTTTAATGCTACTGCCAGTGGGCGCAGACACTGCAATATGTTTTAAGAGCATTTTAAATATATTTTTAAGTAGTTCCATTCAACCTCGATAAATTTTCTGTCATGCCTCGGTTCTGTTGTATGTTCTAATATCTTCACACTTTAGAACAAGATAAATATCCCTTAATACAGATGGGTCAATGTAAAAACTATTTAAACAGCAAAAACATTATCGCTATCACACTGTGAATGTCAGAAGACTTCTTTATTCCACATATGGTTCATCTTAAATGAGTCAACTTGGTTCACGTCTAAACACAATCCTAGATCATTCACACTTGGGTTTATTTGATAAGGAGCCAAAATGCTGACATTATCCAGAAGTCCTTTATGGGCATATTTTATCATTCAAAGATATTTATCCACATTTAAAACATTTAAAACTTCAAAGAAACCTGCTGAATAAACATGAAAACATGAAGAAATTACAGAAAAATATAGAAACTTCACAAGAATCTGGTGATGGATGGATGAAGAGCAAGAATATGGAAACTTTTTTTTCATAGTTCATATTGCACATAGTCACCAAAACCCATAGGAAACATGACACCAATTCCTCCTGATAATCTAATATTTAATCAAAAATAGACTATACCATTAAGTAAGAAAGTGTATAGCGGTAGATTTATAGCGCTATAATTTCTCTAAATGAGTCACTGATACAACCAAGAGGCCTGCACACAGTCAATATACCTTTGCGTGACTATGCCCTCTTAACCATGCAAACTGTAACCAAATCCACTGTGAAACTGTTTATATTTTTTTACCCATTTGCAGTATGCAGACCCACTCCTCTCTAAATGGATTTCACCTTGTTTACACTACGTATTCAGTAGTCAGCTTAAATAAGGCTTATGGGAATGTTGTCATCTCAGGACTTACTAAATAGATTTGGTAATGTTTTAACAATGTTCAATTTTTACAGGTGTCAGTGAATTTACAACCAACCCGGAAATATGCCATTTTTATATTTTGTATATTATATAGTATATTTAAAATGCTACTATGTTCGAATCTTTTTTATTCCTATAAAACATATTCATTTAAGATCCATTCATATTATCTTAAGAGTACATTTTGCCATTGATTACATTATATTCTAGGGTGGAGGTGTCCAAACTTTTTCCTATGAAAGGCCAAAAATGGGCATTATACCAAACATTAGATTAAGAATGAAATTTACCATGTTTCCTCTCATTTACAATTTTATCATATAAAACAAATAGAAACTTTACTATGTAATCTGCTTAATTAATGCAGTTTTATTCTCTAAGTTCGAATTTAGTGTACCGATAGTACAATGAGAAACAATCCACTTTATTCAATGCCTAATACAACTATTCAGTGACCTCTAATGAAAGACATAAAGCTAGTCCTTATATTTCAAAGGTTTTTCGAAATTTTTTTTTTTTTTTTTTTTCTCATATATTGCATTGGCAGGCCAGTTTTGGCCCCTCTGTTTTAGGGGTTGGATCTATCTATTTATATAACTGGTTAATAGGGGTCAATTGTAAGTAAGCTATTAGTTATAATTATTAGTAGTAGTGGTAGAAATTTTAAAGCAAATTGTTGATTACTAATTAAATACTAATTTTCCTACAATTACCACAAGATCGTTTCCTGTTTATTTTGTTGAATACAATTTTTATCATAATATTATATAAGTAATTGTTTCTTTTTACAACTTTTTAATAACACACACAATTAAATGTATATATATATTTTGAAAAAAACGAATTGATTATCACTTAGTTAATATGAAGCAGAAGAAGAAAAGGATGATTCAACTCCCTGATAAGAGTATCTGCAAAATATAAATGCATTTTATACAAATCTATTGATTAATTAATAATAACATGTTGCCTGTATTGTACATATAAAACATTGTATTTATTATGATATTTATTATTTACTGTAGGCCTATTTATTGATAGATTGAAAAGCCTGTCAAATGTCATGTCTTTCATATTCCTGCTTATTTATATATGACTCAGTATAGGGCTACATCTATTTGCTTCAGGCTACAGACATACAGCGATGCGAATGGCTCCAAACTTGTTTCTCAGTTTATTTTATTTACTCTTTCATGTGGTAGCTCTGGCTGACAGTTCGTTCCATATTACTGCAAATTCTATATTTTGGAGAAAAGGCCTTTTTTTCTAGTAGAAAAAGGAAAGCTGAAGACTGATAGATGGGTCCTTGTTTGGCTTGCACTATGGTTTTGAAAATTAAATCACTGACAGATTGAGGCTAACTTAATCTACAGATTTATGCTTCATGTTGTTGGCCTGACCTTGTGGTTTCGGTAGGTTAAAACCAACAAAAGACATAAAATTATCTGTCAGTACTCTTTCAGCTACACACACTGACCACAAATCCCTAAACCTAACCAACGATCATTCATAATCCAGAGACAGCTGTACCAGTACATCAGCCTTGCATACAAGTCTTTACATTTCTCAACCATGTGGCCTATGTGTGAATATCATTCAATACTGCAGGTAGACAATCTAAAATCTCTGACTCATCTGTTTGATCATGTTTTATTTCTTTTTGTGCCTGCATGGAAAACACATGCAGTATCTATATTTATTTGGAGGAAAATGAATAAATAGCAGTGTCTATTTAGCAGCATTTATGGTGTGATCTGATAAATGGAAACGTGATTTATCACAGTTATAAAATGTAATTGTCAATTCTCATTGTATCTCAGCCCATTATTAAAAGCGCGATATAAATAAAAAAAAAATCATGAAATGAATATAGAATGTCTGAGCCCTTGCACATGCAAAACTGATTGGTAGATGTAAGCGTATGTGACGTCATATAAGTGGCTGCGGTCAGCAAGAAACAGGAAGTTGAATCCCAATAATGTTGAGGCAGGGTGGCATGCTTTGACTCATATTTATAAAGTTATAAAATAACAATACCTAATGGTATATTTTGATACATTTACACATCACATGTAATTTACAAATGTTCATCATTTTATTATTTCCAAATTGTGCCGAATTACCATACATGTAATTAGGGATAGTGTCAAGCTCATTGAGACAGACAGGAAAGTTGATGGAGAGATAATGAATGCATTAATGGAAAAAATCATGCACTCCATAGTCGTGTTTAAATGATGCGTTGGTTAGATTTTATGTGAATTAAATTGTGTTGAATCATAAAATTAGCAGAAGTATCATGTCTGATCGCGAACTTGGGGTAAAGATTTCATGCACCATATTTTGTTTTATTTATAGCATGAACTTAGGAAATGCTATATCAATATATCCGTGTGTGTATGCGTGCGTTTGTGTGTGTGTATGTGTGTGTGAGTGATAGCGTGTGAGCGCATGGCGCGTGAGCTCTGAAGCCCTTGTGCAGGGTGTGTGTCATGCGCTTCTAAGATGTGCCACATGATTTCCTGGCTTAATGAACTCCTGCCATTATACTTCAGTAACAGTTTTCTCTTTCTTTTCTCTATTGAGACCCTTGTGATGTAGTGATATTTAGGAATATCACTACATCACTTCTCTCATTAAACCGACTCTTTTCGGTGACCCTTGAGGCTTTTTTTTCTGCCAGCAATGCCGTTGCTCAGACAAAGTTTACTTCTTCTTAAAATGTAATAGCAATATCTACCATTTTACATTTTCACTCTGTAAAATCCAAATTTCTTGCTGCACTTCGAAGCTGAATAATTTATCATATGATATTCTATTAAAATAAACCGATCACAATTATGTAAATATGCTACATGTTTATCTGCACTATTTGCACGATTGCTACATTTTTGCACTTCCGGTAGATGCCAAACTGCATTTCATTGCTGTGTACCTGTACAATGCAATGACAATAAAGTTTTATCTATCTATCTATCTATCTATCTATCTATCTATCTATCTATCTATCTATCTATCTATCTATCTATCTATCTATCTATCTATCTATCTATCTATCTATCTATCTATCTATCTATCTATCTATCTAAAGTGAGGCACTTAACAGACAGCTCTGGATGAAGCCCGAATATATTAAATGATGAAATTCTCAGTAACTTGGATTAATTATGAAATAATAAAATCATGTTATAGAGCTAGTACTCGGGCTCTCGCGCGCCCTTATCATTGGGACAGGGTCTGCATCTCCCTGGACTCTTATGGAATATTTTTATTGCAGTTTCATCGATTGCAACAAGCCTAAATATCGTTTACACTGAAACAGTATATGAAATAAGTTCCCTGGTCTATGTAACCCGATGGCATGCGAATATTTAATCGAATTGAGTTTTATTTGTATAGCGGGTTTTTTTAATGAACATTGTTCCAAAGCAGCTTTACAGAAATAAAGAAGTTATGAAGTTGGAATGTATAAGGTTATTGCGTATAAATTTGTTCCTCATGAGTTTATCCAGAGTGAGCATCAGTGGAGACTATGCATGGAAAAACTCCATGAGATGGTATGAGGAAGACCCCTGAGGGGAATCAGACTCAAAAGGGAACCGATTCTCATTTGGGTGAATGTCCATTTATTATGGTTTTATTATTTTGAGGCGTGATGTTCAGTGATGAACTTCAGCGCTTAAATGCAGAACTGTTCATGACAGTTGATATTAATTACAGTCCAAATCCATCCTCATAGTTCTCGAGCTGCTCAAATAAAAGTTTTACAAACAGTATATTGGTGATATTCACACAAATGGTATAATAGATATTTGCTTATTCCCGGTTCAGTGTAGTTAAAATGGGTTTGAGCAATGTGAAGTGAGGCAGAGCGGCTTTACCACTGAATTGCGCTTTTCGAAAAATAAATCTTTTTTTTTTTTTTTATTCGGACATAACAGGCTCACCACCGCCTTATCACTGCCTCGCCTGCCACTGCCTCCTGACTCTTTGTTCTGCACTGATACTTGATGAAGAGATGCAGCAGAAACTAGTCCAGGTTGTTATTCGGGAAGATCAGTGCTCATAAGTGAAATAGTCTAAAGTATAATCTACTAGTGTAAAATAAGTTACAGACACAACTAACGACATTAATACTGGGGGGATTTCCTGTTTTTAAAGTCAACTAAAGTGTTAATTAGGCATTAATAATATATTGTGCAAATTGTAATTTTTTAAATATAGTTTCAAACTAATAATATAATATAATATAATATAATATAATATAATATAATATAATATAATATAATATAATATAATATAATTATTTAATCTAGTTTTGATGTAATTTATGTGCTAACAATTATTAAGCATGCCATTATCATTAATGTAAAAAAAACAAAAAAAAAACAAAAAAAAAACAACAACAGTAAGATGGAACAATTTCAACTGAGAAAATACGGGTTATTGGTGAAAATATCGCATACTTATTCTGTTTCAAAAAAAAAAAAAAAAAAACTACGGCACTGAGCAAATTGCTAGCCAAAGAGTCGGTTCATGTTAGTGAGTGATTTTAAAGATCCGACTCACTGAAAGACTCGGAATACCCGTTACTGTTGCGGCTCTTCAGTCCTCTCGGATCTTCGGTTGCGTGCCGCAGTGTCACGTGATCGTACAGAGTTACTTCACGGAAGTGAATGGAGTGGCGGTGCAGTATGTGGCCTCGCATTACCTGTTAAAGACCCTGTTTTCAAGCTCTCACTTTGTCTTTTGTTTGAGGAAAATCGCTTTAAATATGTACAGTATTTGAGTCTCAGCGACGGAACTATGCAGACTGTCGGCTGCCCTCAGAGACATTAGGCGTAAGTGGTGTCTGTTGTTACACTGATAATGAAGCTTAACTGAAAACTACCATACAACCTAGATAGACTTAACTGTGGACTTGTGTCACATTATTAAGCTTTCAAAAGAGGTCAGTACATTATTGATTAGTTATCAAAAGCGGATCAATAATATGTATTTTTATATGATTGTCATACGATGGACTGTATAATGTTTCCTCTATATTCACATGCATCACATGCCTAAAGGCGTAAAGTAGGCTATGGCTTTAAAGTGTGGTCTTTAGACGTTCTGCCAGAAGCTATTGAAAGTTTAAGATCACCATAAACAGAGAAAGAAAGAGAAAGAAAAAAAAGAAAAAGAAAGAAAGAACCCAGGCTAGTCAGATCTAAGTTAACAGAGCAAAAGTATGTTAACTATTAAACAATGTCCAGGAATGTGGGAACTGGTGCTGACTAATAAATCTTTGTGTTTGTGTTCAGATGAAGTGCCTTTTAATTGCCACTGAAAGTGCTGAGGTCCTTTTCTACTGGACTGACCAAGAGTTTGAGCAGAATATTAAGAAGCAGTATGGGACACCACAAGAGGAGAGTGGAAGAGTAAGACCTTTTTCTGTTGAAAGATGGATTTGATATTGATAGGACATTAGTTCTTCAAACTCCTGGCCCATCAGTAAATGTACAATACTGTTTTATTCAGCCTCCAGCCTTTGCGGATAGCATCAACACATTGTTTGCTCCAATCATCATCTCGTGTAGCACTATGGTTGACCGCCTGGGGGACGGCTACACGTCTTTCAGCACAGAAAACGGTCACATCTATGCACTACATCAGGTAAGCCGCTTTAAATCCCACAGCACTAATCTACTGCAGAATGCATTCATCTGGCTGTAGATTAAAAACCAACATTCCACTGCTACTTTGCTGCTGATGAGAGTTGGTATTCACAGAGTAAGCAAAGTAGACTCAAGTGGGCTGAGAGAACAGCTGTAGTATTGATCTAACTGTTTAGCAGTATTTTACCAATATTATTTCAGTCTCTGATGTAGGCTGTAAATGCTATTAGTTTTAAATATAAAAATTGAGATCATTATATCATTGTGAAGGAATATGTGTAGTTTTCTTTGAGTTAAAAGTGGGGTGCAGAGTTTCTGTATTGGTAGAGTTGCATCCTCTTTTCACAGTTTGAAGAATGTCTGTATATTGCTGTAAATGGAGATGGTGAGGAGTCTGATGAGGATCTAAAGAGGAAGATCTTTGTAATGAAGAAGTTTACAGAGATCCTGTTTGGCATGGTGACACTCAGCAGCACCCTTTTAAGGAAAGAGTAAGTACTTTACAATTGTTTACTACTTGTACTAATTCAATACCAGGTGATATAGCTGAATGCAGGGTTTATCAGACAAACCTATTAGAGCACCACAGTGAAATGAAATCCTCCATCATGCCTAGAAGCACTTACATTAATGAACATAGAACAGATCTGTCACGTGAAATCTTCTGAGACAACACTAAGCATATTTACTATCTGAGAAACAGCACAGAGTATAAACATGTGTAGATACAATTAAATAAAGTATCTGATATTTCAGAATTCTCAGAAATATCAATAAAGCAATAACTTAATTAAGTTGAAATACTAAAATATTTAAATCAGTATCGAGCTATAAAGTAAAAATGATTAAATGTTTTTCTAATTAAAGACCCAGCACTGAACTATTTCTTGTGCTTTATGGCTTTCATTCGGTTCTGTCCATTCTTCTTCTTATCAGATTGCGGCCTTCAGACACAGAGCAGAGAAACCGTGTATGGAAGAAGCTGCAGAGTCTCCTTGAAACGTACAGCCATTTACGAGAACAGGACCAAAGTTTTCTCGTTGAGGTAACTTTCATAATATATACAGCTTGCTATATAAAAAAATAACAAATCAAAATCAATAAAAAAAAACAAACACAAAATTTGAATTTGGCCAGGTTGCCCAAACTCTTTATCCTTTGCAATTATATTAGTTAATTTTTTTTTTTTTAATGAAACCTTCGGTGTAATTAATTTGGATTAAGAAAATTTGGATTTTGCTTGGCTTTTATTAGGCGGTTGAGAGACTGATCCACCCCACACTTTGTGAGCAGTGCATTGAGTTTTTGGAGCGGAAACTGGTTCTGCAAATGAACAACAGCACTGAAAGAGCGGGGGAGGAGGTGCTGCATGCCTTCATCCTGGTGCATACCAAGTTATTAGCTTTCTACTCGAGGTATCTCATGTGCTCACTCAAATAAAGATTATGTAACAGTTATGTTTGTATTTCGATGGGGGAAAAAAAGGAAAAAAAATTAATATATAAATAATAATTATACTAATTAGAATAATTATACTAATTACTCTAATGAAGCATCATAGAGGGATGAACTGTTGGGTGTAAAACAATAAAAGTTACATTTGTATCAAGTGACTAAATGACAAAGGGAACAGAAAAGAAGGGTTACAAAATGTCCTGTTTGTTTTGTAACCAGCTCGCAGGGCAACTAGTGAAATGCAGAAATGGCTGTGTGGGTTTAATACAATTTATTTTTTCTTTTTTTCTTTTTTTGCAGTCGTAATGCCAGCACTCTTAGCTCTTCTGACCTGCTGGCATTGATCATTATCGTGCAGGATCTTTATCCCAGCAACCTTGAGGTTGATGAAACCCCTTCTGAGGTGGGCCATGTACTATTCATTCACTCAGTCATAGTATATTTACTTTGTAAGTTTTACTGTCTATATAATGCAGGGCCTGTATGTTAAATGCGCACTGTTGTAAACCAGAGTGTGGCCAAAGATGCCTGATCATCAAGCTGATTCTCATTCTATAAATAATTTATTAGGTTGAAATCACTAGTGGGCCATCCAGTTTAGTGAAAATAATCAGTGAAAGGCTTGTGTGGAATGTTTCTCAATATCAGCATGCCACAGAATTTCTTTTATTCATCTTATACCACAACACTGCACTTAGATGAGCATATTAATATACACATATTAATCTTCGCACAACTTTAACTATCGTCAGTTATGCTGTTCTAGAAAACGAACTACTGAGGATTCAGCTGCACAGTGGTATAAAACAGTTAATTGCATGTTGGTTGTACTTGCTGGTGTGTTTAGGATGTGGACAATATTTCAGCACCTGAAGTTTTCTATACTCCGGAGCCTTCACCCAACGAACGAGACTCAGGTGAGTCAAATATTAGCATTTCAGACGATTCTACAATGTTGTGAATAAGTTTACTAGTAATATAATCGCCATGAGTAATTTAATTCTTTATTTTCAGTACATGGCTTTGATTTATGATGACTTTGGTTTTTTGATGTCAGTAGATGGCTTTTTATTTATTCCATTTCATTGTTTATATATATATATATATATATATATATATATATATATATATATATATATATATATATTGTATATACTATTACAGTGCATTGCCTAGTGGTCAGAAACATATTTGTGTGTTTTATAAGTCGATTAAATATTTTGTAGTTGTTTTTATATTTTATAATTATTATTAATGGCAAACAGAGATGACATTCACTTACATATGACTAACTGGCTCTGTATGCAATTTATTACCAGGGTTATATTGGGTGTTTTTTTTTGTCTCAACAGTATAAATTGTTATGTACTTTGTTATATGAAGTTCGAAATGCGATCTCAAAGATTTTAGTTAGTAAATCTTTGTAACCTTTATTTATAATTATACATAAATATTGTGATCACTATTATACAACGCTTTTGCACATTGTTTTGATATTATAGTACCAATCCCTGCTTTCTGACCAGAAGTATTTTATATTGGAAGTGGTTTAAAGTGAACGTTTTAAATCACAGTTTAAAAAAGTGAAACTTCATCCACACAGGTCATCTGAGTAGTGACAGTGCTCCTGTTTTCCAGTTTGTAGATCCTGATATTCAGGTAAATTAGCTGCTCATCAGTGACCTCATGTTACCTTGTGTACAGTAAACCCTGATATGTTTAGACATTTCTACCATTTCTCCATTAATAATTTTCCCAATTTCCTAATGTTTATTTGATTTCAGATGGCTGAAGACAGTCTAAAGACTCTTCAGCTACACGTCCCTGATCCTATGACTCCAACAAGAGTATTTCTTGAAGCAACATTTAAGGAAGGCTTCTTTCCCATGATGCCTCACTCCATGTACTGTTTACCTCTTTGGCCTGGCATTACTTTAGTGCTGCTGACCAAGGTGATAATAGATTTTGTATTGCTAACGCAATTTATTAGATTTTTTATTTTTTTTCAACTCGGTAATTTTTCAAACCTATGACACATAATACAATGTAAGGCCAAAAGTAAGTGGACACCTGATTATCATTCCCAAATTCTTCACTGGATCTTCACTGGCTCTAAGGTTAATATTTGCATAACATTTCCTTGGTGCACAAACCAAGGGCTATGAAGACATAGTTTGCCGAGTTTGGAGTAAAGGCTTTTGAGGCTGAACAAGCACATCTCTGAACAGCCACATTCTCTGTCTAGTGGAAAACCTTACCTAAAGACTGGAGGTTATTATATGCACATGTAGGTTTGATGCGCAGGAGTCCATAAACGTTTGCCTTATAGTCTATATGGCATTTAAACCATATAGAATTTACACAGATTAAAGAGGACTTGTTTAAAGTGCAGCTTTAGTCAATGTATAGCATGTGAAGTAAGTGAAGTATACTTTACTAAGTGAAGTATGTTTATATTCCAACCTAAATTATCACTTTAGTAAAGCCTGTACATATTGCACAAGACTAAGAGCCACTAGGTGGCACTACTTCTTGAATGCTCTATTACATTAACACTTCAATGTTTTGCGATTTGAGAAATCTTGAAAAATATTGCATGACAGCTGTATATACTGTAAAATCTGGTTTCAGTATAACTGCTTTCCAGTGTGCAATGGAACTTTTATTTTATTTGGATCTGTAGGATTTCTTTCAACACACAAACTTTTTATGTTCTGTTTATTTTTAATGTTTGGATTTTCTGAGGATTTGCTCAGAGACTGTGGCTGTTTCTGTTTGCTTCAATAGATTCCTAACAGCCAGGTGGCCATGTCTGTCTATGTGTTACTGGAAGCTTTTGCTAAGCTGGAGAAGAGGCTGAGTGAAGGGTTGGAGGGGACAGTGGCCTTACGCAGTCAATCCCCAATCCAGGAACTCCGCACCAAAGTCGACAAGTTTATCAGAATGCTGGCCAACATGGAAATCCTGGTTAGAATTTAGTGACATATAGTTTATATATTGAATACTATATAATAACATTTGTTATTTATATTGTGTACAATTTATAATTGCTTTTTCAGCAGATAGTTTTTTTTATTTATTTATTTATTTATTATTTTTTTTTTATTTTTTTTTTTATTATTCACATGTTTAGACCCTGCAACTACAGAACACCTGGTCAGAGTTCAAGAACAAGGCTTTTACCCGGTCAGGACCCGGCATCACAAAAGCGTGAGAGTCTGTTTTTTATAAATCTAAACCATTGTCCACATCAAATCTAGTATATCAGTGGTCCAAACAGTGTATTTGAGAAAAAAAAATAATGACGTAGTTCAATAACTCTTAGTTCTCTAAAAGTGAACCGAGTTGTCTTCTGTAGCACATCTTCCCTTGTGAAGTATCCAATCACATTTATCTATATATATAAAATTGTACATAGCATGTCAGACCAACTGGTACAGGACATTTGGTTATATTATATACCTCTCTGGCCTGATGACGGATTCTTCATAATATAACATAGATTAAAGATAGATGTGTCATCTGTTTAACGTTTATGTTTGAATAAAAAGTGGTTCCCTAAATTCCCTTTATGAAACACATCATGTATTTATAACCATATGGGAATGGCTGTATATTAAAAGGCATATTTGTTGTCATTACAGAATGATAGTTGCTTATCTGATCCCTTAGTAAATACAATTTAAAGTAACTAAAGCCATTAGTTGGAACCCTTGGTCTAAGAAGTAGACTGATCAATGTATCGCTAGTATTTTAACATCGCTTAATTCTCTCCATTTTGATTGCTACATTCGAACATAAATAGTGCATGATATAATCCCAGGGTTTTATGGCTTATATTTGTGCAGGCTGGTTCCTTCATGCCGTAGCATTAGGACTCAGCTGTGCAGTGTGTACCAGCAGTGTTTTGCAGCTGCATGTATGGGCAGAAATCAGTGTCTTGCCACTATACTTCAAGAAAAGGCGCTGAACATGGTGCAGTAAGTTTCGGCTTGATTTTCCTAGATCTAGAAATTCAGTTGAGAATAGACTGCTAATTTGCATACCTTTACACACAGCCCTGTCTCAGCATAATTTCTTCTCCGTTTCAGAGAAAAGCTGATGGACTGGAAGGACTTTCTTTTGGTGAAAAGCAAGAGAAATATAACCATGGTGTCATATCCTTGCCTTTACTGGCACTGTGTTGACTTTTATGTGTCCCTTTTCCTAATACATAAGTGTATTCTGTGTGGTTTCTGTACACATTCATAATTTTAACATACACCAATACAGGTACAAATAGAATTTCAGGAAACTCTCTGAAATAAGAAGGAATATGGGATATAAAACAAATACTTCTGGTTGATCACTTCACGCTAGCTTTATTTAGGTGATTACTGACCTTGGAGTTCACAAGCCCCTGTTTTGTAATACAACAGAAAGGTGGGACTGGGATATGGTTTCCCTGAAAAAGATTTTTTTGCCCGATTTTTACATCCATTAACGTTCACTAGAGTTCTGTTTATTCTGTCTTTATCTTTTTTTTTTTTTTTTTTTTTTTTTTATTGAATACATGTTTTTTCTATTTGGCTGAATTCACTTTAACCATGTTCTCACTTACCTGGAGGAATTCCCTGGTCTTGTGCATTTCATTTACGTGGATCGCACTTCAGGACAAATGATCGCGCCGTCTCTCAATGTGACCGAGGGCTCTGCTTCAGAGCTGGGAAAAGGCCCCATAGCTCACTTTATTAAAAACAAGGTTTGTGCGTAAACTTACCACGCACTGCTCTGTAGTGTAATTTGTATATATAAAGCATGTGTTTATTTTGAACCCTTAGCCTTTGCTGTGTCCTGTACATTAACCATTGTCATAACATTAAATGCTTTGTTTTGTGACAGCTGTGGAGTCTTGTGGCAACAACAAGGCATTATTTGCAGAAAGGCTACACCACTGTGACTCTACGAGATGGAGACTTCTACTTCTGCTACTTCCTCTGGTTTGAGAATGAAACAGTATGTTTCAGTAGCATTAGAGTTTCTTTGGGGTACTGCAGAGGCTGAATAATTTGCAAACTAAATACATAATACACTTCAATGAAAGCATCAATAGTCAGGGTCATAAGAAATACATTTTCAAATAAGGTTTATTTTTTGTCTTGATCCTTGGCAGGGTTACAAGCTAGAGGTGGTGGATATTCCTAACCTTCCTGATGACTCGCCTCCTATAGGAATGCTTGCCTGGGATTACTACAGGTAATGTTTTTACTCCGCATCATTCTAGGAATTAAATGAAAAGAATCCTTCTAGAAATGAAAAGAAAATCATTCAGAATTTGATTAGTATGTATGTATGTATGATGCTTAACTACTACAAAATTGATTATTGCCAAGTAACAGCATGTTCTGCATTGTTTTATTACACGTATGCACCAATTTGCCAACAATTATCATTGTAATTCATTACGAATAACATCCTTATATTTAACAGCCTCTATTATTTTATTTCCTGAAGTTAATAAGACAATTTATAGCTTTTATTTCCTTTTTGCCACAGGAAGCTGCTGCGCTACTACAGTAAGAGTCACCAGAATGAGCTGGTAAAGTGTTATGAGCTGCTGACCGTGCACCTCGGCGTTGTCCCCACTGAGTATATCCTGCAGCATTGCAGCCAGCTGGCCCGTAAGCTCTGGGAGCCATCGCGGATTCCGCTCTTATGAACTCTTAGGTGCTTCCTGTGTTCATGCGTGAGCTTTATCGTAGCCATTTATTTCACAACTGCTGGAATACTCTACACTGAGCCAAGGAGCATTCTCCTGTGCAATAACCTCTCTGCTGTGCCCATCTTGAAATGAGGATGCTTGTTCCTACACTGCTTTTAGACAATAATGGCCAAGTTTTATAAAAAAAAAAAAAATTTAGCTTAGTGTTCATTGGTCAAAAACAAGCCTCTTTTTAGACTATTGCACTATAGTGTTCTAAGCAGAAAATGTAGTATGATGTTCATATTTTGCTATTGTTGAAAAAAAAAATCCTCAACCTACTGCATTCCTTTTTTACCATTTGTGTCCTTTTTTTTTTTTTTTTTTTTTTTTTACATTTTGTGAAACACAATTAAAAAATCTTTTAGAATTTCTATTAAACACATGCTGTCATATAGCGTTTGCAGAGTTTCTAATAATGTGTACATTGCAATAAATGAATAAATTATCTGTGCATATCTGGTTATTGGTTAAAAGGTTTTGTGGCTCATTGTTACTGAAATTACAATTTTAAAAGCAGTGCCTTAAAAAAAAAATGCCTAATAGTGAATACTATATGTGAGATTATAGGGTTTATTTCAGCTTTGTTGGATCGTCAAAAGAACCATTGTCTGTTTCAATACACTTATTTACACAATTTGTTATTGTAATATGTCTTGTATTGTCTTTGTGCTTGTGTTATATCTATTATTGGTTCGTCTGTTGAGTGGAAAATACAGCAATAATATCAATCATAAAAAAAAACTAAAAAAACCTATGTACTTATTCTAATGTGGGTCCAGTACCGAAGTGGCTCTTAAAACTGTGCCTACAGGGCAGCATTAAAATTGTCGTAAACTGGGTCCCTCTTTTTTTTTCCACTTTTTACTTTTATAAATATCAAATATAAAAATGGTACACATTTATAGTCATTAAATATTATTGAAATATGCTTCAACCAATCATAATACACAGCTATTCTGTCACATGGGTTACTTGCAATTTAACCAGAACAATTCTGCACCCTTTATACATGTAAGTGATACCTTTTGAGATGAGTGTTGGCAAACCATGACAATACAGGATCCTCATAACATGTTAATGTTTTACATACTTGATTTGGACATTGTGCCTGACTTGTTTACACTGACACATTTGTTTTACACTTTTTTATTAAAATATAATCTATTTTCTTATTTATTCAATAATTGCACTAGTTTGGAAGCAATTACACTCCATGCAGGTCAGGTTTAGTGTAGAGACATTAGGCCTTATTTATTAATGTGTTTTAATGAAGGTCATGAAGTTTAAAAACATAAAAAGGAAATTCTACAAGATTTGCAAAAGTTTGTCTAATGTTTATTTTCTCTTTATTTCGAATACAGATGTTGATACATGTCAATCCACCTGTGAATTACAAAGTGTGTTCTACCAAATTAGAAACACCTATAATACAAGTGGGGAAAAAAAACAGAAAGCTCACAGAGCTGAAAAGACTTTATATATATATATATATATATAAAATCAATTAAGAGCAAACATCTATGTGTGGTGTCCACAAAATCACGCAGTAATGCCACTCAACCACAACATTGTGCCAGCTACCACTTGCTTTAACTCACTTTATAAGGCTTATATCTTTTTTGTTCCAAATGAATTGCTATACTACTGTATTTCATTTGGATCACTTTCTTTTAAATCCTTAACACATAACAACCAAGTCATAAAACTGTAAAAGGTGAAAGAAATTTGGCATTTAAACTCTGACATCATAATTCATGTATAATAGTCCAGATACTTAATGCCATTTATTAGATTTGAAGCTGACAAAGAAAGGTAACCTCAAGAGCTCTTATAGGATACAAATATTTGTTTACTTATTAAATTTGAGTATTATTAATATTTTTTTTTTCAGTTTAAATTTCAGTTTGGTGAATGAGCCCCGCTGTTTGTCACACTGCACCCGTGACATCGTGCACGACTCCAGACTTGACGAGGTCCTGCAGTAAACTGCTCTCTGCGCTGACATCATGCACTACTTGTGCCATCATGTGGTCCATACGCACAGTACCGTAGTAATGGAGCAGAGATCCAGGATGTGTAAAGTCATAACCAAAGCCTGCCAGGCTTACTTCATCACACAGCTGTAGTGCCAACACCACACCAGCGAAGCCTAAAGTTGGCACTGTCTACAAGAAAACCAAAAGCATGCATAATTGTTCACCCCATCAGTGAACATTACTCCATCATCCAAATAAAAAAAAACACTGATATGCTTCTATCTCAACAAAGGTCAATCATTCTCAGGAAAATATTAAAGATTTTAGTTGGGAAATATTTTTTTTTACTGTTCTATAGCACATATCTGCATGCACATGGCCCTACCATGCTTTCATGTTTTCCATAGGTTTGCAGTATCTTCCATGTTTGCCTAAGTATTTCAGGGTTCAAGATGCGAAAGTTTCCTGGCTGTAGTGGAATATCATTTACAACGTCTCTCCAGAACCACAGTTTATTCCACCAGCTCTGTAGACAAGGATCAATTTTCATTTCATTTTGTTTTCTTTTAATTACATTTTGACATATTGGAAGATACCAGAAAAATAATCACCCAAGATGCTCACCAAAGGCTTTTTTGTTACAATAGAGATCAACCACTCTAAATCTAGCCTCTTGAATGCAACTAAAGCTACTATGTCTGTGTTCTGATATTCCTGTGGTAAGAAAGACGCTGCTTCAGGATATAGCAGCCGAATTGTGGTTCTTGAGCCTGCATCTTCCTCAAAACCAAACACTGGTGCATTGTTCATTCTAGAAGTGTTAACATGACAAAATTAGGTGTAGGTTCATCACAGCATATGCTTTAAACACATGAATCTTTTGACATAATTTGAGGTAAAACTACATTAAAACCACACATAAATCATTTGCCTTATATTAATGTCATCAGTTTGATACCAAAGATATAATCACTAATATGTCTATGCAGGACAATACAAATGCATATATTCAGTAAAATTAGTTTTTAACCTAATTATGCAAATATATAAATTATGGAACAATATACTGTAAATAATATAAATAATGTTAGCTGAACTAACCTAATAATGATGTCATATTTATCAATATGGGCTCCAAGGTGTTTGCCATGTAAGGTTCCACCACTCCCAACCACCATACATCTTTTACACTTGTTTGAGACAGAGGGTAGTCCAGAATTGGGTAGAACTCTAAGTGCCTGTGCCAATATACCGTCACTGCCAAGCAGACCAAGTGGAGGTGGCAGCTCCCAGTGTCTGGTTCCATTTTGCAGGAATGCTGCAATCTGTACCAGGCTGTGGAAATTCACAGCTGTGGAATGCACTTTCTGTAGCGTTGCTTTGGTCAAGCCGCTTATACAAGGCCGAGACAGCAGAGCTGCTGAGCGATTCATTATCACCTAGAGAAGGAGTGTTTCATGCAAAGCACAGTATTTTAATGCGCTTGTCCAGGATTAACCCATATTTCCTGTACTATTAACATATGCTTTAATTCCATCATTTATTAATTCATTAATTCATGTATTTAGATTCTGCTTTATCCTGGCATGGGTGGCAGAGGTCATGGATACAGAGCCGATACTGGGGATACATAATATTTGGGATATCTCAGTCCATCTAAGGCCACCTTGTTTACACAAATTCACACCCTCATTTACATCCAGGGGCAAACTATCTTGGCAAATTATCCCACTGGTATGTTTTTGGGAAGTGGGAGAAAACCACAGAACCCAGAGGAAACTGACAGAGACACAGGGAACATGTCAAACAGGACATGGTACCTGTATTATACATAAGAATGTGAATAAAAAATATAAACATTAACTTTGTACCATATAATCTTCTGTGGAACTTTCAATCCAGGTCGGCTGCTTAGTAGGCAGATAAGCAGGGATAAGGATTGCTGAATAACAGCTCAGGAGCAGAGCGAGGCTCAGGCCAAGATTTTTCCTTCTTTACAGTGAGAGAACAAACATTTCTGTATTCTATTCTTTAAAAAAAACCCTGTATATCATTCATGTCATTCATGCAAATCATTAGTCTTTCTTGTTTTCCATTTTGTCTGAACTCACTGTGTGAGGAAGAATTCTCTGGACTCCCTCCTGTGTTTAATGCCCGGGCTCTCAGCACTGTCTGCCTCAGCCAGCAGTGGAACACCGTCTTCATCACGCTCTTTTACGCTCAGGTGCTTTAAAGTAACCATTGAACCACAGGATCCCAAGGTTCTATGAACACTTCCTGTGCATTCCCCCTGTTATTAGCATAACAGAAGCCTCCATAGTAAAAAAAAGAAATCTGGAAGCATTTCAAATCCCCGACTTCTGTCGCATTCCTTTCATGTGGGGAGAAGCTAATGGATTAGATAACATTGCAGTAACATTTCCAAAAATGGTCACACACTTACTTTGCTTTTCAGTTGGTTTTAGTGATTCTTGGCTTAGAGGAGTAGTCAGCTTTAAGTAGAAGAGAGATCAATGGCACTTCAACTCTGTGACTTTAAACAGCAGTTATGTGTTTATCTCTAACTGATCTTTGACAGTCAAGGTTAATGATTCACCTGTCACTGTGGGCTCTCCTATACAAAAAAAAACTATTCACATATACACATCTTCATTTCAAAATACAAGTATTACTATTCTTTAATGTTTAAAACAATCCAAGTTTTTAGAGTATTATCCTTATTGGAGAGTTAAACAATTCCAGATTTTTCCCTTATAATCTCACATATTTACACATTTATGAATTACTTCCATGAATTGGAAGAATAAAAAATTAATAAAAAATCAGCATGTTTCTTGTGATGTTGGTTCCAGTATACTAAACCTCATCTGTATCGAACAACTAACTAATTACATTTTACAATAAAAAGTTAATTACATATAATATTTATATTGTACAAATTTGACAAGGATTCTCATATGGGGTAAAAATCATTCCTAATAGGCAACCAGGTTCTGTAATCTTTTGTTAAGGGTTAACACTGTGATATGTTCAGGTCACAAGTTTACATTGTAAGTGTACAAGTTTTTTTATTTAAGAAAAGGCCTTAACAGAACCAGGACTTTTTTTATATTGTCACATGTATATTGCTCCTGGAGCACAGAGGGTTAAGGGTCTTATTTAAGGACCCAAGAGTGGCAGTTTGGCAATACTGTGGCTTGAACCTATGACTTCTGATCAGTAACCCAGTGGCTTAACCACTTCCCAGGGGGTGGTACATATTAAACAATTTACCTCAGAGTTTCATTATAAGAATAATACATGGGTTGTGATGTACTTAATAAACAACCATGTGTATTTGCTTCCAAAATTCTGAACACAGCATGAATACTTTGCAGTGATGATTATGACAGTAGTAAATATTTACAAGCTATTACTTGACACTAATAAAATAATTATAAATAACTGAATCCCCAAAAAAGGGTTTATTAAACAGGTTAAAACATCTTTTTTTTATGGATAAACAGCAAGCACAAGTTCCTGATACTAGAGTGTGTCATGTGTCTGTGTTGAGTTTAGCTCCCCACCACACCTGTCACACAGAGCACACTGTGAGCTCTGCATGCCTGCTGTGTGGCATAAGAGCACCCATAATGCCTTCCATTCGCTATAGTCCTGAGCGAGCTTATTTATAGGCGCCAGTTACTTCTCGTATTCCCTTTCATAAATAAATAACATTAATAAAGAAGCAACTTTCTAAATGGAATAACTTTACTTGTCTATACTCATTTATTTATCAGGATGAATAAGGATATTCTGTGGGCCACCACAATAGTTGACCAAAAAGCTGAGTTGGATCAACAAGAGCAGGTACGGCATAGATTCTCTACTTCAGGTTCTATGTCTATTAAAGCTAGGGTATGAAATATTATGAATATGAATATATGATATTATAAAATAAGATACTTACATTGTAGATTTTACAATTCAATTTATTTAATGTACATCAAATTTTCCTGACAGATACAAATATAAATAAAGCAAAATCAGCACTATTAACAAATTATTATACATTTACTCTAATAAATAGATGTTCAAACTCGATTTGATATCTTACACTTTTAGACAATATTGTCAATTTGTTTTATTGAGTTAGTAATCAACTTGTTACATAATCACATCAGTTTCCTAAAAGCTACATGCCTTTTTTCTGATCTATTGTTGCACTTGATTTAATAAAAAATTGATGAGTATTATTGTTTTCAGAAACACAAAACACATGCACAGAAACTGGGAATTGTGGATGATACTAAAAGCCGAAGTGAGATGAGCAATTGCTCACTCAATCAGAGTTTTGCAAATGTTCAGGTGAGTTGCTTTAAAAGTTGCTATGCTATTTAAAGAAATAAAAAAAAAGGTTTTCATTTCTTTGGTGAGAGAAAAAAACATTAGAAAACTGAATACTGTAATCTATACATTTAAATTCACATTCATCATTTGAGCAGAATGATATCACCATGGATTGGATTTCATAATAATTTCTTATTATTTTTATTTATTAGTTTGATTTTGTCATGCTGCAATATGACTACTGTAATCCAAACTAAACATCGTGGTATTTCATGGTCTTAAAGCTTAGAGCTTGGCATCAGCATTATTAGAGGTCAAAATGTAATGGTATCCAGCACAGATTCCTCACTCAATAACTTGCACTGTGATCTTAAACAGGAGAGGAGAAGGTAGTGCATGGTAATTTAATATATAATTAACAGTTTGATTGTTTGTTTATACATGAAACCTAAATTACAGCAGCACTTCATGTATACCTACTATATAGTATTTCACTGAAATGAATGGTGATGTCATCAGGTGGAGCAGCGAGTGAGGAAGACCTCATCTGATCTTAGGCATGAGATAGTTGATCTATTTGGTGCTGAAAATATTACCGAGCTCCACTCAAAAAAAAAGTCAAAGGATAAAGCAACACTATCTAGTAACCTACCCGACAATCACGTGGTAAGAAAATTCAAGTATTTTTAAGAACTTTATTAATATTTATTTCTTAAACCAATTATTATTGTTCTGTAATCATACATAATTATTTCCAGTTATTTATTTCAGTTATAGTTATAGTATAATTGTATTATCATTGTTTTTGTTAAATAGGGTTCTGTGGATTGTGAAAGCTTTCTAAAAGCAGCCACAAATGGAAACCTCAAAGTGGTTAATAAGTTCTTAGAAGATGGTGGAGAACCAAACATAGTTGATGAGGTAGTTCTTGTGTTCTTTACACTTACATTTCAATAATAATATTCTCCACAAAATGTTGTTGTTTTTTAGTTTAGAAAATCAGCACTTCATAGAGCTGCCTTTGAGGGTCATGTTAAGATTGTGGAGCGGTTACTGGATAAGGGAGCAAACATCAACTCCCAAGACCGGGTGATAAACTTTGAGTTAACATTTACTTAGCTTTTTTGTTTCCTTTTTTTGGCACAGGGTTGAATTCTGTGTTTTGCTTATTTTCTTAGTTGGCATGTACAGCTGTGCACTGGGCCTGCAGGGGTGGAAGTCTAGATGCACTTAAACTCCTGCAGAGCAGAGGAGCTGACTTAAATGTCAAAGACAAAGTAAAACACCTGTACAAAATTATGATATACTTAATGACTAAATGTTTGTGGACACCACCACATATTTGGCTATATTGCATGTAAATGATTGTGTAAACGAAAGTGTTTGGTTTCTGATACCCACAGCTTCTGAGCACTCCGTTACATGTGGCCACCAGAACGGGCCACTGGGAGGTTGTGGAGCATCTTGTGTCCAGTGGTGTGCAGATTAATGCTAAGGATCGGGTATGAGCTACAGGTTTTTTAATGTGTAGAATGATTTTATTACTTTAATCAGTGTGCAAACTTCTGTGGAATGTTCTCCATTACACCATTATTATTACTCACCTTGCTTTAAGGAGGGTGATACTGCGTTGCACGATGCTGTAAGACTGAACCGATACAAAATTGTCAAGTTACTAATAAGGGCAGGAGCAGACATGAAGATTAAGAACGCTGTAAGTATTACATGGCTCATGAAAAGCAGATAAATAAATGTGCTCTTGTCTTTTTTAAATGCACTATATGGCCAAAGGTTTGTCTAGAATGTTGTTGTGTCCTGTACATTACAATTTCTTTTCATTAGAACTAAGAAACTCGTACTGGTTTTAGCATACTGTAACAATACCCCTGTGCAAAAAACAATCTCTATGAAGAAATGGTTTGGCAAGGTCGGTGTAGAAGAACTTAATACCTCAACTGCATTAAACACCAGTGGGATGAACTGGAACACTGACTGCAGGATTTCTCACTTTACATCAGTGCCTGATATCACTAATGCTCTAGTAAAATGCATTCCTGGAAGAGTGGAGGTCATTCTAACAGCAAACTGGGGATAAAAAGTGCATATAGCTATGATGCTCAGATGTATAAATACCCTACATAGACAAAAGTTTGTGGACACCTAACCATAAGATTCGTATGTGCTTTTTGAACATCCAATTCCACATTTAATCCCATTTGCTGTTAGAATAACCTCCATTCTTCTGGGAAGATATTCCACTAGATTTCAGTGTGCTTGTGGAAATTTTGCTCATTTAGCCACTAGGACTTTAGTAAAGTCAAGTATGTTAAGGAGTCGTGGTGTGCAGTCAGCGTTTCAATTCTTTCCAAAGCTGTTGGGATGTAGCAAGGCTTGAGGTCAGAGCTTTATGCACAGGGCATTGTAATGGTGGAACAGGTTTGGGTCTTCATCTTGGTGTTAAACAGTTTGAGGAAGATCCACATATGACTGGAAAAGTCCAGTCTGACAATACATTTGGCCATACGGTGTAGTTTTGTCCATATAGTGTACAATAAAGTGCAAATCCATGTTTTTCAGGCAGGTGTAACGGCAACAGAGCAGGTGAAGATGTGGCAGTGTGACACGAAGGAGATGCTAGAGAAACTTGAGGAGATGAAATAATACAAACTGGCTTGAATGCCACATTTTAAAAAGTATAGATGATAATAATGTCTGTACAGGAATGACTGATGAACTCCTTCACTAAATTAGAATTATTGACTTGATTTTTAGCTGCTGGAAACATATGCGTATGAATAATCCCAACATTGTGTGTTTACTTTGAAACTGATATCATCCTAATTCAACAAGAATGGTCAATTTGTTTCATATTTTACATGTGGTGTATAGCACAAATGTGATATAAACAGCAGATTGCTGAGTTGTTGTTTAAATTAAATCTCTCAGGATTTTTTTTCTTATTAAAATGAAGTATTATTGAGTAGCCATTAGCCAAGCTCAAGTAAAACTATAACTGTTATTACCCACTAATGTGCAATTCATCTTCTGTTGCTGTGATCAAAGTTTTCAAAATCATGTTTACACAGTCAACGTTAACTGCATTAAAGTATAAATGTGCTGGCCATCTTTTATAAATATGTCATGTTCTAGGGACACACATAAATCAGGGTTAGGATTTCTGTTTTGTCCCTGACTTAACAGTAGGCTTTGTGAAGAGGTATTAGTGCATAGTTTCCGGTTACTATCAGGGGTTTACCAGTTTCCCCAAGTGACATGGATATACTGTACCATTGCCAGCCCAATGAATCAGCCTTATGAGACTTTAAAATATTTATTTGAAATTTAGAGAAAGATTCCCTCTGCTCAATCCCCAAATATGTCAAGTGCCGACTGGCCAGAGACAACGTGTGCAGATTAATCTGTGGGATGCTTTTGTAAACATTACATAGAAAAAAGACATCTACACTACATACTAAAGAGGGTTTTAGAGAGCAGACATTTCAGTATGTGGCTCTACTTACATTACATGTGACTTTTAGACTCTTTTGGCAGTTTGTCCATGGCGAGAGATTGATTTCCACCACCATTTGTTCAAACATTCATGCAAGCTTTAGGCTGCCTGGAATAGCATTGATTTTCCTTTTGCATTCATCAATTTTCCTTTGATGAATGAACAGTTTTGCCTAAAATTTGGAATTGTCTAAATTAGAAGATTTGTATGAACCTTTTTTTGCATTGTAATTTTTGCAATCCTCTTGAACCAGATGTTTTTTGAGATTCTCATCATGAAAAAGTGACTGCCAGTTTCAGCACTGTACTTATATTGACTACAAAAAAAAAGGCATTTAAAATCAATAAAATACAATAAAAAATTATATATAATTATACATAAAAAAAATACAGATGGATTGTCTTAGAATTTTGGGTCTACTGTAAATTTTGCCCAATTCTGTAAGCTGTCTGTATGACCACTAGAGGGAGCTATTGTGTGAAATAAACCCTGTCCTGCCCCAACGCAGACCTGTGATTTCTCCAGACATTATAAGGTTACTATAGGAGACTGGTGAAACAAAGCATCTGTTGATAATCTGCCGTAAAAACATAAAATATAATGCTTCAATTATATTTTATTAATTAGAAAATTTGTCATATTTAGCTGTCGATCAAAAATTATGTCTACAAGTCTATTGTATTTGCAACTAATGTTTGTTCAGGAGTTGAGGGATTCAGCAAATAAAACACTTACTTAGCACCTTATTATTTATTTTTAATTCCTGTTGGGTTTTTCCTGTTAGGGAAAGTTTTTTTTTTTTTTTTTTTTTACATTTTCACTCTCTCCAAACTTTTCAAGTAAATACTAAAGTTAATATACATTTTGGTGTCAAAAGTATAGATACAGTAATGAGTACAGCTTTGCACAATGCACATGGTAAAACAGTGTAACTACAGTTTGCTAATTAAACAATAAGCAAGAAACATTGTAATTGTGTATTATATGTTTACAAATGCATACACAAATAACTATAGTTTGCAATCAGTATCTAGGCATTGTATCAGTATAAGTCCATAACAACAATAACTTGTCAGTGGTAACAATTGTAGTAGTTTCCACTAAAATAAAAACAAACCTGTCCCTGTTTTCAAAATCTAGTTGTTCCTCCCCTTGACCATTGCCTGCTTTTGAGTGTTTTTTCCATTTTCTGGCACTTAAATGCTAAAAATAAATTATTACATGAACTGAGTGATAATCTGAATACTCTTACTGACATAAGGCTCAATGGACTTCACCAATGATTGTTGATTCTTAGTAGATACACTTTATGTACACATACCATTACTGAATGAATACTATAATGCTGAAGGTAAAGAGGCGAACTTCCTAGTGCTTGTTCTACCGTTCTTATAAAAATGATCAGATACATGCTTTTTCAGTGCAGTTACAGTACTAATTAGTCATTAGTTGACTGACGACACCTTTTTATCTATACATGTATTAAGAAAATACCAGAGAAAGTGCATGAAGATAAATGATACACACTGGTGATAGTACACACATTCAAGAGGATCACCTGCATGGACTCTTGCACTGTCCAGACTTTAATTTTAAAATCATATCCTAATCTGTGTACTTAAAATATGTCCACCGAGTGTATAGGCTTCTGATTATCTCAAACATCAATACTGGATATATGATGTTTTTTTCCATGAGGTATATACAAATGCAGATATTATATTTTGAATTTATATTCAAGATTGTTTCTCAGATGGTTTTCACCAAAAATTTAAAAGTGCTTGATTATAACATTTAAATAAACAAAAATGTTCAATAAATAAATACATAATTAAGAAGGTACACAATTACAGTTTCACAAAGGCAAACAAATTCACACTTAGACAGATTCCTCATTTTAAACACTCAGTAGCCCCATGTTGTTGATGGCGACTTTGGTTTCTCGATATCGAAGATGAAATAGTTCACATTGATGCAGCAATAATAACCTTGCCCAGTTTTTTTTTTTTCTTTCTATATGATATTAAACTAGAGGTATCGAAAACAGACCAGCACTGAGAGACAGAAGGAAAGGAAACCCTGTTATCCATTCTTGAGGGTCTGCTGTAATGCCCATGTGAAAGAGAGCAGAAAGTGTGCAGATCCTGAATCAGTTTCATGCTCGATCTTTACCTCTGCAGAAGGAGTAGTGTTTGGAAAGCTGATCTGAGAGCAGCAGTATGGTGATTATCAAACTATTAGTGTGTCGATCATACGGAGAGGCTGCGTGCAGTGCAAGCTGAGCTCCGGGCCCTCTGCACCACCGCCTGGCTCTTCTCCCGCTTCAGCAGCTTGTTGTCAGAAAAGATCCCTTCGTTCCGTGGAATACCATGGGAACCATCCGGAAATGTCAGCAAGCCTGCAACGGAAGCCAAAACAACAAACAGTATCCTTATTTATTCATATTATAAAACTTAAAATAATAATAATAATAATAATAATAATAATAATAATAAATTTCTCTTGAAACAATTAATGAAGCCATCAAATGTCATGCACACTATAGAAAAAGCTCAGTGGTTAAGGCTCTAGATTTCTGATCAGAAAAGTTGAAGGGTTAAATTCCCAGCCACTTTTGGGCCTCTGAACAAGACACTTAACCCACTCTGCTCCAGGGGGTCAGTATCATGGCTTTTAACAAGCTTGGGTATGCAAAAATAGAATTTAACTGATATATATATATATGTAGTAAAAGACACTTTCTTAATGCCGAATTGCCATTTTAATGTGTTCATATGCCCTCATATAGCAAATAATTCTTAGCTTAAGCAGTGGGACATCATCATCATCATGTCCACTGTGAGAGACATAATGTTAAAAAAAAAAAAAAAATCCAGAAATCACAATATGATTTTTAAACTATTTATTTGTATGATACAGCTGCAAATAAGTATTTGAACACCTGTCTATCAGCTAGAATTCTGACCCTCAAAGACCTGTTAGTCTGCCTTTAAAATGTCCACCTCCACTACATTTATTATCCTAAATTAGATGCACCTGTTTGAGGTCGTTAGCTGCATAAAGACACCTGTCCACCCCATACAATCAGTAAGAATCCAACTACTAACATGGCCAAGACCAAAGAGCTGTCCAAAGACACTAGAGACAAAATTGTACACCTCCACAAGGCTGGAAAGGGCTACGGGGAAATTGCCAAGCATCTTGGTGAAAAAAGGTCCACTGTTGAAGCAATCATTAGAAAATGGAAGAAGCTAAACATGACTGTCAATCTCCCTCGGACTGGGGCTCCATGCAAGATCTCACCTCGTGGGGTCTCAATGATCCTAAGGAAGGTGAGAAATCAGCCCAGAACTACACGGGAGGAGCTGGTCAATGACCTGAAAAGAGCTGGGACCACCGTTTCCAAGGTTACTGTTGGTAATACACTAAGATGTTATGGTTTGAAATCATGCATGGCACTGAAGGTTCCCCTGCTTAAAACAGCACATGTCCAGGCACGTCTTAAGTTTGCCAATGACCATTTGGATGATCCAGAGGAGTCATGGGAGAAAGTCATGTGGTCAGATGAGACCAAAATAGAACTTTTGGGTCATAATTCCACTAAACGTGTTTGGAGGAAGAAGAATGATGAGTACCATCCCAAGAACACCATCCCTACTGTGAAGCATGGGGGTGGTAGCATCATGCTTTGGGGGTGTTTTTCTGCACATGGGACAGGGCGACTGCACTGTATTAAGGAGAGGATGACCGGGGCCATGTATTGCGAGATTTTGGGGAACAACCTCCTTCCCTCAGTTAGAGCATTGAAGATGGGTCGAGGCTGGGTCTTCCAACATGACAATGACCCGAAGCACACAGCCAGGATAACCAAGGAGTGGCTCTGTAAGAAGCATATCAAGGTTCTGGTGTGGCCTTGCCAGTCTCCAGACCTAAACCCAATAGAGAATCTTTGGAGGGAGCTCAAACTCCATGTTTCTCAGCGACAGGCCAGAAACCTGACTGATCTAGAGAAGATCTGTGTGGAGGAGTGGGCCAAAATCCCTCCTGCAGTGTGTGCAAACCTGGTGAAAAACTACAGGAAACGTTTGACCTCTGTAATTGCAAACAAAGGCTACTGTACCAAATATTAACATTGACTTTCTCAGGTGTTCAAATACTTATTTGCAGCTGTATCATACAAATAAATAGTTAAAAAATCATACATTGTGATTTCTGGATTTTTTTTTTTTAGATTATGTCTCTCACAGTGGACATGCACCTACGATGACAATTTCAGACCCCTCCATGATTTCTAAGTGGGAGAACTTGCAAAATAGCAGGGTGTTCAGATACTTATTTTCCTCAATGTATATACTGGTATTCACAATGAACTAATATTTACACATCATTTTCAAATTATTGACTTTAGAATTCTTGAATACCATGTCCTTCTACACGCCCATTTTTGAATTCTCCTTCAAACTTCATCCCATCGAATCTGCTAAACACTCCAACACCTTGGAATTTTCCTTGGGCAAATTCACCTTCAAACCTTGAATTGAAAAGTGACAGAATGATTTTTACTGCACACATACAACAGACACAAGTCCTTAAAACTATTTATGAGGAATACCTGTTTGATAAGTATCAAGTCTCTATGTTAACAACGAATTGTTAACTAAATATCATATTTAAATATCACTATGTTGCCTGAGGATTGCAATCTGTTTTCATATCTCACCTGGATCCATCGGGGAACATTAAGACCCCAGAGCCATGGAACAGGCCATTCTCAAAGTGACCCTTGTAACAAGTGCCATCAGAGAACTTCAGCTGCCCTACACCATGTCTCCTTCCTGTATAGAAGACATAAGGTACTTTGGAATACGTGTTAATACGCATTGTGATGAAATGTTCAGTGGTGCTTTTTCCAATAGCATGGTGTGAATAATTCGTTTTTTTTTTTCTTTTTGCCTTGTTTCCCATGCTACTTCAGTCAGGAGATTTCTTACTGAAATTCACAACAGTAATCCACTAAAAGCTTTTGAAAGCTGTCAGAGGGAAATCTTGAGGGACTGAGTCAGAGGGTGGCTAAGACAGAGCTTTTTGGCAAGTATTTGGGAGTTATATGAGCAGTACACTATGAGCAATACACTCCAGATAACAAGCTCAAGGAACCAGGGCTGATAGCAGAGAGAGAGGTCTACTATATTTGCCAAATTCTTGCTCATTTTCTAACCCATAAGTTGTTGTTACGACCATGAAAAGGAAAATATTTGCCTTTTGGCATTTGACTGATTTGTTTTTTGTACAATTTCATGACGTTGTAGTATAGAATATAAAGCAATCGTATACCGCACATGCTGTTGACATTAATTTTGAATTCGGTACAATGCATACAGATATCAAGAGATCAGAATGATATTATCACAGCCTACAAGAGCAGGAGTTGAGTAGAATAGAGAAGCAAGGGCTACAGGGGAAGAATGACTTGCCTTCTTTCCATTCACCACTGTACTCTTCCCCAGTTGAGTAAGTGAAGGAGCCCCTGGTTAGTGTCATGCCTCGACCACCCTGCAATCACAAGATCACCCAACATGAAATCAAACAAATCTGAAAATCGTTCGCCTTTCACACTACCATGTGCAGTTTCAGACAATTATACAGTACACTGCAAGGAGAGAACATTTTTAGACATCTCCATCTCCACTGGAGCACACGAATGGAATACAGGCACTCACAGCTGTCTCGATGGTGAGGTTACCACGTGCCACCATTTTAAGCCTTGAATGTTTTATGTGGAAAGTCTAGACAGAAAATAATAGCACGGGGGAAAAAATGGTCGTCGCCTAAGTAATTGACCAGGAATTAGCAAGTAATCGCATTGTCGCCTGCATCTGTACCGCTCACGCTCACACACACACACACACACACACACACACACACGCAATTACATCGCAGGCTAGAGCAGGAAAAGACTTCAGACTGGCCCTGACACCGAGCCTCTTCTCTGTGATCTGAGGGACGAGGCGAAAAAAATGTTTACCTGTATAATGTCCTTGATTTCGCAAAAACATTAAAACTCCTTTGTAAAAAAAAAAATTAAAAGGTGTGATCGGTTTCCTGAGACAGATAGAGGAAAAATAAGACTAGCAGTAGTATATCGAGCTCTCTGCGGCAGCCTCTGGCGCGCGCCTCGGCTCGGCTCGGCTCGACTCGACTCGCGCACGGCTCTACTGGCAACGCGACCTGCTCGGAGGCTCGACTTCCGGAAGATCGGCGCGTGTCATTGAGCGCTTTTCCCGGCTATGCATTCAAAGCGCATGCTGATTGGCTGGCTGCGGAATTTCCGTTAACGCCGCTAACACCGTTTCCTCAGAGGCGTGCTCGTCTACTTGGGAGTGTGATTGTGCTGTAGATTCATTTAATCTGGAAAGGTGGTTAAACTGATAACGCGGGAGGTGACATTCCCAAAATACAGACCACTGATTTCAGATTGGCACATACCGACTGTTAACCTGACCAGGAAGCAGTGAAAACACAAGTCTAATGTGACTGATACACCTAAACCTATACAAACACGTGTCCCTCTTCATCCAATTTTATTCAATGAACCAGTATGGAACAAAATATTAAACATCCAGAAAGTACAAGTTTAAATGAAAATGCGTTTGTGACAGTTGGTAGACCATATACGCCACACCTGCGAACAAATCCAGTATACTCTGATGATCAACCGGGCTGGTCAAACTGTTAGACCGTGTTTGATCAACAATTGTTAGAGATTTTTTTTTGCCTTGTAAAAATTCAAGAAGTGTACAATGCACTATTAGAATCAGTCATTCTGAAATTTCATGTCAGCTTTCAAACCTTCCATCCATCCCAACTTCAGGCCAGGCTGGATTTTTCTGCAGGGACAGTGTCCTGTAAGCAATCCAAATATCCATTTTGACCCTTTCTGTCATAATAAGAACTGGAACCTGTCTCAAATGCAGTCATCGAAGTCTCCTTGAGAAAGTTGGAGAGTCTATTTTACAGTCTGTATGACCCTCCGACTCTGACACTAACTCAACACATCTGACAATTGATCTCTTCATCCTGCCCAGAACCATCCAGATTTTGAACTGGAGTGGATATTTATGATGGACTCTATAAAGTTGAAGAGGTGGTAATGGGAAATGTCGATAAAGATTTCTCCTTGGAGATGTATTGCTTGTAATACTGAGGATGAGTTGTTTTCGCTGTAGAATGGCCATGAATTATATAGGGCCGTAAGTCAAACACCATCAGCACTGTCGGATAAAATGACCCAGCTTCGCAAGAGCTAATTTTCCAAAGAAGAAAGTGGTATGTATTTTATAAATATATATATAAATTAGCCTAAAAGTACTATCACCTGGTTACATTAAGCTTAATTTTATTTATTTCAAACACACAGACAGAGAAAGTTTGAGAGACAGCAATGACTAAAAAGAATTTCTCTCTTTTTGACCTTCAGTCCATAGTCATCATGCTCATAGGCACACACACACACACACACACACACACACACACACACACACACACACACACACACACACACACACACACACACACACACTCACAAAACCAGGGACTAAATTAGCCTCCTTTAGAGATCATTGCCCTTTACTGGTAATAAATCAGCATTGTGCTCATTCTCAAGGGAAATGGACAGTCAATCCCATATGCCCCAGAGTGACAGGATGGGTTGTGCAAGCATCACTACACATAAGCGCCCATTTAGCACCACATAATACCCCCCCAAACACACACACACACACACACACACACACACACACACACACACACACACACACACACACACACACACACACACACACACACACACACACACAAACAAACACAAGCTAAACAGCGAGGTGAGTTTGCTCTCCTTGCAAGAAAAATCCCAAAGGTCAACTTCTAGTAGGTGGGGGTGGACCACAGAGCGTTGATGGTCATCTCTCTCTCTCTGGCTTAATTGGGTCCATAATTCTTTGTTTGCCAGATCATATGATGAGAGCTGTGTGAACCGTACATTTCAAACCAAGGTGAACAGGGTTATGGTGTCTAAATTTTCTATGTTAGAATGCTGTAAACTTTGACATTACATAAGCACAATTTAAATAATTGTGGGGTGTTACCTAATACCTTCAATATCTAGATGTTTTAACATGTAAGTGTTTCGTTCAGGCCAGGGTTACACTGTATCCTTACACTATTTCAGTATCGTACAACAACAGAATTTATCGTGAATGTGTCAGTCCAACACACACACACACACACACACACACACACACACACACACACACACACACACACACACACACACACACACACACACACACACACACACAGACTAAGGAGCCACTTGTCTGGTTGCCTACATGCATGTTTTTGAATTGTAAGAGTACACAAGAGGTAACCCACTGGTAACCTGCATAGAAATTTGAAGAACATAGGAAACACTATACAGGCAGGGACCTGATTTCAGAATCGAATTCTGGGCAGTGAGGCAGCACTGCTACCCACCAAACCACTGTGACACCCTTTAATGTTCTTTTTTAGTAACCTTTCAATAAAACTTGCCTGGTTTTATGGCTTTTAAGTGGCTCGGTAGAGTAATTAAGAAAAATCTGCATTAACTGTAACCCTTATTAACAAGAGATGCCCTGTCCATTACAGTGGAGATTTTTAAAATAGTTAGTAAACCTATGCACACCCTATATTGTATATGAGCTCGGAGTGATTAAGACTAAGGAATTAAGAGCGATATGATTTTTGATCAATTTGATATTTTGACATGGTATGTGGTGCTACTATAAATTAAATTCCATGCATCAGTAATGTGGGTTTGGTAAAGTACTTAGCAGTCCAAAGGCCAAAGAGAGATAGAGAGTTAGAATGAAACATATCACACAGGGGCACACAACATAAGCACACACACACACACACACACACACACACACACACACACACACACACACACACACACACACACACACACACACTGCTCACGGCACAGAACCTTGTCAGATGAAAAAGAGCAATTAGGATAGAAATGAGGGGAAATCACAGGGGAAGCAGGCGATGAAGACTTTATTGATTAGCGAGATTTCACAGATCCACCTTTCACTGTAGCAATTACACTGAAGTCATTAGAGACCAGCGCTACAGAAGTAGCAAAAATGATTGTCTAAACAGCCCATGATAGCGAAGTTAGCATAGTTAGGCTTCTCTAAAACTATTAATGAGCAGCTTTTATACAGACTCAAAAATGAATTGCAATTAAATAGAAGCTTTTTGAAATCAATATATTCGATTGCAGTGCATGTCTGAAATGATCTTCTGTGTGCCAGAGACCTCAGTAAAGTGATAGGAAAGTTTGCAATGCGATGGACAAATAAATACTTCTTTGGCATTAGTGTCATTACATGGAATCTTTGATGATCTGTGATGTGTAGTGTAGTGTGTAGTTACCTGCCATTTTCACATAGAGTGCAGGCTAAAGTATCACTGGATAACATGTTGCCTATGAAGCTATTATGAGCCGGTTAGTTTTACATGCATGTGACTGTTATGAAAAGGATGGCTTAAAAATATAACAAATACTTTGTAAACAGTATGTATGTTAGGAAAGGACAATATGTTTATGTTAATAAATATTAATACAATATTTTAACAAAGCTAGCTGCAAAATTACTCAACTTTGTACAAGAATTACAATACAATAACTGTGTCCTGAACCTAAATTAATGAGCATATGGAACATCTGGAGTATCACAGGACTAAAGGCCCAACTTAAAATGCAAAATAAATTGCATTGGCTAACTAAGTAGTAATTAGTAATAAAAATAACATGATACAAAAATATAACATTTAAAGACTAGACAATGAGCAAAGGTCTATTTGTGACGGTTTTAGCATCACACAGTGAAGATATTCTATATGCTCTACTGCTTTCTATTGGCTTCATCCCAAAAGGTATAAATTCCTGGAGAAACTTTTCTTTATTTTTTCAAGTACATGGATATCAAGGCAAGAACATCACTATCCTCTTGAACCCTTTTGAACGCTTCAGCTTACATTCATTGCTCTCATACTTATTGTCTATAAACTATATTGCCGATTAGAAAATTTTGTCTTTTTTTTGCTAATCTTACCTTTTAGCAGCCATGTAATTATTGATTAGTAAAATATGCTCTAACGGGAATAACATCCTTAAGATAATAATATGCCTGGGGCTTAAGATTTACACATGAACCAATGAACTGACAAAATTGCTACGAGTACAGAACTTTTCAGAACTAGAAACATGAACACCAAGGGCAGTAGGATGCATGGTGTGGTTAGTAGAGAGTGAAGCGGTGTGTGTTAAAGGGACAAACACAATCTGTTTCGTTCTCAAATAGAGATGAATCTGGCTCTGCTTCCTTTCATTCAATCAGCCATGCTTGGCCAGTTCTGCCGTGCATCGCTCCCTCTTAACACTCATAACCATTAATCCCAGACATATTATTTATATTGTCTAATTGTAAAGAGGATGAATTATCAATTATGGTTAGTGCTTAATTGCCCTTCATAAAGTTAGCTTTCCTCTGGCTTTAAAGTGGCCTATTTAAACAATGTAACTAATAACCCTACCTTTACATGCAGAATGCATCCTCATTGTTGAGATCAGCGAGTGTGAGAGTTACTCCTAATTTAACGGGCAATGGAGGGAAGGCATGCAGGTGGCACAAGGGGGACTCGTTAGGCATTAATGAATTGTGACACGACCTTCTGAGAACAATGAGGAATTAATGCAGCAAGTGACAGACAGAATCTCACATCTGCCTTAGGACTGTATCCAAAGATGCTGTACAGGGTAGGTACAAATATGAATTTGTGTTTACTCTTAATAATATGATTATTTTATTTTACTCTCTGTTCTAAACTTTGCCTTTTCCAATAATTCCTTTAAACACATAATACAAGCCATGTGTGTGAATGACTCTTTAGAGTGACAAATGTACTTGTGTCTTCAGAGCACTGACACTTTAGGTGACACATGAAGGCTAATGACAAAGTCTTAACTTTTAAAAACAAGTAATTTCCTGATTGTCCTTCAAACTAAAATACAATTATCACACTTTTCATTTTTTTCCATTTCTCACAATCCTCGTAAACCTTTTCACAGTAGTTATTAAAGTAGGCAAACTGACCTCTGTCTGTGAATTTGTGTGCGTATGGATGGGTGTAGGCACAAGTGGTGGTCCGTTAGTGAGGGAATGACAGAGTCCCTCGGTGTAATTATCCTCTCCTGCAATGATGCGGCCCTTTAACAGATCGCTCAGCGACTTTCCACATCTGCTCCATGTCAGCATCTGGCAGAAGCGCTCAGCCATCCCGGACGCAGCGGAGAGCCCTCATTAGAGTCACCGCTAAACAACTAGAAGTGCTAGGACAATTATGGGGCAATGAAGCTGACCTTGTACCCACCTCAACACCTTCAAATGTTTATTTTTTTCATTAGTATTAGAGGACTGTAAGAGAATCTCCAATGATCTCCATATTCATGTTAATTATATGATCATTTAACCAGGCAAATTTATTTATTTATGTTTCTGCTAAATGGTTTGTCTATGCTGTTGATGTACTACCGAGGACGTCAACAGCGTAGACAAACCATTTAGAAATTAAATTAAATGAAAAGTGTCTACTTGTCTTTCTATTTCAATCAAAGAAAACAGGAAAGATCCCTCAGAATTTCTTGTGCTGATGTTTCGGACTTTAAAAGACAGACACGGTGGGCCCTCTGTTCTTTTGTCTGAATGTACTTTGTACATGAACAGAGGGAACATGGGTTGACAAAGGGAATAGCTCTGTCTGTGAATGGAATCCCACCCAGTGATGTGAATCCCACCATTACACAAATTATCCGATGTTTAGCAGACTGCTCCAGTCTTCCTGGTGTGCCACTGATTTTATGGAAGTGGGAACTCAGAAACGGTGGGAGGCTTCGTCCATAAGTGTGCCCACTCCACAGGCACCCTCAATCCCTGTCTGTGAGCTCCTCTGATCTCTGCTGCCTTGAGCATCTCTTTGTGGACATAACTGCTCGCAGCAGCTGCTGCTCTTTTAGGCAGCCTCCTTTTCCTCTTGCAACTTTTGTACTAACAATACCTGTATCTGCATTGTTACTAGGACACACTTTTGTTTCCTATCCCTGTGTAAACAAACATGTGTGCGGTGTGGGCCACAGAGAGGAAGTTGTAAACCACCAATAAGAGCTCATTCATATGGAGTTTCTCAGTTACCAGTCTTGCATATGCTAATGAAGACAAACAGAGGACTCAGTGGGGACAGACTGGCTCATGTTTTTTCCAGGTTACATTCAAAAAACATGGTGGTCACCTACTGGAAAAGGAGGAAGAACAAAACCCTATCTGACAGGCGATTAAATCTGTCTGTAACGTAAGTGAAGTGAAGTATCCTGCAATATAAGTGAAATGCATGGGACAGGCTGTAATTAAACTTTAGTTGTTACTATATACGTTATAATTATTTACATACACTTCTTCCAAATTGATTCAAGTTAAAATACAATTTAAATTCAATTAAATTTAAGTTGCTGCTAAAAATGGGCAACAGTAGCTCATTAGCAGTTCACAACATTCATAACACATAAAACCATGTTCCATATACTATTTTTTTATACAAATGTAATATCCTAGTGGATTGACTGGTATTTTTTTCTTTTTTTTTTTTTTTTTCTAGATCCATTTTTCTAATATTTCATTATTTCTACTTTCTGTTTCATGTTAACTGGATATAAGCCAAGATATTGATCCACTTCTTTTCACTACTTGTGTACTGAAACAAGTTCAAATCTGATTGAGTGTAAGCACCCATATAAAAAGCCATATAAGGTACAGCATTTTAGACATTGTGTGGTAAGTGAGGTACCTAATCGTATAGTTGCACAACTTAATGGTCCAATGGTTAAACCCCTCTTTAGTGAGACCAAGCATTATTGGGCTTTTTTTTATCAGTGTTGGACAGCCGCTGAGCCTATTGATCCATAATGTAGGTGACCTGAGTTCCAGCAGCATAAATATGATCAAAACTAGTCATATAGTACAGATGGACTATTACCTGTCAAGATAAACAGATAATAAAAATCTGCACACACCGCTAAATGTAGAAGATTCAGTCTGTGAATAATGAAAATGAAATGTGCCCTCTTAGAAGACTCCTTTATTGGCCTGCACTACATCATAATACTGAATTTTATTAAGATTAATTTATCTTTTCGTTTTTTCACATGATAACATTTTCATTGCCGGTGTAGTTTCATAAAAAAAAAAAAAAAAAAAAATTAATGGTTTCAGATAATACTCACAAAACCTTATGTGAATACCCATTCTTAAACAAGAATCACATAGATGTGAAGTATATGTGATTCTTCCATTAAGACATGAAATTAAGAAGTAGCTTTTCTAAAAAATATGCAATTTTATATGTAAATGTTTTAATGTTCCGAATGTGAATATGTGAAACGTAAAGCAATATAACTGGAAGTGGATGGTTATTATTTTTACAACTGGTTGAACAATAAAAGTATTTATATAATAATATATATAATAATTTTCAGGGGTTTTGGTAGATTCTACTTGGAAAACCATGGTGTCTTTGTCCAAATACTATACTGCTGATTGATGTGGTCCACCATGTCATACATGAACAAATGGGGAAAAAAAAAAAAAGGGGGGGGGGGGGGGGTCTTAATTTTTAATTAAACTTTCTCATTTCAATTTTTGTTGTTGTTTGATTTTGAGATTAAAAATTAAGTAAATTAAAGTGAAATGGAAGAAACATTTGACACAATTTGAAAAAGTCTTTAAAAAATATCACTGATCAGGTCACTGATCTTACAAACATATGGCTGTATTACCCACTGTTACACATTGTACACTGTAAATACTTTTTTTTGCTTTTGTTTTTTTTATTGTACTGCAAGTTTTTCTGAGCTAAAAAACTTTGAAAATACAATGCATTAGCAAAAAATCTATTAGCAAAATAGAATTATAGAGATTTTTTCTATGTACTAATTTATTTTTTCTTTTTTTCTTTTTCATTCATTTCTTTATCTATCAATAATATGTAATCATATATGAGGAACCATGACAGCTTTCATTTAAATGTAAAACGGTTTCGTCTAATGAAACTTACTTCCAGATATCAAAATAGATTTTTGGCTCTTCATAGGAAACCGTTTGTGCATCTTTCCTTTAAGGATTCTCAGTTCTTTGAGAGTTTACTGATAATATTTCTTTCGTTCACCAAATGAACACATACAACACAGATTATTTGGACGCTTTAAAAAAACTATTTTATCAAACGCTTTGATTTACTTATGTTGAGGACACGTGTGAATTTGGCTTCATTTCTATAAATGACTTTAAACGGTTCATTGCTCTCATCCTGCCACCTGCCAGTCCGCCTCCCTGTGGAGCGGAGCATCTTATTGATTTAAATGTGGAAGAATGTAAGTGCTGGCTGGTTTAAGCTCTACTAACAGAGACCACGTGACGTCACGTGAGTGAGCGCGAGAGCGCGCGCGCCTGTTCGAAAGCTGTTCGCACACCCCTCCATCCAAACACACACACACACACACACACACACACACACACCGGGAAAAGATCACCCACCTCTCCATCCCCACACGCACCGGGAAAAGCTCACACACCTCTTCATCTACAAGCACACAAACACACACTGGGATCCATCCACGCACCGGGGAGGAGTGCGCGCGCCAGTGTATCTCCGAGGTTAAAAAAAACCTCTAGCGATCTCGTTTTCCCACCAAAGTGTCCTGGTGTCAATTTGACATCCGGCTGAAGATGTTTGAACACCAGGACCCCTCGCTGAAAACAACGACAGGTCATAGAATTTCCTTTTCAATTATGGACATTCTGGACCCTCACAAGTTCACACGTAAAAAGCTAGACGGACTTTCTCAAGCGAGCAGCGAGACGCCTTTACTGAGCACGGAGTTTGGAAACATGTCCAGTTCACCCTCAGGCAGAGAGACACCTTCTCCAACTGAACCATTACTCCTCAACAAGAATCCAGGTGAATGCACGTGCTCTTCTTTCTGATTTAATGCAGGAATAAATGCATCAAACTGCTAAACTTTGTGCAGCAGCAATTGCATTGGGAATATTTTAGTAAGAATTGAAATACTGCACAGGTGATGCAAGATAACTAGTCTAGTTTAATATATATATATATATATATATATATATATATATATATATATATATATATATATATATATATATATATATATATATGTGTGTGTGTGTGTGTGTGTGTGTGTGTGTGTGTGTGTGTGTGTGTGTGTGTGTGTGTGTGTGTGTTTTTCACCTTCCAATGTATGTTGACCTTCCCCTAATATCCAATGCCGTATTTCCTTCCCCAGTCACAAAGAGCCGCTTTCTACAGTTAAGTATGTGATTGGCATAGGGGCACGGGGGGGCATCGGGGGCGATAATAGTTTAAATCGTCCCATTGAGAATGGCTGCGCTCACTTTGATCGATATTCCATTACTGGATGCTGCATATCTCCCTCCAGCACCTTGCAGGTAGCTCCAAACTTTAAACCCCCTTCCATGTCTGATCCTAAATATCGCTCGATTAAAACTTCTCTTTAAATAGATGACATTTATCGATTTGCCGACAAATATGAAACTCTATTAGCACGTCACGGGTAGATGCTAGGGCTGGATTTAAGCGGGATTTCTTTCCGCGACATGACATTTGAAGCGATGTGTGATTTATAAATTATTAAGGGATTAGAGCCCAATCCACCCAAGTCCCCTTCTTAACCTTCGCTTCGGTGCTCGCGCCGAACTCCCGATCTATAACCTTTACTCCCCTGCTCCACTGCTCCATGCTAATGCATCATCATTTACATTCCAAATAAACCGCTTTATAGGAACAGGTCTCATTTGTAGCTCTTTATTAGTTTGTTGCTTGTGAACACCACTGTAATGAAAGCTGATATAAACAAGGTTGGCTTTTATTAGTACAATACTCCATATTTATTAAGGAATATTTTCATTGTACATTTTCCAGTAATAGTCATGGTAACGTGTGAAGCATTGAGAAGAACGTAATGCAGCTGTTTAAGGTCATATAAGGCAAAAAAAATAAATAAATCCGAAAA